>NW_027491222.1:837500-2157500 GCF_021521415.1 Bidens hawaiensis
AATAGGAAACCTTTCGAAACTCATAGGGCCTTATGACACATTCGAAGCTTAGTATGCTTTCTTTATTATTATCTCTTTATATATTCTATATTAATAGTTTGAAAAATCAATTCCCGATTTTCTATCAAATTCCATTATTTTCAAAAATTAAATTTAAAGTTTTAAGGGACTTTTTTTCATTTTCAGTTTTCAATCAATGTTTTCAATCAATCTTTTTTTTCTTAATTATTTTTTTATCTTTTTCCAAAAATATCAATCTCCCATCAACACGATTAAATTTCACATTATTCTCAACGTGAGAAATGGAAAATTACATAAAATAACGCATAAAAAAATAATGAGTTGGAATAGACTCCTCCTAGTAAATTGGCGACATGTCTCGTGAGTCGTGTTCCATGCCTCCAATTCGAACGCGATCAGCAACGCATGTTTAAATAAATTAATCTTTCACGAAAAAGCAACAATTTTAAAACAAGTGGCATCCTCACACTTATATAAAACCATATCTCATTATCCATGTCCTAAGCAACCCTGGAACAACCTGCAAGTAAAAGAAGGACACCCGACATAGCGAAAAAGTAAAACCAAAATAAAAATAGAAAGAAAACATAGTACCATGTTGCCTCCTAGGAAGCGCTAAGTTACAAAAGAGTCTTTAGCAGAACTCACTCCTAAAACCTCAATCAGGAGGCTTCTTATTTATCTTCTTCCCATCAGTGCACATTGACACTTTTATTTTACAATTATTTGGAAAGAAACTAATTTTCAAACTCATGTGGGCAAATAAATATGCATTCAGGTTGATCCAACAATTCTTGAAATTCTGAGGATATGACAAATTCGACACACTTTGATTCCTGAGTTCAGATATCCTCCTTCTTGGGGCTCTTGATTTACTTGGCGATCTATGAACGAATATTTCTAAAAACCGATCAACTTCACTGCACAGATGCAGATGTTGTTTCACAATGAGATGCGGTTCTTTATTCTTTAATTCTTCAGATATCCCTTGTGATTCCTCTTTGACATTCAGTTTTTTAACCGGCTCCCCGAATAACAATACTTCAAGCTCCTTAAGATCTCTTTCGGGGTTAAAATCTCTTTCATCCATATCAACTAGACCCACAAAATTCATCCCTAAACTCGTCCTCCCAAGAGGGGATACACTCCTCTGTCTGCTTATGTACCCATAATCCTCAAACTCGATCATCGGCTCACTAAATTGAATTTGACTCATTAAGCCTAGCCGAAGATCCTCTATAATTAGTTCATACGAAATTGGTGTATTTGTATTACAGGCTTACAACTATGGATGACACGTTAGAAATATTTTAATATCTTTTCCGGATGTGGTACGTGATCCATCATTGCGCCAGATGAGTCTTTACAACCGAGAACATTCCACGTCTTATCAAACACCATGCAGAATTTGGTCTCGTAGTAACATGTAACAACTCGTATTTTTCATTTATTATATTAATATCCATTACCGAAACGTATTCGGATCCTTTTACAACCAAAACACATGACCCATATTGTTTCTTGCACCATAATCTTCGAGTTATAATCGGAATTGATGTTTTAAGATCTTTCACATGCTTACAAACGGCTTAACCAACAATTTAATTAGGGAACAAGATCTCAGTTGATTCAATTTGATTCGTATATTAAGTTTAACTAAAGCCGACTTTATAAACTCGTGAATTGGTATATTTACATGATTATAATTCGATTGTTTGATTCTACACCCTCCTAGAATCTGCGTGAATCTAAACCCTAAGCCAATTTTGTTGAGTCAAAGATTTGACCTAAGAAAGATATATGGAAGATTGGAATCTTCTCAACCTCCTCAAAATTCGCTAAGTATGGATCCGGGCACACCTTAGACTTCCGAGCAAGCTTTTACTTAGCCGGGCATGATATTTTGTCTATCGGGCAAGGTTATCTTCTAGAATTCTTCTTTAGTGGATATCCGGACAGGGTTTGAAAATTGGTGTTTTACCGGGCAAGGTTCACTAGTTTATGCAAATCCGGGCAAGGATCACTTTATCAAGCAAGTCTGTTCTTCATAGCCAAGTAAGGTTCACTCCCGAGTAAGCTTTTGGCTAACAAAGCTCATGAAGCCAAGTGACTGGAAGACCGGGCAAGGTATTCTTTAATAATACATTGATCCAAGTAGGCTTGATGGTTTAATGGAATATCTCTAAGTAACATTGGGCAAGGTTCAACTCAAGCAAGGAACAGTGCTGCCGAGCACACTTTGCTAATAAGCTATTCTCTAGTAAAGAGTTGAAGGGACCATTGAAGAACAAGGTTGCCCATAAGGGTTTGTCGGGCAAAGTCTGACAAAGTCAAGAAGATATAAGTCAAATCGGTGAGTATTTTACTTGGTAAAATACTCTTCAAGTAAAGTCTACCCGGAAACTGATCCCGGGCACACATCTATGTTACCAAGTACTGAAGGAAGGCAGAGCACACAGTCTACTCGGAAAGTTAATATTGCTACAAAGCCTACCCGGAAGACTTGTTTTACACTTAGAATAATTTTGAATATGTAATTTGAATATGTTTTAGCATTTAGGGTTTCTAGAATGAATGACGGCTGTAAAGGAGGTGTCAGGCCTATAAAAGAAATAATGTAAGGAACGCCTCCTAAGGACGGATTAAGGCAATCACACTTTTAGGATAAGAAAGAATATTTCTAAGTGTGACAGCCGTCCTAGGAAACGTACGGATAAACTTTCCCTTCAAGAAACCCTAAATCGATTATCATTTGTATGATGAACATTATATGAATGGAAATCTTTTAAGTGAATCTTGTGTGTGTTAGTTACCTTTGATTATTGTTTAGCAACTATCATGTTTGTTATTGAAGTTTATCCGTCATTAACTCCCTTGTCAACACATTTATTTGTGTGAGTTATGACTTGATTTGTGTAAGATCTACCTGAAATCGGGGACTTGACAAGTGGTATCAGGGCTTGTTGCTACTATTTTAGTAAGATTCTTGTTGCTGATTGAAGATTTGAAGAAAGATGACGTAAGCAGACCACTGTTTCATTGAAGAAGTGACGTCAGCTGCTCTGTTCTTCATTTTTCTTCTAGATCTACAATCTATTGGTATTTTCTCTTCCTTATTTCAATTAAAGCTTTAATTTTTAGTTATAAATCTTGTTCTAATCGCACCAGATACATCAGATCTGAACAGCCGGTTCTCAGATCTGATTGTTTTCAAAAACTCTGTTTCTTTCGCAAATTAACTCATTTTGATTTTCAAAATGTCTGGTTACGAAGAACAAGAAGTGTCTACTAACAAGATTCCTAGACTGTATGGACAGGAAAATTTCACAAAATGGAAGGTCCTGTTTGAAGCAGCTGTATGCTATAATGATGTTGATATGTGGAACCCGATTAAGAATGGTCCTCAAGACACCACTGAGGGTGCAAATCCGGCTGCAACGGCGGCTGTGCGTGAGAGAATGAGGAAAGTAGATGATAGGGCCTTAGCCATGATAAAGCTAGGTCTGTCATGGGAAATACTAACCAAGGTTGCACATCATCCTACCGCAAAGGAAACATATGATGCCATTCTTGAGATGTTTGAGGAAAACATTGAGTTGAAAAACATCAAAAAACAAAGGCTCAAACAGCAATTGGAAAGGATTAAGTATAAGGATGGAGAGAGATTGAAATCAATTCTAGAAAGATTTCTGACAATTGTGAATGAGTTAAGAACAACTGACTATGTCATGACTGATTTTGATCTGAATACCAAGTTTCTCAACTCAATGCCAAAGGAATGGTACACTGCCTGCAAATTCATCCTTCAGAAGCATAACTTCAATGATTTGAAATTGGATGATGTAGTGTGCTTCCTTCAGGCTGTTGAGATTGAGATGATAGAGAATGAGATGATCAAAGAAGAAAAGCCTGTTTCAATGTTTTCAATGCTCTCATTGCACCAATGGGCAACTTGTCAACCAAAAACCAACAACAGATTCCTATCATAGAGGAACTAGTTGAACATGGTGTTGACACACCAAATCTTTTGTTGGAGGTAGAACAAGTCACCATGGTAACCAGCAGAGATTCAATGTCTAGTTAATAGATGATACTGATTCTGCCTCTATGGAAAGTGGGCAAGTTCCTTACACTGGTGGTGGAAATGGCCAAAGGAGTTAATCACAGGCCTTGTTTTCAATGTTTACAGAGTCATATAATGCTTTTGTTGCAAAGAATCTTATTCATACAAGTGTGGTACAAGATGACCTTGAGCAGATAGATGCAGATGATTTGGAGGATATGTATTTGAAGTGGCAAGCAGCCATGTTGGCTCTTAGAAGCAAGAGGCTATACAACAGGACTGGTAGGTCACTCCTATCAGGGCCTAATGAAAGAATTGGTTTTGATAAGTCAAAAGCCATTTGCTATAACTGTCAACAGCCTGGTCATTTTGCAAGAGAATGTAACATGCCAAGAAACTTTCAAATGAACCAGTTTCAAAACCAACCAAGAAATCAGCAACCTCAATATCAACAGAACCAGCAAAGAACCAACAATAACAACCACTTCAATAACAATCCCAATAACAACAACTTCAACAACTATAATCCCAACTTCCAGTCTCAAATGAACAATCATAATCAAGGAGTGCCTAAGAATCAAGGTTTTCAGAGAAACAACAACCAAAACCTTCAAACTATTCCAAACAACACTGTCCCAATCAACCAAAATCAACCCATAAATCAAGGAAATGTGGCTGTAACTACACAGCATGAGGGTAACTTTTATTGGAGCAATCATGAAGAAGATATTGGTGATGACATAAAGAAAGCAAATGTGGCATTTATGGCCTTGATTGAGAAAGAAGATGGATCATCATCTCAGGTACACTCTGCTCCTACTGTTGATTTAAATGAAATTATCAATGATTTGAAAACAAAGGTAGGCAAGCTGGAAAGTGAGTGTTTGAAGAAACAAAGTATTATCAATGGGTATGAGGCAAGTGAACTGATAAGTGAAGAAAGAATGAAAAGTTTGGAAGAAGACTGTGTAATCAGTTACAGAGCTCAAAAAAAGTTTACCACTGAGATAGAAGGGTTAAAGAAAATGATTGTTGAAGAAAATGTGCAGAAAACAAAACTGAAAGTTGAGAATGAATTCTTGAAAAACTTGGTCTCCACTGGAAACATCTGTGGAATTCTAAACCAAGTAAAGGAAGAAGACAAATACAAATCAGTACCACCACCTTTCAACAACAACTTTATGCCAAAAGTTGATAAAGAGAAAAGAGATGCATATCTACAACAATTCAAAGATTTCTTTCAAGACAAAGAAGAGTTTGTGGATTTGTATAAGAATGTTAAGGTGAATGAAGAAGGATAATTTGTGGTAAAGCAAGAGGTGAAAGAAGACAAGTCAATTGGAGTTCAAGTCTCTGAAGATGATTTTGATTATGTTGATTTGAATCAAGATGATTTGAGTGATTTAAGTGATCAAATCACTAATGAAGAAATTAAGGCTGCTGAAAGAGGAAGAAAATACAAGAAACCATAATCCATTGACAAACTTCCACCACTGTATCCACCTGTCACACCAAGAATGAAAAAAAAGAATGAAAGAATGAAGAGAGAGAGCATGTGTCCTTTGACATATGTGAAAGAAAGAAGGTAAATTACAATGCTGTAAGGCCTCCAAGCAAAGCAGTATTGGAAAAGTTAAAGCAGAACAACAAGAAAAGGGTGAATGAAAATGTGGATGTTGAAAACTTTATCCCAATTTACCCTATTTTCTCTAATCATGAGGTGCTTGATATTGGAGAAGTGGAAACCATGGAAGAATATGAGAAGAGGCAATCAAGGCATAGAGAGAGTCAAGATGAAGAACCACTGAATATGCAAAAAATTGTGTTTGTAAAGAGCAAGTCTGAAAGACAAGACATCAAGATCGAGAAATTTGTTCCTTTCTCAATAGATTTTGATAGTCTAAGACCTCATAAGACACTTGGTGTTAAAGCACCTAGACCAAGTGAAAGATTCAAGAAAAAAAGTGAACATGAAAGATACAAGGGAAAAGTTTGGTGCAAGAAGTGTGATGAGTATGGTCATCACACAGACTCTTGCAATGAAAGACTCAAATTCAAGCCTTTTCATGTCCCTAATGAAACAAAGTATAGACAAGACTTTGTTGTGTATAAGAAAAAGTATGATGAATACCTGGGAAAGGGAAAGGTTTGTAAGAAGGAGATAGTGAATGAGGATAAACTGAAACCATCAGTAAAAGCCAAGAAACATGTGGCTGAACCAGCTAAAAGGAGTAGATCTCCTATGAAGCATGAGAAGAACTTTCAGCCTTTAAGAATCATTCCTAAAAGGGATACACAATCAGTCAAATCTGATAGTTCTCAAGGATCACCAAACAGTGAGAAGACAAGAATCAGAGGTATCTTTCCTAGAAAGAAACCAATTGAACTTACTGGTGATGAGAAGTTTATGATGAAACATGGTTATAAGCCTGAGGGATTCCTATGGAAACCTAAGGTTGAGACTAAGGAGGACACAGTTACTGATGTAAGAGGTTACTCTGAAAAGAAAGATTATGTGGTGAAAGAGTATGACACTGTATCAGAAGAATGTCTAAGCTCAACCTCATTTGTCAAAACCCCAAGAGAGTGTGGCTATGAAACAGACAATTCAGAAAATATAGAAGTTACTTATGAAGATCCTGAACCAACAACACTCACTTCCCAAACTACCACTGAAATTAAAGATGATGAGTTGCAAGCTGAAATAGCTTGCACTTCATCACTCAACTGATCAAATTCTTTCTTTTGTGCAGGAACAGTCCACTCCTACTTCATCACTCAACTGATCAAATTCTTTCTAGGCACATGACTTGTGACAAAAGATCACTTGTCAATTATGAAGAAAAGTTTGAAGGTCCTGTAGCTTTTGGGAGTGATGAAAATGGTGGAAAGATTGTTGGGAAAGGAATATTAACAAATGGAAAAGTTTCATTTGATAATGTATTTCATGTTGAGGGTCTACAGTATAATCTTCTGAGCATATCACAAATGTGTGATAAGGGGTACAAAGTCTGTTTTGATGATTCACATTGTTTCATCCTAAAACCTGAGTTTGTTATCCCACCTGAAATGATTATGATGATGGCACAAAGAAATGGCAATCTATATGAATTGAATATGATGAAGTTGTTTCAAGGGGATGTGCATGTTTTGTGTCCAAAGCCACTGAAAATGAGTCAAAATTGTGGCATAGGAAATTGTGTCATGTGAACTTAAAGAACATGAATAGACTTGTCAAAGGTGAGCATGTGATTGGATTACCTACAAGAGAATTCATATTGGAAGATCATTGTAGTTCATGCCAGAAAGACAAACAGCACAAATCCTCTCATAAGACAAAGCTCATCAATTCAATTGATCAAGTACTTGAGTTACTTCACATGGATCTCTTTGGTCCTGTGAGTATGCCAACTGCCAAGTATAGGAAAGAAAAGATATTGTCTTGTGATCATTGATAACTATTCAAGATATACTTGGGTTTATTTTCTAAGTACCAAGGATGAGACTGCAGAGTTAATTAAAGGATGTGTAACAATGATTGAGAACACATTGAGTAAGAAAGTTAAAATGATGAGAAGTGATAATGGTACAGAGTTCACAAATGGAGTTATGGAAGAATTTTATGTGATAAAGGGAAGAATTCAACAATTCTCAGCTCCTAGAAATCCTAAGCAAAATGGTGTTGCAGAGAGAAGGAACAGAACTTTGATTGAAGCTGCAAGAACCATGTTAGCAGATGCTAATTTACCAGTTACATTTTGGGCTGAAGCTATAAATACAGCCTGCTATGTTCAAAACAAGGTACTTGTCAACAAAAGGCATAACAAAACTCCATATGAGATTTTCTTCAACAGAAAGCCTTATATCAAGTTTTTCAAACCTTTTGGATGCAAATGTTTTATTCTAAACACTAGAGATTACTTGAACAAGTTTCAGACAAAATCCCTAGATTGTTTCTTTGTTGGATATTCTACACATTCAAAAGCATACAGAGTATATGTGAAAGACCATTTGAGTGTGATTGAATCATCTGACATCATCTTTAATGATAATCAATTCAACACAGTTGATGGTGCAGCATGGCTGTTTGATCATGAGAAATTGATAAGGTCTTTCAAGATTTATCCTGAAGACAATGATGACTCATTCTACAAGATCAGTGTAATTGAAGAGAAAAAGAAGAAAACATTGTACTTGGAAGAATTGTGGAACAAGGTTGCCAGTAAAGAAAAGGAGTATACATTTGTGAAGGTTCCCTCAAGTGATGTTGTTGAACAAGTTCAAGACAACCATCAGGAGCACAATCAAAGTCCAGAACAAGATCATGTAGATTTGAATCAAGATAATGAAGAACCAAACAATGATCTAGTTCAGGACGAGGGAATCTCAGGCAACCAACAAAACAATGAAGAAGCTGTTACTGCAGCAAGGTTTCAAAATCTGTTTCAAAGACTAAACTTGGAAAATAATGATGCATCCACTTCAAGACAGAATCATGAAGAAGCACCAGAGTTTCATGATGCAGAAACTGATTTGATCATTGAAGAACCAGATTTCAATGAATCAAATCTTGACACAAATGTGTCTGCTGATATGATTGTTCAAACCCCTAATGTTGAAAAGAATCATCCTTCTGAAAACATCATTGGAAATGTATATGAAAGAGTCACAATAAGCCATTATGAAATTGTAAATATTTGTTTGTACTCCTGCTTTCTATCCCAAATAGAATCAAAGAATATTGCTCAAGCACTAAAAGAAAATAGTTGGGTGGAAGCAATGCAGGAGGAGTTGGCACAATTCAGAGATTTACATGTGTGGAATCTTGTTGATAGGCCAATAGACAGATATGCAATTGGAACTAAATGGGTTTTTAGAAACAAAAGGGATGAAAGGCTTTGGTGATTAAGAATAAAACTAGACTTGTGGCACTGGGATGTCTTCAAGAATAAGGAATAGATTTTGAGGCAGTCTTTGCACCTGTTGCAAGACTTGAAGCTATCAGGATCTTTCTTGCATATGCTTCCTCAAAGAACATTAAGGTGTTCCATATTGATATTAAGTCAGCATTCCTAAATGGCAAGATTGATGAAGAGGTGTATGTTGCTCAACCTCCATGTTTTGAGGATCCTTTGTATCCAAATAGGGTGTATAACTTAAATAAAGCCCTATATGGATTGCATCAAGCTCCTAGAGCTTGGTATGATGAGCTGTCAAATCATCTTCTTGAAAATGGTTTTCAAAGGGGAGCCATTAACAAGACACTCTTCTACAAAAGAAAGGGATCAGATTTGCTTCTGTTACAAGTTTATGTGGATGATATCATCTTTGGATCCACAAATGAACAAATGTGTATGGAGTTTGAAGGGGTAATGAAATCCAAATACAGCATGAGCTCTATGGGAGAAATGAACTTCTTTCTTGGATTGCAAGTTCAACAGAAAGCTGAAGGGATTTTCATTTACCAAACCAAATATGTGCAGGACATCTTGAATAAGTTCAATTGTCATGAGTACAAAACAGCTTCAACTCCAATGGAAACTAAAGAAAAGATGATTGCTGATGAAAAGGGGGAGCCTATAGATGAACATGAATATAGAGACAAAATTGGATCCCTAACTTTACCAGCCCACTAATTTCGACTCGGTAAGCAATAATAACTTGTTTTCCGACCATGATTAGTTGATTATGGGCTTCAATATGTATTTTATTACTAACACTCTGTTTTTATGATTAGGTTATTAATTTGTCGAAGATCAGGTTCTTAATGAAACTTCCCTCTTTCTTCTTCAAATTTATAACTTGAAATTGCTTAAAGTAATGAACTTTTATGCCAATTTCACACTGAATATGTTTGATTGTGTTGTTCAGATATGGCAGAAGAAGAAATTCAGCCTAAATATGTTTTTGAAAAGAAGCACAATATGTGTGCCTTGTTGCAAGTCACTCCTGACAATGAGCCGGTGTCAAGGATGATTACTTGGATGGCAAGATCAAATGTGAGTTTTGCTTTTACTGAGTGCCCAGTTATTTATAGAAATCATTCACTCGATTTCTGGCGCTCTGCAAGACTGGTTGATGATATAAATGGTCGAAGAATAGAAGCGACAGTTGCAAGACAAGAGATTCAAATAACTGAAAGAATGATTAGACGATGCTTGCAGTTATAAATATTAGTAAATTTATGATATTCGACATATATATAATATCCAAAAACTAATTTTCTTTATATTTACCATGTCAGAGTACTCCCCGAGTACACCCAACTCCCCAGTTGGCCGCCTAGGGTCCGCCTAGCGACTTTTGCAACCTTGCTAGAAATAAATATTTATTTAAATATTATTTATTATTATAATACATATTATATCTATTTATTTAAAATATTTATATATATTTGTATTTTATTTATTCAATATTACATGTATATCTCATATCATATTTAATTAAATTATTTTATTCTAGTTATCTATACAGTTATATATTTATCTAAATATTATTATTTTAAGTATATTTTATATTAAATCTATTTATTTTAAATTATTTCATTTTTAGATATTGATTTTATATTATATCAAGTATATGAAAAGGTAATTTTATAAATAACAAAAGTAATGATTCTTTTAATTAAATGATGAACAATAATAATAATTTTACAATAATGATAACATTAGAGATCAATCATCCAATCAGTAACATTTCAATCACAAACATACTCAAATCACATCGAAATTTCAAATTCATTTTGCATGTTATATCATATACAAATAATTCATAATATTATATTATATAACTAGGAATAACTGAAGCTAAATCCCGAAGGGCTTAACATTCTCACATCATCCTTTGTCTTTTGTTCATTTTAATCAGGTGAGTAATCACTCCCCTATTTTACTATTATCAAACGTTTTGGGGACTTATGCGTACCAACTATCAAGTTACATTTTTATATCATATTCTCAAATGCAAACTATTTATATTTGTATTGTGCATCAATTGAATGACTACTTGTTACTTGTTTATGTGTTTATTTATCGTATTCGGAGAGGTCCATCATTATCAATTATCACATCATGTCTTAGTGGTCGGTGTCTGATCGCATGACAATGGTTTCACCGAAAACTCAATTATTCAATCATGGTAACAAATGCCCGATATGCATGGCAATGGTTTAGCCCATACATAATTATTTGTTTACAATATTTACATGCTACGGTTTGATTGTTTATACGCACGAATAACAGTTTTGCGGTTTTCTTATATTATTATGTTAGTGTCAAAACTGGTGATTTTCTCACTCAACCCCGTTTTGACAAATATATATTTTGTACGCATTTACAGGTTATTAGGTTAGATTGTTTATCAAGATGAAGATCAATCATATACAAATAACTCATAATATTATATTATATAACTTGGAATAACATACGCTAAATCCCGAAGGGTTTAACATTCTCACATCATCCTTTGTCTTTTGTTCATATAATCAAGTGAGTAATCACTCCCCTATTTTACTATTATCAAACGTTTTGGGGACTTATGCGTACCATCTATCAAGTTACATTTTTATATCATATTCTCAAATGCAAACTGTTAATATTTGTGTTGTGTATCAATTTAATGACTACTTGCTACTTGTTTATGTGTTTATTTATCGCATTCGGAGATGTTCATCATTTATCAATTATCACATCATGTCGTAGTGGTCGGTGTCTAATCGCATGACAATGGTTTCACCGACAACTCAATTATTCAATCATGGTAACCAATGCCCGATATGCATGGCAACGGTTTAGCCCACACATAATTATTTTTTTACAATATTTACATGATACGGTTTGATTGTTTATACGCACGAATAACAGTTTTCCGGTTTTCTTATATTATTATTGTTAGTGTCAAAACTGGTGATTTTCTCACTCAACCTCGTGTTGACAAATATATATTTTGTATGCATTTACATGTTATTAGGTTAGATTGTTTGTCAAGATGAAGATCACTTAGAGATGATTTTAAGATATAAAACTTATTTAATAATTATTTGATCTTCTTTTGTATTTTTTTATATTTGATGTACTTAAATGTAATTGTTTATTCAAAATAATTACTTAGATATTTTTAGTTTATAATTGCATGATAGTACCTTGTGAACTGTGAACAATCAGTTCGTGCCCCGACATTTCTGTCTTAGGTTGGGGTGTGACACATGGTTTGATTGTTTATACTCACATATTACAGTTTTACGTTTTCATATATATTATAGTATCAAAATCTGATTTTTTTACTAAACCACGTGCTGACAAATCTATCTGTATTTTGTACGCATTTACAGGTTTTTAGTTGGAATATTTATTATGGTGAAAAACACATAGAGATGACCTTTAAGTTTAAAATTTATACAAGATTATTTGTTTTTTTGTAATTTCTTTATACTTCTTGTACTTAAATGATATTTGTACTTAAATTAATTAATTAAATATTGTCACATTTTAAATTGCATGATAGTTCCTTGTGAGCTATGAACCATAGTGTAACAACTCAGATTTTCAAATTATTATTTTAGTTAAATACCCGACCCATTTCGATGTTCAGGAAATTTTATCGCGTTTATCGAGTTACTTAACTGTTATTATATTATTGTTTAATTATTTATATAATATATAATTATAACTTTCAAGTAATGACAATAATCACCCTAAACTAAAACTATTACCTTATTATGTATCCACCTTCAATCTTCAGGGACTAGAGTGTAAATTACATATATATAATTATATTATAAACCTATTAACCCGTTACCCAGCTCCGACCCATAAACCCATACCCGTATTTCAAACCCGATTACCCATTTGATAGCTTGGACCTCAATTTTTGTATCTATTTTGGAAATTGAATCATTATGCGTGTTAAGCATACTTATTTCGGCCTAACTGACACCGCTAATTAGAAAACAAGATCCTTATTGATACAATTTGATTGTTTAACAAACCTGTCATTTACGAAATCATCATTATACTGTCTAAAGTTCATGATAACCAAATTAAATGTGTCTGGACCTGCTTCTTGATACGAAGAATCTTAACCATAGAGTTAATTGCTTAATCGAGATCCGTAGGTAGTGATCAGTTCCATGTACAAGCCGTCTAAACTATATTCTAATACACCATCAGGTCATCATCATATCTGGTAATTCCTTCATGCATCATACTCTTTTTAAGATGTTCTATTAAATCCCTAATGTTAATCAAACCTAAAACAAATGATTGGAATGATTTGGGAATTAGGGTTCATAAGCAGGTTTGGGGTTAATCAGTAGCTGCATTTAATGTTTTGTTTTTAGTTTATGGTCAACTTATCGCTTAGTTCAATTGGTGAAATGGTTTGCTTATTAATGGTTAAGCTGGCCGGGTTGCAGGTTCGAGCCCCGAACCCCCATCCTTTTAGGTTGTTTTGATTTGTAATAGTTTTAATGGTTTTTTTATTTTCATTAATTAATTATAATTAATACAAAACAAAAAAATATTATTTTATTCACCCGACACTCCTAAATTAGCGTATTCTTGTCGTTGAGTCTTTTTGCGAACTTTTTATGAATGTGTTTTACGTATATATATTATTTATATAACATATAAAGGTTTATGTATTTATTTTTGATAAAGGCTCTAACTAATCTATTTTTTAATGAAACGTGTTAAATAGATTCGTTGCAATGCAAAGTAAATAAATTCTTATTATTCGAAGAATTATTGGTATATCTCAAAATTATATTTGACCAAATTATTTATTTTTTATATTTCATATTATAAGTATATATTTAAATTATTTATTTATAAGTCTAGCCATATGATTTTTTATCAAGTATACGTAATGGTGATTCTATAAAATAATAAAAGTAATAATTCTTTAAAATGATAAAATATATAGTTTAAAGTATTCACTCGACTAGATAAACAAGGCTGATAAACCAAACCTATACATACTCCTTACGAAAAACTCAATCTAGCAATTCAAGCTATCAATACTTATTTTAAAATCTATCACCTTACATCTAATTGATGATTGAATATTGTTTCTATGGTTTTAATGCATATCAGCCACATACTAGTAAAAAACACATAGTAGACGACTTAACAAAACCCTATTATATGAAAGACATTCATCAAGGACTTTGTAAAACCATAAAATTCACCTAACAAACCTACACACACATATGCATCAATTAAATAACAATAAACCTCTTAATCAATCATAAAACCATAAACAAACACATAATCCAAACAAAAATCCAATGTCAACAAAAGTTCATCATAAACCTAGGTGGTTTAGGAGTTTAACCAACATCAATACTCAAGAGTCAAGAACAAACCAAATAAATAAGTTCAAATAATCACTTTATGATGAAAATAATAAATTCAAACCATTTATAATGATGTTTGATAGAGTAGGTGTTAACCCAAACACTCTTCACTCTAACTTTTTTTTCTCAGATAGAATATATTTTATGTTGCTCCAAAAACCTTTTGCCCCTCTCATTTATTTTTCGGCCTCCTGCCTTAAAATAATATATTATATTCTTAATTTCTTGTGTTTTACACTTTTACTCCATTAATTTGTGGCCCTCACGAGATCCATACTTGGCCCTAGGGGTGAGCAAAAAACGGTTCGGAACCGTCAGAACCGAATCGGTGCCACAGAACCGCTAATGTGTATGTCGGTTCGGTTCTCGGTTCACATGATTTACCTTAATTGGTTCCTGGTTCGGTTCCGGGTAAAACCGGCGGTTCCGGACTTGGAACTGAAGAACCGTAATATTCAAAATGTTTTAAATAAATTTACCAATCCCCATTTTTTATAGAGTAACTTATAACCGGCATTTATTCAATAATTTTTTTAATTCAAAAATTCTTTCTTTACGTTCAAGAACTAGCAACCATGGTCAATTTTGATTTAAGCTATCAAGTTAATTTAATATAAAATGATATGATCTTCCATTAATCTATCGTTGCTAATAATTTATTTAATTTCAACACTTAGGTTTTAATAAAAATATAACGGATGTCCATGTTGTAATCTAAATTAATTTTACCATGAAAGAAGACATACAATTGTATAAACTTGTTTTGCAATTTGTAAAGTTTGCATAACTAGTTTGATAAATAAATGATTGAACCGGTTCTAGCCAGAACCGATTAGCGAGAACCGGATTTAGCGGTTCTGAAACCGAACCGGTTTACTATAATAGGTTCCGGTTCCGGTTCTATTTTCACTCATTTTCGGTTCCGGTTCAGGTTCAGTTCTCGCGGTTCTGAAACGTTGCACAGCGGCCCATCACGATTTCTTTTTATTTCCGTTGCCGACTTCCATGCGTCTAACACAAGACGTTTAACTTCATTTGATGTTTATGAGTTTTAACTTGTTTTGTTGGCCACTAACTAATTCAATCAAATAATTTAAGGCATGTTTATCGATCTCACGTTCTTGTTATCCAAAGCAAACAAACATAATTTGCTAGTATTAAATATTTAGATAAAGCAATTGTTTTTCTTTTTGAAATTATGGTTAACATCAATTAAATGTTGTTATCTAATTACGAGATGAATAATAATAATAATATTAGTAATATATAAAATCCATTCTAATATTAATTCGTTGCTCAAAAGAATGCTAAAAACATTCCATATTAGTTCGTTTCTCTTAAAAGCTTTAAACTTTAAATATAACGAACGAGCATATTCATTAAAAACACTCACAAATATACTCAAAAGTGTAGAAAATATATATTTAATTATATATATAATTTAGGCAACATCAGCAAGCGAGTGTAAACAACAAAAAGGTTATATTGTAGCAAATAAATGTAAGAAACATTAGTGTGATCAAAACTAAACATATTATTTAAAAAAAAAACAAAATATTATATATATATTTCAACATAAAATGATAGTAACTTCTTACATTTGCATTTAAAAACTCATAGAATAGTAGTTAAATACTTAAATACCTTTATGTGATAAAGAATATTATGCTTACGAAAAAAACGCATGAAATAATAAATTGAAGGGATTATACGAGCATGCCTTGATAGGAAATTGAAAAAAAAAAACATAAAAAAAAACAAAAGAAAAAAAAAAACAGAAAGAAAAAGAGAACCTTGAAAACGTACAAACTGTATAACTTTTCAGCCACCAACCCATGTTAATGGGAGGGTCACTCACTCACTCGCAATGCAAACTGCAACAAAAAAAAAAAACTATCACTATAGACAAAAATCAGAGCACGCAAATTGATCCTTGGAGGGAATACCATACAAAAAGAAGAAAAAGACAAACTATCAATATAGAGCAAGAAAAAAACAGTGCAAGGAAATGGGATGGAGTTGATGTTGCAGCATTATAAAATTTTTTATTCAATAAAATAAATAATAAAGTTTATTAATTTGTTCATTGGCCTTCACAAAATATATTGTATAAACTATCTAGGTCGATCTTTCACTAGAGAAAACCACCCCCCACCCCCAACACACACAGAGAAAAAAAACACTTGGATTTCAACACGAAATATCAAAGGCAATATACAAATACACTTTTATCATATCACAATAAGCATGTAATAATATATTAATCATAAATGCTATACGTATTTATCATACGTTTATATTTTAACACTAGGTTATGTACCCGTGTTTTACATGGGTTGAACAACTTAAATTTTGAAAGTGATAACTTTTGATAAATAAAGTTGAATAATACAATAAGTAAGTACAAAGTTAAATTATAACTATTATTCACAAACTTAAATATAAATCATAAATCTTTAAATACTGATCTTTCGATACAAAATTAGATAATACACTAAAAATATGGTAGCAACTAAAGTAAAATAGTATTATGAGAACATAAAAGGCATAATCAATACGAACCAACCATCAATAGAAGAAAACGTTCGATTAGTTGAAGAATGTACATTAAAGGAGAATCGATAAGGTTCTGATCGACAAAATTTGGAATGAAAGAAAGATATTACGGTTACAGGCAAAAAGAAGGTGGGTCAGGTTCAATTAAAGATCCACGTGTTTTTAACAATGAACCCGTTAAATAATGAAAACGTTCAGTTTATAAAAATGTTTAATAAATAAACCTAACGTTTTTAAAATATATAATATACGTTTTGTAAAAGCAATTAGAGAAATCATTAAACAAAAAATATATAAAAAGAACTTTAAAAAGTATGTATAATTAATAGGAGAGAGAAGCGGGAAGAAAAAATAAGAATGCATAAAAGAATGACATGTGGCATGAGAAAACTTTTATTTATTATATCTATAATATATATAAACGAAGATATAAAAATCCTAGGTGTCGCGATGTGGTCGCTCCCTTTTTTTTGGAGTCACCAGATTTGCTTGATTTTTAAATGGAGGCTTCTCATGCATTTGACACGAATTCATGGGTATGGATCTTACCAAACCCAGATATTCCTTAAACGGGTTATAATATCTCATTAAATAAAAAATTATTCTCACCAAATTATTGATGGAAAAATCCTATAAAATAGGATATACTAAAAATTAATATCTTATTTATATTAAAAAAGATATATATATTATTTAAATTAAAAAATCAATTTTATAGTAAAAAAATAAATGAGTCTTGGGTCTCATCAAACCATAAGTATATTATTAACTTTCATAAATATTATTTATAATTAAAGAAACCAATTTTAAAGTAAAAAAATAAACGGGTATTGGGTCTCATCAAAACCATATAGCTTTTAAACCGGGTTATAACATCTCATTTATTTGTGAAACAATTTATTATCAAACCATAAGTATATTATTAACTTTGATACAATAAAAAATATAAATTCAAAAAATAAATAAATATTAAAACAAACAATATAAAACAACCCCCGTAATACGGGGGACAAGAAAACATAAAAATCATATGTGTCGCGATGTGGTCGCTCCCCCTTTTTTTGGAGTCACCAGATTTACTTGATTTTTAAATGGAGGCTTCTCATGCATTTGACCCGAGTTTATGGGTATGGGTCTAATCAAACCCCTAATTCTTAAACGGGTTATAACATCTCATTAAATTAAAAACTAATCTCATCAATTATTTGATATAAAAATCCTAAAAAGTAGGGGTACATTAAAAATTAATATATGATTTATTTAAAAAAAGATATATATTATTTATAATTAAAAAACCAATTTTATAGTAAAAAAAATAAACGGGGTCTTGGGTCTCCTAAAACTTATAGCTTCGGGTTATAACATCTCATTTATTTGTGAAGCAATTTATCATGAAATCATATATATTATTAACTTTCATACACTAAAAAAATAAAAATTCAAAAAATAAATAAATATTAGAAACAAATAATATAAAACAACCCCTGTAAATAAACGTAATATTTAAAAGCTCTATGGTTGTTTCTTACATTTACTCAAGCTCTATGGTTGTTTCACGGTATGGGTCTCACCATACCCAGATAACCTTAAACGGGTTATAACATCTCATTATTCTAAAAATAAATCTCACCAAGTATTTGATATACAAATCATATAAAATATGGATATACAAAATATTTATATCCAGTTTGTTTTAAAAATATATTATATATAGTAAGAAACAATTTTATAGTAAAAAAATAACCGGGTCATGGGTCTCAAACCCATAATTTATAAACGGGTTATAACATGTCAGTTATTTGTGAAACTATTTCATCATCAAACCCTAAGTATATTATTAACTTTTTTTATAATAAATAAAATTAAAATGCAAAAAAAATATGAATATTAGACACGAAGAAGAAGCACAACCCCCGTAATACGGGGGATAAAAACTAGTAGTATATATAGATATGCACAAACATTAAAATATCTATAAACGTAACGAAAATTAGCTCCTCTAAAAATCATACAACTTTATCAATATATATTTGATCTAATTAATAAAAGTTACAAATAAGATATGTTTCCATTGCTTTAGAAAGATCTCTATATATATTTGTCTAATTTAATAAAATATATCAGTTAATTAATATTCTTATATTTCCTTCACGGTATCTCTTTTTTCCTAGCTTAATCACTTGTCTTGATCATCATATATATGCAAACGTAGTAGATCATGAATCAGTCATTTTTGTTCGTGTATGAGTATTCCTTTTTATAGTCAAAGTTTTAGGAAAAAAATCCAAAAAATATTGGAACTTATCAAACCTCGCAATTTATTGGATATATATTTACCAAATTAGTGATACTTTGTAAGTACAAGCAGAAGTGCCCGTAGGGGGGGACTTACATGAGAGGGTGGGGTAGCACCCGCTACCCGTTAACTTTTCCGGCGAAGTGAAATTTTTTTTTAACTTTTTGTACGTTTTATGTATTTCGTTACCCTGAAATTATATTATGTTACCCCTAAAAAAATCTAAAACCTTTCAAAGTTAAAAAAAAAACTACACTTAACTTGAAATCCATGAAGTATGGATATCTTGAAAAAGAGAGAAAGTGGAGGGGAGAAGATAAGAACCTAGGTTTAATAAAATAAATTAAAAGTAAATTTATAATTAACCCCCTTCTAGTTGAACACTTATAAATATTACCCTTTAGTTTGATTTGAATTTTAAGTCACCTTATAGTTAAGCATTTCACATTAGTTGTTTAACATATATTTTAGTTAAATTGAACCGATAAATATAATATGTTTAAGTGATATAACTTGTTGTTAGATTAGTTAACTGCTTTATATTTTTTTTATTTGTTATTTTTGGTTTACAATTGTCATTTATATTTTTATTTAATTAAATATTATGTTTATCAATATTTTTGTTGAGTAAACTTAAAAATCACTCATTAACAATATGTGTTATGATCAAAAGATATCAATAAAATTATTGCATTAGTAAGTTAATAAGTTTGAATAATTTTACAAAATATCATTAAGCTAACAAGTTTGTGTTATTTTGGGGCGACCCATTATAAACCAACTTGTTTCGATCCACCATTGCAAATGGGTTAATTGGGCGGCGGTATGCTTGTAACATGAAGTCGGGCCTAAAAGTTCTTAATGTACGTTTAAAAAATTTTTCGCTACCCCTGAAATTAGTCTCTGGATCCGCCACTGTGCCCGCGCGTTGTTGCGGATTATTATAGAGGTTTGGTCGGTAGCAGTTTGATTTACCGCTTCGTCACAGGTCTTTTTTATTTACAATTAATTATTGTTTGTAATAGATGTTAGTATTTCTTGGAACTTTTTGGTCGGCGGTATGCTTGTAACATGAAGTCGGGCCTAAAAGTTCTTAATGTACGTTTAAAAAATTTTTCGCTACCCCTGAAATTAGTCTCTGGATCCGCCACTATGCCCGCGCGTTGTTGCGGATTATTATAGAGGTTTGGTCGGTAGCAGTTTGATTTACCGCTTCGTCACAGGTCTTTTTTATTTACAATTAATTATTGTTTGTAATAGATGTTAGTATTTCTTGGAACTTTTTGGTCAACAGTCATATAAAGATATTGATTGGACAATTATATTTTCTTTAGCTCTAATTTAAAGATTGATGTTTGAATCAAATTCCAAGTAAAGTGTGTTTAGTTAGTAGTAACCGTGAGTTTCAACTCATATAATGAGTTTTAACCTACACTTTTAAATGCAAAAACAAAGAAATTTCAACCATTGTTGTTGTATGTTACAGATGAAGACACTCCATAAAGTTTTTACGTCCACACCTTAGAGCATATGATTGGCAAAGAAGATCCTGAATCAATAAAGTTGAATCATAAATTTCATAAATATAGAACAAAGAAGACAAGCTCTTTAAGCACATCATGCATCGCCTCGTAATCGTTTTTAGTAAGTTCAGTCCTGTAACACCCTTGGTAAACACAACATCGTCCCACTCTTAGGCAAATCCCACATCGGCCGTGGACAAGAGAGATCCTTGGTTCATAAGTAAATGTCCTGCCTCTTCAATCACCAACGCGTTTTTGGCTTAGTTGGCTGTGGAGTACATGAAAACTCCACGGTTAAGCGCGCTTAGGTGGAAGTAGTACTAGGATGGGTGAGCACCTGGGAAGTGTCTACCTGGGCAACCAAAAAAAAAGCCGTGAGTTCCCGGATGGGCAACCCATCGGGGGCAAAGCGGACAATATTGGTGGTACGAGAGGCCGGGATCTGATACCACCTGTAACATCCCGGCCTCTCGTACAATATTAGTGTCTTCGAGTGGTAGAAATTGTTTTTCGTTTTAAAAAAGAAAAGAAAATGATCACAAGGCATGTGTAAAGTTTGTTGGTAAACCTATTGTTTTGTAACTGAAGGTACATAGTGATATATAAGTATGTGATATATGTAAATATAGAGGGGAAAATGGGTAATATTCTTTGAAATGATGTACATATTCATTGAGCATGCGCTTCACGGCGGGTACGCGAGAATTAATACCAAAATAAGAAACAAATTGAACTATAACTGGCTCAAGTTTATGGTTTTATGCATAAAAGATTTAAAAAAGAGAAACAACTAATAGCAATGCCAAAATAATAAGCGCCAACTTAAAAGCTAAAAGGTCTCCTCCGCATAATCAGATGACTCCATTTATATTGTCATAACACCATGACAAAGCATCAAATTAAATTCTGCTGTCAAACACAACCAACCCAAAGGAGATCGGTAACCGATATCTATTATAACGGCGGATGACCGACTTCTAAATTGTCACATCTCAATTATTACAAAATTCATAATTCAGGTGGCATGACGACTCTCATCTCTAGCTAACATAAGTTATCACATGGTTATTAGCTATTCCAAGGGTGTTTTTTTTTCAACAAAGGTCTTCTTGACCTCTTTTGTCCACGCCACGCAGACCACTTGCAAACGTTTAGGTTTGAAGTGTTTTTGTTTTTCGTAAGACATTTTATTAAAATTAGACATGCACGCCCTCATTTTGATACAGACTTAGACCATGAGCTTCTAAGATCTTTTAACATCTTCCCAGATCATATCCTGCTTTGAAATGGGTTTTCATTATGTTCGGGTTTTCATTTAGATGCCTCTTTTGTCCTTTGTTTAAAATTGTTATATTGTTTGTTCGATTCGTTTACATGCTTAAAAATAGTTACACAAAAATGAAAATTTTAAACAAAAACCACCCTACTATGTTTTTTAAAATAATCCTGAATGGACTGAATTAAATATAAAGTACATAGATATATACACTTGAAATATTTAGTAGACTTGGTAGAAAAATATCACATACATCAAGTTGAAGATTGATCTTGACAATTTGTTTGATGTTGATGTCTTTGGTAACTCCAGACCAACCAAAATGCTATAGAAATTTCTACTTTAATCAACAGTCAATATATTATTTTGACTTTTTTAGAGTCAATTTCAATTTAAAAATAAAAAAGAAGCGAAGTTAGAATCAGTTATTAACCCACACAATGTCTCTTTAACAACATGAACCTGAATACAGTGTAGTCCTTCAGATTTATTTACCCATATCTGTTAATGACCAAAATAAGGTTAGATTTGATAAGCTCATTTGACTTGCTTATTTTGAGAAGTAAATCATCTAACCTCGATTAGCTCACCACTTTACTTGATTCCTTATGAATATAATATTTGTTTTTGTATATTCTAATATGTCTCTTATGAATCTTCTTTTTATTACTAATTACCTAATTTTGACAGTTCTAACAATTATGGAGTAAAGGTTATAAAGTCAAAAGGGTCTGTATGGGTGAAGCAAGCGCAAACACTTAACCATGGTTTTCTAATATATATAAGTATGTTAGTTGTGAATAAAAACGATTTTAAGGATAATAATATGAATATGAAAACGATTTAAGAAATCAAATACGTTAAAAAACATTTAAAACGTCAAGTGTTGTTTGCTCAGTTTTGGGTGGGTTTAGTTTGCTTCGATAATCGAGTTCGGGTCAAGTGGTTTCAGTTAAATTTCTGTAGTTGATTAAGGTTAAAGCCGACACCGAGTTAAAACGATTAAAGAGAAAAAAGAAACAACTCTTTGCGAGTTTCAGTTTTCTCGGGTTATGTTGTTTTGGTTTCGATTGCCAATATTTATAATGAACAAAATTGTTTCTTTAAAACAAAGGGATTTTTACATATATCCCCTTGCTAATATTCCTTATTACATATTTACCCAACACATGAATATTAACTACGTATTTTCCCTTTTGTTATGAAATTACCTATTTACCCTCTTTGTAATTAAAATGTTTGACCATGCCCATGAAAACCCATGGAAGCAGAGATTGATTTCAAAAAAAATTCCATAAAACTTGCTGAAATCATTAATTTATTCAAAATCTGGTTCAATCCATCTTTAATTTTCTACACCACTAATGTTATCCGTTTTTTTTTTCTCTTGAACGAATATGTCTTCATCCTCACATGACACTAGGAGGGAAATAGTGGTGGCGGACTAGTGGTCATTTCAGGCAGTGATTAAGTGGTCGGAAACTCGTCGGAGATACGGGCTTGCCGTCGCCGCAGCTGATTTCGACCATCAACCGCCGCCCTTATCGGCCACCGGTAGAAACCCACCTGAAACCAATCGTCTCCGTAGCTTTGAACCATGGTGAAAAATATGTTTGATACCAGATGTTCTTTTTCCGGCTAGATTTTCCGATTTTGGGTTTCGACGGCGAAAACGTCAGAGAAATAATTGAAGACTTGGCCTGATGAGGATGTCTACAAGTCTGCAACTTGGTATTTGGGTTTATGTGCAGATATATGTGTTTATTTGATTTAAAAAAAAACATTAATCTGAATTCATAATTTCTTTAAGGGTAAAATTGTAATTCAATAGAGTAAATTTAATAAAATAGGTAAATATGTATTATATAAGATTTAAGAAGGGGAAATATGTAAATTGGGTTTTAGGATTGGGTATATATGTAATAAATGATTTTAGGAAGGGGATATATGTAAATGCCCCTTAAACAAACATAGATAAACGTCAATAAACCAACATAAACAAACGTAAATGAACGAACGTAAAAATAACAAACCAAACAATGTTCGTTCATTTACCTAAATGAACATAAAGGAAACAAACCAACATTAACGAACGTTCACAAACATAAATGAATGAATGAAACAATGTTCTTTCATTAAACTTCATGTCACACCCCGAATTTTGGGCCTAGGCGTGTGACCACAAGTTGGTACCGGTTTTGTAAATTCATCAGAGTTGCGGGTTTTATTTCAGCGGAAGTCTTTAATAAAATATTATTATATTGAAAACTTATTAAACTCTCGGGCTCAGATACCCGTTTGATGTTTACAATATATTTATTTTTAGAAAACATAATTCTTTATAATATTTTCAAATAAAATATCTGAGCCATCAGATAGCATCTATTGACTATAACTCCAATCTTCTATTCCCCTTTGCTTTGTATATTCTAACCTTTCTTGTTTCCCTGTAACATGGGGGAAAATACGCCAGCACAAAGCTGGTGAATAACGCTGACGCTAAAATCTCTTTTTTAATATCTTTGTGAAACAAACAATAATACCTTTGTGACTACTCATTAGGCACCCAACTAAATTGGGATAAAATTACACTAAGTACCATGTACAATTAATTATATACACAATATCATTTCTCTGAACAGTCCCGTAGACCTTCAGAGGCATGTTGATGATATGCATGGCCTCGGGGAAATGCTGAGTCACCATGTATGTTTGGATCCAGACACATGTATACTCTTAATCAGAGTGTCCGTTTCTTATTATTGTACACAAAGTTTTTAAGGATTCGTGAATCCTATGCAAACATTCAAACTCGTTATAAAAGGTTTGGGGCGTATTCACCTTTTCTGTTTATAATCAGTTTCTTTTACTGATTCCTGTTTTATGATTCTTCTTCTTGCTTTTTTACCTCGGACCTATAGTACGAGAATAACCTTTGTATAAATAACTAGATCAACGATCTAGCTTTAGACCTTTAGTCTATTTTGGTATAACCTCAACCTTGATTAAATCATTTGTTTATATATAAAACATTTGGACCTTTAGTCCATTTCTTTATTTACCAATCATATGCTACGTTTCTTCTTCGAGAAGAAACGTCTATACTGAGTTTGTTCTTCAAGAAGAAACATAATTTCTTTAACTAACTTCCTTCTGAATATTATATTTCTTAGTCATAAAGAAATACTATTTAGACTATAACCTTCACTTAAGAAAAGTTATATTATTCTTAATCGTAATCAAGGTTCGGGCCATACCCCCGACTATGGTCTAAGCCATTTATAATAATATAATAATAACTTAGGCAGAACCCCTTACCTCGCACGGCATTAGGAGTTAGATATTCCTAAGCTTATACTGGCAGCACTTCTACTCTATACGCACATCTATCGAGGCGTTCTTGATCAACTCCTCTTGGCACGCAAATCGAGGCAATGTTAGGTCGTCGGGTCGTGCACGTATTACGAGACGGAATGTCGGGTTTCTTGAGTGGCACGCACTTCGAGGAAACACCCGGTTTATGGCACGGATTACGATGTGATTATTGTCGGGTCGGTGGCACGCAAAACGATGTTCAGCACGCAAACCGAGGTAGAGAGAGAAATTTGTTTTAAAGAGAGAGTGTGGGAGGTGTGAGGGAATGAGACCATGGCCTCCCCTTTTATAGCTGATTCCCTGTGCCCATCGCGTAGCGCGATGGCTACATTCCTGAGGTTATACCACGTGTCGCCACGTGGCCTGACACCTTCTGCCACGTGTCTGGCCCGCTGCCACGTCTCTCGTCGCTCTGCCACGTGTCACCAGAGTGTGACACGTGTTGATGACTCATCACGGCCCATCGCGGTACGCGATGGCCATTCTCTTGGACTCATCGCGTAGCGCGATGGGTTCCTGGATATTATTTTTCACTTTTAGTCCCTCATATTTGTTAGCTTGTCATTTCTAGTATAATTCTTGTTGTCCAAAAATACTAAGGCGGCTCTCGGCGATGCGAGCGTGCGAAGTGCAAAGTGCGCCATCAAAGCGCCACATTGCGCCCAACGCCCTTCGCCGTCGCCATCGTCCTCGTCCTCGCCCGAGCGCGTGCGCTTCGGGTGCCACGCACCCTCCGCAAAGACAACTTGATGCATGATATTCATAAAAGAATATTAATATGGAAAATCTCTTTCTTATAAAGAACTTCCATTTTTTTATCACTTTCCATGTGGGATGGGATTTACATTATTTATACCTTGCTAAAGTGCTTCCTTTTTCTTACATATTCCAATGTGGGATGGAGTTTTCTCTTTACTTATTTCCTCCATGTAAGAATACTTAGTTTTAGGAAATATTTTATTTCCTTATTTTTTTCTTATATTTCCTTATTTGATATTTTCTCATTACTTATCTTTGAGATTATTTTTAATCCCTCAACTTTCCTAAGTTGTCAAATTTGGATCAAAATTTTGGGGATGTTACATCCTCCCCACCTTGGAATGAATCTCGTCCTCGAGATTCGTTGGTTTAGGAGTGTGAATGGTTCTTACATCTTGATTGATGATTAGATTCTATCTAATCTGGTTCTTGTTGTATGCAGACTGTCTAGGGTTTTTATTTTGTCGCTAACTTACATCCTTGAATGATGTAAGCAGTCAATAATTCATAATATCATTAGTAAATATAAATTTCTAAACACATTGATCAGTTGTTACCGTTATGCATTCCAAACATTTACTGATGTTAACTACATTGTTGGTTTGGTTCAATCTATCGAATCTATTCCACTAAGTTGTTATTTAGATTCATTTTATCGAATCTATTCTATTCTTGATCTTAATTGATGAAGTTTGCTATATTCTAACAGTACCCCTGTACTTTGACTTTAATCACATTTGCTATACTTAGCGATCGTATTTCTTGAATATCTTCGAGCTCTTTTTCTTGATTAACCTTGCTAGATAGGTAGTATAATATTCCATCAATCGTATTTCTTGAACGTATTTTCCTTGTCGTATTTAAATATTTTCTAACGTTTGGTATATCATCTTCCCAGATGATAAGTTTTCTCAACATTTTATTTGTTCTAAGTTTCGGATAAACTTTTCAATATTTGATTTTGTTGAATATAAGCATTTTTGTGTATTGACACGATCTATATGCTAATATTTCATTTATAACTTAGGGATTTAAATACCCTTCTTTGATTACAAAACTTCTCGTTTAAGAACGAGTTACAAGTAATATACAAAGGTTAGCTAGTCTATCTTGACATTTCTTTGATATGATCTTGTCATTCATTAGTCTTGACTAGCTTTTCATTTCGGGCATTCAGTCTTGAAGTGACCCGTTTCTCCACATGTAAAACATACTCCTAGCTTCTTATGACATTCATCTATTGTGTGGCATGTTCTCTTGCAGTATGCACAATTGTTTGAATTTTATAATCGACATTTTCCACTATGTTTTCTTCCACAAGTCTTACATGCTGACTTGGGAGTACTTTCTCCTTTTCCTATCTTCTCGGAATCTTTTGGTTTCTTAGTCTTTTTATCTTTTTTCCTTTTCTTCTTCTTGATTCCTTATCATACTGTTGATTAAGTATCCAGCCACTTCCATAGCCGAATCAACTGTTTCTGGCATATGGGATCTTACCATGTCTCTTATTTCTCTTGGTAGCCCATATATGTAACGAGTTACTTTATTATATTCTGGAGTTACTAGATGTGGAACCAGTCGGCAGTATTCTAGGAATTTAGTATTATATTCCCTAATATTTGTGCCAACAACCTTGTGATTCCATAACTCGGTTTGAATTTGATCCATTTCATGAGTTGGGCAAAATTTCTTTAATATCAGACATTTGAATGTTTCCCAACTTAAGTTATGCATTACTTCTCTCCCTTTGCTCATTAACAGAGCATTCCACCACTCATGCGCCACTCCTTTAAACATTAAGGCGGTATACTTAATCTTCTCTTCATCAGTACACTTACTTGTTATCACTATTGTTTCCATCTCTTCAAGCCACATCACGGTTGTGATGGCTCCTTTATCTCCGTGAAATTCCTTTGGTCCATAATTCTTAAATTCTTTGAAGAACATCCACCACTTTTGAGTTTCTTTCGTTTCTTATTCTTTGAATGATTATCATACGTAGAGCTATCATAATCTTCCTCCTTTCTTGAAGGAACAGATTTACTTTGATTTCTCTTGTTAGATTTTGGTTGAATTTGACTCGCAGAATAGTCATTCATAGCCTCCTTAATCATCTTTTGAATTCCCTTTTTATATTGAGCGGGAATTTCATTATCCTTATCTTTATTCTCATTGTTTTCTTCATTTCCTGATTTCTTGGGAGGACTATTGTGAGAGTTTGCACTTTCTTCTCTTGACTTACTACAATAAAATTTTAAAAGATAAGTCCAATATTCGAAGAATTCAAAACATATCTTTTATTCATTTTATTATAGTTACAAGAGTGCATATTATTTGTTACTATTATACTTTCTACAATTACTAAGGTTTTATTTCTTCCAACGAATAATTAATTTCTTAATTTTGCTATCTTTCTTGATAGTCTTCTCTTTTTCTTCCACTTCCATCTCTTCCATTGTTTCTTCCTTTTGAGTGCACATAAAGTAAGGATCCTGTGTTGCCGGATAACATTCTTGCTCTTGAATATATTCTTCCGGATAAGTCATTACTTCTTTCTTTGGCGTCATTGGTTTTTTGGATCTACTTGATCCTGCTCCATATGTGTTATGATTGGAAATTATTTGAGCTAGCGGAATGTCAGAATCATAGGAATCTGAATCTTCCTCCATTTTTGTTTGGCATGTACTTTCATCGCTAGATATAGGAATTGGGAGAAAAGAAGTTCCCATAAATCCTTTTCCTTTGCCAGATCGAGGCTTAATAGATTCTTCGCTAGATTGACGATCGGACATATGCGCGATGTTAAATTTAGGGATAGGGAGACGTTGAGAGACGTTCCTATCTTATTTATTATATCTTATCCGTATTTAATTTTGAATGATTTCTAGATACTTTTTCAACTAAGTATTTAATTTGATTGAATCGATATTTGTGTAATAAGTTTCCATAACTTATCCTTAATCAAAGCCTAGGTATACTTAAATACCTAATTCGCTAAGATTGATGGCTATGATACCAACCTGTCACACCCCGACTTTTGGGCCTCGGCGTGTCACCACAAGTTGGTACCGGTTTTGTAAATTCATCAGAGTTGCGGGTTTTATTTCAGCGGAAGTCTTTAATAAAATATTATTATATTGAAAATTTATTTCAGCGGAAGTCATCAACACGTGTCACACTCTGGTGACATGTGGCAGAGCGACGGGACACATGGCAGCAGGCCAGACACGTGGCAGAAGGTGTCAGGCTACGCGATGGCCGTTCTCTTGGACTCATCGCGTAGCGCGATGGGTTCCTGGATATTATTTTTCACTATTAGTCCCTCATATTTGATAGCTTGTCATTTATATTCTAATTATCGTTGTCCAAAAATACTATGGCGGCTCGCGGCGATGCGAGCGTGCGAAGTGCGCCATCAAAGCGCCACATTGCACCCAATGCCCTTCGCCGTCGCCATCGCCATCGTCCTCGTCTTCGTCCTCGTCCTCACCCGAGCCCGAGCGCGTGCGCGTCGGGTGCTACACACCCTCCGCTAGGACTACTTGATGCATGATATTCATAAAAGAATATTACTATGGGATTTACATTATTTATACCTTGATAAAGTGCTTCCTTTTTCTTACATCTTCCAATGTGGGATGAAGTTTTCTCTTTACTTATTTCCTCCATATAAGAATACTTAGTTTTAGGAAATATTTTTATTTCCTTATTTTTTTCTTATATTTCCTTATTTAATATTTTCTCATTACTTATCTTTGAGATTATTTTTAATCCCTCAACTTTCCTAAGTTGTCAAATTTGGATCAAAATTTTGGGGATGTTACACTTCATGAATGAAAATTTGTGTTCGTTAAATTAAGACAGCCAACATACACAAACTTCTCACCAAACGGTTTGCAGAACGTTCGGTTCGTTACTTCGTTTACAAGCTTAATCATTTAGTCAAATGTGGTAGAAGTTTTTTGGCATGTTTCTTTTTAATCAAATGCTCTTTTTGTTACTTTGTTTATGAGCCTAACCATTATAGAATCAAATGTGATGAAAATTTTTGGCATATTTCGTTTTAGTAAAACGTTCGGTTCGTTACTTCGTTTGTAAGCCTAACCATTGTTAAGTCAAATGTGACAAGAATTTTCAGCATGTTTCTTTTTGGTCAAACAGTTGCCATGTTTCTTTTTAATTAAACATAATCGAAATGTTCAGGCAGAAAGAAGTGTACATTCTATACAATATCTCGAGTTTCATTGAATCATAAACGTATGTAACCTAATTACGAAGAGTTAACGGTAACCTAACTATTTAACCCGCTTCGTGGTGGTGACGCAACAGAAGTTGGTTATGTAGCGACTTGCTTTATGATAGGAAATTTTACTACCTATACATTTTCTAAAGTAAAAGAAATCAAAATACACGTATCCAATACAATCTATTTAATTGACATCTAGTTGCAACCGCAAAATTTCTTTCAATAATTAACAATGCCACTATATTTTTCTTGTTTCTTATGTCAGTATAACTTTATTAGCTAGATGGGTGTTAAACGAGTCGTGCTCGCGAGTTGATAGGTTATACCCGGACACGACCCAAACATGGAAAACATATTCATGGATTGGCCAGAACACATGCCATTTAACCCAACAGTTTATTGTTTTATCATACCATACAATAAAACAACGGAATTTATAAGTGTCAATGGATAAATGTTGCTAACCAAACACACACACACACACACACACACACACACACACACACGAACGTACATGGGAATGTTTTCCGTGTAGTTGCACATGCATTATTTAATAACCATTTCCATTATCAGGAGCCTACATAAAGAAAGTAAGAACTCGGATATTATAACCAACCTTCACAACAAATCATCGAGCCTAAAATCAGAACCTTCATATGTATTCTAACTGGCTAATCAGACACTTAAAATTGACTGTACAAACTTCATTCAAACCAATAATAAAAAAAAGTTAAATCATTAATTTAAAGTTGATAATTATTGAGCTCCTATTATAAAAATAAGTCATTTGGTTCTATCATTTGTTCATATTGATTTAATGTAACATTCAATTCCAACAAATCTATACAGTAGCACATAAAAATACTAAAATAATGATACGAAGTTATAAAACAACTTCTAAAATGTTATTTATATAAAATGGGCTAGAAACTTTTTAATCAACTTGTACAAAACTTACAAGGTAAAGGGCTTTTCATATGAACACTTAACGTCAAGAATGAAAGAAAAAATATCTTTCAGGCCAAATGGTTGCATGTAAGGCCCCATTACCGGTGCCTCACATTTGGACGTTGGATTTACTTATAAACACATTCTAAATATCAGAGTTAATTAAAACATTCGTGGAATATAAAAACTTTCATAAAACATTTCATAGTCAAACCATAACTTGTCTTAAAACAACATCTTGTCTTTCAGAATAAACAAAACATTAAACTTAAACGTCTTAAGTCTTCCGATGCCAGCCTCTTATTCAATGCCACGTGTCCCCTCAAGCGAGCTGTCTTATTCTACTCACCTGCGTGCATACTAAAAGTCAGTTACGCTGAGTGAGTTCTAGTTAATCACGTATCGTATAATACATACACTTACCTTCAATCATGCATCCGAAGATACATAATAATTACTTTACTAACTTACTTTCATTACATAATTTCACATATACATTCATACTTTATTACTTTCATACTATATAAATTACTGTCCATTCTATCTCAGATATTATTAGGGTCTGGTCCCTCTTTCCTTTGTCTATCTCAGATATTATTAGGGTATGGTCCCTTTCTTGTCTATCTCAGATATTATTAGGGTCTGGTCCCTTTTTACTTCTCTATCTCAGATATTATTAGGGTCTAGTCCCTTATATCTCAGATATTATTAGGGTCAGGTCCCTCTTTCTTCATCTTCGTTCATACTGTCTTTACATACCCATAACATACATACTTTCTTTAATAATTCATACATATTCATATATCGTACATATATCTATCATACACATTCACCTATCATAAACATACCTCCCTTGTTAGCACGTGCAATATCCGAATATCGTTCACATGCCGACAAGCTTTCGTTCACATTTAAGATATACATACATAACATATAAACCATATAGGGCATACACTTACCAGTTAGGGTAAGTGTATTAACTATCACATCGAGTATGCACACAGCTTCGTTAACATATCAAGGAAATGGGGCTAGAAACTCACCTGAATGCGGTTACGTTCACCGTTAATGGTAATCCCTTTCTTCAGTTGTGCACGACTGACTGTATAATAATTACACGTATCAATTAACTATCACAACTCATATCATTTTTCTAGTCTTAGTTATTACCCACAACGAACTGGGGTCCGGGGGCAGCGCCCCTGGCAGCAGGGTTCTAGGGGCGGCAGCATATAGCAGGGTCCAAGGGGCAGAGCCCCTGGCTGGGGTCAAGCTGCCAGGTGATCTTGGAAAATTTTATTTACATTAACTGTCCTAACACATTTTCCATTAGGTTTTTAATTTATTTCCTAATTTGCTAACCCATTCTTCATAACGAACTAAGTCTGATTCGCTGTCCGATTCGTTACCTTAAATGTAAGCGAACTTAACTTAAGCGAAGCGAACTTAGCATTAAGCGAACTTGTAGTAAGCGAAATTATGTTAAGCGAACATAACAGTAAGCGGACTTATCAGTAAGCGAACTTAGCATAATGTGAACTTAACAATGGCGAACTTGACATCAGGCGAACTTACAGGTAGCGAAGTTAACCACAGGCGAACTTAGCGTTAGCGAACTTATATACTTCGCGAACTTATTGGGCGAAGTTATTCAGTAGCGGCTACGGGTTTGGTTACAGCCACTCGTTCCAATCCTATCGCCTCGTTTTGGCTCGTATTTGACCCATCCATGACCCCGACACCTTATAAAGGTTTGGTATAACCCGCATTCACCTCCCAAACGTCCCCAACTCGATGCTTATCACGTTTATAACATGAAGCAAGAACGTTTAATACTAGATCTAGGGTTCATTTTAGACGAGTCATATACAGCCGTAAGTTCGTTTATAACATCAAGTTTGCTACTTTAATACTCGTTCATACCTGATCTAGACTAGGTTCAAGTTTCAAGACTAAACGTTAATAAAAACGTAAACTTTAAGATCAAAACATACCTTTTTTTTATGTTTCTAGGTTACGGTTTGCTTGGTATACGATCTTGGACTTGTTATCTTGCTTGTATGATTGAAGATCCTAAGCTACGATGCTTGGTTACGTAATCGGAGGGTGGCCGGCGGCTAGGGAGGGAAGGGTTGGCTTAAGTGTGTGTTTTAAGGTGTAAAAATGGTTAAGATGGATGGAAATGGAAAGGTTTAGGGTTTAAGGGGGTATTTATACTCCCTGAAACCCATGGACCCTAAGCACATCTTTCCTCTTTGGTCCATGTTTCATTCCTTTTTAATTAGCCTACTTAATTCCCTCATAATATTTTATTATTCCTTTGTCAAATCAAGTAAACTCGTTTATCATAAGAAATACTTTAAAATATTATTGCTTGAAATTTTAGGATGTTACATTGCAAAACACTTTTCTTTTCATGTAATTTTGCAATTCAGACATTTGGTTAGTTTTTTCTTACCACCATATTTTTATAAATCGATTGTCATCAAAATAAATTGAAGGTATGTTACCAAAATTATACAAATTATGTAAACATAATGTATACATGCATAGACGACATACATATATCCCTTAACAAATACTATCTTCTAAAACCAGTTACATTTAGTGTGTAATAAAAAACAATTTAAATGTTTAATTTCACACACAATAGACAGCACTAAACAACTTTTTTAAATTCATACACTGATATTGTCATGAGCTTACATTAATAATTAACCCAAAATTAAAAGCATAGACCACCTTCAATTTCAAAACCCTAATCACCCATGAAACCAAAGAAAAGATTATAAAGCCAATATCTAAAAGACTTCTAGTAAAGCCGTAGCCAATATCATAAGAAGAATAGACACAATACATGCATACTCCACTTGATTCTCATTCAACTCTATTGCCGCCCAGTTACTCATACACACATGCTTAGGCTTCTCCATATGCAGCCCCAACACATCCATTGCAAGATCCTCCAAATTCGGCCTATGAAACTTTCCGGGTCACTTCTTTATCACCGCCAATCAAATATCTGCACTTTTGGAAAAATCCAGGCCATACTCATTCTTTAGCTTCAATACATCACATTGAGCTTCAATTCCATCAAAATTGAAAGCCATAGTTGATGCTTGATTTGCTACTAACCAACTGAAGGTATTTATAATAATCTTGTATATAACTTAAAAGACCTTTGGTTTTCTTATAAATACTTAACGTCAAAAACCATTTAGTTAAACACCTTTAATTCCATTAATTTCCCTTAAAGGTTTATGAATCAATTGAATGCCATGATGAAAACAATAATATAGATGGATGATGACACTTTAATGAGATTAATTGATGGCACCATAAACCTTAAAGGATAGAAGAGTAATTACCATAAACATGATGCTTTATGAACTTGTACGATACGCTTAAAGAACGAAATGATGTAATGGCAAATTACCTTTTCTGCCCAATTATGAAATGTCGTTTCCGTCATCGTCCTCTAATTGTGAAATTACAATCATTGTCCCTCACTCTTACTTAATAATATAATATAGATTTATTAAATGAGTGTTCAATTAATAAATTGTATTTCTCACTAGTCACTCTTAATCTTTTCTATCTTGGTGTTTTGTACAGGGTGACGCAATGACAAAAGGCTACCGTCAGCTGGCTAAACCTAACCATACAGAGACTTTAAACGTCTCTAAGTTATCCCCAGTTTAGGAGAAAATCCACCACGAAGGTACACTGGTGGTAAAACCTAGACGTCCTCAGGATTGAACCAGAGTGTTGTATGTGGGAATAAAACATGGACCTCTATTGTAAAGCCCATACTTTTTACCGCTACTCCACTAGTCACTCCAAATGTAATTGGATGTTTTGTACACACACACACACACCAGTTTTTATCACCTATATTACGGGGATTGTTTTGTTATTCGTTTCTAATATTTATAATTGTTTTTGGATTTTTAATTTTATTTATTATAGGGAAGTTAATAATATACATAGAGTTTTTTTTTTTTGAATAAAGGGTTTCACAAATAAATGAGCTGTTTTAACCCGATTTAAAAGTTATGGGTTTTGTGAGACCCATGACCCGCTAATTTTTTATTACTATAAAATTGTTTCTTAATTATAACTAATATATTTTTTTAATTGGATATTAATTTTTAGTATATCTCTATTCAATAGGATTTTTATATCAAATATTTGGTTAGATTAATTTTTAGTTTAATGGGATGTTATAACCTATTTAAAGGCAATCTAGGTTTAGTGAGACCCATACCCGTTAATTCGGGTCAAATCCATAAGAAACCTCCACTTACAAATAAAACAATCTGGTGGCTTAAGAGAATATATGAAGGTTTCTTCTATATACACACACACACACACACACACACACACTAGTTTTTATCCCCCGTATTACCAGGGTTGTTTTACATTATTCCTTTATAATATTTATATATTTTTTAGATTTTAATCTTATTTATTATACGTAAATTAATAATATACTTACTATTTGATAATGAAAGGGCTTCACAAATAAAAGAAATGTTATAACTCGGTTTAAAAGCAATTTGGGTTTGGTAAGACCCATGACCCGATTATTGTTTTACTATAGAATTGTTTTTTAGTTATAAACAATATATATCTTTTTTTTTAAAAGAAATTAGATATTAATTTTTAGTATATCTTTATTTTATAGGATATTCATATCAAATATTTGGAGAGATTAATTTTTAATTTAATGAGATGTTATAACCCGTTTAAGGAATATATGGGTTTGGTGATACCCATACCCGTAAATTCGGGTCAAATGCATGAAAAATATCTATTTACAAATAATGCAATCTGGTGGATTGAGAGAATGTAGGGAGCAACCAGAAAGATTTTATGTTTTATATTATTTGTTTCTAATATTTATATATTTTTTGAATTTTAATTCTATTTATTTTATGAAAGTTAATAATATACTTTTGGTTTGATGATAAAATGTTTCACAAATAAATGAGATGATATAACCTGTCACACCCCAATTTAGGGTCTAGGCGTGTGACCAATAATTGGTACCTCTTTTGTAAATACATCAGAGTTGCGGGTTTTATTTCAGCGAAGAGTCTTTTAATAAAATCATTTTGAAAATTTATTATTAAAAAATCGGGTTTAAATACCCGTTTGATATTTCAAATACATTTCTTTATAAAACATATCTCTTTTATAATATTTTCAAATAAAATATCTGAGCCATCAGATAGCAACTAATGACAATAACTCCAATCTTCTATTTCCTCTTGCTTGTATGTTCTAACCTTTCTTGTTTCCCTGTAACATGGGGGAAAATACGTCAGCACAAAGCTGGTGAATAACGCTAACTCTAAAATCTCTTTTCAATACCTTTGTGAAACCAACAATAGTACCTTTGTGAAACCAACAATAATACTTTTGTGACTACTCATTAGACACCCAACTAAATTGGAATCAAATTACCCTAAGTACCACGTACAATTAATTATATACACAATATCATTTCTCTGAACAGTCCCGTAGACCTTCAGAGGCATGTTGATGATACGCATGGCCTCGGGGAAATGCCGAGTCACCATGTATGTTTGGATCCAGACACATGTATACTCTTAATCAGAGTGTCTGTTTCTTATTATTGTACACAAAGCTTTTAAACATTCAGACTCATTATAAAAGGTTTTGGCGTATTCACCTTTTCTGTTTATAATCAGTTTCTGATACTGATTCCTGTTTTATGTTTTCCTCTACTTGTTTTGTTACCTCGGACCTATAGTACGAAAATAACCTTTGTATAAATAACTAGATCAGTGATCTAGCTTCAGACCTTTAGTCCGCTTTGTATAGCGTTAACCTTGATAAAACATTTGTTCATATAAAATATTTGGACCTTTAGTCCCTTTGTTTGTTTATCATTTTCATACTACGTTTCTTCTTCAAGAGAAACATTAACTTTATATTCTTTCTATACGAACATTATATTTCTTAATCATAAAGAAATACTATTTTAACTATAACCTTCTCTTAAGAAAAGTTATATTATTCTTAATCATAATCAAGGTTTGGCTATACTTCCGACTTATGGTCTAAGCCATTTATAATAAAATAATAACTTAGGCAGAACCCCTTACCTCGCACGGTATTCGGAGTTAGATATTCCTATGTTTATATGGGCAGCACTTCTATACGAACGTTTATCGAGGCATTCTTGATCAACTCTTCTTGGCACGCAAAAAGAGACAACGTTCGGGTGTCGCCAGTTCGTGCACGTACTTCGAGGAAACACCGGGTATTGGGCACGGATTACAATGTGATATTTGTCGGGTCGGTGGCACGCAAAACGATGTTCAGCACGCAAGCCGAGGTAAAGAGAGAGAGAGTAAATTCTAGAGTGAGAGTGTATGTGAGGTGTGTGGAATGAGCCGATCCCCCCTATTTATAGAAAATTTGGATCCCATTGCGGTACGCGATGGGCTCTTCCCTGACTCCGTCGCGTATCACGATACCCACATAATGTCAGATGTCGCCACGTGTGCCACGTGTTGCCACATGGCCTGACACGTTCTGCCACGTGTCCTGGTGTGTTGCCACGTGTCGCCGGAGTGCGACACGTGTTGATGACTCATCACGGCCCATCGCGGTACGCGATGGCCGTGTCCTTGGACTCATCGCGTAGCGCGATGTGTCCTTAAATATTATTTTTCATTTTGGTCCCTCTTCTTTGATAGCTTGTCACTTATGGTCTAATTCTCGTTGTCCAAAAATACCAAGGCGGCTCATAAGCGTGCGAAGTGCAAAGTGCGCCATCAAAGCGCCACATTGCGCCCAATGCCCTTCGCTGTCGCCTTCGCCATCGCCATTGTCCTCGCCCGAGCGCGTGCGCATCGGGTGCTACGCACCCTCTGCTAGGACTACTTGGTGCATGATATTCATAAAAGAATATTACTATGGAAAATCTCTTCCTTATAAAAAGCTTCCATTTCTTTACCACTTTCCATGTGGGATGGAATTTACATTCCTTATTTATACTCAAGTGTAAGGTTTCCACTTTCTTGCATCCTTCCATGTGGGATGGAGTTTCCTTTATGTAAGAATACTTAACTTAGGAAATATTTTTATTTCCTTATTTTTCTTATATTTCTTTATTTAATATTTTCTCATGTCTTGTATTGATATTATTTTTGATCTCTCAACTTTCCTAAGTTGTGAAATTTGGATCAAAATTTTGGGGATGTTACATCCTCCCCACCTTGGAATGAATCTCGTCCTTCAGATTCATTGTTTGAAGTGTGAATGGTTCTTACCTTTCAAATGTTGATTAGATTCTTATCTAATCTGGTTCTTGTTGTATGCAGCCTGACTAGAGTCTTTATTTTGTCGCTAACTTACATCCTTCAATGATGTAACCAGTCAATAGTTCAGAATATCATTAGTAAATATAAATTGCTAAACACATTGATCAGTTGTTTAACTATTTACCTTACCGTTACGTATTCTAAATATTTACTAATGTTAACTACATTGTTGTTTTGATTCAGTCTATTGAATCTATTCCACTCATGTGTTGTTTAGATTCAGTCTATCGAATTTATTCTATCCTTGATCTTGATTGATAATGTTTGCTATATTCTAACAGTACCCTTGTACTAGGGTTTAATCATATTTTCTATACTTAGCGTTTATATTTCTTGAATATCTTCGTGTTCTTTTTCTTTGACTATTTGATCAACCTTACTAGGTAGGTAATCATATTTTTCATCAGTCGTATTTTTTTTGAATGTCTTTTGGTTAATCACGATCTCCTTTCTATAATATAATGTCCTTATATATTTAAATATTTTCTAACGTTTGGTATATCATCCTCCTGGATGATATATTTTCTCAACGTTTTATTTGTTCTAAGTTTCGGATGAATTTAAACCTCTTGATTATTCTTTAGAGGTAACGAATATAAGAATTCTTGTGTATTAACACGATCTATATGCTAATATTTCATTTATAACTTAGGGACTTAAGAACCCTTCTTTGATTACAAAACTTCTCGTTTAAGAACGAGTTACAATTAATATACAAAAGTTAGCTAATCTATCTTGACATTTCTTTGATATGATTTTGTCATTCATTAGTCTTGACTAGCTTTTCTTTTCGGGCATTCCGTTTTAAAGTGACCCGTTTCTCCACATGTAAAACATACTCCTAGATTCTTACGACATTCATCTATTGTGTGTCCTGCTCTCTTGCAGTATGCACAATTGTTTGAATTTTCTAGTAGACACTTTCCATTATGTTTTCTTCCACAAGTCTTACAAGCTGACTTGGGAGTACTTTCTTCTTTTCCTATCTTCTCGGAATCGTTTGGTTTCTTTGTTTCTTTATCATTCTTCTTTTCTTCTTCTTGATTCCTTATCATGCTGTTTATTAAGTATCTGGCCAATTCCATAGCCGAATCAACTGTTTCTGGCATATTGGATCGTACCATATCTCTTATTTCTCTTGGTAGTCCATATATGTAACGAGTTACTTTGTTGTATTCCGGAGTTACTACGTGTGGAACCAGTCGGCAGTATTCTAGGAATTTAGTGTTATATTCCCTAATATTTGTGCCAACAACCTTGTGATTCCATAACTCGGTTTAAATTCTATCCATTTCATGAGTTGGGCAAAAAAAATTTAATATTAGACCTTTGAATGTTTCCCAACTTAAGTTATACATCACTTCTCTCCCTTTGCTCATCAACAGAGCCTTCCATCACTCATGCGCCTCTCCTTTAAACATTAAGGCGGAATACTGAATCTTCTCTTCATCGGTACACTTACTTGTTATCACTATTGTTTCCATCTCCTCAAGCCACCTCATGATTGTGATGGCTCCTTTATCTCCGTGAAACTCCTTTGGTCCATAATACTTGAAGTTTTTGAACGAACATCCACCGATTTTGAGTTTCTTTCGTTTCTTTAGTTTCTTTAGTTTCTTTCGTTTCTTATTCTTTGAATGACCGTAGAGCTATCATAAGCTTCTTCCTTTCTCGAAGGAACAGATTTACTTCGACTTCTCTTGTTAGATTTTGGTTGACTTTGATTTGTAGAAAAGTCTTTCATAGCTTCCTTAATCATCTTTTGAATTCCTTTTTTATATTGGATAGGAATTTCATTATCTTTATTTTCATTATTAATGTTTTCTTCATTTCCCGATTTCTTGGGAGGACTATTGTGAGAGTTTGCACTTTCTTCTCTTGACATACTACAATAAATTTTTTTTTAAAGATAAGTCTAATATTCGAAGAATTCAAAACATATCTTTTATTTATCTTATTATAGTTACAAGAATGCACATTATTTACAATTTTACTCTCTACAATTACTAAGGTTTTATTTCTCCCAACGAATGACTAATTTCTTAATTTTGCTATCTTTCTTGATAGTCTACTCTTTTTCTTCTACCACCATTTCTTTCATTGTTTCTTCCTTTTGGGTGTGAGGACAATACCCTTCTCCGTGAGAATATTCTTCCGGATAGGTCATTACTTCTTCTTTTGGCGTCATTGGTTTCTTGGATCTACTTGATCCTGCTCCATATGTGTTTAGAATTATCTGTGCTAGCGGAATGTCAGAATCGTATGAATCCGAATCTTCCTCCATTTTTGTTTGACATGTACTTTCATAGCTAGATATAGGAATTGGGAGAAAAGACGTTCCCATAAATCCTTTTCCTTTACCAGATCGAGGCTTAACGGATTCTTCACTAGATTGACGATCAGACATCTGCGGGAGGTTAGATTTTAGGGATAGGTAAACGTTCCTATCTTATTCGTTATATCTTATCCGTATTAGTTTCGAATGATTTCTTGATACTTTTCAACTAAGTATCTTGTTTGTTTGAATCAATATTCGTATAATAAGTTTCCATAACTTATCCTTAATCAAAGCCTAGGTATAATTAAATACCTAATTCGCTAAGATTGATGGCTCTGATACCAACCTGTCACAGCCCACTTTAGGGCCTAGGCGTGTGACCAACAGTTGGTACCTCTTTTGTAAATACATCAGAGTTGCGGGTTTTATTTCAGCGGAAGTCTTTTAATAAAATCATTTTGAAAATTTATTATTAAAAAATCGGGTTTAAATACCCGTTTGATATTTCAAATACATTTCTTTACAAAACATATCTCTTTTATAATATTTTCAAATAAAATATCTGATCCATCAGATAGCATCTAATGACTATAACTCCAATCTTCTATTTCCTCTTGCTTGTATGTTATAACCTTTCTTGTTTCCCTGTAACATGGGGGAAAATACGTCAGCACAAAGCTGGTGAATAACGCTGACTCCAAAATCTCTTTTCAATACCTTTGTGAAACCAACAATAATACCTTTGTGACTACTCATTAGGCACCCAACTAAATTGGAATCAAATTACCCTAAGTACCACGTACAATTAATTATATACACAATATCATTTCTCTGAACAGTCCCGTAGACCTTCAGAGGCATGTTGATGATACGCATGGCCTTGGGGAAATGCCGAGTCACCATGTATGTTTGGATCCAGACACATGTATACTCTTAATCAGAGTGTCCGTTTCTTATTATTGTACACAAAGCTTTTAAACATTCAGACTCATTATAAAAGGTTTTAGGCGTATTCACCTTTTCTGTTTATAATCAGTTTCTGATACTGATTCCTGTTTTCTGTTTTCTTCTTCTTGTTTTGTTACCTCGGACCTATAGTACGAAAATAACCCTTGTATAAATAACTAGATCAGCGATCTAGCTTTAGACCTTTAGTCCGTTTTGTATAGCGTTAACCTTGATAAAACATTTGTTCATATAAACCATTTGACCTTTAGTCCCTTTGTTTGTTTATCATTTTCATACTATGTTTATTCTTCAAGAAGAAACATTAACTTTATATTCTCTCTATACGAACATTATATTTCTTAATCATAAAGAAATAGTATTTTACCTATAACCTTCTCTTAAGAAAAGTTATATTATTCTTAATCATAATCAAGGTTTGGCTATACTTCCGACTTATGGTCTAAGCCATTTATAATAAAATAATAACTTAGGCAGAACCCCTTACCTCGCACGGCATTCTGAGTTAGATATTCCTAAGTTTATATGGGCAGCACTTCTACTCTATACGCACGTTTATCGAGGCATTCTTGATCAACTCTTCTTGGCACGCAAAACGAGACAACGTTCGGGTGTCGCCGGGTCGTGTATGTACTTCGAAGATTACAATGTGATATTTGTCGGGTCGGTGGCATGCAAAACGATGTTCGGCACGCAAACCGAGGTAAAGAGAGAGTAAATTCTAAAGAGAGAGTGTATGTGAGGTGTGTGGAATGAGCCGATCCCCATATTTATAGAAAATTTTGGATCCCATCGCGGTACGCGATGGGCTATTCCCTGACTCCGTCGCGTATCGCGATACCCACATAATGTCAGATGTCGCCACGTGGCCTGACACATGTCCTGGTGTGTTGCCACGTGTCGCCGGAGTGCGACACTTGTTGATGACTCATCACGGCCCATCGCGTTACGCAATGGCCGTGTCCTTGGACTCATCGCGTAGCGCGATGGGTCCTTAAATTTTTATTTTTCATTTTGGTCCCTTTTCTTTGATAGCTTGTCACTTCTGGTCTAATTCTCGTTGTCCAAAAATACTAAGGCGGCTCTTAAGCGGCTCGCGGCGATGCAAGCTTGCGAAGTGCGCCATCAAAGCGCCACATTGCGCCCTTCGCCGTCGCCTTCGCCATCGCCATCGCCATCGTCCTCGCCCGAGCCCGAGCGCGTGCGCGTGCGCATCGGGTGCTACGCACCCTCCGCTAGGACTACTTGGTGCATGATATTCATAAAAGAATATTACTATGGAAAATCTTTTCCTTATAAAGAACTTCCATTTCTTTACCACTTTCCATGTGGGATGGAATTTACGTTCCTTATTTATACTCAAGTGTAAGGCTTTCACTTTCTTGCATCCTTCCATGTCGGGTCGGTGGCACGCAAAACGATGTTCTGCACGCAAACTGAGGTAAAGAGAGAGAGTAAATTCTAGAGAGAGAGAGAGTATGTGAGGTGTGTGGAATGAGCCGATCCCCCCTATTTATAGAAAATTTTGGATCCCATCGCGGTACGCGATGGGCTCTTCCCTGACTCCGTCGTGTATCGGGATGCCCACATAATGTCAGATGTCGCCACGTGGTTTGACACGTGTGCCACGTGTCGCCACGTGGCCTGACACGTTCTGCTACGTGTCCTGGTGTGTTGCCACGTGTCGCCGAAGTGCGACACGTGTTGATGACTCATCACGGCCCATCGCGGTACGCGATGGCCGTGTTCTTGGACTCATCGCGTAGCGCGTTGGGTCCTTAAATATTTATTTTTCATTTTGGTCCTTCTTCTTTGATAGCTTGTCACTTCTGGTCTAATTCTCGTTGTCCAAAAATACTAAGGCGGCTCATAAGCGTGCGAAGTGCAAAGTGCGCCATCAAAGCGCCACATTGCGCCCAACGCCCTTCGCTGTCGCCATCGCCATCGTCCTCGCCCGAGCCCGAGCACGTGCGCGTCGGGTGCTACGCACCCTCTGCTAGGACTACTTGGTGCGTGATATTCATAAAAGATATTACTATGGAAAATCTCTTCCTTATAAAGAGCTTCCATTTCATTACCACTTTCCATGTGGGATGGAATTTACATTCCTTATTTATACTCAAGTGTAAGGCTTCCACTTTCTTGCATCCTTCTATGTGGGATGGAGTTTCCTTTATGTAAGAATACTTAACTTAGGAAATATTTTTATTTCCTTATTTTTCTTATATTTCTTTATTTAATATTTTGTCATGTCTTGTCTTGATATTATTTTTGATCCCTCAACTTTCCTAAGTTGTCAAATTTGGATCAAAATTTTGGGGATGTTACATAACCCGGTTTGAAAGCTATATGGGTTTAGTGAGACCCAAGACCCGTTTATACTTTTACTATAAAATTGTTTTTTTAACTCTAAATATATATATATATATATATATATATATATAAAATCAGATATTAATTTTTAGTATATCCCTACTTTATAGGATTTTTTATATCAAATATTTGGTGAGATTAATTTTTAATTTAATGAGATGTTATAACCCGTTTAAAGAATATTTGGGTTTGGTGAGACCCATACCTGTGAATTCGGGTCAAATGCATGAGAAGCCTCTATTTACAAATAATGCAATCTGGTGGCTTGAGAAAAAGTCAGGAGCAACCAGAGAACTTTTAAAGGTTTAGTTTATGTATTATATATATATATATATATATATATATATATATATATATATAGGTATTGGATCATTTCAGAAGTTTTTTTACAGCGAGAAGTGCGAGAAGTGAAAGTATAACTCTATTAATCCCTAATTCCACTCCCTTTATTATGTGTAGGTGCGTTGTGTAGGTGCATATGTATGTGTGTAGGTACGTATGTTTTTATATATGTAAGTATGTTTGTATGTGTGTAGGTACATAGGTTTGAATGTGGCTCGGTACATTTATATTATTGTAGGTAGGTTTGAATGTGTAATTAAAACATATAAACAACCAACCTACATATATGTATGTAACATCATATGAAAGGGAGTGAAATTAGGGATTAATGTAGTTATACATTCACTTCTCGCACTTCTCGCTGTAATATCCCTTCTCGCATACATATATATATATATATATATAGAGAGAGAGAGAGAGAAGATCCAATACACTAATGCTTATCGTACAAATACGTACGCGAATTCCGTTTTTCACGAATCGATCGATGAAATCACATCCAAAAATATCGTAATAGTCAGTACATATCCAATCAATCATTGCTTCACCGAAAAAAACAGTTTTAGATGGTTAATCGATCTGCTTTTCACTTTTTTTACAAAGAAGGTTTTTGAGCGTTAAACCAGCGTTTAATGAGCGTTTAAGGTTTTGTGAGCGTTTTAGGTTTTTGCCTTTAAGCGTCTCGCGTACCTACCGTACGTTAAGTATTAGCGTACAGTAACTGCACCATATATATATACATATATATATATACATATATATATATACATATATATATACATATATATATATACATATATATATATACATATATATATATATAGGGTACTGATCCTATGAGAACCCTTTGCAAATTGAGAACTTTGAGAAAATTTTGTACCACTAAAAACACATTTAAAAAATATTTAAAAAAATTATAAAACAAAAAATAACAAAAATTTTAAAAAAAATAAAAAAACCAAAATTCTTATATTTTATTCCGGTTTCACTAAAAAAACGTCGTATTATACACATATGTATAATTTTTTCTAATCTTTAGTTACGTAATATACACATATGTACAGTATCATTTAATTTAAATTATACATATGTGTATAAAAAAACATATAAATGTACATATATGTATATATTATACGTATGTGTATATAATTAAGCTAAACCGAATTTTTTTTTTGAAACCGGGATGATAAAATAAGAATTTTGGTGTTTTTACTTTATTTTATTTTATTTTATACATATGTGTATAAAAAACATGTAAATGTACATACATGTCAGTCACCATGTTCGGTGTAGCTGACATAGGGTATATTTAGACTTTATTTTATTTTAATTTATTATAATAAAGTGTTTTATATTCATCTATAAATTATATAGCTAGTCCTATTTTGATTAATTTATGTTTAGTGAAAGGTTGTTTATGTTCGTTCATTATATACGTTTATGTTCATTTTTAACGAAATATTAAATGTATCATCTACTTAATGTTTTATATTTTTTCGTTTATATTCATTTAAGTGTGTTCATTTATATTTGTTTGTGTTCATTTATCATATCATATTAGATCAAATATTCATAGACTAAGGACAACCCGACCATGTTGTCCTTAGGGAATCTAGACACTCATATTTTCATCACAATCAAATCACTTTCCAAGCTAAGGGGGGTAAGGGTGGTCCGTGACGGACCCTCCACCACGCGTTATAGCCTTTGGAATACCGCCGCCGGTCCCCCGTCACACGTGATGGTGGTCTGGCTGTAATGGCCATCACGTGGTGAGCCCCAAGATTTTTGACCGTTGGCCTTGTGTGCATGCTCCATTTCCGAAATTTAGAGCAATTGGGTGTATTGTAGAAGTGGATGGATGGGGATCTGAAGAAGATGATGAAGGAGAAAGAGAGAAGAAGAAGAAGAAGATGAAGATGGGATGTGAGATCTGATTATTTATTATTATTATTTGAGGGGATGGATTCTTTAAATTATTATCATTACTAGCGTAAGTGCCCGCGCGGTGCCGCGGGTTCACACAAATTATCCCGTCGTATTGATATGTAGAGTTTGGTGTGGTGTATAATGGGTTATCAATGTGAATGAAACGTGCTGCCGCGTGTGCATATGGTTTGTTGGATGTTTTATCTTTATCTTGTTGGTAAATAACCGTATTCAACTTTAAATTTGGCTGGTGACGGTCCCAACGAAAGGGGTATTTGTTTATAACGAACCACGACTAACGGATGTTAACTCCGTTAGTGATTTGTTGACGTGGATCTTCTTCTCTAGCCGCATCACACCGGAAACTTGCAACTCGCCTCCATTCTCCTTAATATCGTTACACTGTCTCCCTCCATCTTCAAAACACACCGAAAATTAGAAAACGAAACAAATTTCATCTTCTTTTGTGACATCCGGGCTCTCGCACCACCAATATTATCCGCTTTGCTCACGAAGAGCTCACAGATTTGTTTTTGGTTACCCCGATGAAGACTTCCCAGGAGGTCACCCATCCTGGTACTACTTTTATTTGAGCACGCTTAACTTTGGAGCTCTACTTTCGTCCACTATCGTTAAGCCCAAGTGAAACACACACACATGAACATAGAGAGAAATGCTAACCGTATGCACATCCTCATATACATTGATTTGATTATTAGGACTCACAAAAGTACCTCACCCTAAATCAACTTGAATACCCCCCACATGTTGATTCGTTTTTTCATTGAAATTGTCAATCCTCTATGTCAAATGTTTCTCGGCAGCTTGATTAAAAGAATTAAAAATTTAAGAAAACATGAGTTTAAAAGCAACACTACATAATTATCAAGATTTTTTTAAAATGATGTCTATTAAAGAAAAAGGAAAAAGATTATCGTGCATATATAATCATTTTCACGTTCAATGATAATACTAAAATTCCTCATTAACTACATACATGTATATGTATGTCATGTACATAGACATAAGTTCAAGCTCAACTCACAACTGACTTTGAGACCTTCTACGTGTAGTTGTAAATGGCTTTAGTAACACACATGCTATTTTTGACTCTAGACGAGTCATGAATTAACAAATTACCTTACAAATTTCAAATAAAATAATATTAAGTCTAGTTCATTAAAATTTTAAAAAAAATCTCAATTACCTCATAAACACAATAAAAAATAGAGAATTAAATATATTTCCTCCTTTTTTAGCTAGGATTGATAATCCTTAACCGAACCAAAAGTAATATTTTTCAAAACAATCGGCTATAACCCATACTCATACTGATCCATACGAACCAATCTGATTCCGTTTTGCCAGCTATAAAAGATCATAAGTAGAATTTGTCCATTAAAATTAAAAAAGAAAAAAACAAATCCTAATAACCTTAGTTACACTAGAAAAATAGAGAACTAAATATATTTCCTCCTCTCTTTAGCTAGGACTGGTAATCCTTAACCATATATATATATATATATATATATATATGTATATAAATATATATGTATGTCATGTACATAGACATAAGCTCAAGCTCAACTCACAACTGACTTTGAGACCTGCTACGTTTAGTTGTAAATGGCTCCAGTAACACACATGCTATTTTTGACTCTAGACGAGTCATGTCAATCTCCTGTAACATTATTATTATAACTATTAAATTGCTTTTATTAAGAGATTTAAGGCTGTCAATTTGAAATTGCAAGAACTTGCTATCATAACAGCTTTAACATGAGATAATCTGTATAAGATGCGACCTTACTTTTAGGATACCATAACTGTAAGCAGGAAACCAAAATAATAAAATTCACATAACAACAAATTAAACCATTGTTTTTTTTAAATAATTGAGGCGTCAATATATAAACCTTATATAAAAGAATAAGCATTTACCATTAAATCCTTACATGACGCCATTCACTACCCACAGAGCTACAACATCATGAACATGCCTAGTAATTGCTTTTAGTCCAAACACTATGTCTGCAATAAGAGGATGTTTATTTCGTTAAAATTAAATACTAAGATCCAAAAATAATCGACCCATTCCATCTAAATAATTAACATGAATTAACAAATTGCCTTACAAATTTCAAATAAAATAATAATAAGTCTAGTCCATTAAAATTAAAAGAAAAAATAAGATTTCAATTACCTCAGAAACACTATAAAAAATAGAGAATTAAATATATTTCCTCCTTTTTTCACCTAGAATTGGTAATCTTTGACCGAACCAAAAGTAGTATTTTTCAAAACAATCGGCTGTGACCCAAACTCATACTCATACTGATTCATACGACCCAATCTGATTCCGTTTTTCCAGCTATAAAAGTTCATATGTAGAAATTTTGTCCATTAAAATTAAAAAAAAAAATCCTAATTACCTCAATTACACTCTAAAAAATAGAGAATTAAATATATTTCCTCCTTTTTAGTTAGGATTGGTAATCCTTGACCGAACCAAAAGTAATATTTATCAAAACAACCAGTTGTGACCCAAAATCATACCGATCCATACGAACCAATCTGCATCCGTTTTGCCAACTATAAAGATCATAAGTAGCAATTTTGTCCAATGGGTCAAACATTCAAATACATTTTTTTGTTAATGGGTCAAATGGGTTGAGAATAGCTAAAGTCTGTTGTTTTAATTTTGTTTAAAAGGAAGCTATAGTCTGTTTTTTTAAAAGCCAATTCCTATAAGTCATTCAAATAAATAATTGTATACGATACATAACATATTCACTCCCGATTTACACCGATGAAAATGACGACCTGTGGTCAAAACTTGAATATAAAATATGCAAGTCAATGAAAAATGTAAGTGTTCAGTATCCCTTTAACTCATTTAGTTTTTATAAATAAGAAAGATAATCAATATGGCTAAATAAAAAAAAATCCATATTCTATTTAAAAAAATGTGCACCAGCCGACTACAAAAACATCCGCTGGTATTCTTCATTGGCTAAGTCAAATCTAGACAATAGCTTTCTTCATGTCTTGATGCGCATATTTTTTATAAAAAAAAATCCAAATATGCCTTCATAAGTACTAATCTCAAACTCGCGATTTTAATTTGCTTCCCTCATGAATCTATCCACTTTTCAGTCTACACGAAAACTGGAGCCAATTTTCTTTTACTGCTCATGACAATATGCTTCGTTAAATCATGTCAATGTCACAATCAATACCTATTTAGCCAGTTTTCTTAAAATAACAATGCATGAACATTTTACATCCAGGATAACAATACGCATGTAGGTCAACCACAATTGTTTACACTAATGTACCAAAATAATAATATATAAACATTATACATCGAATATGTTTACAATAAAATCACACCAAACTCATAAAATGAATATTACAAACCGATCTTCAACCTTCAAACATAAAAATTAATGCTTAAAGTGTGCTTAGTTTAGTCCGAACTTTACACTATTATCTTTTTTCTTAGCCCAAATCGCCTCAACTTTTCCTTATTAAATCCTTCTTGCCTTGAGAAATAGTGTATAGAGAGGGTATGAGGTTGTTATTCATTTGTATGTATGTATGTATGTATGTTTATGTAATTGAAGCACAAGAATGAACTATATATAGACTAACAAAGTTATAGAAACATAATGGCACATGGGAGTTAAGAATGTGGATAGTCAGCATAATAATGATAATAATAATCTATAATAATAATACATGTAAACCATAACTTTTTGTTTTCTAAAGGATTGAAGAGTAATGTCTAAAAAATAGAAGCTTCATGATGTTGTACTAAGAGCTTGAAAAGTTGATGGATGCATTGACAAATTACTCTTCTTGCCCTATTATGAAATGTTGGTTTTGTCCTTCGTACACAATTATGAAAAGACGTTTGTGCCCATCACTCTTCCTTTATATATAATATATAATATAGATATAGATTATTTATTAATATTATCATTGTTGTTATTATTTATTAATATTATTATTCTATAAATTATTATTATTATTTAATAATATTATCACACCATCGCACCATCATCCCCACTAAAATTCTATCACTGGTGAGATATGCGACAAGTGGGGTTGGGAAGGGCCGTATGTTTTTTTTGTCGGTTTTTTTTAATTTATTTGTCTTTGTAACATTTATTTAATCTTGTTTTACTATTTATTATATAGAATTAAAAAAAATATAAACTCATCACACCACACCACCACCTACACTAAATTCCATCGTTATTGATGAATTTGGTTGGGATGAGATGACACCATACCATTGGGCGTGGTGAGTGATGGATTTGGAACCACCCCCAACCCCTAAGGGGGGAGGGGGCACCGCGTGTGTTGATGAAGCCATCACGCGTGGTGATCATCTCCACACCGCCGCCGCCCCATTGTCACGCGGAAAAGATGATATTTGCATGATGGGTGTCACGCTTGATGAGGGGTGCATTCCAAGAAAAAGAACCGTTGGGGGGGGGGGGGATGAATGTAGCCGTTGGTAGCTTGGAAAATAAAAAAAAACATTATTTGCCTATATAAATATATATACAAAACATACACAAATCCAACTCAAATCCAACTCAAAATCTTCTATTACACACACCATTTTTAACATATCAAATGGAGGGTTCTAAGAAACGTGGGTCGGGTTCAAAGAAAACCCAAACCCGACCAAAGGTTCTACAAAATCTAGGCGAACCGACGAGATCTCGCTTACAAGACGAACCCGACACAAACCAACCTTCCCAACAAAAACCTTATTATCCCCAACCTTTTCAACCGTCCGAAAAGGAACAACAACCTTCCCAACAACAACATTATTATCAACCGTTCCAAAATCAATCGTATCAAAACTGACCTTTTAATCCCCCTTTTTCTTCCCAAAATCACCCAAATAATGCTTTTCAAACTTTTGGATCTCAACCGTCTCAAATGTTTGGATCTCAACCGTCTCAAATGTCCGTCGATCCCCTAGACAATAACGATGTTATACATCAATTTGCAAGTGCTTTTCGTCACGATGTGCAAACTTTGGATGAAGATGAATCCGAGGATGAGGAGCCGCAGCAAAGAGGTGCTCGGCGTTGGTTGGCCGATGAGGAGGTTGCCTTGACCAAGGCTTATTTACATTGCTCCGAATAAAAAAAAATGCTCAAACCAACAAAAAAAAAGCGTTATGGAAACGTATTAAAGAACATTTCTCGCAACTTCCCGGCGCAACCGAACAAAACGGATCAAATGATTGGCAAGTGGGGAGATTTGAATCGAAAAATGTCAAAATTTAATGCTTGTTACATCCAAGAGGTAACTATTTTAGTTTATTTTTTTTTATAATCTAGTACTTAATTTTTACACTTTGTTATATATATATATTTTTTCTAAATGTTTTGTAGTCCCGAGCTCCCCAAAGCGGAACGAACGAGACGAATATCATAAAGAACGCTTTGCGCGAATATGTCCGAGTTTTCAAATGTAAGCCTTTTCCCTCCTTGGATGCGTGGGAGATTGCAAGACGTCACGCGAAGTGGTAACCGATTCCCTTGGTCGATTTGAATGGACCAACGGCTCCAAGGAAGAAAGGATCTTCTTCAAAAAGACCAAAAACTTCCGAGTCCGAGGACTACATAACGTCTACCGGCGGCTTGTCATGCAACATGCCAAACATGAACTTGAACGAGGAACCCGGAGACAATCCCAACGAAGATATACCCACACCCACACGGCCGAATCGCAAGAAAAGTGGGGAACCATCAAGACTTGGAAAGGAAGCGGTGGCCGAAAACTTCACCGAATACAAGTCGGCTAAGATGGAGGAAATGGCCGAGACGAATGAGCGAAGAAAAGAGGCTCATATTTTAAAAATGAAACGTGAGGAGACGTATATCAACCATTTGAATGAAAAACAAAAAAAAACTCCAATCTAACTTTCCTCTTAGAACCGCACGAACATCTTGAGAAACCCTTTAAATCGCTCCTACTTCAACGCAAACGCGAGATATGCGACAAGTGGGGTTGGGAAGGGCCGTAGGTTTTTTTTGTCGATTTTTTTAATTTAGTTGTCTTTATTTAATGTAATCTTGTTTTATTTTTTAGTTAATGTAATTTTATTTTTATTTATTTATTTTAGTATTTATTAAAAAAACCATCACACCACACCACCACCCCTAGTAAAAAACCATCACATGTGATGGATTTGAGGTTGGTGATGTGACACCATTTGATTGGGTGAGATGTGTGATGAGTGATAACCACCCCTCCCCAGCTGCAAATACTTGGTGCATGCATATCTGCACTTCAAGTGGAAAAAGCAAATGAGCAAAATGATTGAAGATGATTATCATCTCCATGACAATGAATCACTAATATAAATATAAATAGGTAATATACGCATGAAGAATGATTATACAACTATTAAATATTTGATTAATGTTTAATATACAGCTGAAGAATGAGTATGTAACTATTAATGTTTGATTAATGTTTCCATAATAAAATATTTAATTTACAATCGTAATAACAAACTTCAAATCTTCATTTGCTTCCGAGGATATCTAGATTGTAAGACTATGCCATCTCCAACTCTCTTTCTGTCCAATCTTTTCTGTTTCCAAATACACCATTAACTGAATTATCTGTCTTGCACCTTGAGTTCAGATCAGATTTATTAATTTTAGCTGCTTCATCCATATCACGATCCTCCACAACACTAAGCCCACTGCCCTTATCACTCGTTTGACCATTTGATGTTTCTCGGAAACTCTTTTGACTTTTAAAAAAATCTATATCTTTACACTGTTAGTCGTTGTAGTGGTTGCTTTTCTGATGGGAGATCCGGTTACTTTCGCATTCTTCAATGGCCGGTGGTGTACTCAAACCGAACCAAAAAGCAAAATTTCCAATTTCTAAGTTATCAAAAACTATTCGTTCTCAGTTTCTTTTCTGTTTAAGTTTGGTTCGGTTTCCAATTTATTAATTTATTTATATATTGCTTAAAATTCAAAATAAAAAATGAATCCATAATCTCGGCTCAGTTCAATTTTCTCGGTTACGCGAGTTTATTTAGATTTTTTATTTTTTTTTACTATTATTAAAATTTATGACATTACGGGTAGTAAATTTTCTTTGGATTTATTTTCTTTATTTTTTATGTAATTTGTTTTTAATAACTGTTTGTACAAAGATGGGTTGTTATGTATATTTTTTTTCAATTACTATTTGTATAAAAATGAGCTACGATTTTAGTTGGGTTGGACTTATGATTTGTATTGATCAATGAGACGGGGTGAGTTTTTGTTGGCGGGCTTTTAATAGTTTTGGATGTAGTTATAGCAGGATTTGTAATTTGTTGGAGACCTCTATCTATATATTTTTTTTGTTGGCTATATATTGAGTGGGGTTATGTGATGTTGGTAGTTTATGAAGGTTTTGAGTAAATGGCTTAGTATTTATTTCATTTTTACACGAATTTTATTACTTTTTTTGGTTATTCATATTAATGTTATTTTATTTAGATTGATGAAAATTTAAAGTTATTCTGAAAGTTCATTTACTTTGTACATAGATATTTGTTTATTACGTGTAGTAAATTATGTTTATAATTGTTTTTTATTGTTTAATTTTATGTAAATATTTTTTGTAAAATTCTCTGGACAAGCAATGGCTTGGATTATAATTGGGTTGGATTTATGCTTCGAATGATGTTTGCTTAGGGTTGCGTGGCTTGGTTTTTGTGATCTGAAGGTTTGAATCACTTCCAAAAGAAGTATAAAACTATTAGAAAAGTGTGTGAAGGGAATTTTGTGTTTTTAATTAATGCGGAGGTAACTCATGAAGATTGTGACATTCGTCAATTTCGGGTCTCGAATAGTATCCATTTTGTAAACGTTTACTATGTAAACCGACCCGTTTTGTAAACCGACACTTTCGAAATAATCAAAATGATGGATTTTATGTTACAATATTGTTTCACACTTGTTGGGTGTTGAAAACATTCATCTTGGCCTTTAAAACACGTAAAAATCTCTTAAAACGAACTGCAAGGACCAAATCTGCCAAATTTGAAAAGTTGGTGAATCAGGTAAACCACCCCATAGCGATACGCGATGGGGGCCACCTGAACACCCGTAGCGTAGTGCTAAGGGTCACAAGAGCTGCAACGTTTTGTTCGTTTTTCCGGCGAATTTCAGCGATTCCGGCGACATTTTTCACCCATTTTAACGCGTTTTCGGCCTTAATACTTGATCCCACCAATATCTCCATTAAGTAGGACCTATAATCACGATACCTAACCCATTATAACAACTTTAAATCCCGTCCAAGTAATTTAACCTCAACCCACTTCGCCGGAATTATTGTAACTTTAATAATAACGACTTCCACTCCAATTATTAGTATAAATAGGACCTCCTAGTTCATCTAAACTCGCACCAATCATCTCTTGCATCTAAAATACTCTCTAAAACCTTCAAATAATCTGACCAAGTTCGTTTTTCGGCGAGCTCCGTTCACCATCATTCCGGCACGGCTTGAGGTAAACTTTATATGTTTTCCACTTGTTTTTAAGCGACTAACAAAACCCCTAACTTAGTTCGGGCAAACATGCAACGGTTTGAAAGAATTGAATCTAGGGTTTGGATGAGGAAGATGAAGTTGTTGGGTAATAGTATATAATTAATTGTTTCCATATTATAACAAAGTAACAAATTTTGTCTAGTGGTTGAGTTACTTTGCTTTGGCCACAAGGACCCGGGTTCAAATCCGGGTCATGACAGTTTTTGTTTTATATTTTTTATGCTTTATCTATTATGTTAAAATTCAAATAAAATTTATTAAAAATTATTAAAAATCATAATAAATCAAATAAAAACTATTTTAAGTTAAATAACATTAGTTATAATTTATATTTATTACTTTCCACCTAAAAACCCGACTTTTATTTCCGTTAAGTTTTCGTTAAAAACTCGACTAATATTATATTGAAAACTATTATGTTGTTAAACTTTATGATACGCTAACATATTTATTTTCAAGCTAAAATTTCATAACTCATAAACATTATAAATCTCATACCCGTCAAGTCCGTTTAAAACTAGTTTAACTTATACTTATATACATATTTTTGTCCGTAAAACTTTAAAATTTATTAATGTATTTGTACAAATCTCAATCAACCGTGAGACCAGTTACTTACCTGGAGAAACTTATCCATCGTCGTTAAAAAACATGCTACATAAAACATCACACTAGAACTAATAGATTCAAAGGACTTATCAGACTTGCATGAAGCTTACGAAATATAAGCTTAATAAAGATATTCTAAGTATTCATATAAACCTATTAATGTATAGGTTAATATCAAAGGTTTACAAACAAGACTATCATATCATTCAGAGCAGTCATTCAAAGGTTTCATACGTTAAACTCGTCATTCCGGCAAATCTTCAAATAATCAATCTTTCAAGTTTATTACTTGAATGTGAGTACTTTCATACCCCACTATCCATCTTACGTTTTGGGGTGACATTTCATACTTCTCAAACCAAATGCTTTATATACTTGAGTCTTAAACCCACAAACGTGATGGTATACTTTACTTAAATACTTACTTAATTTGGTATTCTATGCTTATATGCCTATGTCTTTATCGCTTTCGGTTGGTGGAAGTCTATAAATCCGTGAACTATCTGGTATTCTCTTATAGCACGGTGTCGTTAACGTAATGCAATTAACAATATTCTATTAAATCCTAGGCTACTTGGTAACCCCTTGTAGCTAGGTGGCGCTAATGTGTTTAGCAATTGTCAATTTATCCAAATCTAGTGCTTTTATTTATTGTTTTGTATACTAGTTTTGTGGATTTTCTTACTATATACGATTTTTGCTCAAACTTATGAATTGCTCACCAACCTTTGTGTTGACAAACTTATTTTATGAAATGTTACAGGTTTGCATTATAGGTTGAAGTTGGATGTTTGGAGATAATGACACAAATACCTTTAGGTTATTAGTAAAAATGAACCATATTTAATTTGCTATATTTTGTTATATTTTGTTATGAATATTGTTTTGTGACATTTTCGATGTTGTGAAATGAAATGAGTTTGTTAAATATTGTCACTTTAAATTAGTGTCATGCGCTTATGGGCAATCGTTACACCTCGGCATGTTCCGCCACTTTTGGTCGGGGTGTGACAAAGATGCAATTCTACATTTTGTTAATGAGCTTGTGATTTAAATTCTTGATGAGTTTGTACAAATTATTTATGTTGATTGTAACTTTATTGTTTGTATGAAATTTGCATTTGCTTTTGTTATATTATGTACGTTTAACTATGTTTGTGCTTTATCACATTCAATTAAACTGACGAATATGAAAATCATGTTGCGTTTGTTCATGAACATTCGTTCATATATGTTTGTTTATTTATATTCTTTTGCATATTAATAGAAAATAATTAAATAGTATTTATATTTTACAAATTATGTTTTACACATTCATAGATATTAATTTAATAGTGTTCATTCATGTTTGTGTTTTTTAACATTTGTTCATATATGTTCATTTATATTTGCTCAATTATGTTCATCCATGTTCATTTAGCTTATTAACGAACGAACACAAATGAACACGGACATGTTATTTTTCCGATTAAGTGTTTGTTTAAAGTTAAATGAACAAATAGGAACAATGGCATGTTTGTGTTCGTTCGGCTAATTTACATGACTAAGTTTATAACATAACAATACAAAAAAGATTTGGGGTTTAGTATTGTTACCTCAAATGATATGCACTTATCATGACGGAGTCCAGTGGGTTTGGCAGCTGACGAAAATGATGTCTTGTCATTTACTAACCCTAGAACCGATTAGCATCCCATTAAGACAATTCAACATATCATTCATACAAAAGAGGACGAAGAAACACTAACTTGTTTACCAAGAACTGTTATTGTTTTAAACACATGATGTTAATATATAACGAAAAACATATAAGATCAGATGCAATTGGTTGCAATGGAGCATTTGTGAGTGTGTATGCAATCCCAAAACAAAATTTATGCATTGTTTGTTATATAAAAGTGCTTCATTATGTCACTACTGAGGCAAAAAAAGAACATATAACAAAAACAAATTCACAACCAGAAATGTGAGAAAAAAAATAATAAGAATCATGTTAACAATCATCTAGCATAATAGAATAAAATCATTGGTTATTACCACAATTCATATCTCCATTTTGAAGTAGGAACACAACTCAAAGTAATGGACTAGCTACAGTGCTCGTTACCATTTTCGCCCTTGAAAAGCATCACCAGTCCCTCTGAGAATTCGCAACACATTTTACTTAATTTAATTTTAACGAATTAACCCTGGTAAAAATTCAAATAGTTGTTAAACAAAGCTTTACCCGAAAGCCAATAAAATCACATACAAAAGCCAAAACACACATTAGATTATTCCGCCCTTAATCACACCGACGCACATCTAAACTGAACTTTTCTTATTTGCTTGATTACTCATTGTTGGGATCAATATTTGACAGAGAAAAATTGGAATCTTCTCAACATTCTCAAAGAAATGGCTAAGTATGGAATACGAGCAAACTTGGCACTTTGAGCAAGCCTAGAACTTATTCAAGCAAGGTATTTTACTTTCGGGCAAAGTTATCTTCTAGAATTCTTCTAAGTGTTAGTTCGAGCAAACTACACTTCATCAAGAAAGGTTGTTCTTCAGTCGAGCAAGGTTTGTTTTAGAGCAAACCCTTGACTTAACCAAGCTAAAACCAAGTATTTTGGTGGATCGAGCAAGGTTCAATAAACAGTGATCTCAAGCACACTTAAAGGAAGTTATGAAGGAAATATTCTAAGGACTTCTACAAGAAAGGTTCAACCTCGAGCAAGTTACAGTGTCACCATTACACTTAGTTTGTTTAAATAGTTTAAGACAAAAGGTTGATGAGATCAAGAAGAACATGTTTGCTCGTAGGATATTATCAAGCAAAGTTTGATATTATCATGAAGATTGAAGTCTGATTGAAGAATATTTTCTTTAAGTTTGCTCGGAGAACTGTTCCAAGCACACTTATTACAAGGTCTACTCGACAAGGATGAAAGCTTACTCGAAGACCTTTTACACTTGCAATATTTTTGAATATGTTTGATAACAATCATTAGGGTTTCTAGAAGGTGTAATGTGCAAATATTTAAGGAACGTTTAGGTCACATTTAGGAGATGTGAGGACACCTGAGCGAATATTGAGTGATTTGACGGCTGACAACTTTCTTGTAAAAGGAATATTTTGTACGGAAAGTAGCCTCACACCGAATATTCCACCTAGAAACCCTAATAGATCTTTATCTTATACTTATATAATATTAATGGAAATCTTTTGAGTGAATTGTGTGTGTTTGTTATATTTGTGTTCGTCTAGAAACACCTTGAATATCATTGATTCCTCCTTTGATGTTCATTGAATCTTCATAAGAGAATTCCTCGTAATCGTCTTGTTAACACTCTGTTGTTGGTTAGGAGACTGATTTTGTTGATAGATCGGTCTTGACAAGTGGTATCAGAGCTTCGGTTCTGTCCTTGTGAAAATCTTTTGTTGCTGATTGCAAAGTTATTGCTGATTACCTGCTGATTTTGAAGAAGATGATGATGACATCAGCTGAGCACTGTTTCATTGGTTAGTAACGTCAGCAGCTCTGTTCTTCATTTTTCAGATCCACAATCTGTTAAGGTTTAAAAGTGTTATATTCTCAAATCTACCTTGTTTATTGTTTATTTTGTGTCTAGATCTTGGTATTATCCATCTATTTTCATCAGATCTAAGGATTTTATCCTTCGATCTGATCGTTTTCTAAAATTTGTTAAGTTTTAAGTAATTTTAATTTCTATAATTTTTCAAAAATACCAAAAAAAAAAAACATTTCTGAACAAATGGATGACCAAGAGGTGTCTACTAACAAGATTTCAAGGCTATTAGGAATGGAAAACTACATCAAGTAGAAGGTCCTTTTCGAGGCTGTTGTTTGTTACAATGATGTTGACATGTGGAACTCCATTAAGAATGGTCCATATGTTTCTGATGGTGCAAACAACAATCAAACTTTGGAGAGATAAATAAGGAAAAAGGATGACAAGGCGCTGTCCATGTTGAAGCTAGGTCTTTCATGGGAAATCTTGACAAGTGTGAATCATCACACTGTTGCTAAGGCCATGTTTGATGCTATAGTTGAAATGTTTGAAAGAAATACTGAGATGAAATACATCAAGAAAGACATATTGAAGCAACAACTTGATATGTTCAAGTTTAAAGAAGGAGAGAGGTTGAAATCTATGTTGCAAAGGTTTGTTGCAATAGTTAATGAGATAAGAACCACTGACCTTGCAATCATTGACTTTGAACTGAACAAAAAGTTGCTATCATCTTTATTTGGTGAATGGTACACAACTAGCAAATTCATTAAAGAGAAGGCAAACTTCCCAACCTTCAAGCTAGATGATGTTATCTGCTTTCTACAAGCTGCTGAGCTTGAGATGATTGAAAATCACGTGATCAAGGAAGATAAACCAAGCTTTCAAGTTGCAGATGCTCTAATTGCACCATTGGGGAATCTGTTAACAAAAAATCAACAACAAGTACCCATCATTGAAGAACCAAATGAATTTATTGCTGAAACCCCAAGAGTGTTTATGGCTAGTCAGTCTGGAAGTCAAAGTGGACAGCCAAGGTTTAATGTTCAGTTGATGGATGATGGTGATACATCTTCAATGGCAAGTGAACATGCTCCTTATGTTGCAGGAAACACTAGTCAAGGAAATTATTATCAAGCTCTTTTCTCAATGTTCACTAATTCATACAATGTATTTGTTGCCAAAAAATTGATACACACAAGTGTAGTGCAGGAAGACTTAGAAAAAATTGATGCTAATGATTTGGAAGACATGGATCTCAAATGGCAAGTTACCATGTTGGCTGTGAGAAGCAAGAGGTTATACAACAGAACAGGGATATCATTAATTTTTGGACCAAATGACAGAATTGGCTTTGACAAGTCCAAAGCAATCTGCTATAATTGCCAACTACCAGGTCATTTTCCAGAGAGTGGAACTAGCTAAGACAGTTTCGAAACAACAATCAACAGAGAAACCAATTCCAATATCAAAATCAAAATCAAAATCAAAATCAAGGTCAATAAAGACTAATCAAGAACAACAACAACTTCCAATAACATAATCAACAACAAATTGTCCCTCAACAACAACCATTTCAAAGAAACCAACAAATCCCTCCACATGCTCCTACCAATCAAAACAGGAACAATGCCAGTCAGCCTAGAAACCAAGGGAATGTTGTTGTGGCTCAACAACCACAAGATGGTTTGTTTGACTGGAGTAATAATGCTAAAGACATTGAGATGGCTAATATGGCATTTATGGCACAGATTGGAAATCAAACTGAATCCTATTCATCATAGGTACATTCAAGTCCCACAACTTTTGAATTACTTGAAATGAATGATGTTTTAAGAAAGGAAGTTGGTGAATTGCAAACTGAGTATTCCAAGAAATAGAGCATAATCAATGTGTATGAGATGAGTGAATTAACATATGAATACCAAATCAAGAGTTTGGAACAAGACTGTATGGACAGTTATGAAACTCAGTCCAGATACACTACTAAGATTGAAGGATTAAAGAAAATGATACCTTGATGAGAAGTTGAAGAACACTCAACTTCAAGTTGAGGTTGAGTTTCTGAAAAATCTAATATCCACTAGTAACATCTATGGAAAATTAAAGAAAATTAAAGAAAATGATAAGTACAAAGTTGTTCCTCCACCCTTTAATGACAATTATTCATTAAAGGTGGACAAAGAAATGAGAGGAGCATATCTTGATCAATTCAGGAAAGTGTTTGAGGATAAAAGAGAATTTGTTAAAAATTATAAAATGATTGAGATTGATGAAGAAGGTGATTTTGTGATGGAAGTTGTTGAAACAAAAGAAAAATTGGCCGAAAAATATGTTGGAATACAAGTTTCAGTGGATGATCAAGAGAGTGATGTGTCAAGTGAAGATGATATAAGTGAATCAAGTGATAAATATTCAAGCTGTGGTAGTTTGAAAGACAAGAAAATGAGTAAACAAAGTTCAAAGGATAAGATCCCTTTGTTACCAAATATTACTCCAAAGATGAAGAAACACTATGAGCAAATGAGAAGAGAACATAGATCCTTTGAACTTTGTGGTGGATCAAAAGGAAAGAAAATCAGTGAAAATCCTACAAGCAAAGTGTCCTAAAAAAGAACGAGTGTCAAGAACAACAGGAAGAGTGATGAAACCCTCAAGAATGATGATCTTTTTCTTCCAATCTATCTGGTTTTCTCCAGTCATGAGCTATTTGATGTTGGAGATGTGGAAGGTATGGAAGATTATACTAGAAGATGGTTGAGACCAAGAAGTGATAAACATGAAAGTCCAATCAAACTAGAGAAGATCAACTTTGTGAAGAGTATTGTGGCAAGAGAGGATACAAAGATTGAAGAATTTCTGCCCATTTCAATCAACTTTGATGGTCTTATTACTCATCAGAAGGCCATTGAAGTTGAACCCCCAAGACCAAGTTATTTATACAAGAGGGGTAACTCAAGTGAAAACTTTAAAGAACAAGTATGGTGCAAAGTCTGTGATGTTTATGGACATCACACTAACTCATGCCAAGAAAGGTTCTCTTCTAGACCATTTCATGTCCCTGGCAAAAAAAAGTTTAGACAGGACTTTGCATTTTACAAGAAAAGATACAATGAGTATTCGAGTAAGGGTAAAAAGAAAGTTTATTAAGTCAAGAGTGATAAAGAAGCTGATAAGAAAAGAGACTTTATTGATAAGAAAAAGGGAACAATGATCAAGAAACAAAACATATGCCAATCTGTAAAGTCTCAAGTATTTGAGAAATTTGTTGACTCTGAAAAGTCAACCAGTTGTGCAAGAAAGAGCAAGCTTAAGAAGAAAATATTCAACAAAATGAAATAAAAATAGCTCACTGGAGATGAGAAGTTTCTCTTGAAGAATGGTTATGAACCACATGGATTCTTATGGAAGCCAAAATCTGAAGCTCAAGTGACTATCATGAAAAAGGAAACAATCATTGAAGAATGCACTCACATAATTCCCTATCTTGAAAACTTATATGAAACTGGCTATGGGACTGATGAATCTTGTGAGCTAGTGTATGAGGATCCCAAACCAAATGCAACTGATGATGAAGTTACTGATGATTTGCAAGCTGAAATAGCTTGTGATTCATCACTTAACTGATCTTTTCCTTTTGAATTGTGCAGGAACAGTCCACAAAAGTGAATGATGTACGTTATATGGACAGTGAATGTTCCAGACACATGACTTGTGATAAAAGATCATTGGTAACTTATGAAGAGAAGTTTGAAGGACCAGTAGCCTTTGGTAGTGATGAAAATGGAGAGAATATTGTGAGGAAAGGCATTCTCACCAATGGGAAAGTCTCTTTTGACAATGTTTTTCATGTAGAGATTACAATATAATCTTTTGAGCATATCTCAGATGCATGATAAGGGTTATAAGGTTGGATTTGATGAATCTCATTGTATCATAATGAAAGCTGAGTTTGTGATTCCTCCTAATACGATCATGATGATGGACCCTAGAAATGGAAATTTGTATGAATTAAGGATGAAAGATGCCATTTCTAGAGGTGGAACATGTTTTGTCTCAAAAGCCTATGAAAATGAAACAAAACTATGGCACAAAAAGTTATGTCATGTCAATCTCAAGAATATGAACAAACTTGTTAAAGGTGAATAAGCCATTGGTTTACCAACAAAGAGAGTTCACGCTAGATGATAAATGTATCTCTTGTCAAAAGGGGAAGCAACACAAATCATCTCACAAAGCAAAACTCATAAAATACATTGAACAAATACTCTAAATGCTTCATATGGATATTTTTGGTCCTGTGAGTGTTCCAAGCATTGTTTAAAAGAGGTATTGTTTGGTGATTATTCAAGATTTACTTGGGTATATTTTCTGAACTCAAAGGATGAAGCTGCTGAGATGATTAAAAGATGTGTAACCAATATTGAGAACCAATTAGATGCAAGGGTGAAGGCCATGAGAAGTGATAATGGATCTGATTTCAAGAATGGAACAATGACTGAATTTTGTCAAGCTAAAGGAATATTTCAACAAATCAGTGCCCCTAGAACTCCTGAACAAAATGGGGTTGCAGAAAGAAGGAACATAACATTAATTGAGGCTGCAAGAACCATGCTTGCAGATGCTTATTTTCCTGTTACCTTTTGAGTAGAAGCAATTAACATTGATTGTTATGTTCAGAACATAGTCATTCTCAAAAAAATTCAAGACAAAACTTCTTATGAGATTTTATATAAAAGAAAGCCCTACATCAAGTTTCTCAAGACCTTTGGTTACAAGTGCTCCTTGTTGAATACTAAAGATTACTTGAACAAGTTTCAATCAAAATCTTTAGATTGTTTCTTTGTTGGATATTCCTCACACTCAAAAGATTACAGAGTTTATATGAAAAATCATCTGAGTGTGATTGAATCTTCTAATATTATCTTTAAAGAAACTAAATTCAATACTGCTGATGGAGCATCATGGTTATTTGATCTGGAAAAGTTTATCAAATCCTTCAAGATATATCCTGAAGACTTTGATGAAAACTTTTATAGAACAAGTGTCCTTGAAGCTACTTCAGAAAAGAAAGTTGATTTGGCAAGTTGTGGTCCAAAGTTGATGGTAAAAAATATGAATTTTCTTTTGATAAGAATGCTTCTAATGTTGAATATGAAAATGAACAGAATGAACATCTTGATCATCCACACGACCAAGAAAATCATATTTTGAATGCTAATCAAACAAGTGACCGGCAAGATTAAGACCAAGTTGAAAGACAATCAAGTTTTGAAACTTTGTTTCAAAACCTGAATATGGGAAATGATGTTGCATCAACATCAACTCAAAATGTTGAAGAAGCTATAATGAACAATGAATCATCAAATTTTATAATTGAAGAACTAGATCTAAATGACTCAAATCTTGATTCAAACATTACCAAATCATCTAAACTTCTTCTATTCAACGAGATCATCCTGCTGAAAACATAATTGGTGACCTTCATGAAAGAGTGACCAGAAGTGCATCTGAATCTGCAAACATCTGTTTGTACTACTTCTTTCTATCCCAAATAGAACCCAAGAACATTGTTCAAGCATTGAAAGACAACAGTTGGGTAGAAGCTATGCAGAAAGAGTTAGCTCAGTTCAGAAATTTGCAAGTCTAGGAACTAGTTGATAAGCCAAGAGGAAAGTTTGCAGTTGGCACCAAGTGGGTTTTCAGAAATAAGAAGGATGAAAGAGGGATTGCAATGAAGAACAAAGCAAGACTACTTGCACTAGGATGCCTACAAGAAGAAGGGATTGATTTTGAAGAAGTGCTTGCTCTAGTAGCAAGGCTAGAAGCTATAAGAAACTTCTTAGCCTATGCTACTTTTAAAAATATAAGAGTGTTCTAATTAGATGTCAAATATGCTTTCTTGAATATGATAGAAGAGGAGGTGTATGTCACTCAACTTTCAGGTTTTAAGGGTCATGATTATCCAAATAGAGTATATAAACTTAACAAGGCTCTATATGGACTACATTAAGCTCCAAGAGCTTGGTATGATGAGTTATCTAATCATCTGCTTGTGAATGTTGTTCAAAGGGGATCCATTGATAAGACCCTCTTCTACAAGAAAAGAGGGAGATATTTGCTTCTAGTTCAAGTGTATGTTGATGATATCATCTTTGGATCAACAAATGAACATATGTCTTTAGAGTTTGAAGAAGTAATAAAGTCTAAGTATTGTATGAGCTCTATAGGATAGATGAATTTCTTTCTTGGATTGCAAGTTCAACCAAAGATGGATGGTATATTCATTTGTCAATCCAAGTACTTTAAGACATCTTAAACAAGTTCAAATGCCAGGACTTGAAGACTGCTTCTACTCCAATGGACACACATGAGATGATGGTAGTTGATGGAAAGGGGGATCCTATGGATCAGCATGAATACAGAGCTAAGATTGGATCATTGATGTATCTAACTTCTTCAAGACCAAAAATTATGTTTGCTGTATGTGTGTGTGCAAGATTCCAAGAAAATTCTAAAGTATCCCATATGACTGCTGTCAAGAGAATATTCAGATATCTGAAAGGAAAGCCTGACTTAAGTATTGGGTATCCCAAGAACAATGCTTTTGATCTACCTGCCTACACAAATAGTGACTATGATGGATGTAATATGAGTAGGAAGTCTACATCAGGTGGTTGTCAATTCTTGGGAGACATGCTGGTATCATAGCAACACAAAAAGCAAACAACTGTATCAATCTCCACTGCTGAAGTTGAATCATTGTTGCCTCTGCTTGCTGTGCTCAAGTCCTCTGGATTCAGAATCAACTGCTTGACTATGGTCTGAATTACTTGAACACTCCTATTTTCATTGATAATACTGCTGCATTGTTCATTGTTAAGAATCCAGTCCAACACTCAAAAGAGCAAACATATTGAAATCAGACACTATTTTATTAGAGATTGCAACGAGAAAGGACTAATAGAAATGAAAAGAGTTGACACCAGTGACAAATTGGCTGATTTATTCACCAAGCCACTAGATATATAAGATTTCACTTTCTATTAAAAGCTTTAGGCATGATCAACTCTGATGAAGTCTGATTGATGATATACGCTCAATGTGCTAACTGATTATCTGTTAAAAGATCTTGAGTGAGTAATCTATGTTAAAAGATCTTGAGTGAGCAATTTATGTTTTTGTGTCTGAATATGTGAACTTGATATGTTTAAAATTGTGCTTATTTGAACATGTCTGACTTAAGTATCTATGATGCTGAGGTAAGTTTCTGTGATTGATCATGATAGCTTCATAAGTGTGATTACATCTGCTTTGAAATGTTGATCTGCATGCTTATCTGATATCTTGCTTATGAATTGATGATATGAAATGATATTTTTCTTAGGACAGTATAGACTATGAATGATTTATCTTGAATAGAACTTTATGTTAGTATGATTGTGTTAATGAAACCTTTCATTTTTTGTTATCCTTGAGTATGTTATTGATTGCTTGTGTCAAACTCTGCTTTGATTTCAAACTTTTATGCTAAAATGAACATTTTTCAAAGAAGTTTTCAAAGTAAAATATCTTTGACAAACTGAGCAAGTTAATGGCGTTGAGACATGATAAGATTATTCAGTTCAAGCTGTATAGAAGCTTTAAAGCTTTTTCAATGAGAACTGATCCAACCTTTCGGGAAATAATAGTATATTGATTATTTATACCAATCATATGGATTTAATAGGCTGAAAAGACTATTAGTGCAGTCATTGATATGTATGGTAACTTTCCATGATGTGTTAAAACTAAGGTGATATAAACATAATAAATATGCTAAACTTATTGTGGAGATACATTGTTGAAATATGCATGTTTCAAGATAAATCTCTCCAAATGATAGGTAGAAAAGTAACTACCAAGTCATACACAAGCCTGTTGATATTTGCTCACCCAAAATGAATCATCTTATATATATATATATGACAAAAAACAAATTTGAGCAAAAGGATTACACATCAACAAAATGTTGATAAATTTACAAACATGAGAGTTTAAATTAGAACTACAGAGGTGGGGTATAAATGTAGGTCCTAAACAACTTGAATGTAAGGCATGTAAGTCCGTATTGTGTGACGAGTAAGTCCAACGTTCAACCTTAAAGTTTGAAAAGTTTTGAAAAGATAAATCTTAAGAACTTTTAATTATTCTGTCATGAAAAATATTTTGACCAAATTTCAGGGGGTTGAAGTCAATTTAGGGTGATCTGGAGTAAGCCAAATAAGCCTTGAGAAAAGATATGGAACATCATAGTGCAATATGTGTTATCCATTTATGTATTATGCAACTAAATGAACCTTAAGCATATCACCAAAGTAATGAAATTCATGCTAAGTAATTACCTGCTTTTAACTTGCCTAGTGTCATAGTAATGCTAAGAATGAAGTATTGAAAGGTGACTTAATCAATATGATCCCACTTTAAGATCTTTTCATAAAAGAGAAAAGGAATTAAATTGTTTAAAATGAAATTTGATCTCAGTATGCATCATTTTCTCTTAAACTTTGAACCTGAATGAGAAAACTGTTTAAAGAAAGGTTGAAGTAAAAAAAGATTGTTGCATTTTGACTCTGATTATGTCTGAATATGTAATTTCGAGTAAACTTTGATGTTTATAAAATTTCGAGTAAACTAAGTTGTTTTTCTTTGAAGTTTTAACTCATTTGAGTATACTTAATACTTCTTTGTTATGCATGTCTGATTATGTACTTTAGAGTAAACTTTGATGTTTATGAACTTTCGAGTAAAATTAGGTCTTTTAATAGAAGTTCAACTCATTCGAGCGTACTTGATAAATGTTTGATATGAATGTGTCTAAATATGCTTTGAATATGTGTTTCGAGTAAAATTGTGTGTTTAGTTGAAATTTGTTTATTTCAAGCGTACTTTATGACTTCTGATTGATTTAATCAAAATGAGTATTTTTCGAGTAATCTTGACTATTTACTTGATGTTTAGCTCTATCGAGTAAACATGGTATATTTTCAAGCATTCTTGTTAAAATATTGATTTACTTAAGTGTTGAATATGTCTGAATACTGTCTCTGAAATTGCAAGAAGTTTTCTAGTAAACTTTGTTTATCGAGCAAACTTCATGCTTAGAGCACACTTGTATATTAAAATAATAGCTCAAGTGTTCTTCAAGCATACTTGCATATTTCAAGTGCTTTCGAGCAAACTTTACTTCCCGAGTATACTTTATGCTTTGAGCAAACCTGTATATTTAAAATTAATAGATCATGTATTCTCGATCATACTTTGCACTTTTGAAGTATTGTCGAGTAAACTTTGTTTTAGAGTATACTTGAAAGTATATCTCTGCATAATGTTAACTCTTTGTTTTTCTAACTAGAATCGAGTAAAATTTGTAAGATTTGACTTTAAGAAAATATTTCTAAGTTACAATTTTTGAGATCTTTATTGATCTCGAGAAAGGTTGCCTATTTGAACAAATATACTTGATTACATGGCTTGTAGTTAATTTCTCGAGCAATATTGTATATTCGAGTAAGCTTCTTTCATTTTATTTAATAAGTTTATTTCTAATAACTTTGAAACATGAGCAAACTCTGGGAACGACAAATATCATACACTAAATGACAGTATTCATGTACTAAATGACAAATATCATTTAAAACCCACTTTCAAATGCACAAAGCATACACTATAAAATGGGTACTTAGAAAAATTTTCATTTCATCTTTTCCATCTCTCTCTCCTACATTATTACCTGCTGCTCGCAACCAAAGTCACCTAAACGTTGCTCCTTAATCCTTCCCATATATTGGCATCCACTTAATTACGACTTGGTAAGCTTCAATTAAACGATTTCCGACACTCATTATATGAGTTTAGGGTTTCGATTTTCAAGTTAACTGACATCTCTGTCTTATGTGTAGGTTATAATATCGTCAAAGAAGAGGTTCATAAAGATTATTCTTTTATACTTTCTTCTTCAATTATAACTCTTTGCATGATCAATTGATGTTCATAATTGACTAATTATTGCTTTGAATGTGGATATTTGTTTGTGTTTGTGCGGAAAAAGGTGTATATGTTTGAACCAAAGCACAATATGTGCGCCTTTCCCCAGATAACATAGGAGAATCGGCCACTGGAGCTGATGACACGACGGTGAAGGTTCCCAATAGGATCTACAAAGGAGTATCTCGTAACACGAGGGTGCAAAATCCCCTACATATACGATACGAGTATTTACACGAGAGACACGTAAAGAACACGCAACACGTAAGAAAAAAGGTTTAATTGTTTTTAGCTGTATAACCAAACAACCGATAAACCCTAGCCGTCCTTGACAAAATGATCAGAAAGAACCTAAACAAAAAGGCCGAAGTTAGGTTATATAGACCTGCGACAACTTCACCAAACACCCTGGCGAAGTTTTCCCTAACTTCGCCTATATACTAAGTTCACCACTAACATAACCAAACCATTAAGTTCACCAAAACGCAACAAACAATGTAACGATTACAAACACGATTAAATTAAAGACTAATGAACTACTGGCACATTGCACAAACAGACTCCCCCTTGGCAGTAGCTTTATTTCTCTTATAGCTTCGTCTCGGCATGTAATCCAAAAAGCCATACACTCCCTCTTCAAGCATGCACCCCTTGTCTCACACAAACTGAGACCACCTTTTGATACTTCCTCACTTCATCTTTCCAAGCTGGAATATAAAGGATCTTCTTTTCGTTTAGTACCTGCAAATCAACTTGAGACAAATTAACAAGGTGCATAGGATCATACACCCTCAAGATCTCCTGTTCATCCTGATCTTCCATCACAGCCTCTACGGTCTCACAATCAACGTACCACCATTTAAGATCTTTCATCACATCTTGAGGCATGATCTTCATTGGCACCTCTTTCAGACACCGAATAGGTTTGGACTTCATCACCATCCACGGCTTGCCATCAGCCCGCATTTCCCATTCCGTATCTTTAATCAACTTCCCCTTTTGAGGTTTCAATAACTCAAACTTTTTCTCTTTAACAACTTCACTCCATACTATCTTACCAACCCAGCTCGCAAACTTGTCCCCACTCCGATTAATCAATCTTACACGAGCCAAATCCTTCACTTCACATTCAGGAGGTGTGTTGAACGATCTCAGTTTCTTAACAACTTGAGTTGATCATCATAAATCCAACAAATAATTCCCTTCTTCGATTCAACATAACCTTTGATATTATAACTCTTCTTGAACATCGTAGGTACCACTGGTTTCTTTGTCTTGATAAACCAATGTGCACATTATTCTTTCCACCTTGGTTGTTCCTCCCATTCTGAATATCCCGACACATTGTCATCTTGACCCAATTGATCCTGACCAGCACTAGGAATATCATGTTCAACACTATCATCAGGTATCTCACCTTCTTCTAATCCACTGTTGATTTCAATCTTTTCACCAATCTTCTCAATCTCACTAAAAGACTACACATCTTCACCCATATCGCCCTCATCGTCTACCACAACAGTCTCACCACTTGCAATGCCAGATGGAGCAGTAGACTCCCCCTGAGATGTGGAAGCCCCAAGAGTTTGTTCAGTTCTTGGCAGCTCACCACCTGCATCTTTCGATGCATTGGGATCATCGTCTCTGTCCTGTCTCCTCTTTGTTCTCAACTCATCACCTTTGCAACTAGACTCCCCCTGAGATGCTAAGAACTGTTTCAATGCATCAAAAAGCTTACCATGTTCATCAATGAGTGCGGTCTGAAGTTGATTCTCAGCCACCAGACGTTGGATTGCCTGAGTTTGAATAACATTCACCCTTGACTGCTTAGTAACAACCCTTTCCAGAGCTGCAATCCGCTCTGAATCCGACAAAGTAGTGTCAAAATCAAATGACATGTGAGAAGTATCCTGAGGATATGGCGGTGGAATGCCCAGGCTTACTGGAATATCAGATGTAGATGGTATAGTAACTGGAGGTGGAACAGAGACAGAGAACCCAACAGTAGCCACCAGTGTGGACTCAACAAACATGGAAACCACCTCCGATGGAGTAACAGAAGGAACACTAGATGGTACTGACATATATGGTACTGTAGAGGGTGCAAACATAGAAACGATCTCTGGTGTAGACACATGTACCGTAGAGGGTGCAATATATGGTACTGACAAAGCCACCGATGGAACACTAGATGTCACTAGTAATGGATCAGATGAAGATGGAGGAAGTGTAGACATACCAGACAATTGTGGAGGGGTAAAATGAACAACACTCTAACATTACTTCGTGCGCTCGATGATCGACACTGAGCAAAAATTCTCTTGTTTATACTTTCCACACACGAGATAGGACGACGTTGTGGCAGATTAGGAGCGACATGATTAAGAATCATCTGTAAAAATCTGAGATACATTAAGAATCATTCCCGTGCCACAACTCGCCTCTGACGATCAATCTCATAGGACACCTTTTAGCTGATACTATACGGTTTATTATATGTCAACGCGGTCATATAAGACTGCATTGTCGCTCCCATACCATCGGAACCAGCTTTGCGACCAGACATGCACACAATAAACACGGGCATTAGGAAAAGCCACTGGTCTAATAGAAATCCCTTTCTGCGTTGTGAGTCTTCCAACGGACCCGAGTACCCCATAGGAAGAAAAGCGCCGATTCTAAAAGCAGCTGAATACTCAGTAGGATCCTGAGTAGTTTCAACTCCAAACTGTAGAGCTTCCCGTATCTGATTAGCTGAGAACTATGCCACTTGTTGATTGACTATAGCACGCATAACTGGAGGTTCAACGCGACAATCATATTCAACTGTTCTCCAAAAGTCTTCAATATTTGGTAATGATATCAGAAGAGTTGTAGTGATAGCATGAAAAATTCTTGAGCGAATGAGTAATGCAATAATCTCAGAGTAATCATCAGCTCCACGAGCATCTGGATCCAAAGTAACGTACATGTTGTGACCCGGAAAGAACTGTCGCTTATCACCGTCTCCTTCGTCACTATTAGTGCCACCAACACCTGCTACCGCAACCATACCTGCACAGCAAATGAGCTAAGTTAGACAAACGTGTACTCAGTTTGTAACTTTGCTTAGCATGTAGGACACGAAGTTAGTGATTCAGCGAAGTTGTGACCAAAAGATGTCATGCAGCGAAGTTATTGCAATAGCGAAGTTAGTGATAACTTCATCGTATAGTAACTTCTCCGCATAAACGGTGCCGAAAACAAGATCCTTTTCAGTTGCAAATACGGACAATCAGAGACTGAAAACAGGTACAAGGATGTCCGATTAAGGCCTCGGAGGTTCAGATATCACCAATACATTCAAAAACCGAAGAGTATTAACGACTTTTAAGGTTATTCAAGAAAACCGATAAAAACCCTACATTACGGAACCGATTAACAAACGGAATTAGTAAATTATGAATCGATTGAAGTCACTGAACCTTATTAGTAGACAAAAAGCAGATTATGAGAGGGTTGATTCAAAGGGATAAGTTCACCGAGGGTTTAAGAGTGTATGTTTGACCAATTTTGACCCTTGTATACCTTTTATACTTTCTGAAAAACCCAGGGGCGAAGTTAAAACAACTTCGCCGGTTTTGACAACTTAGCCATAGCGAAGTTAGTTTTAGAATATTTTGAAAGAGAAAGATAAAAAACGAGTAACCAAAGATTTTTATTTTACACACAATTAAGACAAACGTATAAAATAATATAAAGTAAAGAGAAGTAAAATAACATTGACGGGATCAAATTTCAGTCTGTAGAGAACCCAATATGTTTAAGGAAAGATTCGAACATGGAATCATACTGATTAAGAGGCTATCACTAGGATTCATGTTCAGCGTTATTATGACATATAGAAACAGGTTGAAGGCAGGTATGAAACTTAGCATGGTTTTCATTGCCTCAGTGATACTGATTAGGTTCAGTTAGGCTCAGAATTTAGATGGACATTACTTACGGGACTTTGATGCCTCCTATCTATTCTCAAGGCTTATTTAGCTTTCCCCAGATCACCCCGATTTGACTTCGACCCGTAGTGTCTTATTAAACATTGTATTTGTGAGTCGGCTTTACAATCTTTTCATTAAGAACATACACAACTCAATAAATATTTTTGAATTTCAAAGACGACAAAGCAACATTTTTTTTTAAAATTAAGAGCCATAACAGACATCTGCAAGTCCTGAATCTGGATCACTGTAGAAAGATAACACAATATACGCGGGGATCAAGACACTAACGGGCTCGTGTATGACTGGGTAATCACTTTTCTGCCTATCATTCGGAGAGATATATGAGGAGACATGCACATTTCAAAATGACTCTCCACATTAAATCGAACAGATTTAATTTGTATCACTTCAAGTTTTACGCACCATGAAAAGCTATCGTACCAAACAATGACTGTTCTAAAGTCTTTTAAGCTTAATAACTTCACCCGTTAGGCACACAAAATCAATTTATCTATCATTTTCCAAAGGTTGGACCAATTTTCGATTTAACACCAAATACGAAGCTTCTTGAGAAGCTGTAGACTGAAAAAGTATATCATTTCCCCAAAAATAATTTTACATTCAGACGCCTCGGTCACTTCAAAGCCTTTGGGTAAATGGCTGTCCCAAAAATCCAATGGATTAGCAGGACCAAACACATACGAATATGTGTGTAAGGCCCCGTTACCGGTAGCCCTACTTTCGTGTTGGATTTACTCATAAACGCAGTTCTAAATATCAGAGTTAATTAAAACATTCGCGGAACATTAAAAACATTCAAACCATCACATTCCACAACCATAATTCTTGTCTTATCGAGCATTCATAGTCATTTAAAAACAAAACATAGTCTTTTAAAATTAAACATCATAGCAAAATCTTCAGATGCCAGCTTCGTCCAACTCTGCCATGTGTCCTCCTCAAGCTACCTGCCTCATTCTACTCACCTGCGTGCATACTAAAAGTCAGCTACGATGAGTGAGTTCTAGTTAATCACATAATCATACAATACCTTCTTAAATTCCATACTTAACCTCTTAACTTTCTTTCATACACACATAAGTGCATATACTTTCATTCTTACCTTCATACTTTCTTTACATACATAATCATACGTTTTAAAGAGCCTTTCGCCCAATAACCTCACAGATATTATAAGGGTCTGGTCCCTAACATCACAGATATTATAAGGGCCTGGTCCCTAACATCACAGATATTATTAGGGTCTGGTCCCTAACATCACGAATATTATTAGGGTCTGGTCCCTAACATCACAGATATTATTAGGGTCTGGTCCCTCTTCGTTACCATACAACCATGCCTTTCCTTCGTTTATTAACTTTATCGCATTCATACATATAAGCAAATACATTATACTTACCTTATACGTAACACTACAACCTGACAGTACGTGCAATATCCGAAGATCGTTCACGTACTAACCAGCAATCACTCATACATTTCACATCATTCACATAAGGCATACACTTATCACTTAGGATAAGTGTATTAACAAACATATCGAGTATGCACACAGCCCCGAAAACATAACACAGAAGTGGGGCTAGAAACTCACCTGAATCCTGTTATGCTCTCCGTTAATCGTTATTCCTTTCTTGAGTTGTGCACGGCTAACTGTATAATATTTACATGTATCAATTAACTACTACTACTCATGTTGTATTTCTATCTTTATATAACCCACAACGAACGGGGGTCCGGGGGCAGCGCCCCTGGCAGCGGGGTCTAGGGGCGGCAGCCCCTAGTAGGGTCCAAGGGGCAGAGCCCCTGGCAGGGGTCGAGCTGTCTTAACACATTTTTCATTAGGTTTTTAATTTACTTTCTAATTTGCTAACTCCAGCGAACTTATCATTAAGCGAACTTAACAATAAGCGAACGTAACATTAAGCGAACTTACTGTAAGCGAACTTAGTGTTAAGCGAACTTAACAATAAGCGAACTTAACATTAAGCGAAGTTAGCATTGGACAAACTTATCACCAGGCGAAGTTAAGGCTTGGCGAACTTACTCAGCGAACTTAGCTTTGGGCGAAGTTAACTTGGCGAAGTTAAACCTTAAGCGAATTATGCCAGGCGAAGTTGTTAAGGGCGAACTTGGCTGGCGAACTTGCTTGAAGGCGAAGTTATTCAGCATTCGCCTCTGTTCATTCGTAATCACCAGAATCACCCTCGTTTCGTCGAGAAATTTTTGGATATGACGTTAACAAGTCCCGCGATCATTCCCATGGCCTTGTTCGGGTAAAACTTAGCCCGGAATGATGTAAAGTTTGGACCTTTATGGTAAAAACGTTCAATAAAACGTAAACTTTAAAGGTCAAGAACATACCTTTTGTGCTCGTTCGATCTCGTTTAACTTGTTTATGCACTCTAGATCTAGTGTAATAAAGATCTAATACCAACTAACGTTTAATCTCTCCCGGATGTTGTTCGTTTCTCTCCCTCGGCCGCCGGCTGTATATGGCGGTGTGTGTTGTGTGTGTTTTGGAGTGTTTAGAGATTTACGAAAGATGAAAATGATAGTTAGGGTTTTAGGATGGTTTAAGGGAATATTTATATCCCTTAAAGTCCATGGACCTAAGGCCCATTACCCTTAATCCATATTAATTAATCCAAGTCCATGTTCTTTCTTAATATTAATTAATTATTAATGCCCGATAACTATACACAACTTTCTTTTATTAAATACGAGAATTTAGGATGTTACAAGTCTTCCCCCCTTAAAGAGGTTTCGTCCCCGAAACCTAACTATCTACTTAAACAGATTAGGATAGAACTTGCGCATCTCATCTTCAGCTTCCCAAGTAGCATCCGATCCCTTGCGATGTTTCCATATCACCTTTACCAAGGGTATAACTTTGTGACGAAGCTGCTTCTCCTTGCGATTAACGATCTCTATCGGTTGCTTGATGTAGTTCAATTGTTCATCAACCTCAATGTCCATCAATGGCACGTGAGACGTGTCATCAGCTAGACACTTCCTCAGATGAGAAACATGGAAGGTTGAATGAATTCCTTCTAACTCATCGGGTAAATCCAGCTTATAAGCTACTTCCCCCACACGATCTAAAATTTTAAACGGTCCAATTTACCTCGGATTCAACTTCCCCCTCTTTCTAAAACGGATAATTCCTTTCCAAGGCGAGACCTTAAGCATCACATTGTCATCAATGTTAAACTCAATCGGTCTTCGCCGCTTATCCGCATACGACTTCTGTCTGTCTTGAGCTGCTTTCATTCTTGCTTTGATCTGATCGAACCTTGAAGACGTTTCTTGAACCACTTCTAGGCTTCCCATTTCCTTCTGACCAATCTCACCCCAACACACCGGGGTTCTACATCGTCTACCGTAAAGCATCTCAAACGGTGGCATACCAATACTTGAATGGTAACTGTTGTTATAGGAGAACTCTGCCAGGTGCAGATGATCATCCCAACTTCCACCAAAATCTAAAACACAAGCACGTAGCATATCCTCAAGGGTTTGGATCGTCCTTTCAGACTGTCCATCGGTTTGAGGATGATACCCCGTACTGATGTTCAACCTCGTCCCCATAGCTTCATGGAATTTCTTCCAGAACCTCGAAGTAAACTGCGTATCTCTATCAGACACGATCGATAACGGTACTCCATGCTTGGTTACAACTTCTTTAATGAACAAGCTTGCTAACGTTTCTGACGAGATGGCCTCTCGTATGGGCAGAAAATGAGCATTCTTGGTCAAACGGTCCACTATCACCCAGATGGTATCATGATGCTTAGCTGTACGAGGTAGCTTAGTTATGAAATCCATGGTGATGTGTTCCCATTTCCTTTCAGGTATCTCTAGCGGTTGCATCTTCCCATAAGGCTTCTGATGTTCGGCTTTGACTTGTAAGCAAGTTAACCACTTACTGACATAATCTACTACATCATTCTTCATTCCAGGCCACCAGTAATCTCTTTTCAAGTCTTGGTACATCTTTGTAGCTCCTGGATGGATTGAGTACCTTGACTTATGAGCTTCATCTAAGATTCGACTTCTAAGATCACCATGGCGTGGGATCCACATACGGTCGAACCTAGTCTTAACTCCATGAGTGTTTTCCATCAACTCATCTTGCTGGCCATAAATCCTTTCTTTCTTTACTAACCCTTCATCTACTAACACCTCTGATTGCACCTTGATGATTTCTTCAAAATGACTTGGGTTCATGATCAACTTGTATGACTTCACTGTTGCAAGGACTTCCTCGTTCTTACGGCTTAGCGCGTCGGCGACCACATTAGCTTTACCGGGATAGTACTTAATGTCGCAGTCATAATCCTTAATCAACTCCAACCATCTTCTGTGCCTCATGTTCAATTCTTTCTGCTCGTAGAAGTACTTTAAACTCTTATGATCGGTATAGATAGTACACTTAGTACCGTACAAATAATGCCTCCATATCTTAAGAGCATGCACTACAGCTGCTAACTCCAAATCATGCGTCGGATAAGTACTCTCATGGACTTTCAACTGTCTAGACGTGTAAGCTATCACCTTTCCTCGTTGCATCAACACGCAACCTAACCCTTGATGCGAGGCATCTGCACAAACAACCAAATCCTTATCACCATCGGGTAGAGTAAGGATTGGAGCTTGTGTGAGTCTTTTCTTCAACTCCTCAAAAGCTTCTTCCTGAAACTTACCCCAACTGAATACTACCGACTTTCGGGTCATTCCGGTCAATGGTGCGGCTATCTTGGAGAAACCTTCGATGAATTTCCTATAGTAGCCAGCTAACCCTAGGAAGCTTCGTATTTCAGTCGGATTCTGTGGAGTCTTCCAATTTGTTATCGCTTCAATCTTAGCTGGGTCCACGGTAATCCCTTCAGGATTGATCACGTGACCTAGAAATTGCCCTTCTCTTAACCAGAATGCGCACTTCGAAAACTTAGCATACAGCTTCTCTTTCTTCAGAGTCTCCAATACCTCTCTCAGATGCTCAGCATGGTCAGACTCGCTCTTTGAATAAATCAATATATCATAATGAAGACGATAACCGACTTATCCAACATCGGCCGACACACCCTATTCATCATGTCCATAAATGCTGCAGGAGCATTTGTTAGACCGAATGACATTACGAGGAACTCGTAGTGTCCATACCGCGTTCGGAACGCTGTCTTAGGGATGTCTGCCTCCTTCACCTTCAGCTGATGATAGCCTGATCTGATATCTATTCGTGAGAACCAACTAGAACCTTGCAGTTGGTCAAACAGATCATCAATCCTTGGCAAAGGATATCTATTCTTTACCGAAAGCTTATTCAACTCACGATAGTCTATGCACATTCTCATACTTCCATCCTTCTTCTTCACGAACAACACTGGTGTGCCCCACGGGGAAACACTTGGTCTTATGAAACCTTTGTCGAGGAGTTCTTGCAGTTGGGTCATCAATTCTTTCATCTCGGACGGAGCTAGACGGTAAGGTGCTTTCGAGACGGGCTAGGCTCCTGGTATTAAATCTATCTGGAATTCTATCTCTCGCTCCGGTGGTAACCCCGGAAGATCCTTAGGGAACACTTCTGGGTAGTCGCACACGATAGGAAAATCTTTCATTTCTTTCGTCTCGGCCGTAGCGTTGACAACATACGCCAGGTAGGCACTACATCCTCGTCGTAATAACCCTTCGGCTTTTATCATCGAAATGACGTTAAACCCTGAACTTTCTTTATCACCGTAAACCGTCACCGCACTACCATCTAAAGACCTTAGCCTTATTATTCTACTCTTGCATACTATCTGAGCTTCAAACTCAGACAACCAATCCATACCCAAGACTACATCGAACCCTCCTAAGGTCATAACATACAAAGTAACAGGGAACTCATGTCCCTCTAACTCTATCTTACAATCCTTAACCATTTTTGTTATTTTAACCGAAGTGTCACTGGCGGTTTCTACTATAAAAGTTTCAGACACTCGGCAACCTTTCATTTTAGCTAGTTTACTAAATGTCGTAGCTACAAAACTTCTATTCGCACCAGAATCAAATAATACGGAAGCAGAAATGCCGTTTACTAAGAACGTACCGGTCACAACATCAGGAATTTGTCTAGCTTGTTCCTGGGTCAGCATATAGGCTCTAGTCCTCGGCATTGATTGATCAGAATCTTTCCTCCCACTACCTCCAGCCTCACCTTCAGTGCACTCTCTTGCCATATGGCCTGTCTTGCCACATTTGTAACATGATGGCTTCGCGCTGCACTCATTGGCATAATGCCATACCTTCCCGCACTTATAACAGGCATTCGACCCCATTCTGCATTCTCCACCATGAGCCTTTCCACATTTGAGACAAACATCAGAACTTCTACCCCACTTGCACTCACCACCATGCATCTTTCCGCAGGTCTTACACGATCTCTTCTCCCACACTTTCTGCTTCTTATCTTTGGAGTTCCATAACTGAATACCGGGTCTATTAACAGGAGCAACCCACTTCTTATCTTTCTTTTCTTCTTCCACCACTGCATCATCCGCAGCCAGGTCTGCATAAACCACCTCTGCGAGCTCGACAGTAGAGTCAAAGGTAGCAGGTTTACTCGTCCTGACTTGCACGCGGACTTTCTGTGGCAATCCCCTCACATAACACTTGATTCTCTTGGCCTCAGTGTTAACCATATCGGGTACCAACCTAGACATTCGATTGAACTCGGTGGTGTACTCACGATGTGTCATTGTCCCAGCTTTCAAGTTCAGGAACTTCATATCCGCCCTTTCAACCTCGGCGTCAGCACATAACTTCTTCATCACTAACTCCTTCAGATCCTCCCACTTTATCTCTTTGATCTCTTCACGGGTCTTCCTCTGCTCCACACTCTCCCACCAATACATAGCCTCATCCCCGAATGATTGAGTAGCATAACCTACCGCTTGGTCAGACGGCACTCGCTAATGCGGATAATTTTATCCATGGCGGTTATCCATTTAAGAGTAGCGATTGCGTCTCCTAAACCAGTCAGCCTAGGCGGGTCACAACCTTTGAAGGACTTATAGTTGCAACCGCCTCGGCCCCTCTTCCTATCATCAACACAGATCTTACCTCACTTGAATCACCCTTTTCCCTCTCATCATCTTTCCTACCATCACCACCTGCCCCTTAGGCATTTCTTTCACAGCTTCCAACAGACCCTTCAGGGGTAATATTCTTCACAGCAATGGCTACAGCTTGGACAATAGCTGCCTGAATTGCAGGATCCCGTTGAAATCCTTCGTTTTTGTTCGGGTCTCTTCTCGCTGCACTCCCCTCATCTCCGGTGTTGGAAGCTGTCTCAACCGAAGGTTGCTGGACACGACGAGGCCTGCCGCGTCGTCCAGTGCGACCTCCAGCTCCAGCAATGTCTCCAACTCCAGCCATCGTATTCTAAAAGGGAAAACACAAACATCATCACTCAAGGAACTATTTAGTACAAGGATAGTAAGGCTAACAGGTAATAACAGTGGCCAGCTGGGATTAGCTGATCACGTTACTTTCCGTGTCCTATACACTTCCCTTGATGAGTCTATTTGTGCTGGTTCTACTTAAGCAGTTAATCAAATCAAACAATCAGTTATTCCTATCCCTGTCGTTCACATATCTTTTCTTTCTCATTAACATATATCATTTAATCATACACTTTACCTTTACTGATCTTGCTTGAGTGACACATGGCATTCTTGAACTGGCATCTTCTTTCTTTTCTTACTTAAATCCCATTCTCTGTTCGAGTCTAAGCATGTAGGATGCTTAAAACTCTCGAACTTTGCTCTAATACCAACTTGTAAGGCCCCTTTACCGGTAGCCCTACTTTCGTGTTGGATTTACTCATAAACGCAGTTCTAAATATCAGAGTTAATTAAAACATTCGCGGAACATTAAAAACATTCAAACCATCACATTCCACAACCATAATTCTTGTCTTATCGAGCATTCATAGTCATTTAAAAACAAAACATAGTCTTTTAAAATTAAACATCATAGCAAAATCTTCAGATGCAAGCTTCGTCCAACTCCGCCATGTGTCCTCCTCAAGCTACCTGCTTCATTCTACTCACCTGCGTTCATACTAAAAGTCAGCTACGATGAGTGAGTTCTAGTTAATCACATAATCATACAATACCTTCTTAAATTTCATACTTAACCTCTTAACTTTCTTTCATACACACATACGTGCATATACTTTCATTCTTACCTTCATACTTTCTTTACATACATAATCATACGTTTTAAAGAGCCTTTCGCCCTATAACCTCACAGATATTATAAGGGTCTGGTCCCTAACATCACAGATATTATAAGGGTCTGGTCCCTAACATCACAAATATTATTAGGGTCTGGTCCCTAACATCACAGATATTATTAGGGTCTGGTCCCTAACATCACAGATATTATTAGGGTATGGTCTCTCTTCGTTACCCTACAACCATGCCTTTCCTTCGTTTATTAACTTTATCGCATTCATACATATAAGCAAATACATTATACTTACCTTATACGTAACACTACAACCTGACAGTACGTGCAATATCCGAAGATCGTTCACGTACTAACAAGCAATCACTCGTACATTTCACATCATTCACATAAGGCATATACTTATCACTTAGGATAAGTGCATTAACAAACATATCGAGTATGCACACAGCCCCGAAAACATAACACAGAAGTGGGGCTGGAAACTCACCTGAATCCTGTTACGCTCTCCGTTAATCGTTATTCCCTTCTTGAGTTGTGCACGGCAAACTGTATAATATTTACATGTATCAATTAACTACTACTACTCATTTTGTATTTCTATCTTTATATAACCCACAACGAACGGGGGTCCGGGGGCAGCGCCCCTGGCAGCGGGGTCTAGGGGCGGCAACCCCTAGCAGGGTCCAAGGGGCAGAGCCCCTGGCTAGGGTCGAGCTGTGTTAACACATTTTTCATTAGGTTTTTAATTTACTTTCTAATTTGCTAACTCCAGCGAACTTATCATTAAGCGAACTTACTGTAAGAGAACTATTGGTAAGCGAACTTAGTGTTAAGCGAACTTAACAATAAGCGAAATTAACATTAAGTGAAGTTAGCGTTGAACGAACTTATCACCAGGCGAAGTTAAGGCTTGGCGAATTTACTCAGCGAACATAGCTTTGGGCGAAGTTAACTTGGCGAAGTTAAACCTTAAGCGAACTTATGCCAGGCGAAGTTTTCAAGGGCGAACTTGGCTGGCGAACTTGCTTGCAAGCGAACTTGCTTGAAGGCGAAGTTGGCTTGCAGGCGAAGTTATTCAGCATTCGCCTCTGTTCATTCGTAATCACCAGAATCACTCTCGTTTCGTCGAGAAATTTTTGGATATGACGTTAACAAGTCCCACGATCATTCCCATGGCCTTGTTCGGGTAAAACTTAGCCCGGAATGACGTAAAGTTTGGACCTTTATGGTAAAAACGTTCAATAAAACGTAAACTTTAAAGGTCAAGAACATACCTTTTGTACTCGTTCGATCTCGTTTAACTTGTTTATGCACTCTAGATCTCGTGTAATAAAGATCTAATACCAACTAACGTTTAATCTCTCCCGGATGTTGTTTGTTTCTCCCCTCGGCCGCCAGCCGTATATGGCGGTGTGTGGTGTGTGTGTTTTGGAGTGTGTAGAGATTTATGAAAGATTGAAATGATAGTTAGGGTTTTAGGATGGTTTAAGGGAATATTTATATCCCTTAAAGCCCATGAACCTAAGGCCCATTACCCTTAATCCATCTTAATTAATCCAAGTCCATGTTCTTTCTTAATACTAATTAATTATTCATGCCCGATAACTATACACAACTTTCTTTTATTAAATACGAGAATTTAGGATGTTACAATGTGTCCCTCCAACTGAGTGTAACCGACATAATTTTCAGCAAAGGAATAAAAACTCATCACAACCGCCCCAGATGCTTTCAGTTATTAGGTTAATGGCTATCCTCTGAATCTACAAGTAGATACAAGGACCAAACATATTCAAGAACATGTCCTTCAAACTTAAGCGATCGACATAATTCTCAACGATAGTGTAGTTTTTTTTTTTTTTTTTTTTTTTTTTTTTTTTTTTTTTTTTTTTTAAGAACGAACATATTGTAAAAACAAGGTTACTCGGGATTGATCATCCCATTAAGCTCAATCAGGTTTTGAAAACGAGACCGGTCAAAAGCTTTTGTAAAAAGATCGGCAAAGTTATCCAGAGAATCAACATTTTCAAGAAATATTAATCTCTTTTCAGCACAATCCCGTATAAAATGATAACGAATGTCAATATGTTTTGTTTTACTATGTATAACGGGATTGTTAGTTACTGAGATTGCAGCAATGTTATCAATGCAAATAGGAGTTTGAGTGAAATTCAGACCATAATCTCGCATTTGTTGTTGTATCCACAAAACCTGGGAGCAGCAATTTGATGTTGCCATGTACTTAGCCTCACAGGTGGATATGGCCACAGTGGTATGCTTCTTGCACTGCCAAGACACCAATCTTCCTCCCAGAAACTGACAGCCACCAGTTGTCGATTTCCTATTCTGATTGCATCCTCCATAGTCAGAGTCCGTATATGCTACCAGATCCAGTTCTCCACCTTTTGGATACCAGAGACCCAACTTTAGCTTTCCTTTAAGATACCGCAAAGTCCTCCTCACTCCCTTCATGTGCGACTCCTTTGGGTTAGCCTGAAAAACAAGCACAAAGACAAACTGCAAACATAATGTTAGGTCTGGAAGTAGTTAAGTACATCAAAGAACGTATAATAGCCCGATACTGAGTGGGATCCACATCTTCATCACTGTCGGAGTCAGCACCTAGTTTGTGGTTGACACATATCAGAGTGTCAAACGGGGTGCTTTCCTCCATCTTAAAACGTTTAAGCACATCGTGAACATATTTAGTTTGATGAATGAACATGCCATCCTTCTTCTGATCTACCTGTAAACCCAAAAAGAAAGTTAATTCACCCATGGCGCTCATCTCAAACCTTTTCTTCATGACCACTTCAAACTCCTGACATATAGAAATCTTTGAGGCTCCAAAGATGATATCGTCCACGTAGACCTGAACGAGAAGAAAATCTTTCCCATTCCACTTTACAAACAGTGTACTGTCGATCTTTCCTCTCACAAACCCATTTTCTAGAAAATAATCAGATAATGTTGCGTACCAAGCTCGTGGAGCCTGATGTAGGCTATATAATGCTTTACTAAGCTTGTACACATGATCTGAAAAGTCTGAATCAGGAAAGCCTGGAGGTTGCTCTACATATACCACTTCATCGACCTTTCCATTTAGAAAGGCACTCTTGACATCAAGCTGAAACACCTTCATTTCTTTGTGTGCAGCAAAGGCCAAGAAAAGTCAAATTGCCTCCAGTCTTGCCACAGGAGCAAACACTTCATTGTAGTCAATCCCTTCTTGTTGATTAAATCCTTGGACAACAAATCTTGCTTTGTTACGGATGATTACCCCTTTCTCATCTCTCTTGCATTTGAATACCTACTTCTTACCGATTTCATGCACATCTCGTGGCTTTTCAACCAACTACCATACTTCCATTTTGTTAAACTGAACTAATTCTTCCTGCATGGCTTTGACCCACGAGCTATCCTTCAATGCCATCTGATAGTTCTTTGGTTCAATATGACTATTAAAGCAGGCATAAAAGCATTCATTCATAATACCAGTGTCTTTAATGCTTGCATACACACATCTATTTTCTTCCAAGCTCCTTTTAGTTCTCACTCCATCAGAAGGTTTACCGATCACATTTTCCAAGGGATGATTCTTGCGGATTCTGGTGGTTTGGACAGGGGCGAACTCCAAGTCTTCACCTAGATTAGGAGTGAGGTCATCTGCATCATGTTGGGTCTGAAATGGATTTATAAATTCGTCTCCACTTGAGACAGCAGGTGTTTCAACAGCACTTGGCATGTTAGGTTGTTCATCATTAAACTTTGGATGATTCGAGATGGCCTCGTCTTCATAAAGTAGCATCTGTGTGGCCATCCTTTCTTCTACATCTACAAATTCAATAGATGGTAAGTTAAAAGACTTAAAACAATTTATCATAACCAAAAGCCTCCTCTGGTCCCATGCTAGGCTTTGGTGGTTTGTAACTGGTAATGTCCATGTTACAGACCACCTCAACCTTATTGTTTGACAGATTAAAGACTCTTCTGTTGGGAGAACCAACCACGTAGCCAACAAGAATACTTTCGTCAGATTTCTCACCAAATTTTAAATTAGTCTTTAACATCGAACAGGGTACCCATAAGGTTCAAGACCTTTCAGATTAGGCTTTCGACCATGCATTAATTCAAAACAGGTTTTATTTAATCTTTTAATAGTTGAAACACGATTATGGATATAGCAGGCTGTGGCGACAGCCTCAGCCCAGAACACCGCGGGAAGTTTAGCATCTGCCAGCATAGTCCTGGCACCTTCGATTAGAGTTCTATTTTTCCTTTCAGCTACTCCATTCTGTTGCGGAGTATATGGTGTGTTAAACTGATGCTCTATCCCCTTCTTTAGACAAAGCATCTATATTTGACAGTTCTTGAATTCTGTGCCGTTATCGCTTCTGATGAACTTGACTTTTCCCCCAACAACATTTTCCACTTTGGTAATCAAGTTAATTACCAGCTGCACTGTTTCATCTTTAGCTTTCAGAGTATACACACACGAGTACCGTGAGTAGTCATCAGTCACAACTAATCAGTAAGATGTATCACCCAAACTTTTAACGTTTATGGGACCAAATAAATCCATATGCAGTAAATCTAGGGGAGTGACAATCGAGTTAATCATCTTGGAATGATGCGGTTTCTTGTGCTTCTTTCCTTTTTTGCAAGACAGACATTGATCTTTAAAGTTGAAACTCTTCAACGGGACCCCAAGTACCAACCCATTCTTGACAAGGTAATTCATTTTACGTAGATGAATATGACCCATCCTTCGGTGCCACAATTCAGACTCAGACTCTGTTGCTTTTGACAAGAGGCACTATTCTTTCATTGCCGTCTTGGTTGACCTCATGTCCATCACGTAAGTATTTTTCTCTCTTGGAGCTTTCATCACAATCCAGGTTTCTGGAATCTTGAAACCAGGATAAAGCATGAGTGCCTCATCCTTTGTAAAGTGCACAGTGTATTCTTTGTCACAGATCTGAGAGACATTCAGAAGATTGTGTTTTAACTCTTCCACAAAATTAACCTTCTCCAACTTGATCCTCCCATTAGTAACAGTACCAATTCCAGAAATTTTTCCTCCACTTTCTCCTGCAAAACTGACTCTTCCTCCCTGTACAGCTTTCCAATCATGTAACAATTTCTTGTTACCCGTCATGTGCCGGAAACACCCACTATCGACAACCCACATGTTGTTCATAATCCTGTTCAACTGTTCTTGCACAGTCAAAGAGACGAATTAAAAGCGGGGGACCCAAGACCTGTTGGTCTTGGGTTGATCAAACCTGTTAAACGGCATCCAACTCCTTGGTTGCCTAAAGTTCCTTTGAGGGAAGTTTCCATTTGATTTGAATGGAAGATTTCTGGAAAACTAGTTATGAGGCCATCTAAACATTCTTGAGTTTCTAGCATGAATAGATTCGAAGTTACCTGTTCTATGATTAACTGGGAAAGAACGAGGTTTGCTTCTTTGAAATGTTGAATTTTCCCAACGATTAGTGTTGGTTGATTTAAACTTTTTATCAATACCAGCTTTAGATTTATTTTTATTCTCAGTTTTGGTTGGCCTCATATTTTTAGTTTTCTTCCTTCTCAGAGAACAGTTACTGACAACATGTCCTCTCTTATGATATCTAAAGCAACTCTTGTTCGAACTATTAGTGTCCATTCAAACATCCGTTTCGGGAGTTGCTGCAGAAGATGAGGCTGTGTTACTAACAGTTTGTCTCACATAGTGAGGAACAAATGGGTTTAAGGAAGATTTTTTTTCACCAAAAGTATAATTCTCCCCCCGTTTAAGTAACACAACTTCATCATCCATTTTAACAGAGTCGACGGACTTTTCAGAATTTGAAACTTGACTTGTGACATGAGAATTTGTCTGAACTGATTCGTTTATATAAACATCAGTATTGCTTGCCTGGACCTTAATGGGTACAGTCTGATCAGTTTCAGCACAAACGGATGGCTGATTACAGGGATTATAGGTATAATTATAATTGAAAGGTGGTGGAACTTCTGTGTATCCGATTCCCCCTTTGTTGATTGGGGAACGTTGGACACTTAGGACATGATCAATCATCACAGAAGAATTCCTCAATTGTTCAATTCTCCTGTTCAATTCCACCACTTTTACTTGGTAATCAGCTATCTGTTTATCCTTTTCAGCTATAAGTTTGGTCGTTTCTTCTACAACTTCATAGCTAAGATCAATGACTTGTATTTCTCAGCTAGAGTGGCCTTAAGGCTTCTTATGTCTTTTTCACTAGCTTTTATTTTTACCGAGTAAATATTTTCCTTATTTTTAGAATAATGATGTTCCTCTTTCAACGTTTTTAATTCTTTATCCAAAATAACATACTGATGAGTTAAAGCATTCAATTGTTCATACAACTTCTCACATTGTTCACACTGAGGTTCAGAGCATACCTCTGAGAGCTGGTCATTCACTTCGGCCATGTATGCTTGATCCTCTACTGGTTCCTTGTCACATCTTCCAGTCACAATATTCACCAGATTCGCTTGTTCAATTACCTTCTCGACTTTGATGTTCCAAGTATATCCCCCATCCTGTTGAGATACCATGACTCTTGTCTCAGCATCATTTCCATGAGTTGGTTTATTCTGACTCCTTTCAACTCTTTCATTTGTGCATTCCCTTGCAAAATGCCCATTTTTTTGACAGTTATAGCAACGAACTTTTGACTTATCAAACCGTGGTCTCTCTCCCACAAACTTTCTACCTGTCTTCTTCATAAACCTCTTTACCCTTCTTACTATCATAGCCATCTGCCACTGTAGATCCATCTCTTCCATGTCGTCAGCATCTATCTGATCATAATCTTCGTCCAAAGTAGCAGGGTCAACTATTCTACCTTTGATATAGTTCTCATAGGAGGCAATGATTATGAAGCATAAAGAGCAAATTGTTGTTCGGCAGATTTTACACTCATAGGCATTTTTGAGTAATTCACACTTGAAGAACTTGTGGAAGAGTTACCAACTGAGGATTGAGGTTTCGAAGAACTACCTCAACATGCTACAAAACATATATCTCCATCCATATTCATCACCACATGACCATCTTGAGAAGTGTGTGGTTCTCCACCTGAGTAATAAGCGGTCGACTCTATTTTAGAACTTGAGTTTGGAGAGCCTTTTGCACCATACATTCCCGGATCCTGAACCTGATCAGTAGGTGTCTCTTTTCGTAACATATTAAGCTCATAATTACGTAACTAGTTGACCACTTTCTCTAAATCAAAGCTATCAAATTCTTTATCTTCTCTTATCAAAACTGTGTACATCTCCCATTTTGGTGGAAGAGCATCAAGAAGTTTTTCCACAATCTCACTCTCAGTATATTCTATGGAGTAGTTATTCAACTCAGTCACTAAGTGATAGTATCTTGTGATGATGTCATCAAGTGATTCATTCTTAAAGTACTTGAATACTGAGAATTGAGTTTTCAGCAACTTTGTCTTGGAGTTACGAATCCCGACATTTCCTTCATAGCGGTTCTCTAATGCTAATAACAAGACGACCTTGAAGTTACAAGACGACCTTGAAGTACAACTATCATACTCTACCCAACGATTGTTGAGATTTTTCAGGAGACAATGGGGGTATCAGGGTAATATCAATGAGGGTTAATTTCCAAAAGGGATGTTCCAAGTGATTTATAGATTTCTCATTCATCACATCATACATATTTTTACACAAAGAAGGGGCTCGTGGACCCTGATGAGTAGGGAGATTTCAACAGCTATTGTTGCTGTAGTCTGTGATCGCCCCATCAACTTTTCAAGGATGATATTCGAGGGGATGGTAACAAATTTGAGGAATGCTGAAAAAGACTGATTTCTTATGTATCCTCGTTTCCTGCAGATCATTTCAACATTCTACATTCTGGCATTCCAACAGCTAGCATAACTCATGTCTTACAGGATCCAAACGTGTTTAGAAGAATAAATAGATTGTGCCCTACTAGCCATTTTAACTCGAAACTGGAGTTTGATATTTTTCCTTGGTTGGTTAATTATAGAGTTGAAATTATAGAGGTTCCTGCTTCACCAAGGGTGAGTAGTGATAAGGAGGAAAGTGATGACAATGAGGAGGATGATAGTGAGCCATGTGAGGGGGAATGTACAGGATGAAAATGATGTTGATGTGAATGTTAATGATGCTATTTCTACACCACCTGTTTCACCACCAACCCAATCACCACAATAAGACCAAATCCATGAACCCTATATCCCTTCACATCCCCACCATTCCCAAACCTTTGAACCCTTTATTCAATCACCACCATCTTCCCTATTAATCCAAACTGAAACCCAAACCCAAACCCATCCAGAACCTTACATTCCAGAACTGATCCCATACCATCTAATAAACCAACCCAATACCCAATATCAATCACCAACACACTCAATAGACTTTGAACAACATAAATCAACTCTATCTTCGCCAACACAAAGCCAAATATTTCTAGTCCAAACATTAAACCCTTTACCAAGCACAAGTGAAAATATTATCCAATTCCCACCTCATAAAACTCAACCAACCCAAATACCTAAACCCATTAAAACTTCACCAATCAACTCACCATCCACAGATGCAATACTAAGGTTGCTTGATAGACATTTTGAAGCCTTAACTGAAAATTATGATTTTTGAGATATGAAAATGAAGCTTTGTAGGCAAGGAACAGGGAGATAGAGTCCCAGTGGAAAAAAATGAACACTCTGAGGTTGAGAAGATCTCAGATGCACCAAAAAAGGGGGAGAATACACCTGTTTCTGGTGAAAGTATTATAGTTGAAGATTCCTTGAAACTTCTTGGTGATCTGTATGCCAGTAGTAAAAAGGATAATGATATAGAGGATGAGGCTGAAGTGAATGATGTTGATGATGAGGTTGAGGTGAATGATGCTGATAATGAGGATGACATGAATATTGCTGATGTTGTGGATATGAATGTTGATGATGAGGTTGTTGTGAATGTGAATGAGGCTGAGATAAATGATGTGAGTATGTGTAATGATGAGATGATTATAGAAAATCTGGTTGAGATGATAGTTGAGAATGTAAGAGGAAATGGTGGAAATGAGAATTATATGAGTCAAGATGATCCTGATCTTGAAATATTGTATGGAGACTTTGACAATATTGAATCTTTAATTGTGAAAGAAAAAGAAAAAGAAGTGGATGAAGAGTTGGAGGATTTGATAAGGGAGATAGATGAGTTCCCACCCACTGTAGTGAGGGACATAAGACTATCTAGGCTTGAGGATGAGGATGAGGAAAGAAGGTGGAGAAAAGGCAAGGCAGTGGTTGAATATGAGAGCCAGTTGCAATCATAAAAAAGAAAAGAAGTGGAAACAAGTGATGAACTATTGTTTGTTGATGAGTCTGCAGACGTGGGAAAGAAAAGACATGATCAGATCATACATGAATGGATTCAAAGAGACATTCTAAATAATTATTTAACTGAGAAGGAGATGGATGAGAAGAGGGTTCTAATGGAAGAGTTGTAATTGAAAAAAGGTTAAATGAAGAAAAGGGAGAGGTTGAGCAGGATGTAATTGAAGGACTATTAAAATTGCAGCAAACTGAAGAGGCAGACAATGATTTGGCCTTGGTAATCTATAAACTTCAAACCAAGACTCCTCAACATACTGTACCAAATACTAAACCTGTGAATGAAGATGTTGATAAGTAGTTGGTGAAAGATTTGGATGCTAAAAGAATACATGTGGAGATGATTAAGAAGGAAAATGATAAGGCAGTTGAAAGTCTATTGAATGAAATAAAATCAGATGAGAGAAGCTGGCTGGTTGATTTATTAAAATATGCAAGAAAAAGAAAAATATTTGGAGAAGGAAATATTCCTGAAGAATTGATGCCAAAGAAGAAGAAGGGAGTTTTAAATGATGTTCCTCTGCAATCTGTTAGGCATGAAGATTATAATGAGAATTAACCACTGATTAAGCTTTGAATGATTTATCTGACATGGAAGATGATGAGGAAGGTGAAAAAACAAAAGATAAAGAGGATGAACATGCTTCTCCTCAAGTAAATTTGACTGATGTTCATATGGAGAATATAAAGGCTAGACTTGATGAGTTAAGAAGAGAATATCCAAGGATAATTAGTCTGATGGCCCAAGGTTTTAGTTTTGAAGAACATGATGAACTAACTAAAGAAAACCTTGATCTATTATTTGAAAGAAAGAGGGAGGTGTTGAGAAAAATCAGGGGACAAAAGGAAGAAACTTACAAAACAGTACCTAACTTATCTCAAACTTCATAAATACACTGCAATATTTTGTTTGCATATAAATTGTAATTAAAAATAATTTTGTTGTCTCAAGATATATATTAAAATATAACTTATCGTTTGAACTTATATATAACTTTACGATTTCTATATTTCTGCATGTGTCGTTCACAGGTCAATAACATAGTATATTGTAAAATAAGTAAAGAAAATTAGAAAGTAGAAGACACGAGGACCTCTCTACCTCCTGAAAGAAAACAATGAGTATATTCTTTCAAATCATCTATTTTTTTATGTTTGTATCATAACACAGATATCCATTTAGCAAAATATGGTATGATTGTTTCACTCCTGTATCTTCCAAAAGGAAAAAAGATCTACTTTTCGGATGATAAAGATTTCTCAGAACATGGAGTGTGAATCAAACCCAAAGAATAAGATACATGAGCTTTGAAGATTTGGAGAATGTATACAAAGCAAGATAAATAAAGGAAGAAAAGGAAGAGAAAAAGAGAAGAGAGAGAACTTCTGATAAACTAAAAAGAGCATAACAAATATTCAGCATATTTGGGGGTAAATATTGATTTCTCATTGAACATGGTTATGGTTATGAGATTGTGGATTCTAAGCAGAGAGGAGGTTGAAGAAAAATTTAAAAGAATCTCACAAAAGTTAAATGTTGAAGCTGATGCTGCTGTTGAAGAGCTAATACAGAGATAACTAAGGGATATGAAACAATAAGAAGAAGGGAACAAGTTAAGAAGAGAAAAAGCTGACAGGGCCAGGGCTTAGTTGGCCGAAGAGAAAAGAAAAGAATTATCAAAGGACAAATAAACTCTTCTGGAAAGATTAATGGAAGCAAGAGGGGAAGGAGATAAAGTGAAAAATATGACTGCTGATCAAAAGAAGAATTTATATAAATCTGAACTTGATAAATACAGGAAGGAGTTTAAGGATTTGTCAAAGACTGATGTACCAACTCAAACTCCTTCCTTGTTGAATTAAGTGAAAAAAGAGCCATTTGAGGTTGATCTAAAAACTAATCTTATGCCGTGTGAAGATGAAGAGAAAATCAGTACTCTCAAGCAGGCTATGTTAAAGAAAGGGATGTCTGCATGAGTATTTGATAACTTGGGCAAATCTCAACTTAAAGATTTATTCTATAAGAGAAGGTTTACCGGGAACAAGTCAAAGAAGAATGCATGATGTCCCTGCAATCTGTTCCAAGCAGGCAAACTTACAGAAGACCTAGATCACCGGCATAAGAACACATGGACAAGGAAACAATGGAGATGATTAAGATCTTGTCCAAGGAAGGAGGTGATTACTTGAAACTGTTTATGATGAGAAAGGAAGAAATTGTGAAAATTTTTTATTCTAAAGGGCATGTGAGAAGACCCCAAGCTCAAAGACAATATACATCAAGGGCTTCCATAACCAGTATCCCAATTCCAACCACCAGGTCCAGGCAACAAACAAAGGCCACCTTCTAGTGTGGACCTACCAAAGAACTTATATTTTGATTCAAGGACCAAAACTCTCAAAGTAATTATGTCAAGTGGTGAGTTGAGAACCATTGTGTTCAGAGATGATTTATGGGATTTTAACAGGGAATAGTTTGAGGAGTTGGATAGGCTACATTTTTAAGACTATCAACAGAGGAATAGATTTGCAGGACAATAAAGGAATGACCTTTCTAAATACTTAAAAGACCAATCAAGAAAGGGATTTCCTCTACTCAATAAGAAGAGAAAGCTGGAATACATAAAAGCTGAAAAGATTAAAACGCAAAGGAGGATGAGCGACATATGGATGATTGAACCATCATATGGACAATCAAGAAAAGCATCTAATCCTCTTGCCAAAATGAAAGAGTGCATTAGTATGAAGAAAGATATGACCAGGCCAAACTATGATGTTTAGAGGAATGAAAGAATTTCTAAGATACATTATGAACACAAAACTCAATCCTTTATCTTGAGAAATTCAGAAGGAGTGGCCTTGGGAATTATTGAGCATGAAACTGATCTGGAATATCTCCATGTGGTAGATCTTAACGACATTATAAGGTGATCTTTCATCTCAACATCCACACCACATGGAGATTTCGTTTTTACAACAAAAGTCATCTGATGTCCACTTTGATAGAAGACATGAAGTAGGAAGCTCAAGGAGATAAAAGCCTTTATTTTAGTTTATGTCATTTTGATGTGTAATGTCCAAGAGACAACAATTGAATACGTAAGTTTTTCTTTAAGTAATGTAATTTATTGCTTTTAGAATTTGATGTGTATTTTTGAAAAGTGTAAGTAACCTACAAGTGTTTTGGTGCATCTGAGTTTGTTCCAATCTATGGGGAGATTACTGGGATCAATATTTGACAAAGAAAGATTGGAATCTTCTCAAACTCCTCAAAGAAATGGTTTCCCATACCCGACCCATTAACCGTTGGGTATATATTGGGTAACTAACCATCGGGTAATGGGCATACCCACGGGTATCGGGTATACCCGTTAGTTTAAAATTACATGTGAGCATTTCCAAATACATTTAATTTCATGATTTTTCGTAATTGCCACAATTTGAGTATGATAAAACACAAATATATAGCATCAATACATCATAAAATATCAAATATAATGATAGTTTATGTTACATGGAGCATCATCATATTCTTACTAATATACATTCTCAATGTTTTAAAGTGACGACACATAGAACTAAGAGGGAACTAAAGAGTTGTAAGGGAAATATAAAGTATTTATATGTTAATTAAAGTTTAACATATAACAAAATGTAAATTAACTATTTCAAGTATAATTTCGGGTAATCGGGTATATGTATTTCGGGTAACCGGGTCGGGTTTCATTGAATCCCATTCCCGTACCCGAAACCGAAATTTTTTTATATATTAATCCCATACACGGTCCCATACCCGTTTACCCGGCCCGTTACCCAGCCTGTTTCCTGTCACACCCCAACCTACGGCGGAAATGCCGGGGCGTGAACTGATTGCTCACAGCTCTCAAGTACTGTTATGCAATAATGGAAATTTCAATATCTATTAAATTAAATTAAAACCAAATATTCATATACAATATCCAAAAACAAATAATTCACCAAACAATAATAAATCATACAAAAGTCTTGTTTATTTCTCTATCTAGATTCTTAAGTGTTTTTTCAAAGCTTGAACTAACTTCACATCACACGATGACCTGCATATGCGTTAAAAATAAAGTAGATTTGTCAACACAAGGTTGAGTGAGCAACAAACCAGTTTTAATGTATATATAGTAGAATAATAAATAATGCAACAAGTCAAATGAGATATGCAATTCAACCAATGAGCAAAATAAATGAGATGTCGAAAAGCACGATGGCTAATACGACTAACATATGATCATACTATTATGAGATTATGCTGACCTCTCCGAATGGAATTCTCAATAAGCATGTAAGCACATAACAGGTATGGTACAAAATTGTTAACACAAATGACAATATTTGCAGTTTGAGTATTAGTTAGTAGGGAAATAATATAGAACGCATACGTCCCCAAAATGATATAAAATGCGTGTAAAAAGGGGGAATGTGGTACTCACCTAAATAGAAAAGCAAAAGTGAAAAGAGAAATACTAAGAATGTTGATTGCGGATCACGCGTTGACGATAAAGCCTAATAAGGAAAATAGAATACGAAGATACTAAGTTAATGAACTAGATCGGATAAGAGATTTCGATAGTTATATTATATTATTAGTTTATAAATCCGTTTAAAAGTATATTATAATATTTAATATAATATTTTATTATATAAAAATATTATATGAACAAAATACGTCTTTAAAAATTATAAGTTTGTTAAAGTATATAAGTATATATAAATTTTGCCTTTTGTGTGCGTGTGTGTGTATATATATATATTAAACCAATAATATTAGTTTAAGTGGTATTGTATATACGCATATATACATATATGTGTATCTAATTACACATATACGTACATACACGAACAAAAGGTGCGAGAAATTACAAGTATTATAGTCGGTTTTTAATAAAATAATTTATTTAATAATAATAATAATTATTACACTTAATAAAATGATTTTAAAACAATTTACCAAAAATAAAAGTATAAGCGGGATGGCAGGGGTTCGAACCTGCGATCTGCCATTCCGTAACCAAAGGTTTTAACCAGCTGGGCTTCGAGCGAGATGAAACATAGTTTAGTAACATTTATTTATAACTAGATACGACCATAACTGAAACTGATTAACTACCCTACCAACATCAATCGGTTAATCCGATTGATGTTGATGTACAATATGGTTAGGGCTTTTTTTACTGGCGTAATCACGATCATAAAACACTAAATAATTACCTCAGAAGATAAGCGGAGATGGGTGTATTGCGAGTTACATTTTTTGGCCAAAATAGGTTACGGATGAGCAAGTAAACGACCATACAAACACAATTATTTATAGGGTTATGAACGATTAGGGTTTAAGGATCGTATCCTTACATTTAATTGGATTATCTCGTCATATTTCTTGTTCAACAAGATTAAACGAGTGTTGGTTTGATTATTAAGGAAAACAGATCAAAATTGATCTAATTAACATTTTAGGAGTGTCGGTTAGGCCAATGATAACAATAACAATATATTTGCGAGATCAATTAACAATAATAATGTGAATATTATGGTCCAAGCTAATCAATTAAGCAATCAGGTGCAAGAAATTAATTTGGATTCGGGTTTGGATCATGGTTATCCAATTTGAAAATGGGTTATATCAGAACTTTCCATTTAGTCCCTGATGTTTGAGGATGGGTACACAAGAGGATCAATCTTTATATTTTGGGTTGAAAATGTCAAAATAGTAAAGACATAATTATAAATAATTAAATAATAATAGAATAATAAATTCAAATTCGATAAATGCGGGAAATTTGATTGATGAGAAAGCCCGACCCGTAAATGGGTCGGGTAATGGTTACAATGAAATACGGGGACAACCCGAATTGTTACAGCATCCCCTACTTTTGGGAATTTCGTTCCGTAATTAGAGAATCAGCAACAATGGAAAGATAAGGGTATTTAAGTTTCATCTGATCTTCACGCTCCCACGTAAACTCGATGCCTTTTTTGGAATTCCAACAAACTTTAACTAAGGGAATACGGCTTCGCTTGGTAACTTTGTCTTTATGATCCATGATGTCAACGGGTTGCTCAACAAAATGCATAGTCTCGTCAATAATAACTTCATCGAGGGATATGTGGAGATTACCTCGGCAAGACACTTCTTGAGGTTAGAAACATGAAGCACTGGTGAATATTAGAGAGTTCAACGAGAATCTTGAGTTGATATGCAACAGGACCAACTCTATCTAGGATTTTAAAAGGACCAACAAAACGAGGAGCTACTTTTCCTTTCTTTCCAAAACGAACGACTCCCTTCCAGGGGGATGCTTTGAGTAAAACAAAATCACCAACACTGAACTCTAGGGTTTACGTCTCTTATCAGCATAACTTCTGACGGCTACGAGCATCAAGGAGGTTTTGACGAATTTGAGCAATACAGTCAGTTGTCTCTTGAACTAATTCCGGACCAGTGATATGAGATTCCACAACTTCGTTCTAACAAATTGGGTAGCGACATTTGGGACCATAGAGTGCTTGGAAAGGTGCCATACCAATAATAGAATGGAAGCTATTGTTAAAGGAGAACTTGATAAGCGGTAGATGAATATCCCAATTACCCCCAAATCGAGGACACAAGAGCGGAGCATATCTTCTTGAGTTTAAATCATACGCTCGGATTGTCCATCAGATTGCGGATGATAGGCAGTACTAAGATCCAAACGAGTACCCAAGGCAGATTGGAGAGACTTACAAAAGCGAGAAGTGAAACGACCATCACGGTCGGATATAATAGATAAAGGGGTTCCATGATGACAAACAATCTTCTTAACGTAAATACGCGCCAATTGATCCACATAATACGTGTCTTTGATGGGAATAAACTGAGCCGACTTGGTTAGACGATCAACGATTACCCAAATAATATAGTATTGCTTACGAGTAAATGGAAGCTTAGTGATAAAATCCATAGCAATACCTTCCCATTTACACTCGGGGATAGGAGGTTGTTCGAGTAAGCCGAAAGGTCGGTGATGTTCGGCTTTCACTTTGGAACACGTGAGGCATTTAGAAACATAGAGAGTGATATATTTCTTCATTCCAGGCCACCAATAGATAGAACGTAGGCCAGCGTACATTTTATCCGCACCGGGATGTACAGAATATCGTGACTTGTGAGCTTTGTTTATAATAAATGTGCAAAGATCATCACGATTGGGGATCCATAAGCGGTTCAGAAAGTAAAGCAGACCATTGGGTTTGGTTTCAAGTTGGGTTTTAGCACCACACGACATCTCGTCATACATATTGCCTTCGGTGATAGATTCGTGTTGAGCATCGAGAACACGCTTTTCGAGATCATTTTGGACTAGAACACAAGTAAGAAGTATGGATTTGAGTGGTTTCTTACGACTGAGAGCGTCGAACACGACATTCGCTTTTCCATGATGATAGCGAATGTCTCATATTAAGTTTTTTTGGTTGAAAATGTGTTGGAGACTCTTATGATCGGTAAACACTCACACTTCGTACCATAGAGATAGTGTCTCCAAATTTTCAAGGAAAATACGACAACACCAAGCTCGAGATCGTGTGTCATATAGTTTTTCTCGTGAACCTTGAGTTGTCTCGAAGCGTAAGCTATAACCTTGCCTCGTTGCATGAGAACGCAACCAAGACCTTGGTTAGAAGTGTCGTAGAAAACAATAAAATCTTCATTACCTTCTGGAAGAGCAAGAATAGGAGCATTGCAAAGCATGTCCTTAAGGGTTTGAAAAGCTTCTTCTTTCTTTGATCCCCACACAGAAGTTTTACCCTTGTGGGTTAAAGCGGTGAGGGGCAATGCGATCTTTGAGAAGTTTTGAATGAAACGACGGTAATATCCCGCCAAACCAAGGAAATATCAAACTTCGGTGGGAAAAGTAGGTGGCTTCCAATACTTAACAGCTTCAATCTTTGCGTGATCAACATGAATACCCTTGTCGTTGACAATGTGGCCCAAAAACTGAACTTCTTGTAACCAAAACTCTCCCTTAAAAAACATGACTTACAATTGCTCTTTTCGAAGTAGGTCAAGAATGGCATGAAGGTGATTTTTGTGGTCGTACTCAGATTCAGAATATATTAAGATATCATCAATGAAAACAATAACGAACTTGTCCAAGTAGGGTTTACACACACGGTTCCTGAGATCCATGAATACCGCGGGTGCATTAGTTAGTCCAAAAGGCATAACATAGAACTCGTAATTCCTATAACGAGTACGGAAAGTGGTCTTGGGGATGTCTTCTTCACTAACTCGGAGTTGGTGATAACCTGAATGGATATCGATCTTTGAGAAGCATTCGGCTCCTTGAAGTTGATCGAAAAGATCATCGATTCGAGGGAGTGGATAACGGTTCTTGATGGTAAGCTTTTTGAGTTCATGATAGTCGATACACATGCGGAATGAACCATATTTCTTCTTAACGAATTGCACAGGTGCAACCCAAGGAGAAGTGTCAGACCCCAACCTACGACAGAAATGCTGGGGCGTGAGCTGATTGCTCACAGCTCTCAAGGTACTATCATGCAATATTAAATGTGACAATATCTATTAAGTTTATTCAATTAAAACCATATATTCAATACAAATATACAAAATCAACTAATCCACCAAACAAACAAATATCAAAACATAAAAGTATTGTTTATTTCCCTATCTTGAATCCTAAGTTCTCTTCCAAATCTTGACTCAACAACACATCATACGATAACCTGCATATGCGTTAAAAATAAAAATAGAATTGGTCATCCCAAGGTTCAGTCAGTAGCACACCAGATTTTCATGATTATATAATATTAATATAATAGGCAAACTACGTCAAATGAGATAAGCAATTAAACCAATGAGCAAGTAAATAATGATGTCGGTAAGCACGATGTCATGTGAACTGAACGATGGCTAACTCGACGTACGTATGATCATACTAGACTGAGAATATGTTGGACCTCTCCGACCTGTATTCGAGTAAAGAATATAAGCGTATAACACGTTAGGTATAAACTGTTAAACACACATGACTAACAGTTGCAATTTGAGTATTATATAGTAGTAAAATAAATAGAACACATATGTCCCCAAAACGGTTAAAAATGAGTTAAAATGGGGAGTGAGATACTCACTTTAGCGATTAAATAAGAGACATGATTCGACAAGAAAGATAAGGTAGATCATGCTCTTCGGGGAAAAAAACTGACCATATATCCTAATAAAGACTAATTTCGGAAATAAATATAATTAAATCGATAAATCTAAAACTAGATGGAGGATTGGGAATTTGATGACAATATGGGTTATTGCGAGAGTTAAATATTACATATGTTTATTATCACTTTTATTTATGATATGTTTATAGAATTTGGCATATTTTAATTATATAAAATTATAATTATAAGTTAAATACTTAAATAATATTTATAACTTTTGGAAATATTATACAAAGGGGTTTGTTTTAAATATTCATTTTTTAACTAGAAATGTTTAATGAATTTATATATATCTATAATATATATAAACGAAACCATAAAAATCCTACGTGTCGCGATGTGATCGCTCCTCCTTTTTTTGGAGTCACCAGATTTGCTTGATTTTAAAATAGAAGCTTCTCATGCATTTGTCCCGAATTTACGAGTATGGGTCTCATCAAACCCAAATATTTCTTAAACGGGTTATAACATCTCATTAAATTAAAAACTAATCTCACCATATATTTGATAAAAAATTCCTATAAAGTAGGGATATACTAAAAATTATTTTTTGATTTATTTAAATAAAAGATATATATTATTTATAATTAAAAAACCAATTTTATAGTAAAAAAAAATAAACAGGTCTTGGGTCTCATCAAACCCATATAGCTTTTAAACCGGGTTATAACATCTCTTTTATTTGTGAGACAATTTATCATAACCCTAAGTATATTATTAACTTTTATACAATAAAAAAATAAAAATAAACAAATATTAGAAAAAAATAATATAAAACAACCCCCGTAATACGGGGGATAGAAACTAGTTTATTAATTAAGATTTCTTTATATTATTTTTGTAAATAATAGTAATAGATAATAGATTAGATAATAACATTTATATAAAATATAATCTTTTATAAAATACTTGACAAAATAATTATGTAAAATAATAAGGTATTATATATATATATATATATATTATGTATTTTAATATATAAAACCTTTACAACCCTTTAACTTTTATCCAATTTCAAATATCTATTATAAATACATATAATAAATATACGAAGTTTGTAAAGTGACCAACGATGAGGAACGTGAACTAGAAGTGTCGGGTGAATAAAATAATATTTATTTATGTTTATTATATATTATAGATTTATCAAGAAAATCAAGATTAAAAATAACAATCCCAAAACGGCCGTCTAGGACTCGAACCCGCGCCTGAAGGCCGGTTCTCCAGTTTTGAACAAACACACCACCAGCTGAGCCGGGGTGTTAGTTGGGTAATGTTTAGAAACAAAATATTTTTTTAAAAGTAACTAGTTGTTAGTGCACGGTTTTGCGTCTCGAGTCTTTGTATTTATCGTTTTGTCTTTATTGTTTATTATAATGGAAAAGATATTTATATTTAAGTCTAGTTCGTTAAAGTATAACTAGTTCGTTAAGGATGTTTAACAAACTAGTCAGTTAAGTTAATGGTTCTCCCATTCGTTAAGGATGTTTAACGAATGAGATCTTAGTTTGTTATGTATGTTCCCATTCGTCATGGAATGTTGACGAATAGGGCATAACGAATCAAGTGATTCGTTATGTTTTTTATGAGTCTGTAATGTAAGGAAGTTGATGCTAATTCGTTACGGCATGTGTAACGAATTAGAATCATCTTCTATATATATATAGGTTCATACCTCAGTTTAATTTAAGTTTTGGAATTAACGTAACATCACTCTGTCCAATTCTCTCTCGATCCAAACTTCGTTTAATCTATATATAATACACCTAATACAACTAATATATCATATATATCAATATACTTTAAGAGTAATCACTGAACTAGATCCGTTTAATAGTATTAACATATCTTAGATCTGAATCGATAATTATCAGAGCTGAGGTTCAAATAAGTGGTATCAGAGCTTTCGGTGTTCGAATTGCTCTTGATTTGATATTATTTTATTGATAATTGAAGTGTTTTCAATTGTTTTTTATTTTATTTATTTTATAATGAATTCAATTGATATGGGCTAAATTATATGCATATTATTATACATATTTCCTATACTTTTGAGCAATGTTTTTATTTAATATTATTCTTAATTGGCTCATATTTAAATTCGAAAGGTTTCAAGAAACAATGAGCTAAAATAGAGCATTTTACTAAATTTGAGACTAGCAAGCAAAGAGTCAAACAAATATTTTATAAAATAATTATTGTTACTCAACGTAACTCAAAAGGACATACGAGATTAAATCATGGAATCATTTGTTAATTTTAAGATATCAGCATGTATTTAATGTTTATATTGTTTTGTGGATAGTGAAAAAGCCATGGTGGACTTTATGGACACTAACACCAAGTGGGCTGCAAAATAGAGTTCAACATAATGGGTTTTACATCAAGACACGAACAGGGGAATTAGTATCTTTGGGAGACAAAAAATAAAACCCTATGTAAGTAACAGAAACAGGCTAATAGGCCGCAAGGATAATTAAAGGCGATGACTTATGTGTGGTACAACAGCAAAACGAAGAATATTATGATTTATTAAAAACGCTACATCAATTATTACTATTATTCTTCGTCTTTTATTTGGTGTGGAGAGCAAAGCACCAGAATATTCTTATTATTTTTCTAAAAAGTCAACAACCCTATTAACATACGAGAGATACAACAGCAGCCGCATAACATATTTGTTATTATTATATTTTTTTTCGTTGGGGGCTCATCAAAGAAAGAAAGAAGAAGTCATCATTATTATTTTCTTTCGTTTGGGCAGATCCAAGCAAGCAGGCACCTCCATTATTTAAGCTAGTAGGCAACTTGCTTCACTACTTTTATTTACTTTTTTCGATGAACTTTTTTATATATATTTTAGTTTCGTTCTTGAACATGATTATTGGCTAAATACTTTTAGTTATCTAGGATTGTGATGATGTTTTGTTGATTGCTTTGTACTTGTCGGTTTTCGGGTTTTGTTTATGGGATTTTGATTAATTAAAAGTTTTGATTAGTTTTATTGGATGTGTCCCATGCGTATTACTTTTGATTTATGCTTGAATGAATGTTTCACATGTTACTTGATTGATTGTCTTTCGATTATAGGTTGCATGTTAGGGTGTTTACTGTGTGTTTGCAACTTGTTTATGGTTTATTGAGCTCATTTACCATAGAAACTGATTTTTGGCATATTATTAGAAGTTTATATTCTTACTAGCTTAAATATCCGACGGGTGATAAGTTGTTGGGTTTATCTGCGTTGTTAGGCTTTTAGGTTAAATTATCTGACAGGAGGTTTGCCTATTTTTGCCTTAATATCATTGTTTACCCGTGTCATTTAGACTGTTCATAAACCAGCCCGTGTACTTAGGTGCATTGAGATAGTGAAATCGACGAGTTAGCTGTTTTATAGGGTAATTAATTATAATTGGTGAACTAACAGGTGAACTAATTAGCCGGTGTTTTTACATGATCTCTAAGATTTCTTTTTAGGTGACACCTTGAGAGTGATTAAGGATCCATTAAGTTTCCTAGAGCTTCATACCTTTAGATTCCCGGTTTCCATAGCATTTTCCCGTAACCGATAAAAGCCCGAGTCATCACAATTCAGATCCCTTGCCTAGGTAACTCTTGCTTCCATTTGAATTTGCTAAAGTCTTATTCGGTAATTTATTTTTTTAGTTTACTTTAATTTAATTAAGTAATTAGTTTAATTAATTAGTAGTTTTTAAAATAAAATAAATATTAATCCAAAAATAATATTTTCTTAACTATTAATTTAATTAGCTTTTAGATCTAGTTTCGTTAATTTAATAAGTGTCTATAGGGTTCGATATTCTCGGTCTTCCCATAGCTATTCTACATCTGATAGGTTCACTTGCCTGTTGTTAGTGGTTTGGTTTAGGGTATTCTAGTTTTTTTTTTTTACTCGTTGTGCTTGGTCATTATTTGCTAAAATTTTATATACCACTATACGCACATCATCAATCAAATTAGCTGTTGATTTGGTTGATTATGGATTGAATTGAGGTGGATTTTTGTTTGATAAGGTTTAAGGAGTATTTGTGTGAATGAAATTGGTAATTGGAATAAATATGAGTTGATTTGGATTTGGATCTGAGTTTGTTTGGAACAGAGGTTGAATTTGAATTGATTGTGTTCGGATTTGATTATGATAGTGTACGAGATGTTGCGATTTGGATTCGCGATGTGTGTACTAGTAATTTGAGATATTGCTTGGACGATTTGGTGATATATCGAAGTAGTATTATGGATTTGTGTTTGGTTTTTGTGTGTTCTTACTTTTCCAGATTTCTGGAAATTGATGATGAAGATTTGAAGATCTTCATCATCTGTTGAAGATTTGTTAAATTTTAGTAATTCGTTATCTTAATTCGTTATCAAGTTTAATTCGTTTTACTTGATTCGTCAGACTCGTGGTCTGATTCATTAACCTATTCTCTAACAAACTTGTGCCACATGGCAATGTTTGTTATAACCATTTTAACAACTTGATTCGTTGACTAACTATAGTTGATTCGTTATCAACTGTAGTTAATTCATACTTCTTGTTTCGTTACCTTGAATCATTGATTCGTTACTTTGGTTCGTTATATTGAGTCATTGATTCATCACATTGGTTCGTTACCTTGAATCATTGATTCGTTACTTTGGTTTGTTATCTTGAGTTATTGATTCGTTACCTGAATTCATCAAGCTGATTCGTCTACTTGACTGGCTTGATTTATTAGTGACGTGTCTTTGATTTGTTATTAATTTGTTACAAACTGATTCGTTGTGTTAATGTTCCTTGTTCGTTACTCAGATAACAATCAATTCATATAATTGATTCATTATATCCAATTCGTTACAATCACTATTCACAGTTCGTTAAACTTTTTCACTTTTAGTCCTTGAAATATAATCTTTAATTAAGTTTGAACTTGTTTATTCAAGATGGATGGTTTCTATGCGTTGGCTTCTCAGAACGCACTTATGCAACAAATGATACACTTGGATGATAAAATTGGATCCCATTCCAAATGTCCTCATTTAATGAAATTTAGTGATTTTGCTAAATGGGAACCACGTTTTCGTTCTCATCTAGGTTCCGTTCATCCTGAGAAGTATGGGAAATACTGAAGAAAGTAAAAACGTAATGTTAAAGTTTCATTTTCAAAACTTTAACTTGTTGAAAGGAGAGACTGTTGAGGCAATGACCACAAGTTTTAATCATCTTATCGATTGCTGAGATGGTTAAGTTAAAATTGGAACCAGATGAAAGTGACAAGATTGACTCTATGAAGAACGCTTTACCTCCTTTGTATTCTACTTTTCTTATGGTTTAAAAGGAGAATAATTATTTTAAAAATGAAGATTTGACCGCCTTTGAATTCATGCAAAATATCGAAGCTAGAGAATATGATCTAAAGTGTCAAAAATCATCAAATTATGATCCATCTTTCTATGAAGGAAGTATGCCTCTAAGTAGTATTACAACTCCGATCATTGTTTTTCTCACTCAAAATGAAAATGTGGGATCTTCAAGTTGTAGTGATCCAAAGGCATGTTTTATGGAATCTGGGTATACCGACAACACTGGGAAATCTGGTGCATCTTCTTCTTCAAACAACTTCATTCCACCACCAAACGTGAACATCAAAGAAGCCGAACAACATTTCTCGTTTCTTTGTGCATTTATGACTTCGTATGAGAATCTGGTGGGTAGTAAAATTGCTTCTAGTGAATTGACAGATGAAAATTATGATCAAGTAGACCCTGATGATTTGGAACATATGGACCTAAAGTGGAACATGGAAATGACCGTGAGAAAAGTGAAGAAATTCATGCAAAGAACTGGTAAAGATTTACCAGCGTTAAACAAGAAGATTGGGTTTGACAAACTGAAAGTCAAGTGCTTCAACTGTCAAGAGTTTGGTCATTTCGCAAAAGTGTGTGATATACAGAAGAAAGAATATAATGGACCGCGAAATTCTGACAGAAAGGATGATAATGCTGACAAACCATCTCGTGGTAAACAGTCTGCTTTGGGATCACAAGCCTTACTTTCTGCTGCTGATGGAACTTATTGGTCTCAACGTTTATCAAGCAAATTTGGCAATGTTTGAGACACATGAAATATTTCAAGATTCAAGTGGGAATAGATTGTCATCTGACAATGATACTGATTCAGACCCTGATGATTCTTGTCGTATGCAGCCAACTACATTTACGTGCATGGCTATGATCGATGAGGTTAGTCCTTCTTCCTCTAATTCTATTAAATTGTCTGCTAATGTGCCTGATGTTATGTGTGAGACAAATAAGCCCGAGTTAGAAACTTTGAAAGCCCATAATGACAGTTTGGTAAAATAAATTGCTTCACTTAAGGACACTTATAGACATCGTTAGAATCTCAAATGAGATCTAGGGAGAAAATTGAAGCATTGTTTGTTAGTAATCATGATCTTAAGGCTGAATTGTCTGTCAAAATGACAATTAATGATAAAAAATTCCAAGAAATCTTGAAACATCGTTCCAAGATAACTGAACTTGAAAATGAGGTTCTTGAGTTGAAAAATAAATTGGGCAAATTTAGAAACTCTTCATGTTTGCTAAATGAAATTATTGAGGTGTCAGGTAAGCAAAAAGATTCAAAGAAAGGTATTGGTTTTGTTGAATTACCACCACCGTTTCACAATGATTACATAGCAATTCCTTTTGCTGGAAAAGAAGAAATTGTTGTTACTGAACCGATTGTTGACACAAAATCTAAAATTGCTAAAAATGACAACGTGACTGTTCAATCGTCATCACAAAAACGTCATTTTCAAAGCAACAAGGTCTTCGTTAAACATAATGTTGAGAAAGTACTAGTTGAGAATGTATTTGAACCAGAGATAGTACACAAAAATCATGCCATTCCATGTTCGAATCATATCTTATGTGAACCTCATGAATTTGTGAAAGTTGTGTATTGTTCAAATACAACTCAGGTGAAAAAGGAGACACATGTTAAGGTTAAAGCAAAGAAATCTGAAAAACCAAAGATTTCAGATGAGGATTTGTTGCGTTTCATCAATCCTGTTGCTAATAAACCTTCTACTGGCCGTGTGTTTAAGTTAAAAGGTTTGGACACCATGTTCACTAAGAAAGACATTCCGATTAGTATTATCAAACCAGAATTGATCAAAAGTGTCTTTCACAATGAAACTTCCAAGATATAAGATCTTGAACGTCAGTTTACTTATGCCAAAACATCAAACACATCAGACCCATTGATTAAAGCAAAGTAATTGTAAAAATCTGTCAAAAAAGTTCATTTTGTGAAATCAAATGGAACAGATACATTACAATGTTTTTCAAACTGCTCTAATCTTGATTTCTACATGAAAAAGAAATCTGTGTCGTATGAAGATTTGGCCAAAAGTTTTACTCAAAATGTGAGTCATCAACCTTCTGTGGCATCAGTTTATGCCAAATCTCTACATGATCGTGTGGACATGAGAAGTTGCTTTCTTTGTGGTCAACAAGGTCATGTGGTTAGAAACTGTGGACAGAATATGTCTCAGAATATTAACCCGTTTATCAAGGAACAACCCAAAAAAGTTCTTATGATTAAAGAAATTTTAAGAAGACCTTTGTCTTGTGATGATGATACTCACATAATGTTTGCTAATGTGAATCCATGCAAAGTGATTCATGTGAATGAAACATCTGTTAATGTGAAACCAAAGTTTGTCCCAACCGAATCAATTTGTAAGAACACGAACTCAAATGTCGTTCAAGCTGCTAAGACGAAAGTCTAAAAGGCCTGTAACTTATTCTCAAGTTGCTGAACAACAATTGAATTTTGTTAAATTTGATTATTCTCATGAAACTCAAAAGGTGTAACATCCTAAATATTATAATATTAAATAAAGAAAGATTTCGTTAAATGGTCGAGCGTTAAATAATGTTAGCTAGTTCTTAATAAAAGATCATGGACTTGGACTAATTAAGATGGATTAAAGGGAATGGGCCTTAGGTCCATGGGCTTTAAGGATATAAATACCCCTTAAACCATCCTAAAACCCTAAATCCTCATTCTTACCATCCTAATCTCTATACACTCAAAAGATACACACCTACACCATACCTATATACGGCCGAGAGAGGGGTAAGATCCGAGCCAAAAAAACGTTGATTCTCGATAGATCCTCGTTATACACAAGATATATACAAGATCTAAAGTCTATAACTAAGCCAAACAAACACAAAAAGGTATGTTTCGATCATAAAGTTTACGCTTTTATTAATGTTTAGCCTTGAAACTTAGAACGAGATTAGATCGGGCGTAAATAAAACGTAAAGTTGTGAACTTGATGTTAGAAACGAACTTAACAAACTCGCGGCTGCTTATGACACGTTTAAAATGAACCCTAAACTTATTATTAAACGTTTTGAGCTTAAAGGTTCAAACTTTTTGCGTTTTCGGGCCGAATCTTATTCAAAAATGGCCATGGGAATGTTCACGAGATTGATTAGCATCATCTCTAAGGGTTACGGGTTGAACATGGATGTTAATAAAATTAAAATCAAAACCTGCCGCTACTGTTGATAACTTCGCCTATCCATATGTTCGCCTGAGGATAAGTTCGCACGTATGCATGTTATCCCAGGGTTAACTTCGTTACATGTAAGTTCGCCTATGGATAACTTCGCTAGACACAAGTTCGTCTATGGCTAACTTCGCTAGTTATAAGTTCGCCAAGATGTGAAATTTGCTAGTTATAAGTTCGCCAAGCTGTGAAATTCACTTAACTTAAGTTCGCTTAATGTTAAGTTCGCTTAAGATGCTACGTAAACGTAATCCAGTACTAGACCACGAATCGGGCTAACGAAAGAGTAGGTGAATAAAATAATAACTTAAAATCCTAATGGAAAATGTGTTAAGACAGTTAATGGAAATAAAATTTTTCCATTAACCCCAGCCAGGGGCTCTGCCCCTTGGACCCCGCTAGGGGCTGCCGCCCCTAGAACCCCAATGCCAGGGGCGCTGCCCCAGGACCCCCGTTCGTTGTGGGTAATAACTAAGGCTAGAAAGATGATATGAGTAGTGATAGTTAATTGATACGTGTAATTACTATACAGTCAGCCGTGCACAACTGAAGAAAGGGATTACCATTAACGGCGAACGTAACCGCATTCAGGTGAGTTTCTAGCCCCATTTCCTTGTTATGTTTTCGGGGCTTTGTGCATACTCGATGTGATAGTTAATACACTTACCTTAATTGGTAAGTGTATGCCTTATATGGTTTATATGTTATGTATGTATATCTTAAATGTGAGTGAAAGCTTGTCGGTACGTGAACGATCTTCGGATATTGCACGTGCTAACAAAGGAGGTATATTTATGATAGATGAATGTGTATGATAGATATATGTACAATATATGAATATGTATGAATGATTAAAGAAAGTATGTATGTTATGGGTATGTAAAGACAGTATGTAAGAAGATGAAGAAAGAGGGACCAGACCCTAATAATATCTGAGATAGAAGGGACCAGACCCTAATAATATTTGAGATAGAGAAGTAAAAAGGGACCGAACCCTAATAATATTTGAGATAGACAAGAAGGGATCAGACCCTAAAAAATATGAGATAGACAAAGGAAAGAGGGACCAGACCCTAATAATATCTGTGATAGAATGGACAGTAATTATATAGTATGAAAGTAATAAAGTATGAATGTATGTACGAAATTATGTAATGAAAGTAAGTTAGTAAAGTAATTATTATGTATCTTCGGATGCATGATTGAAGGTAAGTATATGTATTATCCGATACGTGATTAACTAGAATTCACTCAGCGTAGCTGACTTTTAGTATGCACGCAGGTGAGTAGAATGAGGCAGCTTGCTTGAGGGGACACGTGGCATTGAATAAGAGGCTGGCATCGGAAGACTCAAGACGTTTAAGTTTAATGTTTTGTTTATTTTGAAAGACAAGATGTTGTTTTAAGACAAGTTATGGTTTGATTATGAAATGTTTTATGAAAGTTTTTATATTCCACGAATGTTCTAATTAACTTTGATATTTAGAACTGTGTTTATGAGTAAATCCAACATCCAATGTAGGGCACCGGTAACAGGGCCTTACAAAAGGTGCCCAAGACTAAGGCTTGAGCTGCCTTTTTGAACTAATCACTTTCAATTTGTGTATAGGGTATATCCAAGACCATGTTTGGTGAGAACTGGATAATGGACAGTGGATGTTCTCGTCATATTACTGACAATCTTGACATCTTAACAAATGTTAGAAATATTCAAGGAGGGTATGTTGCTTTTACTGGGAATTCTAAGGGTATGATAACACAAGAGGGTGAAGTTTCAAATTGGCATATCACGTTTGAGAAAGTCAACTACTGTGACAAAGTTGATAATAATTTATTAAGTGTGTCTCAAATTTGTGACAAGAAGTACACGACCGTATTTGATAATAACAAGTGGCATTATCCTCAAACCGGAATATGTCATTCCTGAAGATATGGTTGTCATGAGATCACCTTGATCGAATGATATTTATGTCATAAATATGAGTTCTAAGGTATCTACATCAATTGAAACATGTTTCGCCTCTAAAGCAACTGAGAAGGACTCTATTGTATGGCATCGTAGGATGGGTCATATTCATGTTCGAAAGATGAATTATTTAATGGCAAATGACTTGGTCGAAGGTGTTTCCTTGAAACATTTTAAGTTAACTGACCACTATGTTGCTTGCAAGAAAGGAAAATAGAAGAAAAAGTCGCATCCTTCTAAGTTATTCAATTCCATTGATACTCCTTTAGAATGACTTCATATGGATCTGTTCGGTCCAGTGAATCATGCAAGTATCGCTGGTGATTGGTACTGTCTAGTCGTCACTAATGATTATTCTAGATATTCGTGGGTGTTATTTATGAGTTCAAAAGATCAAACACCCATTCTGATTCAAAATCTAATCACTAAGATCGAATTACTATATAAACTGAAGGTGAGACTTATTCTGCTGTATTCGAAGTGATAATGGTACTGTTTGAAACGGCTCGAACAATGCTTGCAGATTCTAAGCTTCTGGTTCAATACTGGAACGAGGCTGTGAATACTGCTTGCTATACGTTGAATCGTGTTCTGATGGTAAAGAGACTCCAGAAGACGAGTTATGAACTTTTGAACAAAAGAAAGCCTAATTTAAAGTACTTGGAACCGTTTGGGTGTCCCTGTACAAAAGAAAAGGCTATTGAAGGTTATTTCATGGGTTACGCATCACCTAAGAAAAAGGTATTTAATTTTACTTCAGGATGTGTTGAACAGTGGTACCACGTTGATTGTCAAAGGTACACCACACCTCCTCAAGGAAAAGGACATGACTGGATGTTTGATTATGAGGGTTTATTTAACTCTGATGTGATTTCTATCTCATATGATGATGGTCATTTTATTGATTCCTCCTCAGCTCCTCTTCCTGAATCACATGAGACTGGTGATTCGTCTTATGATGCTGAGGAGAATATCACGAATTTATCTGAAACAGTTGTTGTGCCTGAAAATCCAACTCTTCGGATTCATTCTTATCATCCATGGGACAACATTATTGGCGATCCTAGTGTTGGTGTGCAAACCCGACATCAGGTTGTTTCTTCTAGTGATGATCATATTTTATGTGCTTATGCTGATAAGCACACTTCGGGGGGGTGATGAATCTGGCTAAATACACTTGCTTTCTTTCTCAAGTTGAACCGACAAATGTTCGTGTGGCTCTTGCTGATCCGTCTTGGGTAGAAACAATGCATGAAGAACTGCAAAAATTTCAGCGATTGGGTGTATGGGATCTTATTGATAAACCTGCTAGAGTGAAGAAGCTGATCCCTACAAAGTGGGTATTTAAGTGTAAAAAGGATGAACGTGGGGTTATTGTTAGGAATAAAGCACGACTTGTTGTTCAAGGATTTTATCAGCATGAAGGCATAGATTACACCGAAGTGTATGCTCCTGTCGCTCGATTGGAAGCTACACACATTTTCTTGGCCTATGCAACGTATAAGTATATCAAGTTCTATCAATTGGATGTGAAGAGTGAGTTTCTCAATGGAGAATCGCATAAAGAAGTGTTTGTTTTACAGCCTCCTGGCTTTGAAGATCTTGATTATCCGGACCGCATTTATCAATTAAACAAGGCTCTGTATGGTCTCCATCAAGCCCCGAGAGCTTGGTATGGCACACTTGCCGACCATCTTACCGATAATGGCTTCAAGCGAGGAACTATCGACTGCACTCTTGTTTAAAAAACTATTGGTGATGATCTGCTCCTCGTCCAAATAAATTTCGACGACATTATCTTTGGCTCAACAAACACCAAGTTGTGTAAGTATTTTGAGAAGTCTATGCAAACGATGTTCAAGATGAGCTCGATGGGAGAGATGAACTTTTTCTTATGGTGGCAGGTTCATCAGTCTGATAAAGGAATTTTCATTAATCAGACCAAATACGTGAACGATGTCTTGAGCCGATTCAAGATAACTGCCGGAAAAACCCCTTCGACACCTCTTCCCGTGGGTCACAATTTATCACCGGATGAATTGGAGGATACCATTGATCCTACCCTTTATCGTGCTATGATTGGTTCTTTAATGTATTTAATTGCTTCTCAACCTGACATTATGTTTGTTGTTTGTTTGTGTGTTAGGTACTAATCAAGTCCCCGAGTGACTCACCTGGCAGCGGTTAAATGTATACATCAATATCTGAGGGGTAATCCTGACATCAGGTTATGGTATCCCAAGTGTTAGCCCATGATTTTTATACTGAGGATTCTTTATCCTTAACTGTCTTATGGATGGTTTATCCTTGAAATATATGTCAGGATATAAAGGATCGACGATCCTAGGTATTGTTTGTTTGCTAATGATTGCATTTAGTATGGTGATGTGTTAGACAGGTGTATCAACTTCAAGACACATTTGCATCAATTATCCTCATGGAACATCCTATAACTGGAACTTGGATATGGGATCCTAATTCAACATAGCTGATTATGGATGAACTCTCTAGAAGATTGAAGTTTAAATATCATCAACGGCTGTGTGACTCATTCTTCCGTTTATTTCGCTACTGGATGGCTATTGGAACGTGGTCAAAGGTCGTGGAGCGGCTAAGTGGAAGACTTCCGGATTGATAGGAAATGTTGTTATTGATATTTTCTTATTCAATCGAGTAATGATCGAATAGGAAACACACTTGTATTCTCACACATACTAGAGCAGATTCAATAATTCTCTCTACACTCTAGCTTACATTGTAATTTCGATCATATACTCCACAAACATTTGTAATCACTTTTAGTTCATTAATAAACTCGAAGGTGATAGTTTTCATCGTCCGGGGGTTTTTTGTGCCGGAGACCACGATAATCATATAGTTATCGACCAAAGGTTTTCTTGTTGATCATTGACTAAAGTACTTCGACCAAGTATTATATTGTTAATCATTGACCGGAGCTATTTTACCAACGATTACCTTGATAAGTTTTGATCGAAGTAAGACTATCTTGGTTAAGGGCTTTTTCCCTCGTAATCACATCTTTGTGTTCACCAATATTACGCTTATACACTTGTCATTATCGAGTTAGCACCTTACCTCACATAACAGATTTGGATACTTGATCCTTAGCTGATTTTTGTCCAAAACAATTTGGCGCCCACTGTGGGGCAATTGGTGCTATAATCCATATTGTTTTCATCAACCTTCATTTTTCCATACCCTGATCACTCACAATGGCCTCTCAATCCACCTATACTTCGTCAACCATGCCCTCATCAATTCCTCTCTCATCGAGGACCTTGCCACCAATGCCTCCGCCAATCACGGCAGCACAACGAACTACTACTACTGGAAGCAGAACGCAACTACCAATCTTCCAGAGCTCGAAAACCACTGCTGCTGCTCCGGCGGTTAATACTAACAGTGATGTTTAATCTATGTTTTCGCAGGTTAAAGCGTATATGGAGCAACAGAACAAGACTAACTAGAGGATCCTTCGTGAGATAGAAGATCTCAGGAAGAATAAGAGGCTAGCAGAAGATCTCACTCTCCTGTTACCCAGGATGCTGGATTTCACCATCCAAGGATCCATGGCTCAGCTTTCGCAAGGATCTTCACTATTTCAGCCAGGATCCTCTATCCTGCAACCAGGGTTCATGGGTCAGCAGGCTCAAGGATCCTCAATGTTTTAGCCAGGATCCTCTATCCTGCAACCAGGGTCCGTGGGTCAACCGGCTCAAGGATCCTCACTGTTCCAGCCAGGATCCTCTATCCTGCAACTGGGGTCCATGGGTCAGCAGACTCAAGGATCCTCATTGTTCCAGCCAGGATCCCCTATCCTGCAATCGGGGTCCACGGGTCAACAGGCTCAAGGATCCTCACTCTTTCAATCAGGATCACATATCCTTCAACAAGGGTCCGTGGGTCTGCAAGCTCAAGGATCCTCACAATTTCAGCAGGGGTCATCAATCATCCCACCAGGATCGTCTGGTTTATATGCTCAAGGCTCCTATGGTTACCAACCTCAAGGACCCTTTGTTCAGGATCAAGGATCTTCAAGAATGCAGCACAAACAGTCTTCCGAAGTCCATGATGGAGACATAATCCCCATGCAAACCATTGCTTCTGGAGGACCCACTCCGATCGCTGACTCCTCTTTTCCCAGATACTCGTTTGGAATACCAAAATCCGCCCAGCAGAGAGGTAACTGGTACGATCCTATATCTTTAGATACTAACCATGTTCCCATGCAGGATTCAGGCATCAACCAGGCCATGGCTAGGGAGTTACAAAAGCTAAAGGATATGATATCCAGTGTCCCGGGGGTGATACGTCCAATTCCTGAGATACCGAAGGGGAGTCACAAGTTATCCAGATTCGCTCCGCATATATGTGATGCTGAAATTCCGAAGCGATTCCAAACTCCCAACATGAAGACATATGATGGGAGCACCGATCCTAAGGAACATGTTGCCCAATATAGAGAAAGGATGGAAATTAATCCCATTCCTGAAAGACTCAAAGAGGCTTGCCTTTGTTAAGGATTTGGAGCCACATTGACGGGAGCCGCACTAAAATGGCTGCTAAGTCTCCCCCCTTTCTCGGTTACATATTCCTCTCATTTAGTCAATTTTTTTAACACTTAATTTTCCTGTAGTCGGAAATTTGAGAGGTTAACCAGTGATTTATATCGCGTTATCCAGCCTAGTGATGAATCCCTTAGGGATTTCGTTACAAGGTTCTGTAAGGAAGCTCTAGAAATCCCAAACCTTGATATGACTACTGCTGTTGAAGCATTCAAGATGGGAATTCAAAAGAGCTCCCCTTTTTATGATGATTTAGTGATGACTCCATGCAGGACATTAGATGAAGTCAGAAGCAGGGCATTAAGGTACATCCTCTTGTAAGAAGATAAAAAGATCCAAGATCGTCTCGGGGGACAAACAAAACAAGAAACTCCTGAGAAGAATAAAGGATCCTGGAATAGGAACAACAATTCGAATCCACATGCCAAGTTCAACAATCAGAACGTACAGGCAGTTGAAGAAGGAGATGACGATGAAGACTACCCTTGCATCTCCGACTATTGTTTCTCGGTAGATACTCATGGCTTGATTTGTGCCATGAAGGATATGGGAGAAAAAGCAAGATGGCCCCGAAAGAATGAGAAGGTTGTCGGCTTCAAGGACAAGTCTAAGTGGTGCGCCTTCCACGAAGACTTTGGCCACGCTACTGACGAGTGCATCGGCTTAAGGAAAGAAATTGGGTACCTCCTGAGCAAGGGTCACTTCAAAGAACTCTTGGGAAGGAAGAAATCCAAAACCCAGGATCCTAAAGACCTTCCACAGAAAGCAACACCACCACCACCAGATGCACATGATCAACTTTGTCTCCAGGGACTACGAATTATTTCAAGATTCTTGTACTATAGAAGAAAGTCCCATAGAAGAATTCGAGTTGGATGATGAGAGAAGACCGCTCATCCCCATTACTCGGGTGACTGATCAGAGAGTCTTTTTCAATTCAAGGATCCAGGATCCTCAACAAAGCAAGACAAATGTGCCGGCAGTTAATTTCATCTCGGGAGGATCAGACATTTGTTGAACTTCTTTTTCTGCAGCAAAAAAGATTCGCCAAGGAGATCAAGATGGATAACGAAGATCATCCAATAGTCTCAACTACATTAACAATAGACAAGAGAATCTTCTTCGATGAGGAAGACAAGCTGAACATCCAGGATCCTCATCATGACGGTTTAATTATTACCTTATTTATCTCTAACCATTATGTACACAGGATCCTAGTGGACGTGGACAGTTCGGTCAACATTATCCAGCATGACGTCCTCAAAAAGATAAAATTCCGAATTCAGAAATCATTCCTAGAACATCGGTGCTAGTCGGTTTCAGTGGTGAAACCAAGAAGACATTGGGGGACATCAACCTCCCAATTTATATCGAAGGGTTAAATTCGTACAAAAAATTTTGTGTTATAGATAACCTTTCCTGTTGCAATGTTATTTTAGGTAGGCCTTGGCTACATGGAATGAAGGCCGTAGCTTCAACTTATCACCAATGCATCAAGTTACCAACTCCTTGGGGAGTTGTAAAGATAGTAGGTGACCAAGCAGAGCCTAAGAACTACTATTCATCACCAATGAAACCAGCAGCCAAGCAAACCATAGCATAGCAACTACAGCAACATCCTAGGAACGTGCTAGAAGCCCGGGAGAAAGGCCTCAAAGAAGTATCCTTGGACCCCGAAGATCCAGAAATAAAAGTGTTCCTAGGATCCAGTATCCCCAGCAAAATCGAGGAGGATATAATATCCTTCATAGGGAGAAGAAGAACTACTTTTGCCTTCAAGCACTCAGACATGACAGGTATTTCAAAAGAGGTAATCACTCATAAACTCGGCCTTGATTTATCTGTTAAACCTGTCCATCAGAAGTGAAGAAAATTCTCTCCTAAGAGGAACAAGATCATACAAGAAGAAGTTGAAAAACTTCTTAAGGCCGGTATGATCAGAGAGGTTCAATATCCTCGATGGCTAGCTAATGTGTTCGTTGTTTCAAAAAAGAATGGAAAGTAGAGGGTGTGTGTCGATTTCACAGATTTAAACAAGGCATGCCCCAAGGATCCTTTCCCATTACCACATATAGATGCCATGGTGGATGCGACGGCTGGACATGAAATGCTCACCTTTAAGGATGCTTCCTCTGGATTCCAACAAATTCATATGGAACCATCTGATCAAGAGGACAAGGCGTTCATGACTCCAACCGGCATATATTGTTATACTGCTATGCCGTTCGGACTAAGAAATGCAGGAGCAACGTACCAAAGACTAGTCAACATGATTTTCAAGGACCAATTGGGCAAGACTATGGAGGTATATATAGATGATATGGTGGTGAAATCGAAGAAGGAAGAGGATCATCTCAGAGACCTTGAGGAAGCATTCAATATCCTTGACCAATATAACATGAAACTAAATCCGTCCAAATGCCACTTCGGTGTTAAGGCTGGAGAGTTTCTGGGATATATGGTCACAAAGAGAGGAATTGAAGCAAGCCCGGAGCAGATCAAAGCTATTGTCAATCTCAAATATCCTGCAAATGCCAAAGACGTCTAGAGACTCACCGGAAGAATAGCAGTCCTAAATAGATTCATCTCAAGATCCTCCGAGAAGTGCAAAGACTTCTATGATATCCTTAGAAAGAACAAGAAGTTTGAGTGGACTACAAAACATGAAGCTACTCTTACAGCCCTGAAGGATTACTTATCCTCGGCTCCAGCTCTGATGAAGCCTGTGGATGGAGAATCCTTGTATCTATTTCTTGCTGTATCAGGAAATGCAGTAAGCGCGGTCTTGGTAAAATATCATGAAGGTGAACAACATCTTGTATACTATGTAAGTAAAAGTCTTTTAGATGCAGAGTCCAGGTATTCTTATTTAGAAAAGCTAATTCTTGCACTTATTATGGCTTCTACTAAACTGAGACATTATTTTGAAACTCACCCTATTATTTTGAGAACTAACTATTATGTAAAGAATGTTCTCATAAAACCAGAGTTATCAGGTAGAATGGCTAAGTGGGCCGTAAAGTTAAGTGCATATGATACACAATACAAGCCAAGAACAGCAATCAAGTCTCAAGCACTAGCGGACTTTGTGGCTGATTTCACTAGTGATCTACAAAAAGAAGCTGACTTGGAAGTCCAACAACTGGAAAAGACCAAGGATCCTTGGATACTCTTCACAAATGGAGCATCCAACGTGAGAGGAACAGGATTAGGGATCCTACTGAAATCACCACAGGGGGACATATTACCCCAGTCCATTGCCTGTGAGTTCCAGGCAACAAACAATGAAGCAGAGTACGAAGCTTTAATCGCAGGTTTGCAGTTAGCCAAAAGCATGAGGATCAGGTATCTTCAAGTTTATGTAGATTCTTTATTGATAACTAACCACTTTAACGGCTCGTACGTTGTTAAGGGTGAGAAACTAATGAAATATTTAGATGTTGTGAAGGAATTGTCAAAATCCTTCGAAATATTTAGTATTACACAGGTACCGAGGGAAGAAAACGCTGGGGCAGATGCCTTAGCAAACTTAGCCTCATCTCTGAAGATTCCTGAGGATTTGAAAATCCCAATAATCCACATTCTCGCGCCAGCAATAGGAGAACATGAAATTGGGGAGATAACAAAAGATAAAGAAATTGTACTCTGGGATCCTTTATCCTCAAATAATAAAGGATCATGGATCCATCCTATCAAGAACTATATTCAGACTGGAGAAATTCCAGCCATAGAAAATCCCAAGTCCTTCAAGCTCAAGGTATCCCAATATATTTTATTAGATAATATGGTATATAGAAAATCTCTTGCAGGTCCATATCTGAGATGCATCGAGGATCCTGAGATCCAAGAAGTACTTAAGGATTTTCACGAAGGAGATTGCGGCAATCACACAGGTGGAAGAGCGTTATTTTCCAGGATACTCAGAACCGGATACTTCTGGCCAACAATGAAGAAAGATGCAGTGGAGTATTCAAAGAAGTGTGATGCTTTCCAAAGACATGCGAATATCCTTCATCAACCAACGGAGCTTCTATATCCTATATCCTCCTCATGGCCTTTTTTGAAATGGGGTATGGATATTGTAGGCAAACTACCAAAATCACCAGGTGAAAAAGTCTTTATGCTTGCCATGACTGACTACTTCTCCAAATGGATTGAGGCAGAGGCATTTGTACAAGTCCGAGAAAGGGAAGTAATATTTTATTAAACGAAATATTATAACTAGATTTGGTATTCCCGCTGAAATTGTTTGTGACAATGGTTCCCAGATTATTGGGAAGAGAACTACTAACTTTTGTGACAGTTGGGGCATCAAAATGATTACTTCGACTCCGGTTCATCATCAAGCCAATGGTCAAGCAGAGTCTAGCAACAAGATCATCATCAACAATCTAAAGAAAAAGCTAGGATCCAAGAAGATAAAATGGGCTGAAGAACTTCCCTATGTTCTTTGGGTAGACAGAACAACACCCAAAAATGCAACAGGCCAGATACCCTTCTCTTTGGTGTTTGGATCAGAAACAGTAATTCCCACATAAATGGTAGTTTCTACTGCGAGGACCAGCATCCGTGATCCTGAAGCTAATATAGAAGTCCTTACTGAAGACTTGGATACTATAGAAGAACTCAGAGATCTAGCAAAAATCAGAATGGCAGCTTATCAACAAAGGGTAGCCGGGGCATATAACAAAAGTATCAGAATCAGAAGATTTCAAGAATGAGATCTAGTATTGAGGAAAGCCTTCCAAAACACAACAAATCCGGCTGATGGGAAATTAGCACAAATTGAGTCTGAAGCTGGAAAGGAGGCATATCATTTGCTCACAATGGAAGGCAACATGTTACCAAGGGCTTGGAATGCAATTCACCTCAAGATATATTTTTTCTAATCAGGATCAGCTATCCTGAGAGGATATATTATCTATAAAAAGGATCAAGTATCCTTAAAGCGGTGACATCTTTCTGATCTATTATTCTATTTATTATTAATTTAAGAATAATATATTCTTAACATTTTTCTTTTCCAAGTTTTGAGTAACCATGCAGGATTTTAACGAGTCATTTAATGTTCAAGAGGCTAGCCACCTCTCCGTTACATTTTAAGGTACTTTACTATTTCCATTGGCCTTGCCCATGTTTGGATATGACCCCCGATGGTCATATCTTCTAAGGTTTAAAGGTTTTCACCTTTCTCATGATCGCCAGTTGCGCACGCTATCCAACGTATAGTTCGGGGCAGAGGGACCGGTACACGCTTAGTGGCTGACAATTTCGTTGTCTCCGGCTATATGGAGGATCCTACGAATTATGGTAGACGTACCATACCTCCGGTTTATAACGTTTTCACGTTATCTCACGTTTGGGCTAAATCCCGGTTCGGGCGAGACCCCAGTTAACATACGTATCTTTGGGCCAGTCCCCAGTTTGGGCTTGTCCCCAGTTTGTGCTTGTCCCCAGTTTATTGGGCTTATCCCCAGTTTATTGGGATTGTCCCCAGTTTATTTTTTGGGCTTGTCCCCAGTTTGTTGGGCTTGTCCCCAGATTACACGGGCTTGTCCCCAGTTGCACGGGCTTGTCCCCAGAATATTTGTTGGGCTTGTCCCCAATTTAACGGGTTTGACCCCAATTAATAATATGAATTGTTTGCAGCAAATTTTCTAAGTTCTTACTAAAGATCAAGAAACTAAGGATCCCGGATCCTAAAGCTACTCTTGTAAGGAACATTAAGAGTTCGATACTTCTGGTAACTTAGGTATATTTGGACCCTCTGGTATGATCTTTATTTATTAACTTAAGTCTGATATTTATTATAACTTTGGATATTACGGTTAGAAAGGCTAATCTTTTAAAAATAGTTATTTGATTGCTGAAGTCCTTAGCTAATTTCTGGATACTTTATCCTAAAATTTTCCTTATATAAATTTTATTGATTAATTAAGGATATTCTATTCTTCAAGATTTTTAAAGATCTTATATCCTAAAAATCTATTATTCGAGATTATTTACCAAACTATCAACAATGCTAAACTTATATGCAACAAGTTTTTGAAAATAAATAACAGGTAGATAATCAAAAGATTTATATATTAATTAAAATAAGCCACAAGGACTTATCCAAAATCCTTAACCCGGAGTTCACCATACTAAAAGATGGACCATCCATCCGGGTTAAGTAAAAGTTACTAACAGTTTAAAAGTGCAAGAAAATTAAAAACAGGGGCAACAAAGGCTTCATCCCCACAAACAGAGGATCCCTCCACCTTTGTCACCCCCGCAAATTGTCTTAAGGATCATAGATCCTTTATCCTAAATACTATTGTTTATTACAGACCATAGAAATTGTTCATAAAAACATCAACATCAAATAAAAAAGTGGGCTCGGGCCTTGTCTTAAATATCCTTCATCGCCCACTTAAGCTGCATCTTCAACCGCAGCATCACCTTCCCCCTTGCCGGCTTCAACTGCCTCATTAACGCCACCGGTCCCAGCCTCGGTGTTCTCAACCATCTCTTCATCATCCTCACCACCAAGGTCGTCAAGATCAGCCTTCCATTTCTCCACTTCCCAGGCTGACTTGTCGAAAGCAGGATCACCGGCCTCCATCGCCATCTTGATCCGCGCCTGGAATACCGACCTGGCAGCCCACACCTTGGCTTCGTTAGTCGCCTTCTCCACTGCCTCCTGACGTTGGGCCTCGGCTGAGGATATCTGATCCTCCAATTGTTTCTTGAGTTGGATCATAGCCTTATCCTCAGCAACCGCAGCCTTCCCTAACCCAGACATCTTCTCGCTCATCTGGAGGATAGTCTTTTCATAGTTGTTCCTCATAGCAATCACAGCCTACCAACAAATTTGTGTCAAAATTGGGACAATACTTGACCCTAAATCACTAAAGGGGAAGACACGGTACACTTACAGAGCAGACAATGTCACAATGAGTCTCAGGATCAGAGGGTTTCTTCCTCTTGGAAGCTGCGGATTTGGCCCTGGTAGTGGCGGTCTTGGGCTCGGAGCTTGTTCCAGCCTTTGAAGCCTCCTTCTTGACAGTAGGAGAAGTAACCATACAGTCGATGTCGTCAAGAGAGAACTTGAGAGCGGACTTTCTAGATTTCTTGGTGCCTACAGAGGAGAAATCAACAGATAATTATTCTATTTTATTTTATTTACTTTATAATGATAAACTTACTTGACATGTTGGAACTTGAGGATATGTCACAAAAACCTTCAACAAACCGAGCTTGAAAGGTCCTAAATTCGGTATCCAGTGCTAGGAACCGTTTTGTCTTTTTTTCTGTTCCAGGTAGCTTGCTCAATGAAGCGAAGTTCTCAACTGCAGACAACAGAAAAATATAAGTCTTAAAACTTAAGAATAAAGGATCCTGCTATTCCTTAAGGATCCAGGATCCTACCCTTCGTGACCCACGTGGAAGGAAGATCAGTCCCCCCTTGTATCGAGTCGCGTTTAACGAAGAAAAATTGATTCCTCCACACATAGTCGTTTAGCGTGGCTTTTAAGATTGGATGGAGCTGTCGGGGCTTGGATTGAAGACAAAACGGGCATAACCGAAGGTAGTGAGGATATACAGACAAGACAACTCCGGAAGGCCAAAATCGATTTTTTCCTCCTTGATGATTCTTTTGATAGTGCTAAGAACCCTCCAAATCATCAGCATGGCTTGTATGTAAGATATGCCGGTTGAATCAAAAAAACTTTGGGTAAAAGGCGGAAAGGGGTATTTGTAGCCGATAAGAAAAGGAGTGGCCGGAAAGCAGACCCAGACTTTGGAATAAATATCGCATCTAATGCTGGACTCATAAGGTCGGAACAGGGTTTCTAGAGGAAATAATGTATGAAAACTGTCAACCTCGGGATCCGTGAGCTTACAGATTTCAGAAGATGGGTTGGAAAGCAGACCTTGGGGTTCCATTTCGACCAGTTCGGAACCACCGGATGACTGTTCGGAAGGTTTAGAAGGGGCCGGAGAAGAGGAAGAAGCGACAGATATGATTAAAGAAAATAAGAAACAAGGGTTAGAAGAATACCTGATGCGTCGGATGAAGATGTATATAATCAAAGATATAGGGCGGCATATATAGACGGTTATAATTAACCTCGGGGGCTAAATGGTAAATTTTCTGGCAAAATCGTCCCATCATGCAGTTTTCACAGTGATTTTGAATTTCAAAATGACAGTTGTGCTCCACTGTCACCCGCCATTTTGGGGGCAATTGTTAGCCCACGATTTTTATACTGAGGATCCTTTATCCTTAACTGTCTTATGGATGGTTTATCCTTGAAATATATGTCAGGATAAAGGATCGACAATCCTCGGTATTGTTTGTTTGCTAATGATTGCATTTAGTATGGTGATGTGTTAGACATGTGTATCAACTTTAAGACGCATTTGCATCAATTATCCTCATGGAACATCATATAGCTGGAACTTGGATATAGGATCCTAATTCAACATAGCTGATTATGGATGAACTCTCTAGAAGATTGAAGTTTAAATATCATCAGCGGCTGTGTGACTCATTCTTCCGTTTATTTCTCTACTGGATGGCTATTGGCACGTGGTCAAAGGTCGTGGAGCGGCTAAGTGGAAGACTTCCGGATTGATAGGAAATGTTGTTATTGATATTTTCTTATTTAATCGAGTAATGATCGAATAGGAAACACACTTGTATTCTCACACACACTAGAGCAGTTTCAATAATTCTCTCTACACACTAGCTTACATTGTAATTTCGATCATATACTCCACAAACATTTGTAATCACTTTTAGTTCATTAATAAACTCGACAGTGATAGTTTTCATCGTCTGGAAGACCACGATAATCATATACTTATCGACCAAAGGTTACCTTGTTGATCATTGACTAAAGTACTTCGACCAAGGATTATATTGTTAATCATTGACCGGAGCTATTTTACCAACAATTACCTTGATAAGTTTTGATCGAAGTAAGACTATCTTGGTTAAGGGCTTTTTCCCTCGTAATCACATCTTTGTGTTCACCAATATTATGCTTATACACTTGTCATTATCGGGTTAGCACCTTACCTCACATAACAGATTTGGATACTTGATCCTTAGCCCATTTTTTTCAAAACACCAAGGACGATAACTTTGAACTTACCGCGTTTTCCGATTCGGACTATGGAGGATGCAAGATTAACTTTAAATCGACTTCAGCGGGTAGTCAGTTTTTAGGAAGCCAGATTGTTTCCTGGCAGTGTAAGAAGTAGACAACAGTCTCTACTTCAACCGCTGATGTGACAATCGTCAATTTCAGGTTAACTCCGTTAACTCAATTCCGTCAATTCAAAACTTAAGATCACTGAATCTATAACACACACTTCATTACATTTAAACTAGGGTTTAAATGACGCTTAACACTTACTACATGGGTAGTCTTTCGGGATTTGCACCGAAACGCAAACGAGTTGACGCAAACGATTGATGAATAAACGAAAAACGTCAAAACAGTAATTATGTGATAATTATGTGTTAGACTTATGTGTTATGTGATAACATGATTATAAACGTTAACTCAAGATGTAAACAAGTTAGTTAAGCTAGAAAAGTAATACTTAGAAGTGGAGGGACTTGAATGTAACATGTTATGTTTATAAATACATCATTAACTAAACCCTAACTATTCTTTTCTTTCCCCACTCAAAACCGATCAGCCCCCATTCCCTTTGCTCCCTCGGCTGCCGTCGACATACACACACAAATACACCATCAATTTCAAGCTTTGATTGAAGAATTAGGTGCTAGGAAGGTATAATTGATTATCCTATACATTCTTAATACTTGATTTTGATGTTTGTTGGGTTAATTGTAAACCCTAGCTGCCGATTCTATATGTATATGTAGTTAATATGATTGTTGTTGATTAATTGATGATTTGATAACTAGTTTGGATGTTGTTACATGTTGATGGTTGTGTCTATGATTTGAGTTCAAACAAAAACCCTAATCATGTATGTAATGGGTAATTGATGTGCATGGATGGTGTTTGTGGAGTCTAGAGTGTTATATGAATGCATGATAGTTCATAGGTTGTTAATATATTGAGTTTGGATGCAAACAGTTCCTGGACAGAATGTGTATATGATGTTTAAGTGACTGTAACGAAGTGTAAACGTGAAAATTGGTTGAGATTATTGGTACTACAGTAAACTAGGTTGAGTCTAGTTTCTATAAAGTATAAATTTGTAATTTTTGGACAAGTAGAAGTTAACTTTTATGATTTTACAAAAACGTTGTGCAAAGCTGAGCTGTTAGACCTGCTGTTAGGTTGTTTTTTAAATGTTATATCTCATGAACTACGAGACCAATTGGGTTGGTTCCACTTCTGGAAGTTGACTTATTGAGTTAGAAACCTAACCCAAGTGGTCTTGCATTTATTGGATTTTTTGTTTAACGGGAATTGCAAATAACATTCTGTTGCGCATGAATTTGACTGTTATGAGTTTGCTGTAACGATTTGATGATTGTGAGAAAATTATGTGGAATAAAAATATAATTAAATATGTTCTGGAAACCTAAGACATATGTGCTTCTGTGATGATTTTTGGTTAATTAATTGAGATGCTATGATTGGTGAAATAGTACAATCTTTCTAGTAGGATTTCTGTCTCGGTGAAACTAGCTGCTGAGTTGTGTAAAAAAATGCATGAAACATGATACTTGCTATATAATTGTTTTGTTTTGACCAAAATGCCCTTGCGGGGAATAATTGCTAATTGATTGCCATGATTTGACCAAATTGCCCTCATGGGGAATAATGGCTAGTTAATTGTTATTTGTTGACCAAAATGCCCTTACGGGGAATAATTGATAGTGATGTACTTTATGAATACATGACACGTATATGATTGCTTACACATGTAATGTGTCACAAAAACACTTGTTAAAGTCACACATGATTCACAAACGAAACACGAAACATGTTATGTGCATAGGTATTATGTGCCGGGTCTAGAGACTCGATAATATTCCGACACTTAGAAAAATCTCTTTATTGTTTTAGAACGCTAGAGAGAGTTTTTCGGTGACGCGCATTTTGGTGATTTAATTTGGGAAATTCTTCGCAAACAGTGAGTTTCACTTTCCCCTTTTTAAACTGTTTTAAACGCTTTTCTTTTGGGGGAGATAACATACTCCACAACGCATTTTAAGATTTTGTTAGTAAATTATATATCACTTGTAAAGGCTAAGTGGCAAACGAAACAATTGAAGTCCTACACATCGAACCGGTTAATATTTTGAATAGCGAGTCACTGTTGAGTAGTACTACTGGGTTTGACAAACCCCACCCAACGCTAAACTCGACTGGAGGTCGAGCGGGTGTAATTTTGGCTAACACGTGCCATGGTCTGGAGGACCTGGTGACAAGGCACTTATTAAACGAGTCAGCTTCGGTGTCGAACACTTAGTAATACTTGTTGTATAGACTAGCTACCTATCGATATATAATTGACATAACACTATCTGTAACGCAAAACGCTGTAACGCAAAACGCTGTGACGCTGTAACGCTGTAACGCAAAACGCTGAACGCAAACGCTAAACGATTTATTTTTATATAACTTGTGAACTCACCAACCTTGTGTTGACACTTTTAGTATGTTATTCTCAGGTAGCCGAGGCGGACGCGCGGTTTAGGAACATGCATTGCTTGATAAACTTTTAACTATGCAAACTTACTTTTAACTGTTATCATTGGTTTTAAATCGTCCTGCGTGACGTCACATTGTTCTCTATGGTTTTACGTTTCCGCACTTATTTTCATTTAAACGTTTTTATGGTTTGATTATAACTGATGATTCCGATCCTGTTAGTTCACACCCTCTGACGGCAAAACTCCGTTAGTGGATTTTGAGGGTGTGACAGATTGGTATCAGAGCCATTGGTTATAGCGAACTAGAAGCTGCATGCATACTAGACTATAACCACGACGACCCATTAGTTATAATGATACGCACTGCATAGATTTGTGTAGTCTTTGTTATCCTATCTCTTTACCTCTTTCACCCATACGCGGGCGCATACACGGCTTACCTGTAGGAATGTCGACGCCACCCTCATCATCATCCGATTCAATGACGCATGCTCACGGGAAGGAACCGCAGTTACCCACCGCATCGCCACCCCGTGTAGTCCCGGAACTCGAAGCTCCCGCACCAAATAGGTACCGCCTATCCGGAGGCATATACGAAAACGACGTTAGCTGGGATTGGTACCCTAACATGATCAGACGTATGGTCTATCGCGAACAAGTTCCCCCGTTACCTCACCCGAACCATCCTGCTTATCCCAACACCCTACCACCCATAACCGAACCTGTAGAGCGAGTTCTCGCATCTGTTGTTTCATGCTTGGAACGTGACGTGGGTTACATGCGCTATACTAGAGCCAACGTTTCCGGACTGTTGAAGGACGGAACCGAGACTAAGGAGGAGATTGCCCGCATGGCAGCGGCAATGAAGGAAATGCAAGAGGCTAGTGATCAACAAATGAAGATTATGAGGAAGATGCAAGCCGAGATGATAGACTTGCAAGAGCAACTCCAAGTAGCAAGGACCCGAACCGAGATAGCTCGAGAGCGTTGCGATGTCTTACAAATGCAACTTGCTCAGAACGCAGCCGAACCTGAGGCAGAGCCTGAAGAGGAACCTGAAGAAGATCCCGAAGAGGAGCCTGAGGAGGTTCCCGAGGAAGATCCCGAGGAGGAACCCGAAAGAGAACCGGAGGAAGAACCGGCTGAGCCAGAGGCACACTCAGAGGTGTCCCCAGACGATGTGCAGATGTGCAAATTCTTGGATTGGAACTGGCTAACGCGATGAACTGGGAGGAGTTCAAGAACATGATGCGAGAGGAGTACTGTCCGAGAGAAGAGATTTCGAACTTAGAGTCAGAATTTTGGTCGCTGAAGATGGTGGGCTCAGAAATTGAAGCCTACACTACTCGTTCTCACGAGTTGGCTGTAATGTGTCCGCGGATGGTGGATCCGTCGAGTAAGAGGATTGAAATGTACATTGAAGGGTTAGCACCGCAGATTCAGGGCATGGTGACGTCTTCCAGACCAGCCACGATTAAACAAGCGATCCGTTTAGCTCACAAACTGACGGATCAGGCTGTGACCCAAGGTGCGTTACCACCTAGGGGTTCAACCACTAAGGCCCGTGACAACTCGAGTAATGACAACAACAGCAACAGCAACCCGAGCAGCGGAAAGAGGAAGTTTGACAACACCAGATCCTCATCCTCGAACCTCCCACCGCAACAACACTACCATAAGCCCGAATTCACTCGGAGCTTTAACAATCAAAGTCACAACAACAATAACAACGGTAGCGGGCAGGGTTCGAGCGGATATGCTGGGAAATATTTGAAGTGCAATAGGTGCAACTATCATCATGTTGGCCCGTGTAACAGTGTCAAGTGTCAGAGATGCGGAAAGATGGGTCACCAGGCGAAGGAGTGTAGAGGAGACCTTGCGGCAACGGGTGCTCCTAAACCACCTACGACGACGAAAGGATGTTACGAATGTGGGCAGGAAGGTCATTTCAGGAAAGATTGTCCCAAGCTGAAACAGAACGACAACAATGGGGGTAATGGAAGTGGCAGTAATGGTGGAAGCAATGGCAAGGGAAGAGCTTTTGTGATTGGGTCGGGTCAAGCCCGCAATGATCCGCACATGGTGACTGGTAAGTTCCCTGTGAACGATTGTTTTGCTTCTGTATTGTTTTGACACTGGAGCTGATAGGAGTTTTGTGTCGAAAGCCTTTAGCCAACTCTTAGTCTTAACTCCAACTCCGTTAGATGCTAAGTTTCCTGTTGAATTAGCTGACGGTAAGACTATAGTAACGACTCATGTACTTGCGGGATGTAAGTTAAAACTGTCAGGTCATGTCTTTGATATTGACCTTATTCCTTTTACGCTTAGTAGTTTCGATGTCGTGGTCGGCATGGACTGGTTATCCGAGAATCGAGCGGAGATTATATGTCACGACAAGATAGTTCACATTTCTACCCCTCCCGGCGAGATCATTTCGGTCCGAGGTGAGAGGAGCGGCATGACCACCAGCGCCATTACCCTTATGAAGGCGCAGAAGTATCTACGAAAAGGTCATCCGGCAATTTTGGCGCAGATTGTTGGGAAACCCGCGGAGGAGAAGCGAATTGAAGATATACCGATTGTGCGAGATTATCCGGAGGTTTTCCCGGAGGATTTGCCTGGACTCCCTCCTATTCGTCAAGTCGAATTCCAAATCGAGTTGACACCCGGTGCAGCACCCATAGCACGAGCCCCGTATCGGCTCGCACCGGCGGAGCTTCAGGAGTTGTCTACTCAGTTGCAAGATTTGTTGGATAAGGGTTTTATCCGACCTAGCTCATCGCCATGGGGAGCCCCTGTCTTGTTTGTCCGAAAGAAGGACGGGACTTTCCGCATGTGTATCGACTACCGGGAGTTGAACAAGGTGAAGGTCAAGAACCGTTATCCTTTACCCCGAATCGATGATTTGTTTGACCAGCTTCAAGGATCGAGTTATTACTCGAATATCGATCTGCGATCTGGTTATCACCAACTAAGAGTGCGCGAAGAAGATATTTCAAAGACGGCTTTCAGAACACGGTATGGTCACTACGAGTTTTCGGTTATGCCTTTTGGACTAACCAACGCACCAGCTGTATTTATGGATCTCATGAATCGAGTATGCAAGGCGTACCTCGACAAGTTTGTGATTGTGTTCATTGACGATATTCTCGTCTACTCCAAGAACGAATCTGACCACGAAGAACACTTAAGGGTAATTCTGGAATTGCTGAAGAAGGAACAACTGTATGCTAAACTCTCGAAATGTGAATTTTGGCTTCGCGAGGTTCACTTTTTAGGACATGTGATCAACGAGAATGGTATCCATGTCGATCTCGGTAAGGTAGAGGCCATCAAAAACTGGGAAGCACCTAAGACTCCGACTGAGGTGCGGCAATTCCTGGGACTGGCCGGCTACTACCGGCGTTTCATCGAGGGATTTTCAAAGATTGCTCAACCCCTCACCGCTTTGACTCACAAAGGCACTAAGTACAATTGGGGTGACGCGCAAGAATCCGCTTTTCAACTGTTGAAAACCAAACTCTGTAGCGCCCCTATTCTAGCCCTCCCCGAGGGAACGGAAAATTTTGAGGTACGCTGTGACGCATCTATACAAGGTCTCGGTTGTGTGCTGATGCAACTCGAGAAGGTTATAGCCTACGCCTCCCGACAACTACGGGTTCACGAGAAGAACTACACAACCCATGATTTGGAACTTGGAGCTGTGGTGTTTGCTCTTAAGATATGGAGGCATTACTTGTACGGTACCAAGTTTACCATTTACACCGACCACAAGAGTCTCCAACATATCTACGATCAGAAGGAGCTGAACATGCGACAGTGCCGTTGGGTCGAGCTGCTCAAAGATTACGATTGTGCCATCAAGTACCACCCTGGCAAGGCCAATGTAGTGGCCGACGCCCTCAGCAGAAAAGAAACAGATAAACCCAGACGAGTACGAGCATTGCAACTCACGATTCATGCCAACTTACCCGATCAGATTCGCGATGCGCAACTCGAAGCTTTGAAAGATGATAATCTTCCATCGGAACTCATGAGGGGTATGAACAAGCAACTTGAAACCAGATCGGACGGGGTCTGATATTTTGAGAACCGGATTTTGGTTCCATGATACGGAGGGTTGAGAACTCTAGTGATGGACGAAGCTCACAAATCCCGAAATTCTATCCACCCTGGCTCAGATAAAATGTATCATGATTTAAAGGCACTTTACTGGTGGCCGAACATGAAAGCCGACATTGCCACCTACGTGAGCAAATGCTTGACTTGTGCCAGAGTCAAGATAGAATACCAGAAACCATCTGGTCTACTACAACAACCGGAACTCCCAATGTGGAAATGGGAACATATCTCAATGGATTTTATCACGGGTTTACCAAAGACACCGACGGGATGCGATACCATCTGGGTGATCGTTGACCGGTCGACTAAGTCTGCACAGTTCCTAGCGATTAAAGAAACGGACAAAATGGAAAGACTGACTCGCGTCTACATGAAGGAAGTAGTGTCTAGACACGGAGTGCCTGTCTCAATCATTTCTGATCGAGATTCTCGTTTCACTTCGCACTTTTGGAAGTCGCTGCAAAGCGCACTAGGCACCCGTCTTGATATGAGCACAGCATACCATCCTCAAACGGATGGGCAAAGTGAACGAACTATTCAGACCCTGGAGGATATGTTGCGTGCCTGCGTATTGGATTTCGGAAAAAGTTGGGAACCTCACTTACCTTTGGTAGAGTTTTCGTATAATAACAGCTACCACGCAAGTTTAAAGCATCGCCGTTTGAAGCGCTGTACGGACGGAAGTGTCGATCACCACTCTGTTGGGCGGAGGTGGGTGACAGCCAAATCACTGGTCCAGAACTGGTACTCGAAACTTCGGAAAAGATTGTTCAAATCCGAAATCGCATGGCAGCAGCACGAGATCGCCAAAAGAGTTACGCCGACAAGCGCCGAAAACCCCTCGAATTTCAAGTGAACGATCGAGTGTTACTCAAAGTCTCACCTTGGAAAGGTGTGGTTCGCTTTGGGAAGCGAAACAAACTTAACCCACGATATGTTGGTCCTTACCGGATAACTGAGCGCATTGGTCCGGTGGCGTACCGACTGGACCTGCCAACGGAACTCAGTGGCGTACACAATGTATTCCACGTGTCCAATTTGAAGAAATGCCTGTCTGATGAAACCCAAGTAGTCCCTTTGGAGGAACTGCAAGTTGATAAACAGCTACGCTTCATTGAAGAACCAGTCGAAGTTTTGGATTGGGAAACCAAAACACTCAAGCACAACAAGATTCCAATCGTTAGGGTTCGATGGAACTCGAGACGTGGACCGGAGTTCACGTGGGAACGCGAGGATCAAATGATGAAAAAGTATCCTCACCTTTTTGAAGGGCTAACCAAACACAGAAAACCGCGAAACCCGGCAAACCGTCAGACATCACCGGAGGTATGAATTAAATTTCGGGACGAAATTTCTTTCTACTAGGAGATGATATGACAAACTGAAAATTTTTCTTACTTTTTCAGACACTCATCACGACTTGACTCAAATTTTCGGGACGAAAATTCTTTAACATGGGAATGATGTGACAATCGTCAATTTCAGGTTAACTCCGTTAACTCAATTTCGTCAATTCAAAACTTAAGATCACTGAATCTATAACACACACTTCATTACATTTAAACTAGGGTTTAAATGACGCTTAACACTTACTACATGGGTAGTCTTTCAGGATTTGCACCGAAACGCAAACGAGTTGACGCAAACGATTGATGAATAAACGAAAAACGTCAAAACAGTAATTATGTGATAATTATGTGTTAGACTTATGTGTTATGTGATAACATGATTATAAACGTTAACTCAAGATGTAAACAAGTTAGTTAGGCTAGAAAAGTAATACTTAGAAGTGGAGGGACTTGAATGTAACATGTTATGTTTATAAATACATCATTAACTAAACCCTAACTATTCTTTTCTTTCCCCACTCAAAACCGATCAGCCCCCATTCCCTTTGCTCCCTTGGCTGCCGTCGACATACACACACAAATACACCATCAATTTCAAGCTTTGATTGAAGAATTAGGTGCTAGGAAGGTATAAGTGATTATCCTATACATTCTTATTACTTGATTTTGATGTTTGTTGGGTTAATTGTAAACCCTAGCTGCCGATTCTATATGTATATGTAGTTAATATGATTGTTGTTGATTAATTGATGATTTGATAACTAGTTTGGATGTTGTTACATGTTGATGGTTGTGTCTATGATTTGAGTTCAAACAAAAACCCTAATCATGTATGTAATGGGTAATTGATGTGCATGGATGGTGTTTGTGGAGTCTAGAGTGTTATATGAATGCATGATAGTTCATAGGTTGTTAATATATTGAGTTTGGATGCAAACAGTTCCTGGACAGAATGTGTATATGATGTTTAAGTGACTGTAACGAAGTGTAAACGTGAAAATTGGTTGAGATTATTGGTACTACAGTAAACTAGGTTGAGTCTAGTTTCTATAAAGTATAAATTTGTAATTTTTGGACAAGTAGAAGTTAACTTTTATGATTTTACAAAAACGTTGTGCAAAGCTGAGCTGTTAGACCTGCTGTTAGGTTGTTTTTTAAATGTTATATCTCATGAACTACGAGACCAATTGGGTTGGTTCCACTTCTGGAAGTTGACTTATTGAGTTAGAAACCTAACCCAAGTGGTCTTGCATTTATTGGATTTTTTGTTTAACGGGAATTGCAAATAACATTCTGTTGCGCATGAATTTGACTGTTATGAGTTTGCTGTAATGATTTGATGATTGTGAGAAAATTATGTGGAATAAAAATATAATTAAATATGTTCTGGAAACCTAAGACATATGTGCTTCTGTGATGATTTTTGGTAAATTAATTGAGATGCTATGATTGGTGAAATAGTACAATCTTTCTAGTAGGATTTCTGTCTCGGTGAAACTAGCTGCTGAGTTGTGTAAAAAAATGCATGAAACATGATACTTGCTATATAATTGTTTTGTTTTGACCAAAATGCCCTTGCGGGGAATAATTGCTAATTGATTGCCATGATTTGACCAAATTGCCCTCTTGGGGAATAATAGCTAGTTAATTGTTATTTGTTGACCAAAATGCCCTTACGGGGAATAATTGATAGTGATGTACTTTATGAATACATGACACGTATATGATTGCTTACACATGTAATGTGTCACAAAAACACTTGTTAAAGTCACACATGATTCACAAACGAAACACAAAACATGTTATGTGCATAGGTATTATGTGCCGGGTCTAGAGACTCGATAATATTCCGACACTTAGAAAAATCTCTTTATTGTTTTAGAACGCTAGAGAGAGTTTTTCGGTGACGCGCATCTTGGTGATTTAACTTGGGAAATTCTTCGCAAACAGTGAGTTTCACTTTCCCCTTTTTAAACTGTTTTAAACGCTTTTCTTTTAGGGGAGATAACATACTCCATAACGCATTTTAAGATTTTGTTAGTAAATTATATATCACTTGTAAAGGCTAAGTGGCAAACGAAACAATTGAAGTCCTACACATCGAACCGGTTAATATTTTGAATAGCGAGTCACTGTTGAGAAGTACTACTGGGTTTGACAAACCCCACCCAACGCTAAACTCGACTGGAGGTCGAGCGGGTGTAATTTTGGCTAACACGTACCATGGTCTGGAGGACCTGGTGACAAGGAACTTATTAAACGAGTCAGCTTCGGTGTCGAACACTTAGTAATACTTGTTGTATATACTAGCTACCTATCGATATATAATTGACATAACACTATCTGTAACGCAAAACGCTGTAACGCAAAACGCTGTAACGCAAAACGCTGTGACGCTGTAACGCTGTAACGTTGTAACGCAAAACGCTGAACGCAAACGCTAAACGATTTATTTTTATATAACTTGTGAACTCACCAACCTTGTGTTGACACTTTTAGTATGTTATTCTCAGGTAGCCGAGGCGGACGCGCGGTTTAGGAACATGCATTGCTTGATAAACTTTTAACTATGCAAACTTACTTTTAACTGTTATCATTGGTTTTAAATCGTCCTGCGTGACGTCACATTGTTCTCTATGGTTTTACATTTCCGCACTTATTTTCATTTAAACGTTTTTATGGTTTGATTATAACTGATGATTCTGATCCTGTTAGTTCACTCCCTCTGACGGTAAAACTCCGTTAGTGGATTTTGAGGGTGTGACAGCTGAGGCAGAATATGTGGCAGCCTTGAGTTGCTGTTCACAGGTTTTATGGATACAACAACATAACTCTGCTGCCATCAGTATCACCAAAAATCCTGTGCAACATTCAAAAACTAAACATATTGAGATTCAATATCATTTCATAAGAGATTGTTTTGAAAGATACTTATCGATATCGAAAAAGTGCACACGGACTTTCAACGAGCAGATTTGTTTACCAAGGCATTTGACAAAACTCGTTTTAAATTTTTACTTGGTTTAAACGGTTTGAAAACACTTGTTGATGTCCTTCAACAAGGATAACTATCTTCACTTGCTTTGTTTATTTTACTTTATTTTTATATTTACTTTGTTTATGTTTTGGTTTTATGGGGTGGAAATTGAAAAAGACAAAAATATTGTGATTTCAGTTTGTATAGAGAAAAACCAAAAACATTTGAAAATTTGAAAATTACAAAAATATTGTGCATTCTGTTTTGAAATTTTGAAAAATATAAAAATATTGTGCTTTGTGTTCTGAAAATCTGAAAAGACAAAAGTATTGTGAATTTTTCAATGTACAGAAAAATCCGAAAAAGACAAAAAGATTGTGTTTTTATGTATATAAAGAGAAAATTCCAAAAGATTTTTGCATACATTCACTGAAAATTATGTCAATTACTTACATTTGAAGGACATATATGTGTATATGTTTGGTCGTGATGTTTACTTGTAAAAATTCAGGATAGCCATTTACCTGACAATGGAACATTGTTGGGGCGTTTGTTATGCGTTTTTACTTTATTCTTCCACTGAAAATTACGTTATTGAAGTTTGTGGAACATGCTTGCATGTTTTGGTCCTGTTATCTACTTGTAGATTGATAAGATAGCCATTAATCTATAGACTGAAAGTGACTGGGGTGATTGAATTTATTTTATGCTCCTCAAAAATGAGTTTAAAGAAAAAAGAGAAAATGATAGTACATTGATCATCTGGTCCCATATCTAGAAATAAATAAGCTTAAAAGACTAAGTGCTTAATTGCATTGGTGCATTAGGTCTTAAACAAGCTGTTAGAGTAAAGTATGTGATATAAACATAATGAAACGCCAAATTGAAAGAGGTGTTAGTCTCTACCAAAAGTCTCGGTAAGGATGGCAAAAATGTAATAGCCTATCATACTCAAGCCTTATATTTGTCTGATCACCAAAAATAAAATAAAGCAAATAACAAGCGTTAGGTTTCTGGACACTATGAGTCTTTATGCGGCTTAATCATCTGGGTATTCGTATGGATGAATATTTCAATCTCTTTTAGGGCAAACCCAAAGTCATTAAACTTGATCACTGATGTACATCGTACAAACTAAACTACTGACTTGATCGAAAGCCGTTGTTAGTCATACATTTGTTCCTCCATTGCGCGCTTCTCAATACCAACAAGAAACGGACCCATGGGATACAATGTATGTAAGTCGACAGATGGAATCGTGCATACTCACTCACAGTAAAGGAAACTTGATGCATTGCTCAAAAATTTATATAAATTCAAATTTGGATCGACATTATAATGGTTTAAGTAAAGTTGGGGTGATACGGAAAAAATCAAATTAAGCTTGAACCGAGATTAGAGGCTGATAGTTTCTGATATTCTGTGCTTTAACTGAACATTTAATCATATCACAAAAATGCTTGAAAGTGTGTGCGTGTGTGTGCATAACAATAAATAATAGGTAATTATCTAAGAACACTGTAAACAATCTAATTTAAACACATAAATGTAAACAGATAAGCACGTATAGGGCTCCTAAACATGTGTCTAAGGCAGTTTCTAATGACCTATCTTAAACATTCGGCTCTAATACCAATCTGTCACACCCCAACCTACGGCGGAAATTCCGGGGCGCGAACTGATTGTCACAGCTCTCGATGTTACTATCATGCACAATATTTAAATCACAATATCTATTAATTGAATTCAATTATAAAATAAATAAAATACAAACAAGTACATAATTCATACAACAATACAAATTTTATATTTCTTGACTAAAATATTCTTCTAGCTAAATTCTTCACTAAGTCTTCACCAACCTGCATATGCGTATAAAATAAAGTTTTGTCAACAACACATGTTGAGTGAGCAACACACCAGTTTAGTTGTACATATAGTATATATAACAAAATACGAAGCTGCAACAAGTCATATGAGAATAAAAACTTTAACCAAATGAGCAAGTATAACTGAGATGTCGAGAAGCACAAAGGCTAATGACTGGCGTATGATCATACTAGACTGAGATTATGTTCGACCTCTCCGAATGCGGAAGTATACAAAGCAAGTAAGCACATAAACAAGTTAGGTATAAGTTGTTAACACATAAGACAAAGTTGCAGTTTTGTGTATAAGTATATATGAAAAGTATATTTACGCATATGTCCCCAAAACGTGAGAAAACAAGTAAAATAGGGGAATGTGGTACTCACCTCAAAGACGAACAAAAAACGATTACGATAATGAGAAGACGAGAAAAGTCACACGCGAACGTTAAAGCCTAAAAGAAACGAGAGTAACGAATACGCTTAAGTAAAGTACAAGATTTACTACGATGATTAGATAAGCAATATTAAGTAAATATTATAATAATATCTAATCATATATAAGATAAAATAATTAGTTTGTTTAATAAAATATATATCTTGGAAAATATTACTTTTAATTTTTATAAACATAAGTGTATATATATATATATATATAGTCTACTTGATTTTTATATTTATACAAATATTAGTTTTTAGTTATTATATACTTATATATACATCTATATATTATATTATATACATATTTGCTTATATATATGCACACGAAAACGTTAACGAGAGTTAAAAGAGTATTAAAAAAAGTCGGGTTTTATTAAATTAATTTTATTAATTATGATTATTATTATTATAAAGATTAAATGATTTAAAATGAAATAAAATAAGAAAATCAAATAAAAACGGGGTGGCAGGGGTCCAACCTGCGACCTGCCCCCTGCGATTCAAGTGTTTTAACTAACTGGGTTAACCAATAAATTGCATACAAAACTCGTTTCAAACAATTATAAACATCATCAGTTTCAACAAATTATATATGAACCCTAATCAAATTGATTTGATCAAATCCGTTGTATGTGATCAAATCAACTATGGGGCTTTTATTAAGTACCATATCGTGATTCTAACCATGTTCTTAGTTACCTCAAACGTAGATCAGAAGTGGATTAATAAGAAAGAAACAGAGCCGGCGATGGTGATGACGAACGAACACGCAGCGGCTGAATGTAATTCAATCAGATAGGGGGCCAAGGACGGCGATGAGGAGGGTATGATAACTGGAAGTTTAATTGCATTAATATGGACGATTACATGTATAATGATTTAGGTTTAGGGTCGGTTGAATGAATAAGTAAATTCGTATATATTTTGATCTTGATTTCCCTAATTATTCACGTTATTTAGGCCGAATTAAGGAATTTATATCGCGTATTAAATCAATTACCATGTTAATTTATAAGAATTGAGGAACAAGATATCTAAACGGGTATACGGATTGCAAAACGGGTCGGATTTGGACAAAGGTTATGGGGTTTTGGTTAATGGATAATTAAATTATAAAATCAGATTTTACACCTAGGCCCTTGATGTTTAGAGAGGGAAACAAAACAAGTTGAAAGTTCAGTCTTAGGGTAGACTCTGCCATTTTGTGAAAGTTATATGTATATAATAAATAATAATATAACATTAGTTAATCTTTCTCGATAAATGCGACAAGAATATCCCGAACATCGAAACGAGTCGTGTATTAGATATGAATATTGATTTAGAATTGTTAAAGTTGCTGCTAGTGGAGGAGGCATCAGTGGTAAGGTTTTTGGTGTGTGAGAAATTGATGAAGGCATGGTGGATGAGGCAGAAGATTTTTAAGAGGCCATTGATGGTGGTATTGATTAAAAATGTTGAATATTGATATGGTATTTTCTGGATTATAGCACCAATTTGCCCCACAGTGGGCGTGTAAGACCTCGTTACCGGTAGCCCTACTTTGGTGTTGGATTTACTCATAAACACAGTTCTAAATATCAGAGTTAATTAAAACTTTACGCGGAATATAAACTTTCATAAAATATTACATAATTCATAACTTGTCTCAAAACATCCTTTGTCTTTCAAAATTTAAGCATTAAAATTAAAACATCTTAAGTCTTCAGATGCCAGACTCTTATTCTTCTACCATGTGTTCCCGCTCAAGCCAGCTGCCTCATCCTACTCACCTGCGTGCATACTAAAAGTCAGCTACTCTGAGTGAGTTCTAGTTAATAACGAACATACTTTACATACATACATACATACGTACGTACTTTCATTCATACTTTCATACTATATAAATTACTGTCCTTTTCTATCTCAGATATTATTAGGGTCTGGTCCCTCTTTTCTTTGTCTATCTCCGATATTATTTAGGGTCTAGTCCCTTTCTTGTCTATCTCAGATATTATTAGGGTCTGGTCCCTTTTTACTTCTCTATCTCATACAGTATTAGGGTCTGGTCCCATCTATCTCAGATATTATTAGAGTCTGGTCCCTCTTTCTTCATCTTCGTGCATACCGTCTTTACATACCCATAACATACATACTTTATTTAATCATTCATACATATTCATATATTGTACATATATCTATCATACGCATTCATCTATCATAAACATACCTCCTTTGTTAGCATGTGAAATATGCGAAGATCGTTCACATACCGACAAGCTTTCGTTCACAATTAAGATATACATACATAACATATAAACCACATAAGGCATACACTTACCAGTTAAGGTAAGTGTATTAACTATCACATCGAGTATGCACACAGCCCCGAAAACATAACAAGGAAATGGGGCTAGAAACTCACCTGGATTCGGTTGCGCTCGCCGTTAATCGTAATTCCTTTCTTTAACTGGGCTCGGCTAACTGTTAAATATATATATATATATGTTAATTAACCTTTCACTTGATTAATTTGGTATCTACGTTAACCAACATGATTCTAAGTTAGGCTTGGTTTGTTAAATTCCTACACATGAGCCAACTAGCTAGATTGGTTCACTAATCATAAGATCTGGGCCCAACTGATCAGGCCCAAGGTCAACAGGCCTTGACCGAGAACCTGTTTCAGCCGAGAACCCATGTTGACCCAAGCTTATACCCAACCGAATACCCGTATCCGACCGAGAGCCCGTATCCGACCGAAATCTCATTAGCCGAGAACTCGTTGGCCGAGAACTTGGGTTGACCGAGAACTCGTGTTGACCGAGTTCCCCGATTGGCCGAGAACCCTTGGTCATCAAGAATTCTTGCTAACCGAGTTCACATGGTGGCCGAGAACACCCAGTTCATCTCATTTTCTATCTTATGATCTTGCCTTGCCCAGCTTAGTCGTTTAATGGTTCAAATCATGGGCCTTCAACCCTTTATCATCAATATGTTTACCTGATTACACCCATTACTATCATGGCTTCAAGATCTATCCCGTTTTAGGCACAAAGTTTGGACCTTTATAAGTTTAAAACGTTCTAGGCCAGATCTAAGGCTTCTATGTGAGCCGTACATAACCATAGATCTATGGAGTTCATTTTAGTCATCAAGTTTGCATTTTTATGAAGTATTTAGACCGAATCTACTCTAGGGTCAAGTTTCATGGCAAATCTATCATAAAAGCATAAACTTTAGGGTTAAAGCACATACCTTTAATTGTATTTTAGGCTTCGGTTTGGCTTGCTTATGGTCTTGAATTGTGTATCTTGCTTGTATCCCAAAGATCTATTAATAAAGGTTGGGTTTTGATCTTGTTTCCTTAATCTAGGTGGCGGCCAAAATTGGAAGGTTTTGTAGGTGTGTTTTGAGTGTGTAGGGAGAATAAGATGGATATTATGGATGGAAATGGAAAGGATTTGGGTTTAAGGGGTATTTATACTCCCTTAAGCCCATGGACCTAAGGCCCATCTTTCCTTTTTAGTCCATGATTAATTCCATTTAATATAGACTACTTATCTTTCCCCCTATTAATATTATTTTATTTACCATCATAAGTAAACTTGTCCACCATAAAAGATAATATAAGAAATTTTATTTATTGAAATTTTGGGATGTTACAAGTCTTCCCTCCTTAAAGAGGTTTCGTCTCCGAAACCTAACTATTACTCCAACAGACTAGGGTAAAACTTGCGCATCTCTTCCTCAACTTCCCATGTAGCATCTGATCCTTTGCGATGTTTCCATATCACTTTCACTAGTGGTATAACCTTGTGACGAAGTTGCTTTTCCTTACGATCGACAATCTCTATCGGTTGCTCAATGTAGTTCAACTGTTCATCAACCTCAATGTCCATCATTGGCATGTGCGACGTGTCATCTGCCAGACACTTTATTAGATGAGAAACATGAAAGGTTGAGTGAATTCCTTCTAGCTCATCGGGTAAATCCAGCTTATAAGCCACTTCACCCACACGATCTAAAATCTTAAACGGTCCAATGTACCTTGGACTCAACTTCCCCCTCTTTCTAAAGCGAATGATCTCTTTCTAAAGCGAGACCTTGAGCATCACATTGTCACCAACGTTAAACTCGATCGGCCGTCGTCGCTTATCAGCATACGACTTCTGTCTGTCTTGAGCAGCTTTCATTCTAGCCTTAATCTGGTCGAACTTTGAAGACGTTTCTTGAACAACCTCTAGGCTTCCCATTTCCTTCTGACCAATCTCTCCCCAACATACGGGCGTTCTACATCGTCTGCCATAGAGCATTTCAAACGGTGGCATACCAATACTTGAATGGTAACTGTTGTTATAGGAGAACTCTGCTAGGTGCAGGTGATTATCCCAACTTCCACCAAAGTCTAAAACACAAGCACGTAGCATATCCTCAAAGGTTTGGATTGTCCTCTCGGACTGCCCATCGGTTTGAGGATGATATGCCGTACTGATGTTTAATCTTGTTCCCATGGCTTCATGAAACTTCTTCCAAAATCTCGAAATAAACCGAGTATCTCTATCAGAAACGATTAATAACGATACTCCATTCTTGGTTACAACCTCTTTTATGAACAAGCTTGCTAACGTTTCTGACGAGATAGCCTCTCGTATAGGCAGAAAGTGAGCACTCTTGGACAAACGGTCCACAATCACCCAGATGGTATCATGATGCTTAGCTGTACGAGGTAGCTTAGTTATGAAATCCATGGTAATGTGTTCCCATTTCCACTCTGGTATCTCAAGTGGTTGCATCTTTCCATAAGGTTTCTGGTGCTCTGCCTTGACTTGCAAGCAGGTTAGGCACTTACTGACATAATCTACTACATCATTCTTCATTCCTTGCCACCAGTAGTATCTCTTCAAATCTTGATGCATCTTTGTAGCTCCAGGATGAATCGAGTATCTTGACTTATGAGCTTCATCTAATATTCCATTTAATACAGACTACTTATCTTTCCCCCTATTAATATTATTTTATTTACCATCATAAGTAAACTTGTCCACCATAAAAGATAATATATAAAATATTATTTATTGAAATTTTGGGATGTTACAGGGCGCCAAATTGTTTTGGACAAAAATCACTCAAGGATAATGTATCCAAATCTGTTATGTGAGGATTAGTGCTATGATGACAATAATGAATATGTGAACGAAATAATGAAGAACACAAGGATTTGTTACGAGGAGAAGCCCTTGGTCTTGGTCGGATCGCCGGCACAAAAACCCCGGGTGATGACAAGTCGTCTATCACCACTTTATTAAACAAAAATCGGGTTACAATGGTGGAGATTATGATCAGAAATACTATGATTTATAAGTGTGTGTGTAGTGCTAATTTCGTAGAGAGCAGAGTGTGTTGTTGTGTTTTTGTTGTGTTTTCCTAGCTGATCATAACTTCAATATACACATAAAAGATAATAACTCAATAGAGTTATAAATAATAAATACTATTAACTAATAATCCCTAAAAATCCGCCATTGTCTACAATATAAACGTAACAGCCACTTTGACCACGTGCTCCATTACTCAGGCTGCGAAATAGGGGGTAGACCAGGTCTCTTAGCCGTTACATCTGTCAAATATAATGTTATACACAGGAAACAATCGTTAGTAAATAATAAGTACTGGGGATCCTTGATCCTGACGGGATCTGACTAAGGATCACTGATACAAGAACATATGCCAAGATAATGTATCCACAGTGTCAAATTTCTGTGCACTAACAAATCCAATGGCCTATATTGATTCTTACTCTTCCTATAAAACTATTTCTTTTTATTATAACCACCCATATATATATATATATATATATATATATATATATATATATATATATATATATATATATATATATATATATATATATATATATATATATATATATATATAACGTATCGTTTATATATATATTGAAAAGGGTTTAAATAAAAAGACATAGTTTTGTAAGAAAAGTAGGAATAACATAAAATTTAGAGTTAGGAAACTATATAGCCTAAATCTTGGATCCTAGGAAACTATTTGGTAGTTTAAAAACTACCAATCTCAACTACTAGATCATAGATCCAATGGCTTAGATTTATTCTTACTCTTCCTAGAAAACTATTTGTTTTTATTCTAACCCACCCCTATATATATTATAGATATAATATATAATATATATATATATATATAAGATTAAGATTAAGATTCTTAGTTCTATAGTTTTTCTTTTCATTTCCTTTTTTCTTCCTTTTTTTCTTTTTTTTTGCACGCAACATGTATTGTAATTTATTTACATCCCCGTATATTGTTTTAAATTATTCGTTTATAATTTTTATATATTTTTTTGGATTTTAATTTTATTTATTGTAAGTGAGTTAATAATATACTTAGAATTTGATTTTAAAAAGGTTTCATAAAGAAATGAGATGTGATGCCCGGTTTAAAAGCTATCTGAGTTTAGTGAGACCCATGATCCGCCTGTTTTTTTTACTATAAAATTGTTTCTTATTTATAAATAATATTTTTTTTAAATGTATATTAATATTTAATATATCTCTATTTTATAGGATTTTCATATCAAATATTTGATAAGATTAATAGCTAATATAATTAGATGTTATAATCCGTTTAAGGGCTATCTGGGTTTGGTGAGACCCATACCCATGAATTCAGATCAAATTCATGAGAAGCCTATATTTAAGAATAAAGCAATATGATGGCTTGAGAGAATTTAGGGAGCTTTCGTTTATATATATTTAAGATTAAGATATAGTCATATAACTTTAGTCTGAAGATATCATTTTTGAGTTTAGACTTTAAAGTCAAACTTTTATTTTTATTATTTGAATAATCTGTGTATTACACATGTTCTAAAACTAGTAGTTTATAGAAAAACTAATTTATGTTATGTGTGTTAACTCATAGACGAGGATTACATTATTTTGCAATGAAAATACTATTATAATACATGTGAAGTAAAAAACTTTAGTTTATTTTCTATTTTGTTTAGTCTTTTTAACGTGACGTAGTGATAGGAAATCTCAGTTTTTGAATGGAGACTCATGTTCAATTTTCAAAAACAACACTTTGGAAGGGTATAAGTGACTTAATGAAGGAAGACTGTGATCATTGTGACATTTAGTTCGATCATTAAGGCGTCCGAGTTTTACCACCACTAGACATTTGGGCAGGTGGGTTTTCCCGAAACTGGAGATAACTTGGAGGCATTTAAAGGCTCCGTACAGCTGGATTGGGTTGCTGGCGGTGACCTTTTACCATAGGATCACCCCGTACAAAATACCTAAGCAATTTCTAGTTTGTTGTTTGTTTAAAAAACTTATTTCGTTTAAATTAAATAGCATTGATGGGTAGGATAGGCACTAAATATCCCATAAACACCCATAAAGTTTAAAAATTACATAGTTTTTTTTTTGGAATGACCAACTAAATAACGCCGGGTACTCCGTACGCGGTCCCCATTGGCTAAAGGTAGCCCGAGCCGGCCACTAGTCCGAACGGATGGAGCCCCTAGTGGTCCACTTATTGGGGGATTCTTCGGATAAAACCCGACCCCCACGCCCGTCAAACGACACAACAGCGAGAGGCCGTGTACGGAGTACCCGACGTTACTTTAGTTAAAAATAAAATGAAATAAAAAATACATTGTTTGATTGTTTTATAAAAGAAGAAAAGAAACCAATATAATTCTTCTTTTTATGTGTTAAATAAAAAATGAAAAGGATTCACAAGTGTCCCACATATATTATACAACAAAAGATAATTTTAAATATTTATAATTTATTATTAAATATATTATATGTTACATAGTTATAAGTGTATTCCTATCCTAATGCATAAGTGTATTCCAAAAGATAGTTTTAAATATAAATCCCATCGGCTAATGAATCTATAATCTCTCTATAATCTATAATATATATAAACGAAACCTTAAAAATCCTACGTGTCGTGATGTGGTCACTCCCCTTTTTTATTTGAGTCACAAGATTTGCATTATTTGTAAATGAAGGCTTCTCATGCATGTGACCCAAATTCACGGGTATGGATCTTACCAAACCCAGATATTCCTTAAACGGGTTATAACATCTCATTAAATTAAATATTAATCATCACCAAATATTTAATATAAAAATCATATAAAATGGGGATATTCTAAAAATTAATGTCTTATTCCTTTAAAAAAGATACATAATTTATTTATAATTAAAAAACAAACGAAACCTCAAAAATCCTACGTGTCGTGATGTGGTTGCTCCCTCTTTTATTGGAGTCACTAGATTTGCATTATTTGTAAATGAAGGGTTCTCATGCATTTGACCCAAATTCGCGGATATGTGTCTTACCAAACCCAAATATTACTTACACGGGTTATAACATATCATTAAATTAAAAATTAATCCTTACCAAATATTAATATAAAAATCCTATTAAATAGGGATATGCTAAAAATTAATATCTTATATCTTTAAAAAGATACATTTATTATTTATAATTAAAAAACAATTTTATAGTAAAGAAAATAAGCGGATCATGGGTCTCACCAAACCTATATGGCTTTTAAAACGGGTTATAACATCTCATTTATTTGTGACACCCTTTCATCATTAATTTTTTTACAACAAATAAAATTAAAATCTAATATATATATATATATACACACACTTAACGATCTATATAATTGCCTACCATGAAATCCTACGTGTCTCTCTCAAGTTGTCCCCCCATTCTCTAGAGCCACCATATTGCTTGATTTCAAAATGGAGGCTTCTCATGCATTTGACCCGAAATCGCGGGTATGGGTCTTACCAAACCCAGATAGAGCCATCATATTGCTTGATTTCTAAAGAGTTATAACATCTCATTTATTTTTGAAACTCTTTCATAATCAAACAATAATTTTCGCGGGGCATGGGTCTCACCAAACCCGGATAACCCTTAAACGGGGTTATAACATCTTATTTATTTGTGAAATAACCCCTTAATCATCAAAGTATAATCTTCACGGGTAATGGGTCTTGCCAAACCCTAATAGCTCTTAAATGGGTTATAAGATCTTATTTATTGGTAAACACTTTCATCCTCAAACCCTAATTTAATTTAACTTCTTTACATGTTCTCCATTGTTGGTCTGTCATCTCCATCGTCGGTTAAGTTCCGATACTACCCGCCATCGTCAACTACATCAACGTCCCCTTTTCCATTAAACAAATAGTTATGTTCATGTTTGTTCATTTAAAAAAATCAACATTATCGTGTTCGTGTATTTTTGTTCGTTGAAGATCTAAAAAACATACACATCTCAATTGAAATTACGCAAACGCAAAAGAATATAATAACAAACTAATATATATGTATTAAATTAAAACAAACTACGTTAAAAAATAAATCATTATAAAATAGCAAACGATTAAAAATTAAAGTTTAAATAAACTCCCGTGATACGGGAGGATCAAACTAGTGTGTGTGTGTGTGTGTGTGTGTGTGTGTGTGTGTGTGTAGGGGTGAGATCTAGAGAGAACTTATTTTAAAGAGATATATATATATAGGGGTGAGATCTAGAGAGAACTTATTTTAAAGAGAGATCTAAAAAGGAATTATTTTTAACTATTTTAAAAATATTATTTTGTGATTTTTTTTTCTTTGCTCCTTCTAATAAGATGATATTGTTCTTAAAAATTTTAAAAAATAAAAAAATAAAATAAAATAAAACGTCGATGTAATGAGTATGTGCATTAATGTGTATTGTATATATAAAATAGTGTTTTATTGCATATAATACAACACAAATACGTTATCTAAATACACACTATTGAATATATGCAAATACGACACTAATAATTGTATGCAAAACACATTATCGCATATACGTAATACAACACTAATGCACATATGCACTATATCGATTTTTTTAAAATTTTTGTATATAATATAACACTATTGCAAATATACAATACAAACAACTATATATATATTATTTTCAGCACTATTTCAAATATCAAAATGCAAACTATTGCACATTTGTATTATAATAAAAGTCGGTGTATTGCATATATGAATTACTCGTTAATTTTTTTAATTTTTTTTAATTTTTATATTTTTTTGTGGTGAAGAATAACAACATATAAGAAGGATGAAAGAAAAAAAAATTTATTATATTTTTTTTAATTATTTTAAAAATATTTAATTATTAGTTCTCTTGTTCTCTCCATAAAAAGGAGTTCTCAAATAAAAAACAATTATTTTGTGAGAAGTGTGAGAAGACTTTAAAATAAAGTATACTACCTAAATAAGACACTATACTATGTAAATAGGAAACTATACAACTTTTAGAAACTACCAATCTCAACCACTAGATCCTAGATCCAATGGTCTACATCTATTCTTATGCTTCTCACAAAACTATTATTTTTTACTTAACCCTTCCATATATATATATATACATATTCTAAGAAAGTAAAATAATTATGACACGTGTCAGTTTATGGTTAAACCTCATAATTTTTTTCCCTCTATAACTAAGATCTTGATTGACTTTAATACATCTTTCCTTTTACATTTTATTTATATTATATTTATACACTTTTATAATTTTATTAAACTAAATATTAACATATTATTTTACTATATATTTCAAAATACTTGATGAAATCTAAAAATTAACAACAAATATGTTTGTTAAGATTGAAAAGAATATATAATTTCAAATGTTATATATCATTAACATATTTTACTATGTATATTGTTGAAGATTATAAAGAAAAACAAAACTCGAACATGCTTTCATTTTATAAAATAATATTTTAAATTATTAAATCATAAATTTATGCTTAAAAGTTTATCCATATTTTAAAAATCAATCCATTTATCTATTATTATTATTATTGTTATTATTATTATTATTACTATTATTATTATTGTAAATTGTCATATAAATTTATAAATTATAAATATATGCTTTAAATCTATCAATTATTTTTTTGGTTAATTTATTAAATATATAAAATCACTTTCATATATAACAAAGTCGATCATCTTTAATTTCTTGGTTTTTTTATCAAGGATTTTTTCGGGTTATGTGGAACTTAAATTTAGTTTTTATAGTAAAAAATTGGTAAATAGATTGTTTGGTACGAGTTTACTACATTTGGGTCAAAAATGAGAAATCTAAGTATTTTTAAAAGTTTGAAAATGCAAATAGATTTATTGTAATTTGTTACGAGTTCAAAGTGTTGACTTGAAATGTCAAAAAGATGAAAGTTAGAATTTTAAACATGATTTGGGCTTCAAATTTATTTTTAATGACATTTTTGGGGAAAAAAAATAAACAAAAGGTTCGGGATTTGGTAAATTGGCTATTTTTCCCTCGACTATTAAAATTTAAGAATAGATAGTGAACACTACATGTCACCCCCATGCCTATCAATGCTTTTAACTTGTATCAAATTTGAACCATTTGTGTCAGTATTAACTTTTTCTTAATGGTGATCCAAACATTGTATGGGAAGCATGCCATACAAAACTATGCTCAAATTAAATAAAATATTCACAAAATTTAATGGGTTAACATATTATTTTTTATGTTGTCATACTTATTTCATGGTTTAGCAAAGAAAAATATAGTTTTTGAAGAACATTTTTCGTTATAATTTAATGTTCTCTTTTCCTTCTATGGGTTGTAAATTGATAAATACATCAATAAAGGTAACGCTCATTCAGTATTTAGGCTGAGTGGTTAGAACTACTATTGTATGACTATTGTATGAGAAGTCTTCTTTCTAAATTTTTTCAAGTATATGTATATGATACTAACAATGAAAGTTTCAATAAAAGGAGCGTTCTCGGGTACGTTTTTGCACGTGCATATTTTATTTAGTTCATTTAAAAAAATCATTTTGTGATATAATTAAAATCAATTTATATACACATAGTATAGATACAAGAATATATGTAATACATTTTTTCATATACGTTATGTAATTATTTTCTTTACTTGTAATTTTATAATTTTTATAATCCCGTATGTTACACGGGCTCTAAAACTAGTATATATATATATAGAAGAGAGTTCAAATAAAAAATAATTGTTTTGTGAGAATTGTGAGAATGCTTTAAAATAAATCACACCACCTAAATAGGACACTATACCATGTAAATATGAAACTATATGATTTTAGAAACTATAAATCTCAACCATTAGATCCTAGATCCGAGGGTTTACATGTATTTCTTATGCTTCTCACAAAACTATTGTTTTTTACGTTAACCCTACCATATATATATATATATATATATATATATATATATATATATATATATATATATATATATATATATATTAGAAATGAACAATATAAAACAACCCCGTAAAACGAAAGCTTTAAAAGCTCTCTGGTTGCTTCCTAAATTCTGTCAAGCCACCAGATTGCATTATTTGTAAATGGAGGCTTCTCATGCATTTGACCCGAATTCACGGGTATGAGTCACACCAAACCCAGATATTCCTTAAACGGGTTATAACATATCACTAAATTAAAAATTAATATCTCCCAAATATTTGATGTGAAAAACCTATAAAATAGTATCTACCAAAATTTAGTATATGGTTTTTTTTTAAAAAGATATTATTTATAATTAAGAAACAATTTATAGTCTAAAAAGTACGTGAGTCTTGGTTCTCACCAAACCCAGGTAGCTTTTAAACTGGGTTATAACATCTCATTTATTTGTAAAACCCTTTTATTATCAAACCCTAGGTATATTATTAACTTATTACAATAAATAAAATTAATATCCAAAAAATATATATATATATATATATATATTAGAAAAGAGTAATGTAAAACCCCTTAAGACGGTGGATAAAAACTATACAAACTATATAATTAACACACTATTATGTTGTTATAAGCAGTTCTCGTTTAAAAGGAAAAGGCAGGGGCGGCTCTTGAGGTGTGCGAGCCGCACCCTCGTCGGAGGCACGGTTTCGCTAGAGGGCACAATAATTTAAACATATATTGGTTTTTTAAATATTAACAAGTGAAATTGGGCAAATGGCTTGTGAAATAATGAGAAAAAAAGAAGGAAAACGGACATAACAACGAAAGAAAAATATTGCCAAAAAATTTTCCGGTGGGTTTTGAAGTTACAATAGGTCGGTTTGGAAGTTTGAGTGGTAATGAAGTTGAGAAGACAATGGGTATGTTTGGCAGGAAGCTTTTAAGAAAAAACTCATACTCAATTAAAGTCTTGTTTGGTTCAAGGAGCTTGAAGCTTTTAGGTAAGGAGAAAAAGCTTAAAGCTTAAAGCTTCTACTAGTAGCGTTTAGAAAGAGCTACAAGCTTTTAGTATTTTAATTTACTTAAATAACCTTTCAAAATAAATGCATTACTATTATTGTTTTTAATTATGCTCATTTTAGTAATTTTATATATTTTATTAATAGGTACAGCTACTCTGCTAAACATATAAATATATCTAAAAAGTTACAGCTACAACTTTCAACCACCAGCTAGCAGCTTCCAGCTACAGCTACCAGCTAGTTTTGCCTAACATACCCAATATAAGTAACAATATTATTTTATTATTACTTGTCTATCACACATTTCAAAATTAATTTTTCCCTCTTTTTTTTGTTTTTTTTTCTTTCTTAAGTTATACAAAGTTAAAGTAAATTGTTACTTTTAATTTGTGATTATAAATTTATAATCCATAATCCATCTCATAATTAATGGATTTTAATAATTTAAAAAGTATTGAGATACTTTTTTTTATTCATACTTCATTTGTTAAAGTTTAGGTTATTGGACACAAACCAAAATCTATTTGGTAAAGAACTAGCAGAATTACCCGCGAGTTGCGGCGGGAGTCTGATTGGTATTGACTCGGTCAGTTTATGGAATTGTATCAACATTCATATAGCAACTGAAAAAAACCATAATGCAAGGGGGCTCTTATAACCGAAAGATGAAACAATGGATTTGGAATGTACGTATAAATAAGATCGTTGAGATTTCATATGACCAAAACATAAATAGTGTAACCAAAACATGACGGGATGTAGATAAAAGTTTATTTGAAATTTATTTAAATCAAAATAATTGTTTTTAATTATACATGGCATTATCTCTATGTACTATATGTCATTCAAAAAAAATTATATGTACTATATAATCCGAACTTTTACTTAGAAAAAGGCATATGAATAATTACAATTACAATAAGGGAAACCAAACACAATATAATGTTCCTGTTATATACATACATGGAAAACATGTTATAGTTCTGAATATATATACAACTCAAAAATACATGTTACGGTGTACATGTTAGATTTTGCAAACAAATGAACAATGGATCCAACAATTTCTACTGACAAAATAAAGTTAAATAAACTTCATTTCAAACTCTGCATGCGTTCATCAATTAAATGAAAATAAAGTCCAAATTAAAATTTAATTTCAGTGATCATATTTTTGCGGCGGCGAAGGAGGAATCTGATTAATGAATTTAGTGGCGATTAGGATAACATGTGTGGTGTGAAACGGTGGTACAATGTATAGTCATGACAGTTCTTGTATGTTGGTGTAATTGTTTCCCCATAAAATGTAAACAAACGAACTGTTATTAACATGCCAAGAAACCTTCACGGGTGGTGAAGTTGCATTTTGTAGTGCAATAAAATAAATAAATGAAGTTATAAAGAGAAAATAACAACTAACTATAAGTCCTATAAAACCACCACTCTTCCATTAGCTTCGTCCACTTCTTTTGACCACGTGCAGAAGGAGTCTAGTAGCGAGATATCAGCTAGTATTGGTCATAGAGCCGTTATACCTATTGATCACAACACCACTCAAATACAATCGTTAGTAAACAAATTATACTAAGGATCCTTGATCCTTCACAACCTGGAACATATCTCAAGGATAACAGATCCACAAGTCACTTAAGGATAGAATATTCTCAGCATAAATTCTATGCCCTAACATTCCGACACACTGAACTCTATGTTCTCCTCCTCTATTATTCTCTCTATGGTGCGCAAGGCTCTCCAGGCCATCGGCATGGCCTGAATATAGCACATTCCGGTCACGTCGAAGAAGCTTTAGGTGAAGGATGGAAAAGTATATGAATAGCCAATAAGGAAGGGACATGTTGGAAAACAAACCCAAGTTTGTGAATAGGCGTCACATCGGACCGAGGAGTCGAAGGGTCGAAAAATAGTCTCCAGTGGAAACAGTGGGGTTATATCATCGATTTTAGGATCTATGAATTTACAGATTTCGGAAGAAGGGTTTGTAAGAAGGTTTTGGAACTGCATATCTATTAGTTCCGGTTGATCGGAGGAAGAAGCGGAAGCGATAGACATATTTTGAAAGGAAATATTGTTAGGACATGAATTTTACACTGAGGATTCATTATTCTTGACTACCTTATGGAAAGATTACCCTTGAGATATGTTCCAGGTTATGAGGGATCAGGGATCCTCGGTATTATATGTTTACTAATAATTGTGTTTGAATGGTGATGTGATAACCAGGTATAACGGCTCCAAGCCTTAATCCACCACCTATTTCGCTAATGAACGTCTAAAGCACGTGGTCAAACGGCACGAAGGAAGTGAGTGGAGAGATGGCGGATTAATAGGACCTAGTAGTTAGTTTTTATTTTCGTTTGTTATATACCGAGATTATGATCAAAGTTAGGTCATTGAACACATAGTACACATAAAACTGAGACTCGCAAAAACTTTGACGAGAACTCTTTCTAGCAGCTAGTTCACACACTTAGATATTCTTGTAATCGTTGATCATAAACTCCACCCATTGTAACCCGATTTTGATATTAATAAAGTGGTGATAGACGATTTGTCATAACCCGGGAATTTTTTTTCCTTTGATCTAATCGAGATCAAGGGGTTTTTCCTCGCAACAAATCACGGTGTTCATCTCTATTTCGTTCATATATTCACTGTTATCATTTTAGCACTAAACCTCACATAACAGATTTGGATACATTATCCTTAGTAGATTTTTGTCCAAAACAAATATTATTGATGAAAGAGAAAAGATTAAAGAAGTATACCTGATTGCCGGTGATATATGGATATAAAGGGTTAAGATATCACATATATAGGCGGAGTAGTGGTTCCTTATGTGTGTTATAACCCTGTAATCATAACTCCTAACCTGTCTTATCATACTTAATTATTTTTGCAGGAGATTTGAAATTCAAAATGCGAGTTGTCATCCACTTGCAACCGTCATTTTTGGGTCAATTGTTAGGTCACGGATAATCTGTATTAAGGATATGTAATCCTTAAGACGCGTCTGGATCAGTTATCCTTGATAAGAGTTCCAGAACTAAGTCAGGATCAAGGATCCTCGGTATTTGTTATTACTAACGATTGTTTTTTTGTGTAGGTTTAAATTTAATAGGTATAACGGCTGGAAGATTTAGTCTACCTATTATTTCGCTACGGAACTCATTCAGCACATGGTCAAAAGACTTGGACGCAGCTAGTAGGAGTGTGGCGCAAAGATAGGAATTTTAGTTATCATTTATTTTTGTATATATCGAGCTTATGATCAGCTAGGTTATACACTACGCACATCGTACACAATATACAGAGCAGAATATAGCATTTAACACACACTAAGATTCTTTGTATTCACTGATCATAATCTCCAACCTTGTAACTGTTGGATTTAATGGTCGGTTCAGGTCAAATCAACGTGGACCGACCCGAATATGACCCGGTATGAGTTACACTGAGGGTAACGAACTATATGCTCACTTAATCGTTAACTGGGCTGACACAATAAGTCTTAATAAGGTGTATGATGGATTAGGTTGATTATCTTTCTATATATAGATATATACAAAGTAAGATCTGACCATTGAAAAAAAACTTAATCACCAACAAGAAACAAACCCTAAACCACCACCAGCCACTTACTCCGGCGCCGTTTTCCGACACCCCGTATTTCCGGTGACCTGAATTTCCGGCAGTCGCGTATTTCCAGCAGCGGCAGCTGTTGTTTGCTGCCACTTTCGTGTGGCTGCTGCTGTTGTTGTACCACCTTTATCCATCACCAGCCACCTCCGAGAATCGCCACCTCCGGCCGCCGCGTTTTTCCGGTGAGCCGTTTTTCCGGCCAACTGTCACTCCGGCAGTCCCTGTTACTGCTGTACAAATGCTGCTGGTTCGCTATTGCTGTCCACCTCTTATTCCACCAGTCGCCACCCTCTGCTGCCAAGCGCCGCCGCTGCTCCGACGTTTTTGTCGTCGGAATTCACAGCCGCCGTAGTCGCTGGCATAACTCGGATCTCTTGTTGTGTGTCGCTTTCTAGCTCAGTCCGTTATCTCTCGGTGTTCTTCCCGGATTTGATAACCGAGGTATAAAGCTTTAACTTTAATCTATGGTTGTGATTTATTAATCGTACTCGTATAAAGTTGTAACCGGATCCGGGGTTCGAGTTTCGGTTTATGGTTTGCTTTACTCGTTTAATTATCCGCTGTGTATTTAGTTCATTTATATATATATATATATATATATATATTAATATTGATTAATATTTATGAAACCAAAAACTTCTAAAACGGGTTAAAATAGTTTGACCGTTTTTTTTTCGAACCACCGTTAAAAACCAACAATGGTATCAGAGCCGCGGTTACAACGTACGAGTCGATACCGGTTCGCTTAAACCGGATCTACATCACAAACTTTAAATCATTTAAAGTTTTGATCTAGATTTGTTTTCGGGTAATTTTAGATTTGGTCAAAGTTTTGTTTATTTTATTTGACCAAGTCAAAACGACCCGAAATTTATTTAATTTTGTATATGTAAATCCGGCCCCGACCTATGTTTGTTTGGTTGTGTTTGGTTGTTGAGCTTGTTATTTGGCCATATGGATGGTTCAAAATTGTAAACGGTTATTATATTTATTTTTCGGTTTTCTTTTGGCCATTTGGATGGTTCAAATTTGTAATAGGGCAAATTATTGTTAGTCTATAAATTTGTAATAAAAAAGACTCGAAGATAACCGAGGACGAGCTCAAGGATTTCTTGGAGTTAGTGGGAGTTCGGACAAGATGACGGGATGCACGAAAAAGTCCATCCTTGTGGTTGTTTTGTGTTGTGAACCCCTTGACCCGATCGGTCTCCCTAATTGGCTCTAGCCAGACCGATCACCTTTTTTGCCATAAGGATTTACATATTATTATTTGCTATTGTGGTTGCTTGGATTGTTTATAATAGGATTATAATATCACTACCTAATACCAAATAAATTTGAAAATAAACATTTTTATTAACCGATTATGTTTTGCAAATTAAAAATGTTTTGATTTCCAAAACTAATAACTTAATAGTTTTTCTATTAACTTAACATTGGTTAGCCGTATCATGACAAACTTAGTTTTTAATAGGTTATTTAAAACTAAGTGTTCTGAGAGATAAAATGGTTCATCAATTTGTCCCGATAATAAATACAGTAAAATTTGACATTTACTCTATTCGGTAATTCTAAAACTAATCCCAATTTAAAAACCAATAGTTTATGCCAATCATACTACAAGTCACACTTGAGGCATACTGCGAAATTTTGAGTGTTTGGAGCTAAAGCACCGCACTTGTTTTAAAGCCTATCCCATCAAGGTGAAAGCGTTTCGTTGACACATCCGGCCCTTTCACACGTCAATGTACTAGGACAACTATTACTTTACTCTCCTGTTACGTGCTACATCTGTCTGGAGACTTAAAGCGGGCAAAGATGAGGCTAAACGTATCAATACAGACAATCGTTGTCTCTATAGGCCTCATAACCGAGAGTTGTGCTCTATTCACAATTGGCAATCGTTGTCAATCTGTCTAACCACTTATTAATGTTGTGTGCTAGAGCTGCCTTTAATAACTGGAAGCCAGATTCTCATGCTCCTATTTTATTAATGTTATTGGGTCATTAATAATAGGACTACAACGTCGAAAATATTAATTAAATTTACTTTTGCTTAATTAATCAGATGTCCTCAAACGAAAACTCATCCTAAGCCCTTAAGCAGAGGCGGATCCAGAAATTTTTGTTACGAGGGGACAAAAGTGGGTCAGGTCAAAGTGAGCAAGGCTGACCAACTAATTTGAAGGACTATAGTGGAATGAACGTTCGAGACACAAGAGAGGGTAAATGCATCTTTTTACACATCACCCTTTGCATTTTCGATCCAACTCTTTAATTATTATACATGATCACCAAGCATCGCTGTCATTATAACGACCTTCAGTGACGGAATCATAAACTTTTAATCGGAGAGTCACTATATACTTTTTGTTTATATATGTTTCACAAACTTACGAACAACAGTTAATAATTATCGAAGGGTCAATTTATCTTTTCAAAAAGACTTTTACCTATAATGAGAATAATATATTTTGACAAATTAAATTTCTATATCTAAGTATCTAACCATATAATATAATTGTTAGAAAATTGAAACATAAACAAAAAGTTTATAATCAAATGCTATTAATATATTAAATAACAACTTAATAAAAGGACTAAAACAAAGCTATTATTAAGTTTTCAATCTTGAAAACTGAAACATAGTTGTAGGTTTGCAGCAGTAGAGCAATATATAATAAAATAATATAAGTTTTTGATTAATAAAAGTTAGCATGTTTGTACAACTTGAAAACTAAAAAAGCATTTAAGAAGTCTCCTCTTTTCATCTTCCCCGTCCTACAATTTTCACAGTGGTATGACAGCATCTCCCCGACAACCGGAGGTCAAGACGTCACTGTAAATCACTAAACCCGCCGACGGTGGGCACAGACTAGCGGTCGGACGGTGGGCACGGACTTCTTATCAAGTCATTATACACTAACTTGTACCCGCAAACGCGGTACTCCGGCAGCCGGACGGTGGGCATCGGCCCACCCTAGTAATGCATTGGATCCGCCTCTGCCCTTAAGTCTATCCTTGAGAAGGATAAACTGAACGGTACCAACTTCAACGAATGGCACCGCAACTTGAGACTTTTTCTTACCATGGCATAGCGCCTGTATGTTCTCGATGGGCCTGTTCCAACGGAGCCTGAAAACATCACCGCTGCTGCTCGAAAAGTTTCTGAGAAGCATAAGGATGACTCGGCTGATGTCTCCTACATTATGCTAGCCACCATGACTTCTGAGCTTGCTAAACGCTTGTAAGACTTTGGTGCCTATGAGATGCTTGAGCAACTCAAGGGCATGTTTAAGAAACAAACCCGTCAAGAACATTTCAACACCCTGAAACAACTCATTAGTTGCAGGATGGCAGAAGGGTCTCACGTCAGTGCACATGTTCTTAAGATGAAGGGGCACATCGATCAGCTCAAGAAACTTGATTATCCCCTGCCCGATGAGATGGCAGCGGATTTCATTCTCAACTGTCTCCCTAGCACTTACGACCAGTTCGTAATGAATTTCAACATGAACGGCTGGGTGAAGACAGTGCCAGAGCTTCATAACATGCTCAAGACGGCTGAGATGAACATTCCTTCAAGGACCAATCAAGTTCTGATGATCCGATCTGCTGGTGTCAAGAAGCCTAATCCCAAGAACCGGGGTTATAAGGGTAAAAGCAAGAAGAATGTTATCATTGTTGCCTCTCGTGCCACCAATGCTAACAAAGGGGTTCCAAAGATACCACTACCGCCCTCTAAGGAGCGCCAGTGCTACCTTTGCAACCAAATGGGATACTGGATGAGAAACTTTCCCGAATACCTTGCTGATATCAAGATGAAGAGAGCCAATGGTGAAGGTGTAACAACACGGATTTTCCAATTTAAGATTTTATCCGTAACCCGGCCTGTTTTAATATTCATGAAATAATTATGAAATAAAATATCGCGTCTATCGGGTATCTATTATTTTATTGATGTTTGCTTATTATATTTATTTAATATATAATAAATAACTTTGATATATATACGATTTTAGCTCTAAACTAAACTTTAATCCTTTATGGTTTCCACTTCCAAACTTCAAGGACTAAAATGCAATTAATGATTTTTATGATCAACAAACCCGTTTACCCATTTTACACCCCAAACTCACAACCGAAGACCCGTTTAGCTTACTTGCACCTCAATTTTCATTCTAATCTTAGAATTGACTCAAGCTTATGATTGCCCATGCCAAAACGAACATCACCGACGTAATGAATTTGGAAGTTAGATCAATTTGATTCGTATTAACTATTTTAACCAAACCGCGTATAACTCGTCTATGTTCTAACATATATCTATTACCATAACTCAATTAGATTTGCTGGAATGATCATTATAATATCGCCGTCATTAGCCCCAACCCGAATTAGATTATCTTGCTGCATGATATACGTTCTCCAATCGCTTGGCGCCGGCCTCTGTCTTCCTAATTATTCATCGATCGATCATCTTCTGAGGTAATTAATATATGTTTAGAGTTCGTTTTTAATTACTAAACGAAAACCCTAAAATTAATTAATCCATAACATAACATATTATCGATTTGTAGAATTAGGGTTTTATATCAAGATTGGGGGTTTTCAGTCTCTGTATTTAAATTATTATTACTAGATGTTAATCAATTGCCTTGTTGGTCCTTCTGGTTGCTCTGTGGTTGTGTTCTTCAGGGCGCCGGTCGGGGACGCGAGTTCAAGTCCCGGCCAGCCCCTTTTTGTCTTTTATTTTTGTTTATTTGTTTAAACAATAATTAATGGCCGAAGCCCGATCGCATTGGCAATGGTTTCTATTTGCTTACTTGAACCGCATTCGGAGATGTCCAACATAATCTCATTATAGTATGATCATACGACCGTCGTAGTGGCCGCAGCCCGATCGCATTGGCAATGGTTTCACCGACACCTCATTTTTGGTAACCAATGCCCATTCGCATGGCAACGGTTTAGCCCTTTCTTTATGTTTGATTGTTTATGTATGTGCTATGGTTTAATTGGTTATACTCACAGATAACAATTTTGCCTATTTTTTATTCACTTATATCATTATATATTATTACCATTTTTGTTTGTGTCAAAACTGGTGATCTACTCACTCAACATGTGTTGTTGACAAACATATATTTTGTACGCATTTGCAGGTTATAGATTTGGATTGCTTATCGAACTGAAGCTCACATAGAGATGACTTTAGGATAAAATATATACAAGAATAGTTGGTTTTGTATTTGTAATTTTCTTTATTTTTGTTGTATATGAATGTTGCTTGATAATAAATAAATAAATTAGATATTGTCGCTTTATATTTCATGATAGTAACCTTGTGAGCTGAGACAATTAGTTCACGCCCCGACATTTCCGCCGTAGGTTGGGGTGTGACAGAAGGCTCTTCTCGAGGTATTTCCATATACGTTATTGAACTTTTCACTGTCTCTAGAAACACATGGGTATTTGATATCGGATGTGGTTTCCACATCATTAATGTCTTGCAGGAGTCTGAGAAGTGGAGGTAACTGAATAAAGGAAGCATGTAACTCATCGTTGGAGATGGAAGAGAGTACCAGTTCTGACAATTGGAGCTTTTCATTTTACTTGTCCATCTGGCCTAGTTTTTCATTTGAGTAATTGTTTGTATGCTCCTGGTTTGACCATAAACATCATTTCAGTTTCGTTGTTATTTGAACAAGATTTTAAGTACGTTTTAATGGCATGGCTATTTCTGCTTACTTAAATGATATCTTTTATATTGAGGCTAAACCTCGAAATGGTATTTATGAGATTGATATTCAAACTAATAATAACGTATATAATATTTCAAAACATATCAGATATGGCATCAATGATACATTTCTATGACATTGCCGACTTGGCCACATAAGCAAGGCAAGAGTTAAAAGATTCCAATCCGAAGGGATTCTTGAATCCACAGGACCGGACTCTTTTGGCGATTGTGAGTCTTGCTTAGCTGGCAAACTCGCCAAAGACTCCTTCACTCATAAAAGTGAACGAGCAAGAGATCTGTTAGGACTCATACATACTGATGTATGTGGATGTTTCAGAACCATGCCTAGAAACCATAAAAGATAATTCGTTTCTTTTATTAACGATTATAGTCGATACGCTTATGTGTATCTTATGAAACACAAGCATGAAACTTTTGAAAAGTTCAAAGAGTTTCAAAACGAAGTGAAAAACCAACTTGGTAAAACCATTAAGATACTTCGATCAGATCGAGGTGGAGAATATCTCAGCTCAGAGTTCATCACTCATCTAAAAGAGTGTGGAATTGTTTCACAACTCACTCCACCTGGCACACCCCAACATAATGGCGTGAGCAAGAGGAGGAATCAAACTTTGCTAAACATAGTTCGAATGATGATGTGTAGAATTAAATTGCCTCACTCCTTTTGGAGTTTCACCCTTATGACCGCCTCCCGCATTCGTCAAATACTACTACCAAAGCGGTTATTACTTCTTTCATCCTGATACAAATATGATTTCTATAAAGAGAAAACGCCACTTCCTTGAGAAATAATTTCTCGATCGAGAAACTAGATATAACACTGTCGATCTTGAAGAAATTCAAGAACCACATACAACCGCTGAGAAAGTTGGAGCGTCTGATCAACAAGTTGTTGTTGCTGATGAGCCTTGTGTTTACAGAAAGGCTAGTGGGAGCACTATTTCATTCCTCATCTTTTATGTGGATGATATACTGATCATTGGAAACAACATTCCCATGCTAAAAGGGGTTAAGCACTGGTTGGAATCTTGTTTTGCAATGAAAGATCTTGGAGAAGCCGCATATATTCTGGGAATAAAGATCTATAGAGATAGATCTAAGCGAATTCTAGGGCTAAGTCAATGTACATACATAAGCAAAGTCATGACACGCTTTTCAATGGATAGCTCCAAGATAGGAGATGTTCCATTACTAAAGGAACCGTTTTTAGCAAATCGTAATCTCCGGCAACGGACATTGAGACAAAGCACATGCAAGCAATTCCATATGCTTCAGCGATTGGCTCTGTCATGTACGCTATATTATGCACTAGACCTGAAATCTCGTATGCGTGTTTGGAGGAGTGGAAGAGGAGCTCACTATAAGGTGTTACACTGACGCTAACTTCCAGAATAACCGATATGTTTCTCGCTCATAATCTGCTTGAATGAAGAAATTCATAGCCAACCTCGATCTGGTTCCAAGTTTAGGAAAATGATCGACGTAGAATGTGATAACACAGGTGCTATTGCTCAAGCCAAAGAGCCCAATTTTCATCACATGGCCAAGCACATTTTTAGTTCCACTATGTACGAGAATTACTGGAACATAAAGACATCATGATAAGCAAAGTAGACACATATCAAAACTAGCTGACTCACTCACTAAGCCGATGACTCAGGACAAGCATGATCAGCATAGAGATGCTATCGGGCTTAGACTTGCTAGTGACTTATTTTGATTTAGTATTTGGATGTACGAACATTTAAACAGTTGTACCTTTCAGTTCACTTTTGATTTAATGGTTAAATGCAAACGTTGAATGATACAACTGTGTTCTTTTTAATACGTTCAATCTATGAATATTATATTCTAAATTATCCGTAGTCGGTCAGACTCGTGGGAACGATTCTGAATTAACACTATTCTGACTTTGGACTCAAGCAGTTGACTTCCAAACTCACAGACCTCATTATGAATGACGTTGGATGTAACTCGCATCAAATCATCTTGATGGATCTTGATCATAAGATGCTTTGATAATAGTATGCTCATTTAGTATCCTTAGACCTGAGATACATATTGAAACTTTGTTTACCGAGGAATATTCTTTGATCATGTTAACCGCTGTTGCGTAACTGCCAGCCATAAAGGCATTGATTGGGAATGTTCTAAAGTTCACTGGGAGTCGTATGTGGTCAAGATGGGATTCTGTACTCTTACATTAAAATGTAACAGTTAGACATCTTGGCGCCCCCGTTGATTCAAACTGGTAAAGTGTGAGGCCTCACCCAAACTTACTGTGTGTTTGATTGGACCACTTTGACTATATATCGAGAACTACAATAATTGAACACTATATGAGATTGATTTGATCCATGTCTCATTGCTCAATTGATGTCTTATACAGAAAGGATAGATAACAATGATTACTATAAATTCATTATCTTGCAATAAGGTATTCCAAGATATTTTGGTTATGGATTTAAAAATGTCATATTTGGTTAGGGACAACTATGTGTAGCTAGAACGCCTCTGGCTGTTAGCGTTGTGATACTTAACCCAAATCCGTCCAAGTGGGAGACTGTTGGATTTAATGGTCGGTTCGGGTCAAGTAAACGCGGACCGACCCGAATATGACCTGGTATGAGTTACACAGAGGGTAACGAACTATATGCTCAGTTAATCGTTAGCTGGGCCGACACAATAAATCTTAATAAGGTGTATGATGGATTAGGTTATGATGGATTAGGTTGATTATCTTTCTATATATAGATTTATACAAAGTAAGAACTAACCATTGAAAAAAAACTTAATCACCAACAAAAACAAACCTTAAACCACCACCAGCCACTTACTCCGGCGCCGTTTTCTGGCACCCCGTATTTCCGGCGACCCGGTTTTCCGGCCGTCGCGTATTTCCGGCAGCGGCAGCTGTTGTTCACTGCCACTGTCGTGTGGCTGCTGCTGTTGTTGTACCACCTTTATCCATCACCAGCCACCTCCGAGAATCGCCGCCTCCGGCCGCCGCGTTTTTCTGGCGAGCCGTTTTTCCGGCCAACTGTCACTCCGGCGGTCCCTGTTGCTGCGGTACAAAAGCTGCTGTTCCACTGCTGCTGTCCACCTCTTATTCCACCAGTCGCCACCCTCTGCTGCCAAGCGCCACCGTTGCTCCGTCGTTTTTGTCGCCGGAATTCACAGCCGCCTCCGCCAACTGCCGCAGTCACTGGCATAACTCGGATCTCGTGTTGTGTGTCGCTTTCTAGCTCAGTTCGTTAGCTCTCGGTGTTCTTCCCGGTTTTGATAACCGAGGTATAAAGGTTTAACTTTAATCTATGGTTGTGATATATTAATCGTACTCGTATAAAGTTGTAACCGCATCCGGGTTCGGGTTTTGGTTTATTGTTCGCTTTACTCGTTTAATTATCCGTTGCGTATTTAGTTCGTTTATATATATATATATTGATTAATATTTATGAAACGAAATACTTCAAAAACGGGTTAAAATAGTTTGCCCGTTTTTTTTTCGAACCACCGTTGAAACCCAACAGTAACACCATTTGTGATTAATAAAGAGGTGATAGACGATTTGTCATCACCCGGGGGTTTTGTGCCGGCGATCCGACCAAGATCAAGGGCTTTTACTCGCAACAAATCTCTGTGTTATTGCTTACATTCATTTCATAATCGTTATTGTCATACAAGCACTATACCTCACTTTACAAATTTGGTTACATTATCCTTAATCTATTTTTGACCAAAACACTCAAGATTGCCATTACCTTTCAGATCTCTGTCTTGATTTTCGTTTCTCTCTCTTTATTTGATAAAGATAAAGCAAAAGTATGACATATAGCTGCTAAAAAGTAAAAACTTTATGAATTCAAATTTTGAATTTGGTGTGAACGCGGGCTAGATGGCTTGTTCTTTGCTTATGCAATAAGCAGTTGTACTTCATGGGGTATCAATTTTAAAACTCTTAAATTTAAGAGTTTTTGTGAAATTACTATTTTGTCCATTCTATATGTATTTTAAGATAGTGTGTGTGTATGTATATATATATATATATATATATATATATATATATATATATATATATATATAACAAAACCCTATAATGAGACTGTTAGTCAAGAAACGTAAACTTAATGATGTTGGTTCAATAAAATAAGGTTTATTTAATATTTAATATTAGTTAGCAAATCATTAAAAACCATTGAAACCATTTAAAAAAAATAAAAGAACAAAAACTCATCCCGGGGGGCTCGAACCCGAACCCCTGGCCGGTTCAAGGATTCAGCACACACACCCCAGACTAGTTGTGCTAGGGTGTCAGTTGATTACCAAACACAAACAAATTATTAAATATATAATATGATAAAACCCTCCAAATTCATATGAATCGTAGAATTGAAATCGTTCAATCTGTAGTTTGTTTGTTTATTTAACCATAGGGGTAATGATATATGATGTTGAACGAACTGTAAGCATAGATCAATTACCTATAAACGTTATAGATTGATGATGAATGATGAGTTGCAGCAGCTGCCAAACCCAAATCAAGAACACGATACTTGCAGGCTGTTAGGATGTAATTAGATTTAGGGCTATTGTTCGCGATGTCTAGAAGTAGGTGCAGACACGTTTGATTAAATTGTTATTACCTCTAGATCGTATATCCCTAAAATGTAAAGAAGGTTTGTTAATATTAAATACGATCGTTTATTGATTAATTTCTTTAATTAAGACGTCAGTGATGAGCGTATAAGCATTGTGAACAATCTTCATGATCAATTCCAAGTTTAAACGAGGATTATGGTGCAAGAAAAACCAACTGGTTAAGGGTTTGGATTATAAACGGGTACGAATGTGGGTAAACAGGTTAGGTCAATAATAGAATAAAATCTTTAATCAATATTGAAATCTAGTCTCTCAAGATCTTGTATGGATACATAATGAGATAAAACCTAGTTTAGGGTTAAATATGTATTTAATTGAAAGTTATTTTGATAAATAAACATATATAATAAGCAATTAATAATAACACAACAACTCGATAGACGCGATATTTTATTGATAAAATTACCCTAAAGCGAAAGCGGTTCAGGTATTAGACATAAATAAACTAATCGAAAAATCCGAGCTGTTACAATAGGCTTTTTGAACAAATGGCATTTACCTATTAGCCCATCACTATAGTTTCCTTACATACTAAGGCTTCTCTATTTTTTTTGGTAATTAACTAATTTAAAAGTTAATAATATTATTCAAAAGTAAACAATTCAATTCATATATTAATGTTAATGATTGTGATATTAAATAAAATAGTAACTCATCGAGTCTTCAGTCATTCACATTGATTATTATGTATTAAAAATTAAGACATAAATAAACATTGTATAAAATTGGAGAAAGTAACCTATTTTTGTTTTAAAAAATTCAAACAACCTTTAATATTCAAATACTTAATAAATTCAAATTTTGAGTTTGCTAGTCAACTGGGTATTGTCTATATAAAAATAAGACACAAAATATGTATTGAATTATATTAATAGACTCATTTCCATTGTTAATAAATACAAACCACCTCTTATTAAAATATCACGATTTAGTAAAGTTCATATAAAAACCGATTCAAAAAAAACAATTTTGGTGTTCATAATTTAACTATTAAGAGGTTAATACTATTTAACAACACACTTTTTTATTCATTAATTCATTTATTCATTCAACATAATTAGTCAAAAATAAGTAAACTAAAATAATGGAATATGTTGTAATCATCATTTTCAATGTTGATTGAGAACATATTTATAATACATTTTAACACTTAATGCCAAAATTCAACTATGGTTGCTTTTATTAGCTTGTAATAAATAAAAGTGTAACATAAGATGTAATAATGTCACAAACCTAAATCTAATTACATTATTATGTTTATTTTAAGTTAATGTGATGAATACTAACTATTAAATTAAATTATAAAGTATATTGTTTATATATTCATATAGAAGTTAATTTTTAGAAATATATTATTTTCTAAAGATATTAACACCGCGTTAGTTTACTTTCCTTACTATAATCGACAACATTTTTTCGGTCCGTTATAGATTCTTAGCCAATTCGCCTAAATCCAATTAATTATAATTTTTATATAATGTTTACGTATTTTTTGGCATGATGCTTCGTAAGGACGATCAACATGATAAGTTTCAATAATCTTTTTGACAATATAATTTCTTATGTTAAGTTCTATATTATTTGTTTGTAATATTTATTACATCTATTTGTGAAATATATATGTTTTTATAGGGTTTTTTTCAAGTTTCTATAATTGTACATTACATTAATTTGTGTATTTAAGTTAAGTACGAAATAACTTTCATGTCGTTATCCCTAAAAATATACTACAAATTATCTTGTCAATTAAAATCTAACTATCTATATAATTGCCTACCATAAAATCCTAGGTGTCGCTCTCAGGTTGTTCCTCTCATTCTTTAGAGTCACCAGATTGCTTGATTTATAAATAGAGCATTCTCATGCATTTGTAAAACTATTTCACCAAACCCGGATAGTTTTAAATGGGTTATAACATCTCATTTATTTGTAAAACTATTTCATAAGCAAACAATAATTTTCACGGGTCATGGGTCTCACCAAACCCGGATAACCCTTAAACGGGTTATAACATATTATTTATTTGGGAAATAACCCCTTAATTATCAAAGAATATTTTTCACAGGTTATGTATCTTACCAAACTTTAATAGCCCTCAAATAGATTATAATATCTCATTTATTGATAAACACTTTCATTGTCTAACCCTAATATAATTTATCTGCTTTACATGTTCTTCGTTGCTGGTCTATCATCTCTATCGTCGGTTATCTTCCAATACTACCCACCATCGTTAACTACATCAACGCCTGTTTTTTTCATTAGACAAATATTTGTGTTCATGTTTATACATTTAAAAAATAACATACCCGTGTTCGTTTATGTTTGTCCGTTAAAAATCTAAAAACCTAAGCATCTCAACTGATAAACCTAAACGTTAAAAAATATAATAAAAAACTAATATATATGTATTAAATTAAAACAAAACTACGTTAAAAATAAAATAATTATTATAAAATAGCAAAACGATTAAAAACAAAACTTTAAATAAACTCTTATAACACGAAAGAATCAAACTAGTTATATATATATATATATATATATATATATATATATATATATATATATATATATATGTTAGACAATTTTTATACTTTCACATAGCCTATTTGAGGCATAAAAGTACCCAGGTACTATAAATTCCATCACATGAGGTTGTTCAAAAAAAAATCTTAACATGTTATACGTTAGTCGTGGTCCACAAGCTCTTGGTTGTTGGGATCTGCAATCTCCGTGACATGACAACAATCCGTGACATGATAAATAGTACAAGAAAAACTTTAAAATTCGGATATTATGATAAACTACATAATAAATTACCCCGGTTAAAAATTACATGTCACTGAAAAAACATAATATGGTTGTGATAATAACAAAAATGTGATTTCAAAATCATATACATCTAATAAGTTTGTGAAAGGTGATTAAGTTGTAATGTATGTCAACATCTTTAATCCCTCTCCGTAAAGTGTAATTTAGTTGTTTAAAAAAAATAAAATTTACCCAAGGTCAATCTAAAAGACTAAAACAGTAAATGCCGTTGTTTTATGTTCTTGTGCCTTATCCGGTGTGAATTAAAACTTTAATTTAATTTAAATTTTACTTCGATTAGATAGCAATGATTGTTAGGATATCCCTATTTTTGTGGTCCATGAATATCCATAGTGTTTGATTATTTTTTAGAAAATGGAGCCACGAAAACAAATAACTTTTATATTTATGTGTGCATGCATACAAATCAAATATATAAAATAATATTGTAAATTAAAACATTAAAAATATTTTAGAAGGGTCCGACGGTATTAAACAAACAAAAAAGATAACTTAATATATTTCTAAATTATTATTTTTTATTAATATTATATGTGTTGTAGTTGTAGTCCTATTCTCATTGATATGTGTTGGGTAGATATCCTTTATATAAATCCCATCGGCCAACGAATTATTAGCTTTCAAAACAAATTTCTCTGAAACGATGGCGAATCCAAGTCAGAAACCCGAACAAGAAGAAACATTCACTTGCCAGATTTGCATTGAACCAGTCACCCTTCCAAACAAGTTCATTGAGTACAACAATACATGTGTTCACCCTTTTTGCACCGACTGTATGATCAAATTCGTCCAGATGAAGCTAAAAGACAACCAACCAAACAAAAGATGTCCTGCTACTACTTGCAAGCATTATCTCGAACCCTTATCATAGAGAGTGTTCGGAGTTGATTTTGAACGAGTGTGGTGATCAGAAATTGAAGAGATGTGTTTGTCTTACTTGCAAGAAACCATTTTGTTACATGTGTAAGGTTTCATGGCATGATGGTTTTACCTGTGAAGAGACCGAAAAGAACAAGGATGAAAACAACGTTGCCTTTGATGTTCTTTACAAGAGAAGAAGTGGAGGAGGTGTCCTAGGTGTGGCCATGGTGTAGAACGCGTTGTTGGTTGCGAGGTTATTCAATGCAGGATTGTTCTCCCTCTCCTTCATTACCTTAAAAACACACAAATTTAGGGGTGTTTTTCGTGTTAGGATTTCGGATTTTGTGTTTTTCAGGTCGGGTTTTTCGGGTTTCAAAGTTTTAAATCTAGACCCAAACTCAGCCAAAATCTCTCACGGTTTCTTCGGGTTTAGGTAATTCAGATTCGGGTTTTTTCTGGTTGAGTTAATCGGGTTTCGAGTATCCAAGTAAAAAAAATTACATTGCCGAATTCAAATGTAATATTTTTTTTCACTCGTAATGTAAATAAACCAATAACAAAACAAAAATAACCCGATAAAACATCTTCAAAAGAGTAAAATGAAACAAAGTTCAATCATAGTAAACAATACCAACATAATCGTCTTCAGTATGTTGTGATTAGGATGTTGGATTATAGTTGTTTTTAGTCATAAATTGAAACATTAATAAACCAAACACAATCAATTCATTATAGCTGGAATTTAAACAGTCGATTTGAACTAAATTCCAATAACGTCAATGGCTGAGACTTAGCTTATAATAGCTATATATATATATATGTATATATATATATAGTTTCAAAACTAAAAGTTTATTAAAGTTTTTCAGGTTGACTCGAAACCTAGAATTTAGACCCAAGAACCAACCCCAATTACTTTGGTTCGGGTTCAGGTTCAAGTTGGTCTTTTTCTCGAATCAGGTTAATTCAGGTTTGATACAAGTTTTCTCGGGTTGGATATCGGACTGCGGGTAAAAGTGACAACCCTGCACACAATCATAGTTAGGGTGTGCACTTGGGCTAAACCAAGATTTTCCATTTAGCATGATTATATTTTTCCAGTTTTCTAGAATAATGGATTTAGGTCTAAATTAATTTGTATTAATAATTAATCGATTAATAAAATTTAGGTTAAAATATTTGAATTACATATTAAACGTTTACAAATTATCTTATATGAAAACAAACAAAAAATTAAAATATGGAAATTTGGTTAAATTTGATTTTGACATAAAAAAAACAATCAGTTTTTGTTCGATATTAATAATATGAATCTTCTTAAAATTAATATTAGCAAAACAATAAATATGTATTGTGATATGTGCATATTGTTTTATATTACGACAAACAAAGAAATATTATATATATAGGGTTTGTATAATTTAAGAACTCTAAAAAAGTTAAGAACTCTTAGAAACCCTTTAAAACCAAACAATTTTTTAATTTTTTGTTATATATTAACATTATTTAAGAGTAGTTTTATCATATTTTATATAAAAAAAGTTGATTACATATATTAATCACAACTTTACATATATGTAAAATTTATGTACTAACAAATTTACATATGTGTAAAACAAAACATAGATATGTATAAAAACTAATTTTCAAAATTGTAATCGTAGATATAGATATTGAAAATGATAAAACTACTCTCAAAGAACGTTAACATACAAAAATTTTTACAAAAAATGTTGGTTTTCAAAGGTTCTTTCAAGTTCTTAAATAATTTAATAGTTCAGTCATGATAATCATCCTATATATATATATATATATATATATATATATATAGAGGATTGATTTCTTTTGAGAACCACTTTGAGTTTTAAGAACTCGAAAGAACTCAACGTAACAAAAAAAAATTTTGAATTTTTTTACACATGGGTAATACGTAAGTGTAAGTGATGTACAAAAAATTACGGTACTTTTTTACACAAAAATACCAAAAAAAAAAATTAGAATACACAAAAATACCAAAAAAACATACATGTTAAAACTTTATCGTTTAAAGATACCTTAAACTCATGCAATAAACAACACAAACAAACAAAAACACTATCATATCATCATCTTTACATTTAATATATTTTTTTTTAAGTTCACTACCCCATCCCAACCACCACCACCCACAAAACCTGCAAAAGAGCCCAACTTCAACCCCCTTTTGGTTCTTTTTCTCAAAGAACTTCTTTTAAAGATTATGTATAAACAAAAAAAATTATGTATAAACAGATGTTCTAAGTTATAAATAAGATGTAAAACGAGTCAAAATTTCTAATAACTTTTTTGATTATGTATAAACAAAAAAAATTATGTATAAACAGATGTTCTAAGTTATAAATAAGATGTAAAACGAGTCAAAATTTCTAATAACTTTTCTGTTTATGCAGATGCGGATGCATGTTTTGCTACAAATGCGGGAAAGAAAGGTGTTCCCCCTGGTCATTCCATCGCTCTGCTCTATCCATTTTATCTCTGTGTTTATTTCTAGGTTTTACAATTTGGATTGTTTACTTAGACTTAAAACCTAAGTTGTTAAAACATTAGGACCCTGTTGACAATAGTCGTGGCTAGCTAGTAATCAATACGTGACTTGGGGTACGATTTTACTGTTTATCTTTATATATGTCTGATATTAATTAAATGCTAAAATGATGTTGGTTTACGGTGTTTGGCCCTCACAAACTATGACATTCAATCTTAGGTATTTAAAAATATTCTTGTGGTGTTTATTTTTAGGTAAGTTTTATTAAATACATGATATACATTATATTATAGTTATTAAATACGCTAGGTGCACTCGATGCACAAAAGAACGAGGAAAAGAACACACAAAGCGTAAATAAATAATATATATATATATATATATTATTTATAAAGACATTACTATTATTCTATAAATAAAATTAACAAAAGCTATTATATAACATTTAATATCATATAATTAGTACCAAAAGTTTTAAAATAATCAAGATTCAAATATGTAGGTCCCCCCGAATGGATCTAAACAACGTAATTTGGATCAATCCGTATTCATGTAGCACATAATACAACTTGACGTGGTCTAAATTATACATATTATTATATAAATATTTCTTACACTTAACCATGTTTTTATTGAATATTATTTTTAGTTGACTCATATGTAGATTTTTATGGTTCTAATAGATAAAAGTTAAAATTGGATAGTTTTACTAAACTTAAGACAAACGAGTAAATTAACTTAACAATTATAACCTACTAATCCATTTATTTTATACACTCGTATATTTATGTATATCATAATAAGTTTAAAGTCTAAAATAAAATGAGTTATGATGAAAATGGTTGAATGATACGTAGAATCATAAATAAACTTTTTAATATCAGATAGTGGAATTTGACAACAATCTAATCTAACTATCTATCTATATAATTGTCTACCATAAAATCCTACGTGTCGCTCTCATATTGTTCCCCCCATTTTCTAGAGCCATCAGATGCTTGATTTCAAAATGGAGGCTTCTCATGCATTTGACCCGAATTTGCGGGTATGAGTCTCACCAAACCAGGATAGTCTTTAAATGGGTTATAACATCTCATTTATTTGTGAAACTATTTCATAATCAAACAATAATTTTTGCGGGTCATGGGTCTCACCAAACCCGGATAACCCTTAGACGGGTTATAACATCTCATTTTATTTGTGAAATAACTCCTTAATCATCAGAGACTAATTTCCACAGGTTATGGGTCTTACCAAACCCTAATAGCCCTTAAATGGGTTATTAGATCTCATTTATTGGTAAATGTTTTCATCATAAAACCCTAATTTAATTTAATACCTTTACCTGTTCTCCGTTGCTGCTCTATTATCTCCATCGCCGGTTAACTTCCGATACTACCCACCATCGTCAACTACATCACCGCCCCCTTTTTCATAAAACAAATATTTGTGTTCATGTTTGTTCATTTAAAGAAAATAAACATGCTTGTGTTTATTTATGTTTGTTCGTTAAAAATCTAAAAAACCTATACATCTCAATTGAAAAACTCAAAACGCTAAAAAGTATAATAACAAACTAATATATAGGTATTAAAATTAAAAAAACTATGTTAAAAATAAAATAAATCATCATCATATAGTAAAACGATTAAAAATAAAAGCTTAAATAAACTCCCGTAACACGGGAGGATCAAACTAGTGATATCTATATTTACATTGGACCAAGGAAATATTGGTGGGCTGTCAAAAAGAAACAATCATAACAAAGTCAAGTTTATATAAAGTAATTGGGCCATGGATTTTATTTTGATACAAGAAGGTGTGTCGGCTAATCTGGGGAACGAAAAGTGTGGGAAACGAATATTATTATTACTAGTTTGAGGCCGTGTCTTACACGGGTAATTGATAATTAATTTAAATTTTAGTCATTAAATAAAATAAAATCAACAACATGATTATATATTATTAATACAATTACAGTTTACATTAAAATAATAAAAATTACACAACTAAAATTACACAAATATGTTACAAATAAGAAAAACTTTCCTTGTACACTACATTTGTGATTGTATTGGTCGATATACATTGTTTATCATAAATCAAAATCTTTAATACATGTATGTTTGTAACTCTTGATAAGGTAACATATAAGTTTGCTTATAACCCTTCCGTCTGACAGGTAAGATTCTTTAAGTATATACCAACCAAAGATAAAGGATAATATATCCATGAAACTTACAAAAAAAATAATATTTATACCCATAAAATATCATACATTTTAATCAATTAATATGATGTCATTTGAGATTATCTGCTCATGTTTATCCAAAAATAGTTATTGTCCCAAGAACCAGATTACTTGAACTTTGATAGAATAATCATCTTTAGAATTTGAAGTTGATTGATCATCATTAATATGTTGTCATTAATAATTGATTTTATATTTTACAATTAAAAATTGTATAATCAAGCAACATATACAACCGAAAATTAAAATATAACAAAAATAATTTGTTTCATTTCATATGATGTAATTTCCAGAAAAATGACAAAGACATACTAACATCAAAATATGGTCATATAACAATGATTATTCTGAGTTAGCAGAATATTAGAATATTTAAAGTTGCATAAAGTGAAAGTAATGATTCTTATTTATAATACTTGAAAGTATTGGATTAGGAATGTTTAAATTTTGAATACTAATAACATGTTATTAGTTAATATTATGGGAAGTTGTTGGAATATTTAACTAATCGATATATATATATATATATATATATATAGGATTGAGTTCTTTTGAGAACCTCTTTGAGTTTTAAGAACTCGAAAGAACTCAACGTAACAATTTTTTTTCGAATTTTTTTTACACATGGGTAATACGTAAGTGTAAGTGATGTACATAAAATTACGGTACTTTTTTACACACCGAATCGACTTTTTACATATGTGTAACTAACGTTTAAACTTGTGTAATCATCAAAAATACTTATTCTCTCTCCTGTTTCATTTTTTAATTACATTTAATCTCAGTCACATATTTCATATCATTTAATTAAATGTGTGGTCAAAAATTGAGTTCTTAAAGTTCTTAAAACTCATTAAGGTTCTCAAATAACCCTCCTATATATATATATATATATATAGAAAAGATGGAATACGCTAATCTCTATCGTACAAAACCATACGCGACACCAGCGAGCGTCGATCTACACTTATCATTCAGTTGAAAGCGGTTGAGGAGATCCCGTGTATTTTTAAGCGAGAAGGGTACGATTATCTTTTGATTCGTCATTTAAATTTGGTAATTTGCATAGAAACGGTTACGATCCTGATATTTAGCTTAATCAAAATCAATTTCTTATTTTACGAAACAATTTTTGTACCAAAAACTATCAATTGAGCTCTCTAAGTACATGAATCAGTTTTTCAAGCGATTTTTGTGATTTTAGGGGTTTGAAATGGAAGAAGATCGCGAATGTAAGTTTTTGCTGTGTTTAAATTAATCATCTGTAGATGTTTACTATCATGAGAATCACATGATAATTGATTAGTCTAGTTTGTGAGCGTGTTAAGAGCGTGTTTATATTAGGACTGTCTTTGATTTTTGATGTTTCATAATATGAACGTATCATGAGCGTGTTACTATATCTGATTATGAGCTGATTATAATGTTGTATAATATAAGCGTCTTATGAGCGTGTTACTAGGATTTGTTAAAATGGTTTGATTATAATTTTTGAGCGTGTTTTGAGCGTGTTTGGATTATAATTTTATATTGATGTTTTGTGTAGATGATTCAAGCGTTTTGGTTGAAGGTTAAGGGGTTGATATCATTCCTGAAGTTGCTTCTTCATACAGACCTGTTGACTAATACTATATGCAAAACCAGTTGTTAAGTTATCACAAACAAGCTTACCAAACACACAAGAGCAGTTAAAGAACATGTTATTCAGTCATCACAAACAAGCCTACCAAACGCTTGTCAAACGCTCATCAAACGCACAAGACCAGTTAAAGAACCTGTTATTCAGTCATCACAAACAAGCCTACCAAACACTTTTTATACCCATTTAGTGAAATCAACCCAAACTCTTTTCAAACGCCTACAAACAGAGGTTAATTGACAACGTAATAACCAATAATTAAAAACAAATAATACAATTTCAGATAAAATTAAACCCTAAAATGATTACATTTACTGATTGTTGTTAAACGCTCATGAAAACAACTATTAAAACCTCTCTAAAACCTAAAATGATTACATGAATAATAAACAAACACCTGATTTATTAGTAATCTGAGGTTTATCTTGTTTAAGCTTTGATCTTCGTTCCTTCGTTGAAGCAGATGAGTTAAGGTTCTTTGTTTTATCCATCTTCATTTTTCGATTGAATGTAGTATGCTTCAGTTGCTTCGTTGCCGGAACAATTGATAGTTTTTGTTGATTGAATGAGTACGCTTCGTCGCCGAGATTAGTTGATTAATAGGTTGATTATTGCGAGTAATTTTAGGAGAATAATGGAAACTAATTGACGATCTTACCCTTTTTGAAGAATAGAGGCGCGTGTTTTGAAAAATTTGATCGACGCTTGCTGTTCTCGCGTACGCTTCGTACGATAAGGGATTAATGTACACTAACCGCCCTCTCTCTCTCTCTCTATATATATATATATATATATATATATATATATATATATATATATATATATATATATGTTAACAACTTATAGAAAAAAAAAGTAGCAAAGATTTCGGATTTTATGGAAGCATGGTAAAAGGCTTTTAACCCGATTATCTATTTAATTAAAAAAATAATAATGTGAAAATGGAATATCCTTGAAATATAATGAGAAGCATGATTAAGTTACAAATAATAAAAAATAAAAATAATATATATTTCTATTAAGCTACATTATGATTAAGATATGAATCTTAATGAATTTTTATAAATTTTAATAATAAATGTTATAACTGTAATTTTTTTTAAAAAAAAAGTTGTGTGTAACTTTATCATTTTGAGTATAAAGCATAATTAGCACTTTAATTTTGTACAAACCAACATGTAAAACTAACTTAACCCTTTTCGTTGTCTTTGTATAAAATTAAATTTAATAAGTTAATATAATATTGAAATTATGTAAATAACTGATGAAAACGATATTCTAGGTTTCAATATCCTAAATGATTTTTTGAATACGAAAATAGTGGAATGAGATTGAAACAATTTTTTTGGTTTAACGTTTTGAATGGATTTAGTTAAAAGTAATTTGTCTTATAAGGCATATTAAACTAAAAATATTTAAATGTTTAAAAAAAGTATAAATCAAGCCATAAAATATATATTTCTGAAGCATTTTGGTCTGAGTTATGGAAGAAAATATTGAAAACTAAATATTGTTCTTCTTATTGCTAAAACCCTTTATACTACACAAAAAAATCATATAAATAAATGACAAATAGTTCATCTAGTAAATCGTTATACATATGGATTATAATTATAATGTACAAGACATATATAATAAGTATTCTCCATGTTTGAAATATTTATACAAAATGTTTGGTGAAAATTAAGAAAATACACATTTTTCTGAATTCAAATGCATTTGAGAAAATTTTAAATCCAAATTTGAAACCAATATTATATAAAAAATTATGCACTACTACTCGAATCTCAATTTAAAAACAATTTGCAGTTTTCCTAAAAATCCAAATTCTTTGACAATGATGCATCTTTATTTTCTTTAATTTGCAATTATCTGTACTTTAGAATTTTATTATAACATGCCTGCAATTTCAATTTTGATATTTTTTTATTTCACAATTAATGTTAATGAATGAATCGGTTTGGATTTACATTGAATAAAAATTAAATTCATATATTGAATGGACTTAAAAATAAGGATCACATATTAAAATGGGGTGAAAAAAATGTGAGGGTTCCTAAGAGATTGTCAAGTGTCAAGAATGAGTTTTCTTTTACTAGAATAGATAGAGTTTTGATTTTTAAGAGGCAGCCGTGAAGTAGAGTGAGAAAAGAAGAAAAGAAGCCTTTGGTTCGAGCAGAGAACGTTTGGGTTCAACACCTACTCAACCAAACATTATTATTCCCGGTTTGATATTATTATTTTCATTATGAATTTAATATTTGAACATACTTATTTTGGTTTGTACTTGAGTATGGTTGTTGGCTAAACCCTTAGACCGCCTAGGCTTATGATGAACTTTTGTTGATTTTGAATTTGATTTGGACTTCGTCTCTGGTTTATGATTAAGTAAAAGGTTTCTTAGATTTCATTCGATGCATATGCGTGCTTAGGATTGCTTGACAAGTTTTATTGTTTCACAGTTTTCATATAATAGGATTCTGTTAGGTTATCTACTGTGTGTTTTTGACTATTTTGTGGTTGATATGCATTAAAACCATATGAATAATAATAATAAATCAAGTAGACTTAAGTGTGTTACTAATATAAATAGTTGTAACGTGATAGATTATATGATAAGTCTTGGTTGTTTGAATTACTAGATTTAGTTCTTCGTAAGGAGTCCGTCTAGGTTTGATTTATCAGCTCTGTTTATCTAGTCGAGTGAGTTCTTTAAACTACCTTTTATTTCCGCACTATAAGGTATGATTTCTTATAGAGGTACTTGTCATAAAATAAATTAGCGATCGTAAGTGAGTCTAATTAAACCGGTAATTTTAATAGCTTATTAGGATTCCCTAGATGTCTTCTTGAGAAGGGTCAAGGGTCTTGTTCGGTTTTCCAATTAAGTGAATAGTTTAAGACCCGGTTCCATAACTTAGCATATTCCTACAATTTGATAATTGATACATTTGGGATTCTAGCCTAGGTGGTTGTTCGTCATCATATGAGTTAATTCTAGATCTAAGTCATCTTAATTAAGTTTTATTAATTAGTTTTAATATTAATTTTTAGTGAAACCCCCCATAACAATATAAATAAATAGTCGCGTCTGTAGTTAAGTCTAATTTAGCTAGCTAACGTAATTTAAAAAGTCTCGTGGATTCGATATCCGGACTTACTTAGCTGTACTAGAGTCGACCGATTCACTTGCCGGTTAGTAGCTTTAGTTAAGTTAAGAGTCTAGAATTATTACTTACTGTCTAGATTAGCATAATTTAGTTAATAATTATTTGACTACTTTTAGCACATTAAGTTTTTGGCGCCGTTACTTTGATTAGACTTGCTTACTACATACGTGCTATTTGTTTTGTTTTTTATTTTTTATTTATTTATTTTTTGAGTCGTAAGAGTCTAAGTAGTTTTTATTTTATTTTTCTTTTTGTTTTTCAACTTTGTTTTGAGTTGTAGGAGTTTGGATAAATAGTTTATTTTAATTGCTTTAAATTAGTTTAGTTTTTCTTTAATATATTTTTTATTCTACTATTATTTGGTACCCGCGATCGTTTTTCTTTTAAGTTCATCTTTGCAGTGATCTTAATGAAGTGTTACTATGGGACCAGAGTTGAAGAAAATACTCATAAAAATCAAAGAGGTTTAACTGTACAAGAGTTAGAAATACAGACAATTATGGACCACCTAGATATAAACAGCTACCAGCCCAGATTCTGTGTGTTGTTTGATAAGATGGGGAGTATCATCGGTTGTAAAGACTCATCTGGCGCCATGATGGATCACATACCACATCAAGAAGAGATATTATACGATTTTTTACATGTCATCCATCGTATTAATGCAAATGCACTGTGACATTAGTCGATTTTTTTATTCATATTCGTATTTGTATTTGTATTTGTATTTGTATTCGTTAAACCGACCCGTTGAGTCATTTCAATGTATTATTATTTGACATCTATCATTTAATATTAATTATGAAGATTTATATTTATTATTCGTTCATTTTCTATTTGTTCGGTTCACATAATGAAACTCCGGGATTTACAGTTAATAAAATAATTAATCTCCAAACTATGCGGGTATAATATAATATACAAATAATCCAAGGATACAAAGTTATATCAAGTTTATATAACATTTGAACGTTCAAGATTCATTGTGTAAATAAATTTTAAAATTAATTTATATATATTTATAAAGTCTAGGGGTTTAAAGTGTAAATATTTAAAATATAATATTATATTAAAAGAAAATTAACCCAACCCCACCAGCCCCCCTAAATCCCGTTTTTCCGGCGAGAGTCGCCGCCGGCGAGCCAAAAACAACTCCGACGACTCGTTTAACACCCGTAAAACATGCTCTTTGACCCAATTAGTTAGTATAACACGTTTCTCTGCCAATTAGGACATGTAATCAAGCTAATTAATTCGTATTAACAACCTTAAAGGCTGATTTCAAATCGTGTAACCGCCAGAATATAATTTAAAATTAATAACAACCAATTACTCGTCCTACGCTCCAATTGACACAATAAATAGAATGCAATCGTTCGTCTAAACCTGCTTTAACATCAATACACACAAAGAATACTCTCTCTAATGCCTTAATTTTTTTTGTTCAAGACCGAACTCCGACGAGCTCCGTTCACCCTCTTTCTGACACCAAATCAAGTAAGTGTTATATGGTTTTCAATCATTATAAGCCACGAAACAAAACCCCTAACATAAATTAACCAAACATGGAATGGATTAAACTAATTGAAATTCTAGGGTTTTGAGGTTGAAGATGAACATGAGTTAATAGTTACAGAATTTTTGTTTCTGTTATAAAACCAAGCAAACAAACTGGTCAAGTGGGTAGGCCATGGGTCTGTGGACGTAAGGACCCGGGTTTGAACCTGGGTCAGACCCGTTTTTGCTTATATTTTTTAACCTTTTCTTTTCATTATATAAACAAGTTAAATTCATTAAAAGTTATTATTTAAATCAATTAAAATCTTATAAAGTTAAATAAAATCTGTTAGAAGTTTATTTTATCAAATTTCCTCTAAAACCAACTTTAGTTTTCCGTTTAAGTCTTGAGCAAACCCGGTTAATAATAAAATATTAAAAATCATATTGTTAATTATATATTACGTTAACGCAATCGTTCCGTTTAAAAATCAATATAATATAAATATTATAATCTCATATAAATAATACATTGCTAATAGTTAATTAATAACAAAATAACAATAAAACCGTTAACTCACCGTTAAAGAATATAATATATTATATTATAAAATACTCTAAAATATACTAAATTAATTCGTAATCTTTAACATAAAACTATATCAATTAAATTTCTATAATCCCACTAGTTAGTGTTTCCATTTGTACTTTCTTTCTTTTATATATAGTTTGTGAGGTTCGACCGCTTCGGTTCCTTTAACGCATCTTCGCTTATTATTTCAAGTTATTTCTCAATAATTTCTCACACCCCTTTTCTCACACCCCTTTTTAACGTTTTTACATAATTTGGGGGTAACATATATATCGTATTCAAACCCATTTGTTTATTAGTTCTTATTACAAACTACAATTCGCATCATGGACTTGTGTGTTTACTTGTTACTTGCTCAAAGATTATGTTGGGTCAAGAGTTTGACCTAAATGAGGAGATTTGACCTAAATGAAGAATATGGAAGATTGGAATCTTCTCAACCTCCTCAGAATCTGCTAAGTATTGAATCCGGGTACACATTGGACCTTCGAGTAAGCTTTTACTTAGCCGAGTACGAGATTTTGCCTTCCGGGCAAGGTTTACTTCAAATAGTCTTCTTAAGTGGATATCCGAGCAAGGTATGCTTTTTAGTGTTTTCCCGAGTAAGGTTCATTAATTTGGCATATCCGAGCAAGGTTCACTTTGTCAAGCAGGATTGTTCTTCAAGACCAAGTATTTTACTCTTCCGAGTAAGTTATGGTCAACCAAGTCCAAGAAGCCAAGTATTTGGAAGACCGGGCAAGGTATTCTTTAATGAATATGGTCCGAGTATACTTGATGAGTTAAGAGAATATTTCTAAGTTATATCGAGTAAGATTCAGCTCAAGCAAGGTACAGTGACTCTCGAGTACGCTTTGCTAATAAGTTATTCATTGACAAAGAGCCGAACAGGACCATAGAAGAACAAGGTTGCTCGTAAGGATTTATCGGGCAAAGTTTGATAAATCCAAGAAGATTGAAGTCTACTCGGTGAATATTTTACTTGGTAAAATATTCTTTAAGTAAAGTCTACCCGGAAACTGATTCCCGAGTACACCTCTATGTTTACCAAGTCTGAAGGAAGGCCGAGTACACTGCGTACTCGGAAACTGAAGATTAATGAAAAGCCTACCCGGAAGACTTGTTTTACTCTTAGTTTTATTTTTGAATATGTAATTTGAATATGTACTATCGGATAGGGTGTCTAGAAGGAATGACAGCTGTCCTAGGTTGGCAGGCCTATAAATAGAATAATTAGGGCACGCCGGCAAGGACAAGAGACAAAATACGAGACAGACACACACGACACATTAATTGAGAATATTTTGTGTGACGTCTGTCTGAGGATTCCTTCCAAAACCCTAAATCGATTATCTTTTTGTATGACTAACGTTATATAAATGGAAATATCTTGAGTGAATCCTTTGTTTTTGCCTTCTGTCTTTGAATATTCATTGCAACCGTATGTTTGTTATTGATTCCGCCTTTAACAAACGGTCATCTTTCTAAATATAGTAACCCGTCATTAACTCTCTTGTCGACACGATTAATTTTGTGTGAGTTATGACATGATTGATTAAAGATCCGAGCCGAATCGAACATCACAATTTGGGACCTGACAAGTGGTATCAGAGCTTGTTACTACTATTTTTAGAAAGACTGTTGCTGATTGAAGATTTGAAGAAGAATGACGTAAGCAGAGCACTGTTAGATTGATTTGTGACGTCAGCTGCCTTGTTCTTCATTTTTCTTCCAGATCTACAAGTTTTAGGTGTTTTCTTTTCCTTATTTCACTTAAAGCTTTGATTTTTGTTGTTGAATCTTGTTCTATTCATATCAGACACCTCAGATCTAAGAATTTATTCTCAGATCTGATTGTTTTACTCTTTTTTTTTTAAAAGAACTTAACTTGTATTTTAAGAAAATGTCTGGATATGAGGAACAAGAGGTGTCTACTAATAAGATACCTAGATTGTATGGTCAGGAGAACTTTACCAATTGGAAAGTGCTTTTTGAAGCTGCTGTTTGTTACAATGATGTGGATATGTGGAATTCTATCAAGAATGGTCCACAAGCTGCTGTTGAAGAAGGTGCTAATGCAAATGCTATTGCTGCTGTCAGAGAGAGAATGAGAAAAGTTGATGACAGAGCATTGGCTATGCTCAAACTTGGTCTGTCTTGGGAAATTCTCACAAAGGTTGCACATCATCAAAGTGCTAAGGCTATGTATGATGCAATCCTTGAGATGTATGAAGGGAACACTGAATCGAAGAACATTAAGAAGCAAAGACTGAAGCAACAGTTAGAAAGATTCAAGTATAGAGATGGAGAAAGGTTGAAGTCAGTACTAGAACGTTTTCTGAGTATTGTGAATAAGTTGAGAACAACTGATTATGTAATGACTAATTTTGATTTGAATACAAAGTTGCTCAACTCAATGCCAAAAGAATGGCATACTGCTTGCAAATTCATCCTTCAAAAGCAGAATTTCAATGAATTGAAATTGGATGATGTAGTATGTTTTCTTCAAGCTGCTGAACTTGAAATGATTGAGAATGAAATGATTAAGGAAGATAAACCAAGTTTCAATGTGTCAAATGCTTTAACTGCTCCAATGGGGAATCTTACAACAAAGAATCAACAACAAATTCCCATCATTGAAGAACCAAGTGATCACAACAATGAGACTCCTAGGTCATTCATTGGAGGTGGTTTAAGCAGTCAAGGTGGTCAACAGAGGTTTAATGTTCAATTGATTGATGATGATTCAGCCTCTGTGGGAAATGGAAATGCTCAAAGTGCTGGTGCAGGGCATGTTCAAGGGAGTGATGCACAAGCCCTGATGTCTATGTTCACTGAATCCTACAATGCATTTGTGGCCAAAAACTTGATTCACACAAGTGTAGTGCAGGATGATTTGGAACAAATAGATGCTGATGACCTTGAAGACATGGATCTCAAATGGCAATCTGCAATGTTGGCATTAAGAAGCAAGAGACTGTACAATAGAACTGGTAGATCACTAGTTTCTGGTCCAAATGAGAGAATAGGATTTGACAAGTCCAAGGCTATCTGCTACAACTGTCAACAGCCTGGACACTTTGCAAGAGAGTGCAATATGCCAAGGAACTTTCAAGACAATCAGTTCCAACAGCCAAGAAACCAACAACAATACCAGCATAATGTGAATAGAAACAACAACCAGCAGAACTTCAACAATAACCAAGGCTTCAATCCCAACAACAACAACTTCCATCCCAAATTTAACAACCATTATCAGCCTCAGATGAACAACCAGCAGGGTATGAATCAGAATCAAATGTATCCAATGAACAACACTCAAAATCAAGCTATTCAAAACCCTGCAACTAACAACATTCCAGCAAACCAAAATCAACCAAGAAATCAAGGCAATGTGGCAGTAACTACTCAGCATGAGGGAAGCTTTGGCTGGAGTAACCATGAGGAAGATATAGCAGATGATATCAGAAGAGCTAATGTGGCATTCATGGCCATAGACTCTGCATCTTCATCTAAGGTACATTCTGATCCTAATGCTGATTTACCTAAACTTGTCAATGAATTAAAAGAAAAGGTTGGTAAGCTGGAAAGTGAGTGTTTTAAGAAGCAAAGCATTATCAATGCTTATGAGGCAAGTGAGATTGTTAGTGAGGAAAGAATGAAAAGTTTGGAAGAGGATTGTATGAATAGCTATAGAGCTCAGACAAGATTCACAACTGAGATTAGTGGGTTGAAGAAGATGGTGATTGATGAAAAGGTGCTGAATACAAAGCTGCAAACTGAAAATGAATTCCTAAAGAACTTAGTTTCAACTGGAAACATTTGTGGAATTCTGAATCATGTAAAAGAAGATGAAAAGTACAAGGCTGTTCCACCACCATTCAACAACAACTTTATGCCTAAAGTTGACAAAGAGAAGAGAAGTGCTTATCTACAACAGTTCAAAGATGTGTTTCAAGACAAAGAAGATGTTGCAGATTTGTACAAGAATGTTGAGGTGAGTGAAGATGGTGAATTTGTTATGAAGAAAGAACTGAAGCAAGAAAAGTGAATTGGTGTTCAAGTATCAGAAGATGATCTTGAGTCCATTGATTTAAATCTAGATGACTTGAGTGATTTAAGTGATCAAATCACTGAAGAAGAGTTAAAGGCATCACAAAGGGGAAGAAAATATAGAAAGCCTGAATCTGTTGATCAACTTCCAAAGTATCCTCCAGTTACACATAAAATGAAAAGAATGAATGAGCAAATGAAAAGAGAACATGTTTCTTTTGACATTTGTGAAAAGAAGAATGTGTGTTACAATGCTGTCAGACCTCCAAGCAAAAAGTTGTTGGAAAAATTAGAAAAGAACAAGAAAAAGAAGGTAAATAAGGAAGAAATGGATATAGAATATATTACTCCTATCTATCATATCTTTTCAAGTGTTGAAGACTTTGATGTGGGAGAGGTAGAAACTGTTGAGGAATATGAAAGAAGGAAGTCAAGATATAGAGAGAATGAAAATGATCAACCACTGAATTTGAAGAAGATTGTCTTTGTCAAAGGGAATGTGGAAAGAAGTGACATCAGAATGGCTGAGTTTGTTCCATTCTCAATTAATTTTGACAATCTGAAAACAAAGAAGACAATTGGAGTAAGAGAGCCCAAACCAAGTGAAAGATTCAGGAGACCAAAAGAACATGAGATGTTCAAAGGAAAGGTGTGGTGTAGAAAATGTGATGAATATGGACACCATACTGATTCATGTAATGAGAGACTCAAGTTTCAGCCATTTCATGTCCCAAATGGAACAAAGTTTGGTCAAGACTTTGTTTTGTACAAAGAGAAGTATGCCATGTATTTGGGAAAGGGAAATGTGAGTAGTATAGAGACAAGAGTTGAAGTGAAGGCTGAGACAAAGGAGAAGAAGCAAATAACTGAGAATGTGAGAAGAAGTAAATCACCTCAGAAGCAAAAGCAGGTGATAATGAAGAACCAGTCATTGAAACTTACCAAAGATACTCATTCAGTCAAGTCTGATGAGTCACAAGAATCATCAGGCAGTGAGAAATCAAGGAGAAAAACTGTATATCAAAGAAAGAAACAAGCTGTACTCACTGGTGATGAAAAGTTCTTGTTAAAACATGGATATGAACCACAAGGTTTCACATGGAAACCTAGAACTGAAGCTAAAGTTGAAGCTGTGACTGATGTAAGAGACTTCTCAGAAACTAAGGACTATGTCTTACAAGAAAAAATAACTGACTCAGTTGAGCTTGACAATTCAGCTTCACTTGTTAAGACACCAAGAGAGTGTGGATATGAAACTGACAATGCTGATAATCTGGAGATCACTCATGAAGATCCTGAACCTACTACACTCACTTCCCAGGCTGCCACTGAAATTGACAATGATGAGTTGCAAGTTGTTGAAGCTTGCACTTCATCACCTAACTAATCAAGTTTGTTTTGGTGCAGGAACAGACCACTACTTTGAATGATATATGGTATATGGATAGTGGTTGTTCTAGGCACATGACTTGTGACAAAAGGTCACTTGTGAATTATGTAGAAAAATATGAAGGTCCAGTTGCCTTTGGGAGTGATGATAATGGAGGAAAGATTGTGGGTAAAGGGATATTGACAAATGGAAAAGTGTCTTTTGACAATGTCTTTCATGTTGAGGGACTACAATACAATCTGTTGAGTATATCTCAAATGTGTGATAAGGGTTACAAAGTCAGTTTTGATGATTCTCATTGTTTCATCTTAAAACCTGAGTTCGTGATCCCACCTGAAATGATTATGATGATGGCACCAAGAAATGGCAACCTGTATGAGTTGAATATGAAAGATGCTATTTCAAGAGGTGGTGCATGTTTTGTTTCCAAAGCCACTGAAAATGAATCTAAATTGTGGCATAGGAAGTTGTGTCATGTGAACTTGAAGAATATGAACAGATTGGTTAAAGGTGACCATGTGATTGGTCTACCTACAAGAGAATTCAAGTTAGATAATCATTGTGACTCATGTCAAAAGGGAAAACAACACAAGTCAACTCATAAGTCAAAAATCATCAATTCAATTGATCAACCACTTGAATTACTTCACATGGATCTCTTTGGTCCTGTGAGTGTACCAAGTATTGGAAAGAAAAGATACTGTTTGGTGATCATTGATTACTAATCAAGATATACTTGGGTTTATTTCCTAAGTACCAAAGATGAGACTGCTGAGTTGATTAAGGGTTGTGTTACAATGACTGAAAACAAACTGAATAAGAAAGTGAAAAAGATGAGAAGTGACAATGGTACTGAGTTCAAGAATGGAGTTATGGAAGAATTCTGCACAAAGAAAGGAATATTTCAAGAATTTTTAGCTCCTAGAACTCCGGAACAAAATGGTGTGGCAGAGAGAAGAAACAAAACTTTGATAGAAGCTGCCAGAACCATGTTGGCTGATGCTAACTTACCTGTCACATTCTGGGCTGAAGCAATCAACACTGCTTGTTATGTTCAGAACAGGGTGCTTGTGAACAAAAGGCATGATAAAACTCCTTATGAGATTTTCAACAATAGAAAGCCTTACATCAAGTTCTTCAAGCCCTTTGGCTGCAAATGTTTTTTATTGAACACTAGAGACTATTTGAACAAGTTTCAAACTAAGTCACTAGATTGTTTCTTTGTTGGATATTCTACTCACTCAAAAGCATACAGAGTATATGTGAAAGATCACATGAGTGTAATAGAGTCATCTGACATCATTTTCAATGAAAATCAATTCAACACAGTCAGTGGTGCAACATGGCTGTTTGATCATGAGAAGTTAATAAAGTCATTCAAGATTTATTCTGAAGACTTTGGTGATTCATTCTACAAGACCAGTGTGATTGAAGAGAATAAGAAGAAAGAACTGGACTTGGAAGAATTGTGGAAGAAGGTTGCTAGAAAAGAGAAGGAATACACTTTTGTGAAGAACTCCTCAAGCACTGACATTGAACAAGATCAGGAGATGACAAGTCAAGATAGTCCTAATGAACAAAATGATCATGTTTAGAATGGGAGTGACACAGGCAACAAATCAAATGAAGATGAGAATGCTTCCACAGCAAGATTTCAAGACTTGTTTCAAAGCTTGAATCTGGGAAACAATGGTGCAACTACTTCAGGCCAGAACAATGATGAAGCACCAGAGTTTCATGATGCAGAAACTGATTTGATCATTGAAGAACCTGAACTCAATGAATCAAATCTTGACACAAATTTGTCTACAAATATGATAATACAAACACCTTATGTTGAAAAGAATCATCCCTCTGAAAACATCATTGGAGATATAAATGAAAGAGTTACTAGAAGTCATTCTGAATCTGCAAACATCTGTCTTTACTCTTGCTTTCTATCCCAAATAGAGCCAAAGAACATTGCTCAAGCTTTAAAAGACAATAGTTGGGTAGAAGAAATGCAAGAGGAGTTGGCACAGTTCAGAGATCTACATGTGTGGGACCTTGTAGACAAGCCATATGACAGATATGCAATAGGAACCAAGTGGGTTTTCAGAAACAAAAGGGATGAAAGGGGTTTGGTGATTAAGAACAAAGCTAGACTTGTAGCACTGGGATGTCTTCAAGAAGAAGGGATAGACTTTGAGGAAGTGTTTGCACCAGTTGCAAGACTGGAAGCCATAAGAATTTTCCTTGCATATGCTGCCTCAAAGGACATAAAAGTATTCCAACTTGATGTTAAATCTGCATTCCTAAATGGAAAGATTGATGAAGAGGTGTATGTGGCTCAACCACCAGGTTTTGAGGATCCTATGTATCCAAACAGGGTGAATAAGTTAAACAAAGCCCTCTATGGATTGCATCAGGCTCCTAGAGCTTGGTATGATGAGCTGTCAACTCATCTTCTTGAATATGGTTTCACTAGGGGAGCCGTTGACAAAACACTCTTCTACAGAAGAAAGGGATCAGATTTGTTACTTGTACAAGTCTATGTTGATGATATCATCTTTGGGTCTACAAATGAAGATATGTGTTTGGAGTTTGAAGAGGTGATGAAATCCAAGTACAGCATGAGTTCCATGGGTGAAATAAACTTCTTTCTGGGACTGCAGGTTCAACAAAAGGCTGAAGGGATCTTCATTCACCAAACTAAGTATGTGCAGGACATTTTGAATAAGTTCAACTGTCATGATTACAAGACTGCTTCAACTCCAATGGACACCAAAGAAAAGATGATAGCTGATGAAAAGGGGGAGTCAGTTGATGAGCATGAATACAGAGCCAAGATTGGATCTCTGATGTATCTGACTGCAACTAGACCAGATATCATGTTTGCTGTGTGTGTGTGTGCTAGGTTCCAGTCAAATCCAAAAGTCTCCCACATGAATGCTGTTAAAAGAATATTCAGATACTTGAAGAGAAGACCAGACTTAGGGATTTGGTATCCAAAGAACCAATCCTTTGATCTGATTGCATATACAGATAGTGACTATGATGGATGCAATATGAGTAGAAAGTCAACATCAGGGGGATGCCAGTTTTTGGGAGAAAGGCTAGTGTCATGGCAATGCAAGAAACACACTACAGTATCAATCTCAACTGCAGAAGCTGAATATGTTGCTGCATCTGCCTGCTATGCACAAGTTCACTGGATTCAAAATCAGATGCTGGACTATGGTTTGAATTTTCTACACACCCCTATTCTAATTGATAATAATGCTGCATATTTCACTGTTAAAAATCTTGTGCAACATTCCAAGACTAAGCACATTGAGATCAGACATCACTTCATCAGAGATTGCAGTGAAAAAGGTTTGATTGAAATGCAAAGAGTTGATACAAGTGATAATTTGGCTGACCTATTCACCAAACCACTTGATAGAACCAGGTTCAACTTTCTTTTGAAAGCCCTGGGGATGATCAACTCTAATGAAATTTGATTAAGGATGTGTGCTTGGTTGTGTGCCTCTATGTGCTAATTGAATATTATAGAAGAGGTCACACATGTTAAATGTTATTGAAAAATGTTAGTGAATATGTTGCTAAATATGTTACTGAATATGTTCCTGAATATGTTAGTGAATATGTTGCTAAATATGTTACTGAATATGTTACTGCATATGTTGCTGAATATGTTACTGAGTATGTTAAATGTTATGTGACTTAACTGTTTCTATGTGTGTCTCTCTGTGGTAACTGATTATTTTATTAGAGATTACACATATTGAATATGTTTCAACTGAATGTTGATTGAATTTGTTTTGAATATGTCACTGTTCTGATGTTAACTGATAGGTGCTTAAGTGACTATCTGTGCAATTTGTTTGAAATGGATGATAATCATTGACTATCATGTTAACTGATCTGATGTTATGATAAATAGTCTGATCTGTTTAAGTGATATTGATTGCTTATCTGATGTCATGAGTAATCACATGTTTTTGGTTACTTGTTTATGTTCTTAATCTGATCTTCTAATGTTGTTAAGATAGGATAGACATTGAATGTTAGTATAGTCTGTTCTTCTTGATGATGTTTAGAATGATTAAGATTTGAGTATGTAATGCAACTGTTTGTGTCAAAAATGTGTTTTATGTCAAAATTAAGTGATTCAATGAATTTTATAATGAATTTTGCATAAATACTATATTTTTGGTCAAAACATGAGCAAGTTGTTTAATGGTGAAGAGATATGATAAGATTATTCAGTTCAAGCTTTTAAGAAGCTTAAAAGAATGATTTTTAAAGGGAAAGATCTCAAACAGTTGTTTTTGCTGAAAATTATGTCATTTGCCCAGTTGGAAGGACATGCACCTTTGTATGTTTGGTCCTTAAGTCTCTATTGACTCAAAGGATAGCCATTGACCTGAAAACTGAATGCATTTGGGGCAATTATGACTTGTTTCTTATTCCTTCACTTAAAACTATGTCAATAACTCTGAATTTGATAGGACATATACTCACATGTATGTTTGGTCCTGTTGACCATTTTTGGTCAAACAGGATAGCCATTAACCTGATAATGAAGAGATATTGGGGTGATTGAATATTAAACTGTATTTTTTTGGGAAATGATAGTACATTGACTACTTAGCTGATCATATGGAATTAATAGGCTAAAAGGGCCTTAGTATAGTCATTAACATGTATGGTTGCTTTCCCATGATGATGTAAAATCTAAGGTGATATAAACATAATGAAAATGCTAATCTTTATGTGGAGATGCATAGTCATACACGAGCCTGTTGTTATTTGGTCAACCAAAAAGAAACATTTTGTTTAATTATGACAAAGAACATGTTTTAAGAAAATTTGAGTAAATATCAAAAACAAGGGGAAGAATGAATAAATCAACCAAAAGTTGATAAGTGTTTTAAATATTTTATCAAACAAGAGGGTTACAACAAGAACTACAAAGATGTTGGCATAATCTGTCTCATCTTGAATGAAAGGCATGTTGGTAACTGTAAGTCCAACGTTCAACCTCTATATATGTTTGAATCTGAAAATACAAAAATACAATAAGTTCTGTCATATAAAAACTAGTTTTGACCAAATATAGGAGGTTGGAGTCAAATTGAGGTGATCTGGGGAAAACCAAATAAGCTTTGAGAAGAGATATGAGGCATCATAGCACAGTGTTGACCATTAATGCATTATGCTTTAATTGAACTTTAATCATATCACCAAAGGGATGAAAATCATGCTAAGTTTATACCTGCTGTTAACCTATCTAAGTTTTCATAATAATGCTGAGAGTGAAGTATTGAAATAGCTACTTAGTCAATATGATCCCATTCCTGAGATCTTTTCAGTTGTTAAAGATATTGTTTTGAAATGAAAAATAACTGAAATTTGATCTCTAAATGCACCATTTGCTCTTAAACTATGTTCTGAAATGATTCATAACTTAGAAATGTCTTTGACAAGTGGTTTAAGTCAAAAAGTGTTGCATTTTGCCAAAAATAGGCTAAATATGTTTGTTCGAGTAAGGTTTGATGATTTATGACCTTCTCGAGCACAAACTGTTTGAGTATGTATTTTCAGATAAGGTTATTGAGTTACAACCTTTCCGAGTACAAAACAGTTGAGTATGTGTGAATATGTTTCTTCGAGTAAGGTTTGATGCTTTCTAACCTTCTCGAGCACAAATTGTTTGAATATGTATTTTCGGGTAAGGTTATTGAATCATAACCTTTCCGAGTACAAAACAGTTGTTTGTGTGTGAATATGTTGTTTCGGGTAAGGTTTGATAATTTTCATCCTTTCCGAGTAAGCTTAGTCATTTTTGACTTGTTTGTGTGTGAATATGTTGTTTCGGGTAAGGTTTGAAACCTTTCAAACTTTCCGAGTAAGCTTAGTCATTTTTGACTAACTTTATGATTTTCGGGCATGCTTTGAAGTGTTTACACTTTCCGGGTAGAGTACACTGTTGCACTCATTTTCCCGAGCAAGCTTGAAGTCTTGAGATGATTATGTGTTGAAATAGCTAACTTTTAACAAGAAATTATTGTTTCGAGCAAGCTATGCATGTTACATGCTAGTTTCGAGTAAGCTAAGCATATTATATGCTGATTGTGTTTTCAAGCAAACTTTGTGAACTCAAGTGAGTACACCGAGGAAGCTTTGTGAGAATATTTTGTGTGACGCCTGTTCGAGGATTCCTTCCAAAACCCTAAATCGATTATCTTTTTGTATGACTAACGTTATATAAATGGAAATATCTTGAGTGAATCCTTTGTTTTTGCCTTCTGTCTTTGTATATTCATTGCAACCGTATGTTTGTTATTGATTCCGCCTTTAACAAACGGTCATCTTTCTAAATATAGTAACCCATCATTAACTCTCTTGTCGACACGATTAATTTTGTGTGAGTTATGATATGATTGATTAAAGATCCGAGCCGAATCGAACATCACAATTTAGGACCTGACAGATTACGTGCATGGATTTATTCGATAAGAATGATCATACGCCCCCTTTGCACTCAGGACCGTGTTTCTAGTGGAAAAAGGACCCCTATCGGAGTACATTGGTGCACAATCCCAACTGGAAAGGACCATCAGTTATTCTTTACACTCAAGACCTTGATTCGAGTGTAAAAAACCCTTATTTACTTTACACAAGTTTTCATGGAATTGCATGGTTTTTATGTAGTATTTAAACTGTGTGAAAAGACCAACTATTAAGTTAGTTGACATTATTTTATATTTATGTTACAGGTACAATTATTAGAAGATGAAACAAATAAAGACACTAGACTTAGGATATTTTAAATAAGTGTTTGAATGTTTCATTTTCATTGTAATTCCTTTATTTGCACCGACTTGTGTACTTATTCTTTCGAATGAATTAATGATAATATTGTCACTTAATAGTGCCACATGTGTTTTGAGCAATATGTACGTCACACTCAGGCGCTTCCGCTTAAGCCGGGGTGTTACAGATTGGTATCAGAGCCATGACTATAAGATAGGACATTAGACGTAGTGTTCTAGTTAGTTATAGTTTATTTGCTTAATTGTTTAGGTTGCATGATTAGAAATTATGTGAGCCTTATTTGATTGTTCAATGCACTTGTTTAATATTTAATTATCAATTTATTTACGCCTCATGTACACAAATCACACACACAAGTTCAAAGCTTATGCCTAAAAACAAAGATTTCAAAACATTTTCTATAATCGATTTTTTTATTTTTTTAAAGTTTTTTATTTTTTACGGTTTTCTGAGATTACCTCTCCTTAAAGATGGTTCTACGTGGCGGGTATGTAGTAACTATAAGGGGGACGTGCTTGTTTTCCGAACTCTTGACACCAAGGTTATTGAAACATAAGGATAAGCAATGCAAATAAATCCCGGTTGCTTACCTAGAGAGTTCGGAAAGGGCCGAAACCTATTAGGCTAAAGCATGCCATCTTTAACGCCATATGAATCACAACTTTAAGTTTTCAACGTGACCGTGTTCTCTTTGTGAACAAAATATGGTTACACTCCTAAGGATGTCATGCAAGTCATGGTGGTTCATGCGACGTGTGACTTTAACCCTCAATGTTTTACAATGTGTTTTAACTGGAATACCCAGCTTTCGGTTTGATTTGATCTTGAATATCTTTGATTTTTGGAAATTAAGAGTCCATGGTGCTTCATGAAAACTCTAAGTTCCAAACAATGTTTATTATCATTGTTATGATTTTTATTTATTTATTTATTTATTTATTTATTTATTTTTAAGCAAACTTTAACAATAATTTTATACCCTATTGCGAGTTTCACGATTTCCGTTATCACTGTTCGCAGAATTTCCTCCTATCACTTTAAGCGTCGTTCTTCTGTAACCTCGAGCTGCAAGATGACTGCCCAGATCACCAAACAACTCACCACAGTCCTTCCTGATATGATGACCTAAATTCATCGAAACCTCACTGCTACCATCAACCCCGCTTCGTCCGAGCCTAAAGCATCTCGCTGTTCATTTAAGACCTTCACTAGTGACAGGATTAAAGGTGCCACCGCTCTACTTCAGTGGTACGAAAAGATGGAGAGCATGTTCCTCCACATTGAGTGTCCCGATGAAAAGCGAACCCATTTTGCTACAAGTGTCTTTGAAAAAGGGGCACTAACCTAGTGGGTGAAGAAAAAGTCAACCCGTGGTGCCGAAGATGCCATGGCTTTGCCGTGGGATGAATTGACAGAGCTGATGACCAAGCAGTTCTGCCCTCCAAGTGAACACATGAATTTGGAAGATGAGTTGCCAACGACATCATTCAGCTAGTGAGGCTTGCCGTCAATGCAATCGTTGCAACCGTTTTGGACACCTTAGTACCACTTGTCGGGAGATCTCTATTGCACCAATTGCTCCTCCAAGGTTTGCGCAACCCAACCACCGCTATGCCGTATGTTCAACCCATTGACCATATGCAAGCTTGCTGTAATTGTGGTGACCATAACCACTTTAGCAATGCGTGTCCACTACTCACGAATGTGAATTCGCTTCAGCTTACTCCAGCCTCGCTGTACCAGGTCCAGACGTACCAAACTCAGCAAGCTTATAAGCCACAATTTCCATCATTGTTGACTAATAAAGCTCAAGTTCAGCCGCATCTAGTCATACAAGCTCATGCACCACAAGGTGGTCAAACCGTTCAAGCTGCTCAAACTCCTCAAGATACTCGTGAGCGTGCTTTCATGATTAACGCCAATCAAGCTCAGCAAAGCGGAGACGTGGTGAACGGTACGTTCCTCGTAAACGACCACTTCACATCTATTTTATTTGATACCGATGCCGATATAAGCTTTGTGTATTTTGAATTTTGAACCTTTTCTTGCCAAACCTCGATCTAAGCTTAAAAACTCGTATTCTGTTGAAGTAGCTAAAGATAAATCTGTATCAATTGACTCGATTATTCGAAATTGCAAGTTAGATCTAAATGGCCATAAATTTTTAATCGATCTCATTCCTATGCAATTGGGAAGTTTTGACATCATAGTAGGCATGGACTGGTTATCCATTTATTGTGTTGAAATTGTTTGCTTCGAGAAGTTCATTCGTATCCCACTTGCCGATGGTCAGCTCATTCGTGTCTCTGGTGAAAGGCCTTCTCCCTCGAGCTTAAATCTTGTTACTTGTTTTCAAGCTCAGACGTACTTACGCAAGAAGTATATAGCATTCGTAGCTCATGTGGTGGAAAAGAAGGACCGGAAAATTGAAGACATTCCTGTTGTTCGCGAGTATCCCGAGGTGTTTCCCGATGATGTTTCTGGTCTTCCTCCTATTCGTGAAGTTGAATTTCAAATCGATCTTGTTCCTGGTGCAACACCGATTTCTAGGGACCAATATCATCTTGCACCATTAGATATGTAAGAATTGTCTAAGCAGCTCCAAGAACTTTTGGACAAAGGGTTCATTCGCCCTAGTTCGTTTCCATGGGGCGCACCTGTGCTTTTCGTCAAGAAGAAAGATGGATCTTTTCGTATGTGCATTGATTACCGCGAGCTCAACAAGCTCACAATCAAGAATCATTATCCTTTGCCTCGTATTGACGGCCTTTTTGATCAACTTGAAGGAGCCTCATGCTTTTCAAAGATTGATCTTCGTTCGGGTTATCATCAACTACATCTACATGAAGATGATATACCCAAAACCACTTTTTGGACTCGATATGGACATTATGAATTTAGGGTTATGCCTTTCGGGCTAACCAATGCACCCGCAGTGTTTATGGACCTTATGAACCTCGTATGCAAGCCTTACTTAGATAAATTTGTAATTGTTATTATTGACGGCATTCTTATTTTTATTCTAAGTCCAAAGCCGAGCACGAGAAACATCTTCATTCCATACTTGATCTCTCAAGGAAGGAACAACTTTATGCTACGTTCTCAAAGTGCGAATTCTGGTTGAATGAAATTCCGTTCTTAGGGCACATAGTAAACGAAAAGGGTATCCACGTTGACCCAGCCAAAATCGAAGCTATTAAGAATTGGAAAACTGTAAGTCCTTGGAACGGATCTTTCAGTGTGATATCAACGATCTCGTTGTTACGCGGAAATTAACAAGAGATGATTCAATATAAAACAATTAAACAAATAAAGAACACGAGAAATATGCTTCTAAAAACACATAGTATTGCGTCTGGTGCTTAAGCACAATATTACACACTACCTCGTTCACCAAGAGTTATGAACTACCAACCCTTAACAACCTAGATACAATGATATATAGGTACTACACCCTAGCCCAACATATGCTAAAAGCTCACCGAGATCTCTTGGATCTTGGTTTACATACAAGCCCAAACTAAAGTACAAACCAAACAAATACTAGCCCAACTATCTCCCCCTTGGATTGTATCTTCATCTTCAATCATGCTCGATAATATTCGCGTCTGCTTCTTTATATCCACCAGCCCACAAGCCCGTTATGATAAACGATCCCACCATCTTTGTATACTATTTAGTAGCAGGCTCAAACAATGGTTCAGCCACAATTTGAAACTTGCTAAGAGTCTTGATGTCTTTCTCACCAAACTTTAGTAAATCACGTGGGTCGACAAACCGAAATTGTCCCATTCGTAGACGAATGACAACCGTAGCTGTTTCACTATCGTACGTCTAGAACTTCATTTCATCAAACGTCCCCTCTGGAATTGCAGTAGACAAGGGAATGTGAGTTGCTTTCTTTGTTGTAGGCCACATCACATTTACCATAGTCTCCCTGTCTTCGGATCTTGAACTCCCTTTGCCTTCTTCAAAAATGACCCAGCAGTAGACATATTAGGAAATCCTTGATCAACTTGTTTTCTCAAGAAGTTCCAAAACTCTATAGCTCTTTTGTCATTATTTGTGTTGTGAAATGGAGCATTGATAAGGTCGTGAGATCTACCCTCGTCCAGGATCCAAAATCCTTTGTTTTTTGATAATACTCACTAGTCCCAGACCTTCGTTTCACCCACCACATGGACTTATTACCGTCAAACCCCCAGGACATGACACCAGAACTATCACCATATTTGTCTGAGAAGCCTTTCTTGAATACAACAATAAACTTGTCTGGATGATCGGAAGATTCTATATTCTGATTCGAATTCTTCATGATGAGAATCTTCTTTTGAAGTCTATCAGATTCTTCATCTGTTTTTGTAGGGGCAGCAAGATAATGTTCCAGTGTTTTAGATGCATCGGTATTTGAAGTCGGACGTGCACTGTAACTACCACCTTGATCATCAGCAGGTGACTTTGTAGTAACGCCCTCACCGCTTTTAAATTCAACTACAAACTTATGGATAAGCTTTTGCTGGAGGTCCAAGTACATAGAGGTGAGACCACCCATGTTAGCTTGAAGTTCATTAATCTTCAAATACTTGTCAGCGTTGCTAGCTTCAAGCTCTTGGATGCATACATCTTTCACAACCGAGTCTTATTCAAGCTCAAAGAATCGTCGTTGCAAGGACTATACATCAAATGGTTCATCATTCAGAGAGATTCCCTTGCCTTTACCCTGCAAAAATTTATCTTGCATGGCAAGAATGTGAGCAATCTTTTCAGTAGTGCCGGAGCTTGACTGACCAATCGGGTTAGATGATCCCGATGACTCGTCAGCAGATGGAATATCAACCTCAAACTCGAACTTGTGAGCAATATCTTCAAAGATCTGTTCTTGAGTCTGAGGTTCAGCAGTAGATGGACTTGTAGCAGCATGAGTCTCATTACATTCCCACTCTTGTTCTTGTAGTTGGCTTGGTGGTGTAGTTTTAGAAAACATCACACCTTGTCTCGGATCTTTCTTTCTCCTTTTTCGTGGAATGAGATCGGTGGCTGGTTCTTCAGATAGATCTTCGTCTTGTGTCGCAGTGACTGATTGAGGAGGCTTCAATGCAATCGACTGGAGCTGATCTTAAAACATCTCTTAGTCTTTTATTTGATAAGCAGTAGGGGTAATGTGTTCTTCTTGTTGTTCAGTCTCCATGTGTTGTAATGGAGAAATCTGTGGCTCATAATCATATGAAATTGTTTCATACGAAGCAATGAACCTCCGAACAGGTGTCACGTGCTCATCAGCAATTGAAGCATTTGTAGGAGTTGCCTTAGTTTCAGCAAACTTTTCAAACTTGACCAGTTCGTGAAGGCCTTTGTATACAACCTTCGACCCCTTTCTTGATTGCTTCATTAACCCAAAGGTGTTGGGACCCATAGCTTTCAAATCGAGCATTTCTATATATTTGACGAGATCAGGATAGTGTGAGTCAAAAATCATCTGCAGAAACCTCGGGTACATCAAATACATCTCCTTATTTTTCCCTTTGAGATTGCTCATAATCTCATCGAACACGAACTTAGAGTAATTATAGTTCCAGTCCATGATCAGAACAACCACAGCCGACATCTGCATATGGCTAATCTCGTCCGAAACCCCTTTTCGTCCTGAGACACACGTGAAGAATGTGTGAATCAAGAACATCCAGTATGGATGAAAAAGTTTCTTGATAGCTATTGGGTAATGTAAGTCCCGAATCTGGATCACTACAATATGATATCAACTAAACGAGTATTGGTGCGGAATACCAACACTCGGTGATTCAAGAACACGAATAAAACAGTAAAAGTAACACGGAATTGCTTCAAAACACACGTATATTATTGAATACGTCGGGTGCTTAAGCACTTACAATACTTGATAATAATACTAGGAATGAACAACCTTTTACCATATACATAACAAGATTATATATAGGCATAACAACCAATCAAGCTGGCCCAAACACCAAAAGCCCACCGAGAACACATAAGTGTTCTCGGTTTACATACGCACCCAAAAACCCAAGCCCAAATAACTAGAAGTAAGTACAAATCATAGTCAAACCACAAAACTAGGCCTAAAAATCTCCCCCTTGGTTTGTAGCTTTATCTTTACTCTTCCTCCATGTAATCAATACCTGCATCCTTCAATCCTCCAGCCCAAAACTTGTTATTGATGATAGATGCCACCATGCTTGTGTATTCTTTGGCGGCTATTTCAAAAATACCATCAGCAACAATCTGATGCGTGCTGAGTGTCTTGATATCCTTCTCATGAAATTTCAGCAAATCCTTAGGGTCAACAAAGCGATATTGACCTTTCCCTTTTTGTAGTTTGACAACAGCTGTGGCAGTAAAAGAATCATAGAACCAGAATCTCATGTTAAGAGGATGTCATGGAATCATATCGTTTAAGAGGCTGTCACAAGGATTCATGTTCAGCGTTATTATGACATTAAGAGATAGATTGATAGCGTGTATCCCATACTTAGCATGATCTTTCATCGCATCAGTGATATGATTAAGGTTCAGTTAGGCATAAAGCTTAGATGGACATCACTCATGGACCTGTGTTGCCTACTATCTCTTCTCAAAGCGTATTTGGCTTTCCTCAGATCACCCCAATTTGACTCTAACCCCCTAGTGCTTGATCAAAATAATTTTATACAAAGCAAGCTTAGTTTTAAGGTTGAATATGGACTTAGTGCCAGTAAACTGACAAGCCTTTCATTCGAGACATGACAGGACTTACTTGTGTGCCCCCATCTCTGTAGTTCTAGTTTGACCCTTTCAGCCTTGATAATGAGATAACTTTAATAGACATAAATGACTTCAATTACAATTTTTTTAATAATAATAATAATAATAATAATAATAATAATAATAATAATAGCAATAGCTTGACGATACAATATTTTTGGTGATCAAGACACTAACGGGCTCGTGTATGACTGGGTAATTGCTTTTCTGCCTATCATTCAGAGAGATGTATCTGGAGACATGGACCTGTCTTCAAAATGACTCTCCACATTAAGTTTAGCAAATTTAGTTTATATCACTTTAACTCTTACGCATCGTGGAAAGTACCATACACATAAATGACTGTTCTAGAGCCTTTTAAGCTTAATAACTTCACCCGTTAGGCACACAGAAATAATCTATCTATCACTTTCCAAAGGTTGGATCAATTTCCATTTGAAAATATTTTAAAGCTTCTAAAAAGCTGTTAACTGAATAGTAATATCACTTCCCAGAGAGTTAAGTAAAACACACGTGTTAAGCATTCAGTCACCCCGGTCACTTTAAGCCTTCAGGTTAATGGCTGTCCATTGTAACCACAAGTGGTTAACCGGACCAAACATGCATGAAAACACATGTCCTTCCAACTCAGAGTTACCGACATAATTTTAAGTGAAAGAACATGAAACACAAAAACATATCATAATCGCCCCGGGTGCTTTCAGTCGTTAGGTGAATGGCTATCCTGTGAAACTACAAGTATAACACCGGACCAACCATATACAAGTATATGTCCTTCAAACTTGAGCAACTGACAAAATTTTAAGCGAAAATGAATCTTGAAAAAGTCAAAGTTTTTTTTTAAATAATAAAGACAACGCACACACTGTTTTTGACATTTTGATTTTTCAACCCACACACACTATTTTTGTCTTTTTGATTTTTCTCCCCCCCTAAATTTGTACAAAAACTAAACAAAAATGTACAAATTTATCCCCAAAAAGACTCAATCCTCGAAACGAAGAATTTTTAAGAAAACTCACAAGCACATTAAATTTGGCTGTTCCGGCCGGTTTTGTAAATAATTCTGCCACATTGTTGTCGGTGTGGACTTCTTCAAGATGAATCAATTTTCGATCGAAACAGTCACGAATAAAATGAATTTTAATATCGATGTGCTTGGTTTTAGAATGCTGGACTGGATTTTTCACAATGGCAATGACCGCATCATTATCACAGAAAATAGGGGTTTCAATAAATTCCAAACCGTAATACAGCAACTGGTTTTGCATCCAAATAACCTGAGAGTAGCAAGCGGACGCGACAACATACTCTTCTTTGGCTGTCGAGGTGGACACTGTTTGTAGTTTCTTACATTGCCATGAAATGAGCCGATCACCGAGAAACTGGCAACCGGCTGACGTGGATTTCTTATCAATGTCATCTCCACCATAATTGCTATCAGCAAAAGCATAAAGATCAAATTCAGATTGTTTGGGATACCAAAGACCTAACTTCGGTTGTCCCTTCAGATATCTAAAAATATGTTTAACAGCAGTTAAGTGAGAGAGTTTAGGATTAGCCTGGAAGCGAGCACATTGGCAGACTGCAAATATTATGTCGGGACGGATGGCTGTGAGATACATCAGAGACCCGATCATCGATCGATAGTATGTTTGATCTACGGGACTCCCTTCAGGATCAGATGACAATAGCGGTCTTTCTGCCATTGGAGTATTAGCACTCTTGGAATCTTGAAGCTCAAACTTAGCCAACATACCTTCAACATACTTTCGTTGATGTAACAGAATTCCCGTCGGACTTTGGCGAACCTGTAAACCCATAATTGTTGTCATTTCACCCAACGAGCTCATCTCAAATCTTTTCTTCATAACACCTTCAAATTCTTTGCACAAGTCAACACCGGTGGAACCGAAGATGATGTCATCAACATAAATCTGGACCAAAATCAAATCCTTTCCGACAGTTTTCCGGAATAAAGTTTGATCAATCGTTCGCCGCTGGTAGCCGTGGTCAAGTAGGTGCGCGGTCAGTGTAGCATACCACGCCCGTGGAGCCTGATGTAACCCGTATAGAGCCTTGTCTAACTTGTAAACATGATTTGGTTTCTTAGAGTCAACGAAACCCGGCGGCTGATCAACATAAATTTCTTCTTTGACCTCACCATACAAAAACGTTGTTTTAACATCCATCTGATATACTGTGAAACCTATATACGACGCATATGCCAGAAAAATTCTAGTTGCCTCAAGTCTAGCCACTGGAGCATAAACTTCTGTGTAATCTAACCCTTCTACCTGGCGAAACCCGCGAACTACCAGTCGTGCCTTATTACGAACAATAACCCCACTGTCATCTTGCTTGTTTCTAAGTACCCATCTTGTATCAAGAGCTTTCTTTCCTTCCGACAGTTTAACCAATCTCCATACCTTCAACTTATCAAACTGATTCAGTTCTTCATGCATGGCGTCAACCCTACTAGGTTCTTGAAGTGCCATTTAAACATTCTTTGGTTCGATTTGAGATATGAAACAGGAAAACATACAACTGTTTATGTGTCCGGTCTGACTTCTGGTGGACACACCTGCTTCAATGGGACCTATGATGTTTTCAATCGGATGATTCTTTTGGATTCTTGATGGAATTAGCTGATCATAAACATCACTGTTAGGTTGAAGATTTGTTACGTTCACCCCAGAATCAGTGAGGGGGTTTTTCCATCCAGACGTTGATGTGCTGTGAGAGTAAGAGGTGCCGACAACGTATTCATCTGGAATGGCACGGGAAACAGAGTGCTCCCGAATATCTGACGAACGGAACTCCCCCCTCAACATTTGCAGTATTCTCAGATGAGATTGGTGAACAATCGGTCTCTGAAGTTTGTATAGGCTGATTATCGGTTGTGGTCGAAGCACTAGTCTTCTCAATAACCTCATCATCCAGTAAAGGAGAAATATCAGACAGTGATTGAGGACTGTCTTGAGTAACCTTCACTGTGGAACCACCTTGAGAGTCTGTGTTGATGACTGGAAATACATTAAAAGGCTTGAAGAATTCATTGTAGTCGAATAACCAATCGGGACCAACACGGGCGTCAATCGCATTTTTTTTCTAACCAACGAACTTCATAAGATTCTATAATCTGTTTAGTGGATTTGTTGTAAACCCTATAAGCTATATTTCCCGCATATCCAATGAAGTAACACATATCTGCTGCAGCTCCAAACTTTGGAGCAGTTTCTAGATTTAGCAATGTGCACAGACACCCAAAAGCTCTGAAATGTGCGACAGTGGGTTGATGACCATAAACAATCTCATACGGAGTCTTCATCTTGGACTTGTTGATAATCACCCGATTCTGAACATAACAAGCTGTATTAATCGCTTATTCCCAGAAAAACAGTGGCAGTTTAGAGTCACATAACATCGTTCTTGCTGCCTCAACAAGAGTTCTGTTTCTTCTTTCAGCGACACCATTTTTTTGCCATGTCCTTGGAGCGCTATATTGACGAAACACCCCCTTTTCTGAGCAAAAATGATTCAGAACTGCATTCTTGAAACTCGTTCCATTATCACACCGAATTCCTTTTAGCTTTAGGTTCAGTTGATTTTCCATTAACACCACAAACTTCTTGATCAGATATGCAGTTTCACTCTTATTTGACAAGAAAAATACCTATGTAAAACGTGAGTAGTCATCAGTAATAACCAGAAAATAAGAGCTACGAGATAAACTTAAGACATGAACCAGCCCAAAATGGTCCATATGAAGTAATTGAAAAAGAGATGAGATGGTATTAGATAACTTATGCTTATGAGATTTCGATGATGTTTACCTAAAGCGCAAGCAACACATTTTTCAACAGTCACAAAATCCTTGATCGGTAAGCCTAAATTGTTTTTAGCAAGACGATTTAAATTCTTTGTATTTGCATGACCAAGCCGACGATGCCAAAGCATCGCATTATGTTCTGACACTTTTGAAAACAAGCAGGTTATTTCGTCAGGAACATTTTTGTTCATGTCGATCACATAAGCATTATCTTTTCGTTGTGATCGAACAAGAATCCACTCTTCTGGTATGATTATACCAGGTTTCAGAATTAAGCACTCCTTTTTAGTAAAATGAGTTGAAAAGTCTTTGTCACAAATTTGTGACACGCTCAAAAGACTATGCTTCAATTCTGGAACAAAATTAACATTTTCAAACTTTAAAACACCGTTACTTACAGTACCCTTTTGAGTGATCTTTCCTTTCTATCCTCCCGCAAAGGACACATACCCACCATTAAATTTATGAATGTCGTGTAGCTGGGTGATGTCCTCTGTCATGTGCCTAGAACAGCCATTATCAACATACCAAGGTCTGATGATATTCTTCCAAAGCTGTCCCTGCACGAAGCGCAGGATTAATTAGATTTTGGTACATGGACACTCATCTATGGTCGTCATAGACTGCTATGACATATCCTTTTGATCATCAAAAATAGAATGATTTGATGCTTTCACTGGAGACTTAGGCAACCATTTATGTCTGTATGATTTGGAATTATAAGTACGAATGGTTTTCATGATCTCCGTTGTTTTAGACGTAGAATGATTAGATGAAACCGTCTTCTTCACATGTTTTGGTCTAGTGTTAGTGTTTATATGAGATTTTGAACTTGAAACTACCTTACTGACCATTCTTTTTAACATGTTAGGTTTGGTCTGATGAGGACTAAACCTGCCAGATTTGTTTTGATTCCAATCATCGTCAAAGGAACTAGCCGAATAATGTCTAAACCTTGCCTATATGCATTATGTGGCACAGATGGCCTATTCCTTTGATAAAATCCGTAGAATGGAATGTACGGACGATGTGGATAGTTTCTGGCAATATGACCAGGAGTGCCACAGTTGAAACATGTCTGACATTTTATGAAAAATCCATTCTGGGCAGCTCCTTGTCTGGACTGGTTATGTGGACCAGTCTGTTTAGATTTGCGAGAATTCACATTTTCCTTTTTGAACTTATCACCTTGTTTGTCATTGAGCATCACTCCTTGACAAACTTAGGTGCAACATATTTTTCTGATGTTTTGGAATTTTTTGAAATTTTGTTTTTATTAGAAATCACATTATTAGAGTTTAAGGTTTCAATCGAATCAATCACACAAGTATCCTTGCTCTTTAAAACAGAGCCCACACAAACAGTCGGAATAACAGAATTCAAAACAGGAAGTTCTAAAGAAAATTAGAAATAAAATTATTATCAAAATCAAAGCTAGGGTCGCCATCTTCATCAGTCTACTCCTTCACAATTACTTTTTCTGCACATTAAGTAGACACATTAGAATCTTTCATATTTGAGGTGGACGGACCAGCACTCGCAGAGCTGGTCTTACTACCTTTGTCTTGTTTACCATACTTCATGTCCTTTATCTTTTCCTCCTGTTCCTTGGTGACAGGAGTAGGAACATAATTATTATTGTAAGGTGGGGGAACTTGACTGTATCATATTCCCTCACCTTCATTCTCTTTCCACCACAGTTGATTCTCAATCATTGAGTTAACTACATTACTAGAAGCATCAAATTTTCTAAAACCAAGTTCAGCCCTTTCAAACTTGCTAGTTAGATTTAGAATTTCTAACTTGGAAGCTTCCAGTTGAGTAGTTAACTCGGTAATTTCTTGTTGGGCATCTAAATAATGACAGCCTTTTATACTAAGATCAGACTTAAGTTTTTTAATATCTTTGTTAAGCGATTCTACCTTGTCCAGAAAACCCTTTTCATTTTTCTTGAGTTTAAAGTTCTCTGATTTTATTCTTTCCATATCTCTGCTTAGACTGTCATTATGAAGTTTATACATTTCAATTTTTTCACCACAATTTAACGAGCATGGTTGAAAACGTACGTCAGATGAATTCGGAGAAGTGAACGCCATGTAGGCAAACTGGAGTTCCTTGGCCATCTCTTCAGCAGTGTTTTCTTCTTCAGAGTCTTCAACTGTGGCGAAGTTTGCAGTTTGATTACCAATGTTAAGCGCAGCCATCTGAACTTCCCACGAGAACGTTTGAGCAACCATACCTCTTTCGCCATTTCCCGAACTCCCTCCAACATCACCCCGAACATTTTCAACTGGAACCAATGCCCTCTCCGTATTTCCATCCTTAGCCGGATTAGGCATTCACGAGCAAAATGACCTGGCTCGTGACAATTGTAACACCTGAGGGTCTCTTTGTTAAACCCCACCTTTTGATTATTGGGCATGTTCCAATTATTTCTACTCGTCCTCTTAGTAAACTTCTTGTCACGGAAAACTGCCATGGCAATTTGCCACGAGATATCCATTTCTTCAACATCGTTTGAATGAATCTGATCTAGTTCAGCAGTAACCACCGGTTGAACTAAGTCTTCGGCCAGAAAAGCGTGATAACAATTCATGAATCCCGCCATTAAAGCGATATTCTCTTGAGTTTCTTTAGGTATGGTGGGAATCTGGCTGGGGTTTAGACTAGGAATAGTTTTGCCAAAATCATTTGTGGACTGGCCAGATTTGGTGAAAACATTGGAGCTGGATTAGGTGAATTTGATGAGGATGATTGACCGAGGGTGGACGAAAACATCTAGAAGTTTCCCTGTGGTGGTTGTTGAATGGGCTTGAACAGTGAAAAACTGTCTTGAGACATGAGAGCACTGTTTGAAGCAACGTTATAACCAGCAGCACTATAAGAAATAGCATGATTTATTGCCCGTTGTTTATCGTCCATGTCGCAGGCTTTAATGGTGGCAATCATTTCAGTCATGCTCATTCTGTTAAGATCTTTGGTCTTCTTAATGACTGCAACATTCATGTCCCAATTTTTTGGTATAGAGTTTACTAACTTGTTAATTTCTGAGGTTTGTAGAAATATCCCAGCAATTCTCATTTCAGTTACAAGGGATATAAACCTCTGAAGTTGAGATTCCAATGTCTCTCCCAGAACGTGATTGAACATATTAAACTTTTGTCGCAACAAATCTTGACGGCCTCTCTTCATATCCTCATTTCCCTCATATACTTCTATCAGCGCAGCCCACAGCTCTTTAGCAGATTGAAGTTCTCTAAATTGAAGGGAAATCTCAGGTGAGAGTGCCATGGTCAGAGTAGAGAGGGCTTTCTCATCTTTTTCAACTTTAGCAAAGTCATTATCATCATATTGAGCAGCTGGTTTCACAAGAACCTCTTCAGAACCAGCCTTTTGATAAACAATCCTTTGAGGTCCCCTTACAATGCTTCTCTAAATTTTCGCATCTTTCATTTTGGCATAGTGTTCGAAACGGATTTTCCATTCATTGAACCCCTCGTGTAATAATAAACGGGGTATACGAGTAGAAGTGCCCATGATGGAGTCAACTTCTTGGTGAAGTGACGAGTTGATGGAATTGCTGCCATTTGTTAACTGGGCCATTGTAATTGATTGCTTTGGTCCAATTAAAAGTTAAATCCAATATCTAAGTCCAAGAAAGCAAGCCCAACTAACAGTCTGGGCTGAATACACTGAGACACGTTGACCGAGAACCTAGAGTCAACCGAGAACTAAATGTTGACCAAACTTTTGACCAAGAACTCAGTTGGTTGACCAAGATTGACCAAAAACCACTCTTGTTCACCAATTCCTTGACCGAAAACCACCCTTGGTTGAGAACTCAATGTTTTGACAGGCTGCTGACCGAGAACTGAGTTTGTTGACCAAATTAGTTGACCGAAATCTCTGATTTTGGACAAGTTTTTAGCCGAAAACTAAGTTAGGCCGAAAACTAAGTTTAGATGAGAACTAATCTTGGCCGAATACTCCAAACTTTCCAGTTTTGTTGCAACAAACTTTCGAGAATTTGGGAGGTTTGATTTGTTTCCAAATCAAGGCCAATCTTTACCCAAAAACAGTTCAATCTTCTTCTCTGATCAATGTACTCGCCGGAAAAACGCAAAGAACCACCCAACATTGATATCTTGAATCCGTTGATATCACAATAATGAGCCTGAATTCGTCCAAGGCTCTGATACCAATCGTAAGTCCCGAATCTGGATCACTACAATATGATATCAACTAAACGAGTATTGGTGCGGAATACCAACACTCGGTGATTCAAGAACACGAATAAAAAAGTAAAAGTAACACGGAATTGCTTCAAAAAACATGTATATTATTGAATACGTCGGGCGCTTAAGCACTTACAATACTTGATAGTAATACTAGGAATGAACAACCTTTTACCCTATACATAACAAGACTATATATAGGCATAACAACCAATCAAGCCGGCCCAAACACCAAAAGCCCACCGAGAACACATAAGTGTTCTCGGTTTACATACGCACCCAAAAACCCAAGCCCAAATAACTAGAACTAAGTACAAATCAAGCTCAAACCACAAAACTAGGCCCAACAGGTAAGATCCTTCGTAAACCATTCTCAGTGCAACTTTAACAACAACATCAGTTGAATACTCAGTTGGATAGTAGGGTTGATCACCGAATAAAAGAACTTCACGAATGATTTCCTCAGAAATGAAGACATGCTTCTTTTGAATATTGGATTCAATTGTTACGACTCCCCCGACACCCTGTTGATTAATAGAGGCGTTGTTCCAAAACTCCTTCACCATCTTTTTGCAAATAACAGGAGTTTCTCGTATAGCGTGAGAAATCCTGCACGTTTGAGCCCCACAATCATGGATTTGAATTCTTTGTGCACCAGGGGTGGATCATATAAGCATCCGACAATATTATGAGTATCCACAAACTTCAATGGTGCTTGATCAGCCATGACTGCAACAAACGAGTCAAGTTAATAAACCATTCACTTAACTTAACAGTCACTTAGTATTATAAGGGTAAATATTTAGTAAACAAAATAGCGGGGACTAAGGATGTTAATTTTAGGAATTATAGGTCATTCAATGTAGATTAATGTCAATTTAAAATTTTTTTTGGTCCAAATTTTAGTTTTCTGTCCAAATGAGAGGATTTCGGTCCAAACACTGAGTTCTCTGTCCAACTAATGAGTTTTCGGTTTTCGGTCCTCAGTTGAGTTTTCTGTCTAAATAAGTTCAAGTCCACTGAGAACAGGAGTTCTCGGTCACTAAGAATAGGTTCTCGGTTAACAAGTCAACCGAGAACCCTTGAAATCTCAAGTGAGCCTTGGGTTCTCAGTTTGACCACGTGTTTTCGGTCAAACTTCCCGAGAAACCTAGATCTAAGGAGTTCTCGGCCAGAAAACCTTGGGTTTCTCCTCGAACCATGCATCATCTTTTTCAAAACAACAAGATCCCCCATTGATGTTATACTTGCAACCTTAATCACTCAAGACATGTTAAACCTACCACTCACAAACATCATAATTTCCATTCTAAAAAAAATCCATAATAAGATAAGCAACATTGTTAATTTCATTTAGTTATCAGTTATAGTGAACCAAGAAACCCTTTATCAAGCTTTTGTTTACCTAATAATCAATGATGATCACGAAGGAACTTGAAAAGTAAGAATTAAGAAGCTTAAAGACACATAAGTTCAAGGATTTATAATTTTTCAAGTTGGGCCGAAAACCCTGATGGGCCAAGAACCAGGACCAGGTAATCAATCCAAACCAAATGTTTTATGGTCCACATGGGCTAAAAACAATTTTATACCTAACAAGGAATTAATCCAAGGTTTTTAAAAACGATCCCCTATGGCTTCCGTTTCGACAAGAGTTTTTAAGAGGTAAAAATAAAATAAAGTAAAATAATTACTAAAAACAAAACAAACAAATCAAAACAATACTTAATCACTTGGTCTTCTTGTAATTTAACAAAAAAATTGGGATCAGATTTCAGTTTTGATGAAAATGCAACCTCTTGAGAAAAGATCCGAATATGGAATCATATTGATTAAGATGCTTTCACAAAGATTCATGTTCAGCATTATTATGACAAACATACAGCCTAATAGCAATTATAATGAACTTAGCGTGATTTTCATTGCATCAGTGATACGAATTAGGTTCAATTAGGCATAAAACTTAGATGAACATCACTCATGGACCTGCGATGCCTCCTATCTCTTCTCAAACCGCATTTGGTTTTCCCCAGATCACTCCAATTTGACTCCAACCCCTAGTGCTTGATCAAAAGGTTTTTATGGATAACCAAAAAATTTTAAGATTTAAGGTTGAACGTTGGACTTACAAGACATCCAAACTTACATGCCTTACATTCAGAGTGTTTAGGACTTATTTGAATGCCCCACCATTGTAGTTATAGTATGACCCTTTAAGCTTATGAAAAAACGAAGTTTAGAAACTTAATATTATATATATTACTCACACTGATTTTTTTATGTATATATCAAAACAAAGACATAATATTTCTGGAGATCAAGACACTAACGGGCTCGTATATGACTGGGTAATTACTTTTCTGCCTATCATTCGGAGAGATATATATGGAGACATGCAAATTTCTTCAAAATGAATCTCCACATGAAGTTTATCATATTTAGTTTATATCACTTCAACTTTTACGCATCATGGAAAGCTACCATGCAAATCAATGACTGTTCCAAAGCCTTTTAAGCCTAGTAACTTCACACGTTAGGCACACAAAATCAATTTTACTATCATTTTCCAAAAGTTGGATCAATTTTCATTTGAAAATATTTAAAGCTTCTAAAAAGCTCTTAACTGAATAATCATATTACTTCCCAAAGAATTACAGAAGACACTTTAAAACTCAGTCGCCCCAGTCACTCTTAGTTTTTAGGTAAATGGCTATCCCGTATGTCCATAAGTGGATAACAGGACCAAACATATATAGAAATACATGTCCCTCAAGCCTTGAGTAACTGACTTGATTTTAAGCGAAAGAATTAAGACTAACACACACCACAATCGCCCCAGTTGCTTTAAATCTTTAGGTGAATGGCTATCCTATATGTCTATGAGTAGATGACATGACCAAACATATACAGGTATATGTCCTTCAAACTTGAGCAACCGACATAATTTTAAACGAGAGTGTTAACAATTTTTTGTTTTGGCTTTTTTTTAAATAAAGACACACACATACACACTTTTTGAATTTTTTTTAAAACAATTTTCCTCCTAAATTTGTGCAACAGAAATTTTAAAGAAAATATTTATGTACAAATTTAACCTAAAAAATATTCAATCATCGAAACGAAGCATTTTAAGAAACCCCACAAGCACATTAAACCAGGCTGTTCCGACCAGTTTTGTATATAAGACCGCCATATTATTATTAGTGTGAACTTGCTCAAGGTGAATCAATTTACGGTTGTAACAGTCACGAATAAAATGAATTTTAATGTCAATGTGCTTGGTTTTTGTTAGTGCACGGTTTTGCGTCTCGAGTCTTTGTATTTATTGTTTTCTATTTATTAATGAAAGAAATATTATTATATTAAACTAGTTCGTTAAAGACAGTCTAGTTCTTTAAGGATGTTTAGCGAACTAGATGATTAAGTTAATGTTCCTCCCAATTCGTTAAGGATGTTTAACGAATGGGAGGTTAGGTCGTTATGTTTATTTGTTTGTAATGTAATGTAACGAAGTGGAAACTAGTTCGTTACGGAATGTGTAACGAACTAGAATCCATCTTCTATATACAGAGGTGTATTCCTCTGTTAATTTAAGTTTTGAGATTTAATGTATTGAACCTCTGTCCAATTCTCTCTCGATCCAGAACTTCATTAACGTATTATATACCACAACTAATATTAATAATATAACCTATATTTACATATAATCATTAACACTATTAAGAATAATCAATATATGAACTAGATCCGTTAAGTGTATTTTTGATCTTATATCTTAGATCTATAGGTCTTCTTAATTGGTATAAGAGCTTTTAGGGTTCGATTGCTCTTGATCTAGTGTTTTAATTCGTTAATTGAAAGTTTAGTCGTATAAGTTTGGTTTTATTTAGTTACGGTTTGAATTTGGTTAATTTCTCAGTTGAATTAGTGTTTATGGATTGAGTTAAGGTGGATTGTTGATTGTTAAGGTATTGAGAATGTTTGGTTGATTGGAATTGGAAATTGAATTGGATTGGTTTTGTTTTGGTTTGGGTCTGATATTGGACGAAACAAGGGTTTGGTTTTGGTCTGAATTGGATTCGGAATTGGGTGAATTAGAATACGGTATATTGCGATTTGGTTTCATGATGAGATTACGAGTAGATTGAGATATTATTTGCGTGATTTGGTGTTGTATCGAGTGAGTATTACAGATTTAGGTTTGTTGAAGGTGTTCATCAGATTTCCAGAAATCTGGAAATTGATGATGAAGATTTGAAGATCTTCATCATCCATTGGAGATTCGTTATCTTTAAGGCAATTCGTTACTGTAATTCGTTAACAATCTAATTCGCTAAGTAATATATCTGATTCGTTAAGCCTTGTGTCTAACAAAATTTTTCCATGTGGCAAAGATTGTCAGAGTTTGTTATAACAACCTGATTTGTTAATTAATTATAGTTGATTCGTTATCAACTGTAGCTAATTCGTTAGCTTGATTTGTTACCTTGAATCACAGATTCGTTAATCTAATTCGTTAATTTGACTTAGTGATTCGTTACTCTGATTCGTTAAGTAGAATCAGAGATTCGTTAATTTGGTTCGTTACATTGAATATAGATTCATTAATCTAATTCGTTAGACTGATTCGTTAGACTGATTCGTCAACTTGACTTGATTCGTTGACTCAGTTCGTTGGTGATTCGTTACCAATTTGTTATTATCTTATTCGTGTAACACTGTTCCTTTTTCGTTACTCAGATAACATTCAATTCGTATAATTGATTCGTTATTTTAGTTCGTTATAAACATTGTTCACAGTTCGTCATATTTACTGTTCCCAGTTCGTTAACATATTTTCGATTTTAGTCCTTGAAGTTTGATTGTTTTTTACTTATCAAGATGGCTGGTTTTTATGCGTTAGATTCTCAAAACTCACTCACGCAACAAATGTTACAATTGGATACTGAAATTGGATCTCATTCCAAGTGTTCTCGATTGATGAAATTTAGCGACTTTGCTAAATGGGAACCTCGTTTTCGTGCTCATCTTGGTTCTGTTCATCCTGACTATTCCTATTGTCTTGATGAAGTCTATACTATACTGATGATTGGAGATGGAACCATTGGATTCACTCCTAAAGCTATTTCACAATATTCTCAAGAGGAGAAAAAGGCGTTAGAGATCGAAACGAAAGCTTATTCGATTCTTACTATGGCTTTGCCAAATACTATATTTCATCAAGTGGGAAGCATCAAGATTACTGCATCGTTATTTCAACACATAAGAATGAGAAGTATGGGTAATTTTTGAGTCAAGAATTTGACTTGAAATGACTTAAGGATGATTAAGGGAGATTGGAATCTTCTCACACTCCTCAGAAATGGATAAGTATGGAATCCGAGCACACTTGGACTCCCGAGCAAGGTTTACTTGCCTTAGCAAGGTATTTTGTCCTTCGGGCAAGGTTATCTTCAAGAAGTCTTCTTTAGTGTCAATCCGAGAATGGTTCACTCTGTCTAGCAGGATTGTTCTTCATAGCCAGGCAAGGTTTGCTTCCAAGTAAGCTTTTGGCTCACCAAGCTTTTGAAGCCAAGTATTTGGAAGATCTAGCAAGGTATTCATTAATAAAACAGTGGTCCGAGCATGCTTGATGAAAGTTAATAAAGAATTATCGTAAGGACTTTGCCGGGCAAGGTTCAACTCCGAGCAAGCTAAAGTGTCACCAGCACACTTTGCTTTGCTAATAAGTTATTCACTAGCAAAGAGTTTAAAGGATCTTGCTAATCTTGTTAAATTTCCTGCTCAGTTGATTGATGCAATGTAGAAAAAGACATTTGCAGTATCAGGGCCTACTAAACCAATGAAGTCAATTCCAACTACGCCCTCTGCTTCAAGGCAATACCCATCAACAACCAGGGAGAGTCAAGTAGAGCAGGAACTCAAAGGGGAGAAAGGCCCCAAACTAATATTGATCTGCCTATGACACTCTACTATGACTCAGTCTCTCAAACTCTGAAAGTAATCATGCAAAGTAGACAGTTAAGGGAAATAATCTTCAAAGATGACTTTGCTGAATTCAAAAGTGAGCAATTGAAGTAAATGGCCAGTCTTGAATTGTATGACTATCATGATACTAGAAAGTTGGCCGGGAGACAACAGAATGATTTGTCAAAATACCTAAAAGGTGAAGCTGAGAAGGGATTTCCTCTGCTGAATCAAAAGAAGAAATGGGAACTGACCAAGCATGAGAGGGCCAGAAGATTGACTCATATGAGGAGCATAAGGGATGCAGAATATGATTATCTTTCAAAAGTCAGAAACAACAATCCCTTGTCCAACATGAACACATGTATAAGTATGAGGATGAGAATGACAAGCCCAAACCTTGAAGTCAAGAAGAATGGCCAAATTGCTGAAATTGAATACAAAGAAAATGATGGCCACTACATTCTTTGAAACTCAGATGGAGTTATCTTGGGAGTAATCAGAAATGATGAAGACCTGACCTTTTTGCATAGAGAAGATTTGAGGGTTATAATGAAAATGACGATTCCTGAGAATCACCCTCATTATCGAATTCTATCTATCTTTCAGCAAAGGGCAAGAACTGTACTAGTTGATCGAAGACAAACAGCCTACAACGCAAGAAGAAGATGATTCTTAGAATAGGGTTTTCTTTGTAATGTCTACGGCCAAAATTTGAATACAAAATTTGATTTGTATTTGGACTAAGCGTATGTAACATTTGAAGTGTTTTAGGACAGTTAAGGTGTTCCAATCTAGGGGGAGATTGTTGAGTCAAGAATTTGACTTGAAATGACTTAAGGATGATTAAGGGAGATTGGAATCTTCTCAATACTCCTCAGAAATGGCTAAGTATGGAATCCGAGCACACTTGGACTCCCGAGCAATGTTTACTTGCCCTAGCAAAGTATTTTGTCCTTCGGGCAAGGTTATCTTCTAGAAGTCTTCTTTAGTGTCAATTCGAGCAGGGTTCACTATGTCTAGCAGGATTGTTCTTCATAGCCAAGCAAGGTTTGCTTCCGAGTAAGCTTTTGGCTCACCAAGCTTTTGAAGCCAAGTATTTGGAAGATCTAGCAAGGTATTCATTAATAAAACAGTGGTCCGAGCATGCTTGATGAAAGTTAATAAAGAATTATCGTAAGGACTTTACCGGGCAAGGTTCAACTCCGAGCAAGCTAAAGTGTCACCAGCACACTTTGCTTTGCTAATAAGTTATTCACTAGCAAAGAGTTTAAAGGATCTCTGAAGAACAATTTTTCTCGTTAGATCATATCGGGCAAAGTTTGATTTGGTCAAGAAGATTGAAGCCTGCTAGTTGAGTATTTTCTTAGGAAAATACTCTATGTAACGTCTACCCGAAGAACTGTTCACCAGCACACTTCAAAGGTTACCAGGTCTACTCGTAAAAGACAAAAGGCACAAGGCCTACTCGAAGACGCATCTAATACAAAGTCTACCCGAAAGACCTGTTTTTACAATTAGTATGTTTTTGAATATATAGTTTGAATATGTACCAATCATTAGGGTTTCTAGAAGATAGGGCAGCTGTCAAGTGGTAGCAGGCCTATAAATAGAATAATTTAGGGCACGCCTACCACGGATAGACAAACAGACAAGAGCACTTTTCAGACCTAGGAGAATAGTTTCTGATATTGAGTGTGACGGCTGTCCTAGGATTGTACGGATAAACTTTCCAAACAAGAAACCCTAATTTATTTTACATTTGTATGAACCTTTATATAAATGGAAATCTTTTGAGTGATTGTTTGTGTTAGTTACATTTAAGATCCTTAAGCAACTACACTGTTTGTTTCTGATTCCGCCATTAACAAAGAGTTTTCTTGCCCAAAATAGGAACCGTCATTAACCTTCTTGTCGACACATTTATTGTGTGGGTTATGACTTTATTGTGAGTGTGAGCGATCAAATCGGGACCGACAAGTTGTATCAGAGCTTGTTCATTGTTGTTTCGGTGAAGAAATTGTTGTTATTTGCAGATCTGAAGAAGAAAGATGACGTAAGCAGAATATTGTTTCATTGAAGTATGACGTCAGCTGCTCTGTTCTTCATTCTTTTCTAGATCTACAAATTTTCGGTGTCTTCTTTTACTTATTTTGATTAAAGTTTGCACCTTTATTACTTAATCATGCTCCAATCGAACCAGATATATCAGATCTGAAGATCCGATTCTCAGATCTGATTATTTTCAAAACTCAATTTTTACTCTGTTTTAGTGATTCTCTGTTTCTGTTTATCAAAATACCAAAATGTCTGGTTTTGAAGAGCAAGAAGTTTCTACTAACAAAATTCCTAGACTGTACGGACAGGAAAATTTCACTAAAGGGAAGGTATTGTTCGAGGCTGCTGTGACACTCGTCAATTTCAGGTTAACTCCGTTAATTCAAACTCCGTCAATTCAAACTTAAGATCACTTGATCTATAACGCTCATCTCATTACATTTAAACTAGGGTTTTAAATGACGCTTGACAATCACTACACATGTAGTCTTTCGGGATTACACCGAAACGCAAACGAGTTGACGCAAACCATTGGTGAATAAACGACAAACATCCAAACAATAAGTATTTGAGAATTATGTGTTAGGTTTATGTGTTATTTGATATTCATATTTAAAACATTAACTCAAGATGCAAAAGTCTATGTTATGTTAGAAATTGATTAATTAGACGCTTAAGGGGGTTAAGTGTAACATAATTATATATGTAAACAACATATTAATAACCTAACCCTAATCCCCTCTCTCCCTCCCCTCTCACCTGGCGCCAGCCCCCTCCCCTTTCCTCTCTCGTCGACCGAGCCACAAGGCACACACACACACACACGTATACAAGTCGGTTTCAAGCTTGATCGAAGAGTTAAGAAGCTAATTAGAACGCTAGTGAGGATTTTCTGTGACTCGCATCTCTGGTTGACTTGTTTTTGAATTCGTCGCAAATAGTGAGTTTCACGTTCCCGTTTTACTCTTTTAAACGCTTTTACTTGGGGGAGAATACATACTCCAAAACGCTTTAGATTTTGTTATTTAGTTATATATCACTTGTAAATGCTAAGTGGCAAACGAAACAACTAAAGTCCTTCATAACATCGAACCGTTTAATATTGGATAATAGCGAGTCACTGTTGAGTAGTACTACTGGGTTTGACAAACTCCAACCAACGATAAACTCGACTGGAGGTCGAGCGGGTGTAATCTTGGCTAACACATTTTCCATGGTCTGGATAGACATGGTGGCAAGGCAATTGATAAACAGTCAGCTTCGGTGTCGAACACTTAGTAATACTTGTTTTATAGGCTAGCTACCTATATATATATAATTGATTTAACATTATCTGGTAACGGAAATGAAAACGCAAAACGCAAACGCAAAACGCAAACGCAAACGCAAACGCAAACGCAAACGCTTTATTTATATAAACTTGAGAACTCACCAACCCCGTGTTGACACTTTTAGTATGTTATTCTCAGGTAGCAGAGGCGGGCGCGCGGTATAGGATCATGCATTACCTTGAACTCTATCGTTTTTGCAAACTTGTTTTTAAACTGTTATCAATTGGGTTTTAAGTCGTCCTGCGTGACGCAACACTTGGTTTATGATTTTACGCTTCCGCACTTATTTACACTTAAATGTTTCGTGGTTTGAAAACTTTACTTATGATGTTTGATTATAACTAATGATTCCGATCCTGTTAGTTCACACCCTCTGACGATAAAACTCCGTTAGTGGATTTTGAGGGTGTGACAGATTGGTATCAGAGCCATTGGTTATAGCGAACTAGAAATTGCATGAATACTAGACTATAACCGCAACGACCCATTAGTTATAATTTCTACGCACTGTTTTTATATTATTTAGTCTTTCGTTATCTCTATCTCTTTACCTTATTCACTCATGCACGCGCATACACGACTTATCCTGTAGGGATGTCGACGCCACCATCATCATCATCCGACCAGGTGACTCATGCTCATGGAAAGGAACCGCAGCTACCTACCTCATCGCCACCCCAGTAGTCCCGGAACTAGAAGCCCCTGCACCGAAGAGGTATCGCCTGTCTGGAGGCACGTACGACGACGACGTTAGCTGGGATTGGTACCCGAGTCTGATCAGGCGTACGGTTTATCGCGAACAAGTTCCCCCACTACCTCACCCGAGCCGCCCTGCTTACCCCAACACCCTACCACCCATAACCGAACCTATAGAGCGAGTTCTCGCAGTTGTTGTTTCTTGTTTAGAACGTGACGCGGGTTTTATGCGCTCGGCGAGAGCGAACGTTTCCGGATTGATAAAAGATGGAACCGAGGCTAGGGAAGAAATTTCCCGCCTGACAGCGGCTATGAAGGAAGTTCAGGATGCTCATGTACAGCAAATGGAGATAATGAACAAAATGCAAGCAGAGATGATAGATTTGCGTGACCAAATTTTTAGTGCAAGAGCCCTTGCAACGACAGCTCTAGCCCGATGCGACACACTAGGGGCGCAGATTGCCCCGGATGCAGAAGAACCTGAGGAAGAACCCGAGGAATATACTGAGGAGGATGAACACTCGGACGTGTCCTCAGGCGACGACATCTCAGGATGATAACACCTAGATGTCTGGAAGAAAGGCTGGTCATGGTCGCGATAACATTAAATTAACCACAGCAGAACTCCAAACCCTACTGAATGACCATGCGGCGGCAGCTCTAGCCGCACATGTTCAGAATCAAGCCGGAGGTCCAGCTGGAACGTGTACTTTCAAGAACTACCTGGATTGCAAGCCCACTTCGTTTAAGGGCACTGAGGGAGCCATAGGTTTCCTGCGTTGGGCTGTGACGGCCGAGTCAGCTTTCGAAATGTGTAACTGTCCACCCGCCAGTAGGGTCAAATTTGCTACTGGAACACTGGAAGATTCTGCTCTCACTTGGTGGAACTCCAATGTGCAAATTCTTGGATTGGAATTGGCGAACGCTATGAACTGGGATGAGTTCAAGAATATGATGCGGGAAGAGTATTTTCCTAGAGAGGAAATCGCGAAGTTGGAATCTGAATTTTGGTCGTTGAAAATGGTGGGTTCCAAGATTGAAGCCTACACCACCCATTCCCATGAGCTAGCAATAGTGTGTCCACGAATGGTAGACTCACCGAGTAAGAGAATCGAGATGTTTATCGATGGGTTGGTACCACAAATTCAGGGTATGGTGACGTCTTCCAAACCGGCTACAATTCAACAAGCGATCCGGTTAGCTCACAAACTGACGGATCAGGCAGTGACCCAAGGTGCGTTACCACCTAGAGGTTCAACCTCTAAAACCCGTGACAACCCGAGCACTGACAACAAAAACAACCCGAGCAATGGAAAGAGGAAATTTGACAACACCAGGTCCTCATCATCGAACCCCCCACAGCAACAACACTACCGTAAGCCCGAACTCGCTCGGAACTTCAATAATCAGAGTTCCAACAATAACAACGGTGGCGGACAAGTTTCGAGTGGCTATGCTGGGAAGTACCCGAAATGCAACAAGTGCAACTATCACCATGCTGGGCCATGCGACCATATCAAATGTCTGAAATGCGGAAAAATGGGTCATCAGACTAAGGAATGTAGGGGAGACCTAGCGGCAAGTGGTGCTTCTAAACATCCTACTGCGACTAAAGGGTGTTTCGAGTGTGGTCAAGAGGGTCATTTCAAGAAGGATTTCCCCAAACTAAAGCAGAATGAGAACAATGGAGGCAACAACAGTGGCGGAAGCAGTGGTAAAGGTAGAGCTTTCGTCATTGGGTCGGGCCAAGCCCGCAACGTTCTGTATGTGGTGACCGGTAAGTTTCCCGTGAACGACTGTTTTGCTTCTGTTTTGTTTGACACTGGAGCTGATAGGAGTTTTGTATCGAAAGCCTTTAGTAAACTCTTAGACTTAACTCCAACCCCGTTAGATGCTAAGTTTTCTGTTGAATTAGCTGACGGTAAGTCTATAGAAACAACTCATGTACTTGCGGGATGTAAGTTGAAACTGTCGGGTCATACTTTTGATATCGACCTCATACCTTTTACACTTGGTAGTTTCGATGTCGTTGTCGGCATGGACTGGTTATCCGAGAACCTAGCGGAGATTATATGTCATGACAAGATAGTTCACATCACTACCCCTTCCGGCGAGATCATTTTGATTCAGGGCGAGAAGAGCAGCATGACCACCAGCGTCATCACCCTCATGAAGGCGCATAAATATTTACGAAAGGGTCATCCGGCGATTTTAGCCCATATTGTCGAGAAACCCGCAGAGGAGAAACAAATCGAAGACATACCGATTGTGCGAGATTTTCCAGAAGTCTTCCCGGAGGATTTGCCTGGACTCCCACCTATTCGACAAGTCGAGTTCCAAATCTAATTGACCCCCGGTGCGGCACCCATAGCACGAGCCCCATATCGGCTCGCACCGACAGAGCTTCAGGAGTTGTCTACTCAATTGCAAGATTTGTTGGATAAAGGTTTTATCCGACCTAGCTCATCACCATGGGGAGCCCCTGTCTTATTTGTCCGAAAGAAGGACGGGACTTTCCGCATGTGCATCGACTACCGAGAGCTGAACAAGGTGACGATCAAGAACCGTTATCCCTTACCCCGAATTGATGATCTGTTCGACCAGCTGCAAGGATCGAGTTACTACTCGAAGATCGATCTGAGATCTGGTTACCATCAATTAAGAGTACGCGAAGAAGATATTTCAAAGACGGCCTTCAAAACTCGGTACGGTCACTACGAGTTTTCGGTTATGCCCTTTGGCTTAACCAACGCACTAGCCGTATTTATGGATCTCATGAATCGATTATGCAAGGCGTACCTCGACAAGTTTGTGATCGTTTTTATTGATGATATCCTCGTCTACTCCAAGAAAAAGGCCGACCACGAAGAACACCTTAAGTTGATCCTAGAATTGCTGAAGAAGGAACAATTGTACACTAAACTCTCGAAATGCGAATTTTGGCTTCGCGAGGTTCACTTCTTAGGATATGTGATCAATGAGAATGGTATCCATGTCGATCCCAGCAAAGTAGAGGCCATCAAAAACTTGGAAGCACCTAAGACTCCGACTGAGGTGCGACAATTCCTAGGACCGGCTGGCTACTATCGGCGTTTTATCGAGGGATTTTCTAAGATTGCTCAACCCCTCACCGCTTTGACTCACAAGGGTACTAAGTACAATTGGGGTGACGCGCAAGAATCCGCTTTCCAACTGTTGAAAACCAAACTCTGTAGCACCCCTATCCTAGCCCTTCCCGAGGGAACAGAAAATTTTGAGGTACATTGTGACGCATCGATAACTACGGATTCACGAGAAGAACTACACGACCCATGACTTGGAACTCGGAGCTGTGGTGTTTTCTCTTAAGATATGGAGGCATTACTTGTACGGTACCAAGTTTACCATTTACACCGACCAAAAGAGTCTCCAACATATCTACGATCAGAAGGAACTGAACATGCGACATCGTCGTTGGGTCGAGCTGCTTAAGGATTATGATTATGCAATCAAGTACCACCCTGGCAAGGCCAATGTAGTGGCCGATGCTCTCAGCAGGAAAGAAACCGATAAACCTAGGCGAGTGCGAGCATTACAGCTCACGATTCATGCCAACTTACCCGATCAGATTCGCGATGCGCAACTCGAAGCCTTGAAAGACGATAATCTCCCATCAGAACTCATGCGAGAAATGAACAAGCAACTTGAAACCAAATCGGACGGGGTTCGATATTTCGAAAACCGGATTTGGGTCCCTCGATACGGAGAGTTGAGAACTCTAGTGATGGACGAAGCACACAAGTCCCGATATTCCATCCACCCTGGCTCAGATAAAATGTACCATGACCTAAAGGCACTTTACTGGTGGCCAAACATGAAAGCCGACATTGCCACCTACGTGAGCAAATGCTTGACTTGTGCGAGAGTTAAAATAGAATATCAGAAACCATCTGGCCTGCTACAGCAACCGGAACTTCCAACGTGGAAATGGGAACACATTTCCATGGATTTCATCACGGGATTACCCAAAACACCGACGGGATGCGATACCATCTGGGTGATCGTTGACCGGTTGACTAAGTCTGCACACTTCTTAGCAATCAAGGAATCAGACAAGATGGAAAGACTGACTCGCATCTACATGAAAAAAGTAGTGTCTAGACACGGAGTGCCTGTCTCAATCATATCTGATCGAGATACCCGTTTCACTTCGCACTTTTGGAAGTCACTACAGAATGCACTAGGCACCCTCCTTGATATGAGCACAACATACCATCCTCAGACGGATGGGCAAAGTGAGCGCACCATTCAGACCTTGGAAGACATGTTGCATGCATGCGTGTTGGATTTCGGAAAAAGTTGGGAACCTCACTTGCCTCTGGTAGAGTTTTCATATAATAACAGCTACCACGCAAGCATTAAAGCAGCGCCGTTTGAAGCGTTGTACGGACGGAAGTGTCGATCACCTCTCTGCTGGGCAGAGGTGGGTGATAGCCAAATCACTCGTCCAGAATTAGTACTTGAAACCTCTGAAAGATTGTCCAACTCCGAAACCGTATGGCAGCAGCATGAGATCGCCAAAAGAGTTACGCTGACAAGCGCCGAAAGCCTCTTGAATTTCAAGTGAACGACCAAATATTACTTAAAGTCTCACCTTAGAAAGGTGTGGTTCGCTTCGGAAAGCGAAACAAACTCAATTCACGATACGTTGGCCCCTACCGGATAACTGAGCTCATTGGTCCGGTAGCGTACCGACTGGATCTACCAACGAAACTCAATGGCGTACACAATGTATTCCTTGTATCCAATTTGAAGAAATGCCTTTCCGATGAAACCCAAACAGTCCCTTTGGACGAGTTGCAAGTTGATGAACAGCTACGCTTCATTGAAGAACCAGTCGAAGTTTTGGATTGGGAAACCAAAACACTCAAGCACAGCAAAATTCCAATCGTGAAGGTTCGTTGGAACTCGAGACGTGGACCGGAGTTCACGTGGGAACGCGAGGACCAAATGATGAAAAAGTATCCTCACCTTTTTGAAGGGTTGACCAAACACCAAAAAACCGCGAAAGACGTCAAACCGTTAGAAATCACCAGAGGTATGAATTAAATTTCGGGACGAAATTTCTTTCTACTAGGGGATGATATGACAAACTGAAAATTTTTTCTTGCTTTTTCAGACACCCATCGCGACTTGACTCAAATTTTCGGGACGAAAAAACTTTCAACATGGGAATGATGTGACACTCGTCAATTTCAGGTTAACTCCGTTAATTCAAACTCCGTCAATTCAAACTTAAGATCACTTGATCTATAACGCACATCTCATTACATTTAAACTAGGGTTTTAAATGACGCTTGACAATCACTACACATGTAGTCTTTCGGGATTGCACCGAAACGCAAACGAGTTGACGCAAACCATTGTTGAATAAACGACAAACATCCAAACAATAAGTATTTGAGAATTATGTGTTAGGTTTATGTGTTATTTGATATTCATATGTAAAACATTAACTCAAGATGCAAAAGTCTATGTTATGCTAGAAATTGATTAATTAGAAGCTTAAGGGGGTTAAGTGTAACATAATTATATATATAAACAACATATTAATAACCTAAACCCTAATCCCCTCTCTCCCTCCCCTCTCACCTGGCGCCAGCCCCCCTCCCCTCTCATCTCTCTTCGACCGAGTCACAAGGCACACACACACACACACGTATACAAGTCGGTTTCAAGCTTGATTGAAGAGTTAAGAAGCTAATTAGAACGCTAGTGAGGATTTTCTGTGACTTGCATCTCTTGGTTGACTTGTTTTTGAATTCCTTGCAAACAGTGAGTTTCACGTTCCCCTTTTACTCTTTTAAACGCTTTTACTTGGGGGAGAATACATACTCCAAAACGCTTTAGATTTTATTATTTAGTTATATATCACTTGTAAAGGCTAAGTGGCAAACGAAACAACTAAAGTCCTTCATAACATCGAACCGTTTAATATTGGATAATAGCGAGTCACTGTTGAGTAGTACTACTGGGTTTGACAAACCCCACCCAACGTTAAACTCGACTGGAGGTCGAGCGTGTGTAATCTTGGCTAACACATTTTCCATGGTCTGGATAGACATGGTGGCAAGGCAATTGATAAACAGTCAGCTTTGGTGTCGAACACTTAGTAACACTTGTTTTATAGGCTAGCTACCTATAGATATATAATTGATTTAACATTATCTGGTAACGCAAACGCAAAACGCAAACGCAAAACGCAAACCAAACGCAAAACGTAAACGCAAACGCAAACGCTTTATTTATATAAACTTGAGAACTCACCAACCCCGTGTTGACACTTTTAGTATGTTATTCTCAGGTAGCCGAGGCGGGCGCGCGGTATAGGATCATGCATTACCTTGAACTCTATCGTTTTTTCAAACTTGTTTTTAAACTGTTATCAATTGGGTTTTAAGTCGTCCTGCGTGACGCAACACTTGGTTTATGATTTTACGCTTCCGCACTTATTTACACTTAAATGTTTCGTGGTTTGAAAACTTTACTTATGATGTTTGATTATAACTAATGATTCCGATCCTGTTAGTTCACACCCTATGACGGTAAAACTCCATTAGTGGATTTTATGGTGTGACAGCTGCTGTGTGCTATAACGATGTTGACATGTGGAATTCAATCAAGAATGGTCCACAAGCAGCCGATGGTGCAAATCCTAACACTGCCGTGCGTGATAGGATGAGGAAGGTGGACGACAGGGCCTTAGCTATGATCAAGCTAGGACTGTCTTGGGAAATCTTAACCTATGTTTAACATCACACAACATCTAAGGCTATGTATGATGCAATCCTTGAGATGTTTAAAGGTAACACTGAGCTGAAAAATATCAAGAAACAAAGACTTAAGCAACAGCTTGAGAGATTCAAGTACAAGGATGGAGAAAGGTTGAAATCAATTCTTGAGAGATTTCTAGCAATTGTAAATGAACTGAGAACAACTGATTATGTGATGATAGACCTTGATTTGACCATAAAGTTGCTGAATTCAATTCCAAAGGAGTGGTATACAACCAACAACTTCATCCTTCAAAAAACAACTCAAGTTGGATGATGTAATTTGCTTTCTTCAAGCTGATGAGATAGAGATGATTGAGAACGAAATGATCAAGGAAGAGAAGCCTCGTTTCCAGGTGTCCAATGCACTCATTGAACCTATGGGAAACTTGTCAACCAAAAACCAACAGCAGATTCCCATCATAGAGGAACCCAATGAACATGGTGTTGATACACCTAAAGCATTTTTTGGTGGTAGCACAAGTCACCAAGGAAACCAGTCAAGGTTCAATGTCCAACTTTTAGAAGACAGTGATTCTGCCTCAATGGCAAATGGACATTCACCTTATGCTGGTGGAAGCAGTGGTCAAGGGAGTGAATCACAAGCATTGTTTTCCATGTTTACTGAATCCTACAATGCATTTGTAACCAAAAACATGATCCACACAAGTGTCATTCAAGATGACTTGGAACAGATTGATGCTGATGATCTTGAAGACCTGGATCTGTAGTGGCAAGCTGCAATGCTAGCTCTTAGAAGCAAGAGGCTGTTCAACAGGTCTCTAGTCTCTGGTCCAAATGAGAGGATTGGCTTTGATAAGTCCAAGGAAATATGTTACAATTGCCAACAACCTGGACACGTTGCTAGAGAATGAAACCAGCGTAGAAATTTTCCGGTGAATCAGTTCCAAAACCAACAGCCAAGAAATCAGCTGCAATACCAACAGAACCAGTCAAGAAACAACAACTTCAACAACAACAATCCCAACGACTTCAACAACTATCAACAGCCCTAAATGAATAATTAACAAGTTGTGCCTTAGAATCAAAGCTACCAAAGGAATTAATACCCTCAAACTGCTCCAGCCAACCTCAACAGAAACAATCAAAATCAACCAAGACATCAAGGGAATGTAGCTTTGGTTGCACAACAAGATGGAGATTTTGATTGGAGTAACCATGCAGATGACATCTCAAAAGCAAATTTTGCATTGATGGTTGTGATGGAAAATGAGTCTGGAACATCATTTTCTCAGGTACACTCAACCCCTACAGCTGATTTACATGAAACAATTAATGCTTTAACTATAAAAGTAGGCAAGCTAGAAGGTGAGTGTTTCAGAAAACAAAGCATAATTAATGGGTATGAAGCAAATGATTTAATCAATGAAGAGAAAATCAGAAGTTTGGAGGATGATTGTGTGAGTATCTAAAGAGCTCAACAGAGATACATAACTGAGATAGATGGATTAAAGAAATGATTGTTGAAGAGAAGATGCAGAATACAAAGTTACAAGTTGAAAATGAATTTTTGAAGAACTTGGTTTCCACAGGAAACATTTGTGGTATCTTGAACCAAGTAAAATAGGAAGGCAAGTACAAAGTTGTTCCACCACCATTCAACAACAACTTTTTGCCAAAGGTTGACAAAGAAAAGAGGGATGGATATCTTCAACAATTTAGAGATGTCTTTCAAGAAAAATAAGAATTTGTTGATCTTTACAAGAAAGTTGAAGTGAGTGAAGAGGGAGTGTTTGTAATAAAAGAAGAAGTAAGAGAGGGCACGTCAATAGGAGTGAAAGTCTATGAGGATGACTTTGATTCTGATGATCTAAATGTAGATGACTTAAGTGACTTAAGTGAACAGATCACAGATGAAGAAATTAAGGATTCTAAATCTGGCCCAAGACGAACTACTGTAGGGGTTTTATTAAAACCCTTGAATTCTGAATATGGTTAAGTAGCTCCTGGGCAGAAAGGGGCAGAAGACAGAAGAAAGGTGATTCAATTAACAAACTGCCTCAACTACCCAGATTGACTCCAAAGATGATCAAGAACAATGAAAGGATTAAAAGAGAACATGTGTCTTTTGACAAATGTGAAAGGACAAAGGTGAGCTATAATGCAGTAAGGCCACCATGCAAGGCTGTCTTGAAAAGGATAAGTGACAACAACAAGAAAAAGGTAACTGAAACAGTTACTGGTGACAACTTCATCCCAGATTACCTAGTTTTCTCTAGACATAAAGTGTTCGATATTGTGGAAGTTGAAACTATGGAAGAATATGAGAAGAGGCAGTCGAGGCATAAGGGAAGCCTAGATGAAGAGCCTATGGATACGAAGAAAATCATCTTTGTTAAGAGCAAGACTGAAAGACAAGATATTAAGATTGAAGAGTTTGTTCCTTTTTCAATTGACTTTGATGGTCTGAAGACTCAGAAAACACTTGGTGTCAAACCACCTAGACCAAGTGAGAGGTTCAAGAAGGGAAGTGATCATGAAGGATTCAAGGGAAAGGTTTGGTACAAGAAATATGATGAATATGGTCACCACACTGATTCTTGTAATGAAAGATTCAACTTTAAGCCTTTTCATGTTCCCAATGAGACAAAGTTTGGCCAAAACTTTGTGCTTTATAAAAAAGAGCATGATGAATACATGGGAAAAGGAAAGGTGTGTGGAAAGGAGACTATGAGTGAAAATGTTCAGAAAGCTGCAGAGAAGGTTAAAAAGGAAAGAATGTTGGTGTGAAACCAAAGAAACATGTGGCTGAACCAGTGAAAAGAAGTATATCTCCCAAGAAATCTTAAACAGTTGTCAAGAAGAATTTTCAACCCTTGAGAATTATCCCCAAACATGACATAAAGTCAGTTAAGTCTGATGATTCTCAAGGATCACCAAGTAGTGAAAATATAAGAAACAAAGGTGTATTTCTTAGAAAGAAACCAACTGGTGATGAAAAGTTTCTGTTGAAACATGGTTTTGAACCTCAAGGATTTCTTTGGAAACCTAAGGTTGAAGCTAAGGAGAAGAAGAATACTGATGTGAGAGATTATTCAAGCAAAAAGGACTATATTGTTCAAGAATGTGATAGTGCAGTGGTTGATTGTCAAAGCACAACTTCATTTGTGAAAACTCTAAGAAAATGTGGATATGAAACAGATAATTTAGATAACACTGAAGTTACTCATGAAGATCCTAAACCCATAACACTCACACCCAATGCTGCTACTGAAAATGAATATGATGATTTGCAAGTTGAGATAGCTTGCACTTCATCACTCAACTAATCATTTCTTTGATTTGTGCAGGAACAGTCCACTCCACTGAATGAAGTATGGTATATGGATAGTGGATGTTCTAGGCACATGACTTGTGACAAAAGATCACTTGTTAACTATGAAGAGAAGTTTAAAGGTTCAATGGCATTTGGCAGTGATGAGAATGGAGGAAAAATTGTTGGAAAAGGTATCTTGACAAATGGTAAAGTCTCATTTGACAATGTGTTCTATTGGAGGGACTACAGTATAACCTATTGAGCATATCAAAGATGTGTGATAAGGGTTATAAAATTGGTTTTGATGACTCACACTATTTCATTTTATGACCTGAATTTATGATCCCACCTGATATGATCATGATGAGGGACCCTAGGAATGGCAATTTATATGAACTTAACATGAAAGAAGTTGTTTCAATGGGTGGTACCTGTTTTGTTTCCAAAGCCACTGAAAATGAGTCAAAATTGTGGCATAGGAAATTGTGTCATGTGAATTTAAAGAACATGAACAAACTTGTGAAGGGTGAGCATGTAATTGGCCTACCTACAAGAGAGTTCAGATTGGAGGATAATTGTATCTCATGCCAAAAAGGCAAGCAGCACAAGTCTTCTCATAAGTGAAAACTCATCAACTCAATCGATCAAGTGCTTGAATTGCTTCACATGGATCTATTTGGTCCTGTGAGTGTCCCAAGCATAGGAAAGAAAAGATATTGTCTTGTGATCATTGATGATTTTTCAAGATATACTTGAGTTTATTTCCTAAGTACAAAGGATGAGACTGCAGATTTGATTAAAGGCTATGTAACCAGGATTGAGAATCAACTGGATAAAAGGGTTAAAGTGATGAGAAGTGACAATGGTACTAAGTTCAAAAACAGATTTATTGAAGAATTTTGCAACGACAAAGGAATACTTCAACAATTCTCAACTCCTAGAACTCCTAAACAGAATGGTGTTGCAGAAAGGAGAAACAGAACACTCATTGAAGCTATAAGAACCTTGCTAGCAGATGCTAATCTACCAGTTACATTTTGGGCAGAAGCCATTAACACAGCCTGCTATGTTCAGAACATGGTACTTCTTAACAAAAGTCACAACAAGGCTCCTTATAAATTCTTCTTTAATAGAAAGCCCTACATCAAGTTTCTCAAGCCTTTTGGATGCAAATGTTCAATCTTGAACACCAAGGATTATTTAAACAAGTTTCAAGCTAAATCCTTGGATTGCTTCTTTGTTGGCTACTATACACACTTAAAGGCCACATGGTATATGTGAAAGATCATTTGAGTGTAATTGAATCATTTGACATTATATTAAATGAAAATCAATTCAACACAGTTGATGGTGCAGCATGGCTGTTTAACCTTGAAAAATTGATCAAGTCTTTCAAGATCTATCCTGAAGACTTTGATGATTCATTCCATAAGACAGTGTGATTGAAGAGAAAAATAAGAACACATTGGACTTGGAAAAGTTATGGAACAAGGTTGCAAGTAAAGAGAGTGAATATACATTCATAAAGGATCCCCCAAGTGCAAATGTTGAGCAAGACAATGATCAAAAGAACAATCAAAGTCCAGAACAAGATCAAGCAGATAATAATCAAGACAACTAAGAAGTGCAAGATGATCAACTTCAAAATGTGGAAAACTCAAGTAACCAAACCAGTTAGGAAGAGACTGCTACAACAGCAAGGTTTCAAAATTTACTTGAAAGATTAGATTTGGGAAACAATGGTGCATCTACCTCAAGGCAGAACAATGAGGAAGCACCTAAAGTTGATAATGAAACAACTGACTTGATCATTGATGAACCAGATTTCAATGAATTAAATCTTGACACTACTGTGTCTGCAGATATGATAGTTCAAACCCCTTATGTTGAAAAGAATCATCCTTCTGAAAACATCATTGGAGATATATATGAAAGAGTTACAAGAAGTCATTCTGAATCTGCAAACATTTGTTTGTACTCCTGCTTTCTATCCCAAATAGAACCAAAGAACATTGTTCAAGCACTAAAAGACAACAGATGGGTAGAAGCAATGCAAGAGGAGTTAGCTCAATTCAGATATCTACATGTGTGGGAACTTGTAGACAAGCCAAGAAATAGATATGCAATTGGAACCAAATTGGTTTTTAGAAACAAAAGGGATGAAAAAGGTATTGTGATTAAGAACAAAGCTAAACTTGTTGCATTGGGATGCCTACAAGAAGAATGGATTGACTTTGAGGAAGTCTTTGCACCTGTTGCATGACTTGAAGCTATAAGAATTTTCTTGGCTTATGCTGCCTCAAAGAATATAAGGGTATTCCAACTTGATGTCAAATCTGCATTCCTAAATGGAAAGATAGAAGAGGAGGTTTATGTCACTCAACCACTAGGATTTGTGGACCCTGATTATCCTAACAAGGTGTATAAGTTAAACAAATCCTTGTATGGACTTCATCAAGCTCCAAGAGCATGGTATGATGAGTTATCAAACCACCTACATGAAAATGGTTTCCAAAGGGGAGCCATTGACAAGACCCTCTTTTACAAGAAGAAAGGAAGAGATTTGCTGTTGCTGCAAGTTTATGTGGATGACATCATTTTTGGGTCAACCAATGAACAAATGTGTATGGAGTTTGAAGGGATGATGAAATCCAAATACAGTATGAGCTCAATCGGAGAAATGAACTTCTTTCTTGGACTGCAAGTTAAACAGAAAACTGATGGGATTTTCATTTACCGATCTAAGTATGTGCAGGACATTTTAAACAAGTTCAAATGTCATGAATTCAAAACAACTTCAACACCAATGGATACAAAATAAAAGATGATAGCTAATGAAAAGGGGGAGCCTGTGGAAGAACATGAATATAGAGCCAAAATTGGATCCCAGATGTACTTAACTACTACAAGACCAGATATAATGTTTGCTGTATGTGCATGATTTTAATCAAGTCCTAAGGTCTCTCATATGATAGCAGTCAAAAGGATCTTCAGATACTTGAAGGGAAAGCCTGATTTGGGGATTTGGTACCCAAAGAACCAGTCCTTTGATCTAATTGCTTATACAGACAGTGATTATGATGGGTGCAACATGAGCAGGAAGTCAGCCTCTGGTGGATGTCAATTCTTGGGTGACAGGCTAGTGTCTTGGCAGTTCAAGAAGCAGACTACAGTGTCCATCTCAACTTCTGAAGCTGAGTACATTGCTGCATCTGCCTGCTGTGCAAAAGTTCTTTGGATTCAGAATCAAATGCTGGATTATGGTCTGAATTTCTTGAGCACTCCTATTTTCATTGATAATACTGCTGCATATTTTACTGTTAAGAATCCAGTACAACATTCTAAAACAAAGAACATTAAAATAAGACATCATTTCATTAGGGATTGTAATGAAAAAGGTCTAATAGAGATGAAAAAGGTTGATACAAGTGAGAATTTGGCTGACTTATTTACAAAACCACTTGATACAACCAGGTTTAACTTTCTTTTGAAAGCCCTAGGAATGATCAACTCTGATGAATTCTGATTAATGATGTGTGCTTGTGGTGCAAACTGAATATCTTTTCAAAGTCATCATGAATGTTTTGTGTATGTGTTTGATTATGATACTTTTTTATGTTAACTGATATGTGCTTAACTGATTATCTGTGCAAATTTGGGTATCTTTGATGCTTTTGATTGTTTATTAGTTGACTTGTAGGATGTCATGATAGGTATTTTGATATACATTACCTGACTTTATGCTTATCTGATGTCATATTTTAATGCTTGAATATGTAAGTAATCTGATCTGATGATGCTGTTAGGATAAATTAGACTATACATGATGTGAAGTCTGCTTGTTTTAATGATGTCATTGATGATCATTATTTGAATATGTTGCTTGTCTTTGTGTCAAATTAAGTTCTCATGTCAAGATGTTATGCTAAATTGAAACTGCAAAGAAAAATTTTTGATCAAAACAATTTTTAATAACATAGAGCAAGTTGTTAATGGGGTTGAGACATGATAATACTATTCAGTTCAAAGCTTTATAGAAGCTTAAAAGGATATTTTCAATGAAAAGTCTCAAAGAACATACACCTGTGTATGTTTGGTCCTTTCATCTGTATAGATTGAAAGGATAGCCATTAACCTGAAGACTGAAAGCATTTTGGGCAATTGTAACTTGTTTTCTATTCCCTCACTTAAAATTATGTCAATAACTCTAAATCTGAAAGGACATGTATTCTCATATATGTTTGATCCTGTTAACCACATGTGGTCAAACAGAATAGCCATTTACCTGTCAATTAAGAGAGATTGGGGTGACTGAATATTAAACTGTGTTAATTAATGGGAAATGATAAAGGCACTTAGAACAATCATTGACATGTATGGAGATTTCCCATGATGTGTAAAATCTAAGGTGATATAAACATAAAGAAACTGGTAAGTTTAATATGGAGGTACATTGTTGTCTCTGCATGTTCCAAGATAAATCTTTCTAAATGATAGGCAGAAAAGTGATTATCTAGTCATACACGAGCCCATTGGTTTTTGGTCCCCAAAATGAAGTATTTTCAAAAGAATGACAAAGAACAAAGTTGAGCAAACTGTATTATTTAAACGACACAATGTTGTTAAATGCTCATGTTTATATATATATATATATAAAAGGTTCTGTCATTAACAGTTTTTTAACCAAATCCAGGGGGTCAAAGTCAAGTCAGGGTGATCTGGAGAAAGCCAAATAAGCCTTGAGAATAGATATAGAGTATCAGAAAACAATATGTGTTATCCATTTACTTTAATGCATATTAAAAGTACCAAAATCATATCACCAAAGAGATGAAATTCATGCTAAGTCTAGACCTACTGTTAACCTGTCTATGTTGTCATAATAATGCTGACAATGAAGTATTGAGAAAGCTACTTAGTCAATATGATCCCATACTTGAGATCTTTTCAGCAAAAGAAAGAAACTGTTTTGAAAAGAAACATGACTGAAATTTGATCTCTAATGCACCATTTGCTCTTAAACAATGATTTTTATTGATAAATATAACTGATATTTTATTTAAGTCAAAAAGTGTTGCATTTTACCTTCTAAATGGTTGAATATGTATCTTCGGGTAAGGTCTGATGTTTTGTTACCTTTCCGAGTATACTTAGATGTTTTTGTCTAAGTTTGTCAATTTCGAGCATGCTTTGAAGTATTTGACATTTTTCGGGTAGAGTTCACTATTTTACTTAACATTTAACTTTCCGAGCAAGTTTGATATTTGTCTATGTTTGAATATGATGTTTACTAGCAAGCTCTTATATAGTTAGGACTTTCGAGCATACTTTAGTGTTTTGTTTGAAAGTACATCTGTTTCTAGCAAACTAGTTGATATGATTGATTTCAATGTTCACTAGCAAGCTTTGTTGATTTTTAAACTTTCTAGCAAACTTAACTGTTTTATAGGTTGTTTGGGTCAGTCTAGCAAGCTTTGTGATTAGATGTGATATTCTAGCAAGCTTTAGTGATTTTGGACTTTATAGCACACTTAGGTGTTTTTTACTGTATAAACTCACTTCTAGCAAGCTATGTGTTATTTGTGATTATGATTCTTTGAAATTACAAGTGTTTTCGGGCAAACCTAGTTTCCCTGGCACACTTTATATATCGGACACACTTTGAAATTTTCAAATGTTCTATTAATATACTTGGTAAATTCAAAACTTGACTTTCCGAGTAAACTTCGTGTTTAGAATCTCTATCTAGCACACTTTGTATTCTTGAAGTTTTTTTTCGGGCATACTTTACATCAAAGTATACTTGACTGAATATTTGTGTACTATTTTACATTTACGGGTAGAGTTTGTGATAGGTTGAGTTATTCGAGTAAGGCTTGTAATTAGAAGTATATCTGAGAGATATATTTAGGTATCTTAATTGATTCCTAGCAAGGTTGCCTACTTGATATTTTATACGTGATTATCTGTCTTGTGATTCAGTTCTCGAGCAATCTTGTATTTCGAGTAAGCTTTCTTCATTTTACTTAGATCTATTTCTGCTTTGAATATGTTTGTTTGTGTGTTCAGATATGGCTAATCAAGGAAATCCGAGATATCCATTTAAACACAAAGCACAACATGTATGCCTTGTTGCAGATTACTCCTGTTAATGAGGAAGTGGCTATGATGATAAGATGGCTGATAAGATCAAATATTAGTTTTGCCTTGAAAGAGTGCCCAGTCATTTATAGAAATCATTCACTAGATTTCTGGTGCTCAGCCCAATTGGTAGATGATATAAACGGTAGGAGGATAGAGGCTACCATGGCAAGGCAAGAAATTCATGTAACGGAACGACTGATCAGAAGATGCTTGGAGCTACGTGATGACGACCACAATCCAATCAACTTCAACACTGATCATCTGCTGAAAATATTTGGGCAAACAATGGGATACCAAGGGACAGTGCACGAAGGTCAATTTCAAAAGGACATGTTCCCTAATTTATACAGATTTTTGATACACCATTTGATCCAGGGATTTGCCCCAAGAAAAGGATCTTGGACTCTAATGAGTCGTGACTTAGCAAACACCACTATTGCTATTGTCTATGATCTACCATTCAATTTCTCCAAGATGATTTTTGAATGGATGGTAGGCATTCTGACGAAGGCTGAAAAAGATAGATTCTTAGCTTATCCAAGATTTTTGCAAATAATTTTCAACCATGAGCTACACAATTTACCCACAATGGGTACAACTCATTCCTGCAGAATCCCAACACATACAAACGAATTGCCAATCTGGGAAGTACAAGCAGATTAAATCCAAACACTCCGTTTGAGATTTTGCCATGGTTAATGAACCATGACTTGGATATTATGCCAGTACCTGAGTTAACCTCAGAGGAGGAAGAGGAGGATGATGAGTTGGAGGATGATGATAGTGATGATGATAATGATGGAGGAGATGCGGGAGATGATGTTGAAGGAAGAGATGGAGGAGGTTTGATTGATGATGTACTTGTTCAGGGGGAGAACCAGCCCATCCAAACACCACCATCCACACATATAGAAACACCGCCTCACTCACCACTCCCAACCCCAACCCATACCCCACCTTAAACTCCACCTACACTGAATCAAACCCCACCTGATAACCTAAGCCTAAGCTCATCCCACACCATCACCCAACCACTAACCCAAACCCATGACCATGAACCATACATTCCTGAAACCATCCCCACACACTTACAAGACCAATCCCATATCCACACCTCAGACCAACCCATTCAAACGACATTTAGAATTATTCAAACCAAAACCTTTACAATATCAGCCCTTAATCCTTTACCTTCCACAAGTGACAATATCATTGAAGACCTAAGCCCTCCCACTAACCCAATCCCTCTACCCCAGACCCAAACCACAAACCCTATACTAGAACCTTTTCCTACAACACCACCTACTACCCCTCCCCATATTTCTAATCTTTAAAGAAGTAACATTGATTTAATAATAGAAGATGTGGAGGTGAGGAAATAATATGATGAGTAAAAATAGGTGAATAAGGATTTGAAAGCTCAGTTGACCCAGGCACTTTTACAGATTCAAACCCTAGAGCAGGAGGTTGAGAAGACCTCAGCTGCCCAAAAACAGGGGGAGAATATTTCACATGATGAGGCAACTAGAGCTGACAAGGAGGTGAATGTGGATACAGGGGTTAAAACGGTTAATACTGATGGTTTGACCTGTATGTTGAATACATATGATGAGAGTGATGATGAGGATAGTGGTGAAAGAATGATATTTGAGGAAGATTATGAAGCTGATAAATCTGGGGGTGAAGAACAAAAGTACGATGTGAATAATGAAGTATTAAACAATGTTGACAGAGATGATGATGTGTTGAGAAAAGAGAAGGCTGTGGAGGATGAAGTGGAGAATATGAATACTAATCAAGTGGCTACAACGGACATTGCTACTGATGTTATGACAGATGTAGCAACTGATGTTATGACAGATGTGATGACAGCCACTGATGTGCAGACATATATTGTAATGGATGAGGGAGCTGCTACTAAGGAACTTGTACCTACAGAACTAGAAACAAATCAAGTAAGTTCCAAGAGAGTAGAGAAGGATGCTGAGATGGATGAATTGGAGAAGGATATTGATGACTTTCCATCTGAAACAGGGGAGGAAATGAAAAGAAGATTAGAAAAAGGAAAGGCCATTGTTGATAGTGATCATGTGGAAGAAAAGCATGTTAAGGAATATGATGATGAAGAAGAAGAAGAAGAAGAAGAAGATGAGGGTGTTGCTGCTGCCAAAAGGCTTGATCAAGTCTTAAATGAAACAATGGAGATGGAGTACATTGCCCAAACCCTATCAGCAGAAGAACTGGCAGAGCAGGAAAACCTAATTGAACAAGCCAACATTGCTAAAGTATTTGATGAAGAAGAGGTTGAAGATCAGGAGGTGATTGAGACCCTGATTAATATGAAAAAGGCTGAAGAAATTGATAATTAATTGGCTATAGTTTGTGAGTATGTTCACTCAATCAAATAATCAACCTGAAAAGGAACCACAAAAGGAACCTGAGAGAGAAACTGGTGAAACAATTGATGAAATGAAGGAAAAACTCTCCACGTTGCATGAGGAGTTTGTAGAAAAAGTCAACAGATTTGAAAGATGTATACAAGAAAAAGAAAAGCTCATGAATAAGCTGAAAAAGAACAGTCTGCTAAGAATGGAAAATGGGATGAAAAGAATAAATACTTTGTTGAAACTCCTGAAGAGCAAGAAAGCCCATCAAGGCCAGTTCCAATACAAATGATTAGGACTGAGGACTTACCAAATCTTGATGATGAAAAGATTGATGTTGTCAATGAGTCAACAAAAAAGGATGATACCTCTGAAGATGAAAGTGATGATAATAATCAGGGAGATACAACAGAAAATGTTGATATTGTGTCCCCGCAAGTAGAAATGACAGAAGAATAAAGGACAAATATTCAACAAAGCTTGAGTGAGGCTAAAAGGAAAAATCCTTTGGTTGTAAAGCTAATCAGTCATGGATTCAAATTTGAAGATCTTGCCTCACTAACTGATGATGAGTTACAAAGAAAACTGGAAAGAGAGAGTGATATTATAAAGAGAATGATGGAAATGTAGAACAGGGATAGTCTAAAGTTCAAAGAATATCTAAGAAAACACAATTTCTCTGAAAAAGACCTAACCCATTTCAAATTTGAATATCTTGAAAAAGCCTACAATACAACAAGAGAAGATGTTGGGAGAGAAGAGAAAGAAAGATTTGCAAGAGAAGCAGTTTTGGCTGAGAAGATTGAGGCTTTGAGAAAGAAATTTGCTGGGAAGTGTGGATATTTACTTGATAGAGGTATGGCACCAGAATTGGTGAACAGCTTGTCTAAAGCTGCTGTTGAATCTCACTATAACAGACTGCAAAAGAAAGATAAATCAAAGAGAGATTGACCTGAACCTTCTTTTAGACAATCAAGGGAAGATCAACCTGAGCCACCTACAAAGAAAAGAAGAATCATAACTTTGAGAGAGAAACAAAAGGCTAAAAATGAATCAAAAAGAGAGATGAAACACAAGAAATTCCTATCCCAGTGGAAGTGAAGCCAGAACTGGATGAACCCACTCATCCATGGGATAATTAGGAAATGATTCATATTTTGAGAGATGTGATGGTAAAACAGAAAGGGAAGAATGAGAAAGTTTTTGACAATCTGGGTAAAGCATAATTGAAAGAATTATTCTATATGCAGAAAGCATAATGGGAGAAAGTTCTGTTAGAAGGTGAAAACCCAAGAAGTTTTATTGGAGGTACATTTGTCCCAACTGGACAGTTGAAAGATAAAAGGATTTTAGAGATGATTGCAAGATTACACAGAGATGCAGGTGAAAATCTTGCTGATCTTGTTAAATTTCCTGCTCAGTTGATTGATGCAATGTACAAAAAAACATTTGCAGTATCAGGGCCTACTAAACCAATGAAGTCAATTCCATCTACGCCTTCTGCTTCAAGGCAATACCCGTCAACAACCAGGGGAGAGTCAAGTAGAGCAGGAACTCAAAGGGGAGAAAGGCCCCAAACTAATATTGATCTGCCTATGACACTCTACTATGACTCAGTCTCTCAAACTCTGAAAGTAATCATGCAAAGTAGACAGTTAAGGGAAATAATCTTCAAAGATGACTTTGCTGAATTCAAAAGAGAGCAATTGAAGAAAATGGCCAGTCTTGAATTGTATGACTATCATGATACTAGAAAGTTGGCCGGGAGACAACAGAATGATTTGTCAAAATACCTAAAAGGTGAAGCTGAGAAGGGATTTCCTCTGCTGAATCAAAAGAAGAAATGGGAACTGACCAAGCATGAGAGGGCCAGAAGATTGACTCATATGAGGAGCATAAGGGATGCAGAATATGATTATCTTTCAAAAGTCAGAAACAACAATCCCTTGTCCAACATGAACACATGTATAAGTATGAGGATGAGAATGACAAGCCCAAACCTTGAAGTCAAGAAGAATGGCCAAATTGTTGAAATTGAATACAAAGAAAATGATGGCCACTACATTCTTTGAAACTCAGATGGAGTTATCTTGGGAGTAATCAGAAATGATGAAGACCTGACCTTTTTGCATAGAGAAGATTTGAGGGTTATAATGAAAATGACGATTCCTGAGAATCACCCTCATTATCGAATTCTATCTATCTTTCAGCAAAGGGCAAGAACTGTACTAGTTGATCGAAGACAAACAGCCTACAACGCAAGAAGAAGATGATTCTTAGAATAGGGTTTGCTTTGTAATGTCTACGGCCAAAATTTGAATACAAAATTTGATTTGTATTTGGACTCAGCGTATGTAACATTAGAAGTGTTTTAGGACAGCTAAGGTGTTCCAATCTAGGGGGAGATTGTTAAGTCAAGAATTTGACTTGAAATGACTTAAGGATGATTAAGGGAGATTGGAATCTTCTCAACACTCCTCAGAAATGGCTAAGTATGGAATCCGAGCACACTTGGACTCCCGAGCAATGTTTACTTGCCCTAGCAAAGTATTTTGTCCTTCGGGCAAGGTTATCTTCTAGAAGTCTTCTTTAGTGTCAATCCGAGCAGGGTTCACTATGTCTAGCAGGATTGTTCTTCATAGCCATGCAAGGTTTGCTTCCGAGTAAGCTTTTGGCTCACCAAGCTTTTGAAGCCAAGTATTTGGAAGATCTTGCAAGGTATTCATTAATAAAACAGTGGTCCGAGCATGCTTGATGAAAGTTAATAAAGAATTATCGTAAGGACTTTACCGGGCAAGGTTCAACTCCGAGCAAGCTAAAGTGTCACCAGCACACTTTGCTTTGCTAATAAGTTATTCACTAGCAAAGAGTTTAAAGGATCTCTGAAGAACAATTTTTCTCGTTAGATCATATCGGGTAAAGTTTGATTTGGTCAAGAAGATTGAAGCCTGCTAGTTGAGTATTTTCTTAGGAAAATACTCTATGTAACGTCTACCCGAAGAACTGTTCACCAGCACACTTCAAAGGTTACCAGGTCTACTCGTAAAAGACAAAAGGCACAAGGCCTACTCGAAGACACATGTAATACAAAGTCTACCCGAAAGACCTGTTTTTACACTTAGTATGTTTTTGAATATGTAATTTGAATATGTACCAATCATTAGGGTTTCTAGAAGATAGGACAGCTGTCAGGTGGTAGCAGGCCTATAAATAGAATAATTTAGGGCACGCCTACCATGGTTAGACAGACGGACAATAGCACTTTTCAGACCTAAGAGAATATTTTCTGATATTGAGTGTGACGGCTGTCCTAGGATTGTACGGATAAACTTTCCAAACAAGAAACCCTAATTGATTTTACATTTGTATGAACCTTTATATAGGTGGAAATCCTTTGAGTGATTGTTTTGTTTGTTACATTTAAGATCCTTAAGCAACTACACTTTGCCGTTAACAAACAGTTTTCTTATTCAAAATAGCAACCGTCATTAACCTTCTTGTTGACACATTTATTGTGTGGGTTATGACTTTATTGTGAGTGTGAGCGATCAGATCGGGACCGACAGTAATAATGAGGAAAGAAAAAGGGTGATGTTAAAGTTTCAATTCAGAAACTTTAATCTACTCAAGGGTGAATTGTTGAGGAAATGACTACCGGTTTCAATCATTTGATTGCCGAAATGGATAAATTAAAGATTGACCCATCTGAATCTAATAAGATTGATTCAGTCAAAAATGCTTTACCAAGTTCTTATTCCATATTCTTAATGGTGTTGAAAGAGAATAATTATTTCAAAAATGAAGATTTAACTGCTTCTGAGTTCATGCAAAAAGTTGAAGCTCGAGAATATAACTTGAGATGTCAAAAGTCTTCTAAAGAAAGTCAAGATCCCGCTTTCTATGGAGCTAGCATGCCTTTAAGCTCGACTGTTGCTTCGATCACTGCATTTCTCACTCAAAATGCATATGAAAACTCAACAAAAACATATAGTGATCCACGTGCGTGTTTCTTTGCTTCTAGAGGTTCTGGATCTCCTGGTAGTTCTGGAACTTCGGCTACTGCAAATCAATTCTCAACTACACCTAATGTTAACATGAAGGAGGCTGAACAAAATTTTGCCTTTTTATGTGCCTTCATGACTTCTTATAAGAATCTGGTTAGTAGTAAAATTGCCACAAGTGAGTTAACTGATGAAGATTATGACCAAATCGATCCTGATGATTTGGAGCTCATGGATTTAATATGGAATATGGCAATTATAGTTAGAAAGGTGAAAAAGTTCATGCAAAGGACTGGCAAAGATCTGCCATCACTAAACAAGAAGGTTGGGTTTGATAAATTGAAAGTTAAATGTTATAACTATCAAGAGTTTGGACACTTTACCAAGGAGTGTGATAAACCAAAGAAGGAGTACACTGGTCTTCAAAGTCAAGATCGAAATTCTTCTGGTAAAAAGGGTAATGATGCTGATCAATCTTCTGGTACTAAGCCATCTGCATCTGGGTCACAAGCTTTGCTATCTGACATTGATGGAACTGATTGGTCACAAATTTTGTTGTGCAACAACAATCAAGCTAACCTGGTTATGTTCAAGTCAAATGAACAATTTTTAAGATGCAAGTGGGAGTGAGCTATCTTCTGAAAATGATACTGAGTTTGATTCTGATGACTCGTGTGAAAAGCTTCCAACTACTTTTGCTTGCATGGCCAAAATTAATGAGGTTAGTTCTTCTGTTTCTTGTGTTGATTGTGAGAAAAACAAGCCTAAGTTAGAATCATTGAAAAATCATAATGATTGTTTAGTGAGAGAAATTGCATCACTCAAAGATACTTATAGACAATCTATAGAATCTCAAATGAGATCTAGAGAGAAAATTGAAGCATTGTCGATAAGTAATCATGATCTCAAAGCTGAGTTGTCTGTCAAAATGACAATTAATGATAAAAAATTTCAAGAAATCTTGAAACATCGTTCTAAGATAACTGAGCTTGGGAATGAAGCTCTTGAGTTGAAAAATAAGTTGGGTAAATTTAGAAACTCATCATTTTGGTTAAATGAGATAATCGAAGTATCTGGTAAGCAAAAAGATTCTAAAAAGGGTGTAGGTTTTGTTGAAATTCCACCACCATTTCATAATGACTATACGGCAAATCATTTTGCTAAGAAAGAGGAAGTAATTGTGAATGAACCCGTTGTTTCAGAAAAACCTAAACCGATAAAAACTGATAATGTTAAAGCCCAATCATCAACTCAAAAACATCATGTCGAAAGCAATAAAATGTTTGTAGAAAATGTTGAGAAGGTTATCATTGAAGATGTGTTTGAACCTGAAGTGATACATAAAAACCAGAACATTCCAAGTTCGAATCACATTTTATGTGAACCTCATGAATTTGATGAGGCTGTGTATGGTTCAAACACAACTTGAGTGAAAAAGGAGGAACAAGTTCAGGTTAAACTACAGAGGGCCAAGAAAACAGAAAAACCTAAAATTTCTGATGAGGATTTGATGCGTTTTATTAATCCTGCTGTTTCTAAGCCATCAATTGGTCGTGTGTTTAAGCTTAAGAGAATTAGTACAATGTTCACTGAGAAAGACATTCCTCTTGATATCATCAAACCGAATTGATTGAAAGTGTTTTTCACAATGAAACGTCTAAGGTACAAGACCTTGAAAACAAGTTTGTGAAATCTAAGGCATCAAAAGTGGTAGATCCGTTGATAAAGGCGAAAAGTTTGTTAAAATCTGCTAAAAATGTTTAATTTGTAAAATCAAATGGAACTGATTCTTTACAAAGCTTTTCAAACTGTTCAAATTTGGATTTTTATAATGAAACGGAAATCCCTTTTGATGACTTGGATAAGGGTCCAATTGCTGGAGTTTATCATCAACTTTCAAATGCACATGTTTCTACTAAACCTTCACATGAACGTGTTGACATGAGAACATGCTTTCTCTGTGGTGAACATGGTCACGCTGTTAGAAACTGTGGTTTGAAGAAAGCTCAACATCTTCATCCATTTATCAAGGAACAATCCATACCTGTTCCTTTGGTTAAGGAGATTTTGAGACGACTAACGTCGTTTGATGATGAAACTCACATTATGTTTTCTGATGTGAATCCTTGAAAGGTGATTCATGTTAATGAGAATGTAAGTTATGTTAAACCCAAGTTTGTTCCAACCGAACAAATCTGTAAGAACATGAACTCAAATGTCGTTTAAGCGGCTTATTTAAGACGAAAGTCTAAAAGTCTTATAACTTATTCTCAAGTTGCTGAACAACAATTGAATTCTGTTAAATTTAATTCTTCTCATGAAACTCAAAAGGTGCCCAAGATTGAGGCCTGGGATGCCTTTTTGAACTAATCACTTTCAATTTGTGTGTAGGGTACATCCAAGACCGTGTCTGGTGAAAACTAGATAATGGACAGTGGATGTTCTCGTCATATTACTGGAAATTTCGACCTCTTAACAAGTGTTAGAAATATTCAAGGAGGGTATGTGGCTTTTGCTGGGAATTTTGAGGGTATGATAACACAAGTGGGTGAAGTTTCAAATGGGCATATCACATTTGAGAAAGTCAACTACTGTGACAAAGTTGAATATAATTTATTAAGTGTGTCGCAAATTTGTGACAAGAAGTACACGACTGTATTTAACGATAAAGAATGTCTGTATCTGAAACCGGGATACGTCATTCCCGAGGACATGGTAGTCATGCGATCCCCTCGATCAAATGATATTTATGTGTTAAATATGTCTTCTAAAGCATCAACTTCTGTGGAAACGTATTTCATTTATAAAGAAACTGAAAAGGATTCTATTCTATGGCATCGTAGAATGGGTCGTATTCATGTTAGGAAGATGAATTATTTAATGTCAAATGACTTGGTCGAAGGTGTTTCCTTGAAACATTTTAAGTTAAGCGACCACTGTGTTGCCTACAAGAAAGGCAAACAAAATAAAAAATCACATCCGGCTAAGTTAATGAATTCCATTGATACTCCACTTGAACTACTTCATATGGATCTGTTTGGTCTTGTGAATCGTGCTAGTATCGTTGGAGATTGGTATTGTCTTGTAGTTACCGATAACTATTCAAGATATTCATGGGTCTTATTTATGAGTTCAAAGGATCAAACACCTGTTCTGGTTCAAAATCTAATCACTAAGATCGAATCACTATACAAGAAAAAAGTGAGGAGAATTCGAAGTGATAATGGTACTGAATTCCAAAACAATGTATTGGATTTCTTTTGCGTTCAAAAAGGAATTCATCGAGAATATAGTGCCTCTTATGTACCACAACAGAACGGTGTTGCTGAATGGAAAAACAGAACTTTGATTGAAGCAGCTAGAGCTATGCTTGTAGATTCTAAAACGAGGCCGTGAATACTGCTTGTTATACGCTTAATCGGGTTCTGACAGTCTAGAGACTCCAAAAGATGAGTTATGAGCTTTTGAACAAACGAAAACCTAATTTAAAGTACTTGGAACCATTTGGGTGTCCATGTACGATGTTGAAAAGAGATGTGGGTAAATTTGAAGAAAAGGCTATTGAAGGTTATTTCTTAGGTTACGCATCTCCTAAGAAAAGGGTATTTAATTTTACTTCAGGTTGTGTTGAGGAGTGGTACCATGTGGATTGCCAAAGATACACCACATCTCCTCAAGGAAAAGGACCTGACTGGATGTTTGATTATGATGGTTTATTTAATTCGTTTACTCCATCAACTAAACAACTAGATGAAGACTTGGTTCGTGCTTATTTTGAAGATCAGTTGGTAATTCCAAGGTTTTTAAGTTCTAATGATGTTGAAGCTCCAACTGAAGCACCATGTGATGATTCTCTAGCTTCATTTGATAATGTTTTTAGTTCGTCTGATGACGTTCAAGTTGTTGATCAAGTTGTAGAACCTGATCTTGCTGATATAGTTGAAAGTGATAATTCATATCAACTGGGAGAACATTACACTAATTTATTCGAAAATGTTGTTGTGCCTGAGAATCCCACTCTTAGGATTCATAATTATCATCCAATGAACAACATCATTGGAGATCTTGATGTGGGTGTGCAAAAACATCATCAAGTTGCTTCTGCAAGTGAAAATAATGTATTGTGTGCTTATGGGGATTTACATTCATCTGGAATCGTAAATCTTGCCAAATACACCTGCTTTCTATCCCAGGTTGAGCCAACAACGACTCGTAAGGCACTTGAAGATCCTTCTTGGGTAGAAGCAATGCAAGAGGAATTGCAACAGTTTGACCGACTGGGTGTATGGGATCTTATCGATAAACCTGCTAGAGTTAAGAAGCCTAATCCGACTAAGTGGGAATTTAAATGTAAAAAGGACTATCTTGGAGTGATCGTGAGAAACAAAGCACGACTACTGGTGTAAGGTTTCCATCAGCAAGAGGGTATAGACTACACTTAGGTATATACTCCGGTTACAAGATTGGAAGATATACGAATCTTTCTGGCTTATGCGGCTTACAAGAATATCAAAGTCTATCAAATGGATGTGAAAAGTGTTTTTCTCAATGGCGAATTACACGAGGAAGTGTTTGTTTTACAACCTCCTGGCTTTGAAGAGTCTGATGATCTGGAACGAGTTTACCAATTAAACAAGGCCCTGTATGGTTACATCAAGCCCCGAGAGCTTGGTATGGCACGCTTGCCGACCATCTGACTGATAACCGCTTCAAACGAGGGACTGTCGACTGCACTTTATTTTATAAGAATATTGGTGATGATATTCTCCTCGTTCAAATATATGGCGACAACATTATCTTTGGGTCAACAAAAAACAAGTTATGTAAGGATTTCGAGAAGTCCATGCAAAAAAGTTCGAAATGAGTTCGATGGGAGAGATGAACTTCTTCTTAGGGTTGCAAGTTCACCAGTCTGGGAAAGGAATCTTTATTCACCAGACTAAGTATGTGAACGATGTCCTGAGAAGGGTATCAATTCTTACCTCCTTTTCTGACTCAGACTATGGAGGGTGCAAGATTAATTTCAAATCGACTACAGCAGGGTATCAATTCTTAGTTAACCGGCTTGTTTCCTGGCAGTGTAAAAGCAGACGACGATCTCCACTTCAACCACTGAGGCAAAATATATTGCAGTCTCGAGTTGCTGTTCCCAGGATTTATGAATCCAACAACATCTGCACGACTACGGTTTGAAGTTTCTTACTACTCCAGTTTTAATCGATAACTCTGCTGCCATTAGCATCACCAAAAATCCCGTACAACATTCTAAAACGAAACATATATAAATTCGATATCATTTCTTACGGGATTGTTTTGAAAATAAATTGATTGATCTTGAGAAAGTACATACCGATTTTCAAATAACCGATCTATTTACCAAAGCTTTTGACAAAACTCGATTTAAGTTTTTGCTTAGTTTAAATGGATTGAAGACCCTTGTTGATATCCTGAAACAAGGATAATTATCTTTATTTTCGGTTTATTTTTCTTTTATTTTGGGTTTGGATTTTGGGGTTGAAATAGAAAATACAAAAATATTGTGCTTTTTGTTTGTATAGATAAAACCAAAAATATTGAAAAATTTGAAAAAGACAAAAATATTGTGTTTTCTTTGAAAAACCAAAAAAATTGTGTTTTCAGTATGTATAGAAAAATCCAAAAAACCAAAAAGATTGTGAAGTTTTATTATGTTCTATAAGAAAATCGAAAAAGACAAAAAGATTGTGTTTTATGTATATAAAGAGAAAAACCAAAAAGATTTTTTCATACGTTCGCTGAAAAGTATGTCAATTAATCATATTTGAAGGACTTATACTTGTATATGTTTGGTCATGAAATCTACTTGTAAATGTTCGGGATAGCCATTTACCTGACAATGGAAAGTAATTGGGGCGATTGTTATGCGTTTTACTTTATTTTCTCGTTGAAAATTATATCAGTTATTTAAGTTTGGGGGACATGCTTGCATGTTTTGGTCCTATTGTCCACATGTGGATTGATAGGATAGCCATTAATCGATAGACTGAAAATGATTGGGGCGATTGAATTCATTTTATTTTTATGCTCCTCAAAATTTGATTTTTGAAGCAAAAAGAGAAAATGATAGTAAATTGATCATTTGACCCCATTCCAGCAAGAAATAAGTTTAAAACACTGAGTGCTTAATTGCATTGGTGCATTGATAGGTCTTAACTGACGGGTGGTCCATGGGACAACCCTTAATTGATTTAAAGCCGTAATAATCATGTTTTGAATTGGTTTATTTGGTGGAATTAGATGACTATGGTGTGTTCGGTAATTTGTAGGTACAAAAGAGGTTCCGGAGCTATTATGGTGTATAACGAAGAAACCTAAGGAACCGGATACGCGAAAGAAGTCAAAAACGTGAAAAAACATGGATGTAGGGTTGACGTCCACCGTGGCTCACGGTCCAAAATGATGATTCAAACAGAAGCCACCGTACCGTGGCTGGTACGGTGGCCGTGGAGCTCACCGTGACCCACGGTCCAACCGTGGGCCACGGTCCGAAGTCGTAACTGCCGATTTTTCTTCTTATTTTATGAGTCTTTGGGCTGTCTTTTCATTATCTTATCATCCCAAAACACCCCAGAGACGATTGTTGGAGTCCAAGAACATGTTTTTGGTGATTTTAATCATTAGTTTATGTTTGTAATTCATTCTTATAACCCAACTGATGTGATTATGAACAGAATTATGAGTGGCTAGTACTCTTTATGTTCTCTCCCGAATTGTAAGGTTTTCTAATTGGATATTTGTTAATTGTTTATGTTATTGATGAGATAGTATTTTGATCATATGATTATTGTGCTATGATGATTGTGTATTTTTTTGTAATTGTTAGTGTGGTATAAATTCATGTTCTTGACTATCCGTTCTTGGTGCCATAGGCAATCGAGATTTTGTAGAAGAGAATTAGGGTTAGCTATACTATATTGATTATTGAGTGATAACCTTGCGTTTTTTATAATCCAAGTACTTCGTCCTCTTTGATCACTTTCAACCTCACTTTCATGAATTATGTTTATGTAGTTCTTCACAAAAGTAAACATTAACATTATTAATATTGAAAACCTGAAATCGGGAGAGAGCATTGTTTCTTATTATTTAAAACTTGTTTAATTGTTTTAGTTATTTTTTTTAATCAAATCAACCAACCAAATCATTGGATTTATTTTCTGCATTTAGTTTAATTTAGATAAATAACAAAACTACTTGGTAACACTATTTCCACAAACTCCCTGTGTTCGATACCCGCTTACCACTATCTAATTAGTTGTATTCGGTTTATTTTTGAGTGAGTCTTCGACCTCACGTCAAATTTTGGCGCCGCTGCTGGGGATTAGGGCGCAACGTGTGTTAGCTTTAGTAGTTTTTGTGTTATTTTCGGGTTTACACTGGTTGTGTTAGTGTGCAGGTACTTATAGGTGTATGCATACTAGAGGCTTTAACAGGTCATCACCGCTAGTAATTGATCCCGAGATTGACAGAACACTTTGAAGAAACCGAGTCCTACTTAGGGAGAATAAGCTTCTTGGTTCTTCAACCGCATCAAACAACATGGATTCACCAGTTCCTACTTTGGGTCAAACGATCCCAACTACACCTCCACCAAATCCACCTCCACCAATCACTACTAATATATCTACAGCATCAAGTGAACTCCAACCACAAACCACAACCGAACTCATCAATGCCCAATTTACCTATGCAACATCATCCACATTGCCACCTATTACCAACCTTTTTCCTACATTTGGTGCATCGTCATCTCAACAATATCAACCACCAACCTTTCAACCATCACAATCAAGTTACCAATATCAACCCCAAACTTTCATGCAACATTCAAGATCACAAGGTGACGGATACGGATATGGGTTTGATAGTGAATTTGAGGGGTATGAAGTGGAAGGTCACTACACGGGAGGTGATGGAGGAAAAATGGTAAATCCGGGAACGTTTGGTTATGGTCAATGGCAACAACCGCAACAAGTGCAAGAGCTTAATCGTCACCAACCACCGCCGGTTGTTGTCCAACAACCCATTCAACAACCGCCAGTTATACAACAAGCTCAACCACCAGTTCAACAACAAACACCGGTTGTTGTTAATCAAGTTCAACAACCACCGATTGTTCAACAACCGCAAGGGCAACCTCAAGATCAACAATTCCAACCACAAATGCCCCAACCACTGTTTCAACAACAGTTTGCGTAGCCAAGGCCCGTTTATAGGCAAATTGTAAGTGCATGTTTTTGTGTCAAGAGTCTTTGTATTTATCGTGAATGTTTTATTTGTTAATTAATGTAATATTTAATGATTATATTTTACTCGTTCGTTAAGATTCAGTCTAGTTCGCTAGGGATGTTAGCGAACTAAGACTAGTTCATTAAGGTTAAGTCTAGTTCGCTAGGGATGTTAGCGAACTAAGACATTATAATGTATTCCCTCCTGATTCGTTAGGGGATGTTAACGAATCATGGGATGGTTCGCTATGACAATTTATGTAACAAAGGGGAAGCTGGTTCGCTAGGGGATGTTAGCGAACCAAGTCGCCTTCCATATATAGTGAACTACAGTCACTTTGATGTAAGTTTTTGGAGAAAAGTTTTCAAAAGGAATTTTGAGTAATTGCTCTCTCTCAAGCTTCACCTTAACATTATTCGTTTAATCTATTGATAATATACACACATACATAACATTAAATCAAGGTAAACTATGAGCTAGATCTTTAATAGTGGTAATCGGATATTCACAGATCTAAGATCTGTTTATTGTTATCGATTGACTGTTAATCCGGGATCCAACAAGTGGTATCAGAGCTGTTGGTGCTCTTTACACTTGATTTGGTGTGTTAATTGTTATTGTTATTAAGTTTTTTCGGTTTTTGGTTGGTTTTGAATCAATTTGTGTTTATTTTGGTTGAATTATGGACGTATTGGATGGAATTCATGTTGGTTAAGGTATTGAATAGGTGTGGATTAAAGGAATTGAGGTGTGGATTGGATTTGTGTGATTTGGATTTGGTTTCGGTTTAAGTCCGAAACAGGGTGTTTGTTTCGGTTAAGGTGTTAATTGGTTACGAGGCTATGTGTATTGGATTCGGGATTGGTTTACGAGGATTTTGGTAGGTTATTTGAGCGTTTTGGTTGAGTAACAAGGTTGTATTACGAATTTGTTATTGTTGGGTTTTTGGGTTTAATCTTCAAAATTTTTGGAAAAAGTGTTTGAATATTTGAAGATTTGAAGATGAACGTAATTCGCTATCATCTGTATGGTGATTCGCTATAGGTTTGTCGGTGATTCGTTATCAACAGTGTTACTTCGCTACCTAGTTCGTTAATCAATTCGTGTGAGTTATTGATTCGTGTTATCTAGTTCGTTAACTAGATTAACCGATTCGTGTGACACGTGTTCTTATTGGGATTTGTGTCATAACAACCTTTGCCACGTGGCATAAGGTGTCAGAGTTTGTTACAAACGGTTGTAACAACCTGATTCGTTATAGTGTGATTCGCTAATCAACTGTAGCTTATTCGCTAAGCATTCCTTAGTGATTCGTTAAGTTTATTTTGGCGATTCGTTACTGTTTATCATCTGATTCGCTAAACTAATCCTTGGTGATTCGTTTGGTCAATTCGTTAAGTTGACTTGTCATTCGTTATCTGTTTCGTCATTTGGTTGATTCATCTTATTTGTGATTCGTTAACTTTCAATCTTAACTTCGTTAAGACTTGATTCGCTACACTATTCACATTTCGTTATAACTGTTCACTGATTCGTTAACTTGACTTGTGATTCGCTAAACAAGTTTCTCATTCGTTAAGTTACTTCGCTACTGATCAATCTTAACTTTGTTAAGAGTTGATTCGTTAAACACTGTTCACAGTTCGCTATAACTGTTCACAGTTCGCTATAATTGTTCACAGTTCGCTATAATTGTTCACAGATTGTTAATTTTTATTTACACCCTTTAAATTTTTGAAACTTTTCAAAGATGGCCGGTATGTATGCATTAGCATCTCAAAACATGTTGATGCAACAGATGTTGCAACTTGATACCGAGATAGGTTCACATTCTAAATGTCCAAGATTGATGAAGGGATGTGCGTATTTATTTCAACATCTTCGTATGAGAAACATGGAAAACACAGCTGAGAGTAAGAAAGTGATGCTCAAGTTTCAGTTTCGAAACTTTAATTTATTGAAAGGAGAAACAGTTGAAGAGATGACTACAAGATTTAGTCATTTAATTGCTGAAATGGACAAGATGAAAATAGAAATTTCTGAAAGAGATAAAATTAACACTATTAAAAGTGTGCTTCCAAGTTTCTACTCAACATTTCTAATGGTTTTGAAAGAGAATGATTATTTTCTGAATGAAGACTTGACGGCACTTGAATTTCTACAAAAGATCGAAGCTAGAGAATATGATCTTAAGTGTCAAAAATCCTCCAAAGAAAATCAAGATCCAGCTTTCTATGGTGGAAGTATGCCTCTTAGTTCAACAATCTCTCCAATCACTACTTTTCTTACTCATGCTGCAAGTGAACAAGAATCAACTATGTTTAATGATCCAAAAGTTTGTTTTTACTCTACTGGTAATTCGGGTGGTTCTGGAAGTTCAACTAATACAAATCCATTTGCTACACCACCTAGTGTTTATATGAAGGAAGCTGAGCAAAACTTTTCTTTTCTGACGGCTTTTATGTCTTCATATGAAAACTTAGTGAGTAGTAAAAGTGCCACAAGTGATTTAACAGATGAGGACTATGATCAGATAGATCCAGATGATCTAGAAATCATGGATTTAAAATGGAACATGGCTATGATCGTTCGTAAAGTTAAAATATTCATGCAGAGAACTGGAAAAGATCTTCCAGCTTTAAACAAGAAGTTGGGTTTTGACAAATTAAAAGTAAAGTGTTATAATTGTCAAGAATTTCGGCATTTCGCAAAGGAATGTACCAAACCAAGGAAAGAATACACTGGACCTCATGGTCAAAGTCAAAATGCTTCTACACCACGAGGAAGTGATGCTGAAAAGAAACCATCTTCTTCTACAACACAAGCAATGTTAGCAGATGGAACTGATTGGTCACAACGGTTATTATGCAATGATGTTTAAGCAAATTTGGCTATGTTTGGGTTACATAAAGATTGTCAAGATGCTACTGGTAGTGAGATGTCTTCCGATAACGATTCTGGATCTGATTCTGACGACTCTTGCGACAAGCCTTCTGAATCAATGTTTGCTTGCATGGCCAAGATCAATGAGGTTAGTAATTCTATTTCTACTACTTCATTTGTTAAAGAATTATGTGTTGACTGTGAATCTAACAAATCTAAGTTAGAAGCATTGAAAAATCAAAATGATAATCTTATAAGAGAAATTGCTTCTCTTAAGGATACTTATCGACAATCTCTTGAATCTCAAAGGAGATATCGAGAAAAGAATGAAGCATTGTCGACAAGTAGCCACGATCTCAAAGCCGAGTTATCTGTGAAAATGACCATTAATGACCAAATGTTTCAGGAAATTTTGAAACATCGTTCTAAGATAACTGAGCTTGAGAATGAGGTTCTTGAATTGAAGAACAAATTGAGAAAATTTAGGAATTCATCTTTTCTCTTGAATGAAATTATTGAAGTATCTGGAAAACAAAAAGATTCTAAGAAAGGTATTGGTTTTGTTGAAATTCCACCACCTTTTCATAATGATTATAAAGTTAATCCTTTTGCAAGAAAATAAGAGGATTTGATTCAAAAAGAATCTGTAATTTCTGAAAAACCTAAATTGGTTAAACCTGAAATTGTCAAACCCCAAGTTGCTCCTCAAACACCTCATGTGGAAAGTAAAAAGGTCTTTGTTGAAAATGTTGATAAAGTGATTATTAAAGATGTATTTGAACCTGAGATAATACACAAGAATAAGAACATTCCTAGTTCTAATCATATTCTTTGCGAACCTCAAGAGTTTGAGGAAGCTGTGTATGGTTCATTCAAATCTCAAATGAACAAGGAAGAAACTGTGAAAACCAAACCAGTGAGGACAAAGAAGTCAGTTAAACCAAAGATTTCTGACGAGGATTTAATGCGTTTCATTAATCCTCCGAGTTCTAAGTCTTCATCGGCTAGAGTTTTTAAGTTAAAGGGAATGGATATGATGTTCACTGAAAAAGATATTCCAATAAGTATTATCAAACCTGAACTTATTGAGAGTGTTTTTGTCAATGAAACTTCAAAAATTCAAGAACTTGAACGTGTGTATGCTCAAACAAAAACATCAGTTCAACTGATCCATTGACTAAGGCAAAACAATTTTTAAAACAAGCTAAGAAGATTAACTTTGTGAAGTCAACTGGGACAGATACACTAAAAAGTTTTTCGAACTGTTCTAATTTAGATTTTTATTTAAAGAAGAAATCTGAATTATCTGATGAGTTTGCTAAGAGCATGACTAAAAATGAGAGTCATCATCAACCATCTGCATCATTTATTCCAATTACTTCTAAACATCATCATGTAGACATGCGAACTTGTTTTTTATGTGGTCAACAAGGTCATGTTGTGAGAAATTGTAGTCAGCAGAACTATCAGAATCTTCATCCTTTTATCAAGGACAAATCTAAGCCAATTCCATTGGTCAAGGAGATCCTGAAACGACCTGTGTCGTATGCTGATGATACTCATATTTTGTTCTCTGATGTGAATCCTCGGAAGGTTCTTCATGTCAATGAGACACACGGTCAAGTGAAACCAAAATTCATTCCAACTGAACCTATATGTCAAAACAAGAATTCAAACATTGTTCAGGCAGCTTACTTAAGACGAAAGTCTAGAAAGCCGGTAACTTATTCACAAGTGGCTGAACAACAATTGAAATCTGTTAAAGTTAATGATCAAAGAGAAAACCAAAAGGTGCCCAAGACTGAGGCCTGGGCTGCCTTTTTGAACTAATCGCTTTTGTTTGTGTGTAGGGTTCATCCAAGACCATTTCTGGTGAAAACTGGATCATGGATAGCGGATGTTCTCGTCATATCACTGGGAATCTCGACCTATTAACCAACGTAAGAAACATTCAAGGGGGTTATGTAGCGTTTGCTGGGAATTCTGGGGGCATGATCACACAAGAGGGTGAAGTTTCAAATGGTCACATTACGTTTGAGAAAGTGAATTATTGCGACAAGGTTGATCATAATTTATTGAGTGTATCGCAAATTTGTGATAAAAAATACACTACGATATTTACTGACAAAGAATGTCTTATCTTGAAACCGGGTTATGTTATTCCCGAGGACATGGTTGTCATGCAATCACCACGATCAAATGATATTTATGTCTTAAATATGAGATCTAAGGTATCCACATCGATCGAAACATGTTTTGTCTCGAAAGCAACCGAGAAAGACTCGATTCTATGGCATCGTAGAATGGGTCGCATACATGTCAGAAAGATGAATTATTTAATGGCAAATGACTTAGTTGAGGGTATCTCGTTAAGGAATTTTAAGTTATCTGATCACTGCATTGCATGCAAAAGGGCAAGCAGAAGAAGAAGACACATCCCTCTAAGTTATTGAATTCCATTGATACTCCTCTTGAACGAATTCATATGGATTTGTTTGGTCCAGTGAATCGTGCGAGTATTTCTGGAGACTGGTATTGTCTTGTAGTGACAGATGATTACTCAAGATATTCATGGGTGTTATTTATGAGTTCAAAAGATCAAACACCAGTTTTGGTACAAAATCTTATTACTAAAATCGAATCACTGTATAAACAAAAGGTGAGAAGAATCCGTGGTGATAATGGTACTGAATTTAAAAACGCTATATTGGATTTCTTTTGTATTCAAAAGGGAATTCACCGAGAATATAGTGCACCTTATGTACCTCAACAAAATGGTGTTGCTGAAAGGAAAAATAGAACTTTGATTGAAGCTGCACGCACAATGCTCGCTGATTCAAAGCTTCCTGTCCAATTTTGGAATGAGGCAGTGAATACAGCTTGTTATACGCTTAATCGAGTTCTAACAGTGAAACGACTCAAGAAGACAAGCTACGAGATCTTAAATAATAGAAAACCTAATTTAAAGTACCTGGAACCATTTGGGTGTCCGTGTACAATGTTGAAGAAGGATTAGGGTAAATTTGAAGAAAAAGCTATCGAAGGGTATTTCTTGGGATATGCATCTCCAAAGAAAAGGGTTTTTAATTTCACATATGGTTGTGTTGAAGAATGGTACCATGTGGACTGTCAAAAGTACACAACTCCTCCTCAAGGGAAAGGTCCAGACTGGATGTTTGACTACGATAGTTTATTTAATTCTTTTACTCCTTCGACTGAACACATCGATGAAGATCTGGTTCGAGCATACTTTGAAGATTATTTGACCATTCCAAGATCTTCAAGTTCTAATGAAGTTGAAGCTCAACCAGATGCTCCAACTGAAGAATCTCAAGTTGTTTCTCCAGTTGCTATTGATAATGTTTCTACTTCTTCAGATGATGATCAAGCTGAAATTCAAGTTATTGATCTTGACAGTGATAATGTTCCATCTCCCGAGTTGGGTGAACATTACACTAACTTATTTGATAATGTTGTTGTTCATGAGAATCCCACTCTTCGGGTTCATGGATATCATCCACAGGAAAATATCATTGGAGAACTTGATATGGGCGTTCGTACACGTCATCAAGTTGCTTCGTCAAGTGATAATAACATATTGTGTGCTTACACTAACTTACATTCTTCGGGAATTGTAAATCTTGCTAAATTCAATTGCTTTCTATCTCAAGTTGAGCCAACGACAGCTCGTAAGGCGCTTGAACATCCTTCTTGGGTAGAAGCTATGCAAGAGGAATTACGGCAATTTGCACGTTTGGGTGTTTGGGACTTAATAGACAAACCTGCTAGAGTCAAGAAAGCCATTCCGACTAAGTGGGTATTTAAGTGTAAGAAGGACGATCGAGGGGTGATTGTCAGAAACAAAGCACGTCTAGTGGTGCAAGGTTTTTATCAGCAAGAGGGTATTGATTACACAGAGGTATATGCTCCAGTTCCAAGATTAGAGTCGATTCGAATCTTCCTGGCTTATGCAGCTTATAAGAATATCAAGGTTTATCAAATGGATGTTAAGAGTGCTTTTCTCAATGGTGAATTACACGAGAAAGTGTTTGTCCAACAACCACCTGGTTTTGAAGATCCTGATTATCCAGACCGTGTTTACCGATTAAACAAAGCCCTGTATGGTCTACATCAAGCCCCGAGAGCTTGGTATGGCACACATGCCGACCATCTGACTGATAATGGCTTCAAACGAGGAACTGTTGACCGCACTTTATTTCATAAAACTGTTGGTGACGATTTTTTCTAGTCTAGATTTATGTTGACGATATTATTTTTGGGTTTACAAACGACACATTGTGTAAGGAGTTCGAGAAGTCCATGCAAACAAAGTTCGAGATGAGCTCTATGGGAGAGATGAATTTCTTTTTAGGGTTGCAGGTTCACCAGTCTGCTCATGGAATTTTTATTCACCAGACTAAATATGTGAACGACGTCTTGAGCCGATTCAAAATGTCTGCCGGAAAAATCCCTTCAACTCCTCTTCCAGTAGGGCACAATTTATCACCTGATGAATTGGAGGATTCCGTTGATCCTACCCTCTATCGTGCCATGACTGGTTCTTTAATGTATTTAACGGCTTCTCGCCCTGATATTATGTTTGCTGTTTGTCTTTGTGCTAGGTATCAAGCAAGTCCACGAGTGACTCACCTAGCTGCAGTCAAGAGAATTCTTCAGTATTTGAGGGGAAATCCAGACATCGGGTTGTGGTACCCCAAGGATGATACTTTCGACCTTACTGCCTACTCAGACTCGGATTATGGAGGATGCAAGATCAACTTCAAATCAACGACAGTAGGATGTCAATTTTTAGGAAACCGACTTGTTTCCTGGCAGTGTAAGAAGCAGACAACGGTCTCCACTTCAACCGTCGAAGCTGAGTATGTTGCAGCCTCGAGTTGCTGTTCCCAGGTTTTATAAATACAACAACATCTTCGCGACTACGATTTGAAGTTTCTTACTACTCCTATTTTGATTCATAATTCTGCTACTATTAGTATCACCAAGAATCCCGTACAACATTATAAAACGAAACATATCGAAATTCAATATCATTTTATACGGGATTGCTATGAAAAGAAATTAATCGATCTTGAGAAAGTACATACTGATTTTCAGAAAGCCGATCTGTTTACTAAAGCTTTTGACAAAACGCGTTTTAAATTTTTGCTTGATTTAAACGGATTGAAGACCCTCGCTGATATCCTTAAACAAGGATGACTATTTTTATTTTCTGTCATATCTTTCTTTTAAAATTTATTTTGGTTTTAGGGGGTGAAATTCTAGAAAATACTAAAAGAGTGTGTTTTTCGTTTGTATAGATAAAATCCAAAAACATTTAAAAAAATCCAAAATTCAAAAATATTGTGATTTCTGTTCTTTAATGTTTTTCCCTTCAAATATTTAGAAAAACCAAAAACATTTTAAAATTTTGAAAAACCAAAAAGAATTTGATTTATGTTTTGCACAGAAAATTCCGAAAATCCAAAAAGATTGTAAAGTTATTTTGTTTAAAAGAAATTTGAAAAAGACAAAAATAGTGTGTTTTTAAAGTTTGTATAGAGAAAAACCAAAAAGATTTTTGCAGACGTTTTTAGATTATTTTCTCGCTGAAAATTACGTCGGTTATTTAAGTTTGTGAATCATGCTTGCATGTCTTGGTCCTATGATTCACTTGTGAATTGATGGTTAGCCATTTATTTATAAACTTAAGTTAACTGGGGCGATTAAATTTATCTTTTCTTTATTTTATGCTCCTCAAAATTTTGAGTTTTTGAAGCAAAAAGAGAACATGATAGTACATTGATTATCTTGACCCCAAATCCAGCAAAAACTAAGCTTAAAGGACTGTGTGCTTAATTGCATTGGTGCATTGGTAGGTCTTAAAACAACCCAGTAGAGTAAAGTATGTGATATAAACATAAAGAAACGCCAAATTGAAATGGGTGTTAGTCTCTAGCAAAAGTCTCGGTGAGGATGGCAGAAATGTAATAACCAGTGATACTCAAGCCTTATATTTGTTGATCACCCAAAAATAAAATAAAGCAAATAACAAGTGTTAAGATTCTGGACACTGTGAGTCTTTTTGCGGCTTAACCATCTGGGTATTCATAAGCATGAATATTTCACTCGCCTTCTAGAGCAAACCCAAAGTCATTAAACTTGATCACTGTTGTACTTCGTACAATTTAAATTACTGACTCGATCAAAATCCGCTGTTAGTCATACAATTGTTCCTCCCTTCCGTGCGTCTTAATACCATTAAGAAACGGACCCCAGGGGATACAATGTATGTAAGCCGACAGATGGACTCGTGCATACTCACTCACAGTAAAGGAAACTTGATGCATAGCTCAAAATTTTAAAATAGGTATCAAAATTTTGATCAACAATATAATGGTTTAAGTCAAGTTGGGGTGATTTGGCAAAAATCAAATTAAGCTTGAACCGAGATTAGAGGCTGATAGTTTCTGATATTATGTGCTTTAATTGAACTATTTAATCATATCACAAAAATACTTGAATGTGTGTTATTAAATTTAGGTGGATAACAATACCAATGACCGACTTATCGCCAGTCATAATATCGCTGAAATATAAACCTGTGATGGAAGGGCAATTTGGTCAATATGATTCTCTGCTCAAACTCAACAAAAATACAAAAATATGTATTGTTTTTGAAAAACACAAAAAGATTGTCTATTTTTTTGGCGGACCGGATATTTTTTTTTAAATACATTCTTTAAATTTTTTGCAAAATACCAAAAATATTTTCGTCTTCTTTGTACAAAATACTTAAATAATTTTAAGTTATGTTTCGGAAATCTGAAACATTTTTAATGTATTTGGTTGTCGGGATAAAAGGGTTTCTCGATAACCTAATTTATTTATTTATTTAATTCTTTAATTAATTCATTTAATTAACTCATTTAATTATTTAATTTAAAATTAAATAAAAGAGTTTATTTCGTTAAAATCCAATTCGTTATTTATGGATAACGAACTAGGTGATTCTTTAGCGAACTAGCTTCTGGTTCGCTAACCTAATTCGCTTCCGCACTCTGTAACGAATCATACCTTCGTTATGTATATTTAACGAATCGCGTCACGAATCAAGACTTGATTCGCTACTTTAATTTAACGAATCAAGTAGCGATTCGCCAACATAAGGTAACGAATTGAGTTAGCGAATGGGCTAATTAGTTAACTTTAACTTAAACGAATCGTCTGATTCGTACAAGCTGTACCTTGGGTTGCGTGCAATGTTATATAAGAAAAGAAAACGAACAGTCTTCCACTGTTCACCTTCTTTCTTCATCTTTAAGATACTTTGTTCAAATTTTCTCTGAAATCTCGACTTTCTTGTTTGGATATTTCAAGGATATATTTGAGTTTCTAAGGTATAGCCGATCATGGCGATATAATTTTCGTAAAAAATGGCTATGTGTTGATAGTTAAATTATGAAATTTTAGAAGTTTAAAGGTTTCTGAAGTTTTGAAACCCATTTGTGTATAATTTATGTTCATAATTGTATGATTTTGATGTCATTATGATCGGAATCACATTCCGATACCCTTGGTGGGCTTCAATCATGTTTTGATTGTTGTTTGCCGGGTTAATTATTGTTTCGTGTTATGGTGTTTACTGTGGGTTCGTCTAACCTATGTACTTAGAGATTTTAAGTCTTAATCTCATACATCTTCGATTATGTATGTAATTCCGAGTACAACGAGCTCATTATTGTGATGATTCGACGATATTTATGGCCTAATCGTTCCTGGGTTCATATTTTTGACTATCTGTGTTCATCCTAATTTTGACCTTGACTTTGTAAAGTCAAAGAACAAGTCTTAATTATGACCATTCGTTAGTCTTAGCGAATTGGAACTGTTTCGTGTCCAATTCGTTAAGATTTTACACGATCTAGCTAAGCGAATAAGATGTTACACGAATCAGATTTGGATTCACTTTAAATATAACGAACTAGAGTTTAGTTTCATTAAAATTAAATAGTAATTCGTTATGTTCAGTTTGTTAAAACATTTACTTGATAGCGAATCGCCTGATTTGTTATCTTATTATAACGAATCAGTGTGATTCCCAAAGAATGACAATTAAAAAAAATATATCTAAATTAATTTCAATATTCATTTATTTTAATTATAGGATTTAAATCGTCTAATACGTAAATAGATTAATTACACATATCTTTTGATTATATATTCTGATATCTATTCTCATATTCGGTTTTATTTTATACAGTAAAACATGGCTGATCAAGAACAACAAAATCAACCGCCACAGGAACAACCTCCACAACCACAACAACAAGATCAACAAGCTGAAGTGATCTTATTTCCGTTCGATAACAAGCACAACATTTGTGCTTATGTTGATCAAGATGTGACTGATTTGAGAACGTTTGGAGCTATGTTGACTTTCTTACGACGTTCAAAGATACACTATGCAATCACTGCTAAACCTAAAGTGTATCTTAGTATAATCAGGCAGTTTTGGAACACGACGGAATATGTTGAGGAAGATAATTGGGTTCGAGCTACAATTAATCAGATTCCAATTACGATTGATGTTGAGGTCATTCGTCGGGTACTTCAATTTGATGATAATGATGATAACCCGAGTGAATTTGACATGACATTGGTTAGGGCTTTATTCACACGCTTGAATTATGGAGGTGATATTCGTAAATCTATGTTGAACAAGAATGGGTTGTGTCCACCATACAAGTATCTGCTGCATGTTTTACTTCATTGTATGAGTGGACGTCGCGGTGGTTTTGATGAGTGTAGACTAAGTTTGCAATCGGCATTTATTGCTCTAATCCTGAACAAGCCCTTCAACTACTCAGAACTCATCTTTGATCATCTGAAAGAGAAAGTTCAGCAAACTCTACCGTCAAAGAAGTTCTTGATGTACCCTCGCTTTTTACAGCTAATTATTCAAGATTTGATTCCGAACTTGGTGATTGATCGATCGTTGGTGAACGATGTTCTTGATATGGATCATATGAAAGCTGAAACGGTGCATCGTATGTTAATCTATAGAAAAGAAAAGCCACAGGATAAACGGATGATTATTCATATAATCAATCCGGATTACGTATGTCCTCCTAATGAGCGCTGGATTCCCGATGATTCGGATTCCGAGCGTGAAGGGGAGAAGGTGGGAACAATGATGGTGGAGATGATGATGGTGACAATGATGATGGTGATGGTGATGGTGGAGCTGGTGAACGAGCTCTTAAAGAACAACAGGATGCAGTCGATGCTGCTCTAGCTGCCACCATGAAAGCTCAGCTGGAAATAAAAAGAAAGGGTAAAGATGTGGCTACTGGTGAACCATCAAAGAAGCCTCGTGTGTCTGCTGGGGCTGGGGTAATCATTGGAACCCCACCACCACGTCAATCAACTTCTCAAAGCTCGTCGGTTCCGCTAACTACTAGCACTCCGATGCTTACCTTGACGACGACGTTGGTGTCACATGAGAGGCTCGGTCTTATTCCTCAAATGGCGTTAACCAAGATACCGAGACCTCCTGCTGCATTGTCTACAGTATCTCCTACTACATCGATGAGACCTCCTCCTCTGCCAACAACTACTCTTCCTCCACCTCCGCCTAGTGATGTCTCATTCATGAGAATTACTCGGCCTCAAGGACCTGTTCAACCTGTTCATCCATCTGTATACAACTTGCCTCCAGGTCGTCAAACTGAAATGCTGCTAAATCTGCTACATCTATATGAAAATCAAATGGCAGCTGACCGTCAAACTCATGAACGACTCATGGAGAATCAACGACGAATGATGAGTTATATTTCTTTCTGTTAGAAGGAGACTAAGTCGTTGCGTACGATTGTTGAGTCTCAGGGGGTGAAATTAAAGGAACAAGAAGAGTTGATTTTACAATTAACTTGTAAAGAAGATTCCCTCAAGAAACTTAAAAATGACGATGATGATCCTGACAAATCTGATGCAGGAGGTGAGCCTAAACAATCGCATGGTTCATCCTCTGGTGCTGGTGTTAGTGACGGTGAGGATTCGAGCAAGCAGTACCTATCAAGATCCAACAGCTGCCAAGCCAATTGAAATGATTGCAGCTAACACAGTGATTTTTATTGATGGATCAGGGGTGGTTCGTAGTGTGGTAAACAGAGATGAGATAAGGTTGGTGAGTTTGTGGTTAGATCCTTGACACGGGAGCAGATTTCGATTCTGCTTGGGCTGAATGACGATCAGTTGACTGCTTTAGAGACTGAGCCCGATGTCGAAGTGATCACTGAGGAAGAATTGGAAGTTGATCCGTTGTATATGGATACGGATTTTATTTATGAGGATGAAGAGATTGAGATGGAGGATATGACAGCTGAAGAGAACCCGGACTTGTATCAACACGCAAATGTTGATCAAGGTGCTCCGGTATTTCATGAAGATGTAATTAAAGAAACTGAGGATGAACTGGAAAAAGGTTGTGCAATGAACAGTTCCTTCACTCAAAGAAGTGACTGATGATGACGTAGAAAGATGGTTCAAATGTCATAAAGTGGGTAAAATTATCAGTGCTTATCGTTATGTAGATCAAGAAAGAAAAGATACTGCTGCTGCTTGGATTGAGACTAATCAGGTGACTACCTTCAAGACTGTTTCAAAGGTACACGGTGATATTGTTTCATGGGCTTATGACTCTGACCTTAAAGTATGTATAGTCAAGTGGGAAAAGGGTGTCCAGTATTACTAGAGGATAATGGATGTTTTAACTCTAACGCGTTGGGATGTACGTAGCCTCGCGAGACGTCCATTTATCAATCGTGGGGGTCACCGAATGGCTGAGTGGTTTCATCAACACTTACTGTTCGAGGTCAATCATGGCTTCAAATTCTTCAAGCCCCAGGTCCCAAGACGTAAGCGCATTGATGAGATTGATCCAAGGACCGGCTGGAAGAAACTTGTCTTGAAAGTGAAGCCGCCAAAGACAATGAAAAAGGTCCCTGTGAAGAAAATGCCTCAAGATATTTATCTGTCTTTCAACCGTTGGTACTATGACAATGGTACTGGCGAGGCTGTTATTGTTCGTGGTCGAGGACTGCAGACCGAGCTCATCAAGATAATCGACCCGATGTGGTTGGTTAATTTATCAGAGACAGACAACGACGTGCTACACAGGGAGCAGATTTTGTTTGAACGCCAAGAAGATTACGACCTGGCTATGCAATTCCAACGAGTCGTTCGTGTGTGTCACGAACATAGAATTTATAGTTGCAGAGACTGGCAGTCCAAGCGCTTCAAAAAGTTAAACACAAAGAGCTCAAGACAAGGGGGTGTCTGTTAGTGCACGGTTTTGCGTCTAGAGTCATTGTATTTATCGTTAATGTTTTATTTGTTAATTAATGTAATATTTAATTATTATATTTAACTAGTTCGTTAAGATTAAGTCTAGTTCGCTAGGGATGTTAGCGAACTAAGACTAGTTCGTTAAGGTTAAGTCTAGTTCGCTAGGGATGTTAGCGAACTAAGACATTATAATGTATTCCCTCCTGATTCGTTAGGGGATGTTAACGAATCAGGGTGTCGTTCGCTATGATAATTTATGTAACAAATGGGAAGGTGGTTCGCTAGGGGATGTTAGCGAACCAGGTAGCCTTCTATATATAGTGAACTACTGTTCACTTTGATGTAAGTTTATAGAGAAAAGTTTTCAAAAGGAATTTTGAGTAATTGCTCTCTCTCAAGCTTCACCTTAACATTATTCGTTTAATCTATTGATAATATATACACATACATAACATTAAATCAAGGTAAACTATGAGCTAGATCTTTAATAGTGGTAATCGGATATTCACAGATCTGAGATCTGTTTATTGTTATCGATTGACTGTTAATCAGGGATCCAACACAAATGGGTCAACCAAGTGTACCAATTGGGGTACCAAGAAGGCATGCAAGAGAGATGGTAAGGGGGATTGAAGCCCATTTCCTACTCATAATTACTAACAATCCGTCTCCGGTGGTTATCCCTCTCAATAATCAAGGGAGGACATTTGAAGTAAAAACCAATTTTCTTCAAAGTCTTCCGAAGTATAAAGGTCTAGCAACGGAGGAACTTTACTTTCACTTGGAGGCATATGACTCCATTTGCAACAAAATTGGGGGTCAAGGTTTTACATCGGATGATGTGAAGTTGGTTCTATTTCAGTTCTCATTAGAAAACAAGGCAAAGAGATGGTTTTACACTTTGCTTCCGCGTCTGTTTATACTTGGGCCGAAATGCAACAATGATTTTTAGAAAAATTTTACACGGCCCAAAAGACCAATGATGCGAGACGAAGTTTGAGAACCTTCCAACAACAATCGGGGGAAATGTTTCATGAAGCATTCGAGAGGTTTAACATGATGATTAAGAATTGTCCTCATCATGGTATTGCTTTATGGGAGTTGTTGAATGCATTTCATGAAGGTTTGAGTATGGAGGATGAACGGGATTTGTGGTCGATCACTAATGGTACATTTGGTACCAATTATGAACAAGACAATTGGGCATATTTGGAACAAATGGCGGTTACTTTAAAGAGAAAGGCCCAAACCGGAAGAAGAGCAAGACCGGCGATTGGTAGACCGCAAGTGCAAGCCGTGGTAGAAGCAAATGTACAAACCACTAATCAAGTAATTGATGTTTGTACAAATTGTAACGAGTTGGGTCATGCTTTGGAGGTGTGTGTGGTAGGTCAAGCACCGGTGGAAGAGGTGAATGCACTTCAAGGGGGAGGTGGTAGGAATTACAACATGAACTCCAACACCTACCACCCCGGGTTGAGAAATCACCCGAATATTCAATATGGAAACCCGGCCACTCAATCTAACCCGAATTTTCAAGGAAATCAAGGCAATTATGTTCCTCGCCAACAATATAATAACCAAGGAAATTTTCATGGCGGGAATAATCAAGGGTTTCAAGGTCAAGGAGGTGGTGTTCAAAATGGGTCAACGGGTCAAAGTTCGTCTAGTGGAAATGAAGTTATGGAGATGCTTAAAGTGATGCAACAAGACATGCAAATAAGAAATCAACTTGATGAAATTCGCATGCAAAAGGATGAGGTTCGTGACAAACCCATACAATCGTTGACCACTCAAATGTGTCAACTTGCAACCGATGTGGCGAATTTGAAGAAAAACAGCTCGAGTTTAAAGAATGGGAACAAGATAACTACTTTTTTGTGGTTATTTGCAGGTATGATGAGATAAAGGATGAAAACACGAAAACGTGGGCGAAAACGCGAAGAAAACGGAGTTGAAACGAGAAAGATATGAAGAAAACAAGAAAATGAGAAAGAGCTCCACCGTGGGCCAAGGTCCAACTGACCAAAAACGACCATAAAGCACCGTACCGTGAGTTCTGGGCACCGTGACCCACGGTGGGAACCGTGGGCTACGGTGCGGAGCTGTAAATGCCGAAAAATCATGTTTTTATTCCGTTTTTTGGTGTCTTTTCGTATATCCTTCATTCTAAAACTACCTAGGGGCGATTTTTTGAGAGCAAGAACAATACTTTGGTAATTCTTATCATTGGGTAGACCCTTTCTTGCCACTTCACTTGCAGTGATTGATTGTGCTAAGGGGACACTGGGAATATAGTGCAGGAATCGTGATAAACGACTGTTATTATTTGAAAATAATACTGACTCTTTTGTTGACAAGGAAAGCCTAAAGGCGGATTTTGTTAACAAGTGTGTATTCTTGAGCAAGGATCACACGAAAGTGGAGTGTTTTGTGATTGACAGGTCAGTTGAGAAGAAAGAAGTTGAGCATCAACAAAGTTAGAAGGCGGCAGAAAAAGGTGGCCGACCAAGAAAGACGAAAGTGAGACATCCACCTAACCATAATGATCTAGGGTGGAGGGTGAGGATGTTCGGGCCTGACCCTGGTTTGTCAAAAGACTGGCAACAGTTGCTTGAAAAGGAGCGTGCTTATAACGAAAAAGTTGCACGGGAGTGGGCCAACCACCCACCTTGAATGTCATAAAAGTTTCAAAAAGGTGGTAATTGTACATTTTGTATATTTTAATTTTTATTTTGCATTATACTTTCTAGTTTGTTTGTTATTAGTGGTATTTTAAGCTACCATCTTAGCAAAAACCAAGTGTGGGGAAATTCTTATGGATTTCTCTTCGACACTGTGTTGGGAACAACCCGCGTTTTACATGGAAGGAAGTGGAGTTTTACTTAGTAGTGTTTTTTTTTATTTTCTCAAAACCGTACATTGGGGACAATGTATCCCAAGTGTGGGGATGAGGTTAATTTTGTTTGTTTTGAAAAAGGTCGTTAAAAAATGAAGAATGAAAAAAATTAAAAAATCAGAAAAATAGAAAAAAAAATTTTAAAAAATGTGTTTTAAAGAATCGAAAAGTGGTAAGATGGCGGGGTAAAGTTTTGGTCCCTTTTCATGGTTACAATTCCCTAAATAATATGTTCCTAGTTGTTTTTAAAAGGAGATTATGTAGTTTTCTAACCAAGGTTAGCATCATTTCGGTGTAATAACTTGCATAACACGTTCATTTACACTTGAGAATTGAGAAAGTATTGTTTGGTGAGAAGTTTGATATTCTCCGATAGAACTTGTACAATTAGTGCATTACGAGATCTTAGCTTGGCATGAGTGCAAAAGTGATAGAGGCACTTAGGTTAAGCCTCCTCTGGATGAGCGAGAGTGTGGGTACTGGGGGGTTGGGGCTTAATACATTATACATATGAGGATGGTTATGTGAGGGGCGGGGGGTTGGTTCCTTTAGAAAACTTTATTGGGCCTATTCTTTCATTTAATCAACCCGGTGTTATTTTGCGAAATGATCCGACTTAAAAGGTTTCTATGTAATTGTTTTAGTAATTATCAGTTAGAGATGTGAAGCATTATGTTTATCATGCTAGTTTGTAATGTTCAAGTATTATATTAGTTCAAAAAGAAAAAAAAATAGAAAAAGAGTAAAGAAAAAAAAAAGGGTTTGTATTAGAGTTGCAATGTTTATGTATGTAATGTTCAAGTATTATATTAGTTCAAAAAGAAAAAGAAAAAAAAAGAGAAAAAGAAAAAGAGAAGTTAGTGATGTTTATAGTTGTTTATTTTATTTTTATTTTTCTTAGATTGTTTGTAATTAGTCGGATCGGATCGCTTGAGCTACTTTCAATATTCCCTTCCATACCCTTACACTTGGCCCCATTACAACCCGTTTTAAGACCTCTTGATTTGTATTCATGTCAATAAGCATTTACGTAGGTGGAGATTTGATGATTGTACAAGCGTATGCGAGGAGAATTGATTAAATATGAAATGTATGGATGATCACCAATAAAAAAATGGTAATGTGTAAATGGGTTATGTATAGGTAAAAGCCGAAAGCATGTTAGGTTTGGTTAGAAATCTTTCGTTTAAATGTAACATCAAGTGAACTAGTGCACCCGATAAAAATAAGGGAATAGGGTATGACTTGGGACCTTAACTGAACCGGAATTGTGGTAAGATTGGTGGAAACAAGTTGAATGGAAAAGGAAGTTTGTGTCGAGATGTTGCTTGAGGGCAAGCAACGTTTAAGTGTGGGAATGTGACGGGTGGTCCATGGGACAACCCTTAATTGATTTAAAGCCGTAATAATCATGTTTTGAATTGGTTTATTTGGTGGAATTAGATGACTACGGTGTGTTCGGTAATTTGTAGGTACAAAGGAGGTTCCGGAGCTATTATGGTGTATAACGAAGAAACCTAAGGAACCGGAGACGCGAAAGAAGTCAAAAACGTGAAAAAACATGGATGTATGGCTGAAGTCCACCGGTCCAAAATGATGATTCAAACAGAAGCCACCATACCGTGGCTGGTACGGTGGCTGTGGAGCTCACCGTGACCCACGGTCCAACCGTGGGCCACGGTCCAGGATTTTCAGCAAGTCACTATAACCCACGAGAAACCGTGGGCCACGGTCCGAAGTCGTAACTGCCGATTTTTCTTCTTATTTTATGAGTCTTTGGGTTGTCTTTTCATTATCTTATCATCCCAAAACACCTCAGAGACGATTGTTGGAGTCCAAGAACAAGTTTCTGGTGATTTTAATCATTAGTTGATGTTTGTAATTCATTCTTATAACCCAATTGATGCGATTATGAACCGAATTATGAGTGGCTAGTACTTTTTATGTTCTCTCCCGAATTATAAGGTTTTCTAATTGGATATTTGTTAATTGTTTATATTATTGGTGAGATAGTATTTTGATCATATGATTATTGTGCTATGGTGATTGTGTATTTGTTTGTAATTGTTAGTGTGGTATAAATTCATGCTATTGACTATCCGTTCTTGGTGCTATAGGCAATCGAGATTTAGTAGAAGAGAATTAGGGTTAGCTATACTATATTGATTATTGAGTGATAACCTTGCGTTTTTTTATAATCCAAGTACTTCGTCCTCTTTGATCACTTTCAAACTCACTTTCATGAATTATGTTTATGTAGTTCTTCACAAAAGTAAACATTAACATTATCAATATTGAAAACCTGAAATCGGGAGAGAGCATTGTTTCTTATTATTTTAATCAAATCAACCAACCAAATCATTGGATTTATTTTCTGCACTTAGTTTAATTTAGATAAATAACAAAACTACTTGGTAACACTATTTCCACAAACTCCCTGTGTTCTATACCCGCTTACCACTATCTATTATTTGTATTCGGTTTATTTTTTAGTGAGTCTTCTCGACCTAACGTCAAATTTTGACGCCGCTGCTGGGAAGTAGTGCGCAACGTGTGTTAGCTTTAGTAGTTTTTGTGTTATTTTCGGGTTTACACTGGTTGTGTTAGTGTGCAGGTACTAACAGGTGTATGCATACTAGAGGCTTTAACAGGTCATCACCGCTAGTAATTGATCCCGAGATTGACATAACACTTCGAAGAAACCGAGTCCTACTTAGGGAGAATAAGCTTCTTGGTTCTCCAACCGCATCAAACAACATGGATTCACCAGTTCCTACTTTGGGTCAAACGATCCCAACTACACCTCCACCAATCACTACTAATATATCTACAGCATCAAGTGAACTCCAACCACAAACCACAACCGAACTCATCAATGCCCAATTTACCTATGCAACATCATCCACATTGCCACCTATTACCAACCTTTTTCCTACATTTGGTGCATCGTCATCTCAACAATATCAACCACCAACCATTCAACCATCACAATCAAGTTACCAATATCAACCCCAACCTTTCATGCAACATTCAAGATCACAAGGTGACGGATACGGATATGGGTTTGATAGTGAATTTGAGGGGTATGAAGTGGAAGGTCACTACATGGGAGGTGATGGAGGAAAAATGGTAAATCTGGGAACGTTTGGTTATGGTCAATGGCAACAACCGCAACAAGTGCAAGAGCTTAATCGACAACAACCACCGCCGGTTGTTGTCCAACAACCCATTCAACAACCGCCAGTTATACAACAAGCTCAACCACCAGTTCAACAACAAACACCGGTTGTTGTTAATCAAGTTCAACAACCACCGATTGTTCAACAACCGCAAGGGCAACCTCAAGATCAACAATTCCAACCACAAATGCCCCAACCACAGTTTCAACAGCAGTTTGCGCAGCCAAGGCCCGTTTATAGGCAAATGGGTCAACCAAGAGAACCAATGGGGGTACCAAGAAGGCATGCAAGAGAGATGGTAAGGGGGATTGAAGCCCATTTCCAACCCATAATTACTAACAATCCGTCTTCGGTGGTTATCCCTCTCAATAATCAATGGAGGACATTTAAAGTAAGAACCAATTCCCTTCAAAGTCTTCCGAAGTATAAAGGTCTAGCAACGGAGGAACCTTACTTTCACTTGGAGGCATATAACTCCATTTGCAACACAATTGGGGGTCATGGTTTTACATCGGATGATGTGAAGTTGGTTCTATTTCAGTTCTCATTAGAAGACAAGGCAAAGAGATGGTTTTACACTTTACCTTCCGCGTCTGTTTATACTTGGGCCGAAATGCAACAAAGATTTTTAGAAGAATTTTACACGGCCCAAAAGACCAATGATGCGAGACGAAGTTTGAGAACCTTCCAACAACAATTGGGGGAAATGTTTCATGAAGCATTCGAGAGGTTTAACATGATGATCAAGAATTTTCCTCATCATGGTATTGCTTTATGGGAGTTGTTGAATGCATTTCATGAAGATTTGAGTATGGAGGATGAACGGGATTTGTGGTCGATTACTAATGGTACATTTGGTACCAATTATGAACAAGACGATTGGGCATATTTGGAACAAATAGCGGTTACTTCAAAGAGAAAGGCCCAAACCGGAAGAAGAGCAAGACCGGAGATTTGTAGACCGCAAGTGCAAGCCATGGAAGAAAGAAATGTACAAACCACTAATCAGGTAATTGATGTTTGTACAAATTGAAACGAGTTGGGTCATGCTTTGGAGGTGTGTGTGATAGGTCAAGCACCGGTGGAAGAGGTGAATGCACTGTTGTAACGAGTTGGATCACTGTTGTACTTCGTACAATTTAAACTACTGACTTGATCAAAATCCGTTGTTAGTCATACATTTGTTCCTCCCTTGTGCGCGTCTCAATACCAGTAAGAAACGGACCCCAGGGGATACAATGTATGTAAGCCGACAGATGAACTCGTGCATACTCACTCACAGTAAAGGAAACACAATGCATTGCTCACAAATTTCTATAAATTCAAAATTTGATCAACATTATAATGGTTTAAGTCAAGTTGGGGTGAAATGGTAAAAATCAAATTACGTCTGAACTGAGATTAGAGGCTGATAGATTCTGATATTCTGTGCTCTAATTGAAAATTTAATCATATCACAGAAAGGCTTGAAAGTTTGTTATAAGATTTAAGTGGACAACAATATCAATGACCGACTTAACCCCAGTCACAATATCTCTGAAATATAAAATTGTGATGGAAGGGCAATTTGGTCAATATGATTCTTTGCTTAAACTCACCAAGATCCAAAATTATGTACTGCTTTTGAAAAAATCATACAAAAACACAAAAACATTTTTCTGTTTTATGTTTTATTTTCAGATATTTTTCTTGTAAATATTTTACATCAAAAATTCAAAAATACCAAATAGATTTTATTTTTTCGTTTACATATTATTTAATCATTTTTAAGTTAAGTGTTTTTTAATGTAAAACACGTTAAGGTATTTGATCATAGAGATACGGGATATTGTTGATTTATTTAATAAACAAGTGGTATCAATAAACAATTATTAATTTAATTGATTTAATTATTCTTTTATTTAATTGATTTATTTATTTAATTTAAAAATACATAAATGAAGTTCATTACTCATGAATAACGAATTAGAGTCATTCATAACGAATTGCATTCCAATTCGTTAACTTAATTCGCTTCCGCCACTCTGTAACGAATGACCTCTAGTTCGTTATACTAAACTTAACGAATCAAGCACGAATTACTGCTAATTTGTTATTAATTCGTCTTAAGTTTTAACGAATTCGTTATGCCACGTGTGATTTTATGATAACGAATCAACTATTTCATTATTTGAAATTTAAACGAATCAAATGATTCGTTGCATTGGAGACTATGCCACGCTAGTGTATATAGGGATATGTGAAAACCCATTCGTCTTCACTATTCATTTTCTTCATTCTTAAGTAAGGTTACTCTGGCCGATTTTTCCAGAAAATCCACCCTTAAAGAAACTCTAGTTTGATTATCAATTCTGATTCGTAAGGTATAAACGATTACAACATGATGATTTTTGTCAATTTTGATGAAGATCTTAAGGATTAATCGATTTTTCAATCAGTTTTTAAGTTATAACTAAAACCTTTAATTTACCTAATGTATACCATGATTTGGTACAAATGGACAAGGTGAATCAGTTCGCGGTGTGTTTCCGAGATCCTTGTGATCGTTTGTTTGGCTTTACATCGTTGATTTTGTTTGACTAGCATTCAGATTGCAATTATGACTTTTGATGTTCTTGCAAATTTTGACTTGGACTTTAATTAGTCAAAGATTAAGCCTTAGGGCCATTCGTTATGTTGTGGCGAAGTGGAACTATTTCGTGTCCAATTCGTTACAAAGATCAAACGAATCAGGTTATCAATCATTATTTATAACGAATTAGACTTTAATTCGTTATCCTTTCAGTCCTGATTCGTTAGATCTAATTCTTCTTATTTACTTGATAACGAAGTAGCTAATTCGTCATAAAAAATCACCCATTCGTTATAACGAATCAACTTATTTAACGAAAGACACTTTAAACTATTATAAAATTAATAGTTTATAAATTAGTATAATTTTATTTACTTTTTAATTTTTATCTTTTAATAATTAGTATAATTTTATTTAATTTTTAATTTTACTAATTCTTGTGTCTATTTTTTATCAGTTTTGGCCGACAATATAGATTAGGATCATCCCGCTGCTGAGCCACAACAACAACAATAAGAACAGGATCTCCCGATACTTCCATATGAAAAAAGACATAATATCCGTGCCTTCGTTGGTACAAATTTTGCTGACGAGAATATCTTTGGGGAGATGTTAGCGTTCATTCGTAGCTCGCGTATTAATTATGTCGTTACAGCAAATCCAGAAATTCGATTCAGCATTCTACATCAGTTCTGGAATACAGCTCGTTTTATGGAGACTGAGAACCACATTGCTGCTGAGGTGAATGCAAGACCAGTTGTGATATCAACTTAGACTGTTCAACGGGTGTTGAGGTTCGATGACACTATGGATGACCTGAGTGAGTATCATAAATAACTGAGTCGAGGGTTATTTGGTCGATTATTTTATTCTGGTGATCTGGATAGTTCCATGTATAACAATGCGTACTTGTGTCCCACATACAAGTACTTACTACATGTTCTTATACATTGCCTTGGTGGACGGAAAGGAGGTTTTGACCAATGCCGTATCATGCTTCAGTCAGCGTTCGTCACGTTACTACTGAACAAACCTTTCAATTTCTTAGAGACGATCTTCGATCATCTCAAGGAGAATTGTATTGTTGTGAATTACCGTAAGAAATTCCTGATGTATCCACGATTTATCCAACTGGTTGTTCAGGATGCAATTCATGACTTAGTGATCGATCCTACGCTATGGAATGATGTTTTAAAGTTGGAACACATGAAAGCGGATACAATGACTTGGTGATCGATCCTACGATCCTACGCTCCGGAATGATGTTTTAAAGTTAGTTACAATGAAAGTGGATGAAGCAGTACCGTCAAGATCCTCATCCAAGATTCAAGCGTTTGATTTGTCACGTATCCAATCCTGATTATGTATATCCTTCTGATTATCGTTGGATCCATGATGACTCGGATTCTGAGCGTGAAGAGGGTCAAGGTGGGAACAATGATGATGATGGTGACGATGGTGATGAAGTTGGAAGTGATCAACAGCGTCGTGTTGAGGTTGAGGCAGTTGCTATTGAAGCTGTTCAACGTAAAAGAAAAGGGAAAGAGATAGCTGGTGAAGGGTCCTCGAAGCGTCGAGTGACTACTGGAGCTGGTGTTTCTTTTGGAGTCCAACCTCCAAGGTCATTTTTTATTCAACGAACGGCGGTGCCACTTACTACTAGTACCCCGGAACTCACGTTGACGACCACACTCACATCTGATCCTAGAGTTGGCATGATCCCACAGTCTGTTTTATATACATTGCCAAGGCCTACGACTGCAACATCGGTGGTTTCACCAACACCGACGATGATGCCACCACCTATGGATTTCTCCTTTATGAGGCTCAGTCATCCTCATGGTCCCGTTCAGCCTATTCCTCCATCATTTCATGTTATGCCACAGGATCAACAGATGAATATGGTCTTGAGCTTACTTTATCTTTATGAAAATCAAATGGCTGCTGATCGTCTGACTCAAGAGCGTATGATGGACAATCAACGAAGGCTAATGGGATATGTCTCCTGCTGTCAACGTGAAACCAAAGAACTCCGTGAGATTGTTACGTCTCGGGGGGTGAAAATAAAAGAGCAGGAGGACATCATTCTACAATTAACATGCAAAGACGATGTGCTCAAGAAGCTTGAGAATGATGATGAAGATCCAGATGGGTCTGGCACAGGGGGAAGTGAGATGAAACAAAATCACGACTCATCCTCTGATGTAGGTGCTAGTGCTGCTGGTGATTCGGGAAAATAGATAATCGTCTTTTAGGACTCGACGAATGTTAAGCCGATTGAGTCAATAAAGGTTGACACTGTTATATTTTTTGATGGTAAGGAGGTGATTAAAAGCATTGTGAATGCTAATGATATTAAAGTGGGGCAGTTCGTGGAATGGTCCTTAGCACGAGAGCAGATTTCTATACTGCTGGGGTTGAATGAAGATGAGCTTGACGTGTTAGAAACTGGGGAGGATGTGGAAGTTGAGAATGACGAGGAAATTCTGAATGATCCTATGATTCAAATGAACACGTCATTTATTTATGAAGATGAGGATGTAGAGATTGAGGACGTGACGGCTGAGGAATACCCTGATTTGTTTCAATGATCAAACGTTGATCAGGGTGCTCCGGTATTCACTGAAGAAACTGTCAAAGCAGCCGAAGATCAGTTGGAGAAAGTCTCAAAGGGCAAAAGTCTTGATACAAGATTTGATTCAAAGACTGATCCATCCGTTGCTGACATTCAAGGATGGTTTGCCTACAAGGACAAGAGAGCTCGTAAGATTATTGATGCTTACAGGTATGTTGATAAAGAGCTGAAAGTGGAAGTTGTTGCACGTGCTCAAGCCAATCAGATGACTTCTTTCAAAGCCGTGTCTAAAGTAAGAGGTGATATCATTTCATGGCTTTATGATTATGATTTAAAGGTCTATATTATAAAATGGGTGAACGGCGTCCAGTATTATGAAAACATTATTGACATTCTCTCATTACTGCGATAGGATGTTCGGACCCTCGCGTGTCGACCTTTCATAAACCGTTGTGGAAACTATCGAGAAGATTGGTTTCATCAGCATCTGCTCTTAGAGGTGAACCCTGGGTTTAAGTTATTTAAGCCGCAGATTGATCCAAGAACGGGTTGGAGGAAGCTCGTGCTTAAAGTAAAACCGCCAAAGACGATGAAGCATGTTCCTTTCAAGACGCTGAATCAGCATATGTATTTATCTTTCAACCGCTGGTATTATGACAATAGTACTGGCGAGGCCGTTATTGTTTTGGGAAAGGGCTTAAAGACCGAGCTGATTAATATTATTGATCGGATGTGGCTCGTGAACTTGATAGAAACCGACAATGATGTGTTGTTCAAGAATAAGATATTAATCGAGCGTCGTGAAGACTATGACCGAGCAATGCAGTTTCAACGTGTTGTTCGTGTGTGTCATGAGCATGGGATTCATAACTGCAGAGACTGGCCGTCAAAGCGCTTAAAATAATTTAAAGACAAAGAGCTCAAGACGAGGGGGTGTCCGTTAGTGCACGGTTTTGCGTCTCGAGTCTTTGTATTTATTGTTTCCGATTTATTAATGAAAGAAATATTATTATATTAAACTAGTTCATTAAAGACAGTCTAGTTCGTGAAGGATGTTTAACGAACAAGATGATTAAGTTAATGTTCCTCCCAATTCGTTAAGGATGTTTAACGAATGGGAGGTTAGTTCGTTATGTTTATTTGTTTGTAATGCAATGTAACGAAGTGGAGACTAGTTCGTTACGGAATGTGTAACAAACTAGAATCCATCTTCTATATATAGAGGTGTATTCCTCTGTTAATTTATGTTTTGAGATTTAATGTATTGAACCTCTGTCCAATTCTCTCTGGATCCAAAACTTCATTAACGTATTACATACTACAACTAATATTAATAATATAACCTATATATATATATAATCATTAACACTATTAAGAGTAATCAATATATGAACTAGATCCGTTAAGTGTATTTTGGATCTTAGATCTCAGATCTATAGGTCTTCTCAGTTTTTGAATGCTGAACATGATTTTTAACAGTTGCAATAGCAGCATCATTATCACAAAAGATTGGAGTGTCAAGAAATTCCAAACCGTAATCCAGCAATTGGTGTTGCATCTAGATAACTTGTGAGCAGCAAGCTGATGCAGCGACATATTCTTCCAAGGAAGTGGATGTGGACACCGTTTGTTGTTGATATAATGCTAAATATATATGTTTCCCTTATATATTTTATTTAATATTTTAATTGTTTTGTTCGTTTTTAGTCGAGATTTGTATACTACTAATGTTTTTATGTTTTGTAGGTTCCGGGGTTTGATCGTGATGAAAAAGGGCGAAAAACGAGCCGAAACGGAGAACCGGAACGCATCAGGAAGGAACCGGACAGAGAACCGATCAGACCGGGCCGGTCTGACCGTCCCCCATGGAGGAGCACGCCGCGCTGCGCCTAGGGGAAAGGCTAAAAGCCCTAGGCGCGGCGCCTAGGCACATCTGGGCTAGAGTTATTTCGTTTTTGCTTCTTGTCGGGCCTAGTTTTCGCTATTTAAACGCATTTAACTTAAACCAGACATAACCTTAAGCTACCAGCCGATTTTGGGAGTTCTTGGAGGAGATTTTCGAGTTTCGTGGTGATTTTGAAGGCAAGAAGACAGTCGGTGGAGACTTATACGTTCACGTTTGGAGATTACGGGTTTTATCGCCTTTAATCCTTCGTTCATTAGATTTTCACCATGTTTTCGTTATTATTTGTTTTGTTTGGTTTAAACTTTAAGATGCTAGGCTAAATTTCCTAAACTACCTAGGTCGTGATGAACCTTAGTTCGGTTTGATTTTTATTTGGATTTTCATTTCGTTATGGATTTTATGTCCTAAGTAAGCGGTTGAGTTTGATTTGACTGATGCGTATGATTTGTAACATCCTACTTTCGATTATATTAATAAAATAAAGTTCGTTTATTTTAGAGCGGGTCGTTATCGGTTAGTTGAGTAGAATACGAGATGGACTTGGGTTGGGTAAATGGATATGGGTTATGGACTTAGGTTATGGAGGAATGAAGGAAAGACCATGGGCTTAAGCCCATGATCAAAAATATATATACCCTTAATCCTCCATTTAATTCAATTTGCACATATCCCTTACACCATCCAAAACACACACTTAAGACTCTCTCTCTAGTTTCTCTCTCACTCTAGCCGAAATATAGAAGAAGAAACGGATCTCGACCCAAGGTATGATAGTATTTTGTTGTATGAGCTTAAATCCGTTAGTTATGGTCACGAAACGACGAGCCGACGCCGTTTAACCGTTTGAATCACGAGATACGGGTGGAATCGGTATAAACCAAACCTATGATGAGCTTAGGGATCACCCTAGCTCAGATCTGGATCGAACGGGACGAAAAACGGCGAAAAACGAGTTAAAACTCGTTTTTCCGGTGAGTTCGCGTTTTTCCGGCGGCTTTCCGGAAATGGCGGCGCCGGAAAGGCCGGCGCCGCCGGAAAAGTTAATACGAGGTAACGGGTGTCAGGGAATGTTCTGACATCCCCTGACCTAACCCTAGTTCGCTAGGGAGAAATTGACGAATTAGAAGCGATTCGCTAGCTGATTCGTCTAAGGGAATATAGCGAACTAGCTTTTATTCGTGTACTGATTCGCTAAGGAAAGATTAACGAACTAGCTGTAGTTCGTATCCAATTCGTTAATGGAAAAGGGTAACGAATCACCCTTGATTCGTTATGACCAATTCGTTAAAGGAGATAACGAATTAGAAGGTCCAATTCGCTACTTGGACTGGTTCGCTATATGGACTGATTCGCTAAGAGTCCAGTTAGTTAAAAGTCCAATTCGTGTAAGTAACCAATTCGTTAAAGGTTCCAATTCGTTACAAGAACCAGTTCGTCATGGCAAGTCAGTTCGTTAAGGATAAGTAACGAATTAGAAGTTTAACAGAATGACAGAATGGTCCCTGGACTTAGAAAAGAATGATTTAATTACAAATAAGCCCTTGAACTTTTAAGTAGCATATTAATTAACGATTTAAAATGTTAATGGAAAATTTGTTACGACAGTTAATGGAAATATGATCTATCTGCTCCTTGGATCCCGCTAGGGGCTGCCGCCCCTAGAACCCCGCTGCCAGGGGCGCTGCCCCCGGACCCCCGTTCGTTGAGAGTAATAGTTAAACTAGAAAGACGATATGTGTAGTGATAGTTTATTGATGCGTATAATTATTATACAGTTAGTCGTGCACAGCTCAAGAAGGGAATAACCGTAAACGGTGAACGCAACCGCATTGAGGTGAGTTTCTAGCCCCACTTCCTTGTTATGTTTTCGGGGTTGTGTGCATACTCGATGTGATAGTTAATACACTTATCTTAAGTGGTAAGTGTATGCCTTGTATGATTTATGTATGATGATTGTTTGACGGTGTGTGAACGATCTTCGGGTATTGCATGTACCGTCAGGTGGTAGTTAAGATATGATTGATAAATATGATGAAAGATATGATGTATGTATGAATATATGATGTATGCATAATGTATGTATGTTATGATGATGGTACGTGAACACTCTTCGGAGATTGCACGTATTGTCAAGGAAAGTATGTATGAACAGGTACGGTACAGTTACACGAAACAAAGGGACCAGACCCTAATAATATCTGTGATGTTAGGGACCAAACCCTTATAATATCTGTGATGTTAGAGACCAGACCCTTATAATATCTGTGATGTTAGGGACCAGACCCTTATAATATCTATGAGGTTATAGGGCGAAAGGCTCTTTAAAACGTATGATTATGTATGTAAAGGAAGTATGAAGGTAAGAACAAAAGTATATGCACTTACGTGTGTATGTAAGAAAGTTAAGAGGTTAAGTATGAAATGTAAGAAGGTATTGTATGATTATGTGATTAACTAGAACTCACTCAGCGTAGCTGACTTTTAGTATGCACGCAGGTGAGTAGGATGAGGCAGCTCGCTTGAGGAGACACGTGGCACTGAATAAAGAGGCTGGCATCGGAACACTCAAGACGTTTAAGTTTAATGTTTTGTTTATTACGAAAGACAAGATGTTGTTTTAAGACAAGAGGTGTTTTGTTATGAATGTTTTATGAAAGCTTTTATATTCCGCGAATGTTTTAATTAACTCTGATATTTAGAACTGCGTTTATGAGTAAATCCAACACGAAAGTAGGGCTACCGGTAACGGGGCCTTACAAGTTGGTATCAGAGCAAAGTTCGAGAGATTTAAGCATCCTACATGCTTAGACTCGAACAGAGAACGACATGAAAGTAAGAAAAGAAAGAAGATGCCAGTACGAGAATGCCATGTGTCACTCAAGCAAGCTAAGTAAAGGTAAAGTACGTGATTAAATTCACATGTAAAGTAGAAATATGAAGGAATGTTTGCGTAATTGCTAAATAAAGAATGTGTGAATGCTAGCTTAATTGCTAGGGATAGGGGTGTAAGATGATATGAAATTCTTGATTGCCTAACTGATAGAAGTAGAACCAGCACAAATAGACTCATAAAGGGAAGTGTATAGGACACGGAAAGTAAAGTGATCAGCTAATCACAGCTGGCCATTGTTATTACCTGTTAGCCTTACTATCCTTGTACTAAATGGTTCATTAAGTGATGACGTTTGTGTTTCCTTATAGAATACGAATGGCTGGAGCTAAGAAAGCTGTTGGAAAAGGAGGACGTACGGGACGTCGTAGCAGGCCACGCGTTCTCCGAGAACTGTCAGTGGAAGCAGCTACTAATAATGGGGGAGAAGGAATTGCAACTGGTGGAAATCCAAGTAACAACGAGGGGTATCAACTTGACCCTGCTGTTCAAGCTGCCATTGCTCAAGCGGTAGCAGCTGCTGCGAAGAACTGATATGCTGAAGGGTCTGTTGGAGGCCGTGAAAGAACCGCTGAAAGGGCGGAAGGAGATGGTAAGGAAAATGGTGAAGGGGAAGGGGAAGAGTCAAGCGTGGTGAAGTCAGTGAAAGTTGATGACAAGAAAAGGGGCCGAGGTGGGTGCAACTATAAGTCTTTCAAAAGTTGTGGTCCACCGGAGCTAACCGGATAGGGAGACGCAATCGCTACTCTCCAATGGATAACCGCGATGGACAAAATTATCCGAATTAGCGAATGTCGTCCCGACCAAGCTGTGGGGTATGCTACCCAATCCTTCGGTGATGAGGCGATGTACTGGTGGGAGACAGTTGAGCAGAGGAAGAGTTGAGAAGAGATCAAGGCCTTGAGGTGGGACGATCTGAAAGAGTTAGTGATGAAACAATTTTGTGCTGATGCCGAGGTAGAGAAGGTTGAAATGAAGTTCTTGAATCTGAAGGCTGGTAAGATGACACACCGCGAATACCTCACTGAATTCAACCGCCTGTCAAGGTTGGTGCCAGATATGGTGGACACCGAGGCCAAGCGGATCAAATGTTACCTTAGGGGACTGCCGCAGAATGTTCGCGTCTTGGTCAAGACTGGTAGACCGGGTACCTTTGACTCTGCTGTGGGACTCGCAGAAATGGTTTAAAAGGACTTGATAGATGAAGCGGTTATGGAAGAGAAGAAAGAGAAGAAGTGGATCGCTCCTGCCAAACGACCGGGTACTCAGTTATGGAACTCCAAGAACAAGCTACCCAGAGTTTGGGAAAAGAATTCGTGTAAGACCTGCGGAAAGATGCATGGTGGTGAGTGCAAATGGGGTAGAAGTTCTGATGTTTGTCCCAAATGTGAAAAGGCTCATGGTGGAGAATGCAGAATGGGGTCGAATGCTTGTTATAAGTGCGGGAAGGTAGGGCATTATGCCAATGAGTGCAGTGCGAAGCCAGCATGTTTCAAATGTGGCAAGATAGGCCATATGGCAAGAGAGTGCACTGGAGGTGAGGCTGGAGGTAGTGGGAAGAAGGATTCTGATCAAGCAATGCCGAAGAATAAAGCCTATATGCTGACCCAGGAACAAGCTAGACAGATTCCTGATGTTGTGACTGGTACATTCTTAGTAAACGGCATTTCTGCTTCCGTATTATTTGATTCTGGTGCGAATAGAAGTTTTGTAGCTACGACATTTAGTAAATAGCTAAAATGAAAGGCTGCCGAGTGTCTGAAACTTTTGTAGTAGAAACCGCCAGTGACCCTTCGGTTAAAATAACAAAAATGGTTAAGGATTGTAAGATAGAGTTAGAGGGACATGAGTTCCCTGTTACTTTGTATGTTATGACCTTAGGAGGGTTCGATGTAATCTTGGGAATGGATTGGTTGTCTGAGTTTCAAGCTCAGATAGTATGTAAGAGTAGAATAATAAAGCTAAGGTCTTTAGATGGTAGTGCGGTGACGGTTTACGGTGATAAAGAAAGTTCAGGGTTTAATGTCATTTCGATGATAAAAGCCGAAGGGTTATTACGACGAGGATGTGGTGCCTACCTGGCGTATGTTGTCAACACTACGGCCGAGACGAAAGAAATGAAAGATGTTCCTATCATGTGTGACTACCCAGAAGTGTTCCCTGAGGATCTTCCGGGGTTACCACCGGAGCGAGAGATAGAATTCCATATAGATTTAATACCAGGAGCCCAGCCCGTCGCGAAAGCACCTTACCGTCTAGCTCAGTCCGAGATGAAAAAATTGATGTCCCAACTGCAAGAACTCCTCGACAAGGGTTTCATAAGACCAAGTGTTTCCCCTTGGGGCGCACCAGTGTTGTTCTTGAAGAAGAAGGATGGAAGTATGAGAATGTGCATAGACTATCGTGAGTTGAATAAGCTTACGGTAAAGAATAGGTATCCTTTGCCAAGGATTGATGATCTGTTTGACCAACTGCAAGGTTCAAGTTGGTTCTCACGAATAGATCTCAGATCAGGCTATCATCAACTGAAAGTGAAGGAGGCAGACATCCCTAAGACAGCGTTCCGAACGCGGTATGGACACTACGAGTTCCTCGTAATGTCATTCGGTCTAACAAATGCTCCTGCAGCATTTATGGCCATGATGAATAGGGTGTGTCGGCCGATGTTGGATAAGTCGGTTATCGTCTTCATTGATGATATATTGATTTATTCAAAGCGCGAGTCTGACCATGCCGAGCATCTGAGAGAAGTATTGGATACTCTGAAGAAAGAGAAGTTGTATGCTAAGTTTTCGAAATGCGCGTTCTGGTTGCGAGAAGTGCAATTTCTTGGTCACGTGATTAATCCTGAAGGGATTACCGTGGACCCAGCTAAGATTGAGGCAATAACGAATTGGAAGACTCCACATAATCCGACTGATATACGAAGCTTCTTAGGGTTAGTTGGCTACTATAGAATATTCATCGAGGGTTTCTCCAAGATAGCCGCACCGCTGACCGGTATGACCCGAAAGTCGATAGTATTCAGTTGGGGAAAGTTTCAAGAGGAAGCCTTTGAGGAATTAAAGAAGAGACTCACGCAAGCTCCAATCCTTGCTCTACCCGATGGTGACGAGGATTTAGTTGTTTGTGCCGATGCCTCGCATCAAGGGCTAGGTTGCGTGTTAATGCAGAGAGGAAAGGTGATAGCGTACGCGTCTAGACAGTTGAAAGTCCACGAGAGTACTTATCCGACGCATGATTTAGAGTTAGCAGCTGTAGTGCATGCTCTTAAGATATGGAGGCATTATCTGTACGGTACTAAGTGTACTATCTATACAGATCATAAGAGTTTAAAGTACTTCTTCGAGCAGAAAGAATTGAACATGAGGCAGAGAAGATGGCTAGAATTGATAAAGGATTACGACTGCGATATTAAGTACTACCCTGGTAAAGCTAACGTGGTCGCCGATGCACTAAGCCGTAAGAATGAGGAAGTCCTTGCAACTGTGAAGTCATACAAATTGATTATGAATTCAAGCCTTTTCGAAGAAATCATCAAGGTGCAGTCGGAGGTGCTAGTAGACGAGAAGTTGGTAAAGAAAGAAAGAGTTTACGGCCAACAAGACGAGCTAATGGAAAACAATCATGGTGTTAAGACTAGGTTTGACCGTATTTGGATCCCACGCCATGGAGATCTCAGAGGTCGAATTTTAGATGAAGCTCATAAGTCAGGATATTCGATTCATCCAGGAACTACGAAGATGTACCAGGATTTGAAAAGAGAATATTGGTGGCTAGGAATGAAGAATGATGTGATAGATTATGTCAGTAAGTGCTTAACTTGTTTACAGGTCAAGGTAGAGCACCAGAAGCCTTATGGAAAGATGCAACCCTTGGAGATACCAGAATGGAAATGGGACCAGACCCTTATTATATCTGTGAGGTTATAGGGCGAAAGGCTCTTTAAAACGTATGATTATGTATGTAAAGGAAGTATGAAGGTAAGAACGAAAGTATATGCACTTACGTATGTATGTAAGAAAGTTAAGAGGTTAAGTATGAAATGTAAGAAGGTATTGTATGATTATGTGATTAACTAGAACTCACTCAGCGAAGCTGACTTTAAGTATGCACGCAGGTGAGTAGGATGAGGCAGCTCGCTTGAGGAGACACGTGGCACTGAATAAAGAGGCTGGCATCGGAAGACTCAAGACATTTAAGTTTAATGTTTTGTTTATTTTGAAAGACAAGATGTTGTTTTAAGACAAGAGGTGTTTTGTTATGAATGTTTTATGAAAGCTTTTATATTCCGCGAATGTTTTAATTAACTTTGATATTTTGAACTGCGTTTATGAGTAAATCCAACACGAAAGTAGGGCTACCGGTAACGGGGCCTTACATGATTGCTTGGTTTTGTTTACTTGAATTTATTGTTTCACATTGCCCTTGGTGATTGTTTCATAGGATAGGGTTTTGTTAGGTCATTTACTATGTGTTATTGGCTAGTTTGTGATTAATATTGATTAAAATCATAGAAACAATAAAATCAAGTAAATAGATAAAAGTGAACTGCCAGCCTAGAAAGTTGTAAGGTGATAGTTTGTTGATAGATCTTTGCTTGTCGGGATTGTTAGATTTAGTTCTTCGTAAGGAGTCCGTCTATGTTTGATTGTCAGCTTAGTCTATTAAATTAATTGAGTCTGCTTTGCTATCTTTTGAATTCCGCGCTGTAAGGTAGGTTTTCGTCATAAAAAATACTTAGACATAAGTGATTAAATAACCGTAAGGAAGTTTAATATAAAAACTAGTGAGTCTTAAAACTTGTTAGAAATCCATAGGCGTCTTCTTGAAGTTCAAGGGTCCTGTTCGGGTTTTCTGACGAGGGTCTATTTTATGATCCCGGTTCTGTAACTCGCGTTTTTCCGTTTAAATTAATAACCGTAACATTGGGGATTCTGGCCTGGGTAGTTATTTTCATCATCTGAATTAATCCAAGTTTTCTAAATTGTTTATTAGTTTAAAGTAATTGAGTTTAAGTTTAATTAATTAATTAATTAATTAGTTTAAAGTAATGATTATGTTTTATTATTATTTTATTAATTAGGGTTTGTTTTAATTAGTTTTAATTATTAGTATTAAATTCCCCTCAAATATTATTAATAAATAGTCGTGTCTTGTAGTTGAGTCTAATTTGCTAGTTTCGTAATTTAAAGAGTCTCGTGGGTTCGATATCCGGACTTACTTAGCTGTACTAGAGTCGATCGGTCCACTTGCCGGTCAGTAGTTTAAGTTAAGTTTAAGGGTCTAGAGTATTACTTAGTGTCTAGATTAGTATAATTTTATTTGTTCATTATTTGACTACTTTTAGCACATCAAGTTTTTGGCGCCGTTGCCGGGGACTCTTAGCGATTGCGATATTAGCTTTGATTGGACTTACTTGCTATATACGTGATATTGTGTTTTTGCTTTTGTGTTTGTTTTTTTTTTTTTTTTTGGTTTTTTCTTTTTAATTAGATCTTTACATGTTTATTGTTTTTTTTAGTTGTAAGAGTCTAAGTAGTTTGTTTTTTAATTATTTTTTTTTTAGTTTGTTTTGAGTCGTAGGAGTTAGGTTAATATAGTTTAATATTATTTTATTTTATTTTATTTAAATTAGTATAGTTTCTTTAATATATTGTTTATTATTAGTATTTGGTGCTCGTGATCCTTTTCTGTTTAAGTTTATCTTTGCAGTGATTGTCATGGATTGTTACTACGGGACCAGAGTTGAAGAAAATCCTCATAAAGATCGAAGAGGTTAAAACCTAGATAAAAACAGCTATCAGCCTAAATTCTGCGTTGTGTATGATAGGATGGGGAATATTATCGGTTGTGAAGACTCATCTGGTGCAATGATGGATCACATACCACATCCAGAAGAGATATTATACGATCTTTTGCATGTCATCCATAGCATTAATCCAAAAGCACAACTTTCAGATATCATGGATGATTTCCGGTCGGGTTTAAAATATCAAATACAATTTAATGAGCCGACGATCGAGTTTGAGAATGTTGGGTTGCAGGATAAGATAGAGGATGACGTGAATTTGGGAGATTTGCTCGAGTTGATGTTTGGTGTTGAGGATATGGTTAAGGTTGATAATGAGCTTAATGAGGAAGAAGAATTCCTGAATCTGGAGTTGGATGGATTGTCGAATTATGACGGGGGAGACACATTGGACGTTAATGAGGATGTTGCGTTTTTCGAGGCCCTACTTGTAGAGGACATGGTAGATGATGATGTGGTGTTAGAGGAAGAACACTATTGCCGGCCCGTGGACTGTGTTTTGAATGCTGATCAGAAATCAAAACCACGGGAGAAGGTCGAGGATGAGAAATTATCTGAAAACCGAAGTTGCGTATACTTTAGAAGATGGTTTACGGGAGTGAAAAAGCCATTAAAAGTCAAACACGACCAGTCTTCTCGATACTTACAATGCATTCGGCTCTTGCCAGGTAAGTTTAAATATTGGTGGTCTGACCCGTTACTGGTTTTTAATTCTAAGTTTGTATCTTGAAGTTCCGTCATTGATATATTACTGTTTGATAAATTTCGGGTGGAACTAAATGGGTTAGATAGGGTCCAGATTAAGGAGAAACCTCCTGATTAAGTTCAAGTGTGGGGAGGTTCCGCGGAGTTTGTATAATTAATCGAGTCACTAACGTAGTTTTTTGTAGTTCTTTTTTGTTTTTGTATTTTTGAGTTTTGCTAGGTAAAAGAAAGATTGAGTGAACTAGAGAGATGATCCCCAATGAAGAGTATATTGCAAAAGATAAGTGTGGGGATGATGGAGCAGCAGAAACGTATACTTTATATTTATTATTTGCTGCTAATTATTCATGATTTATTTGTCGGTTGATGTGAAACACTTTAATTGCTTAATATCTATCATTATGATAAGATACATTTTTAGATATGTTTGTTTTGTTTTTCCGCTTGCGTTCGTGTGAGAGAGAAGGAGTTACTATTTGCTGAGCACATTCGTAGTTGGAGGGCATTCATGGAAGAAGACTTTGGCATCATATTTCATGCACATATTACCAGCTAAGTCTTTTCCTTTATCTAGCTTATTAATTTTTTTATTTTGTTTTCCGTTTTTAATTTTTAGTTTTTAGTTTTTTGTAGTCCGACTTTATTTTAATTATATTTTTATTTTTAAGTCATCCTTATCCTTACATTGAGAACAATGCAAAATTTAAGTGTGGGGATGGGATACATGTGTTTTAACTAATCTTAGTTTTATTTTCATTTTTGTACTTGAGTTTGAGTTAAAAAAAAAATAAAAAAAAAATTGAAAAAATCAGAAAAATGTAAAAAAAAAATTAAAAATGTTTTAAAAATGTCCCTTAAGTCTAGTTTTTGTTGCGTGAAAGTGGGAGATGATGATGCTTATCGGAAAATTGGTTTTTCAAACTACTAATAATATGATATAATTAAAATAAAGCGCACTTAACTTGGGATGTGTCGGTAGGCTCAGCCTTGAAGGCAATTTGATAAAATGGGTCGAAAATCTCTTTTGGGTAAAGAGTTTTGTTCGTAAAAAAAAAGTAATGAAAGGTCAGCGATACTCAAGCCTCAATTATTGGTATGAAAAGATGGAAATATCAAAAAGTTTGAAAAGTTTACAAAAAATTGAATACGTTATCATATGATGCTTGGGTAGGTTTAACGTTAGAGTATGTCGTGTAGCCTGTGATATAAATCTTAAATTGCTTAGTTTTAATGTTTTACACATCATTGGCGTATGGTTTTATAACCTTAAATCTTGTATTGATGGGATGCCCCGGGTCCGGAGACCATGGGTCTGTATGCCGATTATTCATCTGGGTACTCACAATTCCAAATGGGGTTGTGAATATTTAAAATAAAGCTAAAAAAGAGCAAACCCATTTAAGTCTATAAACATGATCACAAAAAGTACAAAAGTACAAATGCATTACAGACTTGATCATCCACGTTGTTAGCCATGTGGGGTCCCCTTGCTCGCGTCTCATTACCATTAAGAAACGGACCACAAGGGACACGCCACATGTAAGCCCTACAGATGAAATTTTGCATACTCAGCTATGGTAATGGTTCGTGTATTGCTTGATAACGGGGGTATGTCATGTTGCGGGGAACACTAGCTATAAAATAATTGTACCTTAATAATATCTAATGGCTGCTTGGTAGACTTTGATGCTTAAGCTTAGGTGGATAAACAATACCCTTGATCGTCTTAACTATTCATGAAAAAATAGAGCAACAAAAAGTTTTAAATCTGCTAATTTTGAGGTTTAAGTCAAGTTGGGGTGGTTTGGTCTGGTAAAAGCTGAAAATAAGCGGGTCTTAACTGTGTAAACCACTGAGTAAAAAATGTCGGATCATATTTGTCCCGGTAAAGATTAAGGCATGGGTTTAACTGGACAACAATATCGGTGATCGCGGTTTTTGCGTTTTTTCTGAGATTTAAAATTAACCTATATATTTGTTAGACTATAATTTTCCGATTCTGATCCAACTGCATCAAACTTTTTCGGGGACGAAAAAAGAATAAGTGTGGGGATATTTAATATAATGCGAAATATATATGTTTCCCTTGTATATTTTATTTAATATTTTAATTGTTTTTGTTCGTTTTTAGTCCAGATTTGTATACTACTAATGTTTTTATGTTTTGTAGGTTCCGGGGTTTGATCGTGATGAAAAAGGGAGAAAAACGAGCTAAAACGAGCCGAAACGGAGAACCGTAACGTATCAGGAAGGAACCGGTCAGACCGGGCCGGTCTGACCGGCCCCATGGAGGAGCACGCCACGCTGCGCCTAGGGGAAAGGCTAAAAGCCCTAGGCGCGGCGCCTAGGCACATCTGGGCTAGAGTTATTTCGTTTTTGCTTCTTGTCAGGGCCTAGTTTTCGCTATTTAAACGCATTTAACTTAAACCTGACATAACCTTAAGCTACCAACCGATTTTTGGAGTTCTTGGAGGAGATTTTCGAGTTTCGTGGTGATTTTGAAGGCAAGAGGACAGCCGGTGAAGACTTATACTTTCACGTTTGGAGATTACGGGTTTTATCGCCTTTAATCCTTCGTTCTTTAGATTTTCACCATGTTTTCGTTATTATTTATTTTGTTTGATTTAAACTTTAAGATGCTAGGCTAAATTTCCTAAACTACCTAGGTCGTGATGAACCTTAGTTCGGTTTGATTTTTATTTGGATTTTCGTTTCGTTATGGATTTTATGTCCTAAGTAAGCGGTTGAGTTTGATTTGATTGATGCGTATGATTACTTGGTTTTGTTTACTTGAATTTATTGTTTCACATTGCCCTTGGTGATTGTTTCATAGGATAGGGTTTTGTTAGGTCATTTAATGTGTGTTCTTGGCTAGTTTGTGATTAATATCAATTAAAATCATAGAAACAATAAAATCAAGTAAATAGATAAAAGTGAACTGCCAGCCTAGAAAGTTGTAAGGTGATAGGTTGTTGATAGATCTTTGCTTGTCGGGATTGCTAGATTTAGTTCTTCGTAAGGAGTCCGTCTATGTTTGATTGTCAGCTTAGTCTATTAAATTAATTGAGTCTGCTTTGCTATCTTTTGAATTCCGCGCTGTAAGGTAGGTTTTCGTCATAAAAGATACTTAGACATAAGTGATTAAATAAACGTAAGGAAGTTTAATATAAAAACTGGTGAGTCTTAAAAATTGTTAGAAATCCATAGACGTCTTCTTGAAGTTCAAGGGTCCTGTTTGGGTTTTCTGTCAAGGGTCTATTTTATGATCCCGGTTCTATAACTTGCGTTTTTCCATTTAAATTAATAACCGTAACTTTTGGGATTCTGGCCTGGGTAGTTATTTTCATCATCTGAATTAATCCAATTTTTCTAAATTGTTTATTAGTTTAAAGTAATTGAGTTTAAGTTTAATTAATTAATTAATTAGTTTAAAGTAATGATTATGTTTTATTATTATTTTATTAATTAGGGTTTGTTTTAATTAGTTTTAATTATTAGTATTAAATTCCCCCTCAAATATTATTAATAAATAGTCGTGTCTTGTAGTTGAGTCTAATTTGCTAGTTTCGTAATTTAAAGAGTCTCGTGGGTTCGATATCCGGACTTACTTAGCTGTGCTAGAGTCGATCGGTTCACTTGCCGGTCAGTAGTTTAAGTTAAGTTTAAGGGTCTAGAGTATTACTTAGTGTCTAGATTAGTATAATTTTAGTTGTTCATTATTTGACTACTTTAGCACATCAGTTGTTTCTTTCACTGCCATGAAATGAGTCGATCACCCAAGAACTGGCATCCGGCCGATGTAGATTTCCTGTCAATATCATCTCTGCTGTAATTGCTATCAGGAAGAGCATATAAATCAAAATCTGAGTTCTTTGGATATCAAAGACCAAGCTTTGGTTTCCCTTTTTGATATCTAAAAATATGTTTAACATCAATTAAATAATAGAGTTTAGGATTAGCCTGAAAATGGGGGCATTGACAAACAACAAACATGATGTTAGGGTGACTACCGGTGAGATATATCAGGGATCCTATCATTGACCGATAGTAAGTTTGATCTACAGAATTCCCTTCAGGATCAGAGGAAAGAAGAGGTCTTTTCGCCATAGGAGTTGCTGCGCTATTGAAATCTTGAAATTCGAACTTTGCAAGCATGTCTACGACATATTTTCCTTGATGCAGCAAAATTCCCGTCGAGGTCTGACGAACTTGTAACCCCAGAAAGGTTGTTATTTCCCCCAACGAACTCATTTCAAATCTTTTCTTCATCACCTCTTCAAATTCATAACACAATTCAACACTTGTGGACCCGAAGATGATGCCATCTACATAAATCTAAACCAAGATTAGATCATTTCCAACAATTTTGATAAATAGTGTCTGATCAACGGTTTCTCTTTTGTAACCATGACCCAGAAGATGAGACGTTAAAGTTGCATACCACGCCCGAGGTGCTTGATGAAGACCATACAATACTTTATCTAACTTGTAAACATGAGTTGTATTCTTTGGATCTACAAACCCTTGTCGCTGATCCACATAAATCTCTTCCTTGACTTCTCCGTACAAAAACGCTATCTTGACATCCATCTGATAAACCGTGAATCCCATATAGGAAGTATATGCCATAAAATTCGAATGGCCTCAATTCGAGCCACAGGGGCATACACTTCAGTGTCGTCTAAGCCTTCAACCTGACGAAAATCACGAACAATGAGCCGTGCTTTATTTCGAACGATAACCCCTGTATCATCTTGCTTGTTGTGGAAAACCCATTTTGTATCTAACGCTTTCTTTCCAACTGGCAGCTTGACCAATCTCCAAACTTTGAGCTTATTAAACTGATTTAATTCCTCATGCATGGCATCCAACCAACTTGGTTCTTGTAGTGCAATTTCCATTGACTTAGGCTCTATCTGAGAGATGAAACAGGAAAACAGATAGATGTTGATGTGTCCGATCTGACTTCTAATGGACACACTTGTTTCAAAAGGACCTATGACATTGTCAATTGGATGATCTCGTTGAATTCTTGTCGGAATTGAAAGCCGGGAGCAGAACTGGTAGAAGGTAAGTTTGATGGATCTTCAAGGATTTTAGTAAGAGGGTTCTTCCATCCAGATGTCGCCATACTGTGTGAGTACGAGGTACTGGCAATGTATTCATTAGGTATGACATCTGGAAATAGAGTGCTTCCAAAGATTTGACGAATCGGACTCTCCCGCTTAACTGATGAAACATCGACAACAGGTGCTGGTGAAGACACAGTTTCGGTAATGTCTACTTGTTGATTGTCTGACAACGGTTGAATGGTATCCAATGATTCTGAAGGATCAATACCCAGCACTGGAGACATGTGAGAGTCAACAGGTAAGCCTTCTTCTTCATCACAGAATTTGAGACCCCGACACCCGAAATTTCTGTCTCGACAACTAGAAATACGTTGAAAGGCTTAAAAAGTTCATTATAATTGAATAACCAGTAAGGACCGACAAGAGCATCAGTCTCATTTTCTTTCAGCCTACGCACATCAGATAATTCCACTATCTTCTTATTTGACTTGTTGTAGACTCTGTAGGTGGTATGACCAGCATATCCTTCAAAGTAACAGTCATCAGTCTTGGCTCCAAACTTTGGATTCGATTCAAGATCCAGCAGAGTACATGGACATATGAAGGCCCGAAAATGCGCAATAGTGGGCTTGTGACTATAGACAATTTCATAGGGAGTCTTCATCTGCGACTTGCTGATCGACACTTGATTTTAAACATAGCAAGTCGTGTTAAGAGCCTCAGCCCAGAAGAACAAAGGCAACATCGAATAACATAACAAGGTTCTTGCCACCTCAATAAGAGTTTTGTATCTCCTTTCAGCAACACCATTTTGTTGCGGTGTCTGAGCTGAACTATACTGTCGAAGTACCCCTTTTTCGGCACAAAATTAATTCAGTGTTGAATTTTTTAATTCCATGCCATTTTCACAGCGAATACCCTTCAGCTTCAAGTTGAGCTGATTCTCCATAAGCACCACGAAGCGTTTAATAACCTCTGCAGTTTCACTCTTATTTGACAAGAAAAACACCCAAGTGAAACGTGAGTAATCATCAGTAATAACAAGATAATAAGAGCTGCGAGAATGACTCAAAACATGAACGGGACATAACAGATCCATATGCCACAACTGAAAAAAACTGATGAAATGGTAGTAATAAGTTTTGGCTTGTGAGATTTACGATTGTGTTTACCCAAGGCATAGGCCACACATTTTTCAATAGTAACAAAACCTTTGACAGGTAAACCACACACCAAGTCGTTTTTAGCAAGACGGTTTAGATTTTTAATGTTTGCATGACCAAGAAGACGATGCCAAAGCATGACATTATGTTCTAACACTTTTGAAAACAAGCAGGTTATTCATCAGGAACATTTTTGTTCATATCGATCACATAAGCATTATCTTTTCTCTGTGATCTAACTAGAATCCAATCCTCTGGTATGATGATACCAGGTTTTAAAATCAAACACTCTTTGTTAGTAAAATGGGTTGAAAACCTTTATCACAGATATGCGAGATGCTCAACAGACTGTGTTTCAACTCAGAAATAAAATTAACATTTTCAAACTTTAGAACACCACTACTTACAGTACCCTTCTGCGTAATCTTCCCTTTCTTTCCTCCCGCAAAGGAAATATACCCATAGTTAAGTATTTGAATGTCGTGTAGTTTGGAGATGTCTCCTATCATGTGCCTGGAACGGCCGCTATCAACATACCAAGGTCTGATGATATTCCTCCATAGCTGTTCCTGCACGATGTGCGAGATCAGTTAGATTTTGGTACCCGGTCCATGGTAACACTGGGTGAACCTGATTCATCTAAACTTGTCACGGGTTGCCATGACATGTATTCCCGATTATCTAATATAGAATTTGATGACTTAATTACTGGAGATTTTGGCAGTCATTCATATCTAGATTTAGAAGATTACTGTTGTTTGTATAAATGGATGGCTTAGTCTCTGGTTTATGAGTGGGAGACACATATAACTTTGTCTTCTTGAGTCGTTTCGGTCTAGAAACCGAGTTGGTTCTTGAGACCGGAGCATAGTTTCTATCACTTTTCCTAAATGTGTTAGGCTTGGTCTGATGAGGACTAAACCTACCAACTTTTTTCCTCTTCCAGTCACCGTCAGAAGGATTTGCCTTATAATACCTTGATTCTCTTTGATTGGTATTTTGAGGCATATTCCTCTGAAAGAATCCATAGTATGGGACATAGGGACGGTGTGGACATTTCCTAGCAATATGATCAAGAGTACCACAGTTAAAACATGTTTGACGTTTTATGTGAAATTCATTATGGTTAACTCCTTGTCTGGACCTGTTGTGTCAGCTAGTTTGCTTAACTTGGCATTTACCACCTAACTTATTGCTTGGTTTATCACAATTTTGATCACTTAAACTTCCTTCTTTAACAAACTTAGGTGATACATATTTATGAAGATTCTTATTTTTATCAATTTTTACCACCTAACAATTGTCTTTGCTCTTAAAACAGATCCCACACAAACATCTGAAGTCACAGAATTCATAAAAGGTAAATTTAATGAAATATGAGAATCATAGTCTTTATAAATTCAAAATAGGCAAATCATCATACTCATCAATCCAATCCTCAACAATTACTTCATATGCACGTGAAGTAAACGCACTAGTATCATTCACCCCTGAGGTTGAGTCAGTAGCTTTTACTGAACCAGGAGCATCTTTGCCATTCTCATTGTTTTTACAATATTTCATGGTTTTTACCCTTTCTTCCTTCTCTTTGGTAAGAGGAAGACTAGTGGAATTCTCGTTGTATGGAGGGGGTACAACACTGTACCCTATCCCCTCACCAGTGTTTTCTTTCCACCATAATTAATTCTCAATCATGGAGCTAACAACAGTACTAAAGCCTTCGAATTTTTAAAAATCTAGTTCAGCTCTTGCAAATTTATCAGTTAAATTTATAATCTCTAACAAAGAGGCTTCCGGTTCAGCAGTTAGCTCAGCAATTTTCTGTTTTGCATCAAGGCGGTGATAGCATCTTATGCTAAAATCAGATTGAAGTTTAGAAAAGTCTTTTTTCCGTGCCTCAATTTCATCTCAGAAAGCTTTTTCATTCTTCTTAAGAGTAAAATTTTCAGATTTATTCATTCCATTTCTCTAAGAAAGTTACTATTATGTGATTTGTACAGCTCTACTTTATTAACACAAGCTTGAGAACATAATTGGGAACTTACCTCGGTTGAGTTGGAGGGAGTGAAGGCCATGAAAGCAAATCGAAGCTCCTTAACTTGTTCCTCAGCAGCATTTTCTTCTTCAGCAATTTCAACACGAACAAAGTTTGCAACCTGATTATTTATGTTGTGGGATGCCATCTAATCGTTCCAGGAGAACTGTTGAGCTACCATACCTCGCTCACCTTCAGTCATACCTGCCCCATTTTCTCCTCTAGCATTCTCCACTGGAACCAGGGCCCTTTCTCTGTTTCCTTCCTTTGCTGGGTTAGTGCATTCACGAGCAAAGTGACCCGGCTCGTGACAGTTATAGCACCTCAGAGTATACTTGTTAAATCCCACCTTCTGATTTGCTGGCACATTCCAGTTGTTTTTGCCTGTTCTTTTAGTGAATTTCTTTGCACGAAACACTGTCATGATTATTTGCCAAGAGATGTCCATTTCCTCTACATCATCATGATGAATTTGATCCAGCTCAGTAGCTACTACTGGTTGAACCAGTTCTCCATCAAGAAAATCGTTGTAGCAATTCATGAACCCCGCCATTAAAGCAATGTTTTCTTGAGTTTCCTTTGAAATGGAGTGAATCTGATTGGGAGACTAACTGGAAGATGCTGGCGAAGGCTGGGGCTTAGCAGCTGAAGCAGTTGGTTGAGCAGACTAAGGAAAGAATACGGGAGTTGGTTGTGGTAATTCCTACAAGAATTGACCCTGAACAGACTTGAACATTGAGAAATTTTGTTGAGGTTGATGCTGAGTATACTGCCCTTGAGAAGCCTTAAACATTGAAAAGTTGTCTTGTTAGAAGCAGCACTGTAACCAGCTGCATTGTAAGAGTTTGCATGGTTTATGGCACGCTGCTTATCATCCATGTCACAAGCCTTGATGATTGCCATAACTTCTGACAGAGTTAGCTTGTTGAGATTTTTCGTCTTCTTAATCACCGCAACATTCATATCCCAGCTTTGAGGCAGGGAATTCACCAGTTTATTGTTTGTTTCAGCAGCAGTTAGATTGATATTAGCCGATCTCATCTCAGTCACAAGAGAATATCTACAGCTAAGTTTCCAACGACTCTCCCAGAACGTGATTGAACATGTTGAAAATATGTCACAAGAGATCTTGACGACTTCTCCTCATGTCCTTATTACCCTCATATACCTCAATCAGGGCTTCCCATAGTGCCTTAGCAGAATGTAATTCTCTAAATCCCAAGGCAATCTCGAGTGAAAGTGCCATGGTTAAAGTAGAAACTGCCTTGTCGTCCTCTTCAACCTTTTCAAAATCAGCATCATCATATAGTTCAACAGGTTTGACAGCAACTTCTTCAGAGTTTTCACGTTGGTATGTGATAACTTGAGGGCCTCTAACAATACTTCTCCAAATCTTGGCATCTTTCATTTTCACGTATTTTTCAAACCTGAACTTCCACTCACCAAACCCCTCATGAGACAACAGAGAGGGTACAAGAGTAGCAGTTCCCATTATAGAGTCCAGTTCTTGATGCAATGTGGCATTAGTTGACCCATTTGTTATTTGGTCCATCTTGGATAAAGGTTAATCGTTTGGTCCAGAAAATAATTCCAATTAATTTATCAGTTTCTTAAGGCCTAATATGGATAGGCCCAGGTGTGTAATCACAGCCGAAAACACTCAAAGTTGACCGAGAACAGCCAAAGTCAACATAGAACACTTAAAGTCAGCCGAAAACACTTAAAATTGACCGAGAACAGTCAAAGTCAATAGAGAACTTCTGACCGAGAACCCTGAAATTTGACCGAGAACTACCAAAATCAGCAGAGAACACTTGAAATCAGCCGAGAACCCTGAAATTTGACAGAGAACAGCCAAAATGCACCGACAACCCAGAGTTTATGGTCGAAAACTCTTAAAAGGATCCCGAAAACAGTCAAGAATGCCCGAGAACAATCAATCAAGGCAGAAAGCACTCGCAAGATTTTTGACCAGTTAAGTTTGGTAACAGACTAAATCCTGAAGTTAATGGGATTTGAATTTCTACCAAAGATAACTAAATATTTGACCAAAAATTATCTCTTTCTTTCTTCGATGTATTGTTCTCCGGAAAAACAAACCCCACGTCCACCAAGATGATCAACACACCAAAATCCTTGAATCTATGATATCAAAACTGAGCCTATAATAGGTCAATAGGCTCTGATAACAATTGTAAGTCCTTGGAACGGATCTTACAATGTGATCTCAACGTTCTCGTTGTTAAGCGGAAATTAACAAGAGATGATTCAATATAAAACGATTTAAACACGTAAAGAACACGAGCAAGATGCTTCAAACACTCATAGTATTACGTCTGGTGCTTAAGCACAATATTACACACTAAGTCGTTCACCAATAGTTATGAACAGCCAACCCTTAACAACCTAGATACAACATATATATAGGTAATACACCCTAGCCCAACATAAGCTAAAAGCCCACTGAGATCTCTTGGATCTCGGTTTACATACAAGCCCAAACTAAAGTTAAAACCAAACAAATACTAGCCTAACAAAAACTCCAACCTCTTCTACCGAAGTTCGTTCGTTTCTTGGTATTGCGGGTTACTATCATCGCTTCATTCTTAATTCTTTCAAGATCGCTTTGCCCCTAACCGCTTTAACTAAAAAGGATAAACCTTATGGATGGGGGCCAAAGCAAGATGAAGCGTATAAAATTCTTAAGCGCATGCTTTGTGATGCACCGATCCTTGCACTCCCCAAGGGCAATAATGATTTTGTTGTCTATTGCGATGCTTCTAATCAAGGCCTTTGTTGTGTCCTTATGCAACGGGGTAAAGTTATCGCTTACGCTTCACGGAAACTTAAGGTTAATGAGAGGAATTATACAACGCACGATCTTGAACTCGATGCCGTTGTATTCGCGTTGAAAATTTGGAAACATTACCTCTATGGCACCAAGTGTCTGCTCTTCACCGACCACAAGAGTCTTCAACATATTTTCGACCAATAAGATCTAAACATGCGGCAACGACGATGGGCCGAACTACTTAGCGACTATGACTGTGAAATTCGTTACCACCCTGGTAAAGAAAACGTTGTAGCCGACGCCCTTAGTCGAAAGACCCATGTGAAATCAATTTTGCTTCATAGCATGACCGTTCAAACTGATCTCCAACTTTGTATGCCCAAAATGTCTCTGTCACCGAGAGTAACATGTACGATGAAATGTTCCATGGTGTTGAGAATAAACTTGAAACTAAGCGTGATGGTTTGTTGTATTACCTCAATCGTTTGTGGGTTCCTAATCGTGATGAGCTTTGCACATTCATCATGGACGAAGCTCATAAGTCTCGATATTCCATTCATCCCGGTGCGGATAAGATGTATTTTGATCTACGCTCCATATTTTGGTGGCCCGGTATGAAGAAAGACATTGTGTTATATGTGGAAAAATGCCTTGCGCTAAAGTTAAGGCCGAATATCAATGACCACCTGGTTTGCTTGTACATCCTGACATCCCTATTTGGAAATGGGAAGATATATCTATGAATTTCGTGTTTAAGCTCCCGACTACTCGAAACCGTCACGACGGTATTTGGGTTATAGTTGACTGTTTGACTAAGTCCACTCATTTCATCTCGATCAATGAAAAGTTCTCATTTGATCAACTCGCTCAAATTTATGTTCAGCTTATCGTTTATCGTCATGGTATACCTTTGCGTATATTTTTTTATCGTGATAGTCATTTTACTTCACGTTTTTGAAAATCGCTTCAAATCGCGTTGGGAACTAGATTGGTTCTTAGCATGGCCTATCATCCTCAAACCAATGGGAAATCCGAGCAAATGATTCAAAAGCTCGAAGACATGCTTAGGTTATGTGTCATGGATTTCGGTGGAAACTGGGATTCTCATCTTTACTTGATTGAGTTCTCGTACAATAACAGTTTCATTCGAGTATTGGTATGGCTCCATTCCAAGCCCTCTAGGTCGAAATTTCGTTCTCCTATCTGTTGGAATGAAATAGGTGAAACCCACATCACCGACCCGGAACTTGTTCAAGAGACTATTGATCGAATCGCTCAAATTCGGCAAAACCTCTTAACCACTCGTAGCCGTCAAAAGAGTTACGCTGATAATCGACGAAGACCTCTTGAGTTTAATATTGGTGATCGTGTTCTTCTCAAGGTATCCCCTTGGAAAGGCGTTGTTCGTTTTGGCAAGAAAGGCAAGCTATCTTCTCTAATTGTTAGACCTTTTAAGATTCTTGAACGTGTCGGAAGTGTGGCTTATACTCATGAGCTTCCGCAAGAACTTTCGAACGTTCATCCAGTATTTCATGTTTCTAATATAAAGAAATGTCTAGCTGAGAGAAACCTCCACATACCACTCAATGAAGTGCACGTTGATGAAACAATGTGTTTTGTTGCGAAACTAGTGGAAATCATGGATCGCAAAGACAAGGAAACCAAACGTAGCCGTATACCTTTAGTAAAGGTTCTTTGGGAATCCAAACGTGGCGCTGAATTCACTTGAGAGCGGGAAGATCAAATGCGAACTAAGTATCCTCATCTTTTGGACACAGATTGTTCTCCTTAATTTCGGGACGAAATCCTCCAAAGTAGGGAATGCAGTGACATTTTTTGATTTTTTTATTTGTATTCGTATTTGTATTTGTATTCGTTAAACCCACCAGTTGAGTCATTTCAATGTATTATTACTTTTCGTTTATCATTTAATATTAATTACGACGACTAATAGTTATTATTCATTTATTTTCTATTTGTTCGGTTCACATAACGAAAATCTGGGATTTAAAGTTAATAAAATAATTAATCTCCAAACTATGTGGGTTTAATATAATATACAAATAATCCAAGGATACAAAATTATATCAAGTTTATATAAAATCTGAAAGTTCAAAGTTCATTGTGTAAATAAAGTTTAAAATTGATTTATATATATTTATAAAGTCTAGGGGTTTAAAGTGTAAATATTTAAAATATTATATTATATTAAAAGAAAATTAACCCAACCCCACCAGCCCCCTGAATCCCGTTTTCCAGCGAGAGTCGCCGCCGGCAACCAAAAAACAACCCCGGCGACTCGTTTAACATCCGTAAAATATGCTCTTTGACCTAATTAGTTAGTATAAAACGTTTCTCCGCCAATTAGGACCTATAATCAAGCTAATTAATTCGTATTAACAACCTTAAAGGCCATTTTCAATTAGCATAACCGCCGGAATATAATTTAAAATCAATAACAACCAATTACTCGTCCTACACTCCAATTGACACTATAAATAGAATGCAATCCTTCGTCTAAACATGTTGTAACATCAATACACACAAAGAATACTCTCTATTATCCCTTAATTTTTTTTGTCCAAGACCGAACTCTTGCGAGCTCCGTTCACCCTCTTTCCGACACCAAATCAAGTAAGTGTTATATGGTTTTCAATCATTATAAGCCACGAAACAAAACCCCTAACATAAATTAACCAAACATGGAATGGATTAAACTAATTGAAATTCTAAGGTTTTGAGGTTGAAGATGAACATCAGTTAATAGTTAAAGAATTTTTGTTATTGTTATAAAACCAAACAAAAAAACTGGTCAAGTGGGTAAGCCATGGGTCGATGGACGTAAGGACCTGGGTTCGAACCTGGGTCAGACTAGTTTTTTCTAATATTTTTTTAACCTTTTATTTTCATTATATAAACAAAATAAATTTATTAAAAATTATTATTTAAATCAATTAAAATCTTTTAAAATTAAATAAAATCTGTTAGAAGTTTATTTGATCAAATTTCCTCTAAAACCATTAGTTTATCGTTAAAGTCTTGAACAAACCCGGTTAATAATAAAATATTAAAAATCATATTGTAAATTATATATTACATTAACGTAATCGTTTTCAAGTTTATTTCCGTTTAAAAATCTATATATTGTAAACATTATAATCTCATATAAATATTACATTGCTAATAGTTAATTAATAACAAAATAACAATAAAACCGTTAACTCATCGTTAAAGATTATAATATATTATATTATCAAATACTCTAAAATATAATAAATTAATTCATAATCTTTAACATAAAAGTAAATCAATTAAATTTCTATAATCTCGCTAGTTAGTGTTTACATTTGTACTTTCTTTCTTTTATATACAGTTTGTGAGGTTCGACTGCTTCGGTTCCTTTAACGCATCTTCGCTTATTATTTCAAGTTATTTCTCAATTACAAAGGTGAATTGCTCACACCCCTTTTTAACTTTACATATTTTGGGGGTAACATATATATCGTATTCAAAGCCATTTGTTTATTAGTTCTTATTACAAACTACAATTCACATCATGGACTTGTGTGTTTACTTATTACTTTCTCAAAGATTGTGTGCATGGATTTATTCAATAAGTATGATCATACGCCCCCCTTTGCACTTAGGACCGTGTTTCGAGCGGAAAAGGGACCCCGATCCGAGTCGTTGGTGCGCAATCCCAACTGGAAAGGACCATTAGTTATTATTTACAGTGAGGACCTTGATTCGAGTGTAAAGAACCCGTATTTGCTTTACACAAGTTTTCATGGAATCGTATGGTTTTTATGTAGTATTTAAACTTTGTGAACTCACAAACTATTAAGTTAGTTGACATTATTTTATATATATGTTACATGTACAATTATTAGAGGATGAAACAGATGAAGACACTAGACTTAGGATATTTTAAATAAGTGTTTGAATGTATCATTTTCAATGTAATTCATTTATTTGCACCAACTTGTGTACTTGATGCTTTCGAATGAATTAATGATAATATTGTCACTTAATAGTGTCACATGTGTTTTGACCAATCGGTACGTCACACTCAGACATTTCCGCTTAAGCCGGGGTGTTACATGCACCACTTTCATATATCATGGATGATATCCGGCTAGGCTTAAAGAGTCAAATACAATTTAATAAGCCGACGATCGAGTTTGAGGATGTTGGGTTGCAGAATAAGACAGAGGAGCGTATTTCCACTTGGGATGATAAGTTTAGGGATGAATTTAGTGAAGATTTGGTGGATTTAGCTTATATGGATGAGAGAGATTTTAACCCCAAAAGAGATATTTAGGAGTCCTTCTAGGTTTGATCGCAACTTAGTCTATTAAGTCAATTTAGTCTGCTTAGCTATCTTTGATTTTCGCGCTGTAAGGTATGATTTCGCCATAAAGACACTTAAACATGAACAACTAAATAACCGTAAGGAAGTTTAATTATAAAATTGGTGTGTCTTAAAACTAGTTAAAAACTCATAGGTGTCTTCTTGAAGGGTCAAGGGTCCTGTTCGGGTTTTCTTTCAGGGTTTATCTTACGATCTCAGTTCCATAACTTGATTTTCCTAGTCAATTGATAGCCATAACTTAGGGGATTCTAGTCTAGGTAGTTACTTTCATCATCTGAATTAATCTAAGTATTTCACTAGTTTATTAATCTTTTAATTAAATTAGGGTTTTAAGAGTTTATTAATATAATAATTAATTATGGTTAAGTAGTCATTATAGTTTATTATCATTTAATTAATTAGGTTTAAGTTTTATTTTAATATTAATTAGTTTAAACACCCCCCCCCCATTCTATAATAATAATTTTTAAATAGTCGTGTTAGTAAGTTGAGTCTAATTTGCTAGTTACGTAATTTAAAGAGTGTCGTGGGTTCGATATCCGAACTTACTTAGTTGTACTAGAGTCGACCGGTACACTTGACGATTAGTAGTTTTAGTTAAAGTATAAGAGTCTAGAGTATTACTTAGTATTTAGATTAGCGTATTTTTATTTGACTACTTCCAGCACATCAACAACTTGAATACTCGGATCTTGATCGTGAGTGGAATGAGCAAGAATCAGTTATGATTTTGTTTGAAGGTGTAATTGAAAAATGCAAAAAATTGTAACACCCCGCTTTAAGCGGAATACGCCCAGGTGGTACGCACAGATTGTCCATAAGCTCGTAACACTATTAAAGTGATAATAGTTATATTTATTCTATTCATAAGGTATCAAGCACACAATTGTTGGTAAATAAAAAAACAAGAAACATTTCATCAAATAACAAATAAAGTTTTATTTAATATCCTGAAGTAGACAAGTGATCTTTGTCCTTAGCACACAATCGATTCAACCTGTAGCACGTTGAAAATGACATATTTTGTCAACATTTAACTTGGGAGATTTCGTAAGTTTTAATATATATGTAATACGCAAACTTTGCTCGATTCACATGTCACATGTAATAATATACCATACCCCAATTACGACAGAAGGACACAACTGATTGCTTAGTAGCTCACCAGACAATAACAATAATATTGTGACAATAACTAATTATTTAGTTTTAAATAACCAAAGTACATAACAAAAATTCAAATTAAACATTATCCCCAAATATTCCAAATTTAAAAATAATATCATGATAATTCATTAGGTTCTTAATATCCTAAATGTATCATCTACTTGTCTGCCTTCACTTATCTTATGTAAGTACCTACAACATGTATGATAGTAAATTTGATCAACACAAGGTCGGTATGCAAAATCATATTTTAATAATAATAATAATAATAATAAAACAATTCTAACGCAAATGCGTAACTAAACAATTAACTTGCAACAATAACAAATAATAATCCATTCATCATGACACTAAGTTAAGCTACCAAGATGGCATAAGATCTTACTAATCAATTAAGCATGAGGATGAGGCTACCAACAGCAAAGCAATAAACAATTAAGCACCTTACATGTTAACAAATAATTGAGCAATACACATAAAAGCATATATTAGAATTTTAAATTTGAGGATGTGAAATATTAACTTTGTGGTTTATATATTACATGGTGTCCCAAAAACATTTAAAATTTAAAAGGGATGCGTTTTACTCTTCTTAAATATTGACGAGTGAAAGAAGATGATTAAAATAGAAGAAAACCCACTTAAGCGAGCTGATCAAATCGAACTTGATGATTCCCTAAAATTCAAATAAATATTACAAGTTTAAATCAAACTAAAATGAACAAGTTTAAATCGAACTTAAGCGAGCCACCAAACCATTGGATTTTAATCGATTTATTCTAATTCCTAGATTGTTGTAGGTCGACCAAGGTATGTAATACACTCCCATGATCTTTAATTTCATAACCTAGGTCGTTACATTGGTCAATTAAGCCGTTTCTTGAACTAGGGACAAATTCATATTAAATTTGTTTGGGATTCTTCCCGAGGTCAAAAGTTGGAGTTTTTGGTTTCAAAAGATCCAAAGATATGTCTAGTATATCATACTAAAATTTCATGACCATTGGAGTTGTTTTGATAGGTTAATCAAAACCGATTTCTATGGTTCTTGAATGTTGAATTCGTTAATTGTTTTCACTCGGGTATTATTTGAAGGACTTGTCAACCCGGTCAGTTTGAGGTGTCTTATGAGGGTATAAGATCAGTAGTAAAATTATATGTTTGATCTTGCGGGCTGATTTGGTTGGTGATTCCTTAATCGGTTTGTAAGAGCGCGTAAAATCGGTTAATCGTTAGTTAATGTGGACAATGATGAGATTTCAAACCCCACCGACTTGGGTTGTTAAATTTTGATGGGTAGGCTGTAATAAGTTTAAATATTCTGAAAAGGGGGCAGGTTTGGTTGGTGGTTGGTTAATCGGTTCGTTAGCGCACAAATTCGACATTATTGACGTAAGACAAACATAGTTTGGGAACCGTTGGTGGTGATTTATTGGAAAGGGAGTTCTGGGTAATTCAAGGACACCCAGAGCTGACATATATGAACATAAATGTTGGGTGTGGCTATGGGTCAATCCAATCCCGTTAGGACGTCTTGTATTGTGAGCGAGTCGTGTTGGTCTAGTTAGTGATTGTTGTGTGCTTTAACTTGACAGGCTTGTGGATTATGAGTGTTAGCTAGGGGATTCAGTTGTGATGTTTATGTGATTCATATCAGGTGAGTTTCATGATGCCCCTTTTTAAATGCTTTACGTTTTGGGCTAGCATACACGTTTTATGACGACTCTACCCTTTTGAAGCACTTGGATGATATTGCATAGTTTATGTTATTTTTACTGTCTATGCTTGGAAGTTGTATGTTTTATGATTGTTTTATTTGTATGTGTGTGTCTGGCCACCACGTGTATGTTTTTGTTAAGCTGTGACCGGGTCGAAGAGAGAATAAAATTCTTTGATTCCCCTGTTGGGGGTTAAGGTGAAGAGTTCCAGGACAATAAGACTGTCCTCGGGGCGAACGGATATTAAAACTCCCCTAACAGTTTATCTGTCCTTGGGGTGAAGAGTATTCGGGTCCTTAACTTTGTGTTTTGGACTTGAGAGGATGTGACTCATTTTACGTGCTTGACTGAAGAACGTTTATTTATTTATTTACTGATGTTATTTATGTATTTTATTTTTATGAAGACGTATGTTAAATACCTTTGTAAGGCCCCGTTACCGGTGCCCTACATTGGACGTTGTATTTACTCATAAACACAGTTCAAAACATCAGAGTTAACTAAAACGTTCGAGCAATATTAAATCTTTCATAAAACATTACATAATAATCGTAACTTGTCTTAAACAATAACTTGCCTTTCAAATTTAAAAACATTAAACATAAAACGTAACAATCTTCCTTGAGATACCAGTCTCTACCTTCCCTTGCCATGTGCCCACGTCAAGCGAGCTGTCTCATCCTACTTACTTGCGTGCATACTAAAAGTCAGCTATGCTGAGTGAGTTCTAGTTAATAAAGTAACATACAATACTTTCACATACTTATACATACGTATCCGTAGATACTTAGTATATACTTAACCTGCTTATCTTTCTTTAGTACATACAAGAGTATATACCTTCTTTCTTTAATTCATTCTTTCTTTACTTTCTTTACATCTATTCATACTTTACATACTCATACATTTTAAAGAGCATTATGCCCAACTACCTCGAGTATTGTGAGGGCTCGGTCCCTTATCTGCCTCGAATATTATTAGGGTCCGGTCCCTTTCTTCCTCGAGTATTATTAGGGTTCGGTCCCTTTTCTGCCTCGAATATTATTAGGGCCCGGTCCCTTTCTACCTTGAGTATTATTAGGGCTCAGTCTCTTTCTTCTGTACCTATCCATCCCTTATATCCATTCATAACATACATATATCATTCATACATTATTTATATCATTCATGTATGTAATTATAATCTGACGGCACATGCAATATCGAAAGATCGTTCACGTACCGACAAGCAATCATTCATATATTTCACATAAATCATATATGGCATACACTTATCACTTAGGATAAGTATATTAACTAATCACATCGAGTATGCACACAGCCCATAAAACATAACAAGGAGTAGGGCTAGAAAATCACCTGAACTCGGTTACGCTCACCGTTAATGGTTATTCCTTTCTTTAATTGTGCGCGACTAACTGTATAACAATTACACGTATAAATAATTATCACTACCCATATCATATTTCTAGTTTAGTTATAACCCTCAACTAACGGGGATCCGGGGGCAGCGCCCCTGGAAGCGGGGTTCTAGGGGCGGCAACCCCTAGCAGGATCCAAGGGGCAGAGCCCCTGGCTGAGGTCGAGCTGTCTTAACACATTTTTCATTAGAATTCTAATTTATTATATATTTGCTAATTCATAAAGTTCGAGGGCTTCTTTGTAACTAATCCATTTTATTCTAAGTCCAGGGACCGTTATGTCATTCTTTCACACTTCTAATTCGTCCCAGACCCTAAACGAATGGGGTTCATAACGAATGAACCCATTCGTTACTTCATAACGAACTGGTCCTCATAACGAATTGGACCTTATAACGAACTGGTCCTTATAACGAATCTGTACTTATTCGTTTGGTCTGGTTAATGAATGAACCCTATTACAAATGGGGTTCATTCGACCCCCACTTAACGAATTTCCGTAACGAATGGGGCTAGTTCTTCATTCTTCCTTTAACGAATTAACATACGAATTAAGAATCGTTCGTTAAGTTTCCGTTAATGAATTAGGTTTAGGTTAAATATTGTCATAATATTCCCTGACATTCACTTAACCTCGTACCCACATTCCCCGGTGCCACCTTTCCGGCTCCGTCGTCGCCGGAAAACTGGGTTCTCGCCGGAAAAGCGAGATCTCAGTTATTTTCCACCGTTTTCACTGTTTTTCGTCCCGTTCGATCCAGATCTGAGCTAGGGTGACCCATAAGCTCATCTTTTATTCGGTTTATACCCGATTCCATCCGGATCTCATGACTTTAACGGTTTAAAGGTGTCGTCTCGTCGTTTTGCGCTAAATCTAGCGTGTTCGGGTTCTTACAATATCATACTATCGTTACCTCAGATTGATGCTTAGTTTTCCTCTTGGGTTCGGCTAAGGGAAAGAGAGAAACTAGAGAGAGAGCTTAAGTGTGTGTTTTGGGTGGTGTATGGAATATGTGAAATGAATGGATTATTGAGTAATTATTGTTTATATATGATGGGTCATATGGGCTTAATCACATTGTCTTTCCCTTCTTCTTATTAACCCAAGTCCATTACTCATATTACTTAACCCAACACAAGCCCGACTCATAATAACTCATCTTTATTTATTAACTTAAACGAGAAAACGGGATGTTACAACCTTGGTTGCTCTTTAAAATATTTTGATGATAAAAACATGAACTCACTCAGCTCAAGCTGACTTTGAGTGTATGTTAGAATGATTTTCAGGTTGAACATGGATGGGGTTACTGCTTGGAGGTGCACAAGACTACCCGAGGTGCTGAGGCTGTTCTAGTCGATGCTCCTTATCGTGTTATTATTTAAGAAAGTTTTAATTTACATTTTTATGTCTTAAGGATAATAATGGGATGTTTTATAACTTTTCCGCTGCAAGAATACTCTATATTGAATTTTTGAATTATATGAAACCGGTTTAACCTTTATATTTGAATATGTTTGGAATGATTACCAACAGTAGGATTCCCGGATTTCGCGGTCTTACAAGTTGTTATCAGAGCCAACGTTTGAGAGATCCGGGCATCTTTCGTTGCTTGGACTCGAACTGTTACGATAGGGACTAGAATTGCCAACCGTGGGTAGCTTCACCCCAAGAGGTAACCCGTTATATTTTAATGTATGTCTGGATGCTTTCCCTTTTAATTGTTGATTTGCTGGACAGAATATTAATGTAGTCATAAACAAGAAGTATTTAGAACATATAGGTAAAGTAAAGGATTAATTACACTTGATCAACGTTATTAGCAGTTTACCCTTACTTTCCATGTGCTGAATACGACTTGTGATTGCTTTCATTAAGATTCTATCTTCGTGGGATTAAGGTATGACCAGTAAGAGTTTAGTTAGAGAGGGATATATTGGGAGCCGTGGTGGTGGTTAACCATATCGGACTAAAGTTGTTAGGAGGGTTCACCGGTGTTAGAGAATGATAATCATAAGGAGTTGGGTTCGTCTTGTGTAATCCTTGGTGGATATCGGGTATGCTAATTAGAATGTTTGAGATGATTTCTGACGCTCTGAAGGCATTGGGTGCATCTGATAAAGTTTGGGGGACTGACGATGTTCAGAGAGTGAAGGGGGCTCTGGATGAGTCGTGGGTGATTTTATCTGGTCATGTCGAGGATAGAGGTTATGTTGGCAATGTTGATGCTCGTGAATGACCCTATGGTGATTTTAAGGAGTGTGACCCTCCTCTTTGGGGCCACAAAATGGCTGTGTCGGATGTTCAGTAGGAGCGCTGCATGGAAACGGTTTAGAGGATATTAGTATGATTCAGGAGGATGGTATGGTGAGGTATGCAACCGCGTCTTTTCGTTCGAAAGCCTTGTGTTGGTGGGATAATCTGGTTCAAACTGTAGGAGATATGGATGTTAACAGGATGACTTGGGAAAAGAGGAGGAATTTGGTTATTGAGCAATTTTATACCACTTCTGAAGTGGACAAGATGGTGGAAGAGTTCTTGCCATTGGAAGCGGGTGATTTGTCTCATAGGGAATACCTGATTAAAGTTTTTGTTCATGCGGTCGTTGGTGTTTTAACTTGGTTACCCCGAGAATGGGGGAATTAAGAGGTATTTTAAAGTTTCATCGATGGATGTTCGTAGGGCTATGACTACAAAGATGAGTACTTACCTTTCAGCAGCGATGATAGCAGGTATCTCGTATGAAACGAGGATTGATTTTTGCCCTGACGTTAATGGTGATCTGTTTGAAGTGATAATCCTGCATTGACTACAAAGAAGCTGAAGGTCGAGGCAGTTGATGTTTAGGGGTGTTTCGAGGACACTAGGGGATTCGAGGAATGTGACGAGGATGTGCACTCTATCGTTTTCCCAATGTAAGGGGATAGACTTGTAACATCCCGAAAATTATGGTAAACCGAATGGCGCTGGTGTAAAGTTTGTAATATGTATTTCTCGGGACTCACTTGAGGGCTCGGGAATCTATGGGAATGTCCAAAAATTATTTCATATTAGTTTGGGGGCAAGAAGGATCAAATTATAAAGTTCAAGGGCTAATGATGTAATTTATGGAATATTATAACCTAAAACACTCTCCCCCTCACCGTATTCTGGCCGCAAGCTTCATGGACACCAAACCATTCGATTTTAATCGATTTATTCCAATTCCTAGCTGCTGGAGGTCGACTAAGGTGTGTACTACACTCCTATGATCTTTAATTGCATAACTTAGGGTGTTACATTGGTCAATTAAGCCGTTTCTTGAACTAGGGACAAATTCTGATAAAATTCGTTAGCATGCTTCCCGAGGTTAACAATTGGAGTTTTTGGTTTCAAAAGATCCCCAGGTATGTCTAGTATATCATACTAAAATTTCATGTCCATTGGATTTGTTTTGATAGGTCAGTTGATAAAAACCGATTTCTAGGGTTCTTGAATGTTGAATACGTTAATTGTTGTCACTCGGGTATTATTTAAAGGACTTGGCAACCCGGTCAGTTTGAGGTGTCTTATGTGGGTATAAGATCAGTAGGAAAATAATTTGTTTGGTCTTGGGGGCTGATTTAGTTGTTGATTCCTTAATTGGTTTGTACGAGCGCGTAAAATCGGTTAATCGTTAGTTAATGTGGAAAATGATGAGATTTCAAACCCCACTGACTTGGTTGGTTAAATTTTGATGGTTAGGCTGTAATATAGTCAAATATTCTCAAAGTGGGGCTGGTTTGGTTGGTGGTTGGTTAATCAGTTCGTTAATGCACGAATTCGACATAATTGACGTAAGACGAACATAGTTTGGGAACCATTAGTGGTGATTTACTGGAAAGGGAGTTTTGGGTAATTCAAGGACACCCTGGGCTGATGTAAATGAACACGAATGGTGGGTGTGGCTATGGGTCAATCCAGTCACGTTAGGACGTCTCGTATTGTGAGCGAGTCGTGTCGGTATAGTTAGTGATTGTTGTGTGCTTTAACTTGACATGATTGTGGAGTGTGAGTGATTAGCTAGAGGATTCAGTTGTGATGTTTATGTGATTCATATCAGGTGAGTTTCATGATGCCCCTTTTTAAATGTTTTACGTTTTGGGCTAGCATACACGTTTTATGACGATTTTACCCTTTTTGAAGCATTTGGATGATATTGCATAGTTTATGTTATTTCTACTATCTATGCTTGGAAGTTGTATTTACACATCCACTCCACTTGAAAGCAAGAAGTTACCACCATCGCCACCTTCGGTTACCATCCTCTCTCTCTCTCTCTCTCTCTCTCTCTCGTGGCCAGTAACTATCATTAACCATTAAAAAAACCGAACAAAAAGTATACGTTAAAATGTTTAACCACACACGCTCGTTGCGTCCTATTAGCACACAAAAATTAGACCGAAACAAAAAATATAGAAAAAAATAACTAAGTCAACTTAACATCTACGCGTTGCGAAGGGGCCAATAAATGGGGAAATAATAAAATAATTGTATAAGATAAAAAATATATAAGACCAAAACTGAAAGTGGATGTTGGGGGCTAAAAGTAAAAAAAAGTTATGATATATTTGTAAATTATGAAAAATGCAGGGGCAAATATTGAAAATGAAAAACTAATAAAAGAAATTACTAAAGCACAATGTACAAGTATATATGCATACAAACTCCCACAAATATATATATATATATATATATATATATATATGCGGATTAGGATTTTCTATCGATGATGCTTATTTTTTTAGCAATGTAATAGTCTAAATTATGAAGTAGATACACGAAATAAAGTCGACCACAAAATTAATTTTGTTCTGATGACCAAATAAAAATTTGTTTTGTGATTTTCTTTATAAATACTGTGAAAAAGTAGTGTAGTATGAGAATAAAAATATGAGTGTTTGGTTAAAGATCGCAAAGAAATCATTGATTACCAAATAGAAAGCAACTAGTATTTTTGCCACGTGCTTCGTGGCGGGTGGCCACATTTGATCAACTAAGTAGCTTACATGCGCATTGCGCCGGCGCTCAGACCTATGCGCGTTGCGCTGGTGCTTAGATTTGTGGTTCAGTTATTTCATCTCTAGTCTACCCACCTTAACTAATATAAAAGTATAATACTAACTAAACTATTTAAATTTAGTAAATATGTATTGAATTACATTGTTTATAAAAAGCATCAAAGATACAAAAGCCAATAAATTACAAATGGCAATGTTAACTCTTTAAAACAACCCAGTTCTCCGGTCTTTCCAATTTCTTCCATAAAGTATAGCTGATGTGAAACTCATGAGTCACTTTCTTTCATCTGAAGTTGTTTCATGTTCATAAACAACTCACCTTTTTTTATGTGTATGGATTTTGATGTTACATATGGTGCCGACCCGTCGGTTATCAAAACAAACTGCAGAAACAACCAAATTTCCTTCCTGAAAAATCTGAGTCGTTATTAAATTGGCAGCAGACCCGCTTACAAACTACCCTGGCCAGTGATTGCTATTCTCAAAACCAACAAACCTACTATGTTTTTATGACCCTGTATACACCAAATTGATAAGAATAATGGGAAAAGGTGTTGGAATTACCTGTTGTGTGTGATAGTGCACCCCTCGTTTGAACTTTTTGGACATCTTACATTATAATCATGTCAAGAAAAAGTAGCCAACAAAATAACAGTTAATTATTGTTTGTATATCTAATTAAAAAAAATAGAATTTATTATAAAAATTGCAATTATGTTGTTCAAATTCCAAAAAACTCGGTTGATGACAATGCCATATAATGCCAAAGTCGCTCAACCATTATGCATGTTTTATGTCTTCAAACCCGCCTTAAAAATAACTTAAGATCCAAAGAACGAACCTGGAATTCTGGAGATTAACAGACAATGAAAATGGCAGATATCAACAATCAAAGGGCAAATCAACTTACTAAGAACGAAAAGAAAGTTGCACTAATGTACATGCGTTCCGGGCCACTGCAGAATTTTGTCTTTAATAACGTCAGGAGGCATCATATTGGACTGCACAAATGACCTCTACTTCGGAAATGGCCTCGTTAATGAAGCTTGAGCATGCCTAATCCCAATCTGTTTAAAATTTATCTTTACATAAATAGAATAAATCATCAATGCTTTGGAGAAAAAAATAGATCTATAACCTATCTAACTTACACAAAATCATAGATGTTTAATTGTATATGATCCGTGAATCTACTCATTTAGTTCATGTCTTGTGGTGCATATATTAAATTTCTAGGTTTTCATCTCGATCAATTGATCAAAATTACAATGATCAGCAATAAGATAATTATGCAACAACAAATTATTGATTGATACAAATATTAACATAAATCATTTAGTTCATGTATTGTGGGAAACATAAATCAGAAGCGTACCCGTCAAGCTAGTGTTATGAGGAGATGTCCTTGAATCTCTGTCAGAACAGTAGCAAGTTTTTGGATATTGTTGATTAAGTAAATATGTTTCTTTCTCAATTTTATTTCTGTTGCCAACCTATTTATACAACAAAATCAATAAGAAAACAAAGAAAATATTGTTTATTATCATTAGGTAATATTATTATTATTATTATTATTATTATTATTATTATTATTATTAACCTATTTGCTACTTGGTGGTGCATATTTAATTGATGTAATATATTATTTATTTCTTTGTTACAAGTTGATTTTTTCTTATTTGAGGTTCAAACAAAAATTTTAAGTGTTTGGTCTTATTTGGTGTTCTAAATTAGGTGAAAATTTAGCATTCATGCTACTAGAAATCATATTATAGCTATTTTGCAAGTACTTTACTATTACAAACCTCAAAAATGTGTGCAGTTAAGAACCACATAAGGCCCTATCATATATTTGTTTTGAATATTTAGATTACAAAGTAGGCAACTTTTATGCAAAGTAATTGTGTCATGTTTAACAACTTAGAGCAAATAATGGATACCTCATGTCTGGGCATAAGATAATATGGCTAAAGTTTGGTCAGGTACATGGAAGAATCACTTGATTTTTATGTTTTCCCATCACATTGAAGTGCACAAAACATCCTAACTGTGAATTGTGATTTAAGGCCCCGGTTCAGGTGTCCTACTTGGAAGTTAGATTTACTCATAAATACAGTTTTATACATCATAGTGAATTAAAACTTTTCACAGAATATAAAAGTTCAACCATATATACATAATCATTCAAATCGTTTCATAATAAAAACACTTGTGTCTTTAAAAATAATATAAAAAATCATATTAAAATATCATAACATTCTTCTAAAGATGTCAGCATCTTCAGTCCAATGTCATGTGTCTTCATTCAAGCCAGCTGCCTTAGCCTATTCACCCGCATGCATACTAAAAGTTAGCTACTCTTAGTGAGTTCTACTTAATCAGGTAACATACAATACGTTCATATACTACATAGTTAACTTCTTTACTTTCGTTCATACATACATAAGTATATACCTTCATTCTTACTATCATACGTTCATATTTTATCTTACTTTACATACATACTTATACATTTTAAAGAGCATTACGCCCTACTTCCTCAAGTATTACTTGGGCCCGGTTCTCTTTCTGCCTCGAATATTATGAGGGACCGGTTCCCTTCTTCCTCGAGTATTATTAGGGCTCGGTTCCCTTCTGCCTCGAATATTATTAGGGTCTGGTTCCCTTCTTTCCGTACAACCATACCATACCTTTCTTTATATTTATTTTTATAAACTTTCATACATACTCTCAATCTTTCCTATAACATTCATATATCATTCATACATCATACATAAAACAATCACATATCATAATATTACCACTTAAGGTAAGTGATTAACTAATCACATCAAGTATGCATACACCTCCGAAAACATAACAAGGAAATGGGGCGAGAAACTCACCTGCATGTTGTTCCTTGCTGAGTTTACAGTAATACCCCTCCTTAGCTGTGCACGGCTAACTGTGTAACAATTATAGTATCAATAACTACTTCTAACTATATCATACTTCTAAGTTATTGTAACCACTAGCTACAGGGGTCCGGGGGCAGCGGGGTCTAGGGGCAGCAACCCGTAGCAGGGTCCAAGGGGAAGAGCCCCTAGCTAGGGTCGAGCTGCCAGGTCATCTTGGAAAAATTTTATATTCATTAACAGTCCATGGAAAAAATTTCATTAAATTCTTAAATGATTATTTTATTCGCTATCTCATTCGTTATGACGAATGGTTTCTTGTTAAGCATCATTCGCTATCTCGTTCATTATGACGAATGGTTCCATTCGTTATAACGAATGGTTTGATTCGTGCCTTATCGAGACGAACAAATGAATAACGAATGATTAATACCATTGGTGACTCTATTAGACAAATGAAAGGTTCATTCGTGACAGGAGTATACGGGTGTGACCTATTTGTTATGACAGTTCAGCGAATGACCAGCTATTCACTTAACATAACGAATGAACATCAGCAATTATCCAATCTTTGACTCAATTTGTCAAATTCATAATTGATATGAACATGGACGTTCAACCCTGCACCTGAGTTGCAATTAACCCCTAAATCACGATGAAATAACATGAAATTGGCATCAATATGCTTGTATACACAACGCCTATGAACACCAGTCAACCAAACACCTAAACGTTCCGTCTTAATGTTGCATTTTATCGATATATGTATACGGCTTGATATTCAATTAATTAACCTATCAAATGTTAACGAATTTCAACGAGAATCGTTACGTTTGATTCGTCTTTACCATTTATATAGATCTAGGAATACTAAACGAGCCGAGCATAAACGAACATGTTTTTCATTATAAAACGTACCTTAGAAGAATCGATTTCACGAACACAATCTAGCCTTGGTGTATGTCTAGCTCGTCAAGATGCTCTAACGTCCACGAGCTCGGGTTTTTCCTTTGGATCTTGGTCCGATATAAAGAAGGTTGTTTGTGTGTATTTTTGAGACTGTGTGGAGGCTAGAAGATAAGAATGAGGGTTTTAGGAGGTTTAAGGGGTTTATATACCCTTCAGCCCTTGGACCTAAGGCCCATCACCATCCCTTATTCCATCTTTTAATGTCCAAGCCCACACTCTAATATTTTATTTATCTAAACTAAATAATAACACATTATTAAGTAAACGAAATTTTTTTTATTTATTATTAAGAAGCAAGACGTTACAAGTCTTCCCTCTTAAAGAGGTTTCAAGCAAATCTGGATAAAAGTTGTGCATCTCTTCTTCAACTTTCCAAGTGGCATCCGATCCCTTATGATGCTTCCATATCACCTTCACCAAAGGGAAAAATTTATGACGAAGTTGCTTTTCCTTGTGGTCGACGATCCCTGCAGGCTATTCGATATAGTTTAACTGTTCATCAAACTCAATGTCTACTAATGGCGCATGTGACGTGTCATCAGCTAGACATTTTCTCAAATGAGAAACATGAAAGGTAGAGTGGATTTCTTCTTACTCCTCGGGCAAATCTAGCTTTTAAGCCACTTCACCCACACGATCTACGATCTTAAATGGTCCAATGTACCTTGGGCTTAACTTTCCGCTCTTTCTGAAGAGAATAATTCATTTCCTAGGCGAGACTTTGAGCATCAAATTGTCACCAATGCTAAACTCAATCGGTCGTTGTCGCTTATCAGCATAGGAAATCTGGCGATCCTGAGCAGCTTCCATTCGTGCCTTGATCTGATCAAATTTTGAAGAGGTTTCTTGCACAACTTCCAAATTTCCAATCTCTTTCTGATCAATCTCTCGCCAACATACAGGGGTTTTACAACGTCTACCGTACAACATCTCAAACGGTGGCTTACCAATACTCGAATGGTAGTTGTTGCTATAAGAGAACTCTGCAAGATGCAGATGATCGTCCCAACTCCCTCCAAAGTCTAAAACACAAGCACGTCGCATATCCTCAAGGGTTTGGATTGTCCTTTCAGATTGCCCATCTGTTTGAGAATGATACGTCGTACTGATGTTCAATCTTGTTCCCATAGCTTCATGGAACTTCTTCCAGAATCTTGAAGTAAATAGAGTATTTTTATAAGACACAATCGATAACGACACTCCATGTTTATCCATAACTTATTTTATGAACACATTTGCTAACGTTTTTGACGAGATAGCCTCTCGTATAGGCAGAAAGTGAGCACTTTTTGTCAATGATCCACAATCACATAAATGGTATCATGATGTTTAGATGTACGGGGTAGCTTGGTTATGAAATCCATGGTGATGTGTTCTCATTTCCATTCTGGTATTTCTAAAGGCTGCATCTTCGCATAAGGTTTCTGGTGCTCGGCTTTGACTTGCAAGCAAGTTAGGCACTTACTGACATAATCTACTACGTCATTCTTCATACCCGGTCACCAGTAGTTTCTCTTAAGATTTTGATACGTCTTGGTGGATCCCGGATGAATCGAGTATCTCGACTTATGAGCTTCATCTAAGATCTCCATGGAGTGGAATCCACATACGGTCAAACCTAGTCTTCACACCATGAGTGTTATCCATCAGCTCGTCTTGTTGTCCGAAAATTCTTTCCTTCTTTATTAACCCTTCATCTATGAGCACCTCAGATTGTACCTTGATGATCTCTTCGAAGAGATCTGAGTTAACAATCAACTTATAAGACTTCACTGTTGCAATGACTTCCTCATTTTTACGGCTTAGCACGTCGGGGACCACATTAGCCTTACCAGGATAGTATTTGATATCACAATCGTAGTCCTTTGTCAACTCAAACCATTTCCTCTGTCTCGTGTTCAACTCTTTCTGCTCGAAGAAGTACTTCAAACTCTTATGATCGGTGTAAATAGTACACTTAGTACCATATAGATAATGTTTCCGTATCTTGAAAGCATGCACTACTGCTGCTAGCTCTAAGTCATGCGTCGGGTAAGCGCTCTCATGAACCTTCAACTGTATGGACGCATAAGATATGTGACAACTGCCCAATCCGACCCGACCCAGGTACCCGTTTTCGAATCCGATTCTTTTTATGATTTAAAATTTGATTATTAATCTTTGTAAATTTAACATTAAATAAATTATATATATATATATATATATATATATATATATATATATATATTTATATTAGTAATAATAATAATTTCTTTTCCGCCGACCCGTCCCTTTCTTTTTTCTCTCTTGTCGCCGTCCCGCCCCTCTGCTTAACCCTTAAGCCTGGAACCCCCTTTTTTTTTTCTCTTAACTCTTTGCTTGTCCTTTGGTTCTTCCCGCCTAAGGATGTCTGCGCAGCTCCACGCGCCAGACTCCTTACAAGGAAGCCTGCGTGAAGACCAGCTGTTCCTGCGATACGTGAGGCGAACTGTTCCCGCGACGCGCCAAGGATTGTAGTTCTTCCCGCGACGCGCTAGGGATTGTAGTTCTTCCCGCGGCGCGCGAAGGATTGTTGTTCTTCCCGCGGCGCGCTAAGGATTGTTCTCTGTCTGCCTTCGCCCTCGCGCGCGCTCGAGTCTTCTCGCGCTAGACCTTAAGTCTTTTCTTCAGTTTAAGTCAGCCTGTATTCTTTTGAAATATCTTATCTTTTGTTTGAGCACTGTAGGCCCGTTCCGACATCTGTCCGAAGAGCCACTTTCGGCGCAGCATGCGCACCAATCCTATTGGTTGACAGAAAAAGTGACTGACATAATCTTTTGAAATCTTCTTTTGCATGTCTTGAACAGTGCTTTGTCTGACACCTCCCATGCTTTGATCTGTAACCTGTCAGCTTTTCCCCATCCCCTGCAGCTGCCGGCATATCTTTTAATATCTTTTGCTTTTGGCTTCTTGTTCTTTTTAATATCTTTTGCTTGATTTGATAAGATCTTTTCCCCTTTCAAGGGATTGTGTTCCCTTGGGTTTTCCTATAAATTAAGCTAATTTCTTGTTTATTAACACTACACACACTATACTAAAACACTCCCCAAATCTCTCTCCCTTTGCTCTCTGCCGTAGTTCCTCAGCAACGCCACTCCTCTCTTTGCCTCCGTCTTCTCTTCTGTTCTGCCCAGAATCTCGGTAAATATAAATATATATATATTTTGTTTTAATTTGTTTAACTAACAAAAATCGATACTTACTGCATATATTCAAGACATAAAAACCAATCGTTAAACCAATAACCTCTTATTTATAGGTTAACTTGTGCTTGTTTAAAAATTGGATTCTTGCATTATCTTTCAACGCACCGTTTAAAAGTGAGTAATCTCGTACTTAATCCCCTTTTATTTTTAACGTTTTGGGATGTTCATGTGTTCGTACAAATTGAGTCTTAAACTTGTTTATGAAATTTATGTGCGCAAAACCCCATGTGTTATGGACGTTTACTTGGCTGTTTATTTGTATGTGTGAATCATTAACCGCTTTGTTCGGCCTATTCCGAAGTTTTCATGGATCCATTAGATGAACACGGGAGACCTATCGTTTACGGTTTTTCTTGTTTTGTTTACACATGCACGTATGATTATTTGTTTTTGTGCTCGATTGGGAGCACGGATTGAACTATGAGCTATGATCTATTTAGGCTTGATCACAATCTGATTACACCCTATGTTAAACCCCAGTTAAGCACATGTTGCGCGCAGTGTTTGTCATTATCTATTTATATCTATTAAACTTGATTTCTCACCGACACGCAAGTGTTGACGTTTTATTTTAACACATGTTCAGGTTTGCTGTAACTGCTTTTGGGAATCTCAAGGACACGTAGGATGTTTTCTTTTTCTTTGGACCTAGATTAAAATGTAACAAGACAAATTATGTTATTGAAATATTTTAAGTTATGATATGATTTATGTTACTTTACGATTTGTGTTCTGCGCGTGCGCAATGAAAATGTATTTATTAAATATTGACACCCAAATAGTGTCACGAGTAATGAAACAATACGTGGCGCCCCGATGTATAATCCGCCATCGGTCGGGGTGTTACAAGATATCACCTTTCCTCGTTACATTAACATGCAACCTGACCCATGATGCGAGACATCAGTACAAACAACCAAATCCTCGTCACCACCGGGTAAAGCAAGGATTGGAGCCTGTGTGAGTATTTTCTTCAATTCATCAAAAGCCTCTTCCTGGAACTTACCCCAATTGAATACTACAGACTTTCGGGTCTGTAGTATTTTGCCTCATATACCACGATTAATGCTTTTATTTATAGTCTCATATTCGTTTGTGGATTTTGCCTCATATTATATATACTCAAAACTATGAAATTGCTCACCAACATACGTGTTGACAAATATTATTTTATGCATTGTTACAGGTTTGATTATTGGTTGATTGGAGTTCGAGGATGCCACTTTATTTTGAGACCGTTTAATTTAATAGAAAAATGAACAATTTATTTCTTATGCTTGATGTTATTTTGTATGAACAAGTTGTGTTATTTGGTTGCTTGAATGAAATGAATGAGTTGTTTAAATATTGTCACTTTAATAGTGTCTTGTGTTCTTGACCAATCCGTTGCACCCCGGCATGTTCCGCCGCCTTTGATCGGGGTGTGACATTATTCATCTATTTCTCTTTGCAAGATGTTTTTGCCACCTGTCCGATGGAGGAGAATGAGAGCAAGTTGAACGTATTTTTTGAATAGAAAAAAACATGTGTGTCAAATGGATGTTATGAACATTGTAAAACTCTACATTATGATTTATATAAATATTTCAACTTAACGAGATAAAGAGATTTCAAGGCGTCCACGGAGGCTATATGACAATGACGTGACACTTTAAGTTTGGCTTTAAAGCCCCACCCACAACACATAATCTTTGAGGTTAGATATAGAGAGGATTGTAATGTTTGAAATTGTTGATGTGGAAAGAGATAAGAGAGCCATTTTGACTGCATTTTATGGGACAAATAAAGTGGTTGAAACGGTATGACAACATTAAGATTTCACGAAACAATTCAGATAGAATGAAAACTCATGCAGACATGCAGTTAGAATTGTCATTTACATAAAGCAAGATTTATGACAGAGAATAAACTGTTTTAACTTTTGTAAAATATTATACGAATAAGGAAGCTAACAGAAGTTTTATGCAATATATCTCGAGAGAATATACAAACCAGTATAAACAAGTATTGCATTACAACTTGTCAACCCACCATAGCATCGTACGGCTACTAGTAAGAAATTCAAATAAACACACAAGATGATGCAATAATATAAATTAAAAAGAAAAAAGAAAAAAAAAACTTTTAAGTTACTTATCTTTTTGAACGGCGCTCGTGTTACTCTACTGCACCTTAAATCTACTTCATGCCTCAAATAAAAATCGTACCCAAAGTTTATTGAATGAAGACGTACGCCTTGGCCACTGCTAGTACTTGTCTAAATTACTAATTCATATTGTATTTTCATTTTTATTTAAAGTAAATTACACTTTTGTTGTTATAACTTAGGATTATACTTCATGTAAATACGAATACCCACTATGCTCAATTTAACTTAACACTTCGACATAAATTTTATTACAAAATAAGATTTAGAGAGAACTCCTTTTAAAAAGAGAACTAAATAACTAATAAAGAATTATTTTTAACTATTTTTAGAAAAATATTTTAGGATTTCTTTGTCTTTCCTCCTTCTAATGATATTGTTAAAAAAAAAAAAAAATTGTCGGTGTAGTGCATATGTGCACTAACGCCTAGTGCATATATACAATAGTGTTTTATTACATATAATACAACACAATTGCATTATACAATACACACTATTGAATATATATGCAAATTCAACATTAATAATTGTATAAAATACACACTATCGCATATATGTGATACAACAATATTGCACACATGCACTATATCGATTTTTTGTTTTGTTTTTGTATATAATATAACACTATTGTACATATAAAATACAAAAAAATGCATATATGCTAATCAACACTATTGCATATATAAAAATACACACTAGTGCTTATATGCATTAAGAAAAAGTCGATGTATTGCATATATGCATTGCAACGAGTTTTTTTTATTTTTTATTTTTTATATTTTTTTTTGTGGTAAAGAATAACAACATATAAGAAGGATGAAAGAAAAAAAATTAAAAATATTTTTTAAATTAAATTAAAAATACTTCATTATTAGTTCTCTAGTTCTCTCTCTAAAGACGAGTCCTCTCTTGATTATTTCCCCTGAGTCATATCAGTATATATATTCTAACTGACCCATCCCAACTTATAATAATAAAAATATAAAGGGATACAAAAATAAGAAACGTGAGAAAAATATTTGTGATCACACAAAAAACCCCTTTAAAAATAAATTCTAAAAAATAGTAAAAAAAATCATAACTTCAAATATAAATAGAAAACGAAAAAATTTTATACTCTAAAATGTTTCTGTCATCATACCCGTTCAAAAAAATAATAACAAAAAATAAAAAAAAATGACGAAAAGACACAATGACGAAAATGAATTATAAATAAAAAAGACACAATAAATCGCAAAATATAACACAATATCGAATAACATATAGCACATTGTTGAAAAATATAACACAATATATAGAATAAAAGACACAATGTCAAGGAAAAAAAATGGCGAAAATAAAAACAAAACACAATGATAAACAAAAAGACACAATGATCTTTTTCACTCACCATTGTTTTTTTTTTAAGAGAAAAAAAGGTGGACAAATTTTTTTGTTTTTACTTTTTTCATTTTTTTTATTAAATTTTGAGTTGTGATTTTTTTTTAATTAGTTTTTTTTTCTTACCCTTATCATTTTTATTCCCCTTTTTAATATAACTTGACCCATACTTATATTGTAATATAGACAAAAATACACCTATAGCTTCCATGTATTATGTACGACTTAGTTCTATGTGTTTTTGCTTAAAAGGTCTGCAATTGCCTTATGTCTACAAGCATACAAACATAAACATCTAAAGACAGTTTGTTTTTTTTTTTTAAAAAAAAAACAAGTACCTGAAAAGTGCTTTTATGGTATTAAAACAAAAGCTAATATTCAACTTTTTCAAACTTCTTCACACCCTACCAACACCCATTACCCACCACCACCATCCGCCACCACCACCCGTCGTCCGCCACCGTCACTGTCCACCACCCACCACCACCACCGTCGGCCACCACCACCGTCCACTACCACCACCACCATTCACCACCTACCACCAATCGTCCACCACCCTCCACCGTTCACTACCACCATCACCGTCCACCGCCATCACCCAGCACCACAGTTCGTACATCATCACAAATTATTTTAGCAGTCTACATACGTTAAAAAACAAACAGTCTTCTTCTTGCAAACTACAAAGGTATGGTCCACATCCTCTTAAACAGATGTCTGTAAATATAACATTTTACTTCTGAAAAAACAAACAACACCCTAACATGCAATGTAAAATAAAAAATGGTCACTTCAGATAAAGTGACTAATAATAGATGTGCGTAAAATTTGGGTCAATTTATGTGACCCATTTGAGTTATGTGACCCATTTGATTTATCAATTACACTTATTTCATGTGATCACTTAATTTTTGTTAGTTTTGTTTAAAACATTTTTCTATATTTTTTAATATGTTTTCATTTTGTCTGGTTAAAAAATGTCATTTTTAATTATATTTTAAAACAGCTTTCACCACAAATCAAGTCCTATATGACTAACTAGGTTATATGCCTGTGTAACACACGAGTTGAAAAACATTTTTTTAATTAAAAAATATAATACATGAACTTTCAATTGTAGTATACTAGCAATGTTACCCGTGCGTTGCGGCGGTGTCATTTGTGTCGTTACAAATATATATATTTAGGTATATTCAAATAAAGTAGCAATAGGCTTCTAAAAAGTTAGTTTTCGGTAGATTAAAAGAGTTGGGTTGTTGTTCACTGGGTTAGTCGGTCATTGTTTCCGAAGTTGCAACAGGGATGTTGATTTTCTTTTGGTTGTATAGTAGTTTTATAGTTTACCTTATATTCGCGTATTCGATGCATTTACTATATAAATAAAAAAAACCATATAAAAGATTGATCAGAACGCATTTTAAAAGCCATATAAAAGTCATTCCATCTTTTATATTAGAAAGCATCAAAATGAAGCGAAATATGTGAATTTTTTATATTAGAAAGCATCGAAATGAAGCGTAATATGTGATGTAGAAAATCAACCAAAAAGGACAGATCATAACACATCATAAATAAGTATATCATAAATAAGTATAGGATAAATTTGATGAAAAATATATGATAAATTTGATAAAAAAAATGATTAATGAATATATACTGTGGTACTTACTCATCATTTGTTTAATCTTTCCAAGAAATTTTAATTTTTACCTATTTTTTATCTGATAAACCAAATTACGCTAAAATCAAACAAATTATAGTATATTGATACACAAAATAACTTACACACAAAAAAATAAACTTTGGATTTTATTTAAAAGAACATTTTAGTTATTTTATGTTATTGCAATTAAAAATAATAACTTTGATTTTTAGTACCAAATGGTTCAATTAGTTTTATGTATTTTTAACCCAAAAAAAAAAATGGTACAAGTACAACTAACATGTAAGTAAATCAAATAGATTATGTCTATACACGATAATTAAGAAAACACACCGGTACCAAATTTAATTAATAGGAAAAAAACTAAAAACCCATTTTCCTAAATAAGGCATTCCCGTCCACATTTCCTCCCTCCCTGTTCCATGTCGTTTTTTCAGGCGGAGGTATTCCAGCCACTTCCATTTTTTCTGATGATGCGTATTAGCATATACACAAATCATCGAAATTAGCCAACGAATAAAATACGGACGCAACTCACGATCTAAAGTTTTTATTCAAGTCTAATACGCCACCGTATGAAACATATGTATTTGTCCGGAAGACTCCCGCCAGAAAAAATGACGGAGTAGCAGTTTTGTCGGAAAAATTAGATATGTCAAACCACTTATCTCCATAATCCTCCTTTCCGATTTCATGCTTTGTCCGACGAAAACGGATTATGCCGCGATTGCATCTAAACACATGAAGAATGCGCCAATTCTAAATGTAAGAATAGATAATTTCACGATTTTCTTATGAGAACAATGAATGTGAGAAATTACCTTATTCAACTTAACTAACACCATCAGAATATTTTTCAGTGTCTTAAAATAATAATTTCGTATCTTTACATAGTTACATTTGTTACTCAAAATGCAATAGTTTGTTTTTAGTTTGTAGTTTAATGTAGTTTGTTTGACTCCAACATCAAGATGCTACAAATTACATTAACAAAAGAGAATACAACAATTATAATAGCTAGATTAAGAATAAGTCATTTGCAATGAAAAACTAAAATACCGAATCGATGAATATATAAGTTTTTAAAACCAAACTACTTGCATTCAAAACAACAAAGTGAAACATGTATTAAAAGAAAACATCTAAAAAAAAACAAACCATTCAAACTTGTTTCCACGGTTACCAAAACAAACATTTCATATCCACATGTCTTTTAACGACAATGCTAATGATTCCTTTCAATAATCGACTTTTGAAACCAACAAAGTACCTTCATTGCAGTCGTATTCAAATCTGCATTCATCACCATTCTCTAATGCGCTTGCATCCATGAATTTGGCCCATTTTGGTAAATCATATCCCAACGTTAACTTGGATTGTTCACTATGAAGTTTCATCTTTGTTTTGACGACCTTGGGGATCAACCAAAGTATTAGTTGAAAACTATCGGTCAAACATGAAACCTGCAAATGACAACTAAAAAAGATCTCTTAACAAACTTCATGCCAAGCATTTCATGGTGAATACACCTTATAGGCATTATTAGAACAATAAAAAAACCATATGCTCATGTCATTCTGCTCCCTAATTACAAAGATTGAATTGTAAATTGAACAACTCCAATTAAGCAAAGAGGAAAATAACTCGAAGAAACATATGCCGCTTAAACATTCCCTAAACTGAACCTCAGTAGTCACATCAACCCAATTCCAAAACTAAAACCTTAATTAAGCATCAAATAAAATAAAACCTCAAATGATATCATAAACCTTTACACTTTGAATAGGACAACAACCTAGTTATTAAACACGATAGGTGAATTTAAGGCACATAGGCATCTTCTAGGCGCTAAGTGCAAAAAAAGCGTGGGCATGAGAAAAAATAAAAGTGCACTAAAAATGATGAGTGCGAATTGCTGACTACAAACGATGAGTTTGCCCATTTATTAAGTTAGCTCATTATGAGCCGTTCACTAATCCTATTGTTATGAGTTCCATAGTTTTATATTTCCATAAGTTTACTGTGAGGTGCTACAGAATTCATATGAGGTTACAAACATCAAAATTAGTTCGTTGTAAATCAACATTAAAAAAATAACCTAAAGATATAAGAAGCAATTGACAAAACAAAAGAGAAGACGACCATGAATATATTTGTAGTATTAGAATATACAAAAATCGTATAAAGGACAACTGTAAACAAACATAGTTTTAAAAGTATAGTAAGATTTATTTGAGCCATTTGATGATTACTTTTACATAACATCATAATTAACTCAATACTAAAATGGGTGAACCAGCATATCATAGCCACATAAATATAACTTGGTCAATTTATGTCCTAAATGAACAAAGTTAATACCAAATTCAAACCTTACAGTTAATAGCAACAAAATCAGTTAAAGAAATTAGAAGCAAACATATAGAAACCTATAAAATCCACTTTCTCATGTAGATAACTATCAGCACAGACCACATTACATAGGTAACAAATATGAAGAGCAAATATCATAATCACATTAAAAGGAATGAAATCATGGATAAAGAAATATGAAAACTCTTTCAGTATATCTCAAAAGTGTATATATAATTAATCCCACAAATGATGACAACATATAAAATAATAATATATTTACTTAGAAATCCAAGCATAACACTTTTAGGGTTGTGAATTTTGAGAGCTTCATGAAATCACCATTAAACACATTATGTCCACCAGGAGACAAATATAAAAGGCACTCAAATCACTTATTAAACACAGTGAACAACAAATAAATATCAAAATTGATAACTTCAAGACGGAAAATCGAACCTGGTGAGTGAAATCGGCCAGCAACTGATGCGGATTTTGTTTGTATGCGTAAGATCTGAGATGAAATATGAAAATTGAAAGTGTGGTGATAAGATGGAATGATAATTTTAGTTTTGGACTTAGTACCTGATTGTGGTAGAACATTACGGAGATGATTATCGATTGATGGTGGAAGGTTAGCTTTGGATTTAGATAAAACTCATAATCTCAGCAGAAGCACCTGAAGCAATTAGCAAACCATATATAAGCCAAAAAATGTGAATAATCACATAATTTATGACCACAACACTATCTATAACCTAGACTAATATATTGAGAACTATAACTGACCATACACAAAAAAAGCCCCTTTGCATATTCATATCCATATATCTCACCATATTACCATACTAAATCATTAAAATTTCAACACCAAAGAAAAGAATCAGGTAATGTGTAGAACAAACCTACAACTTCCTACCCAAAATTCCCAATTTCGCGTGGTTGTTGAAGCACAAAACACTAACAGCAGTGTCACATATGAAGATACAATAAAATTGAATGATATTATCAAAACTTTAGGCCGTTTTGATAATATCAAACTGGTATGATTGTCATCGGGTCTTGGTCGCCGGGAAGTCGGTTTCACGGTAGCTGCTGGCACCGTCGATCTTCAAAGATTCCAGGACCACCGTTGTGTGGTAGTAGACTGCACCTTTTGATTGGCTTTGCTATTCAAAAGGGGGTTGCGGCGCAGCTTGTTGCCCGTTTGCCTGCCACTTTATTGTAATCATTTTATAGTAAATTATATAAAACTTCGTTATGAATATTTTTTAACCACCGTTATCCATGATTAAACAAAATATCAAACCGATTTTGATTCTGGCCTAATTAAGAAAACCCAATCAAATAGGTCACAACACTTAAGTCAGATCTAATTATGGATTTCATAATATGCATACCTATTGTGGATGAAGAAAGAGAAAAGGGATTGGATAATCGCAACCGTAAATCTCCATTGCAAACAAAATTGTTGATACCTTGGAATATTGAATAAAACATATGGCGGATTCAAAGTAATGATTTCCGGTAACAAAATTTATGAATCAAAAGGAAGGATGATGATTGTTGAAGCAGAGAAATTGAATGGTCGATAGAAGAACCAAATTACAGTTAATCCCAATTTTCATTTCTTTTTCAACTATTGTTAAACATGGCTGCTTGGTGGGGAAAGAAATTAGTGACCAAGAACAAAGATCTTCACCGGAGTCAAGACAACGTTTTAATAAGTACTTCGATTATCATCAATAAAAATGATAAAAAGCGTAACAAGAGCTTTGATAAGGTGTCTTTTACGCTGTCGGCCGGAGGCTCAAATTCTACATATGGGTTTTCGGGTTTTGATTCGGATCTTGTGGGGCTTTCGTTGCAGGAGCCAAAGCCGGCCACGCCGCCGCTGAGTTTTTTTTTGGGTGATGGATCGATCTTCACGGGTCTGCTCCCGGATCTGGTCGGTTTCTTACAATGGAGACTCTTCGTTTCGTCTTCTGTAGTTGGAGGGTGATGAGGGAGACAGTGACGATGTTGCTGGATGAGAGGCTGAGCTAGCGTATTTGAATCCGTGGAGTGGTGGTGCTTGCTCTAGTGTGGAGTGAAGGAAAATTTTGATGTTAAACAAAATAAATATATTTCCTTTTCACCCACTCAACTAATTTATATGCCATTTGTTGTCCAAAACACTAACGATTTTAGTGTTTCGTTAAACGGGTAGTGGTACAAGAAAATAGGGTGAAAGTTGGGAGTGGGGGGTAACAAATTGAAAGTTGCGAGTGTTATCATCCAACGAGTAAAAATTAAAAGTATTAAAAACCAATATCCCTATAAATAAAATACTAATATTAAAGAAAAAAATGAACAAAGGGTCACAAAATATGAATCAATAATGCGTATTATGCCGGTTGAATCTTTCAAAAAGTACAATTGATAACAAACCAATTTTAAAGCCGTATATCTCTATATAATAAAAGGATGGATTTTTTTTTCAACCTACTCTTTATAATGCATGAGAGTTCTTTACTTTGCCACATGGCATTATTAGGAGGCCTAATTTTATTAACATGGTATGAAGTTAAAAACACGCGGGATCCGATTGTATATTTTAACCTGACCCGGATTACCAATAACAATCTTGCTATTACTTAATCTCACACAACCCCTATCGCAACCATCAGTATCTCTCAATCAACAATCTTCTCAATTCAAACAGATTATTCAACGTATGTTCTGCGCTTCGATTCCGCAATAATCAATCATATTCATCATCGATTGAACGTTTCTTCATGTTATGTTGTATGAATTCTCCATTAATAAACCCTAATTTCTTATGAACAGGTACATGTGCCTTTTTTCGGCACCATTAGCGTATTATATCATCGTTCGATCTCTTCTACAAGGTATGTAATATGATTTTGGTTGTATACATTTTTCGATTTTTCAATTGATTGATTACATTTTTTGGATTGTTTTATCAGTTTTTTAGGTGAATTCCGATTATTTTTTTCTCCCTGAAATCAGTAAATTTTATGATTGTGAAAACATGGTTGATATTGTTTTGAACTCGACTAATAATTTGGAATTATCCGAGACGACGGATAAACTTTTTGAATGGTTATATTGAGAATTCTAGAAATCTTTGAAATAGGTAGAGATCAAATGTGGAAGATGAAGATCGGAATGTAAGTTGCTTGTGCGTTATCAGGAGCAAATCGTTTGTATTGTTACATGTAAATATGTGGGTGGGTGGATGTTTTTTTTTTGACCTTAAGAAGATTTTAAATTTGATTAAACTAAAATAATAATGTTTTCTTTGTTTTTGTAGAATGGTAAACGGATCGGTTATTGATTCATCACATGTACCTAGGCATTAGATAATTTCATTTTCGCATTAAAAAACATTACACCAGATGTGTCAGTTTCTTATTAGAATCTACATTGAATGATTTATGTAAGAAGAACTGGGATTGCCACTTTCCTCTCACTATAGAGTTAGGTGTGTTAATTTATTTTGTGGATTACAAAAAGACCCAATCTTCAATGTTAATAGTTGGAGGAATATGTGGGTTGTGAGATGGCAAGTTTATGAAAATGAGCCAATCAATATAAGATTAGATATCATTGCTCATCACTTCTTCGTTATATTGATACCCCTGAATAAGATCGAATAACGGGAAGGTTGGTACAATTATAATAATGGACAACACAGTTGGTTGACTATGGCAAAGTAACATCGGTGTAATTCATTTATAATTTGACTTAAAAAGTCAAACTTGGTAATTTCATATTTAATTAAGTCATGGGTTGTGAGCATCCTACTATGCTATTAAAACAAATTAGATTGCCTTCACAAGGCTCCTCTCTATTGAGCATTTCCCTTTTTTTCCAAATATATCTTACACTTCTCTAAGTTTCTTAACAATTAAATAAATCAAAAATATATTCTAACTACCTATATTATTAAAACAATAATTTATTCCATATATATCAAGCTTTCAAAAATAAATTAATATTACATTCAATTGATGGATCTGTTTTATGCATTGTAACCCTAAATTTAATCTCTTTCTCTCCCTCTCACCGTCACCTAAATCTCACAAGCCATCGGTTTCCCTAAATTTCATCTATTTATACACCGCCATCATCGTCTCCTCTATCAAATCAGAAACAGATTCTTCTTCAAACAAGCGCGCAAGGTAGGACTGAACCAATATCAAACATATACCTCACTATCGGCAAGTAAATTCAACCCTAATTTCAATCTGGCCGCCCAAAATCCAATCGATTCCGCGGTTGTTGTTCTCTCTAAGGTATCGGGTTTTTGAACATTGTCTCTGTCGTTTGTTAATCGAAGTTTTATTTTATTATTTAGGTTTAATCTGTTTAGTTTGAATTCAATTTATGGTTTTATTTAGGCTTAAAATGTGATATGCAGTTTTTAATTGGTATACATATGTTTGTGATGTTGTTTAATTATTTCATTATTTTCACCATTTTGGTCACACTCATATTGGTGTGCAGATCATATTTTTATTTGGTAGATGAAAGGGAGGTGGGAAGATCCAGAAGGTGATTTTAGTTTCTTAAAAGAAACTTATATTTGGATTGATAATGCCTAGCTGCAAAAGGTGAATATGTCTACTTAGAATATATATTTTTGACCCACAAGGTGTTGTAACATTAGGTTGGTTTGGTGGTTTATGATCAGGTCATATGGTGCAACTCCGGAATACACTGTTGGTCACATTACATGGTACTAATTTTATTATTCTTAAGTTTTTGTTAATTCGTTTATCTATCTTTCCCTTTTTGTTTTCACATGTGCAAAATGGAAGCTCTTTTCTACCAGTTTACAAAAACTATCAGGTTATTTAGAAACACCTCAAGTTTTGGAATATTATAACAAGTAACCAAGTAACAGGCCCGGCCCAAAGGGAGGGCAGAGAGGGCTACAGCCCCAGGCCCAATGGTTTCCAAGGCCCACAAAAAAATCTGGTATTAATATATATAATATACAAATCCTTATGAATCAATATGTTGATCTAGCTCAAGTGGTAAAACCATCTTCTTCCAAATGGATTGCACAGATTCAAATCTTGCACCTACCATTTATATTTTTCTTGTTTGTTTAAATTAACTCTAGATCTTATTAAGTTTTAGGTTCAATGTTCAATCTATACTAAAAATGATAAAGAGCCATTATTTTTTTCATTTTCATTAATAGGGCCTATGGCATGAGTTTAATTCTTATTAGAACTCGTGTTAATAGTTATATCATCTTCTTTTATATATATTTAAAGAAAAAGACTTTTTGATTTAAAACCAAAAAGGGTAGGATAATTTCAACATTCGTTTAAGTGTTTAAATAAAACTATTTTGCTACTATATTTATTTGTTTTGTTTATTGCTTTCATAATTATCGTCGCATTATTTACTTTTTAATAGGAGTTAATGCGTATAAATTTTGGAGGCCCATTTTTTACTAGCCCCGGGTCCTTGAATTTTTAGAGATTCTCGGAGATGGCCCTGCCATGTAATCTCTTATAATCGTTGATTTTTTTAGTATTTGAAGAACTTATGTGTTTTTTGCCATTAAAGGATATTTTAAATCATTTGATTCAACTTATGTTTAACATATGCAGGTTTGGAGGAGAGACAAAGATTTATGAAGGCTATCTTAGCTCAACAGGTTAGATTTTACAATTGTCCTTTTTACTCTAAGCTACTATCATCATCTTCAGTAACACGGTGGGGGTAATTACATACATTTATGATTTTCTATGCTTTGCGTTTAAATATTTTTTTTATGTTTAACCTAGTAAAATATCAGGTTTTAACCTTGAACGTTCCTCAACGACATCATCAATCCAAGCTTATTCATGTATGTTATCTACAAAGTGGTAATAGATTATTACTAATAGCATTCATGCTGATTTGAAAATCATTGTATCTTTTGTTAATCTACTGTCAATTACTTTATTCATTAATTGTGGGAATTATTTATTATTTTGTTAATGTTATATAGATTGTTAATTTTACAGTACGTCTGCACTTTGAGAGAGTAGTTAGAACTTGGACAACTTGATGAAGATGGTATGTTTGTAATTACATGCATGTTTAATAAATCACTTAGCAGTTTAATTACACTTATATATGCATTTTTCTACATGTTTTTTTGGATGAAGATTAAATGCCCGTGGGATTATTAAGCTACTATTGCTAACGGTAATAGGGTAAGAACATAATGGGTTAACAACATATGGGTAATGGGACAGAATGGATTATAGATTAACGGGTTACGAATTTTCACTTTCATTTTATTAACGCCATGTTATATTTTAGGTTACATGACAAAATAATTTGGAATATGGGCAGACGTTGCAGACGGATCATAATACACGCTAAAGGTTTATATTAATGTTTTTTGGAATAAACTGTTTCCATTAATTTATATCAGAATACCATGCTTCAGTTATTTCAGTTTACTATGCTTATTTGTGTTACACTGGTCTTTTTGCTAAACCTTGAGATTATGCTTGCAATGGTTTAAACAGCTCCAAAGTAGTTACCGCAAGTACACTGATTCTTGCCATGCTTACAACTGTTTTATCGAATTTATATTCAGCTCTCCATGCCGGTTCTTTAACAACATTCTTATCGCTTCCATCTTCTCCAAAAGCAGGTAAAACATGTACACTTTATCATATACTTTACTTATTTTTGTTTCAAATTGGATTCATGAACTTTAGATTGACAAACTGAACGGGTTGGTGGGTTTGGGTGATGAGTTCAGAACCGGTTCAGATGTAAGCAAAATGAGTTTGAGTCAAAATGGGCCATTTAGAAAAGGTATTAGTTTGATTCGGAACGAAATATGCCTTTTTTAAAAGTATCAGTTTGGTTTTTGCCAAAGCGTTAGGGGCGGTTGTAAAAAGGATTAAGTTGGTTCAGTTTGGGTCAAAACAGTAAGTGATGTGTGGGTAAAATTACACGCCTTAAGTGTTTTATATTGTGTGTTTTACTTGTTTATATGTAACGAACACAAATACTTTGATAGGTTTTATGGTTACAGGTGTGCGGAGCTTAAAGAAGCTAATTTAGAGCTTTCATGATGGAGTGGAAATGAAAGTGATGATCCATGAGAATATAGAAAATTGAAATACGAAGACGTGGCCGCAAACGGGGAGGAAAACGGAGTTGAAATGAAGATTTTATGAAGAAAACAGTTTTGGCCCAGCAGGACCGTAAGGCAGAGTGGTCTGACCGTAAGCTACGGTGGCCAGACCGTAGCTTACGGTCAGGTCTAACGAAAATTGGATTTTTGGTGATTTTCTTCCATATTTAAGGCCCAAAAACCTAGAGTCGAGGTTATTCAATCATAATCAGTTTTGGGACTTCTTGGAGACCATTCTCCACCATCCTAACACCTACCACTCACCACAATCATCCATGTTCTCATCATCTCAATCAAGAATCAAGATTTCCAAGATGCTTATGCTAGGCTAAAGCTTCTGTGACCATTTCCGGGAGTAGGGTTGTGTTTGTAAGCAAGACCTTTTAGTATTTTGAATCTTTACATTGGAACTAGAGTTGATCAATCATCCGGTTGATTAACCTTTTATGTTTATTTATGCATTCAACAGTTTTTCGTAATTGAATGTTTTGTGATTTTATCAGTTTATTGATTTGTGGTCATCAACTTTTAGGATTAAGTTCTTTGAGTCATTGACCCGTTTATCTTTAGCCATTAAATCACTTATATTTATCAAAACCTAAAACTGGTAATCAATTAGGTTATTATTCATCCAAACCAATTGTTCGGATTAACATCTGTCAATTAGTGAGGTCAAATATTTAATCTTTTGATTATAAGTGTAATCAATCGAGTTTTCCAAATAGGTTTAACAATTGGTCTAATCTGCTTCACAACCTGAAACCTGGAGTTTGGTTATTTTCTCATTATTGTTTACAAACTAATCAACTAAACCGCTTAACATCGTCTGTCCACTTTAATTATTATTATTATAAAACTTGATTAGCACTTTTCACTGATTCCCTGTGGATTCGACACCTTACTTGCCCTAGCTAGTAAAGGTATTTTATAAGTGTTTTTGATTGACCTTTCGACACCGATCGGTAAGTTGGTTTGGTTTGGGTCAGTACATCTCTTTAAAGAAGTATCAATTTAGTTCGGGTCAAAATGGGCCCGTATTAAAAAAACATACTTTAGTTCAGGCAAAAATGGGACAATTTAAAAAAGTATCAATTTTGATTCGCTCAAAGCGTGTTGTTTTTAAAAGAATCATTTTGGATTGGGCTGAAACATGTTATAGCCAAAATGGAGTCGCTATCATCAACGCCTTGTGTTATGTGATGATGATCATATCATTCCGGAAAAAAGAGGCTTGATCTTGGAGGCCTATTTAGAAAGGTGAGTTGTTGTACCAAATCTATCAACAATTTTATTTGGTGTTCTTAATATGTAAATTGAATAATACACCATAGTGCATATAGCATGCTGATTGCAATTTTCAAGTTAGACATAATTGTTCTGTTAGCATTTGCTGTTACTGCATTTTAGATTTAGCCCTGAACCTGTAAGACCTAATCTTCTTAAACTATTAACCGTAAACAACTTATCCCTGCTAACTTTCTAGGGTGTTTAATTCTCGTCTCAATCTTCTCGGTGCTCTTGTAATATGCATTTATCATGTTAATAAATTTTTTTTTCCAATGTTTATAAAGCATATTTTGAAGTGATGGTATGAAAAGTTGAAGCTAAAGCAAATAGTCCAACATTCTATTATTGCTTTTGTAAGTACCTTTGTTTATTTGTGATGATATTTAAGTTACACAATTTTTATTCGTTTATTTGGTTTACAACTAGAAATCATGACCCTAACTATAATAATTGGGTTGATTTGGGTCATAATAGGGCAATCTTGTGAAGCGACCTAACTTGGAACGAGTCCAAATGGGCTAGCACCGCCCACAACCAACATCTGTTGCTACTGTAACATCTGCCCGAATCCGACCCGACCCAGATACCCGTTTTCTGATCCGATTCTTTTTATGATTTAAAAATTAATTATAATCTTTATAAATCTAACCTTTAATAAATCTTTATGTATATATATATATATTTTTAAATGTTTCTTCCGCCTCTCCTTCCTCTTCTTCTCTTTTCTTTCCGCCGTCCCGCCTTCTTTTCTCTTGTCGCCATTCCCCCCCCTTGTTTAACCCTTGAGCCTTGAACCCCTTTTTCTCTAACTCCTTGCTTGTCCTTTGGCTCTTCCCGCCTAAGGATGTCTGCGCAGCTCCACGCGCTAAACTCCTTACAAGGAAGCCTGCGTGAAGATTGACTGTTCCTGCGCTACGCGCTAGGAACTATAGTTCTTCCCGCGGCGCGCTAAGAATGATACTTCTCCGCGCGACGCGCTAAGAATTGTAGATCCTCCCGCGACACGCTGTAAATTGTAGTTCTTCTCGCAGCGCGCTAAGAATTGTAATTCTTCCCGCGACGCGCTAAGGATTTATGTTCTTCCCGCGACGCGCTAAGGATCAGTTCGTTCCGCGACGCGCTAAGGATTTGTGGTTCTTCCCGCAGCACGCTAAGGTTTGTCTGTGTCAGCCTTCTGTGTGTGCCTTCGCGCTCACGCACTCAGCTTTCTCGCGCTAAGTCTTGTGTCTCTTATCTTGATTTATCCAGCCATTTACCTTTGGTGATATCGTATCTTTTGTGCTGTTGACCTAACTTGCTTTGTCTGAAAAGTTGCTTTCGGCGCAGCATGCGCATCAATCCTATTGGTTGACAGAAAAAGGTGACTGACAATATCTTTTGAGATCTTCTTTTCCTTACCTTGAACAGTGTTTGCCTGACATATCCCATGTGCTGTGAACAGTAACCTGACAGCTTTTTCCCCTTTTCCTGCTGCCATATCTTTTGCTTAGATTTGGTGAGATATTTTCCCCTTTTTCCAGGATTGTGTTCCCTAGGGTTTGCCTACTTATACCCAGCCTTTTCTTTAACTTTTCACACACAGACACTTAATCTCTTCTCCTTCTCCCTGCTGAAGACCTTCGCAGCGTAGCCGTCAACATAACTCCAGCTCTCCTTGCCTCTGTTTTTCTCTCTTCTTTTCTGCCCAGATCTCGGTTAGTAAATGTTTATAATTTGTTTAAGTAACTCGATGCATATTACCTATGGTTAGTTATAATCTAGACACTAAAACCAATCGTTAAACCGATAATCTTTACTTATAGGTTAACTTGCTTGTTTGGTTCTTGCTTTATTTATCTTCATCGCACCGTTTATCATGTGAGTTATCTCGTACCTAATCCCTTTTTATTTTTAATGTTTTGGGATGTTCATGTGTTTATACATACTTAGAGTCTTAAACTGTTTATGAACTTTAGTCGCGCAGTGTCCCATGTGTTGAGGATGTTTACTTGGCTGTTATTTGTATGTGTGTATCATTAACCGCTTTGTTCGGCCTATTCCGAAGTTTTCATGGATCCATTGGATGAACACGGGAGACCAATCGTTTACGGTTTTCTTTGTTTACACTTGCACAGTATGTTTTCTCGTTTTTGTGCTCAATTGGGAGCACGGATTGAACTATGAGCTATGATCTATCTTAGGCTTGATCACAATCTGATTACACCCTTGTTAAACTCTAGACATACACGTGTTGCGCGCAGATTTACTGTATTGCATTAAACTTGATTTCTCACCAACACGCAAGTGTTTGACGTTTATTTTAACACATGTTCAGGTTTGCAGTAGCTGTTTTGGAGCTTGTGGACACGTAGGAAGTTTTCTTTTATTTTGGACCTAGATTAAAATGTATCAAGACAAGTTTATGTTGATCGAATACTTTGCTTTATTATATAATGATTTTTGTTGATTTATGTTATCTTGTGTTGCGCTGCGCGCGCGCGATAAATGTGTATTAATAAATATTGACACCCAATAGTGTCACGGGTAATGAAACAAAATGTGGCACCCCGATGTATAATCCGCCTTTGGTCGGGGTGTGACAGATTGGTATCAGAGCTCGTTGACTTTAGGATAGGTGGTTAGACGTAACGACCTAGAAAACTTAAGTCCCCTCTCGCGCATGAGAGAAATCTTGTGTTTGCGCGCTTATTGTTAATTACTCGTTATTTACAAATATGCTCGCGCCTGCGCAGTATATGATTTTATGTTTTATTCCGCGATCTTTCGATTTTTGTTTATGTTCGTTTGTTGGAATTGAAAATCCGAGAAGTCATGGTGATACATGAATAGTTGACTTTCAATTCCCATTTACTTTATATTTTTAAGTTGAAGATTTAAAGGTCATGGTGATACATGAATTGTCAATCTCCAATGCTTATTTACTTATATTTTATATTGAGGATTGAAAAGTCATGGTGATACATGAATCGTCAATCTCCAATACCCGTTTGCTCGTATATTTTGTTTAAATTGAGAATTCGGAAGGTCATGGTGATACATGAATGGTCGATTCTCGATTCGAATTTATTACCTTTATTAAGTCTGCATATAAAGTCATTTACTTTACCTTAACTTTTGTTAGCAACTAGCTTCGCGAAACAAGCTTTAACAAGGTTATACTTTGCGCTAAAACGGTTTCTCAACATGATAAACTAAAACTAGAACTTTTATAGAATGCCTCCACTATCAGCTCGTCATCAGAGGAGAGAAGCCGCGCGCAGACGTAGGCAGCAACGTTCCCAGGAAATGGCCGCCGCGATTGCACAAGCCTTAAACCAAAACAATATCAACCGCTCTGGTTACAATATTAAATCCTTTCATGCGGGTAAACCTCCAAAGTTCACAGGACTTGAAGGAGCCACCATAATGCTCCAGTGGCTCGAGAAAATTGAAAACACTTTTCTCCATACCCATTGCCCTCCAAACCAGCGAACCTTATACGCCTCAAGTGTCCTGGAATCTAGAGCGCTTACTTGGTGGAACGGAGTAACTCATGCGCGTGGCGCAGAGGTTGCTTCTAGCATGCTCTGGGAGGAATTCAAGGAACTTCTGACGCGAGAATTCTGCCCTCCCAACGAAGTCAAGCGCCTCGAAGAGGAATTCTGGAACTTGAAGCAGTACAGTGGCGAAGCGCGCGAGTACGCGACGCGCTTCCACGAACTAAGTTTGCTTGTCCCTCACCTTGTTACCCCTTCCCGCCGAGCCATCGAAAAATTTCTTGGGGGTCTTCCCATGGAAATTCAAGATTCGGTATGGGCGAGAAACCCAGTAACCCTCTCTGACGCCATCGAGTTGGCTGCTGTGCTCAGCGACAACCATGTCAGAGCAGGAACCCTGTTCCTGCGGGGAACTGAAAAGACCAAACCCACCAAGACTGACCCAGAACCAACAGAAACCAAGCCAGAACCCTCAAACCATAAACGAAGGCGCAAAACCAATCATCAAGCTTACGCGCTTTCTAACCCACTCGTTGTCCAGCAACCCCTTTACCAACCTCCAGTATACGCGCTTAACCCACTGTCTAACTACCCAACTCCCCCTGTAGTCCATAACTATGCCTTAACTAATCCTGCACTCCCTACCCCGCCAACTAAGAAACCCTACACGGGAAATCAGCCCTTCTGCCCAACCTGTAAATTTCATCACCCAACTCAAGCCTCGTGTAGGCAATGTAACCAATGTGGCCGCGCTGGTCACTCTGCTGAGTACTGTAGAGTCCCTCCCGCCAACCCAATTGTGCAAACACCACCAACCTACCCGCAGAACCCACAACCAACATACCAGAATCCCCAACCAAGATCGTGCTTTAACTGCGGTGATCCCAGTCATTTCCGGAACGCGTGCCCGAGGCTACGAGTCCAGATTACTCAAGCAAATCCGGTGAACCAAATTTTGAACCAAGTGACGCGCTAACAAACTTATAACCGCGCACCGAGCGCAAGCGATTTATTGACGTAGTTAATGGTACATTTTTTTTTTATTTATTATGCATCTATACCTTTTGTTACTGGTGCCGATAGTTTTATTTCTCGCGCGTTCGAGCAGAAGCTCGCGCGACCGCGCATTTTGCTTAAGGAAAACTTGTTGAATTGGCTAATGGCGAAACTATTTTAATAAAATCATGGTTTGCACGCTTAACCTTAATGAAAACGATTTTGATCGACCTTATCCCCGTACCTTTTCCTTGCGCATCCTACTTGGAGATAAATTTCGGGACGAAATTTCTTAAAGTAGGGGAGACTGTAACATCTGCCCGAATCCGACCCGACCCAGATACCCGTTTTCTGATCCGATTCTTTTTATGATTTAAAAATTAATTATAATCTTTATAAATCTAACCTTTAATAAATCTTTATGTATATATATATATATTTTTAAATGTTTCTTCCGCCTCTCCTTCCTCTTCTTCTCTTTTCTTTCCGCCGTCCCGCCTTCTTTTCTCTTGTCGCCATTCCCCCCCCTTGTTTAACCCTTGAGCCTTGAACCCCTTTTTCTCTAACTCCTTGCTTGTCCTTTGGCTCTTCCCGCCTAAGGATGTCTGCGCAGCTCCACGCGCTAAACTCCTTACAAGGAAGCCTGTGTGAAGATTGACTGTTCCTGCGCTACGCGCTAGGAACTATAGTTCTTCCCGCGGCGCGCTAAGAATGATACTTCTCCGCGCGACGCGCTAAGAATTGTAGATCCTCCCGCGACACGCTGTAAATTGTAGTTCTTCTCGCAGCGCGCTAAGAATTGTAATTCTTCCCGCGACGCGCTAAGGATTTATGTTCTTCCCGCGACGCGCTAAGGATCAGTTCGTTCCGCGACGCGCTAAGGATTTGTGGTTCTTCCCGCAGCACGCTAAGGTTTGTCTGTGTCAGCCTTCTGTGTGTGCCTTCGCGCTCACGCACTCAGCTTTCTCGCGCTAAGTCTTGTGTCTCTTATCTTGATTTATCCAGCCATTTACCTTTGGTGATATCGTATCTTTTGTGCTGTTGACCTAACTTGCTTTGTCTGAAAAGTTGCTTTCGGCGCAGCATGCGCATCAATCCTATTGGTTGACAGAAAAAGGTGACTGACAATATCTTTTGAGATCTTCTTTTCCTTACCTTGAACAGTGTTTGCCTGACATATCCCATGTGCTGTGAACAGTAACCTGACAGCTTTTTCCCCTTTTCCTGCTGCCATATCTTTTGCTTAGATTTGGTGAGATATTTTCCCCTTTTTCCAGGATTGTGTTCCCTAGGGTTTGCCTACTTATACCCAGCCTTTTCTTTAACTTTTCACACACAGACACTTAATCTCTTCTCCTTCTCCCTGCTGAAGACCTTCGCAGCGTAGCCGTCAACATAACTCCAGCTCTCCTTGCCTCTGTTTTTCTCTCTTCTTTTCTGCCCAGATCTCGGTTAGTAAATGTTTATAATTTGTTTAAGTAACTCGATGCATATTACCTATGGTTAGTTATAATCTAGACACTAAAACCAATCGTTAAACCGATAATCTTTACTTATAGGTTAACTTGCTTGTTTGGTTCTTGCTTTATTTATCTTCATCGCACCGTTTATCATGTGAGTTATCTCGTACCTAATCCCTTTTTATTTTTAATGTTTTGGGATGTTCATGTGTTTATACATACTTAGAGTCTTAAACTGTTTATGAACTTTAGTCGCGCAGTGTCCCATGTGTTGAGGATGTTTACTTGGCTGTTATTTGTATGTGTGTATCATTAACCGCTTTGTTCGGCCTATTCCGAAGTTTTCATGGATCCATTGGATGAACACGGGAGACCAATCGTTTACGGTTTTCTTTGTTTACACTTGCACAGTATGTTTTCTCGTTTTTGTGCTCAATTGGGAGCACGGATTGAACTATGAGCTATGATCTATCTTAGGCTTGATCACAATCTGATTACACCCTTGTTAAACTCTAGACATACACGTGTTGCGCGCAGATTTACTATATTGCATTAAACTTGATTTCTCACCAACACGCAAGTGTTTGACGTTTATTTTAACACATGTTCAGGTTTGCAGTAGCTGTTTTGGAGCTTGTGGACACGTAGGAAGTTTTCTTTTATTTTGGACCTAGATTAAAATGTATCAAGACAAGTTTATGTTGATCGAATACTTTGCTTTATTATATAATGATTTTTGTTGATTTATGTTATCTTGTGTTGCGCTGCGCGCGCGCGATAAATGTGTATTAATAAATATTGACACCCAATAGTGTCACGGGTAATGAAACAAAATGTGGCACCCCGATGTATAATCCGCCTTTGGTCGGGGTGTGACAGCTACCACCTACAGGTTATCAGTTCTGTCACTACTGCTACCTCCTATTTTTGTCAGAACTCATTTTGACCCAAATGAAACGGATAGTTTTTTGAAAAGACCCATATTGGCCAGTTAGCTGACCTAACCTGTCCATTTTGCTATGCTTAATTTGACATATTGTTGTGTTTCATTTGTATCAACTATATCCATTGTTAATCTTTCTTTGGTGTAGATATTGGCTATTTTGATAGGATGTATAACATTAATGAAGCAGTTGATATGCATGTTTGATGCACCACTCTACTTCTTCGGTCTTCACTGATAGCTTAGCTGCTTGATTAATTTTGTTTTTCTATATTTTTTCCACCATTTCCTTGCTAATTGACTAGAAATTTAATAATCACAGAATATCATAGAATCGCATTACAAGTTAAATATGCCATTTAATTACTTGAACATATACTATTTATGTTGTCTACAATTCATATGCTTTAAAAAATCATTCTAATGGTTTTAAGTTTTAGATTCCTTAGTATCGTGAGTTTTTTTACTTGTGATTGGTTAGGTTTGCATTCTACATTGGTTGTGATGGAGCAGGCCTATGACATGACTGTGTGCTACTTCCGCGTGACGTCGTTGAAGTTGAGTTTTTAGAAATGTTGGCTTCTAATGGGTCGTTGGGTTAGATGGACGCGACATCGATTCGGGAAAAAAAAGCCATAAGAGGTACACATTTACACACTTTTGAACTGAAGCCGTGTCGGTTTAAGGTGAAACACAACTTGAACAAGAAACCGAAACCCAAATAAAATAATGGAGCTTACTGGTAATATGAATGGTCACGACAGCTAGGTGCATTAAATATTTCTTTTTAATTTATTTTTTTGTTTCGTGTATTTATCTTAGAACAATTACAAGTTTTGATGTTTACTGGGATAATAATGTAGATATGATTATGTTCATTTTGTTTGGGGTTTTTTGTTTTTTTATTTGTTGTATTTGATAGTTTTCATAACCATCCTAACTAAATTGTTTCTAAGAATATAATTTTTCAGTTTTACAAATTCATGGAGGATAGCATGAAAAATTTACTCAAGATATTAATTTATAGTCATATAAAAGTTCTCTTTAAATTTTCATTTGTTTTGTTACAACATATAAACTACTGAATAATGAATAGTTGAAATATCATAAACCAATTTATTAAAATTTTACTTTATCTTGCATATATTTTGGTTACCATATCCCTTTGTAACAAAAAGTCAGAAAGACACAATCTCACATATTAGGTAGCGTTTGTTATGCAGTAATGACAGGCGAAATGGAATGATTCATTACGTGGGGATGAAATAAGAGGTGTTCGGTTGCACAATGGAATGGAATCATCCATTACACATGTAATTCTATTCCATCAAAACCATTCCTTCCCACCCCATTCTTTTTTTTCATTACATTCCTCCTTCAACCTACTTTCTCAACAACATCATCATCTAAAAACAACCACCGCCACCACCACCACCACTACCATAGCCACACCATCATCTGACCACCACCGCCACTGTCACCACCACCTCCGCCGCCACCACCGTCGCTGTCACCACCACCTGACCGCCACCGTCGCCATCACCACCTTACCACCAAAGCTACCACTGCCACCATCGTCCCCATAACGACGACAACCATTGTCACCGTCGCCACCCGACCATAACCGCCACCACCACTATCACTGCCTGGCCACCACCACCGTCATCACCAACCTACCACTGCTATCACTACTAATGCTACCATCGCTTGACCACCACCACAACCACCACCCCCGCCGCCTGACCGCCACCACCACCACCATCGCCACCGCCACCACCATTTTCATCTCCAGAGCTACCACCACCTTCGCCATTTCAGTTTTATTTTTTTGTAAATATATATATATATATATATATATATATATATATATATATATATATTGGGATAGGAATATTTTTATTATTTCTATTTCATTCCTAAATTTTTTTCGGATACCAAACAACAAAAAGTAATTATTTATTTCATTCACATATGTTAACCAAACAAGACAAAGGAATGGTAATGATCAATTTCATTCATTTGTCTATTCTATTCCTTCTCCCATTCCATTCCCCCTTCATTCCATTCATTTCAACCAAACATACCCTTAATGCTTTATCAGTAATACTTTTCATCGTTTTATGTTTGTTTTACTGTTGGGGCTCATTTTTTGTTAACTTAAAAGTGTGTACTTTTGTTTGACACATTTTTTTTTTAATTTTGTTAATAATGATGAGAAATACATTTTTTTCTTCATATTATTACATAAAATACCCGTGCACCTGGTGGGTACAAGTATAACGCCTTGAGATAAGAAAATTCTGCTTAAGTTTAAGAGAAGATGGTTTCCCGTTGTAGTTTGTTTTGCAATAACCATCAACAAAAATTAAGGCCAGTCTCTAACAAGAGTTATCATATACTACATGGTTTTTACACATGACCTATGTAGCCTTATCAACAGTAAGAAAAACTTGAAATGCTAATTTTGTATAAGCAACGTAAAGTTACAAACAAAACAACAAATATAGTTTTGCATTCGTTATTACTTACACATTCTAATTATTATTTTTTTATTTTTTATTTACACGTTTTTTGTTACATTAATTCTATAACAGGGTAACTGAATTCAGGTTTATGTCAGCAAGGCTAGGCTTGTATTCCAAAGTATGATATATTATCTTGGTGAGAACATGGTGTTGATTGTTAGGAAGGCTTCACTAGGATTAAAAGAAACTTCCGTTTAAATTGAAAAGAATGTAGTTTCTAGCTGCGGTTTGTTTTGCAATGATTATTAATAAAAGTCAAGATCAGTCTTTAGCAGGAGTTGACATATACCCGAGAGACGCTTTATCAAGAGTTAAGAGTGTTAAAATACTTATATTAGACATCGAAGGTAAACTTACAAATAAAACAACAAATAAGGTTTATAAGAAAGTATTTTGTAGTTTACGAATTTTATATTTTCAACTTTTGATTATGTTTCTAAATATTGCACTTTGAATGTTATTTTGGTTTAACTTTATGTTTGACAATCATTTTTTCGTACCAGTCTTATTTGCAACTAAATATCATGTTGCCGTCCCAAAAGAACATATTACAAATTATGTTGTCCTTTCATATTAAACGTGTTTGTTAGAAGATTTCTATATTTCCACCCGTGTCGTACACGGGTCAATAACCTAGTATCTAATAAAACAACCCAATTTAAAGTTTCACATGTAAAGCTTGACTGCACTTGTGTGCCCAAACATGAAATTTCCTTTATTCAATTTGAAACATGAAATTTACTTAATGAAACCCACTTGACCCGTTTTATTTTTAATTCTTTTTGTAATATGTGCTATATGTGAAAATTAAATTGATTTAAGTATTTTATTTAACCCCTTATCTTGAAAGTAAGATTTATAACAAAATTTTCCTTATTTATCTTTCAAATGTGGACCTTCTAGCAGGCCTTTCTTCTTGATTGAATTGCATATTCATTAAAACCTTCAATTGAGTGGATTGCAACTTCTGATCTTAAAGATCAAAGTGCAACATTTGTGAAGCACCCATTTTATCTAATGTAATTCAGATATTTATATTTTAGCTTTCTTTTTTCTTTTTGCAAGAGCATAAGCTCATTCAAAGGCATGGTGACAAACACTAAGGGTAAAATTTCATACATCAACCTATCAACCTACTATGCGTGTCTGTTATAAGTATTCAGCGGGAGTTATTATTTTGGAGTTAATTAGAGATATAACATAACCTAAATCGTTCTGTTTCTAATTTGCATGTCATAAGGTTAAATTAGTGAACAATGGCTATTTTGAAATTTTACTACTTGCTGATGATATTGATTTGTAAATTGTAAACGGGTCAACCTTTGACAGATTTTCCTAACAAGCCGAAGTGGACTCAAGGTTCAGGTCAGATTTGAGCTTAAAGGGATGTAAATATTTTGATAACGGATCAACTTTCAGTTTTTTCTGTTACGGTTCAGTTTGTTTTCTGCTACAGGTAAATAGTATTTAAGAATATTTGCAGGAGGATTGAATTGTTGAAAATCTTTTAAATATTTGCAATTTACATGTCAGGGGCAATTTGATCACAAGTTTAAACGGGTGAGCCACGTTAATTTCGGGCCAAAATTGAAAGTTTTGGTCAAAAGAGACATTTCGGACAGATTTGAAGGTTATGCTTAAACCATATGAAGGGTGGTCAAAATTAAATTGAAATTGGAGAAAACAATAAAAACATATGTAAATTTACTTTTTATATTATATAAGATGAATTTCATTTCAAAATTCTTAATTAATTAATAACTTTAAGAAACTGTTAAAACCAACATTTTAATATTATTTAATAATAATTTTGTCACTTATAACATGTATTTATATAATTACAATTATGAAAATTAGTTTTTACACATATCTAAATTGTTTTTACACATATTTAAATTTGTATATGATTTATTAATTACATATATGTAAACTTCTGATTCATATATATAAACAAAAAGTCTTATATAGAAAACGTTAAAACTACTTTATAACAATAATTATATATAAAAAAATTTAAAAAATTGTAAAAAAGTAGTTTGTTGTTAAGAGTTCTTTAAGTTCTTAAGTTTTTTGGATTCTGAAATGAAACCAACCTTATATATACATATATCATAAGTTTTACTTGTGTGGTCTAGAAATGAGCTCGCGACGGTACCGGTATCGATCTCGAAATTTTAAAATATATTTGGTACCGGTACTGAAATGTTGGTTCGGTACTGGTATTTCATGCAAAATTCGAGAACAACTGCAAATTGTATCGGTACCAAAAACTCAAAACTTAGTACCGAAACGGGTATTGGTACCAATCGGTACAAGTTCCAAATTTGCTCATCCCTGACGTGTTCGTTGATCCTGTTATTTTTTTGGTTTGTTTTTGGAAATGTATGTTAAACATAATTGATTTTCTTAAATGCAGATTTGTTGAATCGAATTTCGTGTATCACATGAGTTTTTAACCTAGTGACTAATAAAATTATCAAATACGTGTCAGTGTATACATCAAATTTCAATCACAGAAAAGTATATTAAAGCGATGTATTCGGATTTTTGTATCACAAGTCTACGTAGTGTATGCTACACTCGTTACACGTGTAACCAAAACATTGAAGATTAAGTTATTCTGGGAGATTATTAACAAATGGTCAAATGCTTGTCAGTCGTCAAATCAAGTGGAATTCATAAGCTATGTGGACCCAAGTTGACCCGATCCACACGGTTATGTTTTGTTTTATAAAAAAAGATTCTTTTGAACCGGTTCAGGATTTTGTCACAACACGCGGAGAATTAGGTGAATGTTTCAATTGGCGTTTCTTAATATGATAATGGGCCCACTAAATAAACCGGTTAATACTAACTCGGCCCATATCACACTATAGGCTTAAACAAATTATTATATTGTAAAGATGAAAAAAAAATACAGAACCGGGTATAAAACCCGGGTTTTTGCTACCCGAACCCGAAACTGACCCTACCTGTAAAATACGAATAGGATATGCATTTTAGTACCAATACTTGTACCCGGAACCGAACCCAATTTGTATTCGATAATACTCGAAAACCGGATGTGGTTCCAACACGGAACCGAGTTTTTCCAATACCTGAAACCGGGTTTTTGCAAATACCTGATCTATACTGGAAAATATCTGAAATACCCAAAAAATACCAAAGAAAGTGCAACCCCTTAAAATACCAATCTATACATGAAAATACATGGGAAAAAAATCCGAATATAGGGTTATTCAATATCCGGAAATAGAGTATTCAAATACTTTATTTTAGAATACCCGGTGCTATACACGTCTCGGACTTGAACCCGACCTGGATATGGATAATACCCGATTTTTCAATACTCGGGCGTAACTGAACCCGGTTCCATACCCGAACTCAGGTATTAGAAAAACGAGATTTGTGCACCTCTATACTAGGCATCTATCTTTATATATGAAATTTAATTACAAGACATATTTTTTCTTAAATTTTATTTACTTTTCAAAATGTTCTATCTCAAACTCTCCATCTCTCTCTTTCCTACTTACAAACACATATTTTATTATTTTTCCTTATTTCTTTTCATTCACAGCAAAAAAAAATAGAGAGTTGAATATGAGTATCTAAATATAGAGGTGTACATCACTTTTTGTTGATCACGTATAGCTCTCTCTATGACCACTCACTCACTGTCATAACCCACACATAAGTGTTGACATGAAGGTTAACGACTTACTATTTTTGGTAAAGAACAATAGAATATTAAAGACGGAATCAATAATACTCTAAGGGTATGTTTGGCAAAATTAGTTGGTTGCTGTATCTAGAAGCTGTTGGCTAGTAGCTGGAAGCTGGTGGCTGGAAGCTGTAGCTGGTAGCTGTTAGCTGTAGCTTTTTAGATATTTATAGATGTTTGGCAGAGTAGCTGGAACTTTTAATAAAACGTATAAAATTACTAAAATGGGCATAACTAAAATCAATAATAGTAAATGTATTTATTTTGGAAGGTTATTTAAGTAAATTATCATACTAAAAGCTTGTAGCTCTTTCTAAACGCTACTAGTAGAAGCTTTAAGCTTTTTTTCCTGACCTAAAAACTTCAAGCTTCTTGAACCAAACATAGCTTTTAATTGAGTAGGAGCTTTTTCTTAAAAGCTTAAAGCTTGTAGCTCCTAAAAGATTCATGCCAAACATACCCTAAATGTTGCTCAAGGGACATGAAAGTAACAAACACACAAAGTAACTCAGAATATTTCCATATATATTGCGAAAGATACAATGAAAATCAATTAAGGTTTCTAGGTGGAATGTATGGATTTATGGCAGCTTTCAGGAGTGAGGCAGCCATCAAATCACAATATTCTCGTTGTCACCTTGTTGTCAGGCTGCCCTAAATTATTCCTGTTATAGGCCCTGCCCTGACATCTGACATTCCCTTTAGAACCCACCCTAATGATTGAAACATAATCAAAAACATATTACAAAAGTAACTAAGTGTAAACAGGTCTTCGAGCAAGCTTTGCAGCTTTTGTCTTTATCGAGCTGACCTGGTAACCACTAAGTGTGTTGGGGAACAGTTCCTCAGGCAAGCTTTACTTATAATATTTTCCTTAGAAAATATTCATCTAGCAGACTTCAATCCTCTTGACCACATCAAACTTTGCTCGATATAGTCCTACGGGAAAACTTGTTCTTTAGAGATTCCTTCAACCTTTTGTTAACTTAACTTATTTGAACAAACTTAAGTGTGCTGGTAACACTGTAGCTTGCTCAAGGTTAAACCTTGCTCGTAAGAAGCCCTTAAGTAAATTCTTTATCAACTTCCTTCAAGCTTGATGGGACCATTGTTTATTATGAATAAACCTTGCTAGATCTTTCAAAAGACTTGGTTTTAGCTTGGTATAGTCAAGAGTTTGCTAGGAAACAAACCTTGCTTAACTTTGAAGAACAACCTTGCTAGACAAAGAGAACCTTGCTCGTTCTATCACTTAAGAGGAATTCTAGAAAATAACCTTGTTAGGAAAGCAAAATACCTTGCTAGATTAAGTAAAAGCTTGATGGGATTCCTGAGTTTGCTCGGTTTCCATACTTAGCCATTTTCAGGGAGGTTGAGAAGATTCCAATATTCTTTAGGTCATTTCTCGTCCCAACAATCTTCCCCTAGATTGGAACATCCTCAGCTGTAATAAAACACCTATTAGGTTACATACACTTATTAAAATACACATCAAATTCTCAAGAAAGGAAATTACATATCAAAATGAAAAGATTACATTAAAAATTCTGTCTCAATGACATTAAAAATCAATCCTATTCTACACGTTGTATCTTCATCTTCTAGAACTTGAAGCTTTCCTTCTTCTACCCAATCTAACCGATGCGAATTTTCTTTCAATAGAAATAACTGACTGTGGTGACGATGCTGGGAGGGCAGAGTCCATTTGATTATATCCTCTAGATCTTCCACATGCAGAAATTCAAGGTCAGTGTCTTCCTTTATGATGCCCAGGGCCAGTCCATTTGAGTTTCTAAGAATGAAGGATTTATCATGTTCTTCAGATACAATGTCAGTATTCCTTTCATTCCTTTGGACTTCATGATTTGGTCTGGTCATCTGCCGCCTCATACACAAACATTCTTTCAAGTTGGCAAGAGGATTGTAGTATTTGTTCTTCTGTTGGAAAAAAGCTTCAGTTAGTATGATGTCCATAATATTTCTTTGCCTTTTCTTTCTTTCAAACTCACAATTCCAATTTCCTCTTCCTGTTCAGCATAGGAACCCTTTTCTTGCTTGATCTCTGAGATGTTTGGACAATTCATTTTGTTGCTTCCTGGCAAAGGTCTGCCTGTTATGGTAGTCATACAAGCTCAGTCTAGCCATCTCTTCCAACTGCTCCTTCTTGAAGTCCATGAAATCATCTTTGAATATTATATGCCTCAATCACCACTCTTCATAATTAATTTCATCGAATCAGTTTTTGCATCAAAATAGAGCTTCTTTGGTAGGTCCACCTCAAATGGTGGCCTTTGTTGTCTTTGTTGTGAAGCTCTAGTGGTTGGGATTGGAACACTTACATTGGAGGACCTAGAAGTCTACTACTTTTTAGGAATAGGATCCCTCACAAGCCCAGACTTCTCAAACATCTCAACAATCTTCTCCTTGGGCAACATGACCAGATTCAAATAGTTTTCTCCTTCCTTGGCCAATGTAGTGATTATGCCCATTATTTCTTCATCAGTTGGACCAACAGGGACACATCTTTACTCATGAATAGGTTCTCCCCTGGGCCCACACTGAATTGCAATAATCTTCTCTGTTCAGCTTCCAGCTTCTCTCACTCAACTTTCTCAGAATAAAATAGTTCCTTTAATTGATTTGTTTCCCAAGTTATCAAATACACCTTCAGCCATGCCCTTGCTAAGCATCAATCCCTTTAAGGTCTTGATCTTGTTCTCATCATCCCAGGGCTCAACAGGCTCAACATGCTCTACAGGTTCCTCCTTCACAATCACTAAGGGAGGAGCCTTCGATGATTTAGATTTTTGTTGATCAAATTTGGCCTTTTCAGACTCATACATAGTTAATTTGTCTTATTAGCTCAAATCCCTTGTCTCTTCTCCTCCACCCCTAGCCTCCATCAATCTGTCAAATAATTTTATTTGTTCATCCTCCCAGTGCATCTTTTCCTTTTCAGCTAGAGTCATCAGTTTTGGTCTTTTGTGGCCTTTTCAAAATCAACTCTCCTTGAGATTCTCTTGAAGTGTGTTTCAATTTGTTTCTTGCTAAGACTATCCACCACTTCAATTAATATCCCATGATCAATCAAAAACATACACCTCCCACCATGCTTGCTATACATCTTTTCAAGTTTATCTTGTTGGTTACCAGCCTTCTGTTTCAGTCTTTCCCATTCTTCTTTCTTTACTCTTTCAACAGTTGCATTATAAGCCTTCTCCAATTCTTCAAATTTCATAAGGCTAAGTTTTTTGCCATACAAGCCATGAATTCTCAAATAGTTAAGAAACTTTTGATTTTCCCTATTCTTCCTTTCCATCTTCTTCTTGTTAGCCTCCACCTCTGCATCAATTAACTCCTGCAACTCCTCATCAGTCATTGGAGCTAGGGTCTTAAACTTGTAACCATGATTTATTAGACTTTAGTTTTTGAATCTTTCTTTTTAGCTTCATCCAACATAGTTTGTATGTTCTCCCTGTGTTCATCAGTCATTTCAGTGTGTGGAGAGTCAAAAGTATCATCATTATCTTCTTCAGATAAATCTTCAAGTACATTAATCCTTGGTTCTTTCACCACATTATCAGGATTGGTTATTTTAAGGGGAATGGCATGAACTGGAACATCCTTGATATGACTCTTCTTTCTCTTGGGGGTAGGTTTATCAACATTTTCACTTTTGTCACCCTTGTTCCTTTTTCTTGAATACTTCTTTCCATACTTACCCCAGTTTTCTGGATCCTATTCTTCTAAATTTTCCCTCATATCATCATCAACTTCTTTAGTCCATTTTTCTGCCAATATTTTCAAAATGGTTTTAGCATCATATTCATCCGGAACCACTTGCCTCTCATCATTTTTATTTTCTGGCTCATCAGTGGCTTGCTCAGGTGTTTTAGGTCCAACTTGTTTGAAATTATAGATGACCAGAGCTAATGTGTTATCAACTTCTTCCATTTTTTGTAAATTTAGCAGACTTTCAATAACTTCCGGGTCCAACTCCCCCTCTTCATTCAAATTTTTATTCAGTTCAGCTTCCTCCAACAAAATTTTCTGTTGTTCAGTTTCTTTATCAGTCAAGGATCTTGTGTTCCTTTCTCTTTGTATCATCTCCTCCACAATATTATCGTCAGTTTCAGCAACAAATTTACCTTCATCCTACTTCTCTCCTCATCAATAGTATCCCTTACCTCAGTTGATTCATTGGAAAATTATCAATTTGTTCAAACAAATCATCCAACTCTTCATCCATAGTTTTATCAACATTTTCATCATTGACAGACTTCTCAACCTCATCCTCCTTCTGCTTCTTCATAAGAGATTCAACATTCTCAAAATCACCATATATCACATTTAACTCCTCCTCATCAGCAATCTCATCACCTATCACATCATCAACCACATCATCTTCAATAGGTTTATCAACATTCTCAGTTACATCCATCTCTTCATCCACAATCACCTTCTATTTCACAATCTTCTCACTTTCATCATTCTTTTCCACATCATACTCCTGCTCTCCACCATCTGACTCATCAGCTTCATAACCACCTTCCTCATTCCCCTTCTCCTCATCCTCATCATCTTCACCACCACTGCTTCCATATATATCACACAAAATTTTCAAAGTATCCTCCCTCACCACATTGACATCATCCCTAATCACATTGACAATATGTGGATTCTCTCCCTATTTGGTACAGCTGAGGTCTTCTCAACCTCAGTTACCAGGGATTGAATCATTTGTTGTGCCTGTGCCAACAGGGATTCCAATTCATTGTTCCTCTTTATCAGTACCTCATTTTCCCTTCTCAAATCAACATTTTCAATTATAACATCCATGTATCTTCCAAATAAATGGGCACCAGGGGAAGGAGAACTAGGAGATGAAGATGGGAATAGGTCAGGTATATTGGGTTGGGGTTGGATGGGTTCACGGGGTGGGCTGTTAATGATGTTAGTGCTTGTTGAGGGTAATGGGTTAATGGTTCAAATTATTAGTTAAAAAGTATGAATAATTTCAAAGGTTGGGTTAATGGGTTGGTAAGTGTTTTGTGATTAGGTTGGTGATTGATATGGTGTGTTATGTTGGTTTATTAGGTGGGCTCTGACATGTTGAGGAATGTATGATTCATGTATGGCCGGTCTTGGGTTAGGGTTAGGTCTAGGTTTTGGGTTTGGTATAGGTTTAGTGGTGATGTAGGTGGGGATGGGATGTATAGTTCATGTTCTTGGTGTTGAGGTGGTGAAAGGTTTTTGTTTAAAGGCTGGTTTTGGGGTGAGGTAGGTGGTGTAGGAATAGGTTGGTCTAGATTCCCCCCCTGAGCCTCTGCATGAATTTCTTCCTCAACAATCAAATTATCACCTCCTCCATCATCATCATTAATATCATCTCCACCATCAAAACCATCATCTCCATCATCAGAATAGGAATTATCTTTATCTTCACTTTCTTCCTCCTCAGAACTCCCCCTAGGTGATTCTGGAACATCCATTATTTCCAAATCATGATTCAATAACCACAAAAGCACATTGATATAAATCTATTTATACATCTAGAATCCCGTGTAAAGTTGTGTTTCTTTAATGTTTTGAGTTCGGTTTGATTCATGTTTCGTTAATCTTTTATTATTTAAGGTCTTGAGTCAAGTTTATTTGATATTTATCATGTTTTTAATCTTTTGGTGTCTTGCATGTTAAATCCAATTCTTTCTATCATTTCATAATATGTTTGAGTTTGTTTTGCTCGTTAATGATTTCATGATTACTTCATTAATGTTTTGTTATGTTTTCATATATGTGGTGGCTTGGAGTAACAAGGGAAGCAAGTTCTAGAAGGTTCTAAGCGTTACTTGGAGTTTAAGGAAGATAATTATCAAGATTTAATAAGATCAAACAAGAAAAAAAGCAAAAAAATCCGAAATTCCCAAGAAGGGCGCCGCATCGCGCTAAGGCAAGGGCCAAGGCGGTCGCGGGGTGCCTAGGGCTCCCTGGTCAGCACGTTTTGCAAGTTACAAGGCCCAGTTCATTTAATATATAAAGGGTTATAACCTAGCCGATATAAGACTTTTGGCAGCCGATTTTGAGAGGTTTTCCATGGTTTTGAAGGTGATTTGAAGCTAGGAACTAAGGAGGATCAAGAGAGATTTCATCCGGGTGTTCGAGGATCAATTGCAAAGGGTTTTATCGCTCTAACTTTCGTTCCTTGTTCATTATTTGTCATGTCTTTCCTCTTTGTTTTTAATACTTGTTTGGGATTATTTTTAATAATGATTCTAGGCTAGACTTCATGTCTACCTAGGTTTGATGAACATGTTTTTGACTTGATTCTTTCTTTGGACAATTGTTTGATTATGGTTTCGTTAATTTAATAGTAAAAGACTTGATTTTGTATTCATGATATGTATGAGTGTTTATTATCTTGGTTGATTATTAACTATTGCTTCACATGGATTTTGTTTTCTATTGATTGTGTTCTTTAGATCTTAGGGTTCATGTTTAATATTTACTTGGTGTTTTGATTATTATGGTTAAATAGGCCTATTAGATCATAGAAGTTTGTTGATAGTTGGTTAGGGTTTTAAATGTTTTGCTAAATTCCAATAGCTGTAAGGTGAGGAGTTGTTCATGTGTCTTGGTCAATTGCATGCTAGGATAGTAGTGACAATATTCTTGCTTATTGTGTTGATCCATGTTCATGATGTCATGTTTATCTAGTCAAGTTATCTCGGGTTTAGTGTTTCGTAAGATTGCTTGCCTATGATACTATTAATTAACCATATTTGATGAATTTGCGGAAATCAATATAACTGATTGCTTAATAATCTAATAACTTTTCTTTGGGATGTCGTTTGATTCAGTCAAGGGTCCTATAGGGTTTGTCAGATGAATACGTTTAGAAATCAGTTTCCATAATCATGTTATTTGTCCATTGCTTGATGATTGTTGATGCATGGGATTCTTACCTAGGTAGATTCCTTTTCTTATTGGTTTCGATCTTGTGTTTAGTTGCTTGTTTCTCGTTTACTTGTTTATTTAATTTCTTAGTTAAATATTAGTTTTAAAATCCCCCTTAAAACATTAATAATAAATAGTCGTGTCGTAAGTCGAGTCTAATTAGTTAATTTACGTAATTTATAGAGTCCTGTGGGTTCGATATTCCGGACTTACTTAGATTTAGTACAATTGACCGGTTCACTTGCCGGTGTTTTGTTTAGTTGAGTCTTAGGTCTAGTTTTTATTACTTGTTTAATTTAGTTAATATTCAATTGACTGTTTTCACCACATCAAGTTTTTGGCGCCGTTGCCGAGGAATTTTAGCAATTGCGTTATTAGGTTTACTAGGATTTATCTGCTACATCCGTGCTATTTGTTTTATTTTTTTGTTTGAGTCGTAGGAGTCTAATTTAAGTTTTAGTTATTTTAGTTTAATTTTAAGTATTCGAGTCTACTCACTCGGTCTTTTGCGATTTTCAGGTTTATGCCACATTTTCGCTCGCAAGGACCACCACTAGCCGATATTGAATTTTCTCCGTTGAAGTCTGAGGCTAGTTCGTCACAAAAATCATCTCCGCCCAGGTCACCACCAGAAACTCCGAAAAGTCAACCAGACGTCCCAATGGCCGACAATAGGACAATTGCTGCTCAAGCCTTCGATGGCTTAACCAGAAACCAATTGTGCATCGTCGTTCCCGAGATCAACAACCCCAACTCGTGGCAAATTCCGTCATACGTCACGAACAACATCGTTCAAACTAATATGTTTCGTGGGCGTGATGACGAGGATCCACCGGCTCACATTAACCGACTTTACCGCGTTCTTAAAACTTTTAATTTAGAAGGTGCTACCGAAGATGCTATTTTCTTACATCTGTTTTTGCGTTTTCACTTGCAGGTAAAGCAGCTACTTGGCTTGACACTCAGCCACCTGGCATGTTCACCACTTGGGAAGTATTGCGTTCAGCTTTTATCAAAAGATACTTCCCACCGGCTAAAGCGGCTATTCTTCGTGATCAGATTCACTCGTTTCACATGGAACCGGGGGAGAAATATTGTCATGCTTGGGAGCGTTTTCAAAACATGCTAGCTCGATGCTCACAGAATGGTCTCACACCATGGGCTCTCGTGGAGAAATTTTACAACGGGCTAAACTACGAAGCCCAATTCAGTTCGACACGGCCGCGGGATGAAGCTTACTGGCGAGGAAAAATGTCACCGAGTGTAACGAGATGTTTGAGAGCTTCGCCCAATCGGACCTTGCCAAAGTGCCACATCGCGGGAATTCCACTCCCGTTAGAAATACATCCTCATCCGCTCAAGGTGTACACCAGGTTAATATGGATACTAGTGTGGCAGCTACTTTGAAATCACTAACTCGAGAGGTTAAGGAGCTGAAGGCAAAGGTGGACAGGTGTGAGTTTTGTAGAAGTGGACATGGTACATTGGAGTGCCGGTGATGAATCAACATGTCGATTTTGTTGCTGGTCAGAATAGGTTTCCCAATAATTACAACAACAATAATTAGAATTGGAACACCTACAAAAACCCGATTCAGAATAATTCCAACTGGCGTCCGTCATGCGCACTGCCCGGATTTCAAAATTCTTATGCTTCAGCACAAGGTCAGTATTTTAATGATAATAATACCAGTAGTACTAATGTTCAAAATAATATGAAGGATTCGAATGGTGTAATTGGACGTTTGGAAGAGATAATGAAGCAAATCCTGGAGAGAGATCAAGTTACACAGAAGAAGTTGCGAAGCACGACAAGAATCAACAATCTTCTATTCTCGATATTCAAAGAACTGTTGGTGATATTGCTCGTCATTTAGAAGAAAGGTCTCCAGGTCAGTTTTCGGGTATTTCTCAAACTAATCCGGCTGCTCAATTGAAAGCCATCTCCACTCGTAGTGGTAGGGTTTTTGGTCCAGAGATAGTTAGTAAAGAAATAGGGAAAAATGGGGACGATGAGTTGATAGATGAGGAGATAGAGGTAGAGGCTCCGGGTAAGTCACAAGTTTCAACACCAATTATTGAGCCACTAGTTGAAAAGAAGCCGGTTGGAGTTCGGCCAACACCTCACGTCATTAACCCTGCCTATGTCCCGTATCCCGCCCGTCTAAAACATCAACTGTATACGAAAGATTACGGGCATTTTCTCAATATATTTAGCCAATTGAATGTCAACTTCCCGTTCGTCGAAGTCCTCCAGCATATGCCTAAATATGCCAAGTTTTTGAATGACCTTCTTAAAAGAAAGGATAAGTTGGAGGAGCTGTCGACTGTACCGCTGAATGGATAGTGTTCTGCAGTAGTCCTTAATAAAGTACCGGAGAAATTACCCGACCTCAGCGTTTTTACCATTCCATGCCTTTTCGGAAGTGACACGACGTGTCAAGCATTGGCCGATCTTGGAGCTAGCATAAACCTCATGCCATATTCCTTGTATGAAAAGTTGGGTCTCGGAGAGCTCACCCCTACTCGTATGACGTTGTCTTTAGCCGATCGTTCCGTTAAGTATCCGAGGGGTGTCGTGGAAAATTTGCTCGTTAAGGTAGATAATTTGGTTTTTCCCGGAAATTTTGTTGTTTTAGATATGGAGGCCGACGAGAGAGTTCCTATTATTTTGGGTCGTCCATTCTTACGTACCGCTAGGGTGATCATCGATGTGTTTGAAGGCAAGATCACTCTTAGAGCCGGCGATGATAGTGCCACTTATTTGGCGAAGTCCATGAGACATCCGAGTGGTCAAGACGGTCTTATTGATTCATGTAATCTAGTTTACTCGATAGAATCATTTAACTCGGGCATGGGTCCTAGTCTTGACGATTCCCGTTCGGTAAGTTTTAGTGTGAAAAAGGAGCGAGCGGTTTCTAGTTCTCGGGTAATGGTGAAGCGTGTTGGAGAAAGAGGTGGTGGTAAGCGAAAGATTGAAAGGGTTCGTGGGGTTAGAAAGAAGAAGACAAAGGTTGATGAATGGTCGGATCATGATTCTTGAGGGCATTGGAGTTCTACCGAGGTGGAGGAAGCTCCGTCCGCCACGTGATTCACATAACATGGGTTCTTGAGTGAAAAATCAAGTGTAGAGTTTGTATATTTTATTATTTTTATTTTATTTTCTTTGAGTCCCAAGCGTAGTTTTTTGTAGTTTTTCTTTGTTTTTGTCTTTTTGAGTTTTGCTAGTTTGGATATTGAACGAGCTAGAGAGACGATTCCTAAGGAAGAGTATATTGCAAAAGATAAGTATGGGGATGATGGAGCAGCTGAAACGTATACTTTATATTTATTATTTGCTGCTAATTATTCATGATATATTTGTCGGTTGATGTGAAACACTTTAATTGCATAATATCTATCAGTTTGATAAGATATATTTTTGGATATGTTTGTTTCGTTTGGCCGTGTACGTTCGTGTGTGAGAGAAGGAGTTACTGTTTTGCTGAGCACGTTCGTAGTTGGAGGGCATCCATGGAAAAAGACTTTGGCATCATGTTTCATTCGCATATTACCAGCTAAGTCTTTTCCATTATCTAGCATGTTAACTTTTTATTTTTATTTTGCTTTAGTTTTTATTTTTAGTTTTTAGTTTTTTGTAGTCCGACTTTATTTTTAATTTTATTTTCATTTTAAGTTGTCCTTATCCTTGCATTGAGGACAATGCAAAATTTAAGTGTGGGGATATGATATTTGAGTCGTAGTATAATTTTGCTTTAAATTAAGAAAAACAAAATTGAAAAATGTTTAAAAATTGTAACATCCTATTTTGTGGATAAAAATAAAATATTTGGAATAAGTAGCGAGTAAATGACTCATGGAGATATGAGGTTTTAATCTAAACGAGCGTTCGACGTAAATCGAATATCGTTTAAAATAATATAGAAAATGAATATAATAAAGTTATTATTATTAACAAAAAGAAATTAAAAAAAAGGGAAAGTGCACGGGTGTTTGTGCTAGTGTGCTATGGTGTTTTGTTTATAATAATAATAATAATAATAATAATAATCTTTAGTCTAGGAAGTAAGAGACGTGGATAGATGACAAATTTCATATAATTGTTTATTATTATTTGTAGATAAGATTGAAAATTTTATCGATGAAGAAACCGTGGCCACCAAGAAATATAGTAATATTAATTCTCTAAAAATATGTATGAAAGTCTTTTAAGTCTTTTATCCAAAAAAAAAACATATGGAGAGCTAGTTAGATGTGAGCATAACATAGGATTAAGCAAACAAACATCATAGTATCTATTTTGGAGACGAAAGTAACAGGTTGTTGTCTACCCTTCGATTACTCACTAATAACAAGAGGTAAGTATACGGACCATAATCATGTTATTTTTACCAGCGTTTTATATATGTTTATTTTGATATGCATATATATGATTATTTGAGAAATGATTGTGGGTCCAAGTATGTGAATTAATGTGTGGCTCAAAAAGAGGCTATAAAATAAATATGGTGGTATGCCTCTAATAAAAATACAGGTTACGAGTCCCGAGGGTTTCGGTGGTTAGAACCCCCAAAATATAAATACTATATATAAAAGATTTCGGGAGTTGAAATCTCAAGGAGTTTGGGTGTTGAACTCCAAATATAAAAGGGGAGTTAATAACCCTCATGGGTTAAAAATGAGCTCATTAGGAATTCGGTGTTGAATTCCAAAGAATAATAAGGAGTAAAAATAAGGATTTCGGGTCTTGAAATCCCAAGGAATTCGGGTGTTGAATTCCCAAAGAATAACGTGGAGTGAATATAAGAATTTCGGGTGTTGAAGTCCCAAGAAATTTTGGTGTTAAATTTCAAATGAAAACAAAACATATTTTTATAAATGGTGTACTTACTTAGCGAAAGCTAATAAAAATATGTTTTAAACTGTTTTCAGGAAAAGCACCCCTAGATGGTTGAAGCTTCATCGACGGGACTGGACTGAAAAGAGAACCATACTCTTGTGTTTAATAGTTTGTATAATAAAGTTTGTTTTAAACATATATGTTTTCTAGTATAATATATATTTTTATAAAATAAAACGTCACCACGAGTGACAGGTTTTGGATGTAAACTGGGACCTACTCTGATATATATTTTGTGAAAATATTAGTTATAAAAAAAATTTAGGGTGTTTCAAGTTGGTACCAGAGCACGGTTCGAGAGATTTAAGTATTCGAGATAAATACTTAGACTCGAACCATAAGTGCTCTTGATAAATAAACGAGATGGTTCAGTCCAGAAGCGGTCCATGGAAGCTACAAAAAGGAGTTTTGTATGGGTGCATAAAATAAAAGAGAAACTATGTGAAAACTGAAATTTGTATGTTTAAAAGACAATATAGTAGTTTGGAGATCAAGATGAGTATAATATATTTCTTTCATACCTGGCCAGTATGAGCGCAAATATATCATACCGTTATGAATTCTCAATAATTATATTGTGTTGGAAACAACAAAGAGTAAGTGGAGGAAAAATAAATATGCGTGAAAGGATGTGCGTGTTTATATTTATTGCATCATATGTGCATATACGGTGCTTTATGTTTTATGGCCTTAGATAGATTGTTAGAATTAACAATATATTGAGGAGTATAAAGACCTTAGATAAAGTACCTTATAAGGGATAAGATTAAGGAATGAAAATAATAATAAATAAATTATTCGTCACAGTAAAAAGATATGGCGGAGGAAGAAGGAAATATTGTACACGGTGATGGAAACCGTAATGTAGAAAAGCATGTAGATAATGCTTCAGAAAGATCTGCGTCTTCACCTCATCAAGACAATGCTACAAAAATTGTACCTGATGAAATTCGCAAGCAAATTGCAATTGAGGTGGGGAAAGCATTCGAAGCCAATATTCCATTTCTTCTGGCCGAAATGCAAAATTCTATAGGAATTATGCTGGAAGAAAATCTTAAAAAGAATGAATCGAATGTGGAAAAGCCTCTCGAGAACGTGGGAGGGGCACCAAGAGTGAAGGTAGATACGCATCGATGTGCGTATAGAAATTTCTTGGCTTGTAAACCGTCACAATTTAAGGGAGAAATAGACCCCTTGATAAGCCAAAGGTGGATTACAGCTAGGGAGACTATTTTTGATACGTGTCACTGCGACGCGGCTGATGAAGTGATGTTTGCAACGAACCAATTAGTTGAACGAGCTAAAGACTGGTGGGATATGGTCAAAAAGGAAAAAGAAGGGAAGCGATAAGAAATATGTCTTGGGAAGGGTTTAAACCAATCTTCCTAAAGCATGTCAGTCCCCGTGTTGCAATTGATCGTATCACCGAAGAACTTCTTCATATGCATCAAGGCAACGAAACGGTGGACGAAATATTTGGAATTTTCTATGATAAAGCAACGTTTTGCCCTTCTCTTTTCACTAGTGAAGAAGCGTGGATGACTCATTTTCATCTTATCCTTAAAACAGAAATAAGAGAATTTATTTCTCCATCAAAATGTGGAAGTCTCGAGGAGCTTCTTAAATGGGCTTGTGAACGAGAGGTGGAGCTAAAAAGACAAGTTGAAAGAGATGGGAAACGAAAGCTAGATGTTGAAATTCCTGCAGCACCAGCAAAGAAAGCGAAAATTTTTAAGCCTGCAAAAGTATCTAGCTTTAAGAAGGAATTTGGTACTTGCCAGTTATGCGGAAAGAGAAATTTCGGAGAATGTCGTTATAAGAATCCAACTTGTTATAAGTGTGGGAGACTTGGGCATACAGCACCAGAGTGTACTAGTCCAGTGAACTTATGTTATAACTGCTATACACCGGGCCACATGAAAAATGATTGCCCGGAGTTGAAGGCAAGGAATGGAAAGGCGGCAGAAGGATCCAGAACTGCCGAGAACGTGAAGAAGTTGGAAGCTCCAAAACCCTAAGGCAGGGCTTTTCAAATCACCGCAGAGGAGGCGAAGGTTATACCTGATGTCGTAACAGGTACCTTTATCGTAAACTCCCTCCCTGCCTATGTTTTATTTGATTCTGGAGCTAGTAGATCCTTCGTATCGAAAACTTTTGCTTGCCATAGTTCTTTTAGTAGAAGTAAGTTAATAAATTCATTAGACGTCGAAATTGCTAGTGATAAGAGCTTTGTCGTCTCCGAAGTATGTCGAAATTGTAAAATAATTATTAAAGGAGAAGAATATTCTATCGACTTAATTCCTATTACACTAAGGGAATTTGATGTCATTATTGGGATGGACTGGTTATCCTAACATCAGGCGTCTATAGTTTGTAATAGAAAGATCGTTCAATTTCTATCACAAACTGGAAAACAAATTTGTGTTTATGGAGAAAGGAAGAATGATATTATAATATGCTCGATGGTAAAGGTGAGAAGGTATATGAAGCATGGTCATCAGACGTTTCTCGCCTACGTAATTGATACAAAAGAAAAGGGAAAGGAACTTGATCAAGTCCCTGTTGTTAATGAATTCCCTGACGTTTTTCCTGATGAGCTACCGGGAGTTCCACAGGAAAGGGAAGTCGAGTTTAAAATTGATCTAGTTCCAGGAGCTAAACTAGTGGCTAAATCTCCATATCGGCTAGCACCAAACGAGATGAAGGAGTTGATGTCTCAACTGCAAGATCTATTGGATAAGGGCTTTATTCGCCCAAGTTGTTCGTTAAAAAGAAAGACGGTAGCATGCGGATGTGCATCGAATACCGTGAATTGAATAAATTAACCATCAAGAATAGGTATCCTTTGCCTAGAATTGATGATCTTTTTGATCAATTGCAAGGTGCTAGTTGGTTCTCAAAGATCGATCTAAGGTCGGGATATCATCAAGTAAAGGTACGAGAAGAAGATGTACCTAAGACGACTTTTCGTACTCGTTATGGACATTATGAATTCGTTGTGATGCCATTCGGCTTAACGAATGCCCCAGCAGTTTTCATGGATCTTATGAATTGAGTATGTAAGCCAATTCTTGATCGTTCCGTTATCGTGTTCATCGATGACATTCTCATATATTCCCGAACCGAAAAAGATCATGCTCAACATCTTAGCGAGGTTCTTGATATTTTAAGAAGAGAAAAGCTAAAGCAAAGTTTACTAAATGTGCGTTCTGGATTAGAGAAGTTCAATTTTTGGGTCACGTCGTGAACGAGGAGGGTATCTTGGTGGATCCCGCCAAGATAGAGTATATTATGCAATGGTCTCCTCCAAAGACCCCAACGGAAGTTAGAAGTTTTCTTGGTTTAGCCGGTTATTATCCGCGTTTCATTCAAGATTTTTCAAAAATAGCCCCCCCCCCCCCCCCCCCGTTAACAAAGCTAACTCAAAAGAATTCCAAATTTGAATGGAACTCAGAACATGAAAAGGCGTTTCAAATCTTGAAAGCAAAGCTAACTAGAGCTCCTATACTAGCTTTACCTGAAGGAACAGAGGACTTCGTAGTTTATTCCGATGCCTCACGTATTGGATTGGGTTGTGTTTTTATGCAAAGAGGGAAAGTGATAGCATATGCCTCACGACAATTGAAGTCACATGAAGCAAACTACACGACCCATGATCTCGAATTAGCAGCAGTAGTATTTGCGCTAAAGATCTGGAGGCACTATTTATATGGAACAAAATGCACTATCTATACCGATCATAAAAGACTGAAGTATTTCTTTGATCAGAAAGAGTTGAACATGAGAAAACGTCGATGGTTGGAATTAGTCAAAGATTATGATTGTGAAATTCTCTACCACCCAGGTAAAACCAACGTTGTGGCTGATGCCCTGAGTCGAAAAGAGAATTATTCTCCGATTAAGGTACAATCATATAAACTGATTGTAAATTCGGACTTATTTGACCAAATTAAAACTGCGCAAAAGGAAGCACTAAAAGAAGAAAATTTAAAGCGCGAAAAAATTGTTGGTCAAGTTCGAAATTTGGAGGAAAATGACAAAGGAGTTAAGATTTGTTTTGGACGAATTTGGATTCCTAAGTCTTGTTCAATTAAAACGATCATTCTAGATGAGGCACATAAATCAAAGTACTCAATTCATCCGGGTGCAACCAAAATGTACAATGATTTGAAGGGAAATTATTGGTGGCCTGGTATGAAAAGAGATATCGTTAAATATGTGGAAAGGTGTTTGACTTGCTTACAAGTTAAGACTGAACACCAGAAACCATATGGAAAGATGCACCCGCTAGAGATTCCATTATGGAAGTGGGAACACATTACGATGGACTTAATAACGAAACTTCCAAAAACAGCAAAAGGACATGATACGATATGGGTAGTTGTCGATCGTTTGACAAAAAGTGCACATTTTATACCCATTCATGAAAAATATACTTCAGAACGAATGGTAGAAGTATATATTAATGGGGTTGTGTCAAGACACGGAGTGCCAGTATCTATCGTATCAGATAGAGACACACGTTTTACCTCAAGATTTTGGAGAAAATTTCAGGAAGAAATGGGCACTAAATTATTAATCAGTACGGCATATCATCCTCAGACCGACGGGCAAAGTGAAAGAACAATTCAAAGTCTAGAGGATATGCTTCGTGCTTGTATTATTGATTTTGGTGGTAGTTGGGACAAGTATTTTCCCCTGGCAGAGTTCTCTTATAATAATAGTTACCATTCAAGCATTGGGATGCCCCCATTCGAAATGCCTTATGGTAGAAAATGTCGCACCCCAGTATGTTGGGAGAAATTGGTCAAAGAGAACTCGCAAACAAAGAAGTGGTAAACGCAACGAACGAAAAGATTGATCAAATTAGAGCATATCTGAAAGCAGCTCAGGATCGACAGAAGTCGTATGCGGATAAACGAAGACACCCAATTGAATTCCAAGTAGGAGACTATGTTATGTTAAAAGTCTCTCCATGGAAAGGAGTGATTCGTTTTCGTAAACGAGGTAAGCTACGCCCCCGATTTATAGGCCCATTTAAGATAATTGCTCGTGTGGGGCAAGTGGCCTATCGGCTTGATTTACCCGAAGAACTAAACGAAATCCATAACACATTTCATGTGTCATATTTACGAAAATGTTTGGCTGATGAAACGTCATGTGTACCATTAAATGACATCTAAGTTGATGATAAGCTTAACTATATAGAAAATCCAGTAGCGATTCTTGATCGTAAAGTTAAGCAACTTCGAAATAAAGATATAAGTCAAGTAAAAGTACAGTGGAAACATCGACGAGGTTCAGATACCACGTGGGAAGTCGAAGATGAAATGAGAAAGTATTACCCGGAGTTATTCGAGGTATGAACAGGTTTCGGGGACGAAACCTAATTAAGAGAGGGAGATTTGTAACATCCTATTTTGTGGATAAAAATAAAATATTTGGAATAAGTAGCGAGTAAATGACTCGTGGAGATATGAGGTTTTAATCTAAACGAGCGTTCGACGTAAATCGAATATCGTTTAAAATAATATAGAAAATAAATATAATAAAGTTATTATTATTAATAAAAAGAAATTAAAAAAAAAGGAAAGTGCACGTGTGTTTGTGCTAGTGTGCTATGGTGTTTTGTTTATAATAATAATAATAATAATAATAATAATAATAATAATAATAATAATCTTTAGTCTAGGAAGTAAGAGACGTGGATAGATGCCAAATTTCATATAATTGTTTATTATTATTTGTAGATAAGATTGAAAATCTTATCTATGAAGAAACCGGGGCCACCAAGAAATATAGTAATATTAATTCTCTAAAAATGTGTATGAAAGTCTTTGTCTTTCATCCAAAAAAAACATATGGAAAGCTAGTTAGATGTGACCATAGAATTAAGCAAACAAACACCATAGTATCTATTTTGGAGACGAAAGTAACAGGTTGTTGTCTACGCTTCGATTAGTCACTAATAACAAGAGGTAAGTACACAGACCATAATCATGTTATTTTTACAAGTGTTTTATATATGTTTATTTTGATATGCATATATATGATTATTTGAGAAATGATTGTGGGTCCAAGTATGTGAATTAATGTGTGGCTCAAAAAGAGGCTATAAAATAAATATGGTCGTATGCCTCTAATAAAAATACAGGTTACGAGTCCCGAGGGTTTCAGTAGTTAGAACCCCCAAAATATAAATACTATATATAAAAGATTTCGGGAGTTGAAATCTCAAGGAGTTCGGGTGTTGAACTCCAAATATAAAAGGGGAGTTAATAACCCTCATGGGTTAAAAATGAGCTCATTAGGAATTCGGTGTTGAATTCCAAATAATAATAAGGAGTAAAAATAAGGATTTCAGGTGTTGAAATCCCAAGGAATTCGGGTGTTGAATCCCCAAAGAATAACGTGGAGTAAATATAAGGATTTCGGGTGTTGAGATCCCAAGAAATTTTGGTGTTAAATTTCAATTGAAAACAAAAAATATTTTTATATGGTGTACTTACTTAGCGAAAGCTAATAAAAATATGTTTTAAAATGTTTTCAGGAAAAACACCCCTAGATGGTTGAAGCTTCATCGACGGGACTGGACTGAAAAGAGAACCATACTCTCGTGTTTAATAGTTTGTATAATAAAGTTTGTTTTAAACATATATGTTTTCTTGTATAATATATATTTTTATAAAATAAAACGTCACCACGAGTGACGGGTTTTGGATGTAAACTGGGAACTACTCTGATATATATTTTGTGAAAATATTAGTTATAAAAAAAAAATTTAGGGTGTTTCAAAAATGTCCCTTGAATATAGTTTTTTTGCGTTAAAGTGGGAGATGATGATATTTATCGGAAATTGGTTTTTCAAACTACTAATAATATGAGATAAATAAAAGAAAGCGCACTTAACTTGGGATGTGTCGGTAGGCTCAATCTTGAAATTGAAAGGGCAAATTTGATAAAAAGGGTCGGAAATCTTTTGTGGGTAAACCGTTTTGTCTGTAGAAAATAAGTAATGAAAGGTCAACCATACTCAAGCCTTAATTCTTGGTATGAAAAATGGAAATATTATAAAGTTTGAAAAGTTTAAAAAAATTGAATACGTTATCATATGATGCTTGGGTAGGTTTAACGTTAGAGTATGCCGTGTAGCCTGTGATGTTAATCTTAAACTGCTAGCTTTAGTGTTTTACACATCATTGGCGTATGGTTTTATAACCTTAAATCTTGTATTGATGGGATGCCCCGGGTCCGGAGACCATGGGTCTGTATGCCGATTATTCATCTGGGTATTCACAATTCCAAATGGGGTTGTGAATATTTAAAATAAAGCCAAAAAAAAGCAAACCCGCAGATTTCTGCCATATAAGTCTTTAAAAATGATCACAAAAAAAGTACAAAATTACAAATACATTACAGACTTGATCATCCACGCTGTTAGCCATGTGGGTTCCCCTTGCTCGCGCCTCATTACCATTAAGAAACGGACCACAAGAGACACACCACATGTAAGCTCTACAGATGAAATTTTGCATACTCACCTATAGTAATGGTTCGGTGTATTGCTTGATAACAGGGGTATGTAATGTTGTGGGGAACACTAGCTATAAATTAATTGTACCTTAATAATATCTAATGGCTGCTTGGTATACTTTGATGCTTAAACTTAGGTGGATAAACAATACCCTTGATCGTCTTAACTATTCATAAAAAAAATAGAGCAACAAAAGTTTTAAATCTGCTAATTTTGAGGTTTAAGTCAAGTTGGGGTGGTCTGGTCCGGTAAAAGCTGAAAACAAGCGGGTCTTAATTGTGTAAACCACTGAGTACTATTATTGTCGGATCTTATTTTTCCCGGTAAAGATTAAGGCATGGTTTTAGGCGGACAACAATAACGGTGATCGCGGTTTTTGCGTTTTTCTAAGTTTTAAAAATTAACCTATATGTTTTTAAGACCTTATTTTCCGATTCTGATACAACTGCATCAGACTTTTCAGGGACGAAAAAAGAGTAAGTGTGGGGATATTTGATATACATCTATTTATACATCTTGAATCCCGTTGTTAAACATCTATTTATACATCTTGAATCCCGTGTAAAGTTGTGTTTCTTTAATGTTTTGAGTTCGGTTTGATTCATGTTTCGTTAATCTTTTATTATTTAAGGTCTTGAGTAAAGTTTATTTGATATTTATCATGTTTTTAATCTTTTGGTGTCTTGCATGTTAAATCCAAATCTTTCTATCATTTCATAATATGTTTGAGTTTGTTTTGCTCGTTAATGATTTCATGATTACTTCATTAATGTTTTGTTATGTTTTCATATATGTGGTGGCTTGGAGTAACAAGGGAAGCAAGTTCTAGAAGGTTCTAAGCGTTACTTGGAGTTTAAGGAAGATAATTATCAAGATTTAATAAGATCAAACAAGAAAAAAAGCAAAAAAATCCGAAATTCCCAAGAAGGGCGCCGCATCGCGCTAAGGCAAGGGCCAAGGCGGTCGCGGGGTGCCTAGGGCTCCCTGGTCAGCACGTTTTGCAAGTTACAAGGCCCAGTTCATTTAATATATAAAGGGTTATAACCTAGCCGATATAAGACTTTTGGCAGCCGATTTTGAGAGGTTTTCCATGGTTTTGAAGGTGATTTGAAGCTAGGAACTAAGGAGGATCAAGAGAGATTTCATCCGGGTGTTCGAGGATCAATTGCAAAGGGTTTTATCGCTCTAACTTTCGTTCCTTGTTCATTATTTGTCATGTCTTTCCTCTTTGTTTTTAATACTTGTTTGGGATTATTTTTAATAATGATTCTAGGCTAGACTTCATGTCTACCTAGGTTTGATAAACATGTTTTTGACTTGATTCTTGCTTTGGATAATTGTTTGATTATGGTTTCGTTAATTTAATAGTAAAAGACTTGATTTTGTTTTCATGATGCGTATGAGTGTTTATTATCTTGGTTGATTATTAACTATTGCTTCACATGGATTTTGTTTTCTATTGATTGTGTTCTTTAGATCTTAGGGTTCATGTTTAATCTTTACTTGGTGTTTTGATTATTATGGTTGAATAGGCCTATTAGATCATATAAGTTTGTTGATAGTTGGTTAGGGTTTTAAATGTTTTGCTAAATTCCAATAGCTGTAAGCTGAGGAGTTGTTCATGTGTCTTGGTCAATTGCATGCTAGGATAGTAGTGACAATATTCTTGCTTATTGTGTTGATCCATGTTCATGATGTCATGTTTAGCTTGTCAAGTTATCTAGGGTTTAGTGTTTCGTAAGATTGCTTGCCTATGATACTATTAATTAACCATATTTGATGACTTTGCGGAAATCAATATAACTGATTGCTTAATAATCTAATAAATTTTCTTTGGGATGTCGTTTGATTCAGTCAAGGGTCCTTTAGGGTCTGTTAGATGAATACGTTTAGAAATCAGTTTCCATAATCATGTTATTTGTCCATTGCTTTATGATTGTTGATGCATGAGATTCTTACCTAGGTAGATTCCTTCTCTTATTGGTTTCGATCTTGTGTTTGCTTTTACTTGTTTCTTTAATTTCTTAGTTTAATATTAGTTTTAAAATCCCCTTTAAAACATTAATAATAAATAGTCGTGTCCAAGTCGAGTCTAATTAGTTAATTTACGTAATTTATAGAGTCCTGTGGGTTCGATATACTGGACTTACTTAGCTTTATTACAATTGACCGGTTCACTTTCCGGTGTTTTGTTTAGTTGAGTCATAGGTCTAGTTTTTATTACTTGTTTAATTTAGTTAATATTTAATTGACTGTTTTCACCACATCAAATTCAACTTCCGGGTTAAAGTTGCTTGTTGCTGCCAATTTTGTTATCCTCTTGTAAACGTTAGGATCTTGCAATATATGTGTTGTGCCCATGGTTGGAAAATCAGGTATCACCAAATTAAATTTGATCTGCCGGAATCTTGGATAAACCAAGAATTTGTCTTTATCATCCTTTCTCAAGTTCGCAGCCAATCCTTCAAATATCATCTGTGAAAAATTAAACGGCGGGTTGTAGACAACAGCCACCGTGGCATTGGCAATGTCCCTGCTCATCAGGGTCTATGAGCCCTTCCTGGGTGTAAAACCCTGTACAATGTGGTGTATTAAAAATCGATAAAGATTAGGGAACATGTCCTATTTGAACTGTCCTTCATGGACGTCCCCTTGATATCCCATAGTTTCTAGGAATATCCTCAATAATCGGCTGGTAGAAAAATGAATTGGGGCTTTCACAATGTTATGTAATTGTAGACTGGCTCTGATTAATTGTTCAGTGATCACGATTTCTTTCCTTGCTACTGTAGCTTTTATACGCCTACCGCCTTCGCCATCAAATAATTGCGCCGAATGCCAGAAATCTAACTGATGATTTCTGTAGATGACTGGGCTTTTAGGTTAGATAAAATCGGAGATTTTACCATTGCAGCCATCTTATCATGAGTTCAACAGGTCGATTATTGTTAGTGACCTGGAGAAGAGCGCACATGTTGTGCTTCTTCTCAAACAGATAATTGATTTCTGCCCAATCACAAACAAAAACACATTCAAAGTGAAAGTTAATCATAAAGTTCACAACTTTGACATGTTTTAAGTAATATTTGAAGAAGAAAGAAATTTTTTTTAAGAACCTGTTCCTAGACAAATTGTTAACCTACACAGAAAACATACTTGTTAGTGAAAATGAAATTTAAAGCCCTAATTCCGTACAATCGGTGTTGGAAAACTATTAATTGAAGCTTACCGAGTCGGAATTAGTTGGCTGACAAATTTTAGATTAGGAATTTGATAAAACAATTGAGATTCTGGGAACGAGCGAGCTGGAAATAATGCAATAGTGGAAAGAGGAAGAAAAGTGAAATGTAAAAATTTTCCAAGTCCCTCTTATATACCTTTTTGAAAGTGGGTTTTTAATGAAATATGTCTCTTAGTGTGAGAATACTGCCAAAAGTATCTCAGAAAAAAAATTATCTTTCTCCTTAAAACCTTGCTCGTAAAAGCCTATTACTCAAAGCTTGCTAGGTAAAGTTCATTTTCAAAGGTTGCTCGTCCCATAGTTTGTTCAGATATTATAAAGTAATTAAAAATAAAACTAAGTGGATAAGATGAAGGAAGCTTACTCGAATATACAACATTGCTCGAGAACTAAATCACATAATAAATAATCAAGTATAAAACATCAAATAGGCAACCTTGCTCGGAATCAATAAAGAATCCAGAAATAATAACTTAGAGATATTTCTAATTGTAAACTTTGCTCGAATATCTGAATTTCACAAACCCTACCCGATTATGCTTATAAAAGTAAAAAATTAACAAATATTCATTCAAGTTTACTTCAGAGCAGAGTGTGGGCTCAAAAATACTTCAAGAGTGCAAAGTGTGCTAGAGAAGACTTGTTATCATTTGATATACAAGTGTGCTCTAAACATAAAGTGTACTCGAAAAGTGAAGTTTACTTGTGATTTTCTGAAATAACAAGTATGCTCGATAAACAAAGTTTACTTGAAAACACTTTTGCTTTCATAAAGAACATTCAGACACATAAACAAGTTATCATTTTTCCAAGTATGCTCGGAAAGCACCTATTTCAACTAAAACAATTAAGTTTACTCGAAATACATGTTTAAAGCAAAATATCACAAGTATCATATAGTCATCAAGTGTGCTTGATAAAGATAACTTTCTAAACAACCAAATTTACTCGAAAGCCTAACTTCATCAAAGTTTACTCGATAATACATGAATAATCATTTCTAAGATAAATAAGTGTCAAGTATGCTAGACAAATACTTATATCAATTAAAACAATCAAGTCTACTCGAAACAAGTATTTTAAAGCATATTCAAACATGTATCACATAATTATCAACTATGCTTGATAAAAACAACTTTCTAAACAACCAAGTTTACTCGAAAGTAAATAATTATCAAAGTAGTCCATAATATATGAATAATTCATTTAAGTACAAATAAGCATCGAGCATGCTCGAATGGCATAAACTTTAATCAAAAACATCTAAGTGTACTCGAAAGGTTGAAATTCATCAAACCTTACTCGAAAATACATATTCAAACATATTCAAGGTAAAATGCAACTCTTTTCATATTTTCAAACAGTTTTATCATTAAAGATCAAGGTTTAAGAGCAAATGGTGCATAATGAGATCAAATTTCAGTCTTATTTCCTTTTAAATCATTTTCTATCCTTTTGTGAAAAGATCTCAACATGGGATCATATTGATTAAGTCACATTTCAATACTTCATTCTCAGCATTATTATGACTAATCAGGCAGGTTAATAGCAGGTCTAGACTTAGCATGAATTTCATTACATATTGGTGATATGATTAAAGTGCAATTAGATTGCTTAATACAAAAATGGATAACACTTATTGTACTATGATATCCCATATATATTCTTAAAGTTTATTTGGCTTTCCCCAGATCACCCCAAATTGACTTCAACTCCCCTGATATTAGGTCAAAATATTTTTCATGACAGAACATTTAAATTTATTGAGATTTTCTTTTCAAAAACTTCAAACATATTTGAGGTTGAACGTTGGATTTACATGCCACGTAGTTCTGACTTACATGCCTTTCATTCGATATGTTAAGTGACTAATATTATTTCCTCCACCCATTTAGTTATATAATTAACCCTCATGTTTGGATTTTCTTTCAAAATTTGTGAACATAGATCAACTTTTGGTTGAAAAATAAAAAATTTGCTCACATTTGTTCTTTGTCATATTCATGAGAAGTTTCATTTTTGGTGACCAAATACCAACATGCTCGTGTATGACTGGGTAATCACTTTTTGCCTATCATTCGAAGAGATTTATCTTGAAACATGCATATTCAACAATGTATCTCCACATTAAGCGTATCATTTTCATTATGTTTATATCACCTCAGTTTTTACACATAATAGAAAGCAACCATACATATTAATGACTGCACTAATAGTTTTTTTTAGCCTATTAAATCCATATGATTGACATAAATAATCAATGTACTATCATTTCCCAAAAGTTGAATCAATTTTCATTGAAAACCCTTTTTGAGCTTCTATAAAGCTTTGAACTAAATAGTCTTATCATATCTCTGCACCATAAAACTTGCTCAATTTATCAAAAACACTTTTCTAGGAAAAACTTCTTTTGCAAAATATTTATTTGAGCATACAAGTTTGACACAAGAACTCAGTTTTGACTCAAGCAGTTTGCAACATATTCAAGAATAATCAGAACATTAATGACACTTTTAAGACAAGCAGACTTAGCACAATGTACATCCAAGAAAGATTATGCAAAGGCTATCCTATACTAATCATATCATCAGCTTAGATCATTTAAATAATCAATAATATCATATAAGCACATAGATTCATCATTTCAATTCATTTGCAGACAGGCTTATCTTGATATCACACACATTTACTGAAAACAAACATAAGTATCATAGACACTCAGGTTACACTGATTGTAGTTCAAAGCACACAGTTTTCAACAATCACATATTTAGCACACAGTCATCATGCAATCAAATAATCACAACTTTCACTCACAAGACCATAAAGATAATCAGTAAGCACAGTGAACACACATCATTAATCAGGCCTCATTAAGTTAATCATTTCCAAAGCTTTCCGGAGAAAGTGGAATCTAGTTTTATCCAGTGGCTTGGTGAATAGGTCAGCCAAGTTGTCACTAGTATCAAGTCTTTTCATTTCAATAAGTCCTTTCTCACTACAATCTCTAACGAAATGATGTCTGATTTCAACGTGCTGTGTTTTGGAGTGTTGGACTGGGTTCCTAACAATGAACAAAGTAGCGGTATTGCCAATAAAGATAGGAATGTTCAAGAAATTCAAACCATAGTCTAATAGTTGATTTTGAATCCAAAGGAATTGTGCACAGTAGGCAGATGCAGCAATGTTCTCAGCTTCAGCAGTTGAGATTGACACAATAGTTTGCTTCTTGCATTGCCATGACACCAGCCTGTCTCCCAAAAATTGACATCCTCCAGAGGTAGACTTTCGACTCATGTTGCAGCCATCATAGTCACTATCAGTGTAAGCAAGTAGATGAAAGGCATGGTTCTTTGGATACCATATTCCTAAGTCATGTTTCCCCTCTGAAGATCCTCTAGACAGCAGTCATGTGAGACATCTTTGGACTTGATTGGAATCTTGCACACACAGAGCCTTGAAGCAGTCAGGTACATTAGAGATCTAATTTTTGCTCTGTATTCATGTTCATCAACAGGCTCTCCTTTTTCATCAACAATCATCTTCTCATGAGTGTCCATTGGAGTAGAAGCAGTCTTGAGATCTTGACATTTGAACTTGTTCAGAATGTCCTTCACATACTTTGATTGACAAATGAATATACCATCCTTCTTTTGTTGAACTTGCAATCCCTGAAAGAATTTCATTTTACCCATAGAGGTCATGCAGTACTTGGACTTCATTACTTCTTCAAACTCCAGACACATTTGTTGACCTAAAGATGATATCATCTACATACAGTTGTAGAATGAGCAAGTCTCTTCCTATTTTCTTGTAGAAGAGAGTCTTATAAATGGCTCCCCTTTGAAAACCATTCACAAGCAAGTGGTTTGATAACTCGTCATACCAAGCTCTTGGAGCTTGATGTAATCCATATAGGGCTTTGTTCAACTTATAGACTCTATTTGGAAACTCTGGATCCTCAAAACCTGGAGGTTGAGTCACATACACCTCCTCTTCAATCTTTCCATTCAAGGAAGAAGACTTGGCATCCAATTGAAAAATTCTTATATTCTTTGAAGCAGTATAAGCTAAGAAGATTATTATTGCTTCTAGCCTTGCCACTGGTGCAAAAACCTCCTTAAAGTTAATACCTTCCTCTTGTAAGCATCCTAGTGCAACTAGTCTTGCTTTGTTCTTCATCACAATCCCTCTCTCATCCCTTTTGTTTCTGAAAGCCCATTTGGTTCATATGACATACTTACCCTTTGGCTTATCCGCAAGTTCCCACACTTGTAGATTCCTGAATTGAGCCAACTCCTCTTGCATTGCTTCTACCCAACTAATGTCTTTCAATGCTTGAACAATGTTCTTGGGTTCAATTTGGTATAGGAAGTAGGAGTACAAACGAATGTTTGCAGATTCAAATGCACTTATTGTAACTCTTTCATTAATGTCCCCAATGATGTTAGGGTTCTCTTGAGCAGGTGGTTGCTCATGATTGTCAATTTTCTCATATTCTGACTCATGATCAGGAGTATTCTTAGTAAAGGAGTATTTAGTGCTTTTGTTAGCACCCCTTGACCATAATTTGTTCAAGTCAACCTTCTTTTCTGACTTTTCTTCTTGGACGCTTGTTCTATACAAAGTTTCATCAAAGTCTTCAGGATAAATCTTGAAAGACTTGATAAACTTCTCAAGATTAAATAACCAGGATGCTCCATCGACTGTATTGAACTGGTTTTCATTGAATATTATATTAGAAGATTCAATCACACTCAAGTGATCTTTCACATATACTCTATAAGCCTTTGAGTGTGGGAGTATCCAACAAAGGAACAATCCAAAAATTTAGATTGAAATTTGTTCAAATAGTCTTTGGTATTCAACAATGAACATTTGCATCCAAAAGGTTTGAGAAACTTGATGTAGGGTTTTCTTTTAAACAAAATCTCATAAGGAGTTTTGTCTTGACTTTTGTTGAGAAGAACCCTGTTTTGAACATAACAAACAGTGTTGATAGCTTCTGCCCAAAAAGTGACTGGCAAATAAGCATCAGCTAACATGGTTCTTGAAGCTTCAATGAGTGTTCTGTTTCTTCTTTTAGCTACACCATTTTGTTCAGGAGTCCCAGGAGCACTGAATTGTTGTAGAATTCCTTTTGCAAGACAAAATTCAGTCAACACTCCATTCTTCACTCTTACATCCAATTAATTCTCAATTCTTGTAACACAACTCTTGATCAATTCAGCAGCTTCATCCTTGGTATTCAGAAAATAAACCCAAGTATATCTTGAAAAATCATCAATGATCACTAAACAGTATCTTTTCTTCCCTATACTATGAACACTCATAGGAACAAAAAGATCCATATGAAGCATTTCCAATACATGTTCAATTGAGTTTACAAGTTTTGCTTTATGTGATGACTTGTGTTGCTTTCCTTTCTGACATGAAATGCATTTGTCATCAAGCTTGAACTCCCTTGTAGGTAAACCAGTTACATGTTTACCCTTAACAAGTTTCTTCATGTTCTTTAAATTAACATGACAAAGCTTTCTGTGCCACAATTTGGTTTCATTTTCAGTGGCTTTTGAAAAAAACAAGTTCCACCCCTAGAAATTGCATCCTTCATCTTCAAATCATACAAGTTCCCATTTCTAGGAGCCATCATCATAATCATATCTGGAGGAATCACATCAGGTTTGAGGATGAAACAATGAGAATCATCAAATCCAACCTTATAACTTATCACACATTTGTGAGATGCTCAAAATCTTATATTGCAATCTTTCCACATAAAACACATTGTCAAATGACACTTTGCCATTGGTTTGAATACATTTCTCCACAGTCTTCCCTCCATTTTCATCACTCCCAAATGCAGTAGGTCCTTCAAACTTCTCTTCATAGTTCATAGTGACCTCTTGTCACATGTCATGTGCCTGGAACATCCACTGCCCATATACCATACATCGTTGATTGGTGTGGACTGTTCCTGCACAAACAAAAGAAAAATGATGAGTTAAGTGTGATGAAATACAAGCATCATCAGCTTGTAAATCATCAGCTACATTAACAGTTGTTGCATTGGGTTTGGGATCTTCATAAACAATTTCATGGGTTTATCTGAATCATAACCAGTTTCATAAGACGGTTTCACATATGGAACTATGCTTTTGCATTCTTCAATGACATATTCTTTCTTTACACTTGTCACTAATGTTTCACATGTCACTTTTGCTTCATTTCTTGGTTTCCAAAGAAATCCTTGGGGTTCAAACCCATGTTTTAATAGAAATTTATCATCACCATTCAACTCTCTTGATTTCTTTCTTCTAAACACCTCTCTTTTAGCCTTCTCTTCCCTTTCTATTGACTTCCCTTGGTCAACAGTCTTTACATTCTTAACTTCCTTATTAGGTTTTATTTTGATTGGTTGTTTGGTCATTGGAGCCTTTTTCTCTTCAATTATTTTTTTTTATTTCTTGTCACTAACTTAAATTTTCTTTTTACTGTTTACTTAATCCCCTTTTACAGTACCATCAGATGGCTTCTTTCCCTTGCCCAAGTATTCATCATACTTATTCTTGTAAAGACCAAAGTCTTGTCCAAACTTGGTTGTATCTGGAACATGGAATGGATTGAATGTAATATTACATGACAAGAATCAGTGTGTTGTCCATACACATCACAATGCTTGCACCAAACTTTTCCTTTGAAGCTCTCACTTGAATTTCCCTTTTTGAATCTTTCATTTGCTCTTGGGGGATCAACTCCAATAGTCTTTTGAGTTTTGAGACCATCAAAGTCAATTGAGAAAGGTACAAATTCTTCAATCTTGATGTCTTGCCTTTCAGTTGAACTCTTAACAAAGATTATTCTTTCCAAATTAATTGGTTCATCATCTAAGTTATCTCTAAACCTAGATTGTCTTTTTTCATATTCTTCCACACTTTCGACTTTTCCAACATCAAACAATTCTTGATTTGAGAAAACAGGGTACAGAAGGATAAACTGATTAATGTTCATAGTTTCTTCAGTCTTCTTCTTGTTCTTAACCTTTTTCTCCTTTAGTGCTTCTTTGCTTGGAGGCTTCACATAATTGTAGCTAACTTTTGATCCACTACATATGTCAATTGACACATGTTCCCTTCTCATTTGTTCATGATGTTTTCTCATCTTGGGTGTGATATTTGGTAACAAAGGAATCTTGCTTGGTGGACTTAGTTTGCTCTTTATTTCATTCTTAGAATCATTATCACTTGAACATTGATCACTTGAGTCACTTAAGTCATCCTTCTTCAAACAGTCTTCATCAAAATCATCTTCAGAAACTTGAATACCAACATAAAACTCTGTATTATTCTCATTTTTCACTTCTTCCTTCATCACAAACTCCCCATTTTCATCAAATTCAACCAACTTATACTTTTCAAGGAATTATTCCTTTTCGTCAAACACTTCTCTAAACTGATCAAGGAAGGAATTTCTCTTTTCCTTATCAACCTTCAATGAGTAGTTGTTATTGAAAGGTGGAGGAACAACCTTGTATTTATCTTCCTCTTTGATCTTGTTTAACTTCCCACAAATATTTCCAGTTGAAACTAAATTTTTCAGGAAATCATTTTCAACTTGAACTATGGTGTTCTTCAATTTTTCATCAAGAATCATCTTCTTCAGCTCTTCTATCTTAGTGACATATTTGGATTGTTTCATGTAACTGTCCATACAATCTTGTTCTAGACTTTTGATTCTTTCCTCATAAGTCATGTCATTTGCCTCATATACATTAGTCATACTTTGCTTCTTGAAACACTCACTTTGTAGCTTTCCAACTATCATTCTTAGTGATTCAATCATTTCAAGTAATTCAAGTTTTGAGTTTAAATGTACCTGAGATGTGAAAGATTCAGCTTCACTCTCTATTGTAGCCATGAATGCTACATTTGCTTTTTCAATGTTGGCATGATTGCTCCAATAAAATCCACCTTATTGCTGTTGTGGTGCTAATGCAACATTACCTTGGTTGGTTGACATTGTTTATGTTATGGTTTCTAGGAGCTTGTGGAGGGTTCTGACTATTTTTTTGAAAATTATGATTTGGGGAATTACTTGTTGATGGTTCTGTGGCTGTTGGTTGTTGTAGTTGTTGTTGAAATTTCTTTGCTGACCATAATTCTGATTCTGATTCTGAAACTGATACTGATTTCTTGGATTGTTGTTCTGGAACTACCTTGGTAGATTACACTCTCTAGCAAAGTGTCCTGGTTGTTGACAGTTGTAGCAGATTGCCTTTGATTTGTCAAATCCTAGCATGTCATTAGGACCAGAGACTAAGTACCTTCCAGTTCTATTGAACAACCTCTTGCTTCTCAAGGCTAACATTGCTGCTTGCCATTTCAAATCCATGTTTCTAGGTCATCATCATCAATTTGTTCCAGTTCCTCTTGAACAACACCAGTATGCATCAGATTCTTAGCCACAAAGGCATTGTATGATTCAGTAAACATTGAAAATAGAGCTTGATACTCATTTCCTTGGTTAACATTTCCACCACCAAAAGGAGCATGCCCACTGGCCATTGAGGATGTATCATGATCATCATTCAATTGGACATTGAATCTGGATTGTCCACCTTGACTGTTTGCATTGCCAGCAACAAAACCCCTTGGTGTGTCACCACCATATTCACTTGGCTCTTCAATGATGGGAATCTGTTGTTGATTTTTAGTGGACAGATTTCCCATTGGTGCTATGAGGGCATTTGCCACTTAAAAACTTGGTTTGTCTTCTTTAATCATGTTATTCTCTATCATCTCATGATCTGCTGCTTGTAGAAAGCAAATGACATCATCTAGATTCAATTGGGGGAAATTTGTCTTCTCTTTTATGAATTTGCTAGCTAGTATACCATTCACCCGAAAGTGATGATAATAACTTCTTGGTCATGTCGAAATCAGTCATTGCAAGATCATTTGTCCCGATTTCATTTGCAATTACCACGAACCTCTACAACACAGACCTCAGTTTCTCACCTTCTCTGAATTTAAATCGATCAAGATCCGATTTCAAACGATCCTTCTTGATGTCCTTCAACTCAGTGTTGCCTTCAAACATTTCAACAGTAGCATCAAACATTGCTTTGGTTGTTGTCTGATGAGCTACACTGGTCAGAATTTCCCATGATTGACCCAGCTTAAATCATTGCTAGTGCTCTGTCATCTTTCTTTTTCATTCGAGCTTCAACCGTCTGATTGTTTCCTGTTTCATCCGACACATAGGCCTGTTCTTGATCGAATTCCATATCTCAACATCGTTGTAACAAACTACAGCCTCAAATAACACTTTCTACTTGATGTAATTTTTCTGTCCGTACAGCCTAGGAATCCTGTTAGTAGAAACCTCTTGCTCATCCGTTGATCAGACATATTTTTAATATTTTAGAAAATAATTTTTGAAATGAAGAACTTAAACAAACTTAAAAACAAACTTTTAGTAAACTTGAAAAATCAATCAGATCTGTGGACAAAATCCTCAGATCTGATAGATCTGAATGAATAAGAGCAAGATTTATAACAAATATAAGAACTTTAATGTAGATCTGAGTAAGAAGACACTTTTAAACCTCAAAATATTGTAGATCTGAGAAAAATGAAAAACATGGCAGCTGATATCACAAACCAATGTAACAGTTGTCAGCTGACGTCACTCTTCATCTTCAAATTAGCAATATTCGGCAACGATTCTTCACCAAAATAGCAGAGTCAGCTCTGATACCACTTATCAATCCCGTATAGCTCTCTCTATAGATCACACACTCACTGTCGTAACCCACATATACGTGTTGACAAGAAGGTTAACGACTTACTATTTTTGGTAAAAAAAAACAATAGAATATTAAAGGCAGAATCAGTAATACTCTAGATGTTGCTCAACGAACATGAAAGTAATAAACACAAAAAGTAACTCAAAAGATTTTCATATATATTGCGAAATATACAATGAAAATCAATTAAGGTTTCTAGGTGGAATGTATGTATTTATGTCAGCTTTCCGTATAGGAGTGAGGCAGCCGTCAAATCACAATATTCTTGTTGTCACCTTGTTGTCAGGCGTGCCCTAAATTATTCCTTTTATAGGCCCTGCCCTAACATCTGACATTCCATTTTAGAAACCCTAATGATTGAAACATAATCAAAAACATATTACAAAATATTCTAAGTGTAAACAGGTCTTCGAGCAAGCTTTGCAGCTTTTGTCTTTATCGAGCAGACCTGGTAACCACTAAGTGTACCGGGGAACAGTTATCCGGGAAAGCTTTACTTAGAATATTTTCCTTAGAAAATATTCATCTAGCAGACTTCAATCCTCTGGACCACATCAAACTTTGCTCGATATAGTCCTACGAGCAAACTTGTTCTTCAGAGACCCCTTCAACCTTTTGTTAACTTAACTTATTTAAACAAACTTAAGTGTGCTGGTAACACTGTAGCTTGCTCGAGGTTAAACCTTGCTCGTAAGAAGTCCTTAAGTAAATTCTATATCAACTTCCTTCAAGCTTGCTAGGACCATTGTTTATTATGAATAAACCTTGCTAGATCTTCCAAAAGACTTGGTTTTAGCTTGGTCTAGTCAAGAGTTTGCTAGGAAACAAATCTTGCTTGACTTTGAAGAACAACCTTGCTAGACAAAATGAACCTTGCTCGTTCTATCAGTTAAGAGGAATTTTAGAAGATAACCTTGCTGGAAAAGAAAATACCTTGCTAGATTAAGTAAAAGCTTGCTGGGATGCCTGATCTCGGTTTCCATACTTAGCCATTTTCAGGGAGGTTGAGAAGATTCTAATCTTCCTTAGGTCATTTCTTGTCCCAACACTTAATAATAAACTTTTTTCAAATTATAGACATTCCAATATAGTGGTGTTTTAGTTGTTTTCTTTATATAGTTATCTACATTACATAGAAATTATTAGATATATAGGTTCGAATGTGAATTCTTTAATACTTGATCTAGACTAATTGCAGTGTTCAATATTTTCACTGGGATCAAGATCGAAATTCAGTACATATCAAATAAGTATTTCAAATTTCGAATATGGTTTACGAAACAAGTTATGAGTTTGCCATTTTGAATTGAACTGGTCTAAATATTTAAATACAAGATGATTAACCTGAACTGAGTTAGAAAAATTTATTTCTCTTCTAACATGTTTTGTTCAAACGAACCCGAATACGTCTAACTATAATTTAGTTTGAATTCGAGCCTACTTTCAAAACATCTCAATTTAAAAAATAAATATAAATAAATAAAATAAAAAACTTATTCGAATTACTTGAAAACCAATTCGTTGATACTATTGAAAAATAGATACAAGAGTAAAATGCGGTTTTCGTCCCTGTATTTTGTCCAAATCTACGAATTTAGTCAAATAATTTAAATTTGTGATTTTCGTCCACGTAGTTTCATTTCACTTGCAATTAAACCCGAATTCATTAACCTTGTTAAGTCTGGTCGTTAAACTCGTCAGCATGCGCCTCACGTGAGGGGCAATTTTGTCCTTTTTCCCAAATACACTATAGCCCCTCACGTGAGGGGGGCTTGCGATTGCGACTGAGGTTTATTTGGGGAGAAAAGTGACAAAAATGCCCCTCACGTGAGGGGCACGCTGACGGGTTTAACGACTAGACTTAACGGGGTTACTAAATTCATGTTTAATTGCAAGTGAAATGAAACCATAAGGACACAAATCATTAATTTAAAACTATTGAACTAAAACCATATATTTAATCGAACCACAGCAACTAAAACCACAGTTTACTCTAGATATGAAATATATTAATTCATTTCTTGTGCCGTTAGAGAAAGTGTGTAATGAAAACGAAATATGAATAAACATTATAAGATTATTTAGTTTTAATGATAACATGGTTTGGTTTTAGGTTTTAAATAAATATATATGGATTGATTATTAAATTATGTAAAACATTTTTAAATGTTAGTTATGAATATATCAAGTAGTTATTCTATAAACGCCAACAAAAATATAAAGTGTAAGAAACTATAATTAATTGACACGTGTCAAGTAGGGACCAAAGAAAGAATGGTATAAAAGTAATTGTACACATTTTCTCTCCTCACATGCAAGTCACATGTTAATTTCCCATCATTTTTAAACGTCTATAAATTTTTCATATGATATTATTTTTAAAAATAAAAACTCACCATAATAACAAACGTTTTTTTATCTTTAATATGAATATGATTTTGTTATATAAAAATATTAAAAGAAATTACGTCACTGTGTCTTTTTTGCTTACCATTATGTCTTTTTTTTCATTGTGTTTTTTTCATCATTGTGTCTATCAACTAATCATTGTGTTTTTTTAAATACTAATAACACCGTTGTTTAATAATATGTAAATATAATGAAAATACCAACGAATTATCTAATACATAAAACACAATGATGAATATATATTCCACAATAACCTAAAACGTAAAACACAATAATGAATACATATAACACAATGGCCTGAAACGTAAGACACAATGGTAAATACATATAACACAATGACCTGAAACGTATAACACAATGAAATCTACATATTACACAATGACTTAAACGTAATAAACAATGATCATAAAACTATATTTCTCAACTTAAGTGAATGTTAAGCACAATAACTAAAACACAATGATAAGTAGAAAGACAAATGTTGAACATAAAGACACAATGATGAACAAAAAAACACAATGATGTAACTTTTGTTTTAATTTTTATCTTTAATATGTATCAATTAAAAAAACATAATAACCAAAATCTATAACACAATGCATAGAAAAACTCGGTTAAAAACACAATGAACAACCAAGTAACACAATATAAAAAAACCCATTAACTTTTTTTTTATTTTTATATAACAGTATGATATTCATATTAAAGATAAAAAAAACTTGTTATTATGGTAAAAAAATTCTAAAAAAATGTCGTTTGAAAAAGTTAGAGACGTTATAAAATGATGGAGGATTTGGCATATGTCTTGAATGTGAAGAGTGAAAGTCATCATAAGTGGGTTATTATCTTCATGCTATTCTCATAATTTTTTTTTCTTAAATTAATCTTCATCGTCCAAATTTAATATCAATTGATTAGATTTCTTCTCACCATTCTCATTTTTGTTGCACTTTGTATTTAAATTTACCCTTAAGTATCAACATCTTTACAATTCTTTAGTTAGAATTGTTGTGATGGAAGCGGCCAACATTTAAATTTATAGATTTTTATCAACTTATCATACGATGACTCATATGTAGGTTTGTTTGCTACTGTTAAGCCGAGTATTGTTAGGGTAACTGGTAGCTTGAGCTTTAAATTTTAATCGAGTCAGGTGAACCTGGCTCGATATACTTATCTATCTAAGATGAATTTTGAGCTTGAGCTTGACTCGTTTACAACCTGAGTCATCTCAGTTCCAAATTTGTTTGAGCTTTTTCAGTCAAGTTTTTAGTCGTGAGCTGTTTGAAATTTTGAATAGTTCAACTCGTATGACGCTCTTGTATATGTTACAATACAAGAAACATGTTTTGACCCAACAACAACTTTTGTTATCGGTATAGCGTACCAATGACATATATTTTCCTTTTTTGGATTAATTTTTCCAGGGTACTGGGATGTATTTTAGGGAACCTACCCCGACAACATGTCGTCAGCATATTGTATAGTTTACTTTACATTTTATGACAAAATAAGCAAAATGACACAGTTCAATTACATGTGGTCGCAATCAAAATATTTTATAAATTTTGTTGAAAAATTAATAAAATAAGTAGATTTAGCAAGTTGCAAAATTATTTTAATAAATTTACTTTTTGAAAAACTACAGTTACGACATGTCATCAATATAGAATGTTCTTTTATTTTATTAAATATTTATTTTCAAATTTTAAAAGGTTCCCACAAACCTTTAGCGACCAGTGACGGATCTAGAAAATTTTCTTACAGGGGTCGAGAATTTTTTGGGTCGTACGTAGTTGACTATCGAAGTATCGGTAACTGAATTTTTCTTCGGTGCGTTTTGGTTATTCGGGTCGGATCAGGTTAAATCGATATATTAAGTTTTTTGCAGTTTAATTCGGCTGTTCTAGTCAGGTAAAATCGGATGGGATCATATTAAAAAAATCGATAATCATACAAAATATTACATAACAAAAAAACCGTGTAACATCACTAAAAATACAATAAAATTTTCAGTTTGGGGGCAGGTCACAATATATTCATGCGGCCTTTTGTTATATAAAACAATATTAAAATAATACTACAAAAAGGAATAAATAATAAATAAATAAAATTCATTAATAAGAAACTAAAAGTTTGTATATCAATCTATATTAATTGAAATAGAAAAAAGAAATAACTATAAATTTTAAATGTATAGTTTCACTCTACACCCTCCTGACATAATTACTTTAAGACCACACGTCTCAAAAAATTTAATACTCACATTTAATTGTCGTATCTTCTTCCAACTCTTGACCTACACCCTCACCACACTTCCGGCATAATCTACAGGTCACCGGAAAATTTTCAGGTGTCCAAATTCAATCCTTTCTTTTCATCTTACATTCTCACCAATCTCACAGGGGTCGGTGTCAAAATTTTATAGGGGTCAGTAAGAATTTTAACATATATATAACACTAAATATAATTTTCTCACAGGCGTCGTTGGCACTTTTTTATTGTATTTTTATTAAAAATACAATAAAAAAGTGAGTGTAGTGAAAAATGCCCTCAAAACGCCTCTCTCTCCTCCCTAAAAACTCGTCCCACACCAATGTTATGCACAAAACACCCTGGGGGATTCTCCGACGTTTTGGCTCCAAAATGCCACCATCTCTCTTTGACTACAGACGATCTAATAGCCGGAATTTAGACATCAAAACTGGACGCCCTTCACAATCTACATAATCAAATCTTGACACTCTTCACAATTTACATAAGAGTTGGCAGTGACGGATTAAGGGAAGTTCAGGGGTAACCCAGAAAATATACTTTTGGAATTGTTGGTAAAAATAATGTGTATAGCAGTTTTCGAACCTGTGTAGATAAATCCTAACGGATTTATAGTGATATTTGATGGTAATTCGAACACTTTCAAATAATGTTATTAAACTACTAAACATAGTATACATACTGATTTCCTGAGGATACAAAACCGGCCTTAACTATCAGTCTTTGTCGACAAAATTGAAGAGTAACTTGAGCTACCCCTCAAGCCTCCTAAATCCGCCTCTATAAGAGTGTGGTGAAAAAGAGAGGTAGTGGACTAGTGATGAATACACCATGAATAAAACGTTAGCGTCACATCAATTGGTGAGAGAAATAATCAAACCGATGACTGTACTCATGGTAGAACGTTTGAAAATTAAACAAAATGTCTCATCATATATGACATGATGTTTGACTCTACTTAAAAAATAACAAATGTGAACTGGGTGATATGTCAAAGTGCATGACTAGGAAAGAATGAGGCAAATAAAATGAAGTAATAAATGATATCAATTTGTTTTTGTTTTATTTTGAGGCAAAGATGATGTGAGGAGCAAGCTTTTCTGGAGGGTATTATAAGCAAGGTTGCAAGAATTGATAGCAGATCCTAGGTGGTGACTATAAAGTTGGATGTACTCGTATTTGTAAAAAGAAAAATATCATAATTATAAAGAAAATTAGTTTTTAAATATTTATATGTAAGTCAAATATCATAAGCTTGTTAATATTTATAACAAATTAGGGAAATATCAAGATAAATAACTAAAATACATTTTTAAATACTAAATTATTCTAAAAATTATCCTGACCCATCGCGCTACGCGATGGATCAGAAGAGCACCCCATACCGCGATGGGGTTGTCTGACACATGTGACACGTGTGCCACATGGCACATGGTGGCAACGTCTGCCGCCACGTGGTGACAAACACGTCCGCCACGTGGCTCGGCGCCTGCCACGTGTTGCCACGTGACAAGCCTAGTGGGTGACTGGCCAGGCCTACATCGCGGTACGCGATGGGCCAGCCAAGGAACCCATCGCGTACCGCGATGGGGTCCCAGATCAGCCCTATAAATAGCAGCTACGGGTTCATGCTATTCTCACTTTAAAACACACACATTACTCTCTCACTACTCTCTCTCTAAACCTCGAAGTTCGTGCCATCGATCCACCTCGATAACCGTGTCCCGAAACCTCGTTTTCCGTGACCTACACCTCGATAAACGTGCCACTTTCCGATGATGTTCTGAGTAAAGAGGAGGTGCTGCCTGACGTCCCGACCACTACCTCGAAGTACGTGCTGGTGTCTCGATAAGCGTGTCAAGGGTTGATCAAGCGTGTGTTGAGAAGAAGGATATAGTTGAAGTGCTGCCCGATTGTTGAGGGTATTTCTAAGCCAAACAAGGTAGGAATAATGTCCGATCAAAATAATAATAAAATATTATAACGGCTTAATACCCAAGTCGAAGTTATTCTCGATAACCAAAGTAAGAAATAACAAAGAAAATAAAGAAAGAGAAATAAAATATATATGAGTATATATATGTGTATAAATATTATTTGTTATAAAATATATTATTTAAGTATAATGAATATACTTAAATAATAAAGAAAGAAATACGTTTCTTAATGAAAAAAAAACGTCGGGTTTTATGAATAAACTAAAGGTTTATTAATATTACTTTTCAACTAAAGGTTTTAAAGTAAAATGAGATTATGAACTAAAGGTTCATCGAGATAAATAAGACTAAAGGTCTTAAGCCGGATCGAGTATCCGACTAATGAATGTTATACTCGTACAATAGGTGCGAGATAGCGGAGGAAAGACTTACGGACGGTGTTGGAAACCGATCCCTATCAAAAGGTGAATACGCCCCACTTTTACAAACTTGTTTTCAAACAAACAAACGTGTTATGTGTAAAACTTTACATGAAGCTACGTGTCTCTAAATACATTATAAATAAGAGTATAAGCCAGCCCTCAGGCTATGGTATACGTTTGTCTGGATCCTTACATATATGGAACGCGGTGGGCACATCGCACCACGCTTAGTCACGACCTCCAGCCACGATGGGCCGAACCTAAGTTATGTCCGAGTGAGACTGACCATGTGTATATTTATGGTACCTAAGTTATGTCGAAACACTGCGTTGTGTTGCTGAGGTGACCTAGTGTAGAGACTCGAGTTTATAATGATTGTATAACTTGATTATTCCTAAGCCAAGATGGGCCGAGACTTACGTGGTCTCGAGGAGTGATTAAGTAAAGAAAATATTTTTAGCGTCAGCATATTCACCATCATTCGTTGCTGACGTATTTTTATAACATCTTGCAGGTAATCAGGAATAGAGCTTGAGGACGAAGAAAGCTCAAGTATCCGATGGCTCGGATAATTTTGTGTTAATATTAAAATATGGCAGTTTTTGTAAACTTATAAACAAGTAAAACTAATCGAGACTTTAGTCTTTTCTTCTGTATTGTAAATATTTATAATATCGATCCTTGTGTTTTATAAAGACTTCCGCTATAACACGCAACTCTGATTTATTTACAAATATGATACCAACTATGGTTCACACTCCTAGGCCTAGAATGGGGGTGTGACAGGTTGGTATCAGAGCCATCGATCTTAGCGAATTGGGTATCATAAAACAATACCCAAGCTTCGATTCAAGCATAGGAAATATTTACTTGTTTATTTGAATAGGGATAAGATTGGTTGGTAACCTTTTCTTTCCCTCTCCACAATCTAAACCACCTATCAAAGATGTCTTACGAGAAGTTAATGGAATATTATGACAAGGAAGCGAGAAGAGCAAGGAAGTATTACAAATTTCCCAAAGGCATCATGAGAAAAGACTACTTCGAATCATTCTTCAACTCCAACGGAGATCATAACCAAAACCCCAATCCAAGACCAATCTACCACCTAGATAATACCCCACATCAAATATACCAACTCCCAAGGCACTCAAGCTATCATCCGACGAGTTTATCTATGTATCAACCTTCCGAGATTCCGACTTATCAACCAACTGAAATTCCACCATATTACCCATCCGAAGGTCCAACACAAGTACCACCAAATCCTCATCCTTCGTATGCTTTCCTTTCCAACTTACCAATCAAGGAGGAACCAAAATCTTCTTCATTCGACTGGATGCAATGCCACTCTGACCAACGAAGTTGGCATACCGGCACATCAACTATGGATTCCGCCAGCTCGCAACACAACAATGAAGGACCCTCTCGAAAACCCAAGATGAGGGTAATGATGCCATACGAGAAGATTCATGTGCCTGCAATGACTGAAGAAGAACCGAAAGAGGAACCAGAGGAGGAATCGGAAGAAGAACTTGAGGAGGAGACTGACCCCGAGGAAGAATACCCGGACAACCTGAATGAGGTAACCACACCGGAAGAAGAACAACATTCGACCCCAAGCTATGGTTCTGTCGACCCATATATAAAATTCCTCCATGAAATCAAGGGAAAGGCGTCATCAAGTTTCCCACCATATCAAGGCGAGATTCTATCCATTGAAGAACAGGCCAATGAAATTCGTGAGCAAAATGAAGCAGCCGATGCATTCTTCAATTATCTCTCTGAGGTGACTGCAACTCCATACCTGATCCCAAGAACCACTACGACATTGTGATGATGGGTTACCGCAACCCACCTCCAAGATACGGGTATCCTACCGATATACCCCAGTCCCAGGAAGAACATTTGGATCTAGCTGTAGGTTCCCTGGACGGATCACACGAGATATCTCGGTCTACTCAGGTGCGGAATCCCTGCGTAGATCGTTACGAGCGTAGAAAGCAAATCAAACAAACACACACGAATAAACCGAAACACGTTATATATTAATAACTGAACTCACGTGATATGAATCACTGATACAGACTCTCGTCCTCACGTTACAATGAACTCAAACCAGCTTAGATCAACTCGATGAACAACCTCAACACTAAGCCGTAACCTAGTATAAATACACGACAACTTCGCCTGATATGTTCAGGCGAAGTTGTCCATAACTTCGCTTGTTCAACAAGTTCGCCTAGGCGAACTTGTTAACAACTTCGCTTAAACAAAAACATAAATAACATTACAGACTCGATTACAGACACTAGACTATGAACTACTGACATTTATGCACCAACAGACTCCCCCTTGGCAGTAGCTTCATATCTTGATCTTTAAGCACTTGTCTCGTAATCTTCAATCTTGTCTCTTCACGCATGCACTCCTTCTCTAACACAAACTGACACAACTCTTTGATACTTCCTCGCTTCGTCCTTCCAAGCAGGAATATAAAAGATTTTCTTCTCATTAAGCACCTTCAGATCAGCTTGCGATAAGTTTACCAAATGCATCGGATCGTAAACTCTTAGGAGCTCTTGTTCATCCTCGTCTTCCATCACCGCCTCTGCTGTCTCACAATCCACATACCACCACTTTAGGTCTTTAAGCACATCCTTGGGCATTAGCTTCATCGGTACTTCTTTAAGGCACCGGATCGGTTTATACTTCATGATCATCCAAGGTTTTCCATCAGCTCTCAAACCTCTATCCTTGTCTTCAACAAGTTTTCCCTTCTGCGGTTTTAACAGCTCAAACTTCTTTTCTTTTATACTCTCTCTCCATACAATTTTCTCAATGACTCTAGCCATATTATCGTCATTTCGATTGATTAACCCCAATCTGGCTAAGTCTTTCACTTCACATTCCGGCAGTGTATTCAACGACCTTAATATTCTTTTAAAGTACTGAACGCCGTCACCGTTTAATCACAAAGAGCTTCAACTGCTCATCATAGATCCAGCAAATAATCCCTTTCTTCGCTTCGGCATAGCCTTTAATATTGTAACTCTTCTTAAACATTGTAAGGACCGCTGGTTTCTTCGTTTTGACGAACCACTGAGCATAGCCTTCCTTCCACCTAGGCTGCTCTTCCCATTCAGTCTCATCATTTTCCATTTCATTACCCATATCGGCTTTCTCAATATCTGGGATCTCGTGTTCAACATTTTCTTCTACTATTTCACCTTCTTCAATCACAATCTGAGCTCCAATCTTCTCAATCTCCTCAATAGGCAGCACATCGTCATCAAACATCACATCATCATCTAGCATATCATCATCTAATTCTTTCAAAGCATCAATCACATCATCTTCATCATCAACCATCACCACCTCATCACCACCAACTGCACCTGCAGACTCCCCCTGAGCTGTGGAAGTCCCAAGAGCTTGAGTAGTTCTTGGCAACTCACCACCTGCATCTTTCGATGCATTGGGATCATCGTCTCTATCATTTCTCTTCTTTGTCCTTAACTCGTCGCCTCTACAGCCTGTCTCCCCCTGAGATGCCAAGAACTCCTTCATAGCATCTATAAATCGCCCATGTTCAACCAGGAGGGACGACTGTAGTTGATTCTCTGCTACAAGGCGCTGAATAGCCTGGGTCTGGATAAAGTTTATCCTCGATTGCTCAGCCACGACCTGTTCAAGTGCAGCTATTCTCTCCGAGTCTGAGAGGGTTGCATCGAAATCAAACCTCATGTTAGATGTGTCTTGAGTATACTCAGCAGGGATCTCGAATGTAACCGGGACATCAGAAGCAGTTGTGGACGTAACCGCAGGAGGTATCGTGACCGACAACCCTGCAGTTGCAACGACTGTCGACTCTACAAATTGTGCCACCACCTCTGAAGGAGTAAGCGTTGGAGGTGGTAAAGACACAATCTCCGGAGTCGTCAGCTGGATAGTAGTGATTGATGGGATGCCGACAGCTGATGTAGCCACCACGGGAACTTCCGCGGCGCTTAAACCTGTGACCTGGATAGATGTAGGAACAATCGACATACCTGACAGTGCTGGCGGAGCAAAACGTACAACTCTTGAAGTCTCTCCAGCTCCCATACCTGCACCTGTCCTTTCACGTCTTGATCGTCTAATCAGCTTGTGAATATCCTCTTCTTCTTCTTCTGACTCAGTATCATCAACTGTCCTCTTTCTCTTCCCAATCGTCCTTTCTCGTCTCACCAACATCCTTCTCGCCTCATCCATAACATCATCAAGATCTGAGTCAGCCACCGTCATAGCTGCTCTAGTAACATTCACTTCCCGAACCTGTGCAGCAGAGACCTGCACCTCTTCTTGCGGATCAAACCAGTCCATGTCGAAGAATCCTTGGCCGCCAAATGCAACATCAAGGTCTACATCCTCCTCAGCCGACACAACAGGCACAGCAGGTACATCTCGAGGTGCTCCTACCTGTCGTGGTTGAGGGTCTATGAACTCATCCCCACGAGCTGGCACATACCCCGGGTTTATTAAGTACCCAAAGAGTGGAGTATGCCTTGGACGCAGTTCAGGCTTGCTCCTCGCACTGGATGTACGGCATTGAGCGAAGATACGTTTTCTCACATTCTCCACGTATCGTATTGGACGTCGTTGAGGCAAATTTGGAGCCACATGGTTCAAGATCATCTGGATGAATCTTGGATACATTATGAACCGCTCACGAGCCATCGCCCTCCTCTGTCTGTCGATCTCATAAAAGACCATCTGACTAAAGCTATAACGTTTGTTATAAGTCAGAGCAGTCATTGCTGACTGCATGGTCGCACCCATTCCGTCAGTACCCGCCTTCCTCCCAGACATACACACAATCATGACGTGCATGAGGAAGCGCCACTGATCGAGCAGGAACCCCTTCCGTCTCTGGGTATCGCCCAAGGGACCAGAATATCCCATTCGTAGGAATGCTCCATCACGAAACGGAGCCACAAAGTCAGTTGGGTCGTCCCGAGTCTCCTCTCCAAAACGTAACGCCACCCGTATTTGTTCAGACGAGAACTGAACTTCTTGGTTGTTGACGGTTGCTCGCATAACCGGGGGCTCAACACGGCAATCGTATTCCACCGTTTGCCAGAAATCCTCGATATTGGGTAAGGATATCGGCAGAGTCGTCGTGATTGCGTGGAATATCCTCGAGCGAATGAGGAATGTGATGATCTCACGGTAGTCTTCAACTCCGCTCGCTTCCGGGTCTAAAATAATGTACATATTGTGACCCGGAAAAAATTGCCTCTGGTTATCTCCGTCATCGCCTCCAGCACCTCCAGCACCTGCTACTGCAGCCATATCTGCAACAAACGAACCAAGTTAGATACACGTTAAGGTTTAACACAAGTTCGCTTATTACCATGAGCGAAGTTATGATAACTTCTGTATAGGCGAAGTTAACGTTGGGGCGAAGTTGGGCACAACTTCGCTTCAACGTTAAGTTCGCCTAATGACTAATCAGAAAGAGGTCCAGGCGAAGTTAATGTTGGGGCGAACTTGGGCACAACTTCGCTTCAACGTTAAGTTCGCCTTACCACAACATCGCCTCAGGCGAAGTTAATGACAACATCGCCTCAGGCGAAGATAAGCATCAGGCGAAGTTACGGATAACTTCGCCGAAACCCTAAGTTCGCCTGAATATGAATCGGCGACAGATAGATTGATTCAAACTCGAAAATCTGAGGTTTTCTGGGTATTTTGACGATTTAGGACTCTTAAACTCAAGCTTTTAAGGATATGTTGACGATCAGTTTGGTTATTAACACGTAACAACAAGATTTGAAAGTCCGATTTGAAGGTCCGACTGTTCGAGGTTCATAATCGGGTCGAAACGACCACTGATTATCATTGAAGAACAATGATTATACAATGTAATGGCATCACGAACCTTGAAACGTAACGGAAACTGGGAAAAAGAACAAGTAATCGGAATAACGACAAGTTCGCCGGATAACCAAACGATAAGTTCGCCGAGAAATATTAAATAAGTTCGCTGAGATTCGAAATTATGAACACTGTTGACCTTAAGAATTCTTTATATAGGGGCGGAGTTAAACAGGCGAAGTTACGGTTAGGCGAAGTTATTCACAAGTTCGCCTGTTTCACAACATCGCCTATATTTACAAGATCAACCCTTATAATTCGAAAATTTTGCAATTAAGTTCTAAAACTTCCCTTTAAGAATTTAAATGACACGATCAAGTCCAAGTAACCAGATACAAAATTATAAAACTACTTAAGTACAAGAAACTTTTAAAAAATAAAGTATAAGGGATCAAATTTCAGTCTCGATAGGGACTACTACGTTTTAGAAAAGATCCGAACAGGAATCATACTAATTACGTGATTGGCACATTGATCCGTGTTTAGCTGTATTATGACATAAAGAAACAGGTTGTAAGCAGGTAAATAACTTAAGATGGTTTTCATCGTTTCTGTGATACGAGTTAAGTTCAATTAAGCTCAAAAATTAAGTGGGCAACAACTCAGAGATTATGATGCCTCCTATCTATTCTCAAAGCATATTTGGCTTTCCCCAAGTCACCCCGAATTGACCTCGACCCTTAGTGTCTGATTAAGTTTGTAATTACTCTTCATCTCATTCCCGTTCTCTTTCTTACTCCATGATTAAGAAGTCTTGATATGTTGAACTCTAGAATGTTTCAATAACTCATAAGTTTTTTTTTTTATGATAAACATTTACATAGACTTCAGAGTAGTAACCAACTGCAAGTCCCGAATCTGGATCACTGCAGTTTCTTGAAACGCTATCTTCACGGGAATCAGAACACTTACGGGCTCGTGTATGACTGGGTAATCGCTTTTCTGCCTATCATTCGGAAAGATATATATTAAGACATGCAAAACTCGTAAGGAGTTTCCACGTAAAATCAAGTAGTTTTAGTTTGTATCACATCTACTTTTACGCACCATAAAAAGTTACCATGACATACAATGACTGTCCTAAAGCCTTTTAAGCCTAATAACTTCACTAGTTAAGCACACAGAATCAGTATATCTATCATTTTCCAAGGTTTTATCAATTTTCTGTTAAACATAGCTAACGAACTTCTTACGAAGTAGTAGACTTGAAAAATAATTTCATTTCCCTTAAAAAAAAATTTTAACATTAATCGCCCCGACCAAAACAAAGTCTTCAGGTAAACGGCTATCCCGAAGATCCAATGGATCAGCTGGACCGACCACATACTAGTATGTGTCCTTCTAACTAATTAATATGATCGACTAATTTTAAGCGAAAGAATGAAAACTCATCATAAACCGCCCCGGTCACTTTCAGTCATCTGGTTAATGGCTATCCTCAAAATCTACAAGTAGAAAATGAGTACCAAAACATATCCGAAGACAAGTCCTTCAAACTGAGGTAACCGACATATTTTAAGCGATAGTGACGTTTTTTTTTTTTTTTAAATATAACATGAAAAGCATGGTTACTCGGGATTGATCATCCCATTCAGCTCGATAAGGTTTTGAAATCTTGTTTTGTCAAACAAGGTTTTGAAATCTTGTTTTGAAATCATGTAGAGCTCGATAAGCTCTACATGAGACGGATGAATTAAGGAAGAAGATTCATGTGGATGAGAAGAAAAAGAAAAAGATTGGAGACAAACTTCTTCGCAAATGCAACAAGCTCACCAAAGTTGTGAAGAAGTTTATGAAAGATTGAGAAGTTGAAGATGGTGTGTTTAAGAAATGAAGTTAATGTGTGTAAAATAGTTTGTATGTTATGTGTGATGTATGTATCATATGTAATAATGATAGGATCTTATATATCGCTTAAACGATATATAAGTATGTTGTAAAATAATATGCATATCATTTATGATATGTATATGAATGTGACATAAATAAACTTGTATATTAAGAAAAGAAATGTGTTAAAATTTCAGATAAAAGAAAAAGAATAAAATATGTCTCGACAAAGTGATAATCGAGAGGTTTCCCGAAAAGAAGCCGAGAGACGCGAAGTAAAAGGGAAAGGTCCTGAAAAAGAACGAGAGTAACCGATTCCCGACAAGTATATGAACCAAATCCAATAGATGATCAGAAAAGCTGTTCGAGAAGAATCTGAAAATAGATCACGAACTAGACAAACAAAACATACTCAATCTGAAAATCCTTCTCGAAAATCTATTTCTAAACCCCGTACTCGACCTTCACGTGAAGAAGAGAGTGAGCATGATTTAAACGCCGATGAGGGATTTAGAAAAGAGTTTAAGAAATTAAAGATTAGTGGATGCTCGTTTAAAGACTTTATGTACTACGGGCCAAAAGAATTTCATGGCGACAAAGGAGCCATCACAACCATGAGGTGGCACGAAGAGATGGAGACGATCGTGATTACGAGCAAGTGTTCGAATTTAGAGAAGATTCAATACTCCGCCCTAATGTTCAAAGGCGAAGCACTAGAGTGGTGGAACACATTGATGATGAGTAGAGGAAGGGAAGTTATGCATAGTTTGACTTGGAATGAATTCAAAGACTTGTTGATGTCGAAGTTTTGTCCGATGCATGAGACGGACCAGATCCAAACCAAGTTCTTGGCTCACAAGGTTGTTGGAACGAACCTTCGTGAGTACAACAAGAAATTCCACGAATACTGTCGATTGGTTCCCCAGCTGGTTACCCCGGAATCCAGCAAAGTCACACGTTATATTTGGGGACTGCCATGAGAGATTCGTGACATGGTAAGGTCACGCTTGCCACAGACTGCTGACTCCGCGATGGAGTTAGCAGGATACTTAATGGGCGGAATGATCCGCAACAAAGAGGAGGATAAGAAAGTCGTGACAACACACGACTCAAGGAAAAGTGGAGATACCCGCTTCAAGGGTAAATATCAACGAAGGTCTAGCTCCAACCTCGGCATCCCTCAATGCAAAACATGTAAGAAATATCATAGAGGTAGATGCAACTTTGTTCCTCGAATCTGTGAATCATGTAATCGACCCGGCCACGCTACGGCCGATTGTTGGAAGAAGAAGATGACCTGCTACAGTTGCAAAGAGATGGGGCATCTTAGCTTCGAGTGTCCTAAGATAAGTCCGCGACTGGTGGTGCGGGTGTTAGCGGTCAAAAGAATGAGCCAAAGAAGGGTAATGCAAGAGTCTTCGTCCTAGACACGAAGAAAGCGGCCGACACACCGGAAACTATCACCGGTACGTTCCTCGTTAACAACTCTTTTGCTAGAGTCTTGTTTGATTCGGGTGCCAACTTAAGTTTTATAGATTATACGTTTTGTAGTATATTAAACGATCCTTTAATCAAACTAAATAAAACTCTAAGCGTCGAGACCGCTAGTGGCGAAACAATTAAAATCTCCGAAGCTTTAGAAAATGGAAAGATCTTATTAGCCAATTATGTTTTGCCTATTCAATTGTTACCTATGACTCTTGCTGGTTTTGATGTTGTATTGGGTATGAATTGGTTATCCGATAACCATGCTCGTATCCTTTGCAATAGCAAGACCGTCGAACTTCAAGCCCCGGATAAGCGAACTATTCGAATTGAAGGGGATAAAGACGCTGGCCAAGTTACCCTAATCTCCATGATAAGGGCTAACAAATGTTTAAATCAAGGATGCTTAGCATTCATGGCCTACGTCACTGAAGAATCAAAACCTAAATAAATCAAAGACGTTCCTATTGTTTCTAATTATGCCGATGTATTCCCGACGAACTCCCCGGCATTCCTCCCGATCATGAAGTAGAGTTTAGAATTGATCTTATTCCTGGTACTGCTCCGATCGCAAAAGCTCTGTATCTCCCTGCGCCAACCGAGATGAAGGAACTAAAGAAACAATTGGACGAGCTTCTCGAGAAAGATTTTATACGACCAAGTTCATCACCATGGGGAGCGCCGATACTATTCGTCAAGAAGAAGGATGGATCAACGCGCATGTGTATCGACTATCGAGCTCTCAACAAAGTTACAATCAAGAATCGATATCCACTTCCCCGAATTGATGACCTATTCGATCAACTTCAAGGTGCTAGCTACTTTTCAAAAATCGATCTTCGTTCCGGCTATCATCAACTCAAAGTTCAATCCGAAGATATTCCGAAAACCGCTTTTCGAACAAGGTATGGACATTATGAATTCACGGTCATGCCGTTTGGACTTACTAATGCCCCAGCTGCGTTTATGGACATGATGAACCGAATCTGTAAACCTTACTTGGATAAATTTGTTATCGTCTTCATTGACGATATACTTATTTACTCTAAGTCTAAGGACGATCATGAAAATCATCTTCGAACCTTACTTGAAATTATTAGAACTAAGAAGTTGTACGCCAAGTTCTTGAAATGCGAGTTCTGGTTGCATGAGGTGCAATTTCATGGTCATATCATTAATGTTAACGGTATCCAAGTGGACCCCGCTAAGATTGTAGCTATCTCTAAGTGGGAGATTCCAAAGTCGCCAACCGAGATTCGAAGTTTCTTGGGATTGGCCGGCTACTACCGTAGGTTCATCGAAAACTTTTCTCGAATCGTTGTTCCTCTAACTTCCTTAACTCGCAAAAACATCAAGTATGAATGGGGAACAAAGCAACAAGTGGCGTTCGATATACTTAAACAAAAGCTTACCCAAGCTCCTATACTGGCCTTGCCAGAAGGTACCGTAGACTTTGTTGTCTTTAGTGACGCGTCCCATTCCGGCTTGGGATGTGTACTAATGCAACGAAAGAAAGTAATCACTTACGCCTCTCGTCAACTCAAGGTGCACGAGAAGAACTATACAACTCACGATCTAGATTTAGGCGCCATAATCTTTGCACTTAAGATATGGAGGCACTATCTCTATGGAGTAAGATTTATCGTGTACACCGATCATAAAAGCTTAAAACACATCTTTGAGCAAAAAGAGCTTAACATGCGTCAACGACGCTGGATGGAAACTCTAAACGACTATGATTGTGAAATTGTCTGTCATGAAGGTAAGGCCAACGTTGTGGTTGATGCCTTGAGTCGTAAAGAGCACAAAAAGCCAAAAAGAGTCCGAGCGTTAAGGTTAGAACTTCAAATCGATCTTATCGGCCAAATCAAATCTGCTCAAACTCAAGCGATCAATGAAAACAAAATCTCCGATGAAAAACGTAACGGCACCATTGACTCGTTAGTCAAAGGTGACGATGGTATCCTTAGAATGGGAAATCGGATTTGGGTACCAATCATTGAGGACTTGCGTTAAAAGATTATGAACGAAACACATAAGACCAAGTACATGATGCACCCCGGTAGTGACAAAATGTATCAAAACCTCAAGTCAAACTACTGGTGGAATGGGATGAAAAAGGACATCGCTTCGCATGTGGCGAAATGTTTAACATGTTTGAAAGTCAAAGCTGAACACCAAAAGCCTTCGGGATTACTTCAGCAACCCGAACTTCCCGTATGGAAGTGGGAGTTAATAACCATGGACTTTATAACCAAACTCCCGAAAACAACTCGACAACATAATGCTATATGGGTGATTGTGAACCGTTTAACAAAATCCACACACTTCATCCCTATCAACGAGTCGTACTCAATGGATAGATTCGTATCTATGTGAACAACATAGTTGCTTTGCATGGGGTACCACTATCTACAATTTCTGACCGAGACAGTCGTTTTATGTCTCACTTTTGAAAAATCTTCCAACAAGCACTCGGCACAAAGCTAAACCTTAACACTGCTTATCATCCACAAACTGATGGGCAAAGCGAAAGGACTATCCAAACATTGGAAGATATGCTTCGCGCTTGCGTGATTGACCTAGGTGGAAGTTGGGATGACCACTTGCCCCTAATGTAATTTTCGTACAATAATAGCTATCACGCGAGTATTCAAGCCGCACCATTCGAGGCGTTATATGGTCGTAAATGTAGAACGCCCGTATACTGGTCTGAAACTGGAGATAATCAATTGTCTGGACCTGAAATAGTCCAAGAAACCACCGACAAAGTTCTTCAAATTCGTGAATGACTTAAGACGGCTCGTGATCGCCAAAAGAGTTACACCGATGTCCGTCATAAGCCGTTAGAATTCAATGTTGGTGACAAAGTTCTTTTGAAAGTCTCGCCATGGAAGGGCGTAGTCCGCTTCGGCAAGAAAGGCAAATTAAGTCCTCGATTCGTTGGACCCTTCGAGGTACTCGAACGAATTGGTACCGTCGCATACCGTTTGCGACTACCCGAGGAAATGCAAGGGATACACGACGTATTCCATGTTTCGAATCTACGTAAGTGTTTAGCCGACGAATCTCTTTCAATGCCATTAAAAGATGTAGAAATTAACGAGAACTTAAAATTAATTGAAAGACCAATTCAAATTAAAGATTCTAAAACTAAGAAACTTAAAAGACGAACATTGAAAATCGTGAAAGTAAAATAGGATTCCCGACGAGGACCCGAGTATACTTGGGAACTTGAGTCCGAAATAAGAAAGAAACACCCCCACTTGTTCTTGTAAGCAATCTCGAGGACGAGATTTATTTCAAGGTGGGGAGGATGTAACATCACGTAAATTTCGGGCCAAAAATGTCAAGTTTCCAAAGTCAAGGGACCAATTCGACCAATTTCTAAACTCCAAGGACTAAAATGAAAGTTCTGAAAATCCCAACCCATCGCGCTACGCGATGGATCAGAGGAGCACCCCATCGCGTACCGCGATGGGGTTGTCTGACACATGTGACACGTGTGTCACATGGCACACGGCGGCAACGTCTGCCGCCACGTCCGCCACGTGTCGCCACGTGGCAAACACGTCCGCCACGTGTCGCCACGTGGCTCGGCACCTGCCACGTGGCAAGCCTAGTGGGTGACTGGCCAGGCCTACATCGCGGTACGCGATGGGCCAGCCAAGGACCCATCGCGTACCGCGATGGGGTCCCAGATCAGCCCTATAAATAGCAGCTACGGGTTCATGCTATTCTCACTCCAAAACACACACATTACTCTCTCTCTACTCTCTCTCTAAACCTCGAAGTTCGTGCCATCAATCCACCTCGATAACCGTGTCCCGAAACCTAGTTTTCCGTGCCCTACACCTCGATAAACGTGCCACTTTACGATGATGTTCTGAGTAAAGAGTAGGTGCTGCCTGACGTCCCGACCACAACCTCGAAGTACGTGCGTGGTGTCTCGATAAGCGTGTCAAGGGTTGATCAAGCGTTTGTTGAGAAGAAGGATAGAGTTGAAGTGCTGCCCGAGTGTTGAGGGTATTTTTAAGCCAAACAAGGTAGGCATAGCATAATGCCCGACCAAAATAATAATAAAATTTTATAACGGCTTAATACCCAAGTCGAAGTTATTCTCGATAAACAAAGAAAGAAATAACAAAGAAAATAAAGAAAGACAAATAAAATATATATGAGTATATATATGTGTATAAATATTCTTTGTTATAAAATATATTATTTAAGTATAATGAATATACTTAAATAATAAAGAAAGAAATACGTTTCTTAATGAAGAAGAAACATCGGGTTTTATGAATAAACTAAAGGTTTATTAATATTACTTTTCAACTAAAGGTTTTAAAGTAAAATGAGAGTATGAACTAAAGGTTCATCGAGATAAATAAGACTAAAGGTCTTAAGCCGGATCGAGTATCCGACTAATGAATGTTATACTCGTACTATAGGTGCGAGATAGCGCAGGAAAGACTTACGGACGGTGTTGGAAACTGATCCCTATCAAAAGGTGAATACGCCCCACTTTTACAAACTTGTTTTCAAACAAACAAACGTGTTATGTGTAAAACTTTACATGAGGCTACGTGTCTCTAAATACATTATAAATAAGAGTATAAGCCAGCCCTCAGGCTATGGTATACATTTGTCTGGATCCTTACATATATGGAACGCGGTGGGCACATCGCACCACGCTTAGTCACGACCTCCAGCCACGATGGGCCGAACCTAAGTTATGTCTGAGTGAGACTGACCATGTGTATATTTATGGTACCTAAGTTATGTCGAAACACTGCGATGTGTTGCTGAGGTGACCTAGTGTAGAGACTCGAGTTTATAATGATTGTATAACTTGATTATTCCTAAGCCAAGATGGGCCGAGACTTACGTGGTCTCGAGGGGTGATTAAGTAAAAAAAATATTTTTAGCGTCAGCATATTCAACATCATTCGTTGCTGACGTATTTTTATAACATCTTAAAGGTAATCAGGAATAGAGCTTGAGGACGACGAAAGCTCAAGTATCCGATGGCTCGGATAATTTTGTGTTAATATTAAAATATGGCGGTTTTTGTAAACTTATAAACAAGTAAAACTAATTGAGACTTTAGTCTCGTGTTTTGTATTGTAAATATTTATAATATCGATCCTTATGTTTTATAAAGACTTCCGCTATAACCCGCAACTCTGATTTATTTACAAATATGATACCAACTATGGTTCACACTCCTAGGCCTAGAATGAGGGTGTGACATTCGGGGTCAACCAGGGAACACCAAAACTTTTTGACGCCATCTAAAAACCTATTCCGACCACACGTGGTCTGGATAGGTTGTTTTTTTCCGAAGTTAGCGAGAATACAAATTATTAGGCGCCATTTGAAAACATTTTCCCGACCACATGTAGTCGAGATAGGTTTTCTTTTATTTGAATTTTGTTTTTGTTTTAAATTGTTGTGCATCATCAATAAAATATTTTCCTTAACACATGTGGTCAAGATATGTTTTTTTTTTCATTTTGATTTTATTGTATCCTGAACTATTGAAAGCAAGAAACAAGATCGTTTCGATAAAATTTATCTCGATGACATGTCATTAGAAAATGCTTTTATTTTATTATTAATATTTTCTTTTTATAAAGCCATAAAAAAAGGATAAACACTAAGAAGTGAGAGGAGATTCAAAGGAATTTAACAGACCATTTGGTCATTCTTTCAATCTCAAAGTATAATGCCTAATATGTAATTATGCAAAACTCGAATGAGACGGAGCGTCTCATATTTAGATGGTCTGTATCATACCAAACCCAATCACAAAGGTTTCCTAGATGAGGCGGGGCGTCTGATGCACCGTACTTATTAGACGGAGCGGACTTCAATTATGAGACAGATCGTCTCATAAATAGACGATCCGTCTAATCACGTCTGACAACATGAGATGTCAAAATCATTTGCTACGTGGCTATCAACGATTGATGTCTCATTCAGCATCCTTTGGCCTATAAGTAACAAGCATAACTCATCCATTGCATGCACCAAACATCTTATTATCATCTCACACTCAAAATCTAGCTAGTTTAGTGTTCTTGGTGTTCTAAGAGTTCTAAGCAAGTTTAAACAAGATTCAAGGAGGTACTGTGACACTCGTCAATTTCAGGTTAACTCCGTTAATCCAAACTCCGTCAATTCAAACTTAAGATCACTTGATCTATAACGCACATCTCATTACATTTAAACTAGGGTTTTAAATGACGCTTGACAATTACTACATGTGTAGTCTTTCGGGATTGCACCGAAACGCAAACGAGTTGACGCAAACCATTGGTGAATAAACGACAAACATCCAAACAATAAGTATTTGAGAATTATGTGTTAGTTTTATGTGTTATTTGATATTCATATGTTAAACACTAACTCAAGATGCAAAAGCCTATGTTGTGCTAGAAATTGATTAATTAGAAGCTTAAGGGGGTTAAGTGTAACATAATTATATATATAAACAACATATTAATAACCTAAACCCTAATCCCCTCTCTCCCTCCCCTCTCACCTGGCGGCAGCCCCCCCCCCCCCCTCCTCTCTCGTCGACCGAGCCACAAGGCACACACACACACGTGTACAAGTCGGTTTCAAGCTTGATCGAAAGATTAAGAAGCTAACTAGGTAAAACAAACACATTATCTAATCCATTCCATCAATTAATTGCATGATTAAACCTGTAATTGTAAACCCTAAGTGCTATATATGTTGTTTGTTGATGAACTAGGGTTTACATGCATGATTGTTAGTCATAGGTTAATTGTTTATTGAGTTTTGATGAAAACTGATGCTGGACAGATTATTGAATTCGTGTTTAGACGACTGTAACTCGATGTTAATGTTATGTTTTGATGCGATTGTTGATTCTACAGTATACTACGTCGAGTCTAGTTTCTGAAAAGTCCGGGTTTGTAATTTTTGGACGTATAAAAGTCTATTTTTATTATTTTACAAAAATGTTGTGCAAGGCTGATTTGGGAGACCTGCTGTTAGGCTGTTTTGCGACTAAGATATCTCATAAACTACAAGACCAAATGGGTTGGTTCCACTTCTGGAAGAAAATACATTGAGTTATGAACCTAACCCAATTAGTCTTGCATTAATTGGATTTTTCATTTAATGGGAATAACAAATAACATTCTGTTGCGCATGATTCTGACTGCTGTGAGTTTGCTGTAATGTTTTGGTTCTTGTGAGTAAAATATGTGGAATAAAAATACAATAAAAGTAGTTCTGGAAACCTAACTCATGTATGCTTTTGTGACGATTTTTGGTGAATTATTTGATATGTTGTGACCTATTGAATATGGTAATCTTTCAAGTAGGATTCTGTCTTGATAAAACTAGCTGCTGAACTATGTGAAAATATATGAAACGTGCTTGTTGCTAGATAATTGTTATGTTTTGACCAAATTTCCCTTGTGGGGAATAGTTGATAGTAATGTACAATACTAATACATGATATGTAAATAGTTGTTCACACATGTAACGTATCACAAATGTGTTTGTTGAGACACACAATTCACAAACGAAACACGAAACGTATTTTGTGCATAGGTATTATGTGCCGAGTCTAGAGACTCGATAATAGTTCCAACACTTAGAAAATCTCATTTGGTGTTTTAGAACGCTAGTGAGGATTTTCTGTGACGCGCATCACTTGGGTGACTTGTTTTATTGAATTCTTCGCAAACAGTGAGTTTCACTTTCCCCTTTTAAACTTTTAAACGCTTTTCACTTGGGGGAGATAACATACTCCGAACGCTTTTAGATTTTGTTATGAAATTATATATCACTTGTAAAGGCTAAGTGGCAAATGAAACAATTGAAGTCCTTCACACATCGAACCGTTTAGTATTGGATAATAGCGAGTCACTGTTGAGTAGTACTACTGGGTTTGACAAACCCCACCCAACGCTAAACTCGACTGGAGGTCGTGTGGGTGTAATCTTGACTAACACATTACCATGGTCGAGATAGACCTGGTGGCAAGGCAAATGATAAACAGTCAGCTTCGGTGTCGAACACTTAGTAATACTTGCTTTATAGGCTAGCTACCTATAGATATATAATTGATTTAACACTATCTGGTAACGCAAACGCTAAACGCAAACGCTAAACGCAAAATGCAAACGCAAACGCTTTATTTATATAAACTTGTGAACTCACCAACCACGTGTTGACACTTTTAGTATGTTATTCTCAGGTAGCCGAGGCGGGCGCGCGGTATAGGAACATGCATTACATTGAACACTATCGTTTTTGCAAACTTGTTTTTAAACTGTTATCATTTGGGTTTTAAGTCGTCCTGCGTGACGCAACACTTGGTTTATGAATTTACGCTTCCGCACTTATTTACACTTAAATGTTTTCGTGGTTTGAAAACTTTACTTATGGTTTGATTATAACTAATGATTCCGATCCTGTTAGTTCACACCCTCTGACGGTAAAACTCCGTTAGTGGATTTTGAGGGTGTGACAGGTACTAGGCAAGTTGGTATACTGATCAAATGTCCAGGAGCATTAGAAGCCATTCCCAATCATTCATAGGTTCCGCTATAGCTCGGAAGAAAGGTATGTCGTTATAATACTCGTTTAAGTTTGTTTTGTTAGTTTAAACTAGGATCCGAGCTATAATCGATCAAACATCTGTTAAACTGATTTCCAGAAACACTATGTTATTATACTTGTTCATGTTCATACAATAGTTAAACAGATCGATACGGGTCATTTTAAAATGGTTGTTCATGTTCATGTTCATGTTCATGTTCATGTTCATACAATACTTCTTCATGTTCATACAAGATGTTAAAATGGTTTTTACCCTTAACGTGCCAAACATACAGGTTAATCATTATACAGTCCGTCTCATCGATACAGGTCAAAACAACTTCAAACGGTCTGCCACACATATACGAACTATCTCATTTTGATACGGTCCGTCTAAAATCAAACTTAGTCAACAAGTCAATTATCATGATACGGACCGTCTCATCATGATACGGTCCGTATAATATTATTTAATATTATTTTCAGAATTTCGTTTTTGAACCTAAAAACCGAATCAGTTTTTTTAACGAGGTTTGAAACGATAAAACTAGGTTAGTGTGGTCTATAGTTGGATCAAGAAACACCCTCAAGGTATTTATACAACCCTATTTATTTATAGGTTAACATCATTCATACAAGAAGGTTTTCAAATGAGAACCAATGATACAAGTAAATACGTTAAACCTTTACAGACAGTCAAAACAACTCTATAAGACCCAACGCTATGGGGAGCCCTTCGGGGGATTTTAAGCGCCGTGGGCGCGGAACACCGCCGTGGGGGGCGGTCCAACCAAGGGCGCGAAGGGTTGGGTTGTTCAAACGGCCGAACTAGTTTTGAAAATTTGGTGGGTCCCCCCCTCCAACGTTCATAAACGGCTAGTTTTAAAAAAACTAATTATTTTATTTATAAATACTAACCCATTTTATCATTTTTTACTCAAACAAATACCAAATTACTATCAAATTTCACTACAAAAATCTCTTAACTCTCTACCATGGATCCTTTCTCAAATTTCACAGGCTCGAGCTCAAACCCGAACCCAAACCCGAACACGAGCTCGAGCTCAAACCCTACCCAAAACCTGAACACCAACCCAAACCTGTGGGATCCGGCTCAAAGGTGGTGGGCTGGTTTGCTTGCAAATAATGACCCTACCAACCCTTTCTTTGCCAACCAGCATCTACCCGCCATGCCTCCAAACGTACAATCGTTTCACAATGATACGTTTTATCGAATGTCAATGCCGTTTATGCCTCCGCTACCCCAAACCCAAACACCCCAAACCCCAATATTTGAAACCCAAGTTCTCAAAAACCAAGTTCCCAAAACCGAAGTTCCCGAAACCCAAGTTCGTCGCAAACGAAGCCATAAAAAGAAGGTTGTTTTCGATCAAACACCAACCGAAATGCAAGACAGGAATAAGTGGGAAGACTATGAGGAAGCAACGTTGGCGCAAGCGTGGATCGACTCATCCGAAGACTCGGTCTTAGGTGACGGTAAATGCACCGCAATATTTTGGGCATAAATACGTGATAAGTTCTTTGAGATAATGGGTCGATCTCGCTACCGCGGGGATGATTCCGTCTCCAACAAATGGAAGGCAATGGTTTTAAAAATGAACCACTTCTCCACAATTCACACTCGCCTTAAGAACAACATGGGAAGCGGAAAGAATGACGCCGCCCTTCTTAAGGCTATGTTGAAACAATACAAGGGCCTTCATGGTCACCACTTCGACATGAGGATGTTTGAAATTTGGAAGAAATGCATGAGCTCGCCAAAGTGGCGTCCGATCCCGACATCTTCACCGCGACCGTCCAAATGGTCAAAAACAACGTCTACTTCGGCCAATCAATCGCCGTCTCAAGCCGAGTCGGATGCTCGTTCTCAATTTAACCTTAACGAGATTGATCCCGATTTTGTTTTTGATGAACCGAATGAGTTGCCACGTCCGGTAGGAAGAGAAAGGGCCAAGGCGGCGGCTAGAGGTGGGGGATCTTCGTCTAGAACGACAACCACGATGAGTTCAGACGTGAGCGCGCGGTTTGACAATTTGCCTGAGCTTGCACTTAAAGAGTTTCGCGAGGACAAAAAACACTCGAAAGAGGAACTCAAGATAATACACGAAGAAAGAAAAGTGATGCATGTGGAATACAAAGCCAAGCATGAAGAAAGAAAGAAGGCTAGCTCTGAGCGGCAACGAGACAAGGACTTCAAGCTCCTCGCAAAGGATCTCTCGCATCTAGATTCGGCCACGCGGACGTTTTTGGAGGAAAAAAAAGCAATGATAATGGCAAAATACGCAAACGAGGACGAGGACGCCGAATATTAGTTTTATTTTTTTATTTGTACGTTTTTTTATTTGTTTAGTTTAATTTAGTTTGTATATTATTATTAGTTTAATTTAGTTTGTATTTTATTATTATTAAGTTTGTTGGTTTATTAAATTTATAAAAAAAAAAAAATTAAGGGGCTTCGAAGCCCCTCACCATAGAGTTTGGGGTGGGGCTTTGAAACCCCCAGTGCTCACGTGGCGCTGACGTGGCACTGGGGAGGGGCTTCGAAGCCCCTCACCATAGAAGATGGTCTAAGATGAACAAGTTGTTTGTCTTAAAGATTCAGTCAAACGTTTTCATGAGATTACGTGATCTCCAAAAAAGTTATAATACAAAATAGAAATAAAAACAACTTAGATCGATTACATATGTGCATGGATCTAAATATAATTGAACAAGCAGTCATAACCAATTCTTCAAAAGGGCTACGTGGCTTGGAGAACTCTTGAATTGTGTGTGTATGACAGTTGTACAAATCTTGGGAATAAATCAACAGAGATTTAGGTTTTTCTTTGTAAATGAAGTTTGACCCGCCGCAACATGATACGGGGTCTCCAACTTATGGTTAAACCTCACAACTTTTGCCCCTAAAACTAAGATCTTAATTAACTCTAATACATGTCCATATTCACTTTTCTTTTACATTTAATTTATATTATACTTATACATTTTATAATTTTATAACATAAATATTAAAATATTATTTTAATGTATTCCAAAATATTTTGTGAAATCCAAAAATTAACAACAAACCAATGTTATTAAAGATTGAAAAGAATATACAATTTCAAATGTTATCATTAACATAGTATATTGTTGAAAATTATAAAGTAAAACAAAACTCGAACATGCTTTCATTTTACAAATTAATTTTTAATTTATTAAATCATAAATCTATGCTTAAAAAGTTGAACTATTTTTTAAAAAGCAATCCATTTATCTATTATTATTATTATTGTAAGTTGTCATATAAACTTATAATTAATAAATATATGCTTTAAATCTATCAAGTTACTTTTTTGTTAATTTAATAAATATATACTAATCACTTTCATATATAACAAAGTTCAACATATTTAATTTATTAGTTTTTTTTATCAAGGAATGTTTCGGGTTTTGTAGAACTTAAATATGGTTTTTATAGTTAAAAATTGGTAAATAGATTGTTTGGTACAAGTTAACTACATTTGTGTCAAAAAATTTTATGAGTCAAAAATGATAAATCCAAGTATTTTTAAAAGTTTGAGAATGCAAATATATTTATCGTCAAATTTGTTACGTGTTCAAACAAATAAAAGTTAGAATTTTAAACATGATTTGGGTTTCAAATTTATTTTCAATGACATATTTAGAAAAATAAAAACAAAATGTTCGGGATTGGTTAAATTGGCTATTTTTCCTCGACTGTTCATTAACTTTTTCTTCAATGATGATGAGAGCGTTGTATGAGAAACATGTCATGTATAACTATGCTCAAATTAATATTCACAAAATTTAATGGGTTAACATGTTATTTTTTATGCTGTCAAACTTATCAAAAAAAAAATTTCATGGTTTAGCTCAGAAAAGTGTAGTTCTTGAAGAACATTTGACGTTATAATTTAATGTTCTCAGTTCCTTCTATGGGCTGTAAATTGGTAAATACATTAATGAAGGTAACGCTATTTCAGTATTTAGGCTGAGTAGCCAGAACTACTATTGTATGACTATTGTATGAGAAATCTTCTTTCTGAATTCATTCAAGTATGCATATATGATCCTGACAATGAAAGTTTCAATAAAAGAAGCGTTTTCGGGTTGCACTTGCATTTATTATTAAGTTCATTTAAAAAAACGTTTTGTGACATAAATAAAATCAATTTATATACACATAGTATAGATACATGCATAGATGTAATACATTTTTTCATATACGTTATTAAATTATTTTCTTTACTTATAATTTTATAATTTGAATAATCTCGTGTGTTACGCGGGCTCTAAAACTAGTAACATAATAACATATATTATGGATCCATAAGATATAAATAATTTCCTAAAATACATAGATTGATACGAATAATTTATATTTGTATTTTAAAAGAAATCAAAATAGAAGGTTGTGAATCTATACCAATTAAGAAAAAAAGAAAGCTAACATCATTTCATCGTAGTTGAGTTGGTATACCATAAACATTTAAAAACAATGTAGTGAGTTCGATTCCCACCAAAAACATATTTTACATTTTATTATTCATCAAAGGGAAATTGTAAAAATGAAAACTTGTACACTTGACATCATATATGGAGGGTCTAATTAAATTGTCTTGCTTTAATAGCATAGATAGATAATAAATAGCAAACCTAATTGGCATCGTTTTCAGACTTATATGAGAATGTATGTAGCTAAATATAAGCACGAGGCAAGGTATTTTAGGAATTTTAGAGAAAATGTTATGAAAAATAAGCGGATCACAATCTATTATATAAGCCTTCTTATATAGTGAGCGTGAGAATAACAAATTTATAATATTTGTAAAATTAATTATTACAACTTAAAAAGTGATATTACATATTTAGCTAGCATTGTTAGATTCGAGTCTCGTAAAAACCTCAACCCAAGACCACCAAACTCAACTGGATGTTCTTCTAAGCAATCCATTTAACCTTAGAATATTACATTCAATATGACCACGATCAATCAATTTTAATCTTTATAAAAAATTTACCAAATTAAGTGAGAACTAGAAGGTGAAGCCATTGGGAGAATCCTCCATTACACTTCAAGAGTTCAAGTAATGGGTCAAAGACATACTTTATGAAGCTTAAAATCATGTTTACGTAAGTGAAAATTGGATTGTGAAAATTGGATTGAGATGTAAGATTGGACAACAAAATTGTATTTCTAAGGAACTTGTAAGCCGTCATCATACTTGTTTAGTGATTTGTGAGAGAGATGATCACTACCTTTTACAATTAATGAAACAAAAATATGATCACTTCTTTGAAACAACGAATCATTCTATGAGATGACCACATGAACTAGTGAAATGCTTGGTGTAACGATGATATGTTCTGATGAAAAGAAATGATTAGTGGATCGATTGTCAGTTGAAGAATCGAGGAGAGGACGCGAATGTCACACTCTAACCTACGACGGAAATGCTGGGGCGTGAACTGATTGTTATAACTCTTAAGGTTACTATCATGCAACATTATAAGTTTCAATATCTATCTAATAATTTCAAATAAAACAATTACAGTTAAGTACATCAAGTATAACGAAATTACAACAATGATTAATTAAGTTTGTATCCTAAAAAGCATCTCTACGTGATCTTCATCTTGTTAAACAACCAAGCTGAAAACTTCGAAGGCGTATAAAATATATTTTTGTCAACAACACATGTTGAGTGAGTAAGACACCAGTTTAAGACACAACAGTAATAGTGTGTATATATATATATATAAAGAAAGATGCAAACTGTTCATGTGAGATAAACAGTTAAACCATAACACATACACAAATAATCAAACATAAAGAAAAGGCTAAACAGTTGCCATGTGAGTGGGCATTGGTTACAAAAAATGAGGTGTCGGTGAATCCATTGTCAATGCGTCGGACGCCGGCCACTACGACGGTCGTATGATCATACTAGACTGTGAATATGTTGGACCTCTCCGAATGTGGTTCAAATAAAGCAAGTAAGCAAATAGCAAGTTAGACATAAACTGATACACACACAAGGATTAAACAGTTGCGATTTTGAATATTAGATAATAGATAAATATGATACGATACGCATATGTCCCCAAAAAGGTAAAAATAATTAAAAATGGGAGTGATTACTCACTTGATTTGAGGAACGAAATATAAGTGATGATGTAAGAGAGATTAACCATTCGGGATATAACATCAAGAATTCCTAATTAAATAATATTAATAAGATTAATTATAAAGATATAACATGATTTAATGAAATAGGATTTCGGTGTGATTTGAATTATGATTGGGGAATTATAATATTATAGATTCGAACGATTGACTCCTATGATAAAGATTAAGATTATCGATTATTATTTATAAGAAACATTACTTTTTATTATTTATAGTATCACCTCTACTTACACTTGACATGAAAAATATATAATCAAATTTAATAATTGATAATTTATATAACTAGTTCTAATATAAAATATACTTAAAATTACTAGAATAAAAATATAATTATATAAATATTCAAATAAAATAATTATAATATATAAATAAATATTTTATTTAGATCTTTTAAAGAAATATCTATTTAATACGTTTAATATATACATATATATATATATATACATATATATATATATATATATATATATATATATATATAATAATAATAAATATAAGTAAGTTAATATAGGCGTTCGGCGACAAGCATCCTAAACGATGGTGTCGAGTTTAAATAACGATGACTTATTATATAAAAAAATACATACTTATATATATATATATATATATATATATATATATATACGAAAGATTTTAACGAGATTCGACAATAACGCAACTCCAAGTTGTCGGTTTTAATAAAATATTATTTATTTAATAATTAATATGAATTAACATTGATTTTACAATCTTTAAAAAAAGTTAAAACCATAAAAAAATAATAAAATGAAAAACTCAGGCTGCCAAGGGTTCACTAGAAAAACGATGATCCAGGTTACGATAACTTAATTAACCGAAGGGTATCGGTCGCGGCATGACGATGAAGGTGTAAGCATGTTTAATTGTATTTTGATTATGTTTATATAACTAGGGTTGAGTTATAATAAGAAGATTAGTTTTCCTATGAATGATAGGAAATAATCTTGTCTATTCATTTGAGAATTGAATGGTTGAGTTAGATTAGAGAGATCATTAAGTGTAAAACAAGGGTAAAGGCATAATATGAATAAAACATTTGTTGACTTTCTCTCTCTACATGCAAGACACATGTCAAATTCCCGCATCATTTTAAAACGTCCATAACTTTTTTATATGACATTTTTTTTCAGAACAATTTCACCATAAAAACGAGTGTTTTTTTATCTTTTATATGACTACCATATTGCTTTATAAAAATAAAAAAAATTCGTGAGTTTTTTACAAAGTGTGTTTTACCGTAATTGTGTTTTACAAAATTGTGTTATACAATTGTGTTTTATTTTTTTATAGTGTTTTTTTGCATTGGTTTTTTACATTGTGTTATTTAATTGTGTTTTCATTGTGTTTTTGTCATTGTGTTTTTATTTTAATAGTGTTTTTTCCATTGTGTTTTTTACATTGTGTTTTTCATAGTGTTTTATTTTCCGGCGAAATTTCCGAAGACTTTTCCGGCAAGGTGGTGGCGGTGGGCGGTGGTGGTTGTAGAAGATAAGTGAAAATTTAAGTGGGTTTTAATTAAGTGGGTTTTTGAAATTAAATTAAGTGGGTTTTCAATATTAAGGTATTAGACAAAAATATCCTCCTTCCTATCCTTCTTAGGAAAATCAAACTTCTTATTTGATCTTTTTTCTATAAACTATACACGAGTTGGGTATAAGACAGGTTCTTTAGAATAGAAATTCGTAACTAATTGATTTTATCTTCTTAATTAGATTGACGGTGTAGTTAGTTATTCACGTATAAACGATCTGAAAAGATCAATTCCGACTAAAACACGAAGATTGTGGTCCAAGAATGGTATACGGGTCTCGGGTTTGGAAAATGGATACGGGTTACGAGTTTAGGATCCGAGTTTAGTGGATATTATAACATAGTTATAACAGATTCGCAAAGAGGTCCTTTAACTATGAAGTTGGATACGAAATGTGATTAAAATATTGTTAAAGGTGAAATTTGTATATAAATGATAGTCTTATTTTAATAATTAAATAATTGTAATAAACAAACAATAACAAAATAGTAATTACTCGATAAACTTGATTAATATTATGGATAAAATTTCCCAAACATATAAATGGGTCGGATAACGATTATTAAATTAATATGTGGAATATCCGAGTTGTTACAGTGGAGTAGTGGACTAGTATATGATATTCTTTTAATAAGATTGTCTTTTCTTGAAAAATGAAGATGCAAAATCCAAAGATGTTGAACTTTGAGTGTCACACCCCAACCTAAGGCGGAAATCTTGGGGCGTGAACTGATTGTTCACAGCTTACAAAGAACTATCATGCAAATTAATATATGACGATATCTATTTAATTTATTTAAATAAACAGTTTACAAACGAGTACATAAGTTCATAGAATATTACAAAACAAATCTAAACCATCTTGTATACATTTTATTCTTAAGGTTCTCACTAAGTGTTCTTCACCTTGATAGACAATCCAACCTGCAAATGCGTACAAAATAGAAAAGGTTTGTCAACTATTATATGTGAGTATAAACAATTAATGTAACATCCTGATTTTGATAAGAATAATAAAATAAGTTTTGTTTATTTAATAGTGTGTCGTTTATCGGTATAGATAAATAAAATATGAGTTGGGTTTGTGTTGGGTAAATAGATGTGAGTTATGGACTTGGGTTAAAAAGGAAAGAGATAAAGACCATGGGCTTAAGCCCATGACCCATCATATATAAACAATAATTAACCATTAATCCATTCATTTACACATATTCCATACACCACCCAAAACACACACTTAAGATGTCTCTCTAGTTTCTCTCTTTTCTCTAGCCGAACCAAGAAGGAAAACCGATCCCGACCCGATGCAATGAAAGTATGATGTTGAATGGATCCAAACCCGCTAGATCTAGCCGCGAAACGATGAACCGACACCCTCAACCGTTAAAGTCACGAGATCCGGATGGAATCGGGTATAACCGGTCAAAATATGAGCTTAGGGGTCACCCTAGCTCAGATCTGGATCGAACGGGACGAAAAACGGTGTAAAATACGTTTTTTCGGCCACCGCCCAGTTTTCCGGCCACCGCACAGTTTTCCGGCACGGCGGCGCCGGAAAGGCGGCGCAGGCATTTAAGGATGTCAGAGAATGTTTCTGACATTCTCTGAGCTAACCCTAACTCGTTAGCGGGGAATTAACGAATTAACAGTAATTTGTTATGTTGATTCGCTAAGGAGGGAAAACGAACTAACTTCAATTCGTTAAGAAGTTCGTGATGATCATTCGTGAAAGTCAGAAAGCCAGTTCGCTATGTTAAGATAACGAATCAGGTCACTTCAAGATAACAAATTAGCTAACGAACTAAGATAACGAACCAATTGGACGAATCGGATCATGTAAGATGATGAGCCAGATAACGAATCAGGTGATTCGTTACTCATCAATTCGCTAAGTTCTGATAACGAATTAGAACACGAATCAGGCTACGTTCAGATAACGAATTAGGCTTAATTCGTTATAACGAATGAGTTAACGAATTAAATAATAATTTAAAGTTCTAATGAAAAATATGTTAAGATAATTAATGGAAATAAAATTTTTCCAAGCTGACCTGGAAGCTCGACCCCAGCCAGGGGCTCTGCCCTTGGACCCTTCTAGGGGCTGCCGCCCATAGAACCTCGCTTCCAGGGGCGCTGCCCCCGGACCCCCGTTCATTGTGGGTTATCATTAGACTAGAAACGTGATATGGGTAGTGATAGTTAATTGATACGTTTAACCGTTATACAGTTAGCCGTGCACAGCTCAAGAAAGGAATAACCATTAACGGTGAACGCAATCGAGTTCGGGTGAGTTTCTTGCCTCGTTCCTTGTTATGTTTTCAGGGCTGTGTGCATTCTCGATGTGATAGTTAATACACTTACCTTAAATGGTAAGTGTACGCCATGTATGATTTGTATGTTATTTATGTATATCTAAATGTGATGAAAGCTTGTTGGTACGTGAACGATCTTTGGATATTGCATGCACTTTCAGGTGATGTTTTAATGATATGATTGTATATGTGATGGATGAATGATGTATGTACGTATGAAACTTGCAATTATATAGATGGAAATGTATGGCATTATAGTAGGGAAGAAATGGAGACCGGACCCTAATAATATCCGAGGATTGAGGGTACCAGACCCTAATAATATCCGAGGATGGAGGGTATCGGACCCTAATAATATCCGAGGAAGAAGGGAGACCAGACCCTGATAATATCCGAGGATGGAGGGTACCGGACGCTAATAATATCCGAGATATGTAGGGCGAAATGCTCTTTATAATGTAAGGATAGTTATGAATGTATATGAAAGAATGATGTAACATCCTAAAATTTATAATGTTGAATAAAGAAAGTTACGTTTAGTGATTTCACGTTATTAATTAATTAATATCGAGTAAAGAACGGATCATGGATTTAGATTAATTGAGATGGGTTAAATAAGAATGGGCTCTAGGTCCATGGGCTTTAAGGGATATAAATATCCCCTAAACCAACCTAAAACCCTAAACCCTCATTTCATTTCCATCATAATCTCTACACACTCCAAAACACACACACACCACACACCGCCATATACGGCCGGCGGCCGAGGGAGAGAAACGAGCAAGATCCGAGAGAGAGTAAACGATTAGTTGTGATTAAACAAGTTAAACGAGATCCAAATGAGCACAAAAGGTATGTTCTTGACCTTTAAAGTTTATGTTTTATTGAATGTCCTTAAGCTTAAAGATCCAAGCTTTATAGCATATACGGGATATATATACGAACGAAATGGTTAGGGAACATTAGGGGGTGATGCCGAACCATAACAAGGGTATTAAAATCGCCAAAATGCGTGATAAAAACCAAACCCGTAGCGAACTGGGCAACTTCGCCTGCGAACTGGGTAACTTCGCCTTCAAAGCTTAACTTCGCCTTCAAAGCATAGCTTCGCCTACGGCCAAGTTCGCCTAATTGATAACTTCGCCTACGGCCAAGTTCGCCTAACTGATAACTTCGCCTAAAGCTAAGTTCGCTTAAGGTTTAACTTCGCCTAAAGCTAAGTTCGCTTAAGGTTTAACTTCGCCTAAAGCTAAGTTCGCCTAAGGTTTAACTTCACCTAAAGCTAAGTTCGCTTAAGGTTTAACTTCGCCTAAAGCTAAGTTCGCCTAAGGTTTAACTTCGCCTAAAGCTAAATTCGCTTAAGGTTTAACTTCGCCTAAAGCTAAGTTCGCCTAAGGTTTAACTTCCCCTAAAGTCAAGTTCGATTAGAAAATAAATTAAAAACCAGGTCAGCTCGACCCCAGCCAGGGGCTCTGCCCTTTGGACCATGCTAGGGGCTGCCACCCCTAGACCCCGCTGCCAGGGGCGCTGTCCCCGGACCCCTGTTCGTTGTGGGTCATATAAAGATAGAAATACAACATGAGTAGTAGTAGTTAATTGATACGTGTAAATATTATACAGTTAGCCGTGCACAGCTCAAGAAGGGAATAACTATTAACGGAGGGCGTAACAGGATTCAGGTGAGTTTCTAGCCCCATTCCTTGTTATGTTTTCGGGGCTGTGTGCATACTCGATGTGTTTGTTAATACATTTATCCTAAGTGATAAGTGTATGCCATATGTGATATATGTGATGTATATGAATGATTGCTTGTCGGTACGCGAACGATCTTCGGATATTGCGCGTACTGTCAGGTTAAAAATAAAGGTACGAATATTATATATCGAAGATGTATGAACATTACAAATGAATACTTGTCAGGGCGTGAATGATCTTCGGATATTGCACGTATCGATAAGGGGTATGGTTGTTAAATGAATGATGTAAAGAACGCCTAGAGTGTTCTTATGCTATAATGTAATTATTGTATATGTGAAGTATGTGTATACAGGTACACGAATGGTATGTGAGTTCTACTTTCGACATAGTAAGTTAGGATGGCAAATCCCTCTAGCTTCTGTCGGACATAGACTCGGCTGGTGATGGCGTAGTTAAGGACTGCGGGCCTTATACGTAATGTAGATGATAGATGTAAACGTAGATAGGGATGGTGGGCCTTATACGTGTTATAGATGATAGATGAGAACGTAGTTAAGGACTGTAGACCTTATACGTACTTCAGATAGGCATCAGCATAGGAAAGGACTGTGGACCTTATACGTGCTGTATTTGTGTTGTGGTAGCATATGGGAGGACTGCGGACCTCGTACGTGCTATGAATTAGGTTGCAACATAGGGAAGGAATGTGGACCTTGTACGTGTTGTGGATGTAGGATGGTATAGGGAAGGACTGCGGACCTTGCACGTACCTTAAACGGTGAGCATAGGTAAGGACTGCGGACCTTTTACGTGTTCACGACCTTGAGTACAGGTATAGACGGCGGACTATGAACGTACTCTCGGTAGACTGAGGTTAGTGATTGTAGATATGTATGTATGTATGGTAGTAAGTATGTATGTAGAACAGAAGGGTAGCTAGTTAAGTATGGATATGTATCTTCGGATATGTATGTATGTGTATGTATTGTATGGCGTCCGATTAACTAGAACTCACTCAGCGTAGCTGACTTTTAGTATGCACGCAGGTGAGTAGAATGAGACAGCTAGCTTGAGCGGGCACATGGTGGGCGAATAGGAGACTGGCATCTGAAGACTCAAGATGTTTTAATGTAATTGACGTTTATTTTGAAAGACAAGAATGTTTAATTAAGGCAAGTTTTGGATTGCTGTAACGTTTCATGAAAGTTTTTATATTCCGCGAAAGTTTTAATGAACTCTGATTTGTAAGAACTGTGTTTATGAGTAAATCCGACGCTAAAATAAGGCTACCGGGTTCGGGGCCTTACAAATGATGCACAGGTTAAGTATGTAAAGTGTACCTTCGGGCACGTATATGTGTATGTAAAGTAAGTTATTTTTTTAATTAGAACTCACTCAGCGTAGTTGACTTTTAGTATATACGCAGGTGAATAGATTGCAATAGCTAGCTTGAAGGAGACACATGGCAGGATTGGAAGGGATTGGCATCTAAAGATCTGTTATGATGTTTGATATTTTATGTTATGTTACGTTTTAAAAAGACAGGTTATGAACGTTTGTAATGAATGGTTGACTTTTAATATTATTCCGCGAAAGTTTTAATTAACTCTGATATTTAGAACTGTATTTATGAGTAAATCCAACGTCCAAAGTAGGGCACCGGGAACGGGGTCTTACAATTAAATCATAGCATGTAAATATAGCAAGCAAATAATGATGTGTGGGCTAAACCGTTGCCATGTGAACCGGGCGTTGGTTACCATGATAGAATAATTGAGTTGCGGTGAAACCATTGTCATGCGATCGGACGTCGGCCACTACGACATGATATGATTATAATGATAAATGATGGACCTCTCCGAATGCGATAAATAAACACATAAACAAATAACAAGTAGCAAGTAGTTATTCAATTGATACACAACACAAATATTAACAGTTTGCATTTGAGAATATAACAAAATGTGTAATTTAATAATTGGTACGCATAAGTCCCCAAAACATTTGAAAACAAGTAAAATAGGGGAATGATTACTCACCTTATTAAATAAGCGAAGGAAATGAATGCGATAAGAACGATAATAAAATAAACGTCACGATCGTCGAGAAATATCACGGGAAAATCTTAAGTAAGAGTAATAATAGGAAAATACTACGTATTAATATAGAGATTTGAGACCGATGGGGTGTTTGTGAAACAATAACTTAAACAAATTTATTATTATTTTATTTAGAAAGTTATCCTTAATTATATATTGTGAGTAATAATCATACCATACATTTGTTTATAAAATATTTGTACCAATAAATATTTTAACATGCTAATTAATAAGGTATATTTTAAATTATGTATTTTTAAATTAAAACCCTATTATAATCTTTATTATTAATAACCTTTATAAATTTTTATACTTATTGTATATACATATATATATATACACACACACATATACATATGGTTCTAACAAATGTTTAAAAAATCGACCAGTTAACATGCCGATTATGATAAAATATTAATTTAATTATTATATTTATATTTATTATAATGTGTTTTTAAAGTTTAAAATAGTTAATATATTAATTAATAAAAGCTGCCAAAAATAAAATACCCAAAAACGGGCTGTAGTAGGCTCGAACCTGCGCCCCCAGCTCGTCCAGTCTTTAGAACACACACACCCAACCAACTAAGCTGGGGGTGTCAGTTGTTATAACATGAAAACAAACATTTAAATACACACTATCCAATCTCCCAAAACTATTATGAACCCCAAAATCATCAATAGGCCAAATCATTAAGTGATTGGTCGATTAACCATAGGGTTATTGTAAATTGAATCAAGACAAACTGGATACGTATAGCAATTACCTACAAAGTTGATTATTTGAAGGCTAATTTGATTAAAATAGAGCCGGCAGGACGAAGACCAGAGAAGGATAATTGCAGGTTATGATTATGAAATTAACGATATGGGTTATGTTTGCGATGTCTATAAGAATGTGCTTGTGAGTTTAATTGAAATGTTACAAGCTGTATAGGTATAATATCAAATTGATCAAAGACGGTTTGGTATAATATGTAAACGTATCAAAATGATCTTATTTTCCAAATTAATATTGTCGGTGAGATCGTTTTAACTTGAATGAATGATTCTAAATAATCAATTCCTTGATTACACGAAGATTAAGCTTCAAGAAATTAATATGGATACGGGTATACAGGTATGAACATGGGTTAGGGTTTTGGGTTATTGGGTTTGATAAAATACTTTGGCAGATTTGCATAATAGTCCCTAAACTACTAGAATGGAGCATAATGAGGTTAAAGTATAGTTAAAGGTGTAATTTGTATATATTTGATCGTTATATTTTGATAATTAAATAAATATAGTAAACAATAATAATAACTCAATAAACGCAACATTTTATTAATAAAATTTCTCAGACATAGAAACAGATCGGGTAACATAATAAGAAATGGAAAATCCAAATTTTTACATTGAGAAAGTGTTGAAAATCCAAAATTTTTCCCTCCTTCTCCACCTTCATCATCATCAACCACGATCCCATCACCATACCATATTTCAATCCGTAAAATCCGGCCTAAATCAACGAAATTGACGGTACCAAATTACAGTAGTGTGATCAAATTGTGGTAACCATAACGAGTTGACAACTAATGTGATCAAATTTCGAACAACGATTGCAATCATCCTAAAACACTATAAATACACGATTATAATTCAATTAAATCCTACCACACCATCCATGCACCATCACGACACTGAATGCTTACTCAATTGCACCATGCGAATGTCACACCCCGACTTAGGGCCTAGGCGTGTAACCAGAAGTTGGTACCTTTTTGTAAATATATCAGAGTTTATGGGTTAAATTTAGCGGAAGACTCTAGTTTGAATATAATATTAATTTACATTGAAAATTTACTTGGGAATTAAATACCCAAGTATCGGTTTACAAAACATAAGTTTTATATTACAAGGATTTTATATCAAAAACGGAGCCATCTCGTCATGCGCTTCTATCTTCATAAGACTTCAATCCTTACTATTGATAGTAATGCTTAATTACCTGCAATGGGATGGAAAATACGTCATCTATGTGCTGGTGAACACATATGACTCAATAAAACATTTTGAATGACGATTACAGTACAAATATAGTTTTCTTGACAATCTCAACGGAAGTATTACTACTTCCGATATATGTACCACTGCCCTGGACACATAATCGTATTCTCCGAGCCACACAGCCCTGAAAAAAGAACTAATCATGATCGTTTAGCCTGCGGCTACTTAGCCTTTGATTGATTGATTGAGCTTAACAGTTATGTATGGATCCAGACACATGCGTATTCGGTCTGAGTTGAATTTTATTTTCTACTTTGTATTATAACGTTTTAGAGATCACATGATCTAATGTAGACATTGATTGACTCGTTAAGACAAACACCCGTTTATCTTTATCTAGTATAAATATGTTTTGACTGATTAAAAAGGTTAACGTATTCACCTGTACCGTCAGTGTTGAAAAGCTTGACTGATTGATTGAGAATGATATTTAACCTATACATAAATAGGTTTGTATGAATGTGTTGAATGGTGTTTCTTGATTAAGCTATGAATGCTAAGCTTAACCTTGAAATCGTTTATATTTGCTTGTGAATGAAAATACTTAGTTTTATGTGATGTTTGATATACCATGCTTTGGATTAATAGGTTATAACACGTTGGTAAGTTTCTCCAGGTAAGTAAACTGGTCCCTCGGTTTATTGGGATTTGTACGAATTACATTCCTTAGGTAAGAAACTTACTACTAGTGATACCCCCTTACAGTTACTACATGCCCGTCAAAATATATCTTTTGCTTAACATTACTTCATCATGAAGTAATGTTTATGAAAACTTGATTGTGAATGTTTATAAAAATACGATCAAGGTTAAAGGCCATAGCCTCGATTGATAGTCTAAGCTGTAATTCAAATAACTTAAACATAACTCCTACCTTATACGGGTACTTAGATTGATATTAATAATAGAAGGCAGGATCTTGATCTACTTGATTGTATGATTGCTAGCTTGATTATAACTTCATTTCTTGCACAAACCACGAGAAAATGGCACGTCGGCTCGTCATGACTATTGGGCACGCCTCCCAATGCTAACTATGTGAAAATGAAGGTGAGTTTGGGATGAATAGAACTCATACCCGTCCTCCCCTTTTATAGGCGTTTCTGGACCCCATCGCGATACACAATGGGTTCCTTCTTAACCCGTCGCGTATCGCGACGCCGCAATATGACGCTGCCTTATCTGCTCGTGACACGTGGCCTGTCATGTTGTGCCACGTGTAGGCACGTGGTTGGACACGTGTCCACGTAACTTAGCCTGGTCATCGCGATACGCAATAACTTGGTGGTTAGGCCGTAGCGTATCGCTACACCGCCCATTTCTGGGTTATTGTGCAAGTCCATTGCACTACGCGATGGGTTCAAGTTAACCCGTCGCGTATCGCCTGAGCTCAAATTTTTAGATTTTTCATTTTTGGTCCTTATACTTTCTAAGTTAGTGTATTAGGCTCAAATTTTATAGGGTAAAAGATACGTTGTTACAACGAAGCCATCCAGATCACTATCGATTTCAATTTTGAACCCGTGAACTTAATTACCACCGTATCATCACTTATTTCACTCTTAATGTGAGTTTACATATCCCTTTTTATCTTTTACACATTTTGGGACTAACATGCATATCTTATTTACCTTACTTACGTTTTTTACCGCATCTATGAAAACACAATTCAATTTATGTTTATGTGTGATGATTGCATTATCTATGACTATACTCTATGTGTTTAAGTGTTTAATTTGTATTTGGTGGTTGGTATCTCATCCTCATCTAGTATGATCATACATTTACCTAAGTACATTGATTTTGTATCAATGGGAACGGGTCCACATCTATTTAACTGGCTACATTTCATAAGAATTGTAATGCTCTGATATATGAATTGTGATTTTTATCTATATATATCTCAACTAAACTTATGTATTTTCACCAACATTCGTGCTGATAAACCATCCTTTTTTATACATGCTACAGGTACAAGTACTTGATATTGTTCAAGATCGAAGACATTAGTTTTACCTTAAGGTATTTACTTTAAAATACAAAATTTTGATGTACTTGTTCGGATTATTAAATTTGTGTATTTGTTTAATGTTAATAAATTTAAATAATAATTCTTGCTTTAATTAGTGTCTTTTAAGTTACTGTCCAATCAGTAAGTTACTCCCCAACATGATTTGCTGGCTTTGGTCGGGATGCGACAATTATGAATGAGTTTATATGTGTAAAACTACTAATGAAATATGGAAAACTGTTTTTCTTACCTACCAAGGTAATCCTCATGTAATTAACAATAAGATTGAATTACTTCTAATGCTGTATAAAAAAATCAATGTAGGTGAACATGAAAAGATTCATAAAAGGGGTTAGATTTTAGACTATTAGGGGGAGGGGGTGGTTCCCTTTTCCTCACACACCACATCTAATGGTGGTGTGTCACATCACCAACCCCAAATCCATCACATGTGATGGATTTTAGTAGGGTGGTGGTGTGGTTTGATAGATTTTTTTTGTTTTTAATAAATACTATCTTCACCACAGTGAATTATAGGGTGGTGTATGGTGGGACCCACCACCAATTTTACACTATCTTCAACATACTACCACCACCGTCATCACCTTTCCTCACAATTCTCAACCCACCGTCGTCCCTCTCCATATCCGTTATCATCTCACCACATCACCATCTCACCATCCTTCATCGTCGTTATTTTACCACACCTGTGACACTCGTCAATTTCTAGTTAACTCCGTTAATCCGAACTCTGTTAATTCAAACGCAAGATCACACGAACTATGTCATTCTAGTTACGCGCTTCAAATTACATTTAAATAGAGTTAAATAACACATGAAAATCATTACACAAGTAGTCTTTTGGAGTTTTACCGAAACACACACGATTCGACTCAAATAATTGGTGAACAAACAATAAACATTATAAAAATGTACTTGAGATAATTACGTGTTATTTTCATATGTGACTTCATGTTTGCATGTATAACAATTATATTATAGATGAAAAAGAATAGTTGTGCTAGAACTAAGTAAACTAGAAGGTTAGGGGGTAAAGTGTAACTTGGATAATTATTTAAACAGCTTAATTACCTAAACCCTAATTCCCTTTCCTCTCCCTCTCCCTCTTGCGACGGCAGCCTGATGACCGTTGTTTAAGTCATTCAAAAACCCAGTTAAACTAAATAGTTAGAGTAAATAGGGTATCGTATCCACGAGGATCATGTGGTCAGTATTACAAAGTTTGTTTGATTTTTAATATAAAATTAATTAACTAAGATGGACAAATGATGTCAAGCGAAAATTAATTGATTTTAAAAACAATTTAAAGAAAATGCAACCTCCTCCGGGTTCAGGTTCTAGGTTTCACACAAAACTCGTTTGATCAATTGGACACCACATAGACATGGTGTTGGAAATTAGTTAAAGTAGATATTGAAACAGGATTTTGTCATCAAACCTATACGATTCAATTGCTCAGTCTACTAGTATCAAGTCAACTCCTTGTAGTCGCACAACCCGCTTCTAGGTTTTGTCATCAAGCGAACATGGTTGTAAAGAAAGAACTCAAAACACCAACAAACTCTTTAATTAACTAATACTTCAATATGTTAAATGTTTGTCATCACATAAACAAATCCAATACATAAACAAACAAAATTGAGTGCTTAACCTATATGAACCATTCACCCGGTGAATGTTACAACGAGATTAGCCTTGCGTCATTACAGTTATTGCTTCTTGATTTACGTGTGTGGCAGCCAAAAGCTGGTGCCCCCTTGCACTCTCCAAAAACCTCACACCCAAAAAAACCTTCTAAAACTGCCGTCGCTCCCCACCCCCCCCCCCCCCCCCCCCCCCGCGAAAAGACCTAGGCTATCATGTCCCTTCTTTCACCTAGTGGGCTTCATGATTTGTTGAATTCATTTCCAGCCCAGTACGTTAATCATTTAAACACTTCATAGAATGATGGAATGTTTTATTAATATTGTCAATCCATTAATAAACTTAAATATATGAATAGATGGTACTTTTTGAGTTTCATCCCACCTGCACATTCAAACAACATATATTATCTTTCTCTTTTTATTTTGGATTCTCATAACTATTAATATATTGAATGACAAATATACGAACTAATAGTTATAATAATTATATTGACGAATTAACATGCCACTCTTTTAGCATAACTAAACAAATTTATCTCGTTATTTATATAATCTAATAATATATAAAAACCATTTAAACATAGATTGTTTAACAAATAAATATGAATAAAAACATTCATTTACATATATTTAGAATGCGTAAAACTACCCTTCATCGCATCCCCACACTTATCATTTTCTTGCCCTCAAGCAAACTCTCATGCAACTCATACACCTCGACCGATGATTCATCAATTACCACGATTAATACTAGTAAGGTATGAGGTCATACCCAATTCCTAAGAACTGACACTGTCAAGATTGATAACCCACCAAATAATTTGATATTACTATTTAAAACAATGGAACCACCAAAACGAGTGTACTTTGTTTCCGGTTATGGCACACATGACCACACCCCTCATAATATAACATCTCTCCTCTCAGTTTAATATCTGGACCAGCAAAAAATGTGCTAGTATCTCTCTGCCCTCTATACCAAGTATGAACACAAAGTAATAATGTAAGTCCCAAATCTGGATCACTACAATATGATATAAACTAAACGAGTATTAGTGCGGAATACTAACACTCGGTGATTCAAGAACACGAATAAGAACAATAATAGTAACACGGAACTGCTTCAAAACACACGTATATTATTGAATACGTCGGGTGCTTAAGAACTTACAAATACTTGATAATAATAAGAATGAACAACCTTAACCTTATACATCACATCTCTATATATAGGGATAACAACCAAAAGCCGGCCCACACACCAAAAAGCCCACCGAGAACACAAAGGTGTTCTCAGTGTACATATGCACCCAAAACCCAAGCCCAAATAACTAGAACTAATTACAATCAAGCTTAAACCACAAAACTAGTCCCAATAATCTCCCCCTTGGTTTGTAGCTTTATCTTTACTCTTCCTCCATGTAATCAAGATCCGCATCCTTCAACCCTCCAGCCCAAAATTTGTTATTGATGATAGATACCACCGTGCTTGTGTATTCTTTGGCGGCTGTTTCAAAAAGACCATTAGCAACAATTTGATGCATACTGAGTGTCTTGATATCCTTCTCATGAAATTTCAATAGATCCTTAGGGTCAACAAAGCGATATTGACCTTTCCCCTTTTGTAGCTTGACAACAGCTGTGGCAGTAAAGGGATCAAAGAACCAGAATCTCATGTTATCCAATGTACCATCGGGAATGGCAACTGACATAGGAATGTACGTAGCTTTCTTAGTGGGAGGCCACATCACATTCACCATGGTTGTCCCAGTTCGTCAATCCAAGGCTCCTTTGTCTTTCTTCAGGAAAGATTCAGCAGTTGCCATATTTGGAAAGCCTTTATCAACTTGACGCTTGAGAAAGTTCCAGAATCTGTGCCCCGTTTTTCGTGTGATGGATTTGAAAACGGAGCATTTATTAAATCACTCAAATCAACTTTAGTCCAAGAACCAAAGTCCTTCATCTTTTTTATAGTACTCCATTGTCCCTGACTTTCTCTTGACCCACCATATGCTCTTATCTGCATCAAAACCCCATGATAAAACTCCAGATCGATCACCGTATTTGTCAGAGAACCCCTTCTGAAGTGTAACAACATATCTCTCTGGGTGATCTGAAGACACAACATTTTGATCTAAGTTCTTCATTACCAGCAGCTTCTTCTTTCCCTTCTCAAGCAATTTCTTCTTAATTCTGTCAGACTTTTCTTTTGTAATAGATGGTGCATCCAGATAACGTTCAGAGAATCTGATTCTTCTTATTGACTGACACCAATGTTATCATCTGGATGAGCATTAGAATCTTTGTCTTGATCAGTAGTGGGAGTTTGGTACACCATATCTTCATTACTTTTGAACTCATCTCCAAACTTCTGAAATAGCTTTTGCTGGAGATCGAGATACATAGCTGTTAAACCTCCCATTCTGGACTGCAATTCTTTAATCTTGGAGTCTTTATCTGAATTACTGGCCTCAAGCTCCTGAATACGAACATCCTTTATTATCGAGTCCTACTCGAGTTCAAAAACTCGTCGTTGTAGAGCCTGGACATCCACCGGAGTATTCTCGAGAACCACTCCTTTTCCCTTGTTCTGAAGATAGTTTTTCTGCATAGCAAGAATTTGAGCAACCTTTTCAGAAACACCAGAACTTGACTGACCTTGATCAAATTGGCCGGCTGAACCAGAGGGAATATCTTCAGTGTCAGTGTGCGGAATTTCTGCTTCAAAATCAAAGTCATCACCGAAATCACTAGACAACAGTTCCATAAATGTTGGCTCAGTAGTAGATGCAACTGCTTCAGTTTGTGATTCTGGTTGATCAGTGATTTGTTGAGGGCTGGAGGTTGATTCTGGTGCTGGTGTGATTGTTGGTGTTGGTGTAGCTTTGGTTGTTTCAACCTCACTGGCCAACTCGCTTGATTTCAAATCATCTCTCTTTCGTTTACGATGAATGAGATCAGCAATTGGCTCTTCAACATAGTCTTCCTCAGCATCTTCAGTAACTGTCGGAGGAGGCTTCCAAGCAGTTGACTGAAATAGAACTTTAGCAGCTTCGAGGGCTTTTAATCTTTCATCATCTGTAAGAGTACTTGGCTGACGGAGCTCTTCTTCATCATCTTCATCATCGGAGATCTCATACGTAGCAGCACGTGGTTGAGAGGGTACCACGTGTTCGTCAGCAACCTGAGCTATGACAGGCTTAGCTTCGGTCTCAGCAAAATGACCGAATTTTTCCAGGGGTCTCAATCCCCTGTAAACTATTTTGCCTCATTTTCTTGACTGCTTCATTAACCCAAAGGAATTGGGTCCCATTGTCTTCATATCCAAGGTCTCAACAATTTTAACCAAATCAGTGTAATGAGAGTCAAAGATCATCTGCAAAAACCTTGGGTACATCAAAAACATCTCCTTCTTCTTTACCTTGAGATTGCTCATCATTTCATTGAAGACAAATTTGGAATAGTTGTAATTCCAACCCATGATCAGAGCAGCAACGGCAGACATTTGAGTGTGACTGATCTCATCTGAACCCCCCTTTCTTCCCAAGATGCATGTGAAGAACGTGTGCAATAGATATCTCCAGTAGGGGTGAAACAGCTTCTTGATTGCCGGTGGATAAGTGCCTTCATACCCCATTCTATTAATTACTTCAGTAACCTCGGCTGTAGAATACTCTGTTGGGTAGTCGGGTCGATCCCCAAACATAAGTACCTCTTTGATAATTGCTTCAGTAACGGTAGCAGGCTTCATCTGTATCTTGGAGTCGATTGAAGTAACTCCATTTGCTCCTTGAGAGTTAATCTTTGCATTCTTCCAGAAATCAGTAACCATCTTCTTGCAAATGACAGGATTCTCACGAAGAGCGTGAGAAATCCTACAAGTATTTAGTCCAACGATCATCGATTTGAACTCCTTGTGAGCCAGTGACAGATCATACAGGTGACCAGCTATATTATGAGTGTCTAAAAACTTTAACGGATTTTGATCAGTCATATCTGCACCAAACTTAACAAGTTAGATAGTGGTAATGGATATTTGAACCATAAATTAAGAAACACTTGGATTATTAAACATGGATGTGCTCAAATTATGACAGTCCAAGCTAACTTGGAGTGGCCCAAAATTATGCCACAAAGAGGATCTGGGCCCAAACAGTGAAGATTGGGCCTGACAGGGGGAGATCTCGGTCAATTAAGAGAGTTCCCAGTCAACTGAAATCAATGAAAAGTAACCGAGAACAAGGGTTCTCGGTCAACACAATCAACTGAGAATAGATGTTCTCGGTCACGACATTTGACCGAGAACAGAGTCGTTCTCAGTCAATAAGTGACCGAGAACGATATATGACAAGATATGGGTGTTCTCGGTCAACAAAAGTCAAACCGAGAACTCCTTGCCAGCTGGGGCAGAGAACCCCTTGGGTTCCACCTTGGGAGTTGTGTAATCATCCTCAACCTGCCGAGATCCCCAAAAAACTCCATTAAACTTGTAACAACACATACATAATCAACTGAAAACCCCTAATTAACCACTATTAAATCCATCAAAACCCCTTTTACTCATAACACCAATGATCAGAGTTCATCAAGTCATCCGTAAAGACAGTTTGTGAGGCCACAACGATAGGTCTTAGTGACATGTAAACCTTATGTAATTATGTACAGTACCTGCTAATTTACCAAACACACTTGAAGCTTTGATTAGTGAAAGAGTTATGATCTCGGCAAGAAATATTATAGAATAGGATCTCGGCTGAGAGGGTTTTGAGATTGAAAAGATAATAAAAGTGAAAAAGGAGAACTCCTTAATATATTTATATCAAACTCAGCGGGCCGAAAACTCTTTGTGGGCTCAAAGTGAGCCTAAAACCCAAAAACCATCCCAACTGGACTCAAGATCCAATAGATGATATCCAAGTCTTTCAAAGCCCAAGTTTTAAGAAAAACACCATTTACACAAACGTTTCGAGGAGAGTAATTTCGAAGAAAGGTAAAATTAGCCAAGACAAGACAAGATAAAATAAAAAATTAAAAATCAAATAAAACAGAAATAAATTCTCACACACAACTAAGACAACTCCCTTTATTTCAACGTCGGGATCAAACTTCAGTTCTTCGTAAAGCTGCCGCCCTTTTATGAAAAGATCCGAACATGGAATCATATCGTTTAAGATGCTGTCACAAGGATTCATGTTCAACATTATTATGACTTTAAGAGACAGACTGATAGTGTGTATCCCATACTTAGCATGATCTTTCATCGCATCAGTGATACGATTAAGGTTCAGTTAGGCATAAAGCTTAGATGGACATCACTCATGGACCTGTGATGCCTCCTATCTCTTCTCAAAGCGTATTTGGCTTTCCCCAGATCACCCCAATTTGACTCCAATCCCCTAGTGCTTGATCAAAATAATTTTTATACAAAGCATGGCTTAGAATTAAGGTTGAACGTTCAACTTAGTGCCAGTAAACTAACAAGCCTTTCATTCGAGACATGACAGGACTTACTTGTGTGCCCCGTAGTTCTAGTTTGAACCCTTGAAGCCTTGATGATGAGATAACTTTAATAGACATAAATTACTACAATCACAATTTTTTTTTAATAATAATAATAATAATAATAATAATAGTAGCAATAGCTTGGCTATACAATATTTTTGGTGATCAAGACACTAACGGGCTAATGTATGACTAGGTAATTGCTTTTCTGCCTATCATTCGGAGAGATGTATCTGGAGACATGCACCTGTCTTCAAATGACTCTCCACATTAAGTTTAGAAAATTTAGTTTATATCACTTTAACTTTTACGCATCGTGAAAAGTACCATACACATCAATGACTGTTCTAGAGCCTTTTAAGCTTAATAACTTCACCCGTTAGGCACACAGAAACAATTTATCTATCACTTTGCAAAGGTTGGATCAATTTCCATATGAAAATATTTTAAAGCTTCAAAAAGATATTGACTGAATAGTAATATCACTTCCCGGAGAGTTAAGTAATATACACGCGTTAAGCATTCAGTCACCCCGGTCACTTTAAGCCTTTAGGTTAATGGCTATCCATTGTAACCACGGTGGTTAACCGGACCAAACATACATGAAAACGCATGTTCTTCCGACTCATAGTTACCGACATAATTTTAAGCAAAAGAATACGAAACACAAACAACATGTCATAATCGCCCCGGGTGCTTTCAGTCGTTAGGTAAATGGCTATCCTGTGAAACTACAGGTAGAACACGGGACCAACCATATACAAGTATATGTCCTTCAAACTTGAGCACCCGACATGATTTTAAGCAAAAATGAATGTTAAAATATTTTTTAAATAAAAGCAACGCATACACACTATTTTTGTCTTTTTGATTTTTCTCAAAATAAAAGCAACACACACACTATTTTTGTCTTTTTGAATTTTTCTCCCCCTAAATTTGTGCACAAAATAAACAAAACAAGTACAAATTTACTCCCAAAAAGACTCAATCCTCGAAACGTAGCATTTTAAGAAAACTCACAAGCACGTTAAATTTTGTTGTTCCGACCGGTTTTGTAAATAAGTCCGCCACGTTATTATCTGTGTGGACCTGTTCAAGATGAATCAATTTTCGATCGAAACAGTCACGAATAAAATGAATTTTAATATCGATGTGCTTGGTTTGAGAATGTTGGACTGGGTTTTTCACAATAGCAATGGTTGCATCATTATCACAGAAAATAGCAGTGTCAAGAAATTCCAAACCGTAATCCAGCAACTGATTTTGCATCCAGATAACCTTAGAGCAGCAAGCGGACGCAACAATATACTCTGCTTCGGCTGTCGAAGTAGACACTGTTTGTTGTTTCTTACACTGCCATGAAATGAGCCTATCTCCGAGAAACTGGCAGCCAGCTGACGTGGATTTCCTGTCAATGTCATCTCCACCATAATTGATATCAGCAAAAGCATAAAGATCAAATTCTGATTGTTTGGGATACCAAAGACCTAACTTCGGTTGTCCATTCAGATATCTAAAAATACGTTTAACAGCAATTAAATGAGAGAGTTTAGGATTAGCCTGGAAGCAAGCACATTGGCAGACAGCGAACATTATGTCGGGACGGCTGGCTGTGAGATACATCAGAGACCCGATCATCGATCGATAGTATGTTTGATCTACGGGACTCCCTTCAGGATTAGACGACAATAGTGGTCTTTCTGCCATTGGACTATTAGCACTCCTTGAATCTTGAAGTTCAAACTTCGCCAGCATATCTTCAACGTACTTTCCTAGATGTAACAGAATTCCCGTTGGACTTTTCCGAACCTGTAACCCCAGAAAAGTTGTCAATTCACCCAACGAGCTCATCTCAAATCTTTTCTTCATAATGCCTTCAAATTCTTTGCACAAGTCAACACTGGTGGAACCGAAGATAATATCATCAACATAAATCTGGACCATAATCAAATCTTTTCCGACAGTTTTCCGGAACAAAGTTTGATCAATCGTTCCCCGCTTGTAACCGTGGTCAAGTAGGTGCGCAGTCAGTGTAGCATACCACGCCCGTGGAACCTGATGTAACCCGTACAGAGCCTTGTCTAACTTGTAAACATGATTTGGCTTCTTAGAGTCAACAAAGCCCGGTGGCTGATCGACATAAATTTCTTCCTTGACCTCACCATACAAAAACGTTGTTTTAACATCCATCTGATAAACTGTAAAACCCATATACGATGCATAGGCCAGAAAAATTCTAATTGCCTCAAGTCTAGCTGCTGGAGCATAGACCTCTGTGTAATCTAACCCTTCTACCTGGCAAAACCCGCGAACTACCAGTCGAGCCTTATTACGAACAATAACCCCGGTGTCATCTTGCTTGTTTCTAAATGCCCATCTTGTATCAAGAGCTTTCTTCCCTTCTGGCACTCCATACTTTCAACTTATCAAATTGATTCAGTTCTTCATGCATTGCGTCAACCCAACTAGGTTCTTGAAGTGACATTTCAACATTCTTTGGCTCGATTTGAGATATGAAACAGGAAAACATACAAATGTTTATATGTCCGGTCTGACTTTTGGTGGACACACCTGCTTCAATGGGACCTATGATGTTTTCAATCGGATTATTCTTTTGGATTCTTGATGGAATTAGCTGATCAAAAACATCACTGTTAGGTTGAAGATTTGTTACATTCTCCCCAGAATCAGTGAGGGGGGTTTTCCATCTAGACGTTGTTGTACTGTGAGAGTACGAGGTGGTAGCAACGTATTCATCTGGAATGGTGTCGGAAATAACGTGCTCCCGAATATCTGACGAACGGAACTCCCCCCTCAACATTTCAGTATTCTCAGACGAGATTGGCTGTGAATGATTGGCCTCTGAAGATTTGATAGGCTGATTATGGGGTGCAGTCGAAGCACTGGTCATCTCAATAAGCTCCTCATCCAGTGATAGAGAAATATGAGACAGTGATTGAGAGCTGTCTTGAGTAATCTCCACTGTGGAACCACCTTGAGAGTCTGTGATGATGACTGGAAACACATTAAAAGGTTTGAAGAATTCATTGTAGTCGAATAACCAATCAGGACCAACACGGGCATCAGTCTCATTTTCTTCTAACCAACGAACTTCATAAGATTCTATAATCTGTTTAGTTGACTTGTTGTAAACCCTGTAAGCTGTATTTCCCGCATATCCAACGAAGTAACACTCATCTGCTGCAGCTCCAAACTTTGGAGTGGTTTCTAGATTTAGCAACGTGCATGGACACCCGAAGGCTCTGAAATGTGCGACAGTGGGTTGATGACCATAAATGATCTCATACGGAGTTTTCATCTTGGACTTATTAATTATTACCCGGTTCTGAACATAACAGGCCGTATTGATGGCTTCGGCCCAGAAGAATGATGGTAGTTTGGAGTCACATAACATCGTTCTCGCTGCCTCGATCAGGGTTCTATTTCTTCTTTCAGCGACACCATTTTGTTGCGGTGTCCTTGGAGCGCTGTACTGACGAAGCACTCCCTTTTCTGAGCAAAAATGATTTAGAACTGCATTCTTGAATTCCGTTCCATTGTCACACCTGATTCCTTTCAGCTTTAGGTTCAGTTGATTCTCCATTAATACTATAAACTTCTTGATCAGATCTGCAGATTCGCTCTTATTTGACAAGAAAAACACCCAAGTAAAACGTGAGTAATCATCAGTAATAACGAGACAATAAGAACTACAAGACAAGCTTAAAACATGAACCGGCCCAAAGAGGTCCATATGAAGTAAGTGAAACACTGACGAGATGGTATTAATTAACTTAGGCTTATGAGATTTTAGATGATGTTTTCCTAAAGCACAAGCCACACATTTTTCAACAGTCTCAAAATCTTTGATTGGTAAACCACGCACTAAATTTTTTTTAGCAAGACGATTTAGATTTTTAATATTTGCATAACCAAGCAGACGATGCCAAAGAATTGCATTATGTTCCGACACTTTTGAAAACAAGCATGTTATTTCGTCAGGAACATTTTGGTTCATGTCGATCACATAAGCATTATCTTTTGGTTGTGATCGAACAAGAATCCAATATTCTGGTATGATTATACCATGTTTCAGAATTAAGCACTCCTTTTTAGTAAAATGAGTTGAAAAATCTTTGTCACAAATATGCGACACGCTTAAAAGACTGTGCTTCAATTCTGAAACAATATTAACATTTTCAAACTTCAACACACCGTTACTTACAATACCCTTTTGAGTGTTTTTCCTTTGTCTCCTCCCGCAAAGGACACATACCCACCATTAAAAGTATGAATGTCGTGTAGCTGGGTGATGTCCCATGTCATGTTCCTGGAACAGCCACTATTAACATACCAAGGTCTGATGATATTCCTCCATAGCTGTCCCTGCACGAAGCGCAGGATTAATTAGATTTTGGTACCCAGTCCATGCTTACACTGGGTGACCCTGACTCATGTATGGTCGACACTGACTGCCATGACATATCCTTTTGATCATCAAAAATAGAGTGATTTGATGCTTTTTCCGGAGATTTAGGCAACCATTTATGTCTGTAAGATTTGGAGTTATAGGTACGAATGGTTGTCAAAATCTCCGGTGTTTTAGACTTAGAATGATTAGATGAAATCTTCTTCTTCCCCTGTTTAGGTCTAGTGTTAGTGTTTATATTAGATTTTGAACTTGAAACACTCTTACTAACCCTTCTTTTGATCATGTTGGGTTTGGTCTGATGAGGACTAAACCTGCCAGATTTGTTTTGATACCAATCATCGTCAAAGGAACTAGCCGAATAATGTCTAAACCTTTGCCCATATGCATTATGTGGCACATATGGCATATCCTTTGATAAAATCCATAGTATGGAATGTACGGACGATGTGGACAGTTTCTGGCAATATGACCAGGAGTGCCACAGTTAAAACATGTCTGACGTTTTATGAAAAATTCACTCTGGTCAGCTCCTTGTCTAGACTGGTTGTGTGGACCAGTCTGTTTATATTTGCGTGAATTCACATTTTCCTTTTTGAACTTATCACCTTGTTTGTAATTTGAGCATCCCTCCTTGACAAACTTAGGTGCAACATATTTTTCTGATGTTTTTGAAATTTTTGAAATTTTGTTTTTATTAGAAATCACATTATTAGAATTTAAGGTTTCAACCGAATCAATCACACAAGTATCTTTGCTCTTTAAAACAGAGCCCACACAAACAGTCGGAATAACATATTTCAAAACAGGAAGTTCTAAAGAAACATTAGAAATAAAATTATTATCAAAATCAAAACAAGGGTCGTCATCCTCATCAGTCCACTCCTTCACAATTAATTTTTCTGCACATGAAGTAGACACGTTAGAATCATTCACAATTGAAGTAGATGAACCGGCACTAGTAGAGCCAGTACCCTCACCTTTATCTTGTTTACCGTACTTCAAATCCTTTATCTTTTCTTCCTGTTCTTTGGTAACAGGGGTGGGAACATAGTTGTGGTTGTATGGTGGGGGAACTTGACTGATTCCTATCCCCTCACCTTCATTTTCTTTCCACCACAACTGATTCTCAATCATTGAGTTGACAACTTTACTGGAACCATCGAATTTCTTAAAATCAAGTTCAGCCTTTTCAAACTTGTTAGTCAAATTTTAAATTTCAGATTTTGCGGTTTCCAATTTAGCAGTCAACTCAGCGATTTCTTGTTTAGCATCAAGATAGTGACAGCTCTTAACACTAAAATCAGACTTAAGTTTCTTAATGTCTTTGTTGAGAGATTCAATTTTCTCTTAAAAAACCTTTTTTATTTTTCTTGAGTTTAAAACTCTCTGATTTTATTCTTTCCATATCTCTAATTAGACTGTCATTATGAAGTTGATACATCTCAATTTTCTCACCACAATTTAAAGAACATGGTTGAAAACGTACCTCAGATGAATCCGGAGAAGTGAACGCCATGTATGCAAACTGGAGCTCCTTGACCTTCTCCTCAGCAGTGTTCTCCTCTTTAGATTCCTCAACTGTTGTGAAATTTGCAGTTTGATTCCCAATGTTCAGCGCAGCCATCTGACCTTCCCATGAGAACGTTTGAGCAACCATACCTCTTTCATCATTTCCAGAACTACCTCCAGCTTCACCCCGAGCATTTCCAACTGGAACCAAGGCCCTTTCAGTGTTTCCTTCCTTAGCTGGAATAGTACATTCACGAGCAAAATGACCCGGCTCGCGACAGCTGTAACATCTGAGTGTCTCTTTGTTAAAACCCACCTTTTGGTTATCAGGCATGTTCCAATTATTTCTACCCGTCCTCTTGGTAAACTTCTTTGCACGAAAAACTGCCATGGCAATTTGCCACGAGATGTCCATTTCTTCAACATCATCGGGATGAATCTGATTAAGTTCAGCAGTAACCACTGGTTGAACAAAGTCTCCGGCCAGAAATGCATGATAGCAATTCATGAATCTCGCCATTAGAGCAATATTTTCTTGAGTTTCTTTAGGTATAGTGGGAATCTGGTTGGAGTTTACACTAGGAGTGGTTTTGCCAGAATCACTGGCATACTGACCAGATTTGGTAAAAAATACTGGAGCTGGATTAGGTGAATTTGACGACGATGATTGACCGAGGGTGGACGAGAACATCTGAAAGTTTCCCTGTGGTGGTTGTTGAGTAGATTTGAACAGTGAGAAGCTATCTTGAGACATGAGGGAACTATTAGAGGCAACGTTATAACCAGCAGCACTATAAGAACTCGCATGATTTATTGCCCGTTTTTTATCATCCATATCGCATGCTTTAATGGTGGCAATCATTTCAGTCATGCTCATTCTATTGAGATCTTTGGTCTTTTTGATAACTGCAACATTCATATCCCAATTTTTCAGCAGAGTTCACTAGTTTGTTGTTAATTTTTGAGGTTTGCAGAAAAATTCCAGCAGTTCTCATTTCAGTTACTAGGGATATAAACCTCTGAAGTTGAGATTCCAATGTCTCTCCCAGAACATGATTAAACATATTAAACTTTTGTCGCAACAAATCCTGGCGACTTCTCTTCATGTCCTCATTACCCTCATAGACTTCTATCAATGCGGCCCACAACTCCTTTGCTGATTAGAGCTCTCTAAACTGGAGAGCAATCTCGGGTGAAAGTGCCATAGTTAGAGTTGATAAAGCTTTCTCATCTTCTTCAACTTTTGCAAAGTCATCATCATCGTATTGAGCAACCGGTTTCACAAGAACCTCAGTTGAACCAGCCCTTTGATAAGTAATCCTTTGAGGTCCCCTCACGATACTTCTCCAAATCTTTGAATCTTTCATTTTGACATAATGTTCGAAACGGAATTTCCATTCACTGAAACCCTCGTGGGATAACAAACGTGGTATACGAGTAGCAGTGCCCATGATGGAGTCAAGTTCCTGGTGAAGTGACGAGTTGGTTGAATTGCTGCCATTAGTTAATTGTGCCATTTCAAATTTGTTACTGATTAAAAATTGTACTTTGGTTCAGTTGAGATTAAGCCCAATAAAATGATCCAAGTTCAAGAGTAACAGGCCCAAACAGAAACCAACAAACTAAACAGTTGACCGAGAACCCAGTCGGTTGACTAATTCTTTGACCGAGAACCACACTTGTCGACCAAAATTTTGACCGAAAAATCCCCTTTACCGAGAACTCAAGTTGTTGAATATTCGTTGACCGAGAACTACCCTTGTTGATCAAATCAACTGACCGAGAACTAACAGTGGCCGAGAACCCTCAGTTGCCGAGAACTATGTAAGCCGAGAACACAATATTTCCGAGAACACTTAGTCACCGAAAACAACAATTGGCCGAAAACTATGAAATTCAGCTAAAAACTAATCTTGTCCAAGAACTCAGTTTACACCAGCAGTCAATCTAGATGTAACAAACTTTTGAAAATATGGGATTTGATTTCCTTTCCAAACCAAAACCAATCTTTACCAAAACCTTACCCTCTCTTCTTCTTCGATGACCAGTTCACCGAAAAACGCCTCGTAACCTTGCAAGTGATATTCTTGAATCGTTGATACCACAATAACGAGCCTGAATTCGTCAAAGGCTCTGATACCAATTGTAAGTCCCGAATCTGGATCACTACAATATGATATCAACTAAACGAGTATTAGTGCGGAATACTAACACTCGGTGATTCAAGAACACGAATAAAAACAATAATAGTAACACGGAACTGCTTCAAAACACATGTATATTATTGAATACGTCTGGTGCTTAAGCACTTACAAATACTTGATAATAATAAGAATGGACAACCTTAACCCTATACATCACATCTCTATATATAGGGATAATAACCAAAAGCCGGCCCACACACCAAAAAGCCCACCGAGAACACAAAAGTGTTCTCGGTGTACATATGCACCCAAAACCCAAGCCCAAATAACTAGAACTAATTACAATCAAGCTCAAACCACAAAACTAGGCCCAACAAATAAGCTTAGAAGCAAGTCATATCTCCACCTATTACCCACTGGTTGCATAAAGAATAAAACTAAGGGTTTTGCTGTGGCTTAGGTTAGGGTGCGGAAGCGGATTTATTTAGTAACTTACGGTGGATTAAACCCAATTTATTTAAAAGACTAACAAACAGACAAACTTACTGACTTTTATTTACAACCAATACTAACTCGAACATTGACTCTTTTTGAGTTTTTCTTTGATTTTCCAACTTTTTTCTTTCTTTCTTTTTTTTTTCTCTTTTATTCTTTTTATTTTAACAAATACTAACATCAATATATACAAACAACTGACCCCAGACATACGTACATTGTGTACTATGCTCGACAAATAACTTTAATACAACTCTTAACGTACCGGGTTTCATCCACAAGGTTAATAATAATAAAGGCCAAGGTAAACACGGCTTGTAATGTGGTTAAACAAACGAAAGGGAAAAGGCATAAACTTGGCTCCTTAGGGATAGTGTAGGGTAGGGAGTTTTTTTTATGTTTTGGTAAGTCCAATATAAAATGGGTTTTCTAAAGTCCTATTTCTCCATACAGGTGGTGGTATTAAGATCTTGAAATGCATGAGACAACCAAGTTTTAGATATCATGGACATACCGGTTACTCTCTATAATGGCACTCATATGACATGTGTATATACTATATATTGTATGTGTATTATATATAAGGCAAATCTCACACACGTACCGGAGGAATTAGGTTGCCGACATTAAACATGTGTACCTGTCCCCATGACTAGTTATCCCCATCTAAACGGTTCATTTTAATTTTTCTTTTTGAAAAACATTTGCATGGGAAGACTTTCGAGAAGCTTAAAAACTGACCATGACCAAATACCTCTACTTTGGCATTAATAATAGCAATTAATTATTAACAATTCCGACTTTTGCGCACAATCAAGGAACTCTACGGCAAAAGTTTTAATTTTACCCCATCCCCACACTTGAGGTTGACATTGTCCTCAATGTTTAAAATTTAGCAATAAAAAATATATTATTGAGGACGGGATTAAAATGGACTGATTAAAAATTTTAAAATCGGGCTTATTGTGATGGTCCTAAAAATTATACAACTATACAATTACACTTTTAACAATAAAACTAATAAAACAAAGAGAATTATAAGAATGAAATCACCTGATAAGAAAACTAAGCTACTCAAATATACTCGTGATTACTCTCAACGAACCCGGCTCCTCAATTCACTCAACAGAATCTGAAAACTCTTACACGTGAAGAAGCACGCTTCTCACAACGGTTAGGATAGGTCTTTTAAACCGTTTGCAAAACTGTTAATTTTAGTTACCAAGAAAAGTTAAATAAATTTCATAATTAAATTTGTTAAACTAGTAAAATTGTTAAAAGACCTAACTCACTTTCGTAGGAATCACGATTACATTTAGCCTATGCAACAAGCCCTTTAAACCCCCCGGTAGCCCGGGTGGACGAGTGAGGTCTCGTGAGGGTTTATAGTGAACTACACCCACAAAGTTCTAAGTACAACATAATATACACGTACCTGAATACAAGGCCGGGTTGCCTCCCGGTTAGTGCTAAATTTTTGTTAAGGTCTTCAGCCGGACCATACCTGATGTGGCATTTATGGTGGTCTCGTAGGGTGCTTGCCTCCTTCCTCTCTTAAACTTGTTCTACTCTCATCATTAGATTTTTCCCATACCTGATCATAAAATTTACACATTTCTCTATAACAATCAAACTCCACCTTTTTTCTTCTTCTCCTTCTTGACTTCTTTTTTACCTCTCTTCATTTAACCTGTCAATCATTAAACATTCTTTCTTTTCTGTTTGATACTCCTTCTCAGGAGATCCACACTTGTCAGTTTTATGATTAAACGAATTAGAAAACACCTTCAAACTCATTTTATTTTCCCCGAACCTCATTCTAACCGTTCCCTCAGCACAATTAATAATAGCCTTTGTTGTAGCTAAAAACGGTCTACCCATAATAATAGTCCGTTGTGTATTCTTTACACAATCCAGCACGAGGAAATCCACAGGATAATAGAATTCACCAACTTGTACAATCACATCCTTTACAATCCCCCTAGAACACTTAGAAGTTTAATCAGCCAACACCACTATTGTTTTAACTTTTTGTAGTGTCCCAAAATCATACTGATCATATAAACTCCCCGATAAAATACTTACACAAGCTCCAAGATCCAACAAAGCCTTGTCTAATTTAAAATCACCTATTTGTATTGAAATAATAGGTGTTCCTGGATCTTGAAGTTTCGGGGGAAGGGTACCCATCAAAACGGCATTCACACTAGCAGTTAAAGTAAGTTGTTTAGGAAACTTGTGACGTCGTTTGTGGGTACTTAACTCTTCTACACACTCAACATGATCAGGACTCGCTTTAACTTGTTCAAGCAAAGGTTTATTTATTTTCACTTTTTCAAGACTTTCCCACCTTTCACTCTTAAGTTGTTCCCATTTACTTAAATTTTTGGGTGCAAGTAAAGCCATTGGAAATGGAACTTTAACATTCCAATTACTAATTTCAGAAAACATGTTATTTAAATCATTTTTAGACTTTGTAAAACTTTTAACTTCCTGATCATGTTCACTCTCACCCTTGAACTCAATTACATCATTCACCCCACCCTCAACACATTGTGGTGAATGAGTTTCAACAACAGAAATTTCAGAAAAAGGACGAGTACTTACCTCATTTATGTGGACACTCGTTGTGTTAGAGGGTTTGTGAGCTAGACATATTTGAGTATCACTACAAAGCTTATCTTGATCTCTTCTGATGATTACTACTTCTTCAGTTAATTGTCCAACCTGCTGTGACAATGCCTTGATTTCCTTATCTATAATCTCGTTGCCTTTCTGAATATCCATCATTAACTCAATAATTGATGAAGACCCAAGTATTGACGAACAAGCCATGTTATATTTGGAGGCCCATGATTGAGTCTCCAAAGGTGGCCCATGAAAACGGGTATAACTTGGCCCACGAAGCTCCGTTTCAGGCCTATTACCAGTCAAATCGAAGCTTGAGACGAGGAGCACATTGTGGCAAACGCCTAAGAAAGTTTTCCCCTGTCCGAAGCCCAAAAACGCCTTCTAAATAAAGTTATGGGCCTCTTAATGTTTTTTCAGCAGTTTTTATGTTTTTGTTTTTGGGTTTGTGTTTGGCCCATGGCCCGTTTTAGGCCCATTTCGTATTAGAACACTTATTTATACGTTGGTTATGTAATTCAGAAGGACAGACTTGAATATTAATAAATTTCGTTTTTCTCTTCATTTTCCCTAAACTTTTGGGTGGGATTTGGGATTTTTGAAGTTCATCACGGGCATTCACTTAATTAACGTGATTCGATCTTCATTTTTGTTTATACCGCTGCATCAATAATTGTATCCAGTTTTTAATTGATGGAGTTATCATTCGACCCATGCTAACCCGTTTGCCAATTCCCTTGATTCTGCAAGGTGCTTTGTTAAGTACTTTAACCTCCTTCATAACAATTATGAATTGGTGCCTCAAAAGATCTTGCATTCTGATGTGGTGGCTCGAACAGTGAGGCATTTTTTGGTACTATAGGCACAAAATGACTGACAACTCCTCTAACTGGGGCTTTGTAATTCGCCCTATGCACTCCATCCATATACTCATCCTCACCCTGATGTCCTCCATAATCGTTCTGTTGATCACCATTATACCTTTGCCGACCGAACTTGACCCGATTTTGACCTCTTGGATTAAATGGTGGCACTGAAGGCACAATCTCATCAAACTCATCATATTATATTGGTTTTGGGTTTGAGGATGTGACAGGTCAAAGTTTGAAAATTGTTGTTTTTGTGAGAATGGTGGGTACAATGGGCTACCTGGTGGACTTTGATTATTGTAATAACTCATAACCGAACTACACTTATGTTGCCAACACGATAATAAGTTCCTACGCAAGCAAAGACAAGCAATACCACACGTAATACCAAACTTAAACAAAAAGAAATAAAAAGGAAAATATTTTTGTTTTTTTAAATATATATTATTTTTTATTTTTTTCTTTTATTTTTAATCAAACAAGTAACGTAACACTAAGCGCACTAGCTCCCTAGAAACGACGTCATTTTATTGACCGTCGTTTAAGTCATTCAAAAACCCAATTAAACTAAATAGTTAGAGTAAGTAGGGTATCGTATCCACGAGTAGCATGTGGTCAGTATTACAAAGTTTGTTTGATTTTTAATATAAAATTAATTAACTAAGATGGACAAACGATGTCAAGCGAAAATTAATTGATTTTAAAAACAATTTAAAGAAAATGCAACCTCCTCCGGGTTCAGGTTCTAGGTTTCACACAAAACTCGTTTGATCAATTGGACACCACATAGACATGGTGTTGGAAATTAGTTAAAGTAGATATTGAAACAGGCTTTTGTCAACAAACCTATACGATTCAATTGCTCAGTCTACTAGTATCAAGTCAACTCCCTTTAGTCGCCCAAACCCGCTTCTAGGTTTTGTCATCAAGCGAACATGGTTGTAAAGAAAGAACTCAAAACACCAACAAACTGTTTAATTAACTAATACTTCAATCTGTTAAATGTTTATCATCACATAGCAAATCCAATACATAAACAAACAAAATTGAGTGCTTAACCTATATGAACCATTCACCCGGAGAGCGTTACAACAACATTAGCCTTGCGTCATTACAGTTATTGCTTCTTGATTTACGTGTGTGGCAGCCAAAAGCTGGTGCTCCCTTTCACTCTCCAAAAACCTCACACCAAAAAAAAACCCTCTAAAACTGTCGTCGCTCACCCCCCCCCCCCCAAAAAAAAAAAAACCTTGGCTATCGTGTCCCTTCTTTCACCTAGTGGGCTCCATGATTTGTTGAATCCATTTCCAGCCCAGTACGTTAATCATTTAAACACTTCATAGAATGATAGAATGTTTTATTAATATTGTCAATCCACTAATGAACGTAATTTATGAATAGATGAATTACTTTTTGAGTTTCATCCCACCTGCACATTCAAACAACATATATTATCTTTCTCATTTTATTTTGGATTCTCATAACTATTAATATATTGAATGACAAATATACAAACTAATAGTTATAATAATTATATTGACGAATTAACATGCCACTTTTTTAGCATAACTAAATCAATTTATCTCGTAATTTATATAATCTAATAATATATAAAAACCATTTAAACATAGATTGTTTAAGTGTTTAACAAATAAATATGAATAAAAACATTCATTTACATATATTTAGAACGCGTAAAACAACCCTTCATCACAGCCCTCTCACCCCCCTCTCTTTGATCGAAAAAACACACACACACATACATACAAGGTTAATTACAAGTTGTTGAAGAGCCAAGGTTGCTAACTAGGTAAATTAAATACCCTAACTAATCTATTTTATCAATTATTTGCATCATTAAACATTATAATAATAAACCCTAAATGTTAAATGTATTGATTATTGATGAGTTAGGGTTGTATGCGTGATTATTAGTTCACAGATTAATAGTTTCTTGAGTTTTTGATGAAAACTGATGCTGGACAGATTCATAATTGTGTGTTAAAATGAATGTAACTTGATGTTAACAATGTGTTTTGAAGTGATTATTGATTCTATGATGTAGCAGGTAGAGTCTAGTTTCTAAAGAGTCTGAGTTTGTAATTTTTGGACGTGTGAAAGTAAGTTTTTATTAATTTACAAATCTGTTGTGTGAGTCTGTTTTGGGAAGCCTGCTTGTAGGCTATTTTGTAATTAGTGTATCTCACAAACGAAAAGACCAATTGGGTTGATTCTACTTCTGGAAGTTAATAACTTGAGTGAGGAATCTAACCCAATTGGCCTTGCATTAATTGGATTAACCATGTAACGGGAATAGTAAATAACGTTTTGCTGCGCATGATAATGACTGTTTTGTGCTTACTATGTTGTTTTGATCATTGTAAGAAAACCGTATGTAGTAAAAATATAATAAAAATAATTTTAGAAACCTAACTCAAGTTTGCTTCTGTTTTGATTTTTGGTGATTTTATTTACATGTTATGATTTATGAAATAGAGAAATCTTGACGTGTTAAAATCTGCCTCGGGTAACATAGTTGTTGTATTCCTTTAGTTAACATGAAAAGTGATTAATTGATCGATGTTTGCTATGTGTTTGACTTATTTTCCCTTGTGGGAGATAGTTGACCGATGATGTACCATAGTAACACTTAATACTATACTTGTTTACACATGTAACTTATCACCAACGTGTTTGTCGAGTCGCACTTATTTCACAAACGAAACACGAACGCATCTCATGCATAACTTTTATGTGTCGAGTCTAGAGACTCACTCGCAGTTCAAACACTTAGAAATCTCATTACTGTTTTTAGAGCACTAGTGAGGATCTCTGTGACGAATGCTTTTCTCAAATCATTTTTGTTAACTTCGCAAACAGTAAGTTTCACGGCCCCTTTTACTCTTTTAACGCATTTATTAGGGGGAGATGACATACTCAAAAGATTTAAATTTTGTTACTCATTGTATATCACTTGTAAGGCTAAGTGGCAACAAACCAACTAAGTCCTTCTGAACATCGAACCGGTTAATATTTGGATAATAGCGAGTCACCTTTGAGTAGTACTACTGGGTTTGACAAACCCCACCCAACTCTAAACTCGACTGTAGGTCGAGTGGGTGTAATTTTGGCTAACACATTACCATGGTCGTGGTTGACATGGTGGCAAGGCAATCGTATAAACAGTCAACTTCGGTGTCGAACATTTAGTAAGACATGCTTGATAGGTTAGCTACCTATTGATATATAATTGACTTAACACTATCTAGTAACGCTAAAACACAACGCTTAAATTTACTTAAACTTGTGAACTCACCAACCCTGTGTTGACACTTTTAGTATGTTTATCTCAGGTAGCCGAGGCAGGCGAGCGGTATAGGACATGCATTCACTGAACTCTTATGCTTTAAACTTCTTTAAGTTTTATCATGATAATTGTGTTTTAAGTCGTCCTGTGTGGCGTAACTATTTGCTTTACAATTTACGCTTCCGCATTTTTTACTTAAGACTTAATGTCTTGGTTGTTTTTAAAACTTTAACTGTGGTGTTTGATATAACAAATGATTCCGATCCTGTTGGTTCACACCCTCTGACGGTAAAACTCCGTTAGTGGATTTTGAGGGTGTGACAACACCACAACCACCGCCATTTCAGTCATTACCCCTACCACCGTGACATCACTTCCATCACCGCTATATCACAGTTGCCGCCACACCACCACTGTTGTAGCACCTTCACCCACCTTCCCCTTAATCAACTTTTTGATTGTTTGTTTTCGTGTTCAATCGAACTAAGGTATGTGTTTTTGTTTATTAAGTTTGGATTGTTTATTGGATTTGAATGATAAATTCTAATCGGGCTACCCCCTCCAACGTTCATATTTCTCGAACCCCCCCACCCCCCACCCCACTCACAGCGTGATAGCCATAACACACACACACCCCATCACGCGTGATGGGGCACCGGCGGGGGTGTGCATCACGCGTGATGGACGCCGGTCACGCACCAGCCCGGGTGCCCTTATCACTAGTCTTAAAGCTCTTGGCACTACTTAATTACTAATACTAACAAAAACTATATATTGGGCACTGAAGAATCAAATGATCTCAATCAACACAATACAAATAGATTGGTTGATTAGAAACTTAAAAGTCCATTAAGTCATAATGGAATGAGATCTCTAAATTAACTGAAGAAAGAAACGAGCAAATATATTGCTCTTGAGGCCAAACACTCAAAATTTATGAAGTGAAGAAGATGATGACCAATATAAAAGTAGTGGTGAAAATGAGTATACTTTGGCGATCAAAGAATTTAAGAAAGTTTTTAAGAGAGGAGCAAAGTTTGTAAAACATCCTAGGTCGTGATGATAAAAGATTACCTAATAATTCTAAAAATTCTTATCAAGGTTAAAGAAGTGCTATAGACGTTCTTCTGTCGATAAATGTCGGTTTAACCGTTTGAAAATGTTCCATCGATAAAGAATTTGATACGATCCTATTATAAAAATAAGTTTATTATTATTATTTAAGTTTATCTTTTATTTAGTTTCCATTGTAGTCAAATTATGTTTCCTTATTATTTTTCTTTTTCTATTTTTAGGTCTTTTGTTTTCTTATATATTGTAATCTCTTTTAAGAAAAAGAATAAGAAAGAATTATTATCTTGGGTTATTTTCTCTTCTTCTCTTGTGTTCTTGGGAGATTGACGGTTGTCTCGAATAAACCGTAACAATTGGTGCTTTCATTGAGCCTTAGCCTAGATGGCTTTGGAAGAACTCTTGTGGGAGCATCCACAATTACCTTTCTTTACTGGATCTAATCCTGCCCTATGGATCTCTCAAGCAGAACAATATTTTCTCTTTTACGAGATCTATGGCGATGAGCGGTTTCCCTATGTCATTGAATCATTCGATGATGAACCATTCTGGTGGTTTAATGGTTGGCTTCGGAGTTCAGACTTCCTCACTTGGGATGATTTCACCACAGTAATGCTTACTCAATTCCACGATAGTTTTGTCAATACAATTGCCAAATCTGATCAAGAAACCATTGTTAATGAGGAAGTTACTCAAGGATTGAGGGATGTGACCTTAGATGGGCATGCAACTGGTAAATATAAGTAACAAAGTTGTAATTTGATGGTTAATAAAGATGCCAATCAAATTTACAACAATACAATTAACTTGTTGGCGCCGTCACCGTTAAAAGGTACAACAAGGCGACCCGTGTTGCACTCCTTGTGGTGGTCCGTTGACATTGGCCCGAATAACACCGAAAGACTCGAATGGCGGCCACCGTGGTTCTACGTTGAGACCGAACCACTTGTCGTTGTACGACTGGAGTGGCGGCCACCATGGAAACGGCATTCCGTCCTTGAGGACAAGGACGTTTTCAAGGGGTTGGGAATTGATACGACCCTATTATAAAAATTAGTTTATTATTATTATTTAAGTTTATCTTTTATTTAGTTTCCATTGTAGTCAAATTATGTTTCCTTATTATTTTTCTTTTTCTATTTTTAGGTCTTTTGTTTTCCTATATATTATAATATCTTTAAGAAAAAGAATAAGAAACAATTATTATCTTGGGTTATTTTATCTTCTTCTCTTGTGTTCTTGAAAGATTGACGGTTGTCTCGAATAAACCGTAACAGAATTCTTTGTTCCAGTAGTGCCATATTGAGCTTGTTAATCGAAGAGTCTTACCTTCCCTCGGGCTCGACGTCCCAATTAAAAACCAGATTACATGTTTTTTTAGTGAATCATGAACTCTTTAAAAGCTTTGTCACATCAAATTTCTCCCTAAAAGCATCAATAAATGGCATGTTTTTACGGGGTGAGACTTCACTTTTTACAGGGTGAGACTTCACTTGGTAAGTAAGAAAGTTAATTAATATGGAGGGTCAGTAGTGTAAAGTGTGAGCCCTAAACTAAGACAAGAAGGAGTCAAAGAGGAAAAAGTCCATTTTCCATCTTGCAATATAATAATATATATATTATATATACAAACAAAATTTGAGTCATTCTCACAAACTCATCTCATTTCCATTCACTTTCTCTACACTTTCCCAGAAACTCAAATTATCACCTCCTTTCTTTCATACCAACATCCCAATATCTTTTTGAATCAAACTAATTAATTATTCTCTCACTGTGTGTGTATGTTAGAGAGACATATATATAAACATACTACACACATATAGATATATACAGAGAGAGAGATGGGAAGTTGTTTTCCAAAACCAGTTGATAATATTTCAAGCACATATAAAATTCCCATCCCAGGTATTTAATTTCATTTTCTTGATTTTATTATATTAAATGTGATAAATATTAATTTTTAATTAATTAAACTCACCAAGTTTCTATTTTTATTTTTCAGCTAGTTATGAAAAAAATAAAGAACCCATGATGGAAAAAGACCCATCCGGTAACGGGGGCGGCACAGACACAGCAGTGCTACCCCCGTTACCACCTATCGGGAAAATAGTTTCCCGAAACTTAAAAATTTATACGTTTTCAGAGCTAAGAAGCGCCACGAGGAACTTCCGGCCGGATACGGTACTGGGAGAAGGCGGTTTTGGGAGGGTTTTCAAAGGGTGGGTGGACGGTGAAACGTACGCGCCGTCGAAGGTCGGAATTGGGATCGCCGTCGCCGTTAAGAAGTCAAATCCGGACAGCCTTCAAGGGTGGAAAGAGTGGCAGGTGATTATTATTGTTATTATTGCATAATTATTAATTGCATGTTAAACGCCATGCATGACGTGTAGAATGATTGCATGCATTAGTGGGTTGTACTTTTAGCTTTAAAAGTTGATGTTTCCAATAATACATGTTTGTCTTGTTCTTTATGCATTTGAAATTTCTAAAGTCTGGTCAACGTACAACTCTTTTGAAATAACGTACAAGTTAATGTAGAACTTTGTTATGAATTTAGGAAATTGTTATAGTACATGTTAATATATCATAATTATAATTTAAGTTTTAAGGGGACAGGAGAGAGAGTGATTAAGTTCGAATTACGTTCGTAGTGGTTTTCTGTCTTTAATTCACTTGAAGGTCTTATGTTCAGTGAAAAATGTTTTCTAATGATTAGCGGGGTATTCGTGAGTTATATGTGTTTTCCAGTAACACATAATATTTATTGATAAAAATAGAATATAAACTAAATTATTATCTACATAAAATAAGAGGCAGGAGACCTACAAAACGGCCAAGAGAGAGGCGAAGAAGGCAGTGGCGGAAGCAAAGAACGCGGCTTATAAACGGATGTATGAACGTTTAGAAACAAAAGAGGGGGAACATGCTATGTTTAAGATTGCCAAAGCCAGGGAGCGTAGAAGGCAAGATCTAGGGCCAGTGAAGTTCATAAAGGATACATATGGGCATGTACTAGTCAAGGAGCAGGACATCAAGCTAAGATGGCAAACCTATTTTCACAATCTTTTCAACAATGGGAGAGCTTACCAAGAAGAACATGACAACATAACCTCCCAACGACAACAACCGAATAACTGCTACTGCCGTCGGATCACACGAGAAGAGGTGTAGACTGCACTGAGAAGGATGGGAAGAGCTAAGGCGGTTGGCCCAGAAAACATACCCATCGAGGTGTGGAAGTGTTTGGGAGAGGAAGGGGTCATGTGGTTAACTACTCTGTTCAATAGTATCCTTAAATCTGGTAAGATGCCAGACCAATGGAGGACCAGTGTCGTAGTGTCTATCTATAAGAACAAAGGAGACGCCCAATGTTGTGGTAACTACCGAGGAATCAAACTACTAAGTCATACTATTAAGCTATGGGAAAGAGTGATTGAGGTTAGACTTAGACGAGAAACTCAGTTACGGTGAACTAATTTGGATTCATGCCGGGTCATTCTACCACAGAGGCAATACACCTTATAAGAAGATTGATGGAAAAGTATAGGGAGAAGAAGCGTGACCTGCATATAGTGTTTATTGACCTAGAAAAAACATACGATGGTGTGCCACGACAGGTGCTTTGGGAGTGCTTGGAGGGTAGAGGAGTACCCAGGAAATACATAGAGATAATTATGGATATGTATACCAGCAGTGCAACAAGTGTCCATGCACCAGTGGGTGATACTGATTTCTTCCCCGTAGAGGTAGGTCTTCACCAAGGGTCAGCGCTGAGTCCTTTTCGTTTTGCAGTAGTCTTGGACGAGTTGTCAAAGTCGATTCAGGGGACGCTCCCATGGTGCATGATGTTCGCAGACGATATTGTGTTACTTGCTGAGAGAAAACAAGATCTAAACATGAGACTCGAGGAGTGGCGTACAACCTTAGAGACAAAAGGTTTAAGGATCAGTCGATCTAAGACGGAGTACCTACACTGTGCTTTTGGAGGGGCAAATGACAATGAGGACGCACAGATTACCATTGAAGGGCAGGTGGTTCCGCAGGTAACGAGGTTCAAGTATCTAGGATCTTTTGTTCAGAGCGATGGGGAATTAGACAGTGATGTGACCCATCGAGTTCAGGTAGGATGGAGTAGATGGAAAGCAGCCACAGGTATATTGTGCGACAAGAGTTTCCCAACTAAACTAAAGGGAAAATTTTATAGGGTTGCAGTTAGACCTGCAATACTATATGGAACAGATTGTTGGGCCATCAAGAAGGCACATGTGCGGAAGTTGGAGATAGCAGAAATGAGAATGCTACGTTGGATATGTGGGCACACAAGGTTAGACCGAATAAGAAATGTTGTGTTTCGGGAGAGATTAGGGGTAGCGAACATAACAGACAAAATAAAAGAGTGGAGATTGAGATGGTTTGGACATGTGAAGAGAAGACAAACGACGAATCCTGTTAGATCAGTAGAAAACATTACTATAGAGGGGAGAAGGGGTAGAGGACGACCTAAATTGACTTGGGATGAAAGGATTAAACAGGATTTGATAGACCTAAACATCTCCGGGGACATGGTTGAGGATAGGAATTCATGGAGAATTAGAATTAAAGTTAAGGATTTTTAGGGAGAAAAGAATACCCTATGGCCTCTATTTACCTTATTTTAAGCACACACCATAATAATATTCTCTCTACATAAATAGTATTAATATTATTATTATTGTTATTACTATTATTGTCGTCATAATCATTATTATTATATTATTATTATTATTATTATTATTATTATTATTATTATTATTATTATTATTATTACTACTACTAGTACTGTTGAACTCTGATCTCCTTTGTATTGCTTCATACATATGTATTTTAGAGCTAAGGGTCTCTCTGGAAGCCATCTCTCTATCCATGTGGATAGAGGTACGGTGTGCCTACATCCCACCCTCCCCAGACCATACTTATAACTATACTATTGGTGGGATTTCACCGGGTATGATTGATTGATTGTATGAACACCTTACAAAAAAATTTCCAACACACATGTCGTTTTTCAACATATTAATATTTAATCATTATTTTTTCCTAAAAAGAATTTAATAATAATTAAAGCATCTATATGGCGGGACCCTAAAATTTTTGGTCAAAGGGTTGACATTTTGGAGGCCAAATTACTTTGGTTTGACATCTTCAAAGAGCATGTATACTATAAATTAATTTTTATAAATATTACAGTACTACTTATTTACTTTATTAAATGGTTTATTTATTAATTAGTTCATGAAATTTTAATGCTCTTCTATGTTAAGGTTGACTATATGTTTTTAGGTCAAACTCTCATAACTGCTTCAAAGACTATATTATATTATTACATATTATTTAGATCTTGTGTCGTAACTATATCATAAGTAATACGGAGTAGTTTTTATGCATTTATATTATTATCAATTAATGCTATTATATTTGTATAACTAATATCTTCTTCGACTCACAAACCTAAACTAAGTTCTAATTAAGCTCCGTATATCAAATTCAGACTTGTAATCATTGAAATTGGCTTGTTAATATTGAGATGTCATGAGCGGTTTGATTCATTTACAACCTAGTTTAGCCATTTTCATGAACCCTTGTTAAGTAATGCTTTTTAGCTTTAATTTATTTATTTTGATAATTTTAATTTTTTATACAGGCAGAAGTAAATTTTTTGGGCAAATTTAGTCATCCAAATCTTGTCAAATTAGTGGGATATTGTTGGGAAGATAAAGAATTTCTTCTTGTTTACGAATATGTGCAAAAGGGTAGTCTTGAGAATCATCTTTTTAAAAGTAAGTATTTTCTTAATATTAATTAATTAATGTTTTGATATAAATTTAACATTATAATTATATAATTATTTTTTATTAAATTTTGCAGAAGGTGCAGAACCACTTTCATGGAGTACGAGGATTAAAATTGCCGTAGGAGCTGCACAAGGGCTAGCTTTTTTGCACAATACTGAAAAAACTGTTATTTATAGAGATTTTAAATCAGCGAATATTTTATTAGATGGGGTAAGTTAAATTTTTGTCTATCATAATTTAAAATAGTATAAAACTAATTCTTTTTGAAAAATTAATATTAAATTATCTTTGTAGGATTTTAATGCGAAACTCTCGGATTTTGGGCTCGCAAAATTGGGACCCGTGAATGGTGAATCTCATGTCTCGACAGGCGTAGTTGGTACATACGGTTATGCAGCTCCGGAGTACATAGCAACAGGTTAGTCATGGCCGACAAAGATTATGTATTTATATCATTACTCAAAAAATGTTGTAATAAAAGTTTTGTGATTTATACAGGTCATTTATATGTTAAAAGTGACGTTTATGGCTTTGGAGTTGTACTGTTAGAAATAATAACGGGTCTAAAGGTACTAGACACTAACCGACCAAGCTCACAACATAACTTGATGGAATGGACTAAACCATCATTGTCTGACAGAAGAAAACTAAGAAAAATCATAGACCCACGGCTAGAAAGTGATTACCCTCCAAAAGGAGCGTTTAAGGCCGCTGAGCTAATCTTGAATTGTCTTGAAGCGGACCCAAAAAACCGACCTTCAATGGAAGAAGTTTTGGTTAGTTTGCAAGAGATTAGAGATATCAAAGCAAAACCAAAAGAGCCTAAGGTCCATGCAACCCAACCAACTGGTCCACAACGTGACCGTCATTATCATTCGGCTCACCATTATCCGCTCCGTGGGAAGCACGGTGGCAGAGGTCAAGCTAGTCAACTTTCACCGATGAGATCGTATTGACCAAAAAGGTCAACAAACATTTTTTGAAACGCTAGTGGAAACAAAAACAAATTGCCAAAGAGGCCCAAATATAATAGGTATTGCGGCCCAAAAGAAAGGAAATGTGAATTACAATATTACATATTTACATTGTTTAATACTTTGATTATGTATATGTTAATATTGTAGAATAAATTATAGTGAGCTCTTCACATAGTCTACACTAGTGAGATAATTTGATGATATCAATATAGTTGTTTTACATTAATGGTGTTAATATTCTTACTTAAAACTTGCATAAATTCACTTCTAAGCATGTATAATATACCATTTGTTAATCTCACTCAAAAATACAAGGCCATAGGACTCATATTTTCTTTAAAACCAATGGGTTGCGGGTTACAAATTTAGAAGCGTAAGAAAGGATACAGACGTACGTTGGACGTACGTTTCATATTATCACGTTATCTCTACAGTTGCGTTAGAACGATTTCAAACATATAGTCATGACTCATGACAAACATTTTAATCATAGATCTACTTTTACTCGTTCTGTTTATCGCTTGATATAGAAGACGATAATGTTTTTATAGGGATACACATTAAACAAGAAGCAAGCAATATCAAGAAACAACAATTTGGGGTTCATAGTTACCAAATGTTAATCTTCACCATATACACTACATGCTTGAATAAATTCTTACCTAATACCTTACAAATTTATTAAGTAGGGCAACGTTACACAACAAGTTATCTAGAAACATTTATGGTGGACAACGGATGGTCCAGATTCATCATAATCCGCCTTTGTTATATGTTGATTTTGAGGAAAGAAAACCTTAGCAAGTATGGCACCTCTCACCCATGCTGAATACATGGATAAATCCTCAGGCATGTAGTCTGGTGCCTGCAATTCAAAATGCAAAAATATTATACAAATTTATGTGTGTTATTTATATTAAATTAAAAATATGTCTTATTATTACTTTCACTAAAGATGGGCGTATGGAATAGCTTCCTTCTGAAATCTATCTTCAAAATCTGAAGGTTAACAATACAAGATGTGTTGGTAAAAACAGTCAAAAGATTCATGTGGACTCGGTCTGCGATTTGACCTTAAAACAACTTTTTTCACATTTTAATAAAGAATTAACGAAAATAATCATTTCTAGAGTGTGTTATACTTATATAGTCTAGTCATGTTAGAAATAAATTACTCATTTAGCCATGAAATAGGCGCTATAGTGTTACTTTTACTCGCGTATGAGGCTTTGTCCCATACTCCCATCAATGATTTGTACTATTGTTGTTCGGGTATAGACTCATGTATAGAATGAAATTATTCATGGATATATGTGTTAAATTGTTCTAACATGATTACAGAACCTCTTAAGAGCATTCACACTCCATTTCCCATCTCCAATAGAGGTATAAATGAGCCGAGCTGCTCACGAACTAATCAAGACCGACTCCTGAAAAATCTCGATCGAGCCGAGCTTAAACGAGCCCGATCCTAAAACCAAGCTCATTTGATAAACGAGCCCGATTACGAGCTTTACATATCGAGCTCGAGCCGGCTCGCGAGCCTAAATGAGATTATCATTAATATAATTTTCATAATATGTATTTAATAATTATTAAATAATCTATATAATATGGTGAAAAATTACTAAATAATATATATTATGTTATATATAAAATTATAATTGAAACAAGTATATAAAATAACTATAAATATATAAAATTTAATTAAAAAATATTAAACGAGCCGAGCCCAAGTCGAGCTCAAGCTTGAAAAACTACTCACAAGCCGAGCTCGAGCTTTAGAAAATTGAGTTCGAAACAAGTCAATCTCGATCTCTGTGTAAGTTAAACAAGCCGAGCTCAAAGCCTAGTCGAGCTCGGCTCATTTGCACCCCTAAATTCTCCAACCCCATCTTCATATTATAACAATATAGCTTAAAAATTCACTCCATTCCATCCTCCCATCCCCAACCCCATACCCTATCCCATGTTTTTATGGGAAATCATACTCATCCCCCATATTTGAGGGTTACTTTTCACTCCCATATTCGGTTTTTTATATTTTTGTGTGTATGTGAATGGAAGAAAAAGAATATTTATTTGAAAATGGGATAAATAATTAATATTTACTTAAACAGGATGGGGAGTAGAATGTGAGGTTTTCGAAAACGAGAAATATAGAAATTGATGTCTTTTTGTTAAATTATAAGAATGGGATGAGGGATGAAGTGTTAATGCTCTTAGTAATGCAATTTAATATGTTGTATGCATTAAAAATACACTAATGATAGCTATCGAACTATTTGACCCACAAAAAAAAAAAGAAAAAAAGTCGATTGACCCCTTTAAGTCATTCAAAATTATGACCTGTGGTGTAAAGCTCAAGCTCTATATCTAATACTCAATTTTGGCTCGTGATTGGTTTCAAGCTCAAGCTCGGCTCATTTATTATTTACTGGAAAATTTATAGGTAGTTGTAATTATTCTGTATATATAAATTTTGTATTTAACATAATATATATTATATATTTATTTAATCATAAATGAGTATTACAAAACATATAATAAAGCTTACATAAATAATAGGGCTCATTTAGGGCTCACAAACCAACTCGAAGTGAGGCCTTATTTTTAGCTCAATCCCATTTAATCTCACAGCTTGTTTCGAGCCTTTCATGAACCAATATCAAGTAGCTCACGAGCAACTTGGCTCGTTTACACCCCTAGTGACTTTTAAAATTAAAACCATATAACTAAAAAAAAGAAAAAAAAATTACCTGTCATGCAAATTGTTCCGCCACACTGAACAGTGTTCTCCAACAGATATCAGTGATTTTCAGACGATTTAATGGAGATAATTTGACCAAGCTGTTCAACAAGACCATAGGTCTCTAAGCCCAGTATATACGGTTGAAACAACACCTCGCCAACTGTGTACGTCTCTCTTTTGATCGAAATCGCCTGAAACCCCAAAACACATACATAATCGCATAGATGCATTCATGAGCAAATTAGAATAACAGGTGTGGGACCCACCTGGCCATCTGGCAAAGTATATTGCTCTTCATTACATGATTGTAACATTTTTTTTCATAAACAAGATCATCCTCACCACAACAAGCATACTGCTCTTTTAGTTTCTCAACTTCTAAAACATCAAGGATTATATGTGTTGGGTTCCAGTGGTGATCAGTCAACGGTTTAACAATTAAACCCGGTTTAATAAAAAAGGTTTCATAATTATTAATCATATTAATAATGAATACACAGCGGGATACAAAAAGGAGTAATCACCATTTAACGGAACCGTACATGATCCGGTTACAAACAATACGAGCACGAGAAGAAACAACCAAAGAAACATAAATATTAACTGACAATATTTAAGTTTACCTCGGTTAATAAATAACCGGTTGAGACACTGAGGGCTAACGAACAACGCTAGGTAACCAAATGATACAACTACCGACGATGGCGGTGCACGACGACAACCGGCAGCGGCGGTGGTAGCTGGACAGTCGGCGGCCAGCAGCGGAAACGCGGCGGCGGTGGTGGCCAAAACAGACAGCGGTAGTGCAATAGCAGCAGCAGCGCGATGGCGGTAGAGCAGTGACGGCAGCAGCAGCACAGGACAGGGGCGGCGGCGGCAGTTCTCCGACGAGCAGAGGGTGGTCGGCGGCTAGGGCGGAGTGCAAGAGAGAATTGAGATGGTGGCTAGGGTTTTATGTTACTTGCCTTCTTAAACCCTAAAGACATATTAACTAGTTTATATAACTAGTTAATCATGTCGGGCCACCAAGCCCATCTAAAGCCCAATCCTTTCAAATGTCCATATCTTGTTTATTAGTCGTTACCAGTTAAATTAGTGTAAGTGGGCTATGTCCGTTACCCACAGTATAACTCTTACGGGTCATAACCTATGTCAGCCGCGTTGACTTAAGCGGACCGATCCATATTTCCACCAGTCTCCCACTTTAACGGATTCCGGTTAAGTTTCTCAACACTGACAACCAGTTGTGCTCTAGCTACGCATGGCTGCCCCCAACAGGTTATGACATTTTAAATTCATTAACCAAAAGATCTTGGAATACACTATTGTAAGATAATGAAATTATAGTAATCGTTGTCATCTATCATTTTCGTATAAGACACCAATTGAACAATGAGACATGGATCAAATCAATCTCATATGGCGTTCAATCATTATCGTTTTCGTTCTCGAGTCAAAGTGGTCCAATCAAACACACAGTAAGTTTGGGTGAGGCCTCACACTTTACCAGTTTGAATCAACGAATGCGCCAAGATGTCTAACTGTTACATATCATGTAAGAGTACAGAATCCCATCTTGATTACATACAACTCCTACTGAACTGTAACACCCCGGCTAAAGTGGAATACGCCCGAGTGTGACGTACAGATTGCCCAAAACACATGTGACACTATTAAGTGACAATATTATCATCAATTAATTTAAACATCAAGTACACAAGTTTGTAACAAGAAATACAATGAATGTACAAGAACAATTAACAACTTGTCCATTTATTAATATAACCTAAGTTCTAGTGTCTTCTCCGTTTCATCCTCTAATAATTGTACCTGTAACATATATATAAAATAAAGTCAACAAAATGAATAGTTGGTGAGTTCACACAAGTTTTGATATACGTATATAAAAATCATACAATTCCATTAACAAGTGCAAATGAGCAAGTAATGTCCTTTCCAACTGGGATTGTGCACCAGCGTACTCAGATAAGCGCAAGTAAGGTCCTTTCCAGTTGGGATTGTGCACCAACGTACTCGGATAATGAGGCCCTTTTCCACTCATAACAACAAATGTATTGACCGCAAAGGGGGGCGTATGATCATACTATCTTGAAGTAATCCATGAGCAAGTAATTTGTAGCAAGTAACAAGTAAACACACAAGTCCATGTAGCGAATTGTAGTTTGTAAATAATGAATAAACGAAATTGAATTATTGATAGGATATATATGCTACCCCCAAAATAGTTTAAAAGGGTAAAAAGGGGGTGTGAGAAACTCACCTTGAAGTTGAAGACAAACTTGAAATAAAACCGAAAGTGCGTAAATGAAACCGAAGCAATTGAACGTCACGAACTAGAATTAAAAGTACAAAATTAATATTAACTAACGACTTATAAAAAGTAGATAAATCGGGTTGTCGGAATTAGAAGCGTTGAATGTACTTTCATCATTTTAAAGGAGTATGAATATTATAATATTATTTTATACATTAACGGGATTTTTATGAATTAATATTTTAATGATAAATTACGAGGTTAATATCAAATTTGGAAATTATAGCGTTTATGGAATTTTGATGTTAATGGTATATTTTAGCTTGAAGATAACTATGTTAGCGTGTTATAAAGTTTGAAGAAAATATAATATTAATTGGGTTTCTAACAAAAACTTAACGGAAACGAAAGTCGGATTTGTAAAAGTTTGGTTTTTTTTAATAAAAATGCTACAAATGAGTTGAAACAATAATTATTTAACTTAAAAGATTTTTATTTAGTTTTTAACAATTTTTAACAACAATATTTTCATCATATTATTGAAATTAGAAACATAGATATTACATCAACATAGCAGGTAGGCGGGCAACAAGCTGCGCCGCCACCTCTTTCTGAATTGCAAACCCTAACCTGCTAAAGACATACCCCTACCCCTTTGGAGTCGACACATTACTATGCACAACCCGTTGGACCCTGGTTAGGAAACGGATAGCTTCCGGTGCCAATGAGCCAAAGGTATCAAAAGCCAGAGGGACAAAAACATGTTGGTTCTCTTCGCAGGCTTTAGCATGTTTCTCCACCTTCTTCGTTTCAGCCCTTTTCATTGCTTGCCCAGCTACAAACCCATTATCCCTCAAACCAACTAAAGGAGATACCCCTGTGAGGTCAACACAGGCGTGTTTTCCCCCGGCCCAACCAAAGACGAGCAAATCTGTCGGTCGTAGAGTGGATCTCCCTTCCGTGGGGTCTGTAAGGAAGTTTACAGGGGCTTCCTTTTTAGCTAATATCCCAGCTCGCCTTAAGATGTCCCAAAGAACGTCCCGCTCCCAATCATGTCGGTATTTGAACCCATGCATCTCCTTGCAATGAACCGCATGCTCTCCGAATTTATCCAGGCAAGCCTTACGACAGATCGGACATGTTTCGTCTTCTAGGTACATTGGGACCATCAAACGGTACTTAAGAATGGCCCTATACTCAACCGTAGACATGCTTTGGCCCAAGCCATCAATTGGGATAACGGTCAGAAAATCTTGGGCATGAGGACCTTGTAAGCATTCAATAACCGCCTTTTGTCGGGGGGCAATCCAAAAACTTCTCCCAGGCTCTGAGCGATTTTGCCCAAGATGTCCAAAAATTTATTTGATTTTTAACATAATATATAAAGCTTAAACAAATGAAAACAAAAACTGCCATGACCCGGATTCGGACCCGAGTCCTTATGACCAAACCACAGTGACTCAACCACTAGACCAGATCGTTATTTTGTTATAATATGAAAACAATTACTTATATATTACTAATAAAACATCATCTTCTTCATAAACACCCTAAATTGCAATTCCATTAATCCGATCCATGTTTGTTAAATTGAAGTTAGGGGTTTTATTGGACGCTTAAAAACAACACGAAAGCATATAATTTTTACCTTAAACCGTGCCGGAAAGATGGTGAACGGACCTCGCCCGAATCGAAAATGGGATGAACAATTTAAAGGTTACAGAGAGTATATTTGATTGATTTGTTGATATGGACGAGTTTGTATGATGATTAGAGTATTTCTCACAGTCTCAATTGAACCGATTGGCGTTTGATTCGAGTTATTGAAGTTTTAATTATAAACCGATAGTCTTGGTGATTAATACGAGTTTATTAGGTTGTTAATGATGGAATTAATCTCGTATTAATGTGTAACATTAGTGGAGAAGTCGTTTGGTGCAAAATAATGGATTAAACGAGGTGTTTATACGTGTATTGAAGGTCGCCGGTGCCGGAATCCGGCCACCGGACTTTCCGCCGGAAAAACGTGAGGAAAGGGCTGGGCTGATGTTGGTTTTTTTCATTATTATTATTATTATATATTTTAATTTATTTACAATTTAATCCCTGAACTTTCAAGTTATCAAAATAAAAGTTTAAGTATAACTTACAAAATGAACCTTGGACTTTGAAATGTTATTTATATATACTTACTACTCCCTTCGTCCTATTATAAGTGTCATAGTTTGATTTTTCAAGTCTTTCTTGTTTAACTTTGACCGACAATATTTTTGTTTGTATTATATAATACTTGATGTAAAATATATGAATGGATTGGGTTTTAAATTTATTTTACATTGATATAATTTTCATCAATTATTATATGACACGGACAAAAATATTTACGGTCAAGGTTGCAAAAGAAAGACTTGAAAAGTCAAACTATGACACTTATAATGGGACGGAGGGAGTAAAAGTTATATACCTTGGTTTATTTTCATATTATATCCGTATAGTTCGGGACTCGTTTAAGTTTACATGTTTGAACCTGGAATGTCGTTAATGAACAATACAAAATAGAAAAACAACGAATAGTGACTATAACACATCGTAAGTATTATTAAATAAATATCGGTAATGATATATATTATAAATGAATGATATGAATACATCGAAACATCAAAATGAATCGGTTGACGCACATATAAATACATACAACGAAACTTGAATTACATTTATATTAATACATATAAAAACCGAAAATTTAAAACGGGTCGGATTTTCGGATTTGAAAAGTAACGAATGGTACATGAACTTCAAAATATTCCCAACCAATGCCTTTATGACGGGCGGTTATGTGAAAACAATTGACACTGATCAAAGATTACCTTTGGTAAACGAGAGTTCTAATATGTATCCCAGGTCTAAGGATACTAATTGAGCATACCAATATCAAATACACCTTATGACTATGACCCCTGAAGATGATTTGACGCGAATTACATTCAACGTTATTCATAATGAGGTCTGTGAGTTTGGAAGTCAACTACTTGAGTCTAAAGTCAGAATAGTCTTATTTCAGAATCGTTCCCACGAGTCTGACCGACTACGGATACTTTAGAATACAATACTCATGGATTAAACGTATTAAAATGAACACAGTTATAATATTCAACGTTTGCATTTAACCATTAAATCAAAAGTGAACTCAAAAGTATAACTATTTAAATGTTCGTACATCCAAATACTAAAACAACACAAATTACTAGCTAATCTAAGACCGATAGCATCCCTGTGATGGTCATGCTTGTCCTGAGTCATCCGCTTAGTGAACGGGTCTGCTAGGTTTTGAATAGTGTCTACTTTGCTTATAATGATGTCTTTATGTTCCAGTAATTCTCGTACATAGTGGAACTGAAAATGTGCTTGGCCATGTGATGATAATTTGGCTTTTTGGCTTGAGCAATAGTTCCTGTGTTATCACATATTACGTCGATCATTTTCCTAAACTTGGAACCATATCGAGGTTGGCTATGAATTTCTTCATCCAAGCAGATTATGAGCGAGAAACATCTCGGGAAGTTAGCGTCAGTGTAACACCTAACAGTGAGCTCCTCTTCCACTCCTCCAAACACTAAGAACATATCCTTGGTCATTTTTTCAAGTACCTTAGAATGTTCTTCACTGCAGTCCAATGGGCAACGCCAGGACTTTGCTGAAAATGGCTAGTCATGCTTAAAGCATACGAGGCGTCAGGTCTAGTGCATAACATAGTGTACATGATAGAGCCAATCGCTGAAGCATATGGAATTGCTTGCATGTGCTTTGTCTCAATGTCCGTTGCCGGAGATTGCGATTTGCTTAACACGGTTCCTTTAGCAATGGGAACAGCTCCTTTCTTGGAGTTGTCTATTGAGAAGCGTGCCATGACTTTTTCTATGTATGTACTTTGACTTAGCCCTAGAAGCCGCATAGATGTATCTCGGTAGATCTTGATTCCTAGAATATAAGCAGCTTCACCAAGATCTTTCATTGCGAAACAAGATCCCAACCAGTGCTTAACATCCTTAAGCATAGGAATGTTGTTTCCAATGACAAGTATATCATCCACATACAGGATGATGAATGATATAGTGCTCCCACTAGCCTTTCTGTAAACACAATGCTCTTCTTCATTTTTGGTAAAACCAAACTCATGGTTTCTAGACATGGTTCTGAAAGGGCCGCACACATCAATATGTAAGAGTCCTAACAGATCCTTTGCTCGTTCACGTTTATGAGTGAAGGAGTCCTTGGCGAGTTTTCCAGGTAAACAAGACTCACAGTCGTCAAAAGAGTCTGCTCATGTGGATTCAAGAATCCCTTCGGATTGGAATCTTTTAACTTGTGCCTTGCTTATGTGACCAAGTCGGCAATGCCATAGAAACGTATCATTGATGCCAGATCCGATACGTTTAGAAAGATTAAATACATTATTGTTAATTTGAACATCAATATCATAAATACTATTTTGAGGATGAGCCTCAAAATAAAAGATATCATTCAAGTAGACAGAAATAGCAATACCATTAAAAACGTACTTAAATCCTTGTTTAAAAAGTAAAGAAGCTGAAATAATGTTTCTGGTCAAACCAGGTGCAAACTAACAGTTATTCAAAGTAACTACAAGGCCAAACGGACAAGCAAAACGATATGTGCCAGTTCCAAGTACTGGGACTCTCTTCCCATCACGAATGATGAGTTCCATGCTGCCTTGTTTCGGTTTCTTCCAGTTTTCAGGTTTCTGCAAGACATTAAGGATGTGGTAACCACATCCGGTATCAAATACGCATGTGTTGCTAGAAACAGTGAAAATTTCAATAACGTATATGGAAATACCTTTAGAGGAGCACCATTGGCCCTCTTCTTTGCTACCTCAGCTAGATTCTCGGGGCAGTTATGCATCCAGTGCCCCATCTTGTTGCATCTGTAGCATTGGCACTCCTCAGGAGGCAGCGGTGGTACCTTTTGTAACATCCCGAAATTTCTAAAGTAATATTTAATATATTATTTTGTCGGGTGAAATAAACGAGTTAGTGGAACAGCATAATATGAAGACTTAGTAGGATAATTAGATGGGATTGGATATGGACCAAAAGGAAATATGGGCCTTCGGTCCATGGGCTTGAGGGAGTATAAATACCCCCTTAAACCCCAATCCTTTCCATTCCATCCATTTATCCATCCTAATCTCTACACACACCCAAAACACGCACGACCCGAACCAAGATCCAAAGGCGAGGACCCGAGCTTGTTGGTGCTAGATCGTCGTGACGAACCAAAGCAACAAGACTAGCTCGTGTTCGTAGTTCGACTCATTTACGGTACGTTTATATCGAGAACTTGTTCGTTTAGGTTTGGATTAGTATAGAAATGATAGATCTGTGTTTGTATGGTAAAAACGAATCCAACAAAGCTAAACTTACTGAAAATGGTTATGATTTGATGGGTTAATCGATTGATAAAAAGAACCCGTAACCTATATGCCTAAATCGCACCCTTTAAACATCGATGTTAGGTCGATTTGATGGTTGGGGTTTGTAGGCGCTGGTCAGACGATTCCGTGGATACCTAAATCGAGTTATTTGGTTAAGAAATGAAGGATTTAAGAGCGAACAGTACATGCAGCTGATGAACTTCGCCTGCAAGCTAAGTTCGCCTGATGAACTTCGCCTGCAAAGCTAAGTTCGCCTGATGGGCCCATAACCCACAGGTCCCATAACCCTAGGGATGGCAAAAAAAAACCAAACCCGATGGGGAAAACCGAAACCCGCCCCGAACGGGGCGGGTTCGGGGACACTTAATCGGGGACGGGTCCGGGTTCGGGGTTTCCCCGTTTAAGTTAATCGGGTTCGGGGCGGGTATGGTATAGCCTGTACCCGCCCCGTATACCCGCCCCGTATACCCGTTTAATTAAATATAATTTTTATATTTATATATAATATATTATTTATTATTTATTTTCCCAATAAGGCTGCCTAACCCATTTTCCCGTATACCCGTTTAAAACCAGTTTCCTACTTTCCCATTTGGCCATTTACCCTAACCCTAGAACAACCTCCCGCCCGCACGCCGCCGCGCATTCAACGAATACTTCACATTCGTTGAAGAGGATAATCATTCGGGTATGACTTATTATTTACATTAATTTAACTTTATTCATTAATTGTATTAACTTTATTTATATATTAGGTGTCACAACGGAGCTTGATTTGTATCTACAAGAGAAAGTTTGGATAAAAGAAACTGAGATTGACCTTTTAGCTTGGTGGAAAACAAATGGTGTCAAGTACCCAAGGTTGCAAAAGATTGCTCGAGATATATTGGCGATTCCAATAACTACCGTTGCTTCCGAGTCCGCTTTTAGTACAAGTGGTAGATTGGTAAGTCCACATCGTAGCCGTCTTCATCCAAAAACATTGGAAGCGTTAATGTGCGCCCAAAGTTGGTTGTTGAATGAAATCAAAGGTAAACAAACATTTTATTTTTTATTTTTAACTTAGCTACTATATAAACTTTTGACTTTTGTGATATGAATATAGCAACTTGTTCAGAAGAATCCGAGGCATATTGCCAAACTATTGAATATGATTGTGACGATGGTATTGAGGTAATACATATATATATGGTTTATCGTTTACATTTTAATATGGTTTAACATTGATTCTTATATAGTTTCCAATTAATATGTTAATGTTTGATTATCATAGCAATCCGGCGTGACAAGTGTTTGAATGGTTGAATGGGTGCGGTATGGACGTGTAAGAAGGATCAATCATGAAGTTAATTTCCGTTGTGATGGGAGAAATAAACATTTTTATGTATTAATAATGTCTTTTGTATGTGTAATGTGTTTGGATATTGAACTTTTTGTGTATTAATATTGTATTGTAATTTTGTATCATTTTCTTACAATCGGGTTTTAAACGGTGAACCCGACGGTTAAATGGGGATCCCCACGGGAAATTTAGCCCGTTTAAAAACCATTTATGCTAGACGGGTTCCCCGAATACCCGCGGTTTTCCCCGAATCCCCGATGGGGATTCCCCGTTTAGTCCCCGCGGGTTTTTAGACGGTTTTGGTAATGGGTTTTATAAACCGGGGCGGGTATGGGATTGGCATTCCCCGCCCCGAAACCGCCCCGTTGCCATCCCTACATAACCCACAGGTCCCAGGATCGAAACCTGGCTCTGATACCAACTTGTAAGGCCCCGAACCCGGTAGCCTTACTTTAGCGTCGGATTTACTCATAAACACAGTTCTTACAAATCAGAGTTCATTAAAACTTTCGCGGAAATATTTACTTGAAGCATTCGTTACAAAACATTCAATCTCTTCTTTGATATTATAAAACAAATCATTATATTTAAAACATCTTTTCTTCCATCTTAAGATGCCAGCCGTTCAATCCATGCCATGTGCCATCCTCATGCTAGTTCTTTGGTCTGATCACCTGCGTGCATACTAAAAGTCAGCTACGCTGAGTGAGTTCTAGTTAATCAAGCAACTTATCATACAACCACTACATGTATCATATACGTATCCGAAGACACGTAGTCCACTATCTAACCTGCTTACCTTACCACTTAGCCTCTTATTTACACCTACCACCTTGCCACTTTGCCACTTTAATAACGTATAACGTTATGCCACTTTGCCACTTTAATAACGTAAAACGTTATGCCACTTTGCCACTTTGCCACTTTAATGACGTAGTCACGTATAGGCTTACCCTACCACGTACTATCGTCATGCCACTAACACTTTTACTACACTCTTGCCACTTCTAACACGCTCTACCTCTACTTGTCTACAACACGCTTCGTATCATTTACATAATAAGCAAGTCACATCATAGCATTCATACACACTAATAACCACTTGGCAATCACTATCCTTGGCGATGCGTGCAATATCCGAAGATCGTTCACGCACCAACAAGTATTATATAATAGCTACCTCGTATAACATCTATAGCATACACTTACCACTTAAGGTAAGTGTATTCACACTTCACATCGAGTATGCACACAGCCCCGAAAACATAACAAGGAAATGGGGCTAGAAACTCACCTGAATCCTGTTACGCTCTCCGTTAATAGTTATTCCCTTCTTGAGCTGTGCACGGCTAACTGTATAATATTTACATGTATCAATTAACTACTACTACTCATGTTGTATTTCTATCTTTATATGACCCACAATGAACGGGGGTCCGGGGGCAGCGCCCCTGGCAGCGGGGTCTAGGGGCGACAGCCCCTAGCAGGGTCCAAGGGGCAGAGCCCCTGGCTGGGGTCGAGCTGTCTTAACACATTTTCTATTAGGTTTTTAATTTATTTTCTAAGCGAACTTAACTTTAGGCGAAGTTAAACCTTAGGCGAACTTAGCTTTAGGCGAAGTTAAACCTTAGGCGAACTTAGCTTTAGGCGAAGTTGTCATCAGGCGAACTTAGCTTTTGGCGAAGTTGTCATCAGGCGAACTTAGCTTTAGGCGAAGTTGTCATCAGGCGAACTTAGCTTTGCATGCGAAGTTCATCAGGCGAACTTAGCTTGCAGGCGAAGTTCATCAGCTGCGGGTACTGTTCGCTCTTAAATCCTTCGTTTCTTAACCAAATAACTCAATTTAGGTATCCACGGAATCGTCTGACCAGCGCCTACAAACCCCAACCATCAAATCGACCTAACATCGATGTTTAAAGGGTGCGATTTAGGCATATAGGTTACGGGTTCTTTTTATCAATCGATTAACCCATCAAATCATAACCATTTTCAGTAAGTTTAGCTTTGTTGGATTCGTTTTTACCATACAAACACAGATCTATCATTTCTATACTAATCCAAACCTAAACGAACAAGTTCTCGATATAAACGTACCGTAAATGAGTCGAACTACGAACACGAGCTGGTCTTGTTGCTTTGGTTCGTCACGACGATCTAGCACCAACAAGCTCGGGTCCTCGCCTTTGGATCTTGGTTCGGGTCGTGCGTGTTTTGGGTGTGTGTAGAGATTAGGATGGATAAATGGATGGAATGGAAAGGATTGGGGTTTAAGGGGGTATTTATACTCCCTCAAGCCCATGGACCGAAGGCCCATATTTCCTTTTGGTCCATATCCAATCCCATCTAATTATCCTACTAAGTCTTCATATTATGCTGTTCCACTAACTCGTTTATTTCACCCGACAAAATAATATATTAAATATTACTTTAGAAATTTCGGGATGTTACACCTTTGCAACACTCTTGTTAGTTTTGGTGGCATACTTGGCACAAACAGTAACCTTATTCTTGCCTTTACCTTCATAACCCCGGTTCTTGGGTTTAGGCTTCTTGACACCAGCAGATCAAACCATCAGAACTTGATTAGTTTTACTAGGAATGTTCATCTCTGTCGTCTTGAGCATACCATGTAGCTCCGGCACTGTCTTCACCTGACATTCATATTGAAATTCATTACGAACTCGTCGTAAGAGATGGGGAGAGAGTTCAAGATGATGTCTGTTGTCATCTCATCTGACAGGGGATAATCAAGTTTCTTGAGTTGATCGATGTGCCCATTCATCTTAACAACATGCGCACTGACGGAAGACCCCTCTTCCATCCTGCAGCTAATGAGATGTTTCATGGTTTCGAAACGTTCTTGACGGGCTTGTTTCTTAAACATGCCGTTGAGTTGTTCAAGCATCTCATAGGCACCAAAGTCTTCCAAGCCTTTAGCAAGCTCGGATGTCATGGTGGCTAGAATAATGTAGGAGACCTCAGCCGAGTCATCCCTATGCTTCTCCAGAACTTTTTGAGCAGCGACTGTATTGTTTTCAGGCTCGGTTGGAACAGATCCACCAAGAACATACAGTCTCTTTGCCATGGTGAGAACAAGTCTCAAATTGCAGTGCCATTCGATAAAGTTGGTTTCATTCAGTTTATCCTTCTCAAGGATAGACTTAAGGGTGTAGGACGAGTTTTCGTTAGTCGACATCTAATAAATAAAGCAAAAGTAAATCGTTTTAGTATTTTCGAAGTTGTAATCCTATTATTAATGACCCAATTAACATTAATAAAATAGGAACTTGAGAATCTAGCTTCCAGTTATTAATGGCAGCTGTAGCACACAACATTAATAAGTGGTTAGGCAGACTGGCAACGATTGCCAATTGTGAATAGAGCACAACTCCCGGTTATGAAGCCTATTAAGACAACGATTGCCTAAATAGATATGTTTAGCCTCATCTATGCCCACTTTAAGTCTTCAGACAACTGTAGCACGTAACAGAAGAGTAAAGTAATATTTGTCCTAGTACAGTCACATGTGAAAGGGTCGGATGTGTCAACGAAACGCTTTCACCTTGATGGGATAGGCTAGAAATCAAGTGCGGTGCTGTTGCTCCAAACACTTGAAATTTTGCAGTATGCCTCAAGTGTGACTTATAGTAGGATGGCATAGACTATTGATTTTAAATTGGGATTAATTTTAGAATTACTGAATAGAGTAAAAGTCAAATTTTACTGTATATTATCCGGACAACTTGATGAACCCTTTCATCTCTCAGAACACTTATTTTAAATAACCTATTAAAACTAAGTTTGTCGCGATATGACTAATCAATTTTAAGTTAATATACAATCTATTAACTTATGAGCTTTTGGAAATTAAATAGCCTTTAATTTGCAAAAACATAATTGGTTAATAAAAATATTTATTTTAAAGTTATTTGGTATTAGGTTGGTGATATTATAACCTATTATAATAAAGCAAGCAACCATAATAGCAAATAAGAATACGTAAATCCCAAATGGCCAATAAAGGTGGTCGGTCTTGCTAGAGCCTATTAGCAAGGCCGATCGGTTCAAGGGTTTCACAACATAAACAACCACAAGGATGGACTCTTGGTGTGTCCCGTCATATCGTCAAGACTCCCACTGACTCCAACGATCCCGTGAGCTTGTCCTCGATTATCTTCGGGTCTTCTTCATTACAAAATATAATGAAACACTAACATTTTTCCTATTACAATTTTGAACCATCCCTATGGCCAAAAAACTATAAAAATATAACCGAATATAAATACAACTTATGGACCAACCATATGGCTAAAAACCAAGCTAAAACATCCAAACACACAATGGTCGGGCCGGATTACATATTCGCATAAAAATTAGATCGGGAATATTTTGGTCAAATAAAATAAACAAAACTTTGACCAAACCAATATTTCCCTAAAATAATGTCTAGATCAAAAACTTTAACTATTTTAAAGTTTATGATGTAGATCCGGTGAAAAGACCGGAATCGACTCGTACGTTGTAACCATAGCTCTGATACCACTGTTGGGTTTCAGTGTTGATCAGTCGACGGTTTAACAATTAAACCCGGTTTAATAAAATAGGTTTCATAATTATTAATCATAATAATAATGAATACGCAGTGGAATACAAAAACGAGTGATCACCATTTAACGGAACCGTACAGGATCCGGTTACAAATAATATGAGCACGAGACGAAACAACCAAATAAACATAAATATTAACTGACAATATTTAAGTTTACCTCGGTTAATAAATAACCGGTTGAGACGCTGAGGGCTAACGAACAACGCTATGTGACCAAACGAGACAACTACCGACGATGGCGGTGCACGACAACCGGCAGCGGCGGTGGTGGCTGGACAGTGGGCGGACAGCAGCGGCAACGCGGCGGCGGCGGCGGTGGCCGGAACAGACAGCGGCAGTGCAACGGCAGCAGCGGCCCGGCGGCGGCGACAGCAGCACGGAACAACGGCGGTGACGGCAATTCTTCGGCGAGCAGAGGGTGGCCGGCGGCTAGGGTGGAGTTCAAGAAAGAATTGGCATGGTGGCTAGGGTTTTATGTTTCCTGCCTTCTTAAAACCCTAAAGACATATTAACTGGTTTATATAACTAGTTAATCATGTCGGGCCACCAAGCCCATCTCAAGCCCAATCCTTTCAAATGTCCATGTCTCGTTTGTTGTCTTTACCGGTTAACTAGTGTAAGTGGTCTATGTCCGTTACCCACGGTGTAACTCTTACGGGTCATAATCCGATCAACCACGTTTTGTCTTTGCAACTTCTTATGCAAGCAACTTTGTCAAATCTGCACCGCCTATTTCTAACCTTCTAGAAGCTATGTGTTGAACCGCACCTTCAATTACTGGAGCGATATCTGTACAAAAGCACAAAAACATAAAAACAATATCAGTAAAGTAAAACTTAATAATTTACAGGTTTAATATATTCATGAGCTATTTTGTTAAGTACCTATTTTTCCATGACCAATATCAACCGTGCAACCTGAAATGCGTCCTACCGCATACAATGATAATATTGCTTGTTATGAAGCATAAAAGCCTAAGATGTTAAAGGTTTCAAACATTAACTGATGATATTAGTAGAATCACTTGGGTGAATTGTAACATCTGGCCCTTCGCACCACCAATATTGTCCGCTCTGCCCACGAAGAGCTCACGGATTTGTTTTTGGTTGCCCAAAACGCGTTGGTGATTGAAGAGGCAGGACATTACTTATGAACCAGTGATCTCTCTTGTCCACGGCCGATGTGGGATAGTCTAAGAGTGGGATGATATTGTGTTTACCAAGGGTGTTACAGACAACCCCCCTTTGGACTCATCGTCCTCGATGAGGCGTGTCCCAACATCCCTGACGGCACAAGAGTGGCTTTGATACCAACTGTAACATCCGGCCCTTCGCACCACCAATATTGTCCGCTCTGCCCACGAAGAGCTCACAGATTTGTTTTGGGTTGCCCAAAACGCGTTGGTGATTGAAGAGGCAGGACATTACTTATGAACCAGTGATCTCTCTTGTCCACGGCCGATGTGGGATAGTCTAAGAGTGGGACGATGTTGTGTTTGCCAAGGGTGTTACATGAATTTCTTACACAAGTGTGAAGTGTTTAGTAAATTTAAAGCATGGAAATCCCATATTGAGAATGAATCAGGAATGAACATTTTGTCCCTAAGAAGTGATAATGGTGGGGAGTTCTGCTGACATGAATTTTCTGAATATTTAAAAGTGCATTCCCTCTGCCGGTATGCCCCGGAGCAGGATGGGGTGTCTGAGAATAAGAACAAAACAGCTTTTGAAATGACCATGAGTATGGTTGCATGAAAAGCGATAAAAGTTTTTGTGGCGAAGCTGTAGCTACAACTGTGTACTTGCGTGATTAATCAACATCCAGGCTGGTAACAGGTGACGTGTCACACTGTATCACATTTTGGTATGGTCAAAATCCAATAGTGCATCACGTGAAGGTATTTGGGAGTGTTGCATATGGGTTAACACTCAAGCAACACAGGGAGAAACTAGACTCTAAGTCAAGTAAATGTATTTTTATTGGGTAGTGGGTACTCGTCTACTTCGAAAGCGTACAGGTTGTATGAACCGAGTAAAAGAAAGATCATTACCACACGTGATGTCATCTTTGATGAGCAGTCCAAATGGTGTGAAGATGTGAATGACAAATCTGGTTTACTGGTTGACCTTATGCATGTACCAGACGTGGACCATAACCGATTTGCCAGGAGATAAGGAAGCAATTGAGTTGAATTGAGTGTACCAAGTGAAGTTTAATGCATATAGGCAAATAGCCAAATACACAAGTGTAAAGCGAGAATAGTTGCCAAGGTTATGCACAGGAGTACGGAGTTAACTATGAGGATTATTTTTCACCTATGGTCCGTTTTGAAACCATACATGTGATACTCTCTCTAGCAGCTCAGAGGGGTTGGAAGGTTTTACAATTTTATGTAAAATCTGCATTTCTAAATGGGCCATTACACGAATATGTGTTTGTTATGCAACCACCCGGGTTTGAAAAAGTGTGATAAGGCGTACAAGTTACACAAGGCCCTGTATGGGCTTATGAGCGCCCAGGGCCTGGTATGGGAAGATTGATGCTTACATGCAAAAGAATTGGTATCACAGAAGTTTCCGTGAACCAATGGTTTATTGAAAAAGGTAACAAATGCTGAACTTATTATAGTCTACCTTTATGTTGATGATATTATGTATACAAACTCTTATGTGAAGCTACTTTCAGAATTTATAGAAGATGGTAGCTGAATTTGAAATATCGGATTTGGAAGAGCGACACTATTTTTGGGTCTGGAAATTAAGCAGGGGTAAGAAGGTATTTTTGTATCTCAACCGGGAAGGCTTTCTCCCAGGAATGTATTTTTGATTATTTAATGAATCCTAAATATTACCATCCTCCATTCCATAATGGAGAAGTATGTGTATAAGAAACAGTATATTGATAAAAAAAATTTCCAAAATCAAAAGTGTGATTGGGTTGAAAAAAGTAAAGGATTTCTAATCATCTTGTTATCCTATGATGAAAAAAAGGAAAAAAAATAGGATAGAAAATCTGTTGAGAAGTTTATCTGTGTCCGAGGTATCTATTCGGTTTGTACTATAATACCTTGTTTTGACTGTATCGCACTATGTATCAAGCGCTTAATTTAAATAAAATTTCAAATGGATCAAGCGCTTTGGGATGTGGATATACACACCGTTTTCCATTCCTATGAAAGTTGGAAAGAAGTTAAAAACAGTTGATAAAAGTCCAAAGGCAGATGCCTATGCATTCGTAAGTTTGTTTGGTGGGCTTCTCTACTAGACACATACCAGACCCGACCTTCAGTTTGCAGTTGGGATGGTATCTCGTTACATGCAAATTCCATCAGAGTTGCACTATGGGATAGCCATGAGAATCTTAAGGTATGTTTCAAGGACTTATGAGTATACTATGGGTTATTTTATAAAGCATCAAAAGAAGTTGTGTTAGAGGGATATACAGATAGTGACTAGGCAGGATCGTTTGAAGATAGGAAAAGCATATCTGCAAATGTGTTTTCAATTGGGTTAGGAGTTGTGTCTTGGTGTTCTAAAAACATCAGGTGGTGGCTTTAACCTCTATTGAGGCAGAATATATCACAGCAAATGAAGCCAGCCTGCCAGGCCGTATAGTTGCGCAAGTTGTTAGCTGATCTTAATCATGAACAGAAGAAAGCTACAAGAATTCGTTGTGATAACATGTCAGCTATCTTACTCACAAGAAACTCAGTTATGCACAGTTGAAGCAAACATATTGACACAAAATGCCACTACATAAGGAGTTTGGTGGAGAGCAAGCATGAGGATATAAAATCGTTTTACAAGGGTGTTGGTAGCAGTAATTCAAACTTCGTCCTTATCTTTGGTCAATGTTTTAGTTATTAAAGAATATTGCCTAGTCCTTGGGATGTCCGGTTCTTTATGCTAGTTTGAAGTTTTTAATGTTTATCTTTATTACAGTATTCAGTTCTTATGTTTATGTTTGTTTACAATGTAACCCTGGCTATTTAAATCCTCGTTGACTAATTCGGCTTAGTTCTTTTATCTTTGCACTATTATAACTTTGATCACTTTGTGTTATTCGATTTCAATCCAACAAACCCAAACAAAAACTGATGGTTTGGTTTTGTTCGGTTTCAGCTTCATGTGCAATTAAAACTGGAAAAAAAACAAACCAAAATTTATAAATTTTTATTTTTAATAGTGAATTTATTGTAGTTTATAAGAAATTAATAAATTATTGTATCGAATATATTTTTGGCCAAATGTATAATAATCAATTATCTTTATTATTATTAAAGAAAAAGATTTTAGGCCCAGATTCATAATTTTGAACCAATTTTTTTTGGCCCAAAAGTTCAAGCCCGAATGTATAAAAATCAATTAATTACATACAAAATAATTTAGACACAAAGGCCAAATTGCTTATGCAGACCCCTAAAGGTAATGAAGTGCATTTTAACCAAATCTTTTAATTACAATATAGGGGGACCCTCATATATACAGGAAAGTAAGAAACCCGAACCAAACCCTAGAAAAGCATAACTAGGGCTCATGGCCAAAACACAGATAAGCCGTAACTATGTAACAACAAAAATCTTATATCTACATTTAAAACATCAACCGAATTCGACATATGTATATAATAGAAAAATAGATAAGTTTGCCTAACCTTTGGAGTTAAAAGCGGATCTGCAAATAAAATTTGTCCTTCATTACCAATTTCCCATCCTAGACCGTTATAAAGAACATGGTGCAGTAGATCCTCCATAGCATCCCAATCTTTAACGAACCCGCAAACAACTGGATCAACAGTGTTAGCATGATCTGATGGAGAATCAGGAAATGATGCATCTTCATTCATGATCTTCATTTGAGTTGGAATAATCTGTGACATACATCAAGCATGTTAGTTTTTACATAAAAGAATATAACAAATTACATAACTCTAAATCAACTAAAACAGATTATGCAACGACGAATGCGAAGATTAGATATTACCATGGAAGGAGCTTGATCTTGAATTGCAAAGCCTGCTTTCAAGAGGTATCAATCACCACGGCCTCAATTAGGTCTTTTGTTAATCTGTTATAAGAAAATGAATTATGATAACTAGTTTATATAACCTATTTGTGAATTGATTTGAAATGATAATGCAGATGTCATTAAATTTTCACTTCAAAGGGAATACTTTCTATGAATAGGGCTGTAACAAAACCCACTATCACAAACATTTACTGGTTCAAGTACTATACCACACTCCACTGGTGTAACAAAACCCCAAATAACTTCAAAATAACATTTTTGATGTGTTGCATTGTGAGTCCTCCGAAAGCCCTTTTGTTTACTAAATTTGTGGGTTCTTGCCAAAATTTAAATAATTTCAGCCTTTTGTTAACACACTCTTGAGTAATATTTTAATAACACCAAACATTATATCATATATCTTAGAGCATTCTCGGTGTCACACTCTGACCAAAGGCGGCGAAGCATCCCGAGTGCAACGGATTGCCTATGAACACAAGACACTATTAAAGTGACAATATTTAATCAACTCATTAATTTCATTCAATCACAAAAGTAGCATATCTCGTTCATACAAATAAACACAAAATACAAGAAATAAATATTGTTCATTCTTCTAATAACCTAGCGGTATCAAATAGAATGGCGCCTTCAACTTCAAGTCAAGTAATAATCAAACCTGTAATAATGCATAAAATAATATTTATCAACACTTATGTTGGTGAACAATTTTATAGTTTTGAGTATGTATATAATATGATTGAAATCCACAAACGTATATGAGACTATAAATAAAAGCATCAATCGTGGTATATAAAACATATGTAAATGAGGATCCTTTCTAATCGGTAACAACCAACATACTTGGATGATGAGGCCCTATTCTACTAGCACAAGGCTAAAGTAGTTAGGGGAACGTATGATCATACTTATTGAGGCTCAACAACAACATAAAAATAAACACTCATGCACGTAAAGCATATGAAACATATAACACAAAATAGAGCAAGTATTCTAAGTATCATACACCCTACAGTTTATGGTTTGAGGATCGAGTATATTAAATCATTCTTGTTTTGAATAAGTATGCATGTTACCCCCAAAGTATAAAAGGGAAAACGGGGGATGAAATGTACTCACGTGAATTAAGTAACTTGAATGATAGTTTGCGATAAAACGGGAGAAGGGTAAGTTCAACGGGCAAGACCTAGATTAAAACGGGTCTTGACTTAGTAGATGGTTTTGAAAGCTTTTAAAGTAAAATAACTTGACAAGTAACATAAATAATTAAAGTTTGAAGGCTAAAATGTAAACACATAAGGAATTAAAGTAATGATTTTGAAAAGTAAGTTTACTTGAAGTCGGGTCTTGGTATTCTATTTATTGGCTTTTACTTAACCTTTGTTAAGTGAATATTTGGGTATAATTGCAATATTGCAAAGTTAAATAGATACCAAAACGAGACTTTACGTGTGTTCGGATTTGTCGGTTCGAGTCTTGCTAATTCGTCAAGCTCGAAGCCGAGGTTCCAAAATGTTATGAGACAATTCAATGAAATCAAAAGAAGCTTAGCCAAGTGTGTAGTTCTATTAAGAAGAACCTCGACGTCCATTAAGCGAGTGTTGTTTTTTGTCGGTCCAAACTTGTTATAAGATCAAGTTAGATTCAACATACCAAGTGTTTTGAGAAAACAATTTAAAATTAGTTTATAAAATAGTTTTTAGAGAAAATATGAGATTCGGTGGCTCAAAACACACTAGTGTGTCTTAAGAGAGTGAACTCGGTTTAGTTCGGTCCTTAACTCGGAATAAAACCGAGGATGGTTGCCACATACCCAATACCATAGAACTTATTAAAATGAACCTAGAAATTATAATACACAAATCTTGCTTGTAACATATTAATAAATTACTTTAAATATAAAGCATTTAAACAAGAGTTCGGTCCTTAACTCGAAATAAAACCGAGGATGGTTGTCACATATCCAATATCATAGAACTCATTAATATAAACCTAAAAATAATAAAGAAAATCGGCCCTTAAATGGTTTTGTTACTTTGTAGTTGAGTTTGCCTTTTATATAAAAGCCCATGGGCCAGATGTAACCCATTCAATGCATATATCATATATGATAGCCTATTAGGCTTATTTACGAATGGTTTCTTTACAAACTGAAAACCAATGATTATATGTTAGTTCACGTCCTACTAAATTACAAATGAATGTCACTTTCAAAAACACTCTGATTTTAATTTTCTAAATTAACCAGGATGTTTTTTCAACTTGTGTATGTTAACCAATGTTAATAGTTAAAGACCATGTTTTTATATTACCTACAACCATTTAAAAAAATCGATGTTGATATACGGTATCATTGTAAAAACTAATGAGTAAATAAGAAATTTTGTTAGTAAAAAAGAATAATTGCTAGTAAATAATAGTAAAAAAGAGTAAAGAATGAAGAAAAATCGGTCCTTAAATGGTTTTTTTTCACTTTGTAAATGAGTTTGCATTTTACTTAAAAGCCCATGGCCCATTCACTGCGTATATGATAACTACATACACCGCTTATTTACGAACTAGTTTCTTCACAATATGAAGACCAACGATTATTTGTTAGTTCATGTCCTACAAATGGATGTCACTGTCAAAGACCATCTCTAAGATTTTAGTTTTTCAAATTAACTAAACTACTCTTAAAGTTAATGAATGTCTAATATTATTCTAATGTATGACTAGAACGCCTAAATTTACATAAATCTACATGATGTCCTTAAATGGATGTTACTTTTCCATGCTCCATATTGCTAGGTTATGGTTTTTGAACCCTTTGCTATCTCAATATCTCAAAATTAAGTAATCAATTGATACTTTTATATTACATTTTTTACAAAAAATAATAATCATTGGTCCTACGTCAAGTCGTATGTGAATCAAATATCAAAGAGGAGGCATCAACACTGACCACACACACATGAGCATTCAAATTTGTTTAAAGACAACACAAATTTATTCAAATCAAGAGAAGGTTGAAGGCTAACAATGAAATAATTATTTAACTTTAAATTAATTTCTATAAACCCATATGAACCTCATATATAACTACACTAATAGGTTTTTATTAAGTTATCAATTTTTTTTAATTAAGAAAGATCACGCGTCAAAATATTTTTATCTAAAAAGTTAGTTTTTTTTTTAACGGCGAAGATCAACAAGTTAGAACACTAAGAAACTAGATGACTCAAGTCATTATTGACATTGCAATTTTGCAAACACTTTTGGCATGGGTTGTTAAGGATAAGTGTCTAATGCCCACTTTGAGTAATCATCATATATCATAACTTTTATTTTGGATGACTAAAATCATTATTGTTTATTTTTATATCGGATTAAATCTAACTTTCAGTATTATAAATTGATTGTTATTAGAAGAATCTTTTAAACAAGTTCACAATTAAAGTTCATAAATAGAAAGGTATGCATTCTCAACCATATAGAAAGTAGACTTTTGAGTTTTGAATGTATTGAATAGTTTTAATTTCAATAAACTTACAAAAACATGAAAATTGGTTGATTTGTGCTAAGAATCAAGTTCGCGGATGTGAAACGAGGGTTTTGTTTTCCCTTCTTTTTTTTATCTAATGTGATTTTCATCGTGTAACCCCGAATCACCTTATTTACTTTAAAGTTGTACAAAACAAGGACTTTTAAGTGACACGGGGCCTTTGATATATAGACCAAGGGAAAGTCTTCATGTATCCGGATAATGAAGATACGATGTGCGTGTTGCACGTCTCTAATAAGATATGTATGTACATTAGAGATATATAGTGAAAAGCCCGAGTACTAAATAATTTCATAAGTTTGACGTTAGGTGTCTCGAGAAACAGCCGGGTCATGCTATGAATGACCATGCCATCAAATACACAATATTTACGTTCGAATATTCTTAATATATAGCAAAGGAAAGAGACGTAAAAATGTTATATTTATACATACCGTATATATCTACAAATCTCATTTTCCATTACATGCATCACACCAACAATTGTGTAACAGGACACAGGTGGCCATCATATTTAGGTATGGTGCATTCAATACCATACTTGTAACTTAAGCCCTACCAATGGCTCACTAGATTGTCAATTGTCATAGTCATCCTAGCTTGGAGCCCATGACATATAAGGTCTAGCTTCAAATTTTCGGTCATGAAACACAACAAGAATTTCATTATAAGCAACAATACACTATTCCCCAAACCCAAGTATTTCACACTACAAAATAACAAAGTATCACCAACGGGTAAATCTTTCAGTGAAGGTGGTTACAGGCATAAAACCATCGTAATTTTATTACGTAAGGATCACTGGCAGACTATTTTACCAATGGGTCACTTACAATTTTTGTATGGTTCTCCAAAGTGTGTGTTTTGGACGGATTACTACGTATATAGTAGCGAAGGTAAATCGACGGACCATTTACCGATCAGTTATCGACATGGATCCTTTTAAGTGTTTCCAATTATTAACACGTTGTAATCGTAGAGATTGCTAGTAACAAATTGTCATAAGAAATTTATTAACCTTTTACTAGTAGGCCTTGATAATGATATGAATCAAAACGTTGAGCCTTCAAGAGACTGTTTTTCACGAGTACACTCGTCGTAAGCAGGGGTATTAATTAAACTGTATATGCATGTTGGTGTTAAACTTAACAAAAACTTGACACACGATTCATGGATTTACTCCGGCACAACTTGTTAGTTTTTTTTATAATTATTAAATATTGTGTACTTTAAAATTACAAATTTATAACTAAAAACACAAATGTGTATAAAATAGTTTACATTCAAACTACAAAATATAATGTTTTTTTTTTCCTTTTAACTTCTAAATTTCGATACAAACGCGTGATTATAGTTATATTAAAAAGGTCAAATTTAACATGTTGACCCGAACCCAATCCGATTAATATAGTTATAATAAAAAGGTCAATTTCAATATATATAGATTAACTATCATGTCATCCAATTCAATCCGAGTCGTACTAGAGTAACTAATTGGATGACCAGACATTATTATTGTCTATAACTAAACATCTTAACAAGTTATCTCGAAATTAACTCGAAACATTTTATGTTTAACCTATACTCATAAATTTCTTGTTATTTCGTTTCATATTCTGTATTTATCTATTTATTTATTCGTAGAAAAATTGATGGGTGTTAAATTATATTTACATTGAGCTGGAGGATCGATACTTGTTTGAATAGAATAGCTTTGTGTCGAAGAAGGTTGGAATTGTACATAGCTTGGAGAGTAGAAATGAAAAGGTTGCCATGAACTGTTTTCGTTTACAAGACACAATATTTTGGCAGGGTCAATCGTCTACACCATATATATGTGAAGAAGAGGTTGAGTTTACGGAACATTTTCTAGTATGATCGGATCTTGTCATTTTTCTTAATGAGTTTGAAGTACCATTACTACTTGCTTACTTGGTGCAACGTCCCAACATTTTATGCATTTCCAATCCGGAATATTCTCCTTGATTTGCACAAGTACTCGCGTTTGCCCACATTGAAAGAATGAAAGCAAATGTATTTCATGATTCTTGTAATATTGATGGTTTGTGGACATGGCATCTCTAGCATCTTGCTAGAGATAATATGTACATAAAGTAGTAAAAAATTTTGTTGGTAGTTTAATAAAAACCTATAGTTTTAAAATTCGTTATACAATATCTCTCAATTTTAATTAATTACATAATTAACCCCACGTACATTATTTAAATATGGTACCTCTTAACTTTCATTTAGTAACACAATTAACCTTATTATTTTTTAATGCAGTAACTCTCATATTTTGTTAAGTTACAAACAACCCCACAATCTATTTTTATATGGTATCGTAACAAACCAAACCAATATTAACTAAGTTCCCACCACATTTCCGCTAGAACACACGAGTTTAAAGCAAGTTGTATATTTATTTGCTAAGGATGGTATATGAAGAGGTAGGTCCCAGCAGAGCCCAGTTGGACCCGCAAGACTCACCTCAAAGAGGGACGTCTGCGCAGTTGAACCCGCAAGACTCACCTTCAACAGGGACGTCTGCGCAAAGGCAAACTCGCAAGACTCACCTTGAAGAGAGACGTCTGCGCAGAAACCAACTGGATCCGCAGGACCCACCATGCTCAGAGACGTGACGTTCTTACGCGCAGTACGCAAGCTGTTCCCGCAGGAAAAGCCTCCCAATGGTCGACGTACTCCGCCTGTTCCCGCAGCAACGGATACTAGCCATCAGGGAAGGCTACCCGCGCAGCAAGGCTACACGCACAAGGCACTTAACTCTTAAATAATTCAGTAATGTCACCTGAAGAAGGAGTGAGCAAGCCGGGAATACTCCCGCACAAAGCCGGGAAAACTCCCGCCCAAATGGGCCAGTCCGTACGATACTGGAGGATCTTTTGTACTGTACCTGGCGAGGTATGGACAAAAGATCTGACCAAAGATACGACAGCTCACTGACAACAGTATGACGAGCAGCACGCTCTTGTACTGTATGTCACTATCAGCCGCTGCCTACTCACCAACCTGTCGGAGGACGTGCATAGCCTGCAGTTGGTGGAACAGGAATAGTACACAGCCGGCCTGGTCACTATCAGCCGCTGCCTACCCACCAACCACCAGCATGGCATGTGAGTAGCCCACAGTTGGCAGAACAGGAATACTATTCAGCCGGCTGTACCTTCTTGGAAACCTACCTTCGGCTATAAATAGTCCAACACCTTGGAACGGTATTATCATCTCATCTCATACCATCATATCTGCTCTAGTCATTTCTCTTAATATACACATATTTCAAGAGCAATCTAGTCTGATTCTCACGCCGGAGGGTGGTCACAAGGAGGTACCCCCCCCCTTCTCAGTGACGAGCTCACGGTCTGTTTTGCAGGTCATCTGAAGAACCATCTTTGCCGGATCTAACCCCTCGTGGGAAACATCTATTTAACCCCCAGATTATCCGTAATCTGCCCGGGGTCAATTAGTGTTTCTTCATTGGCGCCATCCGTGCATAAAAGCTAGAACTAATTTTCTCAGTTTTTTCAAAACCTCCGAAAAGATGGTTAACGTTACTCCGGTCCCAAGGCCAGCGAGTGACCAGGAAACCCCGGTAATCACAACCCCAGCTACTGGGAGGAACACCGGCGAGTACACAAATTTTACGAACACTACCCCGGTTACCCAAGCCGGGGCAAGTGCAGTAAACAATCATCCCCTGGGATTCATTGATACCCAGGTGGAAAGACAACAGACGAGGCTCCCCCGCCAAACACTTGAACAAGTTAAAGCGTGGGCGGAAGCACGTCAGAAGGAATTCCAAGCTGAGTTGGACGAACGCTTACGTTCCATCCAACAGGCTGACGAATTTGGAAGCACTCAACAGCTCAACATGAGTAGTGAGTGCGAGTACTCGGAGGAATCCGACACTGACGCAAACCCTCGCCATAGGGCGAAAGGGAAGCGTAAGGAAACGGACTTCCAACCAAGAAGGAATTTCGGAGTCACCTTCAAACCAAGGAACGCGGGGGGAAACCCACGCGACTTCTCCAAAACCTTTAGACCAACTGCTGTAAATGCGGGAACGTCCAAGTTTGCAAGGGACATTGCGGAAGCAATTGCCCCGAGAAGTGCCAAACAGATGTCCAACATCGGCACTTATGATGGTATATCCGACCCAGACGATCATTTGAACAGATTCATAGCGGGGGCAACCGTCAGCAACTGGACGGAACCCACGTGGTGTTATATGTTCCAAATGACGCTGGTTGGAGCAGCCAGAGCGTGGTTTGACCGTCTACCGGTCCACCACATCTATGATTGGGCAGACTTCCAACAGAAGTTCAGCCAACACTTCAGTCAACAAAGAAAGTACACTGAAGAGCAATGGACAATCCTCACCTGCATCCGAGAGGAAGATGAGTCTTTACTAGACTTCATCACTCGTTTCAACTCAAAGAAGCTAAGTCTGGGCAATATTAGCGAAGATCTTGTTCGCGCTGCTTTCATCCAGGGCGCGAAAGGCCCAGAGCTCATCCCGCACCTTAACGGGTAAAGATGGCATGCCATCCACATGGGATGCCATCATGACAGCAGCTAAACGCTTTGCAGAAACGGAAAAGCAACTGGGTAGAGATCTGCCCCAGAGCACAAACCTCTACACCCAGAAAACAAGAGAAAACAATGTCCTTACCGCCCGACTAAACAAAAAGAGGAAGCTAGGCATTTGGGAGTCAAGGGTAAACTTTGACACCTCATCCGGCTCTCGCCCTCGGTTAGGCGGAAAGGATAACATGCGGTCGTCAAACCGGAACTCCAGATGGACGCCACTCACCAAAAGCGTCACCGAAATATTTGACACCGAGAGGCTCCCATGGCCAAAGGCTCCAATAATCCGAGAGCGTCACAACGCTGATCAGAGCAAATTCTGTGACTTCCACAGGACAAAAGGCCACAACACCGACGAATGCATAGACTTGAAAGACATCATCGAGACATTCGTCAGAGATGGAGAACTCGCACACCTCGTGGCGTAAAGGATGCTGAGCAGGCCAACGTGTGTAGAACCCCAGTTGGGAAAAACACGAAACTACAGCTACAATGTTGGAGACTACATACTGCGTAAACAACGAGATTCCGAACCAAGCGCATATCGGCTCGATGGCACTCCCATCCAAACAACATGGAAGGGAGCTCAATTACACAGTGCATGTAGATCAATTCCAAACTTGTAAAAGAAAAGGCCCAGAGCCACTTCTAATGGAAATGATTCTCCTTATCACATTGACGCTGATAATCTTACATTTATACTTATGAACTTTCCACACTGATATGCCGGTCTTCACCGCATACATAAGTGGGGAAGTAAGTCGTTGCGTGTGGAAGGCGGCAAAACCCGCATAAACACAAAAAACGGCCAACCTTCACGCATGTCAGTTATAGGTAAAGTTGGGTCATCCCACTAAATGAAAGTGCCGGTCCTACCCGCACAAATCATGATAGAGGAAACCGAACTAACCTATTGACAACCGCGCGTCGAACGGTTATTTATTCAAAACACTGATATGCCGGTTTTCACCGCATAAATTAGTGTGAAGAAGTCGTTGCGTGTGGAAGGCGGCAAAACCCGCATAAACACAAAAAACGGCAAACCTTCACGCAGGTCAGTCATAGGTGAAGTTCGGTCATCCCACTAAATGAAAGTGCCGGTCCTACCCGCACAATCATCATAGTGGAAACTGAACGTTAACCTATTGACAACCGCGCGTCGAACGGTTAACTTATCCAAAACACTGATATGCCGGTATTCACCGCATAAATAAGTGTGAAAAGAAGTCGTTGCGTGTGGAAGGCGGCAAAACCCGCATAAACACAAAAAACGGCAAGAATTTCTAAGGAAAAGATGAGGAAAACCTTCACGCAGGTCAGTCATAGGTAAAGTTTGGTCATCCTACTAAATGCAAGTGACGGTCTTACCCGCACAATCATGATAGAGGAAACTGAACTTTAACCTATTGACAACCGCGCGTCGAAAGGTTAACTTATTCAGAACACTTAGAAAATCTCTTAAGGAAAAAATGAGGAAAACCTCCACGCAGGTCAGATATATGTAAAGTTTAGCCATCCTACTAAGTGAAAGTGACGGTCTTACCCGCACAATCACGAAAGAGGAAGCAAAACTTTAACCTATTATCTGCCACGTTGAAAGGTTAACTTATCCAAAGTACTTAAGAAATTGCTAAGTTAAACTAAAGTATGCACAAGCGAATCATATATTGTTTATGCGGCAAAACAAGTGCCAAATTAAACTATAATATGCATGAGCAAGTCGTATAACGTTTATAAAGCAAGAGTGACGGTCCTACCCGCACAAAAGATTTATATTCCATAAAAATTCAACTGTTACAAGAATGGCCGGGTATCTACCCGCCTACAAGAATATAAATCTATACAAAGACGTAAATCTATCCTAACAGTGGGAAAGGATTTAAAAGATCAAGCTTCAGGGCCACTCCCTCCAAACCCACTTGTACCCGCACCATCAGTTGGCTGTGGCGGTTCAAGGAAGGTCTTGAGAATGGTTAGCCCATCATCAGCAGTAGCAACTTCGTTCACCTTCTCCACCACCAGGTGCGGGAAGGCGGCATACTGGTTCACTGCTTGGTCATATACAGCTTCAGTATCCACATCATATAAAGGGAAGTTGGAAGGCGGGATGCCCTTCTCAACGAACCCTAGACCAAGCAGGAAGCCAGCCTTTTCCCCATCCTCATGAGAAGCGTTGAGGGCTGCGCTCATGGCATCGTCATATGATGTGTCCGTGAAGACCCGATGCACAACCTACAAAACAAAAATACAAGTATCAAAACCTTTTCTAAGTACAAAGAAAAGCGTAAAGATATTATGAAGCTATGCATACCTGCGACAACGCTTCTCGTAGAAGCCATTACTTGGTAACCAGAGCCTCCAGGAGGGCAGCTTGAGCTTCATTACCGGCGCGTTCGGCTTCGTTCTTTGTAAGGTTGGCAAGCAACACATCTTTGGCTGCAGCCTCTTCGACGCCCTTTAGCTTACGCTCAGTGTGGTCAAGCACCCCCCTCTGGTCCAAGATCTCTTGGAGCTTCTTGGCATCTTCCATGGCCATGGAATCATGAGCCTGCTGGAGCCTCTCTAATTTGGCTTTGAGCTCCTCATTCTCAGTGCGTAGAGGCTCAGCAACAGCTTCAGCCTTGGTGGCCCTCTCAGTTGCGTTCCGTGCAGTTTCCTTAGCCAACCGAAGCTGTTCATTAACAGCTTGGGTAACCTTGGAACGAGCCTCGAGACGGGCCTGAACTTCAACCTCGAGGGCCTTGAAGGCCTTCTCCTTCTCCGCAGCAACGGCGGAGAGTCTCCTGTTCTCCTCCAGGATAGCCCGCGCCTGAGCTACTTCTTGGATACGAGCCGCCTTTAACTTGTCGTTTTCACGACAAAGCAGCTCGACGCGCGGCTGCATCCGGGCAAGGAGAATTCGAAGCTCGTTTGTCAGCCTACCCTCTTGGTAGCTCGACATAGTTTCTCCCAGCGCCCCACTTGGAGCGGCGTGGCGCGTCCACTCGACGCAGTCCACAGCCGTCCGAAGGGTTGTTCCTCGGCGGATGTTCCAACGTGGAATATACACTTCATTGGAATCCGACACTGTAAAAACAAAAGGCAGTTAGGAAAAGATGATATATAAAAAAAAAAAAAAGAAAAGGCCAAAATAACCCTACGCACCTGTAGGGTCGACAACAGGCCGGTAGCCGCCGAACCCATCACCTGAACCTAACGGATATCCATCCAAGAGGTCAGGCAGATGGGAAGGAGGCAGAGATTGGCTAGAAGCCCCAAACATACCTGCTGAGCCGGCCGGGGGCGAAGTAGTCGCCGGTGCCGGAGGCACGGTTGAAGCCGCCGCGGTAGAGACCACCGGTGGTGAACTCACTGGAGGTGAACTCACAACCGTGGCCGCCGCTGCGGAGGAACCCGCAGAAAAACTCACCGCCGGCTCAGTGAAGGACGCAGTGAATATGGCACTGACAGCCGGCGGAGACGTCACAATTGGAACTGTTGCCTCAATCGGATGAGCAACTGAACCAATGATGCAAACAGGCGCAGCAGCCTGGGTCATGGCCTCGGGTAGGTTGACCAAACCTACCGTCATGGGTCCAGAGCTGCTCCTCCCCGCATCACCTTGGAATGCGGTAACATCCACGCCTGCATGAAGACAAGATATTAAAAACAATGGCGGAAAGAAATTGCGGGTAAGATTAATTTATACTTACGAGTTCTCTTCAACTTGAAGGTTCTGACCGGCGGGGACGAACCCGACGGAGCCGGCCTCTTCACGCCGGTCACCGTCGTAGAACTTGGTCGCGCGGCAGTGGCAGCTGTCTCAACCTCCGAGACTGTTGTCTCACCACCACCAGGGTTCCCCGCCACCTCCTCGCTTTCGGTCTCTGAGTCAGACCGATTCACCGGATCGGCAGTAGAGGCAACCTTCGCCTTGCCCTTCGCGCCAGCAGCCTTCTTCTTCCTCACCAAGAAAGGACCATCTGCGGATTCCTCATCAGAAGATGACAAGATTAGAGGAACTCCAGCAGAGGTTTGAGCATGGAGAGGGCGGGGGTTAAAAAGTTCCTTACCTGGCCGCGTGGCACTCAAAATCTTGTGGCCTGGCGGGTAGACCTCCACAAACCGATCCGCCGTTTGCTCCAAGATGGGCAACTCGTTCTCATCAAGAGCACGGGTACCCATCCGAGCGGGACCATCAGCTTCCCGCGGATGCAGGAGCGATTGCAGGTCATTTCCCTCTGAAAATAAAAAGAAAAACAGTTTAGCGGAAAAACCCTAAATCAGCAAGAAGATATGAACCATACCGTAAGGGACAGAGTTTAAACCGTATTCGAGGACAATAGGAATCTGTGGCGCCTCTGCCCCAGCATCCTTCCACACCCGGCTCATCCCGAGCATCACCATCCCGGACTTCGCAAAGCGGTAAACCGGAGTCTGGATGCGGGAAATCTTGGAGAACCATTCCGCCTCCTGGTAGTTAGAGGCGTGAAGGTTCGGGAGAGTTCTCCCGTTCTTGAACGTCATCGCTATCGGGACGACGCGAGCGGAGATATAGAAGAACTCCCGCTTCCAGGACCGAAGACTGCGCTCGGTAGCGCAGATCTTCAAACCCTTGATCCGAGTGACCAAGGTATACCACCCCTGGATGCACCTCCAGGAATAGAAGGTCATCAGGCGGTCGACATGGGACTCCACGCCCAGAATGAGGCACACCCATTCAAAATGGCGAATCTTGGCGATCGCCATTGGGTGTACCTCCGTCAAATGTACACCGTGTCTCTCCAAAACACGGTACACAAACTTCGTCAATGGGAACCTGAGATTCCCATAGATGAAGAATGCAGCATACACCCCTATTTTGCCCTTGGGGGCATCGTACACCATCTGGTGTGGCTCAGGAAACTCCGGCTCGAAAGGCTCGAGCATGAACTTCCTGACGATGTACTGATACTGGTCGACGGGAAGAGCACACTGGCACTCGCCAGCAGTACTCTTTTCGTCCCTATCAGAAGTGGACGTCGGATTCTCGGCATACACGTCAGACTCCTCGGCGGTAGCCTCAAGATCATGAACGGAAGACATGTTTTGAATGAAAAGAACGATTTCAGGAGAATGCTCGACAGAAAAGTTAGAGTATTCGCCGGAAATCGTTTAGAAGAAGAAGAGAGGTGAAACTGTGAGTTGAGATGCAACCTCTCCTCCCTTTATATACTCATCGCAATGAATGCGATGAATTTAATGCTGAAGAGAGAAGAAAACGCAGGTGCAATGAAACTATGACACGTGGAATATGCAAGCTGGCAACAACTGTTGACAGGACGCGTGCCGTAAACTTCGCGGCCACGCGCCCGAAAACTCGCGCCCACGCGCCTGAAAAAGCGTCTGGAATGACCATATACTGTCACGTCGCCATAACTTCCTGCACGTCCTGAAACTGTCAGAAGAAACCGTCGGACGACGTTTCAACAGTCTGGACTGTTCTTATCCTTTCACCAACTCTTCAAATTTCAAAAAGATTCAAAAAAGATTCAAAAGTAAGCGGGACTATACCCCTTACCTTGGCAACCAAGTAACTATAAGACATGTGCGAGTACAGTGTTAAGGCAAAACCCTTCACATACTTAGCACCTGCAGGGAATTGAAGCCAAGAATACCTCGGCAACCAAGTAACTATAAGACGGGTGCGGGTACAGTGTCAAGGCAAAACCCTTCACATACTTAGCACCCGCAGGGAATTGAAGCCAGGAATACCTTGGAAGTAAAGTAACTATAAGACGAGTGCCGGTACAGTGTCAAGGCGAAACCCTTTACATACCTAGCACTCCGCAGGGAATTGAAACCAAGAAGGATCTTCTGGGCCATGCTTGCGGAAACGGGAATAACATCCCCGCATAGCGGGAACGTCGAGAACTAGATTGTTGGAAGCTCCAAGATGGAATTGGTTGTTTTAACATAATCGATCACTATGTTCAAAACTACCAAAACCTCATGGAGAATCTATACAAGTGGAACTCAACGCTCCTGACTTGCGAGGAGGTTACAGACCTACCCGCATCATACCCAAAGAACAAGCAGAAAAGTCGGGAATTTCTGCACGTGACATTAGGACTTCCGCGGGAAGAATCCTCATGGAAAACCATAAAATTAAACCCTTTTCAAAACCCTTTGCTTAAGTCCAAAAGTTCACCTCACTTATTAACAATTCATGAGAAGAACATTGGACTGGGGGGACTTGAAGAGGTAGGTCCCAGCAGAGCCCAGTTGGACCCGCAAGACTCACCTCAAAGAGGGACGTCTGCGCAGTTGAACCCTCAAGACTCACCTTCAACAGGGACGTCTGCGAAAAGGCTAAACTCGCAAGACTCACCTTGAAGAGAGACGTCTGCGCAAAAACCAACTGGATCCGCAGGACCCACCATGCTCAGAGACGTGACGTTCTTACGCGCAGTACGCAAGCTGTTCCCGCAGGAAAAGCCTCCCAATGGTCGACGTACTCCGCCTGTTCCCGCAGCAACGGATACTAGCCATCAGGGAAGGCTACCCGCGCAGCAAGGCTACACGCACAAGGCACTTAACTCTTAAATAATTCAGTAATGTCACCTGAAGAAGGAGTGAGCAAGCCGGGAATACTCCCGCACAAAGCCGGGAAAACTCCCGCCCAAATGGGCCAGTCCGTACGATACTGGAGGATCTTTTGTACTGTACCTGACGAGGTATGGACAAAAGATCTGACCAAAGATACGACAGCTCACTGACAACAGTATGACGAGCAGCACGCTCTTGTACTGTATGTCACTATCAGCAGCTGCCTACTCACCAACCTGTCGGAGGACGTGCATAGCCTGCAGTTGGTGGAACAGGAATAGTACACAGCCGGCCTGGTCACTATCAGCCGCTGCCTACCCACCAACCACCAGCATGGCATGTGCGTAGCCCACAGTTGGCAGAACAGGAATACTATTCAGCCGGCTGTACCTTCTTGGAAACCTACCTTCGGCTATAAATACTCCAACACCTTGGAACGGTATTATCATCTCATCTCATACCATCATATCTGCTCTAGTCATTTCTCTTAATATACACATATTTCAAGAGCAATCTAGTCTGATTCTCACGCCGGAGGGTGGTCACAAGGAGGTACCCCCCCTTCTCAGTGACGAGCTCACAGTCTGTTTTGCAGGTCATCTGAAGAACCATCTTTGCCAGATCTAACCCCTCGTGGGAAACATCTATTTAACCCCCAGATTATCCGTAATCTGCCCGGGGTCAATTAGTGTTTCTTCAGTATAGCACATATGATGACACCTCAAATCCCAACGCAACCGAATTATGACCGAGACTCAGACTAATGATTCGAATCGCAGCATGTATACTTTTATATGATATATAATAAATATCTTTTGACCTTTTATCATCGTAACCACCTTTTGATTATACTATTATAGTTATAGTATGATAGTTCGAGAGTTTGATCTTTTATATACAGTATGTGTTGTGTGTGCATATTAAAATATTAAAAAAAAAACACCTTAAATATTTTGAAGGAAAAAGTAAGATTAAATATTTATTATATAATTTATATTAAGTTATTCATTTATCCATGTTTTATTAAAATTTGTTTTTAACCTTGATTAATTAGGATTGTAGTTTAACTGACTCACTTAGACATGTTTTTACCAACTCGTTTGAACCTGTTCCAATTTAAAGTTGTTTTAACCAATCTGTTTAAACCTGATCTATTTTGACTTGTTTTTATGAACCTAGTTTTTGCTCCACCTATATCATATGATGTTTTAATGTTAGTTTTTTTTTCATAATGCACAAAAGTGAAATAATTAACGGTGAGATCGAGGGTGAAGTTACAAGTTTATATGATCGAAGCGTGGCTTAAAAAAAATTAATAATAACGTCATATGAGTGCTAATAATGACGATGCCTTTTGTGTTCAGCTTTTTAGTTCATTTACACTTTCTATCTCAAAACTTTTAATATATTCTTTGTTGACCCAAAATCATGATATCTTGCACTATAACGTTACCCTTTTACCCAACTGAGTGTTATAAACTAGCTAGTAGCATTTTGCCAAGTTGTCCCGCACCTTTTGATTAAGAATGTGAACTTTTAATACGAGTTAATAGATGACATAGACCTAATATGATATTTACGAGATTAGATTTAGCCAGGCAAGTTGGTTAGTTTTAGGTTGAACCCACAAACATACTTAGTAAATATGTGTTAATCCGGTGGATTTATGGGCCACCTTTTTTTTATATAGTGTTTTTAATATTGTGTTTTATGTCATAGCTTAAGCTGGTTATTTACGACAATAAATTAAAATGTTAACTTTTTTGAGGTTATATATCTCGGTTCGTGTCAACCCGTTAATACTCTCTTTGTTGTAAAGTTTTTGAGGGTTCAAGTTGTATTTAAGTTTGTATAAATTTTTTTTGTGTTCGTAACATATCTCGACCCTTCAATCTTTAAGGATGGCCCGTTTAGCACTTAACAATCGACGGGGCCCACTAATAGATTCAAACCAATACAAATTTACAAATAATAATTGACCTAAATGGATCATATGTAAGGGTCAAGTTATTTTACAAAGGGGAACAAAAATGAGAAGGATGAGAATCCATAATTAGTTGATATGTGTCATGTATGGACCAAAAGAAAAAGGGTATAAAAGTAATATTACATATTTTCTCTCTCCACATGCAAGTCACATGTTAATTCCCCTATTATTTTTAAACGTCTATAACTTTTTCATATGATATTTTAAAAAAAATAAAATTCACCATAATAACAAGCGTTTTTTTACCTTTAATATGAGTATAATTTTGTTATATAAGAATAAAAAATAATTTACGTCATTGTGTCTTTTTGCTTACCATTGTGTCTTTTTCCGTCATTGTGTCTTTCTGTTTGTTATTGTGTTTTTTCGCCATTATGTCTTTCATCTGATCATTGTGTTTTTTTAAAATACTAATAACACAATAGTATATATATATAATGAAAAATACTAACAAATTATCTAATACATAAAACACAATGATAAATGCATATTACACAATAACCTGAAACGTAAAACACAATAATGAATACATATAACAACACAATGGCCTGAAACGTAAGACAAAATGGTAAATGCATATAACACAATGGCCTGAAACGTAAGACACAATGGTAAATGCATATAACACAATGGCCTAAAACGTAAGACACAATAATGCATATAACACAATAGCCTGAAACGTAAGACACAATGGTAAATGCATATAACACAATAGCCTGAAACGTAAAGACACAATGGTAAATGCGTATAACACAATGGCCTGAAACGTAAGACACAATGGTAAATGCGTATAACACAATGGCCTGAAACGTAAGACACAATGGTAAATGCGTATAACACAATGGCCTGAAACGTAAGACACAATGGTAAATACGTATAACACAATGGCCTGAAACGTAAGACACAGTGGTAAATGCGTATAAAACAATGGCCTGAAACGTAAGACACAATGGTAAATGCGTATAACACAATGGCCTGAAACGTAAGACACAATGTTAATACGTATAACACAATGGCCTGAAACGTAAGACACAATGGTAAATGCGTATAACACAATGGCTTGAAACGTAAGACATAATGGTAAATACGTATAACATAATGGCCTAAAACGTAAAACACAATGGAATCTATATATCACACAATGCCTTGAACGTAATACACAAACAACATAATACTATTTTTCTCAAATTAAGTGAATATTGATCCAAATCTAAAATTAATGGATGATTTCTTCTCACTCTTCTCATTTTTGTTGTCCTTTGTATTTTAACCTTACTCTCATGTGTAACACCTTGTTAACAACAAAGTCACCACATTCCTTCTTTTTTTTTTTTCTAAGCAATATTGAAGCATTCATGATGCTCTTTTTGTTTTGATAATCAAGTATAACCACAATATTTACTTATCAATTTAAAAACTTTTCAAATTTATAAAATCCAAATAATAATAATCATTATAATAAGTGTCACAAACACCTAATCTCGTCTTATTAATCCCAATTGATTTAACCCAAGAATGATAGAAGGATACAAAAAAATAAAATCGAATCAAACAAACAATAAAAATCAAATCATTAATGCAACAATTTGACAAACAAGTAAATACATCTATAATTACCAATGTGATGAAACTTTTAAAGCATACGAAAACCTCTGGGTAATCAATCTTGAGAGAGAAAAAATTAGACAACTTTTGTTCTATCTAGTTTTACATCTCTGTCTCTTTTCTTTTACGCTTCATATCTCAAATGTTTAGATTGTCAGATCCACAACAACTCCTCTCAACTTTAATTCGGCAAATGTTTAGCCCAAATTGATCTCGACCCAATTCACAATACATAATAAAAACAATTATATGCTTACCTGCAACGTCATTGTAAATCGTTTGGATGTTTCTATGAAATATAAAAGGAGCCAATAAGAAAATTGGATTATAATTATCTTGATTATTGACAATTGAACGTTTGATTGCCAACAACTAGAACTAATAACCTCTTTAATATTATTTTTCAAATTTACTTGTTATTGAATTGAAATAACCGTATATTTCAACATTATAAGTTGAATTGAACGTTTTGAAACCTCCTCGAAGGCCTTAGCCATTAATGAGAATGAAAGAGAAGTCACCTAGATTTGTCAGTTGTTGAGTAGGAATTAAATTACGAAAACAATAATTCATAAGTGACCACCCAATCCAATGGTTTTTACATTTCTTAAATGCACCTTCCCCGTTCTTCCCACTTTTATCTATACTCTTGAATCTTTTAGTCTAATTTTTACTTTTTAATTTTTACCTTTTAGGACTTTTATATTATTTTAAAGCGTAAAGTTATAATAAGAAGTATGATCTTTGTAAAAAGCATAAGAAATAATCTAGACAATTATTTTATTGAATTCGAATGGTTGAGAGTATAAAACAAGGGAAATGGTAAAAAAGAAATAATACATAATTGTTGATTTTCTCTTTCCACATGCAAGACACATGTCAATTCCTTCATCGTTTTAAAACGTCCATAACTTTTTTATATGACATTTTTTTTAAAAAAAAATATCACCTTAATAATGAGCGTTTTTTATATTTAATATGAGTACCATATTGTTATAAAAAATTAAAAAAATTTAGTAGGTCTTTTTATACCTTGTGTAATAGTTTATAGGCACTGTGTTTTATCCAATTATGTTTTTGCATAGTCTTTTTTTCATTGTGTTTTTTTTCATAGTGTATTCTATTGTGTTTTTTCCGGTGACCGTTTTCAGATGACCTGTAACATCACGTAAATTTCGGGCCAAAAATGTCAAGTTTTCAAAGTCGAGGGACCAATTCTGTCAATTTCTAAACTTCAGGGACTAAATTGTAAATTCTGTTTTCTTGACCCCTCGCGCTACGTGACAGGTCAAGAAAGACACCCATCGCGTACCGCGATGGGGTGTCTGACAATGATTGACACGTGTGCCACGTGGCACACGGTGGCAACGCCTGCTGCCACGTGTCACCACGTGGCAATACGTTTGCCACGTGTAAACGGCTCCTGCCACGTGGCAGGTCTAGGCATTGACTCAGCAAGCCTACGTCGCGGTACGCGACGGGCTTGCCAAGTGACCCATCACGTACCGCGATGGGGTCCAAAAACAGCCTATAAATAGGCAGCTACGGATTCAAACCCAACTCACTCCAAAACACACACTTTACTCTCTCTCTCTAGTCTCTCTCTCTACCTCGTACTACGTGTCAACGATCCATCTCGATAAACGTGCCCCGAAACCTCGTTTTCCATGCCCGTTACCTCGATTTCCGTGCCACTCCCCGACATCCCGAACAAGAAGGAAGTACTACCCCGACGACCCGACAATTTCCTTGAATTGCGTGCCAAGAGTGTTGGTGTCTCGAAAAGCGTGCCAAGCGAGGAGAAGGAGTTTGCAAAGAAAAGAGTGTTGATTGAGCGGCGTCGAAGTGCTGCCCAAGTGACTAGGGATTTTAAGCCGAGTTAAGGTAGGCATAATGCCCGACCAAAATAATTATAAAATATTGAAGGCTTAATACCCGAGTCAATGTTATTCTCGATAAACAAATAAATATATAACAAAGAAAATAAGGAAAAGAAGAATGAAATATACATATGAGTATATATATAAAGAGATATGATTATTCTTTGTTATAGAATACATATTATTTAAGTATAATGAATATACTTAAATAATAAAGAAAAGAAATACGTTTTTTAAAGAAGAAGAAACGTCGGGTTTTTAAATACAAACTAAAGGTTTATAAAGATTACTTTTTAACTAAAGGTTTTAAAGTAAAAGAAATAATGAACTAAAGGTTCATCGAGATAAATAAGACTAAAGGTCTTAAGCCGGATCATGTATCCGACTAATGAATGTTATACTCGTACTATAGGTGCGAGATAGCGAAGGAAAGATTAACGGACGGTGTTGGAAGCCGATCCCATTGAAAAGGTGAATACGCCCCACTTTTATAAAACTTGTTTTCAAATAAACATACGTGTTACGTGTAAAACTTTACATGAGGCTACGTATCTCTAAAAACATTATAAATAAGAGTATAAGCCAGCCCTCAGGCTATGGTATACGTTTGTCTGGATCCTTACATATGTGGAACGCGGTGGGCACATCGCACCACGCTTGGTCACGACCTCCAGCCACGATGGGCCGGACCTAAGTTACGTCCGAGTGAGGAATGGCCATGTGTATATTTATGGTACCTAAGTTATGTCATAAACGCTGCGGCGTTTCGCTGAGGTGACCTAGTGCAGAGACTCGAGTTTATGATGATTGATTTAACTTGATTATTACTAAGTCAAGATGGGCCGAGACTTACGTGGTCTCGAGGGGTGATTAAGTAAAGAAAATGTTTTTAGCGTAAGCATATTCACCAGCATTCGTTGCTGACGTATCTTATAACATTTTGCAGGTAATCAAGAATAGAGCTTGAAAGACGAAGAAGCTCAAGAATCCGATGGCTCGGATAATTTTGTGTAAATATTAAAATATGGTGGTTTTGTAAAACATATAAACAAGTAAACTTAAAACGAGACTTTCGTCTCGTATTTTATAATGTAAATATTTATAATATCGATCCTTATGTTTTTACAAGTCTTCCGCTAATAACCATAACTCTGATTTATTTACAATTAAGGTACCAACTATGATTCACACTCCTAGGCTTGAAATAGGGGTGTGACAGGTTGATATCAGAGCCATCGACCTTAGCGAATTGGGTATCATAAAACAATACTCAAGCTTTGATTCAAGCATAGGAAATAACTTGTTTATTTGAATAGGGATAAGATTGGTTGGTAACCCTTTCTTTCCCTCTCTTCAATCTAAACCACCTATCAAGATATCTTATGAAGAATTAATAAAATATTATGATGGTGAAGTAAAAAGAGCAAGGAAGTACTACAAGTTTCCGAAAGGCATCATGAGCAAAGACTATTTCGAATCATTTTTCAACGAAGAACATAACCAAAACCTTAATCCGAGTCCAATCTATCACCTAGACAACACCCCACATGAAGTGTACCAAGCACCGAGACATTCAAGCTATCATCCAACAAGTTTACCAATGTACCAACCATCGAAGATTCCAACTTACCAGCCATCTGAAGAACCACAATATTATTCGACCGCATATTTACCAAATCCTCATCCTTCGTATGCCTTCCTCTCAAATTTTCCAATCAAGGAGGAGCCGAAATCTTCTTCTACATCAGACTGGATGCAATGTCATTCCGACCAACGAAGGTGGCACACCGGCACATCAACCATGGATTCCGCCAATTCTCACCTCAACAAGGCAGGACCATCCCACAAGCCTAAGATGAGGGTGACAATGCCATACGAGAAGATCCATGTAAGGCCCCGAACCCGGTAGCCTTACTTTAGCGTCGGATTTACTCATAAACACAATTCTTACAAATCAGAGTTCATTAAAACTTTCGCGGAATATAAAAACTTTCATGAAACGTTACAGCAATCCAAAACTTGCCTTAATTAAACATTCTTGTCTTTCAAAATAAACGTCAATTACATTAAAACATCTTGAGTCTTCAGATGCCAGTCTCCTATTCGCCCACCATGTGCCCGCTCAAGCTAGCTGTCTCATTCTACTCACCTGCGTGCATACTAAAAGTCAGCTACGCTGAGTGAGTTCTAGTTAATCGTACGCCATACAATACATACACATACATACATATCCGAAGATACATATCCATACTTAACTAGTTACCCTTCTGTTCTGCATACATACTTACTACCATACATACATACATATCTACAATCACTAACCTCAGTCTACCGAGAGTACGTTCATAGTCCGCCGTCTATACCTGTACTCAAGGTCGTGAACACGTAAAAGGTCCGCAGTCCTTACCTATGCTCACCGTTTAGGGTACGTGCAAGGTCCGCAGTCCTTCCCTATACCATCCTACATCCACAACACGTACAAGGTCCACAGTCCTTCCCTATGTTGCAACCTAATTCATAGCACGTACGAGGTCCGCAGTCCTCCCCTATGCTACCACAACACAAATACAGCACGTATAAGGTCCACAGTCCTTTCCTATGCTGATGCCTATCTGAAGTACGTATAAGGTCCACAGTCCTTAACTACGTTCTCATCTATCATCTATAACACGTATAAGGCCCACCGTCCCTATCTACGTTTACATCTATCATCTACATTACGTATAAGGCCCGCAGTCCTTAACTACGCCATCACCAGCCGAGTCTATGTCCGACAGAAGCTAGAGAGATTTGCCATCCTAACTTACTATGTCGAACGTAGAACTCACATACCATTCGTGTACCTGTATACACATACTTCACATATACAATAATTACATTATAGCATAAGAACACTCTAGGCGTTCTTTACATCATTCATTTAACAACCATACCCCTTGTCGATACGTGCAATATCCGAAGATCGTTCACGCCCCGACAAGTATTCATTTGTAATGTTCATACATCTTCGATATATAATATTCGTACCTTTATTTTTAACCTGACAGTACGCGCAATATCCGAAGATCGTTCGCGTACCGACAAGCAATCATTCATATCCATCACATATATCACATATGACATACACTTATCACTTAGGATAAATGTATTAACAAACACATCGAGTATGCACACAGCCCCGAAAACATAACAAGGAATGGGGCTAGAAACTCACCTGAATCCTGTTACGCCCTCCGTTAATAGTTATTCCCTTCTTGAGCTGTGCACGGCTAACTGTATAATATTTACACGTATCAATTAACTACTACTACTAATGTTGTATTTCTATCTTTATATGACCCACAACGAACGGGGGTCCGGGGACAGCGCCCCTGGCAGCGGGGTCTAGGGGCGGCAGCCCATAGCAGGGTCCAAGGGGCAGAGCTTCTGGCTGGGGTCGAGCTGCCAGGTCAGCTTGGAAAAATTTTTATTTACGTTAACTGTCTTAACACATTTTCCATTAGGTTTTTAATTTATTTTCTAATCGAACTTGACTTTAGGCGAAGTTAAACCTTAAGCGAACTTAGCTTTAGGCGAAGTTAAACCTTAGGCGAACTTAGCTTTAGGCGAAGTTAAATGTAACGATTCCGGCAAATCCAGGTATACCCTAGCCGGTATATACTATTTACGTGTCATTTAAATATTGATTATATGAGTTATAGTACGTATATACGAGTATATATGATTCATAGTACGAATCATACTCGATTATATAGTGAATCGTATTGGAATTACAATTAACCAATGAACGATTATTGAAACCCGAACGAATCGGGAATTACATTATAGACGAAGTATATAATGTTTAGTGATATTTACGAAGTATTAATGCTTCGGGATAAGTAAATTATAGCACAGAAAAAGGATTTCGATTTATTAGTACGTCGGTACGATAAACGGAACCTTTAACATCAAACCAAGCAAGAGACGATCGATCAAGCCGAAAAATATGCGTAATTATTAATAATATGATGTTTTAATGTCATGGGTTAAGTTTTTAAAGTTTTTAAATCAGTTTTATGTAAATTTTATTTTAACCCGAAAAACGACCATTTTAGGCTCGTTTTAAGCCGAATTACGAGTTTAAACGAGAAACGAACTGAACCAGACTATCCACAACATTATCCGGATTGTGTAATCCAAATGTGTGGCCATGGTTTGAGATGTGGGCCCCCCCCACATCAACAATAGAGCCGGCCCCTTGTACACACACAACACACACTTCTTTTTCTTTTTCTAACACCAAAAACTCACAAAACTCTCTCAAACCTTCAAGTGTGCATCCAACTCCACCATTTTTAACCAAGAATTGAAGGTATAAACATGTTTTTAATACTTGAATCTTGTTTCTAACTCCATGATCTTGAGAAAAGGAGGTTTCAAATGTAAAAATGGGTGAAAACCCGAGTTGGAACCGATTCTCGCATGATCAAGTGATGTATACAAGTTATACAAAGGATCTTGATCCAAGTGATGAGTTAAAAGTGTTTAGAACGAAATTTTACGGTTGAAATCTTGTCAAATGAGTTTTCCATGTGAAAGACGGGTGAAAGCCCGAGATGAAACCGACTCCATGATCAAGAGATGTATACATGTTATACAAGGGATCTTGGTCCAAGAAATGAGTAAAAAGAGTCGAGAACGGATTTTTACGGTTAAAACCTTTGTTTTTACATAAAAACCGACACTATGAAAGAAATGGTTTGATTGTTGGTATAGTTTGCTTGGTATAGTGTTATTGTGCTTGTAAGTGTTGTATCTAGTGGCTAGCAAAGGCTAGAAACCCGGATCTTTGCGATCTAACGCTAGAAAACACAAGATAGTTCGGTTTTCGTGTGAATTAGTGATTTTGGACAGATTGTAGTATGCTTAGATTCGGGTCACGAAATTTCACAGAGATGATCTACACATGAAAATATGAGATCTGTGAATTTTTGGTAATTTTTGGATAAAAGATGAATATTTGGTGAATTTAATGCTCGGTTTTGGCCAAAAATGGTGAAAAATAGCTAAACTTGATGAAAAATTCTGGAAAATTTAAGATAAGCTTTTTATAACATATAAAAGTCACACACAAAATTTGAGCTCAGTTGGAAAAGTCTAAAGGGGCTTTTCGGTAAAACGAGTTCTAGGGCTTTCTAGCTCGGTTTTTGTGAAAATGGCTTGAAATATGAGTTTTGGATTCTGGAAAAATTCCAGGGAGTCATGAGAATGGCAAGGATCATCCCGGAAAAATTTGAGATTTTTCTAAAGTCTTTTGGTATTTTTGACATATTTAGTGTTTTAATAAGGTTTAAAAATAGATAAATAAAGGTAAATAAAAGAAAATAAATCTGGAAAATTTTTATAAAGTTTCTTACTGTCAAAATAAGTGTTGTGCAAAATTTCAAGACCCGAGACTAAACGGGTAATTATTTGTGCTAAAAAGAACATAAAAACAAATTTCTAAAGCTTAAAACGTGTAAACCGGCAAAACTCGCATAAGCGAGCTGACTGGTATATATAAAAACCTAAAAATTGACCATTTTCATAAAACTAAGTAAATTAAGTAAAAATAAATCATCCGAAAATAATTCGGATGATTTGGGTAATTTTAACCGATTTTACTGTTTCCGGCACCTAAATGACGGAAACGGGCCCCGCGGCCAAACGGGGTGTCCAAACCGAGCTCTAATTTCATCACTTTAACTAAACTAACAGTCAAACACCATTTTTGGGTCGGGTGTGACCAAACTCATTTTTGAAACTAAAGACGGATAACCGTGCTAGGCACGCAAATCAAGGAAATCATAAAAATGATAATCTTGACCGTCAGACTCTAAGCAATGTCACAATCTGAGTCCTTAGAAGTGTCACGGGGTTAACATTGACCCCGGATCGAGTACAGTACCGGGTTAACAATGTCCCCAGACGTACCGATTGACATAGATTTAATTTACGGGAATTATATAGTAACGACTAGATATTATATTACAGATCCAGGCACGTAGCTGTTCATTGTATTACCCACCGACTCACAAAAAGGTGAGTTTTCACGAGCCCCTTTTACTGAACTGTTTCTAAATATATTTTCCCGGGGCGGAAAACATGTCTTTATTAAAGTATTTAAGTACATACCGATCGTATGGAAATACTTGTATATTTATATATTATGGTTTGATGCACAGAATATATAAATTGTTTATCATGTGTAATTGTTCTGGGGTAACATAGTTCCCAGGGGTTATTATTGTTCTGGGGTAACATAGTTCCCAGGGGTTATTATTGTTCTGGGGTAACGTAGTTCCCAGGGGTTATTATTGTTCTGGGGTAACATAGTTCCCAGAGATTATTATTGTTCTGGGGTAACATAGTTCCCAGAGATTATTATTGTTCTGGGATAACATAGTTCCTAGAGGTTATTATTGTTCTGGGGTAACATAGTTCCCAGAAGATTAATGGAAATGTTCTGGGGTAACATAGTTCCCAGCATGATTATATTGCTATTAAATGAATATTAAAATGATTTGTCAGTGTTTATTTAAATTAGTGAAACTCACCAACTATTCGTAGTTGACCCGTTTTCTTTACATGTTTTCTAGGTATGCCCAAGTTGGAATGATTGATATCTGCTTAACTATCTGTGCTACCTGTTGGAAGCTTGCTGCTCTATATTTTGTAATGAATATATTAATGTCTTATCGGTAAAATATGTGTGTAACACCTAGACAGTAACGAAACTCGCAACAATGTAATATGTTATAAATTAATGTAGTGGTATTTTCTTTATAAGCAATGCTGTTGATATCAGATGTGTCTGTTGCATCCCGTGTACGTTTCCGCTGCGGTTACGGGGTGTTACAGAACTTGGTATCAGAGCCATTGGTTATAAAGAATTAGGATGTCTGAAGGAGATACCTAAAATATAACCAGGAGCTCAAGTATTATAGGATCTGAATATCAACTAATAATTTATTGTGACGGGATCTGGATGAACTTGGATGGACAAGTGAGTTATTATGGTCCGGAACATAATAACAGACTTGTCTGCACGGGAGAATTCAGGGGAAGTCACGAGGAACCTTAAATAGGTAAAATTGGCAACATATGTGTAAATATATGATAATATTATTATGTGGTAAAGTTGTATAAATAAGTATGTATTAATTTGATTATGAATTACACTATGGAAAGAACTATATGCTTGTTAACTTGTGTGCAGGTAAAAATGTCAAGCCCGCATAGCTTATCTGTAGAGGAGGATCCGGAGGAGGTTAGCCCCGGAAACTCCGGGAGCCTACATGTGTCATCCGACTCCGAGCCTAGCGAGGCGAGTCACAGGAGCTCGAGCCAGTCCTCCCCGGCCCGGATCGTCAGATCCCCTACTCCCCTCGCACCGCAGGCCACCTCTGTCCCTCCGGGATTTGGTCCCCGCCTTACGGCGCGGATCAGCATTCCGCGTGTCCCGCCGACCTCTCCCCCACGCCGACCTGCTACTCGTCAGGGAGAGTCCTCATCCCAGCCCGAGCCGATGGCTCTACCTGTCTGGGGCCTTCCCAGACAGGAGCGGGAGGCGGTGGCCTGGCTACGAGTGCTCACAGAGCAAGTAAATGAGCACTCAGCCGCCCTGACCGTGGGGGTACAGAGACGAGTGTACCTTGGTGACCGCATACTGGATTGCCAGTATGCAATCGACCGGTTGACCAGGGAGTGCTCGTACTCCCTATTGATGGTTCAGCGGTTAGAGGCGTGGCTCCGGGGGGTGATGGCAGTAGTGGTGGCGTTGGCGGCAGTGATGATGTGGTGGGCGTACCACCGTGTTTAGTAGTTATGCATGGATGGGAATAGACAGGGACCACTTTTTGATACTCCGTGTAAGTAGTTAGTGGTGATACTAACACGGAGTGAATCTTGTTTAGTTATGATACAACCACTGGCCCATAAGGGGTCTCTTTTGGGGCATATCTTTATAGATACTTTTGGGTATCATTCAAGCACTGACCCTTTTACGGGTTATGTCGAGATGATACCGACATAGGGCCCTTGTAATAAAACTTAGTTATGTAATGTTGACTGGAAAGTATGTAAACTGATGTTTGTGTAATATGTATCCATGTTTACTAATGAATGAAATATGTATTGTGTTTTATAATTTGAAATGGTATTGATTATATGTATTTCTTGATGTTGTGTAGAATGGCACCGAAACGATCAACGAAAATATCGGAAGTAGATGTGAGCCGTTTGATTGCTCAACAGTTGGATGCGGCGATACCGGATATAGTATCGCGCATCGCCGCCAGTATTAATAACTCGACCAATCCAACCCCTCCGAGCAATCAAACGCCCATAAATAATGACGGGGAACAAAATGCTAATCCTCCAAGGAATGATAACACTATTCCGAGTAATGACGCACCGCCTAGGGTGGTCGTTACTGACAGCAATGGCCCTATACCTACGGTAGAGACAAACCGTACGGAACCAATGCGTGCATCCAGGGGATGTTCGATCAAGGATTTCATGTTGTGCAAGCCATTAGAGTTTAGCGGGTCTGAAGGACCGAATGGGTTAGTTAAATGGATAGAGAAAATAGAATCAGTGGTGAATATTAGCAACTGTCCCGAGGATTGTATCGTTAAGTACGCCACATGTACATTCACCGACCATGCCTTGACATGGTGGAACACCATAGTACAGACTCGAGGTCAGGTGGTGACAAACCACATGACCTGGACGGAGCTTAAGGCTCTTGTGTTGGAACATTTCTGCCCAAAGAATGAATTGCAGAAATTGGAAAACGAGTTGTGGAATCTGGAGATGAAGGGGGCGGACCACTTGGGTTATACCAATCGGTTTAATGAACTGTCACGATTAGTACCGTGGTTGGTCACCCCGGAGACGAAGAGGGTGGAACGTTATATTTGGGGACTTACTCCAGTTGTGAGGAGTATAGTCAACGCGGGGGGACACCGGTCGTATGAAAGTGCAGTGACACAGGCTGGCATAGTCACGTATGATTTCTTGCGGAGCGGATCACTAAAGGTGACAGGAGAATTCGCTGGGGGAAAACGGGGTACACATGATCATATAATCCAGGAAAAGCAGCAAAGCAAACGAGCTAGGCCCGCTGCCTAGAGCTATGCCATGACTAGTTCGGGCGGAAGGCAAGAACCGCAGAAGGGAACGTTTCCTAAGTGCGGGAAATGTGGTTACCACCACGGTGGCGTGTGCAAAGAGGTGGTGTGCCACCGGTGCGGCAGGATTGGACACTACGCACCAAATTGTAAGACAAATCTGAACAACCTGAACCGACAACCGCAACCAATTCGTGCGCAACCATTTAGAACCCAACCGGCCCGACAGCAAAACCCGCAAGGAAACCAGATGGTGACCACTAGCCGTGCTTGCTACGAATGCGGCAGCACGGATCACTTCAAAAGGAACTGCCCGAAACTGAACCAGGGAGGAAACGGGAGACAAATCACGGGTCAGGCATCGTCGTCCAATCCGGCGCGAGGCCGAGCATTCGTGATGGGAGCGAACGAGGCGCGCCAGGACCCCAGCGTAGTGACAGGTACCTTCCTCGTCTCTGATCATTACGCTTTTGTATTATTTGATACAGGCGCCGATAGAAGTTTTGTCACCGTTAGATTCCTTTCGATAGCAAACCTTCCTATTGGTGAAACCATAGAACCTTACACCGAAGAAGTCGCTAACGGTAAAACCATGATAGTTAATCGGATAGTTCGGAATTGCCCTTTTATTCTGAACGAACAATCCTTCCTGATCGACTTGTTACCGGTAGAATTGGGTAGTTTTGACGTGATAGTGGGAATGGATTGGTTGGCACGTAACAGGGTAGAAATAAACTGTGAAAAGAAAACCGTCAAGATCCGGGTGTCGGATGACGAGGAGGTATTAGTGCAGGGAGAAAAATCCGGCACCATGATACCATTTATATCCCACCTCAAGGTGTTGAAATATATATGTCAGGGATGTGTGGCGTATCTAGCGAGCCTGACGGCCGCTGATTCTGAGGAAAAACGGGTGGACGATATTCCCGTGGTACGCGAATTTCCACAAGTTTTTCCAGAGGAACTTCCGGGATTACCGCCAACCCGACAGGTCGAATTCAGGATCGATCTGTTACCTCAGGCTGGCCCTGTTGCTAAGGCGCCCTACCGACTTGCACCATCCGAGATGCAAGAATTATCCAACCAGTTACAGGAATTGTTGGATAAAGGATTTATACGTCCCAGTTATTCCCCGTGGGGTGCACCTGTTTTATTCGTGAAAAAGAAGGACGGGAGCCTTAGAATGTACATTGATTACAGGGAATTGAACAAGTTGACAATCAAAAATAGGTATCCTCTCCCCCGAATCGATGATCTGTTCGACCAACTACAAGGTGCGAGCTACTTTTCAAAAATAGATCTTAGATCGGGATACCATCAGGTTAGAATTCAGGAGGAGGATATCCCAAAAACTGCATTCCGGACTCGCTACGGCCATTACGAGTTCTTAGTTATGCCTTTTGGGCTAACAAATGCGCCAGCAGTATTCATGGATCTCATGAATCGAGTCTGTAAACCCTATCTCGACAAATTCGTCATTGTATTTATTGACGATATTTTGATATACTCGAAGAGTAAAGAAGAGCACGAGCAACACTTAAAGTTAGTTCTAGAGCTCCTGGATCAGGAGAAGTTATATGCAAAATTCTCCAAGTGTAACTTCTGGTTACAAGAGGTGCAATTCCTCGGTCACGTTATAAACCACCAAGGAATACACGTTGATCCGAGTAAGGTTGAAGCAATTAAGAGTTGGCAAGCGCCTAAATCTCCAAAGGAAATCCGCCAATTCTTAGGCTTAGCTGGATACTATCGTCGATTTATAGAGAACTTTTCCAGCATCGCCCAACCTTTAACCCTCCTGACTCAAAAGGATCGGAAGTATGAATGGGGTGAAGAGCAGGAAACGGCGTTTCAAACGCTAAAACAAAGATTGTGCCAAACGCCAATCTTAAGTCTCCCCGACGGAGACGATGGATTTGTTATATATTGTGACGCATCCCGTAAAGGGTTAGGATGCGTGTTGATGCAAAATAAAAAGGTCATAGCCTATGCGTCTCGACAGTTAAAAGTTCATGAGAAAAACTACACTACTCATGACTTGGAACTGGGAGCAGTCATCTTTGCACTTAAAATCTGGAGACACTATCTCTACGGTACAAAGTGCACCATCTTCACTGATCATAAAAGTTTGCAACACATATTCGATCAGAAAGAACTGAATATGAGGCAACGAAGATGGGTCGAGTTGCTGAGCGACTATGACTATGATATCCGTTATCACCCCGGCAAGGCTAACGTCGTAGCCGATGCCTTGAGTAGGAAGGATCGGGTTAAGCCATTGCGAGTGCGAGCGCTGGGGATGATTGTTCAGTCGAACCTTTCAGATTTGGTTCGAGTTGCTCAACGCGAGGCGTTGAAAGAGGAACAATTGGATAAAGAAGGACTTTACGGGAATGAGAAGAATTTCGAACAGCGTGTGGACGAAATTCTCTATTTCAAAAATCGGATTTGGATCCCGACCCTCCATGACCTTCGTGATTTGATCATGGATGAAGCGCATAAATCGAAATATTCCATACATCCAGGATCAGATAAAATGTACAAGGATGTGAAAGAATTTTACTGGTGGCCAGGTATGAAAAAGAATATAGCCACATACGTCGGCAAATGTACGACATGTGCGAGAGTTAAGGCGGAACACCAGAAACCCTCGGGGATGTTACAACAACCGGAGATTCCCGAATGGAAATGGGAGCAAATCACAATGGATTTCGTGACACACCTCCCTAAGACATCCCGGGGAAATGATGCAATTTGGGTAATCGTGGATAGATTAACCAAATCGGCACATTTTATTCCGATTAGAAACAATTATAACACCGAGAGACTTGCGCAAATTTATATAAATGAAATAGTGTCTCGTCATGGCATCCCCATCTCGATCATCTCCGATAGGGATAGCCATTTCACCTCCAAACTTTGGCAAGCTGTCCAAGAAGCATTGGGAACACGTATTGACCTAAGCACGGCTTACCACCCTCAGACCGATGGTCAGTCTGAGAGGACCATTCAAACTTTGGAGGATTTGCTTCGTGCCTGCGTACTGGACTTTAAGGGAAATTGGGATCAACATCTCTCACTCGTTGAATTTTCCTATAATAACAGCTACCATAGCAGTATAAAGGCAGCACCTTATGAAGCATTGTATGGACGGAAGTGCCGATCACCACTTTGCTGGTCTGAAGTGGGTGACTCGCAGGTCATTAGATCGGATCTGGTCCAGGAGACGACCAGCAAGATTCTTGAAATTAAGAACAACCTAAAAGCCGCGCGGGACCGGCAGAAGAGTTATGCCGATACCCGTCGAAAACCGTTGTCATTTGAGAAGGGTGAAAAGGTATATTTGAAAGTATCACCCTGGAAAGGAGTGGTCAGATTTGGAAAGGCGGGGAAGTTGGCCCCTAGATATATTGGACCATTCATTATTACTGCGAAAATCGGTCCTGTAGCATACCGATTAGAACTGCCTGATGAACTGAGTGCAGTTCACAACGTGTTTCATGTGTCAAATCTGAAAAGATGTCTGCCGGATGAGACATCGGTGTTACCCTTAGAGGGTGTTCAAATAAATGATAAGCTCAACTTCGTAGAGGAGCCCATTGAAATAGTGGACGGTAAGATCAAGCAACTTAGACACAATAAGATCTCGTTGGTCAAAGTTAGATGGAATTCGCAACGAGGCCCAGAATTTACTTGGGAACGAAAGGATGAATTTCGGAAGAAATACCCCCACCTATTTCCTCAAAAGGAAGTAGTTGACATGTAAAATTTCGAGGACGAAATTTTTATAACGGGGGGAGAATGTAACGATTCCGGCAAATCCAGGTATACCCTAGCCGGTATATACTATTTACGTGTCATTTAAATATTGATTATATGAGTTATAGTACGTATATACGAGTATATATGATTCATAGTACGAATCATACTCGATTATATAGTGAATCGTATTGGAATTACAATTAACCAATGAACGATTATTGAAACCCGAACGAATCGGGAATTACATTATAGACGAAGTATATAATGTTTAGTGATATTTACGAAGTATTAATGCTTCGGGATAAGTAAATTATAGCACAGAAAAAGGATTTCGATTTATTAGTACGTCGGTACGATAAACGGAACCTTTAACATCAAACCAAGCAAGAGACGATCGATCAAGCCGAAAAATATGCGTAATTATTAATAATATGATGTTTTAATGTCATGGGTTAAGTTTTTAAAGTTTTTAAATCAGTTTTATGTAAATTTTATTTTAACCCGAAAAACGACCATTTTAGGCTCGTTTTAAGCCGAATTACGAGTTTAAACGAGAAACGAACTGAACCAGACTATCCACAACATTATCCGGATTGTGTAATCCAAATGTGTGGCCATGGTTTGAGATGTGGGCCCCCCCCACATCAACAATAGAGCCGGCCCCTTGTACACACACAACACACACTTCTTTTTCTTTTTCTAACACCAAAAACTCACAAAACTCTCTCAAACCTTCAAGTGTGCATCCAACTCCACCATTTTTAACCAAGAATTGAAGGTATAAACATGTTTTTAATACTTGAATCTTGTTTCTAACTCCATGATCTTGAGAAAAGGAGGTTTCAAATGTAAAAATGGGTGAAAACCCGAGTTGGAACCGATTCTCGCATGATCAAGTGATGTATACAAGTTATACAAAGGATCTTGATCCAAGTGATGAGTTAAAAGTGTTTAGAACGAAATTTTACGGTTGAAATCTTGTCAAATGAGTTTTCCATGTGAAAGACGGGTGAAAGCCCGAGATGAAACCGACTCCATGATCAAGAGATGTATACATGTTATACAAGGGATCTTGGTCCAAGAAATGAGTAAAAAGAGTCGAGAACGGATTTTTACGGTTAAAACCTTTGTTTTTACATAAAAACCGACACTATGAAAGAAATGGTTTGATTGTTGGTATAGTTTGCTTGGTATAGTGTTATTGTGCTTGTAAGTGTTGTATCTAGTGGCTAGCAAAGGCTAGAAACCCGGATCTTTGCGATCTAACGCTAGAAAACACAAGATAGTTCGGTTTTCGTGTGAATTAGTGATTTTGGACAGATTGTAGTATGCTTAGAGTCGGGTCACGAAATTTCACAGAGATGATCTACACATGAAAATATGAGATCTGTGAATTTTTGGTAATTTTTGGATAAAAGATGAATATTTGGTGAATTTAATGCTCGGTTTTGGCCAAAAATGGTGAAAAATAGCTAAACTTGATGAAAAATTCTGGAAAATTTAAGATAAGCTTTTTATAACATATAAAAGTCACACACAAAATTTGAGCTCAGTTGGAAAAGTCTAAAGGGGCTTTTCGGTAAAACGAGTTCTAGGGCTTTCTAGCTCGGTTTTTGTGAAAATGGCTTGAAATATGAGTTTTGGATTCTGGAAAAATTCCAGGGAGTCATGAGAATGGCAAGGATCATCCCGGAAAAATTTGGGATTTTTCTAAAGTCTTTTGGTATTTTTGACATATTTAGTGTTTTAATAAGGTTTAAAAATAGATAAATAAAGGTAAATAAAAGAAAATAAATCTGGAAAATTTTTATAAAGTTTCTTACTGTCAAAATAAGTGTTGTGCAAAATTTCAAGACCCGAGACTAAACGGGTAATTATTTGTGCTAAAAAGAACATAAAAACAAATTTCTAAAGCTTAAAACGTGTAAACCGGCAAAACTCGCATAAGCGAGCTGACTGGTATATATAAAAACCTAAAAATTGACCATTTTCATAAAACTAAGTAAATTAAGTAAAAATAAATCATCCGAAAATAATTCGGATGATTTGGGTAATTTTAACCGATTTTACTGTTTCCGGCACCTAAATGACGGAAACGGGCCCCGCGGCCAAACGGGGTGTCCAAACCGAGCTCTAATTTCATCACTTTAACTAAACTAACAGTCAAACACCATTTTTGGGTCGGGTGTGACCAAACTCATTTTTGAAACTAAAGACGGATAACCGTGCTAGGCACGCAAATCAAGGAAATCATAAAAATGATAATCTTGACCGTCAGACTCTAAGCAATGTCACAATCTGAGTCCTTAGAAGTGTCACGGGGTTAACATTGACCCCGGATCGAGTACAGTACCGGGTTAACAATGTCCCCAGACGTACCGATTGACATAGATTTAATTTACGGGAATTATATAGTAACGACTAGATATTATATTACAGATCCAGGCACGTAGCTGTTCATTGTATTACCCACCGACTCACAAAAAGGTGAGTTTTCACGAGCCCCTTTTACTGAACTGTTTCTAAATATATTTTCCCGGGGCGGAAAACATGTCTTTATTAAAGTATTTAAGTACATACCGATCGTATGGAAATACTTGTATATTTATATATTATGGTTTGATGCACAGAATATATAAATTGTTTATCATGTGTAATTGTTCTGGGGTAACATAGTTCCCAGGGGTTATTATTGTTCTGGGGTAACATAGTTCCCAGGGGTTATTATTGTTCTGGGGTAACGTAGTTCCCAGGGGTTATTATTGTTCTGGGGTAACATAGTTCCCAGAGATTACTATTGTTCTGGGGTAACATAGTTCCCAGAGATTATTATTGTTCTGGGATAACATAGTTCCCAGAGGTTATTATTGTTCTGGGGTAACATAGTTCCCAGAAGATTAATGGAAATGTTCTGGGGTAACATAGTTCCCAGCATGATTATATTGCTATTAAATGAATATTAAAATGATTTGTCAGTGTTTATTTAAATTAGTGAAACTCACCAACTATTCGTAGTTGACCCGTTTTCTTTACATGTTTTCTAGGTATGCCCAAGTTGGAATGATTGATATGTGCTTAACTATCTGTGCTACCTGTTGGAAGCTTGCTGCTCTATATTTTGTAATGAATATATTAATGTCTTATCGGTAAAATATGTGTGTAACACCTAGACAGTAACGAAACTCGCAACAATGTAATATGTTATAAATTAATGTAGTGGTATTTTCTTTATAAGCAATGCTGTTGATATCAGATGTGTCTGTTGCATCCCGTGTACGTTTCCGCTGCGGTTACGGGGTGTTACATTAAACCTTAAGCGAACTTAGCTTTAGGCGAAGTTAAACCTTAGGCGAACTTAGCTTTAGGCGAAGTTAAACCTTAGGCGAACTTAGCTTTAGGCGAAGTTAAACCTTAGGCGAACTTAGCTTTAGGCGAAGTTATCAGTTAGGCGAACTTGGCCGTAGGCGAAGTTATCAATTAGGCGAACTTGGCCGTAGGCGAAGTTATGCTTTGAAGGCGAAGTTAAGCTTTGAAGGCGAAGTTAAGCTTTTGCAGGCGAAGTTACCCAGTTCGCAGGCGAAGTTGCCTAGTTCGCTACGGGTTTGGTTTTTATCACGCATTTTGGCGATTTTAATACCCTTGTTATGGTTCGGCATCACCCCCTAACGTTCCCTAACCATTTCGTTCGTATATATATCCCGTATATACTATAAAGCTTGGATCTTTAAGCTTAAGGACATTCAATAAAACATAAACTTTAAAGGTCAAGAACATACCTTTTGTGCTCGTTTGGATCTCGTTTAACTTGTTTAATCACAACTAATCGTTTACTCTCTCTCGGATCTTGCTCGTTTCTCTCCCTCGGCCGCCGGCCGTATATGGCGGTGTGTGGTGTGTGTGTGTTTTGGAGTGTGTAGAGATTATGATGGAAATGAAATGAGGGTTTAGGGTTTTAGGTTGGTTTAGGGGATATTTATATCCCTTAAAGCCTATGGACCTAGAGCCCATTCTTATTTAACCCATCTCAATTAATCTAAATCCATGATCCATTCTTTACTCGATATTAATTAATTAATAACGCGAAATCACTAAACGTAACTTTCTTTATTCAACATTATAAATTTTAGGATGTTACAATCCACATGCCGGCAATGACTAAAGAGGAACTAGAAGAAGAACCAGAAGAAAGAACTGATTTTGAGGAAGAACATCCGGAAAATCCGAATGAAGTAACTACACAAATGGAGGAGCAACACTCAACCCCAAGCTACGGATCCGTCGACCCATATATAAAATTCCTTCATGAACTCAAGGGTAATGCATCAACAAGTTTTCCACCTTACCAAGGAGAAATTCCATCCATTGAAGAACAGGCGAATGAAATCCGTGAACAGAATAAAGCTGCCGATGCATTCTTCAATTATACCTCCGATATGACTGCATTTCCATACCCTGATCCCAAAACCACTACGACATTGTGATGATGGGTTACCGCGACCCACCTCCAAGATATGGGTATCCCACCGCCATACCACAGTCCCAGGAGGAACATTTGGATCGAGCCTTGCAAGAAACGGATGAGTTGAGAAAGAAGATTGATGCTGATGGAAAGAAGAAAAAGAAAATGGGAGACAAACTTCTTCGCAAATGCAACAAACTCACCAAAGTTGTGAAGAAGTTTATGAAGGATTGAGAGGATGAAGATGGAGTTTATGTGTGTAATATAGTTGTATGATATGTGTGATATATGTACCATATGTAATAAGGATAGGACCTTATATATCGTTTTAACGATATATAAGTATGTTGTAAAATAATATGCATATCATTTATGATTTGTATATGATTGTGAAATAATGAACTAAAGGTTCATCGAGATAAATAAGACTAAAGGTCTTAAGCCGGATCATGTATCCGACTAATGAGTGTTATACTCGTACTATAGGTGCGAGATAGCGAAGGAAAGATTAACGGACGGTGTTGGAAGCCGATCCCATTGAAAAGGTGAATACGCCCCACGTTTATAAAACTTGTTTTCAAATAAACATGCGTGTTACGTGTAAAACTTTACATGAGACCACGTGTCTCTAAAAACATTATAAATAAGAGTATAAGCCAGCCCTCAGGCTATGGTATACGTTTGTCTGGATCCTGACATATGTGGAACGCGATGGGCACATCGCACCACGCTTGGTCACGACCTCCAGCCACGATGGGCCGGACCTAAGTTACGTCCGAGTGAGGAATGGCCATGAGTATATTTATGGTACCTAAGTTATGTCATAAACGTTGCGGTGTTTCGCTGAGGTGACCTAGTGCAGAGACTCGAGTTTATGATGATTGATTTAACTTGATTATTCCTAAGCCAATATGGGCCGAAACTTACGTGGTCTCGAGGGGTGATTAAGTAAAGAAAATATTTTTAGCGTCAGCATATTCACCAGCATTCGTTGCTGACTTATTTTATTAACGTTTTGCAATAATCCAGAATAGAGCTTGAAAAACGAAGAAGCTCAAGAATCCGATGGCTCGGATAATTTTGTGTAAATATTAAAATATGGTGGTTTTGTAAAACATATAAACAAGTAAACTTAAAACGAGACTTTCGTCTCGTATTTTGTAATGTAAATATTTATAATATCGATCCTTATGTTTTTACAAGTCTTCCGCTAATAACCATAACTCTGATTTATTTACAATTAAGGTACCAACTATGGTTCACACTCCTAGGCCTGAAATAGGGGTGTGACATGACCTTTTTCGGTGACTTTTTGATAATTTTTTCGACGATTTTTCCAGCAAAATTTCTCGGGGATTGTTTAACAGTGACTTTCCAACAAATTTTTCGGTAAAATTTTCTGTCGAAATTTCCGGAGACTTTTCCAACAAGGTGATGAGGTGGGTGACGGTGGTGGTGGGACATGGAATGGTGATGGTTATAGGAGATGAGTGAAGATGTAAATGGGTTTTTGAAATTGATATAAGTGGGTTTCTAAGATTAAAGGAAGTGAGTTTTCAATATTATAGTAATAGACTAATATACCATTCTTTCTAACATTCATAGAAAAATTAAACTTCTTATTTTTAATCTAACTTTTATTTTAAATCATGATGCATATAAGCACTTGATAGAACCAGGCCAGTAAACCATCCGCTTATATAAATAACTAGTTTTTATCCCTCGTATTACGGAGGTTGTTTTACATTACTTGTTTTTAATATTTATATACTTTTTTTGGAGTGTAATTTTATTTATTGTAAGAAAATTTATAATACACTTCGAATTTTATAAAAGGGTTTCACAAATAACTAAGATATTATAACCCGATTTAAAAGTTATATGGGTTTGATGAGACCCAAGGCCCGCTTATATTTTTACTATAAAATTGGTTATTAAATATAAGTAATATCTTTTAGAAACAATCATATAATAATTTTTAGTATATCTTATGTTATAGAATTTTTACATCAATAAATTGGTGAGAATAATTTTTAATTTAATGAGATGTTATAACCCGTTTAAAGAATATTTGGGTTTGGTAAGACCCATACCCGTGAATTCGGGTCAAATGCATGAGAAATCTCTATTTAAAAATCAAACAAATCTGGTGACTTCAAAAAAGGGGAAGCGACCACATCGCGACACAAAGAATTTTTATATTTTCGTTTATATATATTATAGATATTGAAACTCTAAGTTCAATCATAAAACACACATTTTTTTCAAAAATTTGATAGCAAACAAGCCCTAAAATAATTATGTAAATTGAATTACTAGGTAGGTCCACCACCTCCCATGTTATTTTCATCGGTTAACAGTAACTCTAATAACAAAAATATAAGAAGTGAATCTATTTTTATTTACTTATTTTCTTTCTAAAAGAACTTATCTCAACCCGAATTCACTTTGATCAAAATGGGTGTTGCTAAACGTGTCCTCATACACCATTTTTTCAAAGATATACACCCCCTCTTAACTTATTAGATAAATTAATATTATCTCATAACATTATTTATATACATATTAGTCCCTACAACATTTTTTTCACATAATAATCTCCACTACATATATCAAATTAAAAACTATCAAATATTACTATTAATTTATTCTTTTAGTACTAATATGGTAAATATATATAATATCTTTTTTTTAATTTTAATAGTATATATTTTTATAATATCCTTATTTTGCCTCTTTATCTTTTACAAAATAAACCCGAAAACCTAAAACCCTAAACCCAAAACCCTAAACCCGAACCCTAGACCCTAAACCCGAAACCCGAAACCTGAAACCCTAAACCCCAAACCCCAAACCCGAACCATAAACCCTAAACCCGAAACTTTAAACTTGAAATCATAAAAAAAACGCAATTTGTAAAAAAAAAAAAATATGAAATCCTTATTTTTGTGCTAATTTGATAATTATATGATTTCAATGGGTAATATGAAAGTTGGTTTTTCCAGGGGGGTATGACAAGCAACCATGGGGGATACGTTTAGCCTGACCCGATCAAAGTTCATTTTGACTTAAACCAAACTGCCACTTATTTTAAAACAACTTGTTTCAAGTTGAGTTTATATTGTTATGAATCTGTTTTGACATAACTCGGTTCAACCAATCATCCAACCCGACCCAACGATTTGCTAAGCTTATTTAAATTCAGTTGTGGTGTATCGATTTTTGAAAACCAAAATCCATAGAACCAAAACAATCTATTAAAAAACATACACTTTCTTTCATTCAAATACTCATCAATCATCATCGCCAAAACACTTTACATCTTAATGTTTTATGTTTTTTCCACAAATTTAGAGAAATTAAAGTGTGAAAAGGAGAATGTGTAGGTGCAAAAGAATGACTTGGTGAGCAGCTTAGTCAATCATAGTAAAAAATATACAACTTATCAAACTATCAGAATTTTATCACAAACTTAAAGGGTCCACCACTAACACTTCATCATAACTCCAATTTTTTATTTCACTTTTAAATTCGAAACCTTTTTTATGTATATTAAATAAGGATTTTTACCCTACAAGAAATTTAAAGGAGTTTTCTTATAGTTGGTGGGATTTCTTTTAATGGTGTTTTTAGATGTGTCATGCCCGGTAACGATTGGTATTACGTTTTAGAAAGACTCACTTGAGTTTAAAGATAATTTTAAATGTTGTTAACAAAAATAGATGACGATAGACTTACATTAAAGTCTAGCATCACACGTACTTAAATGATTTTTTGCCATCATGACTTTGGTGGGGTGGTCATGGAGGTTTTTTTGTTTCCTTAAAGGTTTCCTTCACAGGAAGTTCATGGTAGGCCGCGTTGTTCAAATTGCTCGTCGCTCGCTAAAAAAATACTTGTTTGGCTCGGTTCATTATGCTTGAATTATGTTATGTATTATTTTTATATGTATATATTATGTGGGTGTGTGTACACACACTACTTTTTAAAGATTTTAAAATTATTTTCTTTCACGTTGACCTTAAAGTTCACTTTTAAACTCTAGTTGCTCGTTTTAAATATGTTTATTCTCTTAACTTTGAGTTTTATACAATTTACAGTTGAAGTCTAGACACTTTGAATTTGAAAGTGTTGATATAATGATATTTTAAAGTTTCAGAAATTTAAAATTTAAAAGTTTGTACGAAACCAAGCAAAACCAAGTCAAACCAAACTGCTTGGTTTCAAACCAAACCAAATTCAAGCATAAAGATATGGTCATTTTTTTTAAATTCAATCCGCTCGGTTCAACTCGCTTTCAAACCAAATCAACTATGAGCAAACATGTGTTTAGTTCGTAAACAGCCCTAGCCATGGGTTTGAATCCTGAAAAGAAAGAATTTTTCCAATACTCTTCACAAAATTAGGAGTGTTAGTGGGCTATATACGGGTACCGGTTCATGACCCGCATTGTCTTATCAAAAAGTTAAATTAGAGTCGCTTCTACGATTCAATTACTCAAACACCCGACAATAGCGCACCAAATTATGTCTAGAGTGTCTTGACAGTATTTAAGGAAAAAGGGAAAATACTATTTTTGGTAATATGAATGACATATAGTCATAACCGATAGAAACACTAGCATGCGTGCAACACTTTTTTTCAAGGGAAAAAAAATTCATTTCATAAGAATTTTTAATATATAAAAGTACATTAAAAAAAGAAATAATTAAAGATATATAAAATAAATTATTAATTTTTTAATAACTTTTTATATTGTCTACCATCGTTTTAATCTCTCATGCTTACACAGTAAGTATAAGGAAAATCAACCATTTTATCTTTTCTATCTTATGATTTTAAACACAACAATATTTGTAAAGTAAGATACTCATGAAATGACAAAATGTGTCGTGTTGTTTTAAACGGATAGTGTTAGGCATGACACGTTTGCCATTGTTGATGAACCTAAACATATTTGTAATTAAGCCTATTATTATTTTCTTAAGCACTAACAAAAAGAACGTGCATGATAAACAACTCATACAACACAAAATGTTCACTACAATTAAGAGTAATCACTCAATAACACGATTCTTGTAATCCATGACACAACATGTTCAACACGATTAAATATAAGCAGTTTAATGAAATATAGACATGATACATTTAACATTATTACCCAAGAAAAACTGATAAAATTAACAATATTTTTTTATTACTAAACAATTTAACATTAAAAAAGAAATTATGATGCAGTACATGCTAAATGGATAGTTGGAAACCGTGTAAAATAATTTCCAAATTGAGTTCTTAAGTTTCATTTAGTTACATAATTTGCCCCCATAAAATTTTTATGTTTGGTTGGAAGTAATAGAATGAAGGAGGAATGGAGTGAGAGAAATAATGAAATGAATACGATAATGAAATGGATCATTATCATTTCTTTGTCTTGTTTTGTTAACCTATGGGAATGAAAAGAATAATTCTTTATGTTGTTTAGTATCTAAAAAAATTGTATGAATGATATAGAAATAAAAAACTTCATATCTCAAAACATATTTTATTTACAAAAAAATAAAAAAAAATGAAATTGTGACGGTGGTGGTGGTGGCAGTCAGGCGAGTTGGTTGTGGTGGTGGGGGTGGTAGCATTGGTAGTGATCAGGCAGCGACAATGGTGGTGGCAGTTATGGCCAGGTGGCGGTGGTAGCGCTGGTGGTAAGGTGGTGGTGGCGGCAGAGGTGGAGGCGACGGTGGCAGTCAGGTGGTGGCGATGGTAGTGGTGGTGGTTGTTAAGTGGTGGTGGTGTTGAGAAAGTAGAGGGTGAGCGAGGAATGAAATGAAAAAAAGAAGGGGGTGAGAAGGAATTGTTTTGATGGAATGAGATTCTATGTGTAATGGATGATTTTATTCAATTGAGCAACCAAACATGTTAGAACCTGGATCAATCCTTAAACTATAAACAGATCTCAGATCTGTATGAATACGATTAATCCTAAATACGGATCTAGCTCATAGTTACGTTTGATTGTATGTTATATGTATATATATTATCAATAGTAGGATGTGTATATATGTATAATATTAAGATGAAGATCGAGAGAGATTTGGACAGAAGTTCGTTAATTAACTCTCAAAACTTAACATTAAACAGTGACCAGGTCACTATATATAGAAGATAGACCTAGTTCGTTAACATTCCTTAACGAACTAGGGTCTACTTCGTTACATACATTAAACGAAATATACTTTAACGAATCACCCCCTGATTCGTTAAACATCCTTAACGAATCAGGAGGAACTTAACTTAGATCTAGTTCGCTAAACATCCTTAGCGAACTAGACTTATACATTAGCGAACTACAAGATAAATTAATTGTTTATTACATTAAACAAAACGACAAATACGTTAACAATAAATACAAAGACTCAAGACGCAAAACCGTGCACTAACAAAACACCATTTTTTTCACTTCCACGTAATGAATCATTTTATTCTCTCCGTCATTACTGCATACCAAACGCTACCTATAGAGTTACACCATTAAGGCACTAACAAGTTCCACTAATTACACAAGTAACTCTACAAACTTTTAATATGATAACCCATAAGTTCCATTAAATTACGCAAACAATCAACAAGTTTTAATATGCTAAAAACTAATATTATAATAAATCTAACCAAACCAAAGTAATACCAATCAAGTTCCCTTGTGTCCCCACCGTAACGAGCGGGGTTTAAAGCAAGTAGTTATGATGAATAGGACAAAAATAGCTTATGAAAGTGGTAAAATGTTACTAGTTTTTCGAAATAGTTGAATGGTAGTTGCTATTTACATAATTTCTCTTGATAGCATGTAGGGGAGGCTCGAAGGGTGTACGAGCCGCATCATTGGGTGGGTCACATAAGTTTCAGGGGCACAAACTTTTTTTTTATACATATTACATATATATGTTTTTTGATGTTAAAAATAAGGTTATTTGCAATGGTTTATGATATAATTAAATGCTCATAAATGTTTTGCTTATAATAAATTGGTCGATGATAGTTTTATCCATGTACGCTAGCGAATAAAGTAATTTCCTTAAGGCATATGGGCCTTTTTATTTTGACTCGGCCGAGGTATTAAAATTCTCGGAGACGGCCCTGCTAGCATGACTGCTAGGATCAATAATTTTCTTAAAAACCTCCCTTGTTCATTTGAATACAAATGAATATCAACAAAAGTTTACAAGATTTACTGCTTTTCACCGTAATCGTTACAATTTGAAAATCCCAGATAGTCAAACTTTTCAAGCAAGTTACATTTTAGGTGGTATACATTAACATTCGCATTTGCATTTCATATCGAATATGATTTTTCCAAATAATACAATCAATCTGGAAACTCAGGATCAAAGATTATGGCTTAGCGGTATCCATGTGTTAGATAAAACTTTGTATCTTCTTTGAGTGATGATTCAAGTCCCAAGGCAGACAAAAAACAGTGCAATGTAGCCATGCAAGAGTAAAATTATAGAGTGTGGGGAATTGTCGTTAAAAAGAAGTAGAAATATAGGAGTGTGAATTTGCAAATAAAACAGGTCGTTTTTCAATGGGCTTGCAGGTTCCCGGGTTGATTTGTCTACCCGTTTATTTATTAACTTCAAAATATGTTTTATGGCAAGTAGTATGTTGATCAGTTTTTCATGTATGTAATAGAAAAACATGAATATTATGATAAACCTACAACTAAACATACCTGTCACAACAGAGAGAGAAGCCACGGCTGTTGAGAAATATCCAGACGACATGATAGTCAGCTTGGTCGAGTTCCCATTTAGGATGTATATTAGTAATGGGGATTAGGGTTCTTGAGAAACCGAATAATATATAGAGAGAGAGGGTAACGAATGTAACAACATGAACTTTCCAAATTTATATTTTATACCCATTACCCGACACATTTTATGTTCGGGAAATTTTACAGTAAAATTATCGCGTTTATCAAGTAACTATTGTTATATTTTAATTATTTATTATAATTATTTATTATGTACAAAATAACTTTGATTTATGTTCATTTATAACCCTAAACTAAGTATTAAGCCATTTATGTTTCCACATTAAAACTGCAGGGTCTAAAATGTAAATCTGGCAAGTTTATTATATTATTATTATCCAAACCCGTTCACCCATATCCCGTGACCCGTTTAGGTTTCGTGAACCACAATTTTCGTTGTAATGTTGGAATTAATTTGAGGATATCGTTCCCTTAAGCTCAGCGATCTCACCGAAACCCCTATTATGGTATAATCGATCAAAATTTATTCGTATTAACTTATTATCAAGCCGACCTAATTTGTTTTGGGTATTATACCTTAGAGTTTGTTATAACGCAATTAAACGCACATATAGTACCTTCACAACCTTGCCGTCAATACCCCCTATCTAATTAAATCATAATAGCTGTTTGTATTGCGTTCTTGGACCCCCCCCCCCCCCCTCTACCGTCGGGTTTTCGAGCTAGTAGATCTGTGACTAAGCATCAAATAAGGTAATTAAACACATTATTACGATCTTCGTTCGTTTTTCGGCAAAACCCCTAACGATAATTGAATAATCTGTGAACGATTTGATCGTTTTGATATCTAGGGTTCTTATTGTATTTAGGGGTTTTCGTCTGTACTGGTTAAACATTATTAATTTAAGTTATAAACCAAATAACACACCACCGCAAGTGGCTAGTGTGTGCGGTTATTTTCTCTTGAGCCGGCCATGGCGCGGGTTCGAGTCCGGGCCATGGCAGATTTCTTATTTATTTTTATTATTTTTGTTTTACTTTAAAAGGTTTTTAGTAATTTAATATAGTTAATATTAATTATTAAATAAACGTTATACGATTAAAACTGACATATAAATCGATCATTTTTTCGAACTTTGGTCACACGCTATATATATGTGTGTATATAGAATATATAAATATGTATTTATATTCTTAAAAGAATTTATAAAGGTTTTATTTTATATAAATCATTACTATCTATTAATTTTATTTACCATATTAATTTTAAAGGAAATCTTTATTAAATAATAAAAATGCATATAAATACATTAAACTTATTTGTAGTTTTAAACCTTTAAAATAAACTTTTTATATAAGCTATAAAGATTTATAAATATTTATTTAAGTATTTTAAGTATTTTATATAATTAAATCAAAATCGTAGTATAAAACTTTGATAATAAGATTAATAATAAATCTATTAATATTTAACTTTCATAAGAACATACCTGATTATCAAACCCCGAATTCCCTATCTAGTCGTAGCTTTGTATTAAATCCATATTTATATTCCAGCAATTATTCTTTACTAGGATATATTGTTGGTAACTGTCTCAAAGAGCTTGATCCACCTTTATAGCTTAACGAATCGTATCTCTTGCTTAATTACTAAGGTGAGTACTTCACTCCCTTTTTTTTACTTATTTTAAACCTTTTTGGGGACATGTGCGTATCTTATGTATTTAACTATTATCTAATATTAAAAACCGCAACTGTTAATACTTGTGTGTATATCGGTTTATGCCTAACTTGCTATTTGCTTACTTGCTTTATTTGAACGCTATTTGCTTACTTCAGCAACCGATGTCCATTTTTATGGCAACGGTTTAGTCCATGCTTGGTAACCAATGTCCATTTATATGGATTGGTTGAGACCTTTCTTTATGGTTTGATTGATTGTTTATGTGATATGGCTTAACTGTTTATTATCACAGGAACAGTTTGCATATTTCTTTATTTACTATATATTATTATTGTTGTGTTTTAAACTGGTGTTTTACTCACTTAACATGTGTTGTTGACAAATATTCTATTTTATACGCATATGCAGGTTATCGTAGAATTTAATGCAGGTTCGTGAAGACTTAGTGAATAATTTAGTTAGAAGAATATTTTAATCAAGAAATATAAAATTCATATTTTTGTATAATTATGTACTTGTTTGTATTTGATTTATTTGATAATTGAATTCAATTAATAGATATTGATATTCAAATATTGCATGATAGTACCTTTGAAAAGCTGTGAGCAATCAGTTCACGCCCCGGCATTTTCATCGTAGGTTGGAGTGTGACAACGAATTCTTATGTGAGATTTAGGGTTATGTTGTATGATGTTAATTAGCTTCTCCATGTATTTATATACACCCAAGGGGAAACCCTTGATTAGCAAGAAAGGGTAATTTGGTCCATTAACAATTACCTAGCTAATAATAATAAGGTATAATTAATTATTTTTGATCTATTATAATATAAATGATCATGAGGGCCATACATAAATATAAATATATATATATATATATATATATATATATATCCATACATTCATTCTTAACTTCTCCCACGTGGCCAAATAATCATTTATTATGAGCATTAGATTAGTTTGCATATTTTAACACTCATTTTAGCTTTAAACTCAAACTAGAGCAGAGAAATACAGTCACTGAATTGAACATCAGCTCAAGATCCCCATTAATCATACTGCAGTTCTTGTTTAAAACCTAAGTAGTTATGATCAAAATTATATAAGTAAACCCTTCAAATATTTGATTTGTACAATAATTTGTCTATATGTCATTATGCATTCAGAACATATTAAGAGACATACAAAATCAAAACTGAGGAAATTTTATTAAATAAAATGTAAATACGTACAATATGCAATTAAATAAGGTCTTCGGTAAATCCCATATTAGCAACATGTTCTTCAAAAAATTTAGGTGGGAGACCTTTAGTCATCGGATCCGCTAGCATATTATGTGTACTAATATACTCAATACAAAGTTTATTTTCCTCAACTCATTCACGCACGAACAAATACTTTGTATCAAGATATGATCCAGCTCCAGTCGAACTGTTACTGTTCGAGAAATTAACGGCAGCAGAATCATCACGATAAAGCTTCAATGGTCTAGAAATGGAATTGACTAATTTGAGTCCAGAGATCAGATCTTTAAGCAACATTCCACAACAGGTAGCATTATAAGCAACTATGTATTTTGCCATCATAGTGGAAGTTGTCGTTAACCGTTGCTTATGACTCCTCCATGAGATGGGCCCACCTGCTAACATAAAGATATACTCGAAGTAGACTTCTTGTCATCTTTGCATTTAGCAAAGTCATAATCAGAATAACCTACCAATTCTAAATTATCACTTCTTATATAAAGTCAGTTTGTAGTCTTTCGTCCTTTGAAGATATCGAAGCACCTTCTTAGCTACTTTCCAGTGTTCAAGGCCAGGATTAGTTTGATAACGGCCTAACATTCCAGAAATATAAGCAATATCTGGGCGAGTAAAAACTTGTGCATACATAAGGCTCCCGACTATTGATGCATAAGGTACCAATCTCATTTTCTCCTTTTCAACCTCTGTTTTTGGACATTGGAATGCCCCGAAAACGTCTCCTTTAACTATTGGAGCTAAAGTTGGGTTACAATGTTGCACTTTGTAACGAGTAAGGACACAGTCAATGTAGGCCCTTTGAGATAATCCTAAGATCCCTTTGTGTCTGTTGCGGTGAATTTCGATGCCAATAACATAAAAATCATCTCTGAGATCCTTCATGTCGAAGTTATGCGAGAGTAATCGCTTCGACTCATGCAACATGTCTAAAATATTACTTGCCAATAGAATATCATCTACGTAAAGGACAAGTATAGTAAACTTACTCCCACTCATTTTGAGGTAGGTGCATTGATCCACTTGATTCTTTGCAAAACCTTGTTTCTTCATTACTTCATCAAAATTTAGGTACCATTGACGTGATGCTTGTTTCAACCCATATATTGACTTCTTGAGGTTACAGACTAGATATTCTCGACCTTCAGGTTTAAAACCTTCAGGTTGCTTCATGTACACCTCTTCGTCTAAATTACCATTCAGGAAATCGGTTTTCATGTTCATCTAATGCAGCTCTAAATAAAAGTGAGCTACTAGGTCCATAACGATCCTTAATGAATCTTTTCGAGAGACAGGTGAAAAAGTCTCTTGATAGTCAATTCCCTCTTTCTGAGTGTAGCCCTTTTCAACCAATCTCGCTTTATAGCGTTCAACGTTCCCATTTGGATAAAGTTTTGTTTTGAACACCCATTTACATCCTACGGGTTTGACACCGTTGGGAAATTCTACCAAATCCCAAACGTCATTTTTCCTCATGGAGTCAAGCTCATCAATCATTGCTTTATTCCATTCAGAAGACTGATCACTTCTCATGGCTTCATTATAAGAGATAGGATCATTAAGCTTTCCAGTGTCAGCTTCAGTCAAGTAGGTGACATAATCATCAAAGTAAGTAGGTCTTCTAGACCTAGATGACCTCCTGAGTTGATTAGCGGGTTCAACGTTGTCTTGGTTTTGAGTGTTTGACGTGCCTTCATTTTCTGTTATAACATGTTCTGAGTGTGGAGAAGGTGGTGCAGAAGGTTCAATTGCATGGGGTACAAGAGGAATAACCGGAGTTACAATAATCGACGAGTCTTCCGCATCTTGTATTTCTTGCAATTCTTCATAAGGGTTAGTACTGCTCCCATTGATCTTGTTATCCTCCAGGAACATGGCACACTTGGTTTCTACAATAAGAGTGACATGGGAAGGACAATAGAAACGATAACCCTTTGAATTTTCAGGATACCCGATAAAGAAGCAGGTAACAGTTTTAGGGTCAAGTTTTTTTAGGAAACGGTTATAAAGTTTTGCTTCAGCAATACAGGCCCATACTTTCATATAATTAAGACTCGGTTTCCTTCCTGTCCAAAGTTCATAAGGAGTTTTAGGGACAGAATTAGAAGGAACTCTATTGAGTATATGAACGACTGCTTTTAAGGCTTCAGTCCAGAGAAATAGAGTTAAATTAGTGTTGGCTAACATACTACGTACCATATCCATAAGGGTTCGATTTCTCCGTTCAGCGACACCATTTTGCTGAGGAGTATCTGGCATGGTATATTGGTTCACGATCCCATGGCCCTTACAAAACTCATAAAATGGACCAGGGCCTGACCCACATCAGTATATCTTCCATAATATTCACCTCCTCTATCTGATATGACAACTTTTATTTGACGATCTAATTGTTTTTCAACTTTAGTTTTATAATCTTTAAAAGTTGGAATAGATTCAAATTTTTCTTTAATGAGATACATGTACATATATCGGGAATAATCATCAATGAAAGTGATAAATGAAGTATGTCCAGCTATGCCAGCAATGGGGTAAGGACTACTAATATCAGTATGAATGAGTTCTAATACATTAGAGCTCCTAGTGACGCCTTTCTTATTTGCTTATGTCATTTTGCCTTTAAGGTATTTGACAAATGTTCCAAAATCAGTGAAATCAAGATGTGGTAAGACTTCATTCTTCACGAGTCGGCTAACCGGTCTCATGAGATGTGGCCTAAACGTTGATGCCAAAACATAGAAGAAGTCTCTAAGTCTCGTTTCTCTTTAATCTTTATGAGTGATTCATTAATATTATATGACAACAAAGATTTAGAAAATTATCATCTAGTTCTAATCTATAAAGACCACCATCCAAAAGACCATAACCAAACACTTGAGAATTTAAAGAAATAGTAAGTTTGCCACGACCATGAGAAACATCAAAACGTCCATGTCTAACTTTGGACCTGATACAAGATTCCGAGTAATCTCAGGAATATATAAGGTATCATAAAGTTTAATACATAAACCAGTTTTCATTATTAATTGTAAAGTTCCCACAGCCTTGACTTCAAGTTCTTTATCATTCCCCAGTCTTAGTGTTTTTTGGTTTCTTTCCAGCTTCCAGATTGAAAGGAATCCCTGAGTAGAATTGATCACATAAACCATAGAACCAGATCAAACCACCATGTATTAGCAGGAACAATTAAATTATAGGACTCAAGTATCATAAAGAGATCATTACCTTTCTTAGCCAGCCACTCCTTAAAGTCTGAACAGTCCTTCTGCTTATGAATGTATTTCTTACAGAACTTGCAGAAAGGCTTTCTAGTGGAGTTCTGAGAGCTAGTTGAGGCACCTGTGTTAGTTTTCTGAACTTTAGCAAACTCCTTTCTTGTATTAGCGTTCTTCCTCTTCTTTGAACTGGTGGCAAGGTAAGTAATCAGGTTTGGCCATCTTCATGTGCTCTTCCTCTTGCACGCACATAGCAATCAGCTCACTCATAGTCCATTTGTCCTTCTGGGTGTTGTAATTGATCTTGAAAGCTTCATAGGCAGCTGGAAGAAAGGTCATGATGAAGTGCACTAGAAAACCGTCACTGATCTCCATGTCTAACCCCATCAGCTTATGGGCCATGTCGTTCATCATCATAATGTGCCCACGCATGCCACTCCTTCCATCGTACTTAGTAGTCACCAACTTGAGAATAAGAGTACTAGCATGCGCCTTAGACGTTCCTTTGAATTGTTCCTCCACAGAAGCCAGATAGGTTTTAGCATTTTCAGCGTCTGGAATGAATCCTCTTATGGGCATGCTAATGGAGTTTTTCATAAGCATTAGAGACATACGATTGCATCTCTTCCATTTTTCGAACAATAAGTGTTGAGTAGGAGTGCTTTCAGCGGTTAGTGCTGGAGGTTCATCCTCGTTTAGAGCAAAGTCGAAATCCAGGAAGACGAGATTAAGCATAAGAGAGTCCTTCCAGTCAGCAAAGTTATCTCCAGTTAATGATGGGATTCCACCATTCGGAGCTGCTATTGGAATTTATATGTGAATGTTAAGATACTAAACTTGAAGAAACTTATAGTGAACTAGGGACAATTTAAACTAATGCATGCATACATAAGATCCATTTAAATTATGAATATGTGATAATAAATGTCTGTTATTAACATCAAAATAATAGACTAATATAATTAATAAAATTCTACTTAAATAAAAGATAAATCACATTTGGGCATAATTAAATTTTACTTAAGTATATGTGCAAAACAATTGTAACACATCACCTTTGGGTAGAAGTGGGACAACCATTTTAATCATGCACGAGTTAGTTTTGCATTTAAATCAATTAAATCACTTTTGGGCAGAAGTAATACATTTAAATCATGTTTAAGCTAAACTAACACAGTTTGTATTTAGACTTGAATAATATGTTAGATGTATTACATCACCTTTGGGCAGAAGTGTACATCATCATTCATTTAAGTTAAGCTTTTTGTATGTTTTGTAAAATTAATTAATATGTATGTTTATATTTTAAGTACTGTTCACGAAAAAAATTTTAGTCTCGAGAATTTTAGTTTTCTGGTTTAATGCCTTTTCGGGGTTTAATGTTTTCGGAAACTCAGTGTTTTCCGAAAACTGTTTTAACCGTAAACACATACATCCATAAGTTGATGAACAATTAATAATGTTTGATCTGGATTCTTAGGGATTGTTTGTTTATCCAAGATTTGATTATTTTCAAAGTAATTCCTTTATTAAGTTAACAGAATTCGAAATATCTTGGTCTAAATCTTAGTAAAAAATTTAGTAAAACATTATAACAATCCAGATCTTGAACCAAATTATATTGGATTTTCGAAAAACTGTCATGAACACGAACATCGTTAATTTATCAGATTTCAAAAACCGTCAATTTATATCAGATACGAGTTACGAAAAATTGTTAGGGCTTCTTATATTAGGATTTTAATAATAATAAAAATTAAAACGGATTAATAAAAAAACCGAAAATTGTTAGGGTTTATCAGGTTTTAGTCCATGTCTTCCGGTTTTGATCATTAGTTAATGGAAGACATGAAGAACTGATTAATCAATAGCTCTCTGATACCACATATTGATCAGTTCTTCATATATGTAATAGAAAACATAGATACCAGAGAGAGAAGCCACGGCTGATGAGAAAGATCTAGACGACATGATAGTCAGCTTGGTCGAGTTCCCCTTTAGGATGTATATTAGTGAAGAGGATTAGGGTTCTTGAGAAACCGAATAATATATATAGAGAGAGGGTCACGAATTCTTATGTGAAATTTAGGGCTATGTTGTATGATGTTAATTAGCCTCTTCATATATTTATGTACACCAAGGGAGAACCCTTGATTAGCAAGAAAGGATAATTTGGTCTATCAACAATTACCTAGCTAATAATAATAAGGTATAATTAATTAACTTTGATCTATTATAATATAAATGATATGAGGGCCATACATTAGTATATATATCCATATATTTATTCTTACATAGTATAATCAAGTTCTCTATTTATTGATAGAAGTATAAATCTTTAAGATCGAATAATACTTAATTATTTACTGTTCTATCGTATTTTAAGACATCAATGGATATATTCTTTTTCTAAAAACTACAAAAATACATCTAAATTTATATACGCATTAAAATTTGCAATGTGTTTAATAAGTGCAATTTTATGTATATATGAGTGAGAACCATACGATTCACGTGTACGTAACAAATGGAATATAATTAAAAGTAGCAAGAAGGAAAAAAAGATAGAAATATAACATTGTAATTTGTATTATATAACATTATATACCAAGTGTTTATGTGAACATCATAATTCTTTACTTCAAGTTAATTATGTATAATAATCCTTTTGGTTTCTATCAATAAAATTTCTATGTATGACTTTTTCTTTAATATAAAGTAGTTTATAAATAAAATAGTTCGTTAAAATTTAGATGGTTGGTAATGTAATTGACGCGCGAGTTCTTGATTTGATTCTTTTGGTTGAGAAATTTATACACTCCCCAAAGAATCACAAAGCCTTCGAAACATAAGAAAGCTTTGAAGGTCACATTGGAAAGCAAGGAACGTACTATATTTTAACAGAAAAAACGACCATCACTGCAAAGGACTATGAAGGAGGTGCAGTTAAACTCTTTTGTACGGGTAAAAAATAGGACAAATTACACTATCTATTTTCTCAAATTCCCAATGTTTTATGTTTTATGGTGGGCACTAATGTTTGTCTTGTTGCATATATAAAAGTTCCATCATATGTTATACAAAAAGGGTTAGAATTTAGGGTAATGCTAAAATGAATAGTCCACTACATAAGAATAATGCTTGCTAAAAACTCTTCTACTTCATAACATTTCACTTTCACATAGTTTTCCTTGCCACAATTATGTTAAATTGAGTTTCGTAATGAATTAGAGCTTATTTTTTCATAGAAAACAAAGTCTAAAACAACCCAAAAAAGTAATGTTTTTAAGCTCATTAGTATAATATTAAGTAAATATTTCGTAACTCCCATAAACAAATCTAATGACTTATAATATTGGTCGCATACATCAAAGATATTTAGTCTGTAATAATAAGTGTTCGACCTTAAACACTATCATCGTGTTTAGATGTATTAGTTGTCGATGAGAAATGAACTTCACGGTTTATCGTGTCTTGATAAAGTAATTACTAGATGGGTATTCCATAAAGTCTTCACTCAGGCAACAAACAATTGAGTTTGTTTTTTCACAAGTAAAATCCACACTTATGAGTGTCAATTGTTCCATAATTTTTGTATTTATAAATTCACTTCCCTTTAATATATTAAGTTTATAAAATTTAAAAGTTAAGTATATAAGAAGCCTTTTTTTTTAGTTAATGCTTATTTAGTGTAAATTAGAAATACAAAAAAGCTAAAAAGAACTTTTGGATTTTTGGAATGACATGAACAATGTTGAGCAAATTCTGTTGTTCACACCTGAAAGTGTGAAACGTATCTTTATCCGAATGTAGTTGCCACAAGCATTTGTATGTGAAACTACTAGAAAGCACTTGCCTAATCTACCACCACTCTCATTACTTCTAATAAAAGAATTTATATATTTAATATTTGTCACTATAATTTAAAATATGTTAAGTCTCTTTGTATCAAAGTGGTGTTGTTGGTTGTCAATGCCAGTCTAATTCAGAAAACAATAGTTTTCATTTAATAAATTTAGAGATAATTAGGTATATGTATGTTAAGATTGAAACAAGTTTTCTCACGCTTATGGGGAATACCGACTTCTTACTTCCTCTTACTTGTGAAGGTAGGCCTCCACCAATATATAGAAATGAGTTGTCTAAGTTGATAGGAGGCACTGAGGCAGTTCCATGCTGCTTGTTTTTTGTTGACGATATTGTGTTCATAGCGGAAGTACATTAAGCATGAATGTGAGTCTATATGAGGGGCGAGCAACTTTACAGAGAAAAGGTATATTGATTAGTGGTGTAAATAACAATGGAGGCTGAATACTTTTATTGTGACTTAAGTTGTGTAAAATAACAACAGGGACGTCAGATGAAATCAACGGGCAAGTGAAACCCTCAGTATGAAAGGTAAAGAGAGTAGAGACAAACTCAAACTGAATTGAGATACACACATTAGATATGGTTTATTAGACTTCCAAATCTCTAACGATATAATCTCTATACTTTTGGTGACCGTTGTATGCTACAATTTATTTGTCTTTATGAGTTTTAATCTATTAATAACATATTGTCCACTAACACGTTATATAATAAAAATTAAAGACTCAAATAAACGTAGCCACGTTTTATTTTTTTACACAAACATAGGCACCAACAACTATTCGGTATTTAGCTTCTCATAAACTTTTTAAAATATCAATAATAATAATAATCTATATATATATATATATATTTAACCACGCTCTATGCCTTATCTCATGTGGGTAATGAAGAAATTAACCGAAAGCAAGGACAATCATGTAATTTCAGACACTTGTACTCAACTGAAATGAAAGTATTAGTATTATTATTTTATATTATTTTCAAGGAGAGTATAATAATAATAATATAATAAGATTTTAGTCAGTCAGTCAGACAGTCAGTGAGTGCTATAAATTCTTCATTCAATCAAATTGTCTCAATTCAATTCAATTCAATTCCCAAGTCCTGATTAATTATCCGGTGGCCGGAGTTTACGATGAAGAGCCGGTGGCTTTACACGGTGGCGGTTGCTTCTTGTTGTTTTCAGGCATGTTATTATTACTATTACTATTATTATTATATTTATTGCATGAATTCAACCAAATTCATTCGATTGAGTTTCCGTTTTGTTTTATTGAATGATTGAAGCGAATTCATTTTAAATCATCAACAAATTAATAATAATAACAATACATTTTCTCTTTAAATAGCATGACTAAGCTCTTCTTGTTTCCAGCTCTTTATCCAAAGCTCTAGCTCGACCAGTCCGTCGTTTATTTAAGCTCGGCTCATTTATTAATTATTCTTTTATGTATTTTAAGAAAACCTTTAAATGAGCCTAAGCTCTGTTGGAGCTTGCGTAGTACCTTAGTCGAGGCAAAGCTCGTATGTATGTGCAATATGAAATTAATACATACAAAGTTTAAAATAGATAAAACTTAAAATTACAAAAGGCTTTATGACTAAACGAAGCTTTATCCAAGACTCAGAGCTTGAAAAAGCTCGGCTAGTTTCCACGCCTTAAAAAATCCACAAATGAGTCCATTTAATAGGTTGTCAGTTATTAATTTGACCAATATGATACCTTTATATTATTATTATTTATTTTTTATTACTATATACACTTATACATGTATACAATTGCGTCTGCTAGGAAACCTATTTGTGAAGCAACTTCACAAGGAAAATAGTACTATGATATGAATTTTAATTAATATATATATATATATTTTATTTTTTTCCTGCCCACTTGGAGAACATTTAAGTAGGTTGTTCATGCAGTTTTGACTGGTTTGCTTCATTTAGAAAAATATGGTTTAACTTAAAAAAGATAACAAATAAGAAACAAATCATGATACCTCATTAAATTCTTTAAAAATATTAATATGAACTAATTAACATAGTAATCACCAAAATTTTAATATATGCATACTCTCATTTTTATTTTTATATTATTTGAAAAGTTGTCAATTTTTTGGATTTGAAATGGATTCTCAAAAATGAAAAAATGATGGTGGACCTGATTTTATCATCATGAATATGTGTGGAGCATGGGTACACTAGGTTTTTTTTTTGTCAAGTCAATTTGCATTTATATTATTATTATTATTATTTAGCCTTTTATTGTCTGTCACACCTTATGTAATGTCCTGGACTTGCTGAGGTGTGGTTACTTGAAGCTATCTCCATCTAGTATTAGGAGAATGCTTAACATATCCTTTTCTAACTAATTAAATAAAGTCAATGTTCTAATTGCAAAAAAAGAAATTAAATAAAATCAAATGACGTATTTGTGATCTACACTTCACATTGGATAAGAACAGGAAGTGGTAAAAAATAGACAAATTGTTCTTTATTATTTATTTATGTCTCTTTCTGTATTTATTTGATTATCATGTGCCAGATGAAGTTGTTGAACATTGTGTTTTTTCGGGCCCGACCAAATTGTTTGAAAAATAAATTTTCGGGCCTTTTTCTTAAAAAAATAATGTTATTCTTCAAATTTTATATGATGCAATTTGTTTAATATATTAACAGACTAGAATACACCTCTATGTTATAACTCAAGTTATGTCATGTTTAACAATATACAACTCCCAACTGATTTTCTTAATTTTATGTCAGTTAATATAAGGAACAGATAATCAAGTTTACTTTATATATTTGCAGGTCTTGTTCATATCTCTTGGCAATGCACAAAGGTACGTTTTTTTTTGTTTGTTTTTAATGTATAACTTAAACCGTTAGTGGCATTTTTACTTCTTTACAAATCTAAGCAATCTGCATTTTCTATAGGGAAAAACATGGTGAAAACTATTGTGCAATGTATGATATATGTGGATCTCGGAGTGATGGGAAAGTACTAAATTGCCCTTTCGGTTCTCCGTCTGTAAAGGTTCATAATTCTAATCACTGTTAATAAAATAAATAAATAGTAAGACTTGATATCACGAGCTAACGTTTATTTTTGCTTGTCTTACAGCCGAATGACACGTTATCAGCTAAGATCCAAAGTTTGTGTCCAACCATTTCCGGATCCATATGTTGTACTGAGGCTCAGTTCGATACGTTACGTTCACAAGTCCAACAAGTAAAGATATGAATCATTATAAGTCAACTTTAGGAGTTGACTTCTTTTAATATCTTGTTATGTTGTTTTTCTTGTAGGCCATACCCTTTCTAGTTGGATGTCCGGCGTGCTTACGGAATTTTTTGAATCTTTTTTGTGAGCTTACATGCTCTCCAAATCAAAGTCAGTTCATCAATGTGACATCTATTTCTAAGGTATTGTTTTTTGAAAACTCGCAGGCCCCACCAGTATCTGGACCCCAAATAAAACATAACTTACGATGGGCTGGCGGCCTTCGGATTAGGGGTGTAAACGAGCCAAGTCGAGCCCTAGTTCGACTATGCTTGAGATCTGCTCGTCTAACTAACGGGACTCGAGCTCGGTTCGTGAGTAGTTTTTTATGCTCGAGTTCAGCTTGTTTATTATAATTTGTATGTATATGTTTTTTTATTATAACTTTTATATGTTACACAGTAAATGGTATTTAGTTATTTTTATTGTAATTTCATATATAATATTAATTATCATATAAATTTATATTTAATATAGCAACTGAAATTTATTTTAATAATAGCGCTTGTTAGGCTCATGTGCTAGCTTGAGCTCGAAAAGTGAAGCCCGGGCCCGGGTTAGTTTATTAAACAAGCTTAATTTTAGGCTCGTTTAAACTCGGCTTGATTCAAGTTTAGCGAGTCGGTCTCGAGTGGCTTACGAGCGGCTTGGATGGTTTACAATGCTACTTCAGATATAGTCTTTGTTGACAGTATACATGTTCTTTTCACATTTGTTCATGCAAAAATCATTTTCTTTATATTTTTTAAATATATTGCTTTCAGGCAAAGAATAATTCGACTGTGGGCGGGATTGACTACTATATAACGGACACATATGGAGAGGGTTTATTTGATTCATGTAAAGATGTAAAGTTTGGTACCGCGAATTCTAAGGCTATTGATTTTGTTGGCAATGGTGCTAAGAACTTCAAAGGTAATCACCATTTTATCCTTTTTCTTAATGTACTCATGAATGCATTAAAAATCATGCATAAAATACATGATATTTATATATATATCTTTGTTTGCAGAGTGGTTTGCTTTCATTGGTCGAAAAGCGGGCCTTCAGTTACCAGGTTCACCCTATGCGATAAATTTTCGGTCGGATGCTGACGTGTCAGTAGGAATGAAGCCTATGAATGTCAGTACTTATTCATGTGGTGACACATCACTTGGTTGTTCTTGTGGTGATTGTCCTTCCTCTAACGTTTGTTCCGGTTCTGCCCCTCAACCCCTTCATGAAACGGGGTCCTGCTCAGTGAGAATCGGCTCTCTTAAGGTTGGATATTAAACATAACTCATAAAATTTATCATAAAACATATAATTATCTAATTATTACAACTAAAAATATATTGATTCTTCTACTTTACATTTAATGATACAATTTTTCAACTTTTTTCAGACTAAGTGCATTGAATTTTCATTAGCAATAGTGTATATATTGTTAGCCTCTGTGTTTCTTTGGTGGGGTTTAATTCATAAAAGAAAAGAAAGGAGTCCAATCTCGAGACCCAAGTCATTGACGAATGTGAGTAATGGCGGTCTGGTACAGAAGTCCCATGGCGAAAAAGATGAAAATATTCCCGTTCAGGTACATACTCATTTGAAAATTTGTACAAGTATTTCCCTTTATTTTGTTTGTGTAAAAGTGGAGAGATATATAAACTAAACCAATTACTAGGCCTGTAAACAAACTGAACGCTCAGTGAACTGTTTGTGAACCAGTTAACAATTTGTTTTAAAGTTCATTTAATTGGTGTTTTCAGTTTTGTTCATTTATATTCATTCATCTATGTTCAGTTATATTCGTTTGTTTATGTTCGTATACATTCATGAAGTGTTCGTTTATACTATTAACAAACGAACATGAAAACATTCATTTTCTTAACTAACGAACACAAGCAAGAAAACCCTGTTTGCGTACGATCATTTTTTCCGTTAAATGTAAACGGACGAACGAGAACATGTCCATTCGTGTTAGTTCGGTTCATTTACAGGCGTATCAATTACAATGGAGGGCAAATCCTTAATATACACAGAAAGTAAACCTGAAACCTAACTTGGACCCATTGAGCTAAACACAATATTATATAAATCTATTTAACAATTTGTGCATTAAAAAATAACTAGATGTCACAATTTAACATTATATGTTGCAGGATACCCCTCAAAGCGCAAGTGGGGTCCACCTTTCTGCCGTGCAAGGATTCATGTCGAGAAATTTCAGGTCAAAGCTCATACAGTCAAAGCTAAATAGCTACACAAAATACATCTTAATGAATTTATTAATTTTCAGGTTATATGGAACATGGGTTGCTAGAAATCCTATTCTTGTATTATGTTCATCATTAGCTGTTGTTATCCTCCTTGGTTTGGGCTTAATCCGTTTTAAAGTAGAAACACGACCTGAGAAGGTATGCACAAAGTCCATCTTGAAAAAAATTTTCATTTTTTGATTTTCATTTTTATTCATATCTTTGAAGTTGTGTTATTGCAGCTTTGGGTGGGCCATGGGAGTCGAGCCGCAGAAGAGAAACAATACTTTGACCGCCACTTGGCACCTTTCTATAGAATCGAGCAGGTGAGGTAACCTAAAACCATGATCTGAAATTCACTAATTTTTGTGTTTTAAGTTTGTTATTAATAAAAGAATAACAAAAGTTGGTAACTTTTTATAGCTCATATTGGCAACCAGACCTCATGGTGCACATGTGAAACCACCAACTATTGTCACAGAGGAAAATATTAAGTTGCTTTTCGAAATACAGGCAAAGGTAATACTTTATGTTTCTTTCTAGAATTCAAGTTGATATATGTCTTTAGTGGCATTCTTATAGTTTGTACTAGACTAGTTATGTAATTATCATAATCTAGAAGGCATATATGTGTAATATTGCATAGATTGAGCCTGTATACAATCCTATTACCCTCTTGGTTCTATTTGGTTTTACATCCAGTTTCACACTAAACTCTATACTCGGGGTGTAAACAAGTCAAGCAGCACTTTAGCTACTTGAGATCGACTCACTAAAGCTCGAAACGAGCAGAGCTTGAGCCTAAACAAGCTAGTTTATTAAATGAGCCTGTTCCCGAGCCCGAGCTTCACTTATTAAGCTCAATCTAGCTTGCGAGCCTAAATGAAACTATTATTTATATACTTTTTGTTTGATATATTAAACTGTATATTTGTATAATAATAGTTATTATATTTTAAAATTATTATAATAATAACTAAATTATATATAATTTTATATATAAACATTATATGTAAAATATACATATAATAATAATTATAAATATAGATAAATAAATTAATATATAATAACCGAGCCGAGCTCGAGCCTGAATAACTACTCACAAGCCGATGCGAGCTTTTGAAATAGAGCTCGAAACGAGCCAAGCTTGAGCTCGAGCTCGAGCTTGCTGTTAGTTAAATTAGTCAAGCTCAGTCTTAGTCGAGCTCAAGTCGGCTCATTTACACCCCTAACTCTAGCTGCCACCACATACCGCGTCTCACCAACATTGATGAGATACGACCTGCAGCTACAATATGTGATGATCTTAATTGGTTAATAATTTAATTTTTTTTTAATAATAGGTAGATGGAATTCGAGCAAATTATAGTGGATCATTGGTTTCTTTGACAGACATATGCATGAAGCCTTTAGGGGAGGCATGTGCCACACAAAGTATTCTCCAGGTATTTTTCATAGAAACTAATAATAAAGCATCACTAGCCTCTTTGTGCTGTTTTGAGAAAACTTTAAATCATGGAAATAGAATTTTCCAAATAACTTTTGGTAATTTTTAGTTGTATATTCTAATAATATGTTTGTTTGGGTTATGAATAGTTTATTAAAATGTTCACCGTATGTGTTTTACCATATTACCAACTTCTTTTTGCTATTTATGTTGTAGTATTTCAAGATGGACCCTAAAAACTTGGAAGACTTTGGGGGCGTTGACCATGCTGAATATTGCTTTCAGGTATAAATATAGGATATATCTGTCATGGTTCATATGTCTCACAAGTAGTTTGGTTATAGTGTACTACTATAACCATGTATGATGCTATTGCTACATACTTTTTTGTTAATATTTTATACTTCTATTTAATTGACATCTATCATGAAAAATTGAGCCCTCTAAAGTTTGACATTTGTATGATTTATTTTAGCATTACACTTCTGATGAGAATTGCATGAGTGCATTCAAAGGCCCGTTGGAACCAAGCACAGCATTAGGAGGTTTCTCTGGTAACAATTACTCTGAGGTATCTTATTTCTATGATCTTTTTTTTTTCTTATTACAAATGTGCATATGACCCTAAAGGGATGATTTAAAGACAGGCGTCTGCATTTATTATAACTTATCCCGTTAACAACGCAATCGATAAGGAAAGCAACGAACTTAAAAAAGCAGTGGCTTGGGAGAAGGCCTTCATCCGGTTAGTAGAGGTTTGTCTTTTGATTTTTCTATATTTTTAATTTAAATCATAAAAGTATTGTATATTGATTGTGTGTGTTGATACCTTCTAGACCACGATAGTTACAGTTACATATATATCTAGCTAGGCTAATATTTTAGTTCAGACTGACGTGCTTTTGACCTTTCAGTCTTTTTTTTTTCTAAATGGAAATTGGCATTATCTTATTTCTATGAAATTATACAATAATATACTTTAATATGTAACTAATCTTTGTAACAGAATGAGCTATTACCAATGGTGCAATCCAAGAATTTGACATTATCCTATTCATCTGAAAGCTCCATTGAAGAAGAACTGAAAAGAGAAAGTAATGCAGATGTTATAACAGTTTTGGTGAGTGCATGTTTTATATATACATACATCATGTGTGTGGTGTGTATATATATCATATCATGATTGTGTGTGTTAGTTTTATACAGGGACGCCAATTCCTACAAGAATATAATCAGATTTTTGGTTGGCAAGTATAACCCATTTAAAAAAAACAGATCGTTTTCGGTTGACCCGTTACCCGTTTTGGTCGCAAAATCTGTCCATAATTGACTCCAATAGATGTTATGCTACCAAAAAATTTATTTTTTCTCTTCAAGTATCTTCGAATGCTACTATAAATGAATCGCTTTATTTCCAAAGCTTTTACCTTTTCCTTCAAAGTCTTTGCATGCCTGTTTTTGGTTAACATAAAAATAAAAGTGTAGATTTGGGTTAAACGGGTCGTGTTCGGGTTCCACAATTCAACCACCTGTAGGTTTATAGTGAGCTTTAAAACCATTAAATTATTATTTTATCATCACCTTTTTTTAACTAGTTTATTTTCTATCAACTATTTTTCAGATAAGCTACCTTGTGATGTTTGCTTATATATCCTTAACATTGGGCGACACTCGCTTCACATATTTTTATATTTCCTCCAAGGTATTAAAATATTTAACATAATCACTATTATAATTTTAGAGTTAAATGTTTCTATATATAATGATAATTATCCTATTCAAGGTATTACTCGGGCTTTCGGGGGTGATACTCGTGATGCTTTCGGTTATTGCATCAGTCGGTTTTTTCAGTGCTATCGGAGTAAAGTCAACACTCATTATAATGGAAGTCATCCCTTTTCTTGTTTTGGCAGTTAGTTTCAATTCACCCTCTTGTTGACTATTATATGAAGTGCAGTTGATCATTTGACTGAAAGTCAACGTTGACTAAATTGGGAACAGGTGGGAGTAGATAATATGTGCATTCTGGTACACGCGGTTAAAAGACAACAGGTGGAATTGCGTTTGGAAGACCGAATAAGTAACGCGCTTGCAGAAGTGGGCCCATCTATAACTCTAGCTAGTTTATCTGAGGTTTTAGCGTTTGCGGTTGGAAGTTTTATTCCTATGCCAGCATGTCGGGTGTTTTCTATGTTTGCAGGTCAGACATGAAGTTTAATGTTTTTATGTTTGTTATTTAATTGTGCAAGTGGCCGTTTTGACCCGTTTTCCTGAAAAGGATATGGGTTGGAAATCATATGCAGTGCATTCACATGCATGATACCTTCTAAAACGTAGTAGGCCTGTAAACGAATTGCATGAATTTGTGCTCGTTCGTTTAAATTTAACGGCCGAATGATCGAACCAGAACGATTAAATGAACGGCTTTTCTTGTTCGTGTCTGTTCATTAAGAAAATGAACATGCTCGCTGTTGTTTATAGTATAAAGAACGGTTCATTAAAGTAAACAAACATAATTGAACATAGCTGAATGGACACCAATGAAACGTAATTATGTAAAGGTGAACATCAATATCTCTGCCTGAAAAATTAATAAAACTAGGCTAAATTGTAATGAGTGGTATTTTACTTTCATAAAGCTAGACTAAACTGTAATGGGGCGAAAATATTTAAATGAGTATTTTAACCGAACTTAAACGAACGTAAACTAACGGACATGAATGAACGTGAACGTATGGGGCGAAGAGATTTAAATGAATGAATATTTTACGAACATAAATGAACGAACGTGACACGTGTTCATGTTCGTTCGTGTTTTAAATAAATGAACGTAACGAAGTCCCACCAAATGGGTTCATTGAATGTTCTATTTGATTGCATGCTTAATGTTTGGTATGTTGTTACAGTCAACTATTTATATAATCATGTTAAAACTTCAATCATTTTTAAATTAAAAAAAGAGATGACACGTTGTAACATCCCGAAATTTCTAAAGTAATATATAATACATTATTTTGTCGGGTGAAATAAACGAGTTAGTGGAACGATAATAATAATAGCAAAATATGAAGACTTAGTAGGATAATTAGATGGGATTAGATATGGACCAAAAGGAAATATGGGCCTTCGGCCCATGGGCTTAAGAGAGTATAAATACCCCCTTAAACCCCAATCCTTTCCATTCCATCCGTTTATCCACCCTAATCTCTACACACTCAAAAACACACACAACCCGAACCAAGATCCAAAGGCGAGGACCCGAGCTTGTTGGTGCTAGATCGTCGTGACGAACCAAAGCAACAAGACCAGCTCGTGTTCGTAGTTCGACTCATTTACGGTACGTTTATATCGAGAACTTGTTCGTTTAGGTTTGGATTAGTATAGAAATGATAGATCTGTGTTTGTATGGTAAAAACGAATCCAACAAAGCTAAACTTACTGAAAATGGTTACGATTTGATGGGTTAATCGATTGATAAAAGAACCCGTAACCTATATGCCTAAATCGCACCCTTTAAACATCGATGTTAGGTCGATTTGATGGTTGGGGTTTGTAGGCGCTGGTCAGACGATTCCGTGGATACCTAAATCGAGTTATTTGGTTAAGAAACGAAGGATTTAAGAACGAACAGTAGCTGCAGCCGACAACTTCGCCTGCAAGCTAAGTTCGCCTGATGAACTTCGCCTGCAAAGCTAAGTTCGCCTGATGACAACTTCGCCTGCAAGCTAAGTTCGCCTGATGACAACTTCGCCTAAAAGCTAAGTTCGCCTGATGACAACTTCGCCTAAAGCTAAGTTCGCCTGATGACAACTTCTCCTAAAAGCCTGATGACAACTTCGCCTAAAAGCTAAGTTCGCCTGATGACAACTTCGCCTAAAGCTAAGTTCGCCTAAGGTTTAACTTCGCCTAGAGTCAAGTTCGATTAGAAAATAAATTAAAACGATAAGTAAAAGTAATCTAATACTAGGCCACCAGATTAAATCAGGCGAGTATTGATACGTGTAACTTATACAGTCAGCCGAGCTCAGTTAAAGAAGGGATTTACAACTATCGGAGGAAGAAGCAGAGTTCAGGTGAGTTTCTAGCCCCATTCCTTGTTATGTTTTCGGGGCTGTGTGCATACTCAATGTGTTGTTAATACATTTATCCTAAGTGATAAGTGTATGCCATATGTGATATATGTGATGGATATGAATGATTGCTTGTCGGTACGCGAACGATCTTCGGATATTGCGCGTACTGTCAGGTTAAAAATAAAGGTACGAATATTATATATCGAAGATGTATGAATATTACAAATGAATACTTGACGGGGCGTGAACGATCTTCGGATATTGCACGTATCGACAAGGGGTATGGTTGTTAAATGAAGGATGTAAAGAACGCCTAGAGTGTTCTTATGCTATAATGTAATTATTGTATATGTGAAGTATGTGTATACAGGTACACGAATGGTATGTGAGTTCTACGTTCTACATAGTAAGTTAGGATGGCAAATCCCTCTAGCTTCTGTCGGACATAGACTCGGCTGGTGATGGCGTAGTTAAGGACTGCGGGCCTTATACGTAATGTAGATGATAGATGTAAACGTAGATAGGGACGGTGGGCCTTATACGTGTTACAGATAATAGACGACAACGTAGTTAAGGACTGCGGACCTTATACGTATTATAGATAGGCATCGGCATAGGAAAGGACTGTGGACCTTATACGTGCTGTATTTGTGATGTGGTAGCATAGGGGAGGACTGCGGACCTCGTACGTGCTATGAATTAGGTTGCAACATAGGGAAGGACTGTGGACCTTGTACGTGTTGTGGATGTAGGATGGTATAGGGAAGGACCGCGGACCTTGCACGTACCATGAATGGTGAACATAGGTAAGGACTGCGGACCTTTTACGTGTTCACGACCTTGAGTACAGGTATAGACGGCGGACTATGAACGTACTCTCGGTAGACTGAGGTTAGTGATTGTAGATATGTATGTATGTATGGTAGTAAGTATGTATGAAGAACAGAAGGGTAACTGGTTAAGTATGGATATGTATCTTCGGATATGTATGTATGTGTATGTAATGTATGGCGTCCGATTAACTAGAACTCACTCAGCGTAGCTGACTTTTAGTATGCACGCAGGTGAGTAGAATGAGACAGCTAGCTTGAGCAGGCACATGGTGGGCGAATAGGAGACTGGCATCTGAAGACTCAAGACGTTTTAATGTAATTGACGTTTATTTTGAAAGACAAGAATGTGTAATTAAGGCAAGTTTTGGATTGCTGTAACGTTTCATGAAAGTTTTTATATTCCGCGAAAGTTTTAATGAACTCTGATTTGTAAGAACTGTGTTTATGAGTAAATCCGACGTTAAAGTAGGGCTACCGGGTTCGGGGCCTTACAAGTTGATATCAGAGCATAAGTTCGAGAGATTTAAGCATCCTACATGCTTAGACTCGAACAGAGAATGAGATTTAAAATGAGAAAGAAAGAAGATGCCAGTTCAAGATAGCCATGTGTCATTCAAGCAAGCTCAGTAAAGGTAAAGTGTATAGTAAATGGTGTATGTTAATGTTGGCTTATTTGCTAAATGAAGAATGAGTGCAGGTTAGGGATAGGATTAATTGAACTTAACTGATTAACTGTTTAAGAGTATAAACAAGCACAAGTGAAATCATGAAGGGAAGTATGTAGAACCTGAGGAGTAACGCAAATAGTTAATTACACTTGATCAACGTCATTAACTACTTACTTTACAAATCATGTGCTAAATAATTCCTAGAGTGATGACGTTTGTGTTTTCGCTTTTAGAATACTAATGGCTGGAGCTGGGGAAATTGTTGGAACTGGAGGTCGCACTGGACGTCGTGGCAGGCCTCGTCTTGTCCGGCAACCCTCGGTAGAAGAAGCTTCCAACACCGGAGACGAAGGAGGCGCAGCTGGAGGAAACTCGAGCAACAACGAAGGACATCAACTTGACCCTGCTGTTCTAGCTGCCATTGCCCAAGCTGTGGCAACTGCCATGAAGACTGGGAATCCCGAAGGATCTGCTGGAAGAATTGCTGAAGGATCAGGAGAGAATGGTAGGAAGGATGATGAGGGAGGGAAGGGTGACTCGAGTGAAGCTGGATCTGTCGAGGTTGGTGATGGAAAGAGAGGTCGAGGTGGGTGTAACTGTAAGTCCTTCAAAGGATGCGACCCGCCAAAGCTGACTGGTTTGGGAGACGCAATCGCTACTCTTCAATGGATAACCACTATGGACAAGATTATCCGCATTAGCGAATGTCGTCCCGACCAAGCTGTGGGTTATGTTACTCAGTCATTTGAGGAAGAAGCTATGTATTGGTGGGAAAGTGTGGAGCAGAGAAAGACTATGGATGAGATCAAGGCGTTGAGATGGGACGATCTGAAAGAGTTGGTGATGAAGAAGTTGTGTGCAGATGCCGAGGTTGAAAGGACGGAGATGAAGTTCCTGAATTTAAAGGCCGGTATGATGACGCATCGTGAGTATACTACTGAATTCAACCGACTATCTAGGTTGGTGCCTGATATGGTTGACACTGAGGTCAAGAGAATCAAATGTTATGCCACAAAAAGTCCGCATGTTAGTCAGGGCAAATAAACCTGCTACTTTTGAGTCTGCGGTCGAGTTGGCGGAGATGGTCTATGTTGATCTGGCGGCGGATGATGTGGAAGTGGAAGATGAGGAAGAAGGGAAAGGAACTAAAAGAGCTAGGGATGTCGTGGAGCGTGCAGGGAGAAAGACACAGAAGATGGCAGGAAAGGAAGCATGTAGGGTGTGCGGGAAGATGCACTTGGGGGAATGCAAGGCTGGTCCAAATCAGTGCTACCGATGTGGGAGGAAGGGGCACATCTCCCGTGAATGCACCGAGGACCAGAAGTGTTACAAGTGTGGTAAGTCAGGTCACATAGCTAGGGAGTGTGGAAAAGCCGTGGCAGTGGGGGAAGGAAAAGGAGACGCGTGAAAGGATGGTCTATTAGCTGCTGAGGAGGTTGCAGGAGAATAAGTGGCATGTCACAGTTGTTTTATGTTTAGTAGTTAAAGAGTGTTTTATGTTACAGTTGAACTTATGTTTGTTTAGCAAGCTTGAATGATTTCCTTTTATGTTATGAAGTACTTGTGACTTCTTGTGATTTTGTATGAACGACCTATGAATTTATCTTGAATGCGTGTTGGTTATGATAAATAGTTGTGTGAGGGTAAAGCGTCGCCTTAGGAGTTAGCGTTATTATATAAAACAAGGTTCCTCGGGAAGGTGAGATGAGACTTGGCACATTGAGGGCCTCATGGACAAGCTACCTTAATAGCTAAAACACATGATCACCGCTCGATGACTACAAGTCAGGAGTAAGAAGGATAACTCAGAAAGCAAAGGTGATTCAATAAATTGTGCGATTATAAAGAAAAAGGTATTCCTTTTACAAGAAATAAGCTAGGTTTCGGGGACGAAACCTCTTTAAGGAGGGAAGACTTGTAACATCCCGAAATTTCTAAAGTAATATATAATACATTATTTTGTCGGGTGAAATAAACGAGTTAGTGGAACGATAATAATAATAGCAAAATATGAAGACTTAGTAGGATAATTAGATGGGATTAGATATGGACCAAAAGGAAATATGGGCCTTCGGCCCATGGGCTTAAGAGAGTATAAATACCCCCTTAAACCCCAATCCTTTCCATTCCATCCGTTTATCCACCCTAATCTCTACACACTCAAAAACACACACAACCCGAACCAAGATCCAAAGGCGAGGACCCGAGCTTGTTGGTGCTAGATCGTCGTGACGAACCAAAGCAACAAGACCAGCTCGTGTTCGTAGTTCGACTCATTTACTGTACGTTTATATCGAGAACTTGTTCGTTTAGGTTTGGATTAGTATAGAAATGATAGATCTGTGTTTGTATGGTAAAAACGAATCCAACAAAGCTAAACTTACTGAAAATGGTTACGATTTGATGGGTTAATCGATTGATAAAAGAACCCGTAACCTATATGCCTAAATCGCACCCTTTAAACATCGATGTTAGGTCGATTTGATGGTTGGGGTTTGTAGGCGCTGGTCAGACGATTCCGTGGATACCTAAATCGAGTTATTTGGTTAAGAAACGAAGGATTTAAGAACGAACAGTAGCTGCAGCCGACAACTTCGCCTGCAAGCTAAGTTCGCCTGATGAACTTCGCCTGCAAAGCTAAGTTCGCCTGATGACAACTTCGCCTGCAAGCTAAGTTCGCCTGATGACAACTTCGCCTAAAAGCTAAGTTCGCCTGATGACAACTTCGCCTAAAAGCTAAGTTCGCCTGATGACAACTTCGCCTAAAAGCCTGATGACAACTTCGCCTAAAAGCTAAGTTCGCCTGATGACAACTTCGCCTAAAGCTAAGTTCGCCTAAGGTTTAACTTCGCCTAGAGTCAAGTTCGATTAGAAAATAAATTAAAACGATAAGTAAAAGTAATCTAATACTAGGCCACCAGATTAAATCAGGCGAGTATTGATACGTGTAACTTATACAGTCAGCCGAGCTCAGTTAAAGAAGGGATTTACAACTATCGGAGGAAGAAGCAGAGTTCAGGTGAGTTTTCTAGCCCCATTCCTTGTTATGTTTTCGGGGCTGTGTGCATACTCGATGTGTTGTTAATACATTTATCCTAAGTGATAAGTGTATGCCATATGTGATATATGTGATGGATATGAATGATTGCTTGTCGGTACGCAACGATCTTCGGATATTGCGCGTACTGTCAGGTTAAAAATAAAGGTACGAATATTATATATCGAAGATGTATGAATATTACAAATGAATACTTGACGGGGCGTGAACGATCTTCGGATATTGCACGTATCGACAAGGGGTATGGTTGTTAAATGAAGGATGTAAAGAACGCCTAGAGTGTTCTTATGCTATAATGTAATTATTGTATATGTGAAGTATGTGTATACAGGTACACGAATGGTATGTGAGTTCTACGTTCGACATAGTAAGTTAGGATGGCAAATCCCTCTAGCTTCTGTCGGACATAGACTCGGCTGGTGATGGCGTAGTTAAGGACTGCGGGCCTTATACGTAATGTAGATGATAGATGTAAACGTAGATAGGGACGGTGGGCCTTATACGTGTTACAGATAATAGACGATAACGTAGTTAAGGACTGCGGACCTTATACGTATTATAGATAGGCATCGGCATAGGAAAGGACTGTGGACCTTATACGTGCTGTATTTGTGATGTGGTAGCATAGGGGAGGACTGCGGACCTCGTACGTGCTATGAATTAGGTTGCAACATAGGGAAGGACTGTGGACCTTGTACGTGTTGTGGATGTAGGATGGTATAGGGAAGGACCGCGGACCTTGCACGTACCATGAATGGTGAACATAGGTAAGGACTGCGGACCTTTTACGTGTTCACGACCTTGAGTACAGGTATAGACGGCGGACTATGAACGTACTCTCGGTAGACTGAGGTTAGTGATTGTAGATATGTATGTATGTATGGTAGTAAGTATGTATGAAGAACAGAAGGGTAACTGGTTAAGTATGGATATGTATCTTCGGATATGTATGTATGTGTATGTAATGTATGGCGTCCGATTAACTAGAACTCACTCAGCGTAGCTGACTTTTAGTATGCACGCAGGTGAGTAGAATGAGACAGCTAGCTTGAGCAGGCACATGGTGGGCGAATAGGAGACTGGCATCTGAAGACTCAAGATGTTTTAATGTAATTGACGTTTATTTTGAAAGACAAGAATGTGTAATTAAGGCAAGTTTTGGATTGCTGTAACGTTTCATGAAAGTTTTTATATTCCGCGAAAGTTTTAATGAACTCTGATTTGTAAGAACTGTGTTTATGAGTAAATCCGACGTTAAAGTAGGGCTACCGGGTTCGGGGCCTTACACACGTGTTCATGTTTAACTTTGGCTAATGTATATATTTCAGCACTGGCTATTCTCTTGGACTTCCTTCTACAAGTTACCGCTTTTGTAGCGTTAATTGCTTTAGATTTTCTAAGAGCCGAAGACCAAAGAGTTGATTGTTTTCCTTGTATTAAAATTCCCAGACCACTTGCTGATACTGATCAAGGTTTGTAAAATAACATTTTTATGATTATTAATCAAGTCCACATAATAATAGGTATTTGAAGTTCTCGCCATTGTAGGTAATGATAAAAGAAAATCAGGATTACTTACTCGATATATGAAGGTATTTGTAATAACACATTTTCCATCAATGATATAATATTATTTTCCTTATTATAATTATTTTAAATTTATGTTACTTTCCAGGAGGTTCATGCACCCATCCTAGGTGTATGGGGAGTCAAGTTATTAGTTATTTCCGTGTTTGCTGCATTATCATTAGCCAGCATTGTAAGTTATATATTTATTCGTGTATAGTTATCACTATTGTAAAAAACTATAATTACAGGTGTTTTGGGTTTTTATTTATTTATCTTTATGAATACTTGTAACTTTTATTTGTTAATTTCTGGTTCTCTTTAGTAAATAATCGGGTTTCAGGCTGACATATCTAACCCCTTCAAAGAACGGGCCGTGTTTAGGTTGACCTGTTTAACGGGTTAGTTAAACAGGTCGACCCACTAACCCGTTCAATATAACCCACTAATCCGATCAACATGAAACTGGTCGTGTTTAGAGTTACACAGTTTTTAATGTCTTTGGGTTAGAGTTGATGTTTTTGACAATAATAAAAATATGGTCCGTATTCGGGCTTGGCTTAGCAGTTCAACCCGCAAACCCAACACGATTGACATCAAGACTATGATAGTTACAGTTAGATACATAAATAGTCTATAACTGTCTTATTGTTGCAATTTCTGTTTTTTCAGTTCAGTTGCAAGTCAGACAAATCAGTTATGCTCCATCAACAACTGTGATTCAAACTCCCTTTTGAATGAGGTGATTTGCTTTTTTCGAACATGTAGTATATCAGGAAAATAATGCTGATATCTAAATAATAATTACAAAGCGCGTTTGAAACTATTTACGTGCAGATATCAAAAGCATCTCTTGTACCAAAATCCAGTTACATTGCTAAACCCGCGGCTTCATGGCTTGATGATTTTCTTGTTTGGGTGTCCCCGGAAGCTTTTGGATGTTGCAGGAAATTTAATAACGGAACTTATTGTCCTCCTGATGATCAGGTTAGTTATACTACTTTCATATGTAAAATTATGGAACTCGATATCTGCTTGCTTGCCTCAAATCGAGCTGACCTCAAACAAGCTCGAGCCTGAGCTTCACATATTGAGCTCGAGCTTCATAAACGCGCCTATTATTTATATATTTTTGTTTAATATATTAAATGCATATTGTTATAATAGTTTTTATTTAAAATTATGATAAAAGTACCTAATAATATATATTAGGTTATAAATTTATAATACAATATAATATATACAAAAATATTATTAATGTATATAAGTTAATTATGATACAAATAACGGAATAAGATATATTATTGGTCAAATATACATAAAAAATATAATAAAACACATATAAAAAATGAAAATGTGTGGTCATTAATCAAAGAATATCAAACAGGCGAATCTCAAACTCTAGAAATAAAGCTTGAAACGAGCCGAGCTCGAGCTCCAGGTCCCATCAGTTAAGCGAGCTGAGCTCGAGCCTAGAAGAGATCTGGCTTGGCTCGTCTCCTTTATATCCCTAGTAATGATATTAAAATGTTGTATTTAATATTGTTTCTTCAGCCTCCTTGTTGTTCTTCAAGTGATGGTTCATGTAGCGTAAATGGATTTTGCAAAGACTGTACTACGGTAACTACTAAAAATTTGCTACCTAATATGAATTATGATTATTTTTTTAGGCTAAAAGATCTTACATATTGTTTTTTTTTTCTTTGTGCATTTAGTGTTTTCGTCACTCGGATTTACAAAACGACCGTCCAACTACAAGACATTTTAAGGAGAAGCTACCATGGTTCCTCAGTGCTCTTCCTTCTGCTGACTGTGCAAAAGGTGGCCATGGGGCTTACACCAATAGTTTGGAACTTAGCGGTTAGTTCAACTCCATATAGTTAGTTACTAATATCAAAGAGAATTATATCATATGTATAATTTCTTCATAAGATCTATAAATAACTATGCGCTAAATATAATTACACAAACTAATTTTTAACAACAACAATAATAATCTATACTTTGTTTGCAGGATTTGAAGATGGTGTTATTCGAGCATCCTCCTTCCGTACATATCACACGCCTTTAAACAAGCAGGTACCAAGAAATATATAAAAAGTTAAACCGAGTAATTTAAATATTGTTTCTTAAATGAACAATAATTTTTTTTTAAAATTCAGGTTGACTTTGTCAACTCAATGAGAGCTGCGAGAGAATTTAGCTCAAGGGTCTCCAATAACTTAAAGGTGATAAATGCATCATTTAAGCATGCAATGCCACATCATCAAACTGTATACATTTCTAATAACTGTTTTTCTATGCAGATTGAGGTTTTTCCTTATTCGGTATTTTACATGTTCTTTGAGCAATATCTTCACATATGGAAGACCGCATTGATCAGCCTTGTAGCAGCTACTTGTTAGTTATTAATCCTATTTAAGTTGTTTTTTTTTTTTGCTTTTTAAAACACCTAACTTATTTTCCATGATTTTACAGCTGCCGTATTTGTTGTCTGCCTGATCATTACATGCAGGTGAGTTTTGTAACTTATTATATGAGTGTTTGATTATTAAGGAGAAAAAAATTTCATTTATTGCAATTTGTTAATTAATTTTGTAAACCCTTAATACTTTTCTAAGTAGGATGCTATTGTCCAATAACTTTTCTCTCGTTTTTGTTTCAGCATATGGAGCTCGGGAATCATCGTTTTGGTGTTGGTTATGATTCTTGTGGATCTTCTGGTATATTTAATTCTTGATACTTTTAATTTATATTTATAGACTTATATTTATGTTGAAATGTTTTTTTTCCATTTGCCTTTGTAGGGAGTGATGGCTGTTCTTGACATCCAACTGAATGCTGTTTCGGTTGTTAACCTTGTAATGTCAGTGGGTATTTCTGTCGAGTTTTGTGTACATATAACACATGCTTTTTTGGTAAGTAATACTCGCAACACATTATTTTTTTTTAAAAAAAATTACTTCATGTATATATCAATGTCGATGAATGTTACTGAGGGTATAATGGTCATTTCACAGTTCTAGTTTACTTTGCTGTCAGGTAAGTAGCGGTGATAGAGATCAACGGACAAAGGAGGCTTTGAGTAAAATGGGTGCTTCGGTTTTCAGGTTTCCATTTTTCTTTCTTCTCTTTTGCATTTTCTTGTTCCTCCTGCTAGGGGTGTAAAGAGCCGAGCTCACTCGTTTAATTTACTCGAGATCGGTTCGTGAGTAGTTTTTAAAGCCCGGGCTTGGCTCGTCTGTTATTTATTAGTTACTTTATATACATTAATTGATAGTTTTAGTATATAACTAACATAATATATATTATTTAGTTATTTTATCATAATCTTATGATGAAAATTTTTTCTTGAATATTACATGCAACTATAATATTTTCTTGCGTTTTTTTTTCCTTTTGTAGTGGAATAACATTAACGAAGCTAGTGGGAGTCATCGTCCTTTGCTTCTCAAGAACTGAAGTATTTGTGGTATCACTCTACTCTTAAATACCACCCATTGACAATTTCGACCCGTTCACTTAATGGGCCAATTTCAGCTCTATTTCATCTCAAACGGGTCGAAAGTCACCCAAAGTCATAATGCGCACTCCTAAACCTTCTATAACGTTTTTAACAAATTATTAGATTATTGCTGTTATAAATTGTTTTTTAACTGTATATAACTCGATAATTATTTAAATGGACAAAAAAGCATTTGTGGCCCAACCCAACGCATCCTTGTTTCAACCCGTACTAATAAATGACCCATAACCCAACGTATTATATGACTAATTTTGTTTAGTATTTACAATATTATATATTATATGCAGGTTTATTACTTCCAAATGTACCTAGCCTTGGTTCTTATTGGTTTCTTGCATGGGCTGATTTTCTTACCAGTAAGTTGTCATAAACACATTATAAAAGTTAATGGCATCTTTGGTTAATCCGCTAATATTTTATTTTTTTTTTAATAAAAAATTTGAACCCGATCATTTGTTTGCAGGTGGTACTAAGCATGGTGGGTCCACCTTCTAGACGAATTCCAGTTGAGCGAAAAGATGATAACAAGTCTTCTGCTTCAGCGTCATTATAACTTGTTAAGTGAAATATTTGGCACGAGTGCAACGATTGTTAATATATATAAGGGTACCACAGGTTATAGATGTAACTTAACTTGTAACTGCACGTACGTTTATCTAATTATCAACCATTTACAAGTTAGAAAAACTCGTTTGTTAATTTGGTTTTCGTATCTATTCACATACATTATCGTTTGGGTAACAGCCAAACCTGCTTTGTTTTTTGTCTTTAAGGAATCTATAACAAGGTATTTAAAAACCAGTTATCGAGTTGATCATTATTGACTCCATTAATAGAAATGATGTAATTGATTCAACTACAGGAATATGTAAATATAGTTGACGAAAATTTTGTTTAAAAATAACGTAAATTTATCATATGTTTTTTTGAAGATATTAGACACTTCAACTCATGCATGCACCATGTATTGTTGGTGTTGTGATATAACCCACAAGGCCACAATATATATGGTTCCTTATTAGTAGATCTTGAATTTGGCACATTAAGCACTAATGTGGGTATAATGGATATTCAGGGGCATGTTAGTCATTTCAAAATGCTCAAAAAGTTTAGTAATGGTCAAAGTCAACTGCCGAATCAAAGTAAATGGCTTCTTGAGAGTGTATAAGGAAAGTCAAACTGTTTGGCTTCAAAGTCAAAACAGGGTTCATCTGCTGAATTCGATGCAAAGATATGTTAATGGGCCAAAATCTTGAAAGTCAATGGCAGCATCATCATAGTCAACGCAACACTCTAAAAGTATGAGTACCGGCCAATTACCAAAAGTCAATGGTGCTACATTAGTCAAAGTCAATTAATCAGCTACAGGCCAATTAGTCAATATCAAATATGAAATAGCCAATTGTCATATTTGGCATTCTTTGGGTTAGTCAACAGTGATTAGGTTTGGTTTGTCATATTAATTTTGCGGGTCACATCTTAATAAAATTAATAGACAACCCTATTCACAGTAATGGGAACGGTAAATGTAAGAAAAACCAACCTAATATGCGGGCTATAAGCCATTATCCCTCCAGAAAACTAGCAAATATTAGAATTTAAAGATTTCGGAACTCTTATTTAAAAGATTTAAGCAAACAAAGATAGTTTCGCCACTGTGATCTGGTTTGTTTCAACAATCATTATTACATGGAAGTGAGTTAAGCTAGAACACTCGGTGGAATTTTTCACCACAAAACGTTTGTAGGCATGGTTGATTTGTTTCCATACCAATTCATGGTCACACTTGAAAACCCTATTTGAGTCACACCCTTGTTGCTGTTGCTGTTGCTGCCAGACTCTACTCAACCTAACAAGACCGAATCACAGACCTTCATACCCCACAAGCAAGTGCCACCAAGTCCGGTGGCAGCATTATTGTCACACCCGACCAAAGGCGGCGAAACATGTCGGGGTGCAACGGATTGCCCATGAGCACAAGACACTATTAAAGTGACAATATTTAATCAACTCATTAATTTCATTCAATCACAAAAGTAGCACATCTCGTTTATTGTTCATTCTTCTAATAACCTAGCGGTATCAAATAGGATGACGACTTCAAACTCCAAGTCAAGTAATAATCAAACCTGTAACAATGCATAAAATAATATTTGTCAACACGCATGTTGGTGAGCAATTTCATAGTTTTGAGTATATATAATATTAGCGAAACCCACAAACGTATATGAGACTATAAATAAAAGCATCGATCGTGGTATATAAAACATATGTAAATGAGGATCCTTTCTAATCGGTAACAACCGACATACTCGGATAATGATGCCCTATGCTACTTGCACAAGGCTAAGTAGTTAGGGGTGCGTATGATAATACTTATTGCGTTCCACAACAACATAAAATAAACACACGTGCACGTAAAGCATCTGAAACATATAACACACAATAGAGCAAGTATTCTAAGTATCATACACCCTAAAGTTTGTGGTTTGAAGATAGAGCATTATAAATCGTTCTTGTTTTGGATAAGTATGCATGTTACCTCCAAAGTATAAAAGTGAAAACGGGGGATGAAATGTACTCACGTGAAATAAGTAACTTGAATGATAGCTTGCGATAAAACGGGGGAAGGGTGAGTTCAACGGGCAAGACCTAGATTAAAAAGGTCTTGAGTTAGTAGATGGTTTGGGAAGCTTTAAAGTAAAATAACTTGACATGTAACATAAATAATTTAAGTTTGAAGGCTAAAATGTAAACACATAAGGAATTAAAGTAATGATTTTTGAAAAGTAAGTTTACTCGAAGTTGGGTCTCGGTATCCTATTTATTAGTTTTTACTTAACCTTTGTTAAGTAAATATTCGGGTATAATTTCAATATTGCAAAGTTAAATAGATACGCGAGACTTTACGAGTGTTCAGATTTGTCGCTTCGAGTCTTGATAATTGGTCAAGCTCGAAGCCGAGGTTCCAAAATGTTATGAGATAACTCAATGAAATCAAAAGAAACTTAACCAAGTGTGTAGTTCTATTAAGAAGAACCTCGACGTCCGTTAAGCGAGTGTTTGGTTTTGTCGGTCCAAACTTGTTATAAGATCAAGTTAGATCCAACATGTCACACCCCGACCAAAGGCGGAACATGTCGGGGTACAACGTGATTGGACAAATACACAAGACACTATTTAAAGTGACAATATTCATTTAACTCATTTTATTTCAACAAATCGATAAACAACACTTCTCGTCTACACAAACAAACTGAATACAAGTAATAATTATATTGTTCGTTTTGCTAATATCCTAAAGGTCTTGGTAACGTTTTCCGTCAAGCACTCGAGTCAACAAAAGTCAAACCTGTAACATTTCATAAAATAAAGTTTGTCAACACAAAGGTTGGTGAGCAATTTATAAGTTTGAGCATATAAGTGTATAGTATGAAAATCCACAAAACTTGTATACAAAACAATAAATAAGAGCTATAAACTAGAATAAATAGTTATCGCTAAACAAGTTAGCGACACCTAGCTATTGGCAATTAGTCTAGGATTTTATGACAGTTGCTAATAAGCTTACATTAGCACCACCTAACTACAAGGGGATGCTGAGTAGTCTAGGATTTATAGTTATCGTTAATAGCATACGTTAACGACACCTTGCCATTGCCAAATGGTATAGGATTTATAGTTTCACCATCCAAAAGCTGTAAACACATAGTCAAATAAGCATACAACACCAAATCGAGCAATTATTCAAGTAAGGTATACAATCACGTTTGTGGGTTGAAGATGCAAGTAATTAAAGCATTTAGTTTGATAAGTATGAAATGTCACCCCAAAACAAAAGATGGAAAAAGGGGTATGAAAGTACTCACCTCGATTGATGAACCGATAAATAAATAGATAAATAAATGAAGCTCGAACGGTAAACGAACAGATCCGACTTGAAACGATAAACACCTTAGCTAAAATAAATAATGTAATATATATTAATGAACTTGAAGCCATAATGAAACTATGTTGGAAACATTGAATGAGACGGTTCGGTTGTTAATCGGGTTACCGGTTAATTTGTTAACGATTAAGGACTCACACTTAATTGATAATTAAAATAAAAATAATATTATTTTATTGAGGCTTTTAATTAGCTAAACTAATATTAAAAGGACAAGACGGGTTTTTAATCAATGGTTCGGTTTTATAAAAAAATGAATTGATAATCAAGTTTATAATAATATTATTAATGATAATGATAGTAATGATAATAATAGTTTTAGAACATGTTATGAATATATATATATATATAGATATATAAGATAATAATAATAATAACAATAATTATTATTAATAATACTAATAATATTAGTTTAAGAATAACGATCTTAGTATTAGTTAAAATGTTGTTGATAAAAATAATAATAATAATAAATAATATTGATAGTAAATAATGATATTATACTCGATGTCGGTTTGATTTCTAAACGAATTCATAAAATAGCTATAATGATATTATTGCTAATAATTGATGATAATAATATGAAGATAATAATAAGATGATCTTTAATAATATTAATAACTTTAATATTTATAATAATAATGATAATAATAATAGTTTTGTTAAAAGATAATAGTAATAATAATAATATTAATAATCTTGTTAATAATAATAATAATGATAATACTATATCTAGTTAATAATAATAATAATAATAATAATAATAATAATAATCTTTACATATTTATGTTAATACTAATAGTAATAATAAATTTATTAAGTATAACAAGAAACAATACCAAAAACCGATCTAGGATGACCCGAACCCGAGACCTCTAATTTAACAAACGTACCAACCAAACCAAACCAAAATAACTAAACCCAAGAACTTATTATATCCATTTCCCGGGTATTAATCTTTTACCCAATTCATACCAACAACGCAAACCCGATTCGTTTCAAAGTATTTGACCAAAAACATAACCGATACTACCAAGCCAATTATTAACAATCTAATTCTGACAAATCGATATATGAAAGATTAACAATACCAAACCCCAAATTATATACCTTTTTCGTGTTCACGAGTCGTGGTTCGATATCGGGAAGCAAACGAACCGAACCCGCTGGAGACGAAGCAACAACAGCCGCCGGAAAATGAAGGCTGAGAGAGAGAGAGAGAGCTGCGAGAGAGAGATAACACGGAGAGAGATAGAGAGAGAGATAGAGTGAGCCGAGAGAGATAGAGAGAAAGCCGAGAGAGATAGAGAGAGAGAAAGCCGAGAGAGACAGAGAGGTAGAGAAAGAGAGAGGGAGAGACTGAGAGAGAGAGTTGCGGGACAGAGTGACCACGGCGGCCGGTTTTCCAGTCGCCGGAAAAGCGAAGGAGGGGAGGCTCGCCGGAAAACGAAGGGAGAAAGGGGAGGGTGGTGGCTGCGGTGAACAGGGGAGAGTGAGGTGGTGGTGCGGTGGAGAGGTGGTGGCCGACAGCTTCTTCGCCGGAAATCGGTTGGGGGGGGGGGTGTGGCGGCTGGTGGTTATAATAAAAATAGGGTTAGGGTTTTTAATATATATATGGTATATAAATGTTACATTTTAGCCCCTCAAGTTCTAATTGTTTTACAAAAATGGTATAAAACTTAATAAAAGTTAATATAGGTTCAAAAATGGCAAAGATTACCCCTACAACTTATAAACTAATTTTTATGTTAAATGAACAACGATTTGTACACGCCTACATGTTGGGTTTGAAGTATAACTTGTTAAAATAAAGCGTGAAAGAAAATCGAAATCCGAATTTGACGAATGTCACAGTATCCCCAACTTTTCGGAAATTTCGTCCCGAAATTAAAATAAACTTAAAGAAAAGTAATTATTAAGGAATGTTGTCTTTAGTAAGTTAATTGCATGAACAAATTTTATGCAAACGAATAACGTCAAATCCTAGCATGAATCGAAAAAAAGAGCTACAAATGAGAACATAATAAAGACACTTATATATAGGAAGTATCAGCGGCGTATCCACCATGCCTTTATCACGATTCGCATTTCCATCGTTTTTTTTGCCATCATCCTTAGGTCTGAGTTATCGCACATAACCGTACTTACCATGGCTTCCATACAGGGATTCCGATAATTAAGTGTGCACCCATAATTATTTCGATCGCCGTATGGTCCACATGGTTCGTTTCATTGTGTGGTTTAAGAGACATTTATTTTGAAATCTTTAAATAATAGATGTGTAATAAATTTGTTGAATTTTTACCAATATTGACCAAAACAGTACTAGTGGTTGAGAATTTCGGGATTGACTTTTTAGTAAATAGGAAAATGGGATAAATAAATGAAACAGTTAAAATCTTAAAGTATAATCAAGGTGAAAATAACTATTTGGTTTAAATAAGTAAAGACGATCAAATAAATAAAATCCATGGTAAAAATTACGAAACGGGATTTAAAGTCAAATGTCATCAAGATAGTTACCAAAGTTTATAAATCGAGGTAATAAATAAAATTGATAAGATGAAACTCGATAGATAGAAATGAAAAGTCCAATAAATGATCACATAGAGTTAGGATAAACGATTATACAACTTACAATAACGTCGTATGATGAATTTCACACGTGAAAACACTTGAGGTTATAAGTATTTGAGGATATGATTACATGAAATGTGATAACATGAGAATGAGGTGAGTTTCTTTGGGGTGACGCATACGTGCATCAATATAAATAAAATAGCATTAGATTAACAAACAAAACAATCGGTGAAATGTGATAAAACGTGAATACGACCACTATTGTGAAACCATTTATATAATCGTTATTATAATAACGGTTTCTAATAGCGCCAAAACTTGTAGACAGCCACACATAGGCCGTTAACAGATTAGATGAAATAATATAGTATAAGGTATAAAATCGAGTTTACATAAATGCTCAAATATAACAACATAGTCATGAAAATATCGTTTAAAAGATAAACGATATTTTTGGCGAAGTTAAAGTTTTGAAAGTATTACACAAATTGTTATTGAATAGCTTGGATTCGGTCAAATCAAACACCAAAATGAAATCTCATGTTCATAAAGTTACCATTGAAACATCTCATCAATGGGAAAGAAAATCGCAATAATAGTGAGACTCGATTAAATGACGAAATAGGTAAATCGCGTTTTCTATGTTCATTGGAAATATAAGAATAACATCGAAATGAAATCTCAAGTAAAGTCGTTTTATTGTTTCCAAGAAAATGAATATAATAATATCAATATATCGCGGTATCGCTGGCTAAAGAAAGGTTTTGATCATTATCAAAAGTAAATCTTGTAAGTCCAATTTGTTAAAGGAGTTTGTAAACATAGAGTTATTGTGATGAAAATAAAATATATAAAGTGATGATGCTTGCGATAATAAGAGGTAATAGTCGCGTAAGTTGTTATTGAGTAAAAATTTGTGTTACAATATAAAATATTCATAGGCACGTCTCAAAAGATTTGCAAAGCCATGATCATTGAGTTTATGCAATATGGTGAAAGTTGTAAATTTTAATTTTTTTTACTGAATAAACCCCGCATTCATCATTCAGAATGAAACCTCGTACTTATAAAGTTATTAAGAGGTTCATCACCTTAGGTGACAATATTTAAAATCTTGAAATCATACATATAATCGTTTAAGAATCTTTGAAAGCAATTCCTTATAATCAAATTTTTGTTGTCATGACAATATTACATTTTACAAAGATAATTTATAAGATATGGACATAACATGTAAACCGTTAATCTTGAAAGAGTTTATAATCTATAAGTGATTATTTGAACACATGAGGTTGTTATACGTACACTAGTTGTATGTAGGTATACATATACATATATATATATATATATATAAATTAAGGGTAAAACGAAACTTGCGTGTGTATGGATAGGTTTTAGGCTTTGAATAGTGAATCGTTTGGGAATTTGGTGAGGAGTGAGTGTGTTTAGGTCTTTTGAGTGGGTTAGGCTTGGATGATTTGTGTGAGTAGTGGTTGGGCTAATAGGTGAGGTTTGGCTTATTTGAGCTCGCGTTAAGTTGATGGGTTGGATAATTCGGGTTAAGTTGATGGGTTAGATAATTTTTTTATCTTGGTTAGTTTGGGTTGAGGTTTGGTCTCTACATGTATTTCGTAAGGAGTGTTTGGGTTACTATTTTGACATCAACACTATGGTTGGATGGAAGCGGTGTGGCGATATGGTTTAGATTTGACATAGTATGGGTCGAAGGGTTTTGAGTCTTAGTTGGGTAAACTTTGGTTTGTATATGTTCAAGGCATTTGTGGGTGTGTTTGTCGGTGTCTTTGAAGTATTAGGATAGTGAGTTTGATAGGTTTTCGTGGCGTAGAAGTGTCGGTAGTTAGGGCCTTTTGTGGGGTTGATTTTTGTATATCTTGGACTTGCATGGGGTTTGAGTAGGTGTGGATATACTTTTGGATGTTTAGGTTTCGTTCATATTGAGGAAAGATTTGAGTGCGCGGGAAATTTTTAAAGTTGAAGGGTGGTTTGATTTAAGGCGGTAGTTTGGGATGGGATACGGGTGTTTGGGAACTTGTGGTTGTGTATAAGGAGGTTTTTTTTTTACTAGTAATAAATATTAATGTGAAAATATCATAATTTTATAACTAATGTATGAAGCATCCATGAAAATTTTAATAATTAAAGTTACGAGTTAATATATGTATAAATATATATGTTATATAAATAGAATTTCTTGAGATCCGAGCACGTGAATCGCACAAATTTTTATAAAGGTTAAAATGAATTTATTTATTTATTGCTTATGGGAAAAATTAAAATACGTAAATTGAATGTTAAAATTTGTTATGAGGTTTCAATATTAAATGATGAATGTTGTCTTGGAAATATAAAGTTGCGAACTGAAATCTTTTTTTTTTTTTTTTGTACAAGGACTTTAAAAATTTAAAGTTTATATAATAGAATATTTACTTGAAAAGTTGAGGTGAAATTTATCATAAAACTTTTTTTTAATATGATGAACTCTATAAAATAAGATTTTCGTTTGTAACTCGTCTTAATGAAAATAAATGACATATTAAAAATTATTATGTATCGATCAAACTCTATATATACATATATTTATTTATTTATTTTCCTTTTTATAACGAAGAGATTTTTAATGAACGAAATTGCAATAAAAAAAATTCTTGTGAAATCAAAATGAAAAAATTGGTGTAAAACTCTACCATATAAAATCGAAATATAAAAGAATTATTAACAATGTAAAATTACCTTTATAAATGAAAACTTGTGATAAGGATTTATAATAATATAAAGTGAAAAATGGTTTAGATTTTTGAAACGTAATAATAATGTTTTAAGATTTAAAGGTGGAAAAATCGCGCATGAACCACCATGACTTGATATTCCGACACTAAAACCATTTTACAAAACTACCACGTTGGGGTCTAAACATGTGCACGAAATCATCGCGACTTTTTCATGTTTTAGACTCAAATAACAATGATAACACAATAAATCGAGATACAACGTCATGCCAAAACACTAGTCCACGAAATCACCGTAGTCATATTGTTTTAACACCAAAAATTAGGATGGCGAACGGAACGCTCGCATTCGACTACTTAAAGTTGTCATCTCATATGAGACAATCTTTAAGGAGATTTGAAACAATGGGATCCAAGTTAAGCTCGTGATCCATAAAACACAATAAAAATCTAATGTTTTTTGCGTTTTAAGGTAAGGATACCTTGGAGTACTATGAAAGTGCGTGTATGTGTATATTTATGATTGATAAAATAAATAAGTATATAATAGACAAGTGTATTGAACAATCAAGTAGGGTAAACACGTATAGGCAACACGTATAAGGACCCTAAAGTAAAGACTATACTAGGTCGTTACGTCTAACCACCTATCTTATAGTCTTGTGCTCTGATACCAATCTGTCACACCCCGACCAAAGGCGGAACATGTCGGGGTACAACGTGATTGGACAAATACACAACACTATTTAAAGTGACAATATTCATTTAACTCATTTTATTTCAACAAATCGATAAACAACACTTCTCGTCTACACAAACAAACTGAATACAAGTAATAATTATATTGTTCATTTTGCTAATATCCTAAAGGTCTTGGTAACGTTTTCCGTCAAGCACTCGAGTCAACAAAAGTCAAACCTGTAACATTTCATAAAATAAAGTTTGTCAACACAAAGGTTGGTGAGCAATTTATAAGTTTGAGCATATAAGTGTATAGTATGAAAATCCACAAAACTTGTATACAAAACAATAAATAAGAGCTATAAACTAGAATAAATAGTTATCACTAAACAAGTTAGCGACACCTAGCTATTGACAATTAGTCTAGGATTTTATGACAGTTGCTAATAAGCTTACATTAGCACCACCTAACTACAATGGGATGCCGAGTAGTCTAGGATTTATAGTTATCGTTAATAGCATACGTTAACGACACCTTGCCATTGCCAAATGGTATAGGATTTATAGTTTCACCATCCAAAAGCTGTAAACACATAGTCAAATAAGCATACAACACCAAATCGAGCAATTATTCAAGTAAGTCATACAATCACGTTTGTGGGTTGAAGATGCAAGTAATTAAAGCATTTAGTTTGATAAGTATGAAATGTCACCCCAAAACGAAAGATGGAAAAAGGGGTATGAAAGTACTCACCTCGATTGATGAACCGATAAATAAATAGATAAATAAATGAAGCTCGAACGGTAAACGAACAGATCCGACTTGAAACGATAAACACCTTAGCTAAAATAAATAATGTAATATATATTAATGAACTTGAAGCCATAATGAAACTATGTTGGAAACATTGAATGAGACGGTTCGGTTGTTAATCGGGTTACCGGTTAATTTGTTAACGATTAAGGACTCACACTTAATTGATAATTAAAATAAAAATAATATTATTTTATTGAGGCTTTTAATTAGCTAAACTAATATTAAAAGGACAAGACGGGTTTTTAATCAATGGTTCGGTTTTATAAAAAAATGAATTGATAATCAAGTTTATAATAATATTATTAATGATAATGATAGTAATGATAATAATAGTTTTAGAACATGTTATGAATATATATATATAGATATATAAGATAATAATGATAATAAAAATGATAATAATAATAATAACAATAATTATTATTAATAATACTAATAATATTAGTTTAAGAATAACGATCTTAGTATTAGTTAAAATGTTGTTGATAAAAATAATAATAATAATAAATAATATTGATAGTAAATAATGATATTATACTCGATGTCGGTTTGATTTCTAAACGAATTCACAAAATAGCTATAATGATATTATTGCTAATAATTGATGATAATAATATGAAGATAATAATAAGATGATCTTTAATAATATTAATAACTTTAATATTTATAATAATAATGATAATAATAATAGTTTTGTTAAAAGATAATAGTAATAATAATAATATTAATAATCTTGTTAATAATAATAATAATGATAATACTATATCTAGTTAATAATAATAATAATAATAATCTTTACATATTTATGTTAATACTAATAGTAATAATAAATTTATTAAGTATAACAAGAAACAATACCAAAAACCGATCTAGGATGACCCGAACCCGAGACCTCTAATTTAACAAACGTACCAACCAAACCGAACCAAAATAACTAAACCCAAGAAGTTATTATATCCATTTCCCGGGTATTCATCTTTTACCCAATTCATACCAACAACGCAAACCCGATTCGTTTCAAAGTATTTGACCAAAAACATAACCGATACTACCAAGCCAATTATTAACAATCTAATTCTGACAAATCGATATATGAAAGATTAACAATACCAAACCCCAAATTATATACCTTTTTCGTGTTCACGAGTCGTGGTTCGATATCGGGAAGCAAACGAATCGAACCCGCTGGAGACGAAGCAACAACAGCCGCCGAAAAACGAAGGCTGAGAGAGAGAGAGAGCTGCGAGAGAGAGATAACACGTAGAGAGAGAGAGAGAGAGAGATAGAGTGAGCCGAGAGAGATAGAGAGAAAGCCGAGAGAGATAGAGAGAGAGAAAGCCGAGAGAGACAGAGAGGTAGAGAAAAAGAGAGGGAGCGACTGAGAGAGAGAGTTGCGGGACAGAGTGACCACGGCGGCCGGTTTTACAGTCGCCGGAAAAGCGAAGGAGGGGAGGCTCGCCGGAAAACGAAGGGAGAAAGGGGAGGGTGGTGGCTGCGGTGAACAGGGGAGAGTGAGGTGGTGGGGCGGTGGAGAGGTGGTGGCCGACAGCTTCTTCGCCGGAAATCGGCTTCGCCGGAAATCGGTTGGGGGGGGGGGGGTGTGGCGGCTGGTGGTTATAATAAAAATAGGGCTAGGGTTTTTAATATATATATATGGTATATAAATGTTACATTTTAGCCCCTCAAGTTCTAATTGTTTTACAAAAATGGTATAAAACTTAATAAAAGTTAATATAGGTTCAAAAATGGCAAAGATTACCCCTTACAACTTATAAACTAATTTTTATGTTAAATGAACAACGATTTGTACACACCTACATGATGGGTTTGAAGTATAACTTATTAAAATAAAGCGTGAAAGAAAATCGAAATCCGAATTTGACGAATGTCACACAACATACCAAGTGTTTTTGAGAAAACAATTTAAAATTAGTTTATAAAATAATTTTAGAGATAATATGAGATTCGGTGAACTCGGTTTAGTTCGGTCTTGGTTCGGTCCTTGACTCGGAATAAAACAGAGGATGGTTGCCACATACCCAATATAATAGAACTTATTAAAATGAACTTAGAAATTATAATACACAATTCATACTTGTAATAAATCATTTCAAATATAAAGTATTTAAATAAGAGTTCGGTTTTGGTTCGGCTCTTGACTCGGAATGAAACCGAAAATGGTGGCTACATATCCAATACCATAGAAATCATTAAAATAAACTTAAAAATTGTAATACTCGGGATGAAACGGAAAATGGGATACCCAATACCATTGAACTATTAAAAATGATTTAGAAACTAAAAGTAAGTAAGGACTAAACAATATTAATGATCATAAACAAAATTTAAGCATAAACTAAAGCATAAGTTAAGTATATATATCAAGGACTATAATAGTCCTCCATGTAGCCTTGCCTTGTAGCACAACACTTCAACCGACCGTGACAGGAGAAGTGAAAGCCGAAGGAAACAATGGGTGTATATTATATATATATTGCAACCTCAAGCTTTAAGTAACAATAATTAGTTAGAAATAAAGATTAGTATTAGCTTGATCTTGAGAAGTCAAACTATTAAGAACTTGAAGAAAGAATACTTGGATCTTAGATTGAGAGAATTTTGAGAAGAAGGAGCAACCAAAATGGATGCATGAGGCTTGTTTTTATAGTGGGAATAGTATGGTTTACACATAAGAGGTAACTTGTATTTCATTGGTTAAAAATGGTCAAACTAACAAGAGGTGTTTGACAGAATTAGTCCTTTAAAGTTATTTTTCATCATAAAGAGGTGTTTTAACGTACCGAAAAGGATGTTTTCTTGACCTGACATTTGTGAACATAAATGAACATAAAATCCAACATTTTATTAATAATGACGAATCCGAAAGATCAAAACGGGTCGGGTTTTTGATACAAATACAAATCCAAGTTAAACCAAAAAATGACAAATGTTACAATTATAATGCCAAATTATGCATAATCCATACATAAACAAGAAAAGAAACTAGCTAGGAAGGACATAAAGTATGAGTCTTAACAATTACTAGTAAACTAAACAATTTCAAGACGCATTGACCTCAAATGTGCGTAGCACTCAACGCTGCTCTCAAAATTCTTGAGACACGCCCAACATATGTGAATCCCACACCTACACTCGATATGGTTGCATCCATCAACCTTCTCTATGGTAAACTGACAAAGAGGGCAGTGCTTCACGTCCTCATTCCCCTCAATCCATTCCTTCAAGGACTGATCCGATGTACTTTTCACGTGTCAAAAACGGATGGTACTCCAAGTGGCATTGAATGCATGTCTCCACAGAACAAGCCCCGCATACAAACAGCTTCCCATCGCATTTTGCCACATGATAGACTGAAGGACAGTCCGCCCGAAGGGCAAAAGCGGCACTTCCCACCACTAGATGCCACAAAAGACCCTAACGATGCCTGGAAAAGTTGATCTATCTTATCGGTTACCAAAAGCGATTTAAGGTCCTCCACTAAGATCAAGGTCCCACAATTCGCATGGGAACAAATGATTGGGAAACTGTTTCCACGGTTTGTAATTGCAGATTCACATTGTTGCACCAAACATGATTTACAAAATCATGGTTACACTTTTCCAAACGGTAACCATCTTCAACATCACCGAGGCATATGGAACAAGAAGGTGTTTGATCTATGACCGTTTGGCCATGAGTGGAAGTGGTGGCACGTGCGATCTCGTGTATCACTTCTTCAACGTTTTGTTTCAACTCTTTAGTACCGCGAACAGAGATGATATGTCGGCGCGTGTTTAGTGTGAGGTCTGATCCTGGGAATATTTTTTCGAGTTCCTGAAGGCCAAGCCCGAACTTCTCAACCACTTTTTACATAAAATCGGATGGAAAATTTGGACCCCTAAGATGAACGTCCAGCTGCTTGTTGTCATGTAGGGCCACAAGGGACTGAACCAGTTTGTGCTGGGCTTGATCGAGATTGTTTAAAAGACCAAAGACTCTGAACTTGTGGTTACCTCTGTCATAGAGGAAGCAAGTGGCAGTCTCACGTTTAATAGACTTCTGAAGAGAAAATCCTTCTCCAGAAAAGAAAAGTCGCATTACAGTTGTCGTGAGCTAATGATGGATTATTGTTGTTCCATTCATAAGCTGTTCTAGAGGTCTTCTCGATTCTGAAATTACTTTGGTAGCCTTGGCTGATATCTTGACACGATAATAAGTCCCGTTCTCATTCGCGCCAAGATCGAACTCCACTCCTACAAACAAGATAATCATTATTAAAGAAAGAAAGCAAAAACACTAAACTTTTTTCCCAATGCTGTAACAATAAAATAACCAAGAGGCAAATGCACCAACGTATTTATCAAGTCTTCACAACCCTTGCAATGTAAGTTCAGACAGAGGTGAAAAAATGATACATTTACTCAGATATATATACATGTTCCATTTAAAGAATTCAACCAAGTGCAGGGGTAACACTTGGTTGAAGACTAAAATAAAATAATAATAGTAATAGTAATAATAATAGTATTATTATCATTAATAATAAAAAAATACCATATTGAAGCTGGAGTTTTCTCAGTAGTAAATGCAGTTGGTCTTTGATAACCATATACACAGATGCAGGGCAAAAAATGCTACAATGAAACTGCCGCTCACATTCCATCTTCTGCCATTCCTGACACCCGGGCAACGCTTTCCCATTAATATCTTCCAAAGCTTTTGCTGCCTCCAAATGCAAACATCCATCAAAACTCACCTCGCCTCTCATGTAAAAATCCAACGTCTGGCAAGGCATAATTTCAACATGGACACATTCATCCTTAGAGTTCCTTGTTGGCATGAAGGAGCTCAGCTCTCTCAGAATTGATTCTTCAAGAACCTTAATAGGTGGACTGTTTACAAGCTTTTTCCGTGGCAGGAAAGGGTTCATTATTTTCTTATCAGTTGCTCTCGTTAAAGCCTCCAAAAGTTCCGCCTCCATGACATTGCGATGGAGTCCCCACATCATAACACTCCCGGTAGACTCCATATTCTCTTTACATTTTAAAACTTTGCCCCTGATTAACACTTTCGAAAAACCTTCAACCATGGCCAACACGTCATGTGGATTGCATTCAACAAAAGCAAAACCCTTATTCTGCCTACGCGGCCAAAATACTTTCGCTTTGACAGTTGGAAAGGGCAAAGATTTGTTTTCCCATCCTCCAACAATGCGTCTCGAGGATACAATTTTCAGTTTACCACCATTGAAGTCAAGTGGACTCGACCTTGTAGCTTTCTCTGCGGCTTCAAGGGTAAGAAATGTTACGTGGCCCCACTTTGCATCATCTTGACGAACCCCATTAAGCACCGCACAGATGCTTCCAGATGTATGGTTCTCCAAAAATGACACAAGCTCCGTCTCATTGACACTCACTGGACCTTGAACGATTATATCGACTGTAAGACATCTCTTTTCCAGTTCCAGATGCTTTATCTCGGCACCAGAACCCAATAAAGCTATAGGAGGCGACGCATGTCTGCCTCGAAACAGATGTTTTTCAAGGCACTCATTCTCTATCCACTTTCCTTCACGCTCTAATACGGAATTTACAATCTCAGACACCCATCTCATGTGTTGAGCAAATTCATATAAGTTGACTTCACCGTTGTTCAACAGAAACTTTAAGCCGAATTCGGTCATCATTAACGGTTTCCTTGATGTGTGAAACTAGTTTTTTCAGACTAGACTTTGACTTCCCACAAAATCTTTTCAGTAACTTCCTTCCTAAACCCTTAAACACCCTTAATTGTAGTTTCTGAAGTTCAATCTGTGAAATATCAAACGGAGCAAGGGAAAGAGTCTGCAAAGTGTCAGAGTAAACACAAGTCACACACATAAGTACTGTTTCGGCATTCCAATAATTTCACCAAAAACAATGCAACGTGGTCTCTCACCGAACATCAGTAGAGAACACGAAGGATGCAGCCGAACTTGTTTTCCGATTGATGGCACATCATAGCCAAGATTATCATTTCCAGAAAATATGGCTATGTTATCTTGTAAAATAGAGAATATGACAGATTTCAGGATTCGATCATAGCCGGTGGAGTTCTCTACAGGATCCCAACGCCAATTAGCAGGGATATTGATGTTTTGCTGCTACTGAGGACAACTTCCCATTTCCCACACTGTTGCTTGACATCTTCTCAAGGATTTTGCATTAATCCTGTTATCCCAACACCATTGATCCCTCTTTACATGAGGCACACATTCCCATTTTCTGTAAACAGATAACAAGGTTAATAAATCGCCATCCGCATGGCAGAATGCAACTTTTTAACAATCTGATTTTTGTTTTTCTTTGTCTCCGCCGACTCTGCAGAATATGTTGCTGGAATTTGCCATAACCGCAGAGAGAACAAGTCCTTCCCTTCCTAGATGGTTTTCAAAGCATTTCAAGATAATTTTACCCAGCTTGGGCTCGATACCTAGTTTAACCATCACCCGACCATATTTTGTTAACGTGTGAATTCCATTTTCAAGTACAATGGCTTCCAATTTGATCAGATTCTTAATTGCAGTCACGATGGCTGCTTCACATGGCGCGTCGATGAAATCAAACTCCTCTAATTTATGGATCCCGAGCGCTAGAATTCTGAGGACTGTAATTCCAAGATTTACCCTGCGAATTTCAGGTTCTTGATGGCAAGGTGTGGACTGGAAATCACACTCTCCATAGATCCTGTAACACTTTCCTGGCTCGGTTCTTCTAGCACGACCGACACGTTGATTAGCCGAACTTTGACTGATTCGGCAAACTCTAAGAACAATCATCCCAGTCCCAGGTTCAAATCGATTCTCTTTGACCATGCCAGAGTCAACAACGTATTTGACTCTGGGAATAGTCAGGGACGTCTCAGCAAGATTAGTCGAGAAGATGACTTTTCGCTTGTCAGGATACTTTACATACACAAGGTGTTGTTCTTCGGGAGATAATCTTCCGTGCAAAGGTAAAGAAACTGTTTTTGGCTCTTTAAATTGAGCACATGCCCATTCCACCTCCATTTGAGAAGTGAGGAACGCAAGGATCGTCCCTTGTTCCTCCATTCGATGGATCTCACTCACCCTCCTTAACACATCAGAAACATAAGAAGAGACAGGGACATTAGATGACGATGACTAAGATGATGATACTTGAGGAACGTATCTAATGTCCACTGGGAAAGTTCTGCCCACCACATGATATGCACTTCAGCCAAAAAAATATTTGGACAGTTGTTTTGCATCGGCTGTTGCAGACTATAAATAGCCTTTGGATCAGGCTTGCGACCAAGTACACCTTTTATTAACGATAGGAGAATATCGGTGTTTAAACTTCTTTCATGGGCCTCGTCAATGATGATGAAGGACACCCAGGAGAAATCCTTGTCATCCATGTAGTGCTGAAGCAAACAGTGGTCTGTCATGTAGATAACCTTTGAATCCAATTGGTGATTGACATATGAGTAGCTTGGTGACACGACTGACTTTTGCTGGAAGCACCCATGGCTTTATTCCTGAACCCTTTTTGCTAACGATATGGCAGCAAATTTACGTGGCTGGGTGCAAACTATAGACTTGTCACCGGCCACACCCGAATCGGAAAGGAACTGGACCAGCTGTGCGCTTTTTTCGGAACCAGTTTCTGCAGTCAATACAGTTACATGCACCATCAGTCAACAAAGATTCACTTCATTAGGTGTTTGTAACCCAGTTCATTAGATACAAGTTTCAAAAAGTCCTGTTTATAAACTACCCGTTTATTTTACGGAATACAAATATTCTTCTAACTCCCTGCATATAATTTACGTTCGCACCGTATAGAGTGGTGTGTAGTTTGTTTGCAAGTGGGGCCTGAACCAACAACGGGCCGTGTTTAGGTTGACCAGTTTAACGGGTTATTTAAACAGGTCGACCCACTAACCCGTTCAATTTAACTCACTAATCCGATCAACATGAAACGTGTCGTGTTTAGAGTTACACAGTTTTTAATGTCTTTGGGTTAGAGTTGATGTTATTGGCAATAATAAAACTATGGTCCTTATTCGGGCTTGACTTAGCAGTTGAACCCAACACGATTGAAATCAAGACTACGATAGTTACAGTTAAATACATAAATAGTCTATAACTGTCTTATTGTTGCAATTTCTGTTTTTTCAGTTCAGTTGCAAGTCAGACAAATCAGTTATGCTCCATCAACAACTGTGATTCAAACTCCCTTTTGAATGAGGTATGATTTGTTATTTTAGAACATGTAGTATTTTAGGAAAATAATGTTGATACTGAAATAATAATTACAAAGCGCGATTGAAATTATTTACGTGCAGATATCAAAAGCATCTCTTGTACCAAAATCCAGTTACATTGCTAAACCTGCGGCTTCATGGCTTGATGTTTGTTTGGGTGTCCCCGGAAGCTTTTGGATGTTGGAGGAAATCTAATAACGGAACTTATTGTCCTCCTGATGATCAGGTTAGTTATACTACTTTAATATATAAAAGGAAAATTGGTTTTTATTGGTCCCAACTATCGTCTTTTGGTCGCTGCCGGCCCCAACTAACGAATTGCCTGTTGATGGTCCTAACTTTTAACGTATTTGTTCCTAACGGTCAGCGACTAACAGAATTCTAACGTCGTTAGTTTCAGGTTTCCGGAAAAACGTTTTTGGCCGGAAAACACACATTTTTTTCCCGAAAACCAAACAATTTTGTCCCAAACATCATGGTAACTTTGTATCATATCTTTACGAACCTTTTTCTAGTAAAAACCCCAATTATTGAGGTCGCCGGAACCCTAGAACCATCGTCGGAATCAGTGGATGGTGCTTAAGTGATGGTAGTTGGTTGGCAATGAGTCAATTGGTGGTATTGGCGGTGTTCAGGTGATGTTTTCCGGCAAAAAAATTGTAAAAAATGTGTTTCCAGCGACCTGAAACTAACGGCGTTAGGATTCTGTTAGATGCAGACCGTTTGGAACAAATACATTAAAAGTTGGGACCATCAGCGACCAATTCGTTAGTTGAGACCGGCAATGACCAAAAGGCAATAGTTGGGACCAATAAAAACCAATTTTCCTATGTAAAATTATGGAACTTGATATCGGCTTGCTAGCCTCAAATCGAGCTGACCTCAGACAAGCTCGAACCTGAGCTTCACATATTGAGCTCGAGCTTCATAAACACGCCTATTATTTATATATTTTTTGTTTAATATATTAAAGGCATATTATTATAATAGTTTTATTTAAAATTATGATAATAGTACCTAATAATATATATTAGGTTATAAAATTATAATACAATATAATATATATATAAATATTATTAATGTATATAAGTTAATTAATATGCTTTTAATATAATTATTAATGTATATAAGTTAGTTAATACGCTTTTAGCATAAATATTAATGTATATATGTTAATTATGATAAAACATAATGAAATATAGATATTTTTATAGATTCTTTTCTTCCAGATGCCTCCTCTAAGACCTACTCGTCGAAAATCAAGTCACTCTAAGCGACATAACTTTGATACCTGTAACATCCTAAATATTCTAATATTAAATAAAGAGAGTTGCGTTAAATTGTCATGTGTTAAATAATTAATTAGTATTAAAGAAAGAAAGAAAGATAGACTTAGATTAATTAAGATGGAGTAATGGGTGAGATGGGCCATAAGTCTGTGAAAGCCGATGACAGGAAAAGGGGCCGAGATGGGTGCAACTACAAGTCATTTAAAGGTTGTGACCCGCCAAAGCTGACTGGTTTGGGAGACGCAATCGCTACGCTCCAATGGATAACCACTATGGACAAGATTATCTGCATTCGCGAGTGCCGTCCCGATCAAGCTGTGGGATATGCCACCCAATCATTTGGTGATGAGGCAATGTATTGGTGGGAAACAATTGAGCAGAGGAAGAGTCCAGAAGAGATCAAGGCAATGAAGTGGGAGGATCTAAAAGAGTTGGTAATGAAGAGGTCCTGTGCTGACGCAGAAGTTGAGAGGGCGGAGATGAAGTTCCTGAACTTGAAAGCTGGAATGATGACACATCGTGAGTACACCACCGAGTTCAACCGAATGTCTAGGTTGGTGCCCGATATGGTCAACACTGAGGCTAAGAGAATCAAGTGCTACGTGAGGGGATTGCCACAAAAATTTCGCATACTAGTCAGGGCGAATAAACCTGCTAACTTTAACTCTACTGTCGAACTCGCAGAGATGGTTTATGAGGACCTGGCTATGGATGATGTTGTTTTGGTGAAGGAGAAGAAGGATAAGAAGTGGGTCTCTCCTATTAAACGGCCCAGTACTCAGTTTTGGAACTCCAAAGATAAGAAACAGAAGGTGTGGGAGAAGAAGTCGTGTAAGACTTGTGGTAAGATGCACGGTGGAGAGTGTAGATGGGGTACTGGTTCGGACACATGTCATAAGTGTGGAAGGATGCATGGTGGAGAGTGTAGAGTCGGATCGAATGTTTGCTACAAGTGTGGAAAGGCAGGTCATTATGCTCATGAGTGCAGTGCTAAGCCGGCATGTTACAAGTGTGGTAAGACATGTCACTTTGCTAGGGAGTGTACCGAGGGTGAAGCTGGAGGGAGTGGGAAGAAGGATACCGAACAAGCTAGGCCAAGAACCAGGGCCTACATGTTGACCCAAGAGCAAGCTAAGCAGATTCCAGATGTCGTCACAGGTACGTTTCTAGTAAACGGTATTTCTGCTTCAGTATTATTTGATTCGGGTGCGAACAATATTTTCTTAGCCACGCCATTTAGTAAATTAGCTAAAATGAAAAGTTGCCGAGTGTCTAAAACTTTTATAGTGGAAACCGCTAGTGACACTTCGGTTAAAATAATGAAAATGGTCAAAGACTGTAAGATAGAGTTAGAGGGACATGAATTCCCCGTTACCTTGTATGTTATGACCTTAGGAGGGTTCGATGTGGTTTTATGTATGGATTGGTTATCTGAGTATGAGGCTCAGATCGTGTGTAAGAGTAGGATAATAAGGTTAAAGTCCTTGGATGGTAGTGTGGTGACGGTTTATGGTGAAAGGGAAAGTTCTGGGCTTAATGTCATTTCGATGATAAAAGCCGAGGGCTTGTTAAGGCGAGGGTATGGTGCCTACTTGGCGTATGTTGTCAACGCTACTGCCGAGACAAAAGAAATGAAAGATGTTCCTATCGTGCGCGACTACCCTGAAGTATCCTTGAGGATCTTCCGGGGTTGCCACCGGAGCGAGAAATAGAATTCCAGATAGATATAGTACCAGGAGCCCAACCCGTCGCAAAGGCACCTTACCGTCTAGCGCCGTCTGAAATGAAGGAATTAATGTCCCAACTGCAAGAACTCCTCGACAAGGGTTTTTATTAGACCAAGTGTTTCCCCGTGGGGCGCGCCATTGTTATTCGTGAAGAAGAAGGACGGAAGCATGAGAATGTGCATAGAATATCGCGAGTTGAACAAACTTACAATAAAGAATAGATATCCTATGCCAAGGATCGATGATCTGTTTGACCAACTGCAAGGTTCAAGTTGGTTCTCACGAATAGATCTCAGATCGGGTTATCATCAGCTGAGAGTGAAAGAGGCAGACATCCCTAAGACAGTGTTTCGTACGCGATATGGATACTACGAGTTTCTTGTAATGTCATTCGGTCTAACGAATGCTCCCGCAGCATTTATGGACATGATGAATAGGTGTGTCGGCCTATGTTGGATAAGTCAGTTATCGTTTTCATCGACGACATATTGATTTATTCAAAGAGTGAGTCTGATCATGCCGAGCATCTGAGAGAGGTATTGGAGACTCTGAAGGAAGATAAGTTGTATGCTAAGTTTTCGAAATGCGCATTCTGGTTAAGATAAGTGCAATTTCTAGGTCACGTGATAAATCCTGAAGGGATTACCGTGGACCCCGCTAAGATTGAAGAGATAACGAACAAGAAGACTCCACAAAATCCGATTGATATACGAAGCTTCTTAGGGTTAGCTGGCTACTATAGGAGTTTCATCGAAGGTTTCTCCAAGATAGCCGCACCGTTGACCGGTATGACCCGGAAGTCGGTAGTATTCAGTTGGGGAGAAGCTTTTGAGGAACTAAAGAAGAGACTCATGCAAGATCCAATCCTTGCTCTACCCGATTGTGACGAGGATTTGGTTGTTTGTACCGATGATTCGTATCGTGGGTTAGGTTGCATGTTGATGCAACGAGGGAAGGTGATAGCTTTGGCGTCTAGACAGTTGAAAGTTCATGAGAGTACTTACCCGACGCATGATTTGGAGCTAGCAGCAGTAGTGCACGCTCTTAAGATATGGAGGCATTATATTTATGGTACTGAGTGTACTATCTACACAGATCATAAGAGTTTAACGTACTTCTTCGAGCAGAAAGAATTGAACATGAGGAAGAGAAGGTGGTTAGAATTGATAAAGGATTACGACTTCGATATTAAGTACTACCCTGGTAAAGCTAACGTAGTTGCTGACGCGCTAAGTCGTAAAAACGAGGAAGTCATTGCAACAACAAAGTCATACCAGCTGATCATGAACTCAAGTCTATGTGAAGAAATCATCAAAGTGCAGTCAGGGGTGTTAGTGGGCGAGAAGTTAGTAAAGAAAGAAAGGATTTACGGCCAACAAGATGAGTTGATGGAAAACACTCATGGAGTTATGACTAGATTTGACCGCATGTGGATTCTGCGCCATGGGATCTTCGAGGTCGAATCTTGGATGAAGCTCATAAATCAAGGTATTCAATCCATCCAGGATCCAACAAAATGTACCAAGACTTGAAAAGAGACTACTAGTGGCCAGGAATGAAAAACGATGTGGTGGATTATGTTAGTAAGTGCTTAACTTGTTTACAAGTCAAAGCTGAACATCAGAAGCCTTATGAAAAAATTCAACCGCTTGAAATACCTGAATGGAAATGGGAACACATCACCATGGATTTCATAACTAAGCTACCTCGTACAGCTAAGCGTCATGATACCATCTGGGTGATTGTGGACCGTTTAACAAAGAGTGCTCACTTTCTGCCTATACGAGAGGCCATCTCGTCAGAAACGTTAGCAAGCTTGTTCATAAAAGAGGTTATATCTAAGCATGGTGTACCGTTATCGATCGTGTCTGATATGGATACTCGGTTTACTTTGAGGTTTTGGAAGAAGTTCCATGAAGCCATGGGAACAAGATTGAACATCAGTACGACGTATCATCCTCAAACCGATGGACAGTCTGAGAGGACGATCCAAACCATTGAGGATATGCTACGTGCTTGTGTTTTAGACTTTGGTGGAAGTTGGGATGATCACCTGCATCTAGCAGAGTTCTCTTATAACAACAGTTACCATTCAAGTATTGGTATGCCACCATTCGAAATGATTTATGGTAGACGATGTAGAACTCCGGTGTGTTGGGGGGAGATTGGTCAGAAGGAAATGAGAAGCCTAGAAGTGGTGCAAGAAATGTCTTCAAAGTTTGATCAGATTAAGGCTAGGATGAAAGCTGCTCAAGACAAACAGAAGTCGTATGCTGATAAGCGGCGACGACCGATTGAGTTTGACGTTGGTGACAATGTGATGCTCAAGGTTTCGCCTTGGAAAGGGATCATTCGTTTTAGGAAAAGAGGAAAGTTGAGTCCAAGGTACATTGGACCGTTTAAGATTTTAGATCGTGTGGGTGATGTAGCTTATAAGATGGATTTACCCGGTGAGTTAGAAGGAATTCATTCAACCTTCCATGTTTCTCATCTAAGGAAGTGTCTAGCTGATGACACGTCTCACGTGCCATTGATGGACATTGAGGTTGATGAACAGCTAAACTACATTGAGCAACCGATAGAGATTGTTGATCACAAGGAGAAGCAGCTTCGTCACAAAGTTATACCCTTGGTAAAAGTGATATGGAAGCATCGCAAGGGATCAGACGCTACTTGGGAAGCTGAGGAGGAGATGCGCAAGTTTTACCCTAATCTTTAAGCAATAGTTAGGTTTCGGGGATGAAACCTCTTTAAGGAGGGAAGACTTGTAACATCCTAAATATTCTAATATTAAATAAAGAGAGTTGCGTTAAATTGTTGTGTGATAAACAATTAATTAGTATTAAAGAAAGAAAGAAAGATGGACTTAGATTAATTAAGATGGAGTAATGGGTGAGATGGGCCATAGGTCCATGGGCCTTTAGGTATATAACTACTCCCTTAAACCACTCTAAAACCCTAAATCCTCATTTCTTTCCATCTTATTCTCTACACAATCATAAACAAACACATACACCTACACCATATATACGGCCGAGAGAGACGAGTGAGATTTGAGACCAAACGGACATTAATTTGTATTAGATCTTTATTACACGAGCTATATACAATATTTAGAGTTCATAAACAAGCTAACCAAGACCAAACGAACACGTAAAGGTATGTTCTTGATCTTAAAGTTTACGTTTTTTATAAACGTTTAGTCTTGAAACTTGAATCTAGAATAGATCGGGTATAAACGAAACATAAAGTAGTAAACTTGATGTCAAAGACGAACTTAACGGGCTTGTAACCATGAATGACATGTTTAAAATGAACCCTAAATATAGTATTGAACGTTTTTAGCTTAAAGTTCCAACCTTTACGCTTTTCCGGGCCGAGTCTTACCCAAAAATGACCATGGGAATGCTCACGGGTTTGGTTAATATCGTATCGAAGGTTTTCACGTAAAAACGGAGATGATTATGGGGATTAAGAACGAACATGTAGCCGCTGCTACAAGTTCGCTTGCAAACAAGTTCGTTGCTACAAGTTCGCCGCTATAAATTCGCTTGATAAGCTCGCCACGCCTAAGTTCGCTTATCAGAAGGTTCGCTTATATATTTAAGTTCACTTAGCAATAAGTTCGCTTATATATCTAATTTCGCTTATCAATAAGTTCCTTTAATTATATAAGTTCGCTCATCAGTAAGTTCGCTTACACTCAAGTTCGCTTACATTGAGACCCAGATACATGGCGAGTTGTAAGTGTAGACATATATGTGTACACACGTGATGGCGTGCAATATAAGGACTTAGGAGATCATGATACCAGAAAGTTAAAATAAAAGAAAACCGTAAAAATGCTAAATAAAAGTAAGCTAATACTAGGCCACTAGATTAGAACGGACGAGTATTGATACGTGTAACTTGCATACAGTTAGTAGAGCTCAACTAAAGAAAGGATTAACTATTAACGAAGAAAGAAACAGGATCCAGGTGAGTTTCTAGCCCCATTTCTGTGTTATGTTTTCGGGGCTGTGTGCATACTCGATGTGTTTGTTAATACATTTATCCTAAGTGATAAGTGTATGCCTTATGTGATTATGTGAAGGTTAGGAATGATTGCTTGCCAACACGTGAACGATCTTCGGATATTGCACGTGCTGACAAGTTTTAATGATATGTATAATGAAGGTATGGTATGTATGTTTATATGTATGAATGTTATGAAGTTAATAAAGGAAGGTTAATGTGTGGTTGTATGGTACGAAGAGGGAACCGCACCCTAATAATACTCGAGGAAGGAGGGAATCAAACCCTACTAATATTAGAGGACTAGGGAACCGAACCCTACTAATATTCGAGGAAAGAGGGAACCAGGCCCTAATAATACTCGAGGAAGGAGGGAACCGGGCCCTAATAATACCCGAGGAAAGAGGGAACCGGGCCCTAATAATACTCGAGGAAGTAGGGCGTAATGCTCTTTATAACATAAGAAATGAGGATAAGTAAGAATAAGATAAAAGAATGAATGTATGAATGAAAGTATGTAAGTATGTATGTATTGTACGTTGTATGATTAACTAGAACTCACTCAGCGTAGCTGACTTTTAGTATGCACGCAGGTGAGTAGGATGAGGCAGCTCGCTTGAGGGGAATACGTGGCATTGGATAAGAGGCTGGCATCGGAGGACTCAAGACGTTTATGTTTATTTTGAAAGACAAAAATGTTTATTTAGACAAGTTATGGATTGATATGTAATGTTTTCTGAAAGTTTAAATATTCCGCGTATGTTTTTATTAACTCTGATAACTAGAATTATGTGAATGAGTAAATCCAACGTCCAAATGTGAGGCATCGGTAACGGGGCCTTACAATAGCGTGGCGCAGCGTGCTTTCGAAAGTATACTGCCTAATATTCTCCAAACCGTCAACCAACATGTACATGCACCGGAAAATAACATGAATCCTCCACCGCCTCCTCCATCTCCGCCTAGAAACGACAAAGTAGAAAACAACGATACTAAACAGGCTGAAGGAATTCATATTTGGAACGAGAGATTCCAAAAGCAAAAACCAAGAACATTTAGCAATGCAGCTACACCAGTGGATGCTAGAAACTGGATAGCACACATAGAGAAGATATTTGAAGTCTTGGGAGTAGATGATGTCTTTAAAACAAGGTTAGCATCCTACAATTTGGAAGATGATGCTCATATTTGGTGGGAAGGAATCAAACTTGCTAACGGGGGAAATGGCTATGCTGCTACTCTTCCTTGGACCGATTTTCGCACAATCTTTTTCAAGCAGTATTTCTCTGAGGTAGAGAAAAACGAATATGCTTGAGAATATGCTTCTATAAAACAGCGCAATAATGAACCATGGTCAGAATTCATGGCCATATTCTGTAGACTGGCTAGTTTTCTCGAACCGGCTGTTGAACCCCAGAAGTTCAGGCAGAAAAGATGAAATGGGCAGTTTGTGAAAAGAACATAAAATGGTTAACCACATAGAAGTTCAGCAACATTACAGAGGTTGCAGATGCGGTGAAAACGCTTGAAATTGAAAATTAATAAAAGATTGGCGAAATCTGAAGAAAACCGCAAGAGAAACCGAGACGACGACAACATGCCTACAGGGCAATCGTCCAACCAAAACCACTACACTGGAGATCGAAGAAATCAACTTAAACGTAACAATAACCACCAGAATAATCAATGGCAACAAAGAAACCAAACTCAAGCTTTCACTCCTTTTCGACAACACACTCAACCATATCTAGCTCCTAACAGAAATCTCTATGTCAATCGTCAAGCTAACCAAATCCAAACTCAAATCCCAGTCTACACTACATGTGGTAAACATCACAATGGCGTATGTCGTCGAGCATTGTGAGCTTGCTTTAGATGTGGAGCGACTGATCACATGCTTAAAGATTGTCCAAAGCCTAAGTCTAAACGAACCAATGCTGGGAATGTTGTTCGACCCACTCCTGGAGGGCGAGTGTTTGCCTTGAATTCTATGGATAATGCCACATACACTGTGAATGCACCAGGTATAGTTTCTGGCACTCTTCAGTTGGGCTGACATGATGTTGACGTTTTATTTGATACGGGAGAAACTCATTCTATAATCTCGCAGTCTGTTATTAAGAATCTCACGATTAAACCTACATTATTAGAAAACACTCTTACTATTGCAACACCGATGGGATATTCTGTCACAATTTCTCATGTATATAAAGACTGCCCTATACAAGTCAAATCTCTTGTACGTAAAGCTAATTTATTCCCTATGAAAATGGAAGACTTTGATGTCATATTAGGTCTAGATTGGTTATCCGAACACAATGTCACTATCGAATGTCGAACTCGACGTGCAATTTATAGAAACCCTCAATCTCCCGAACTCGTTTATCAGGGTACTCAACCTCGAAAAGTCCTAAAAAATATCTCTACTCTCAAAGCCCATAAATTGCTATTGCATGGTTGTGCGGGACTTTCGGCATATGTAAAATCTATTCCAACTGAAGAACCAACCATTGATAGCCATTCGGTTGTCTGTGAGTATCCCTATGTATTTCCAAAAGAATTACTTGGACTTCCTCTCGATCGTGAAGTAGAGTTTACCATTGATCTTATTCTTGAAGCAGAACCAATTTCCAAAGCACCATATCGTATGGCTCCCTTGGAACTGAAAGAACTCAAAGAACAGTTGCAAGAGTTGTTAAATCTAGGATTCATTCGACAGAGTGTCTCACCTTGGGGCGCACCAATCTTGTTTGTAAAAAATAAAGACGGGACTATGCGATTATGCATAGACTATAGAGAATTAAACAAGATTACAATCCGAAATCGTTATCCTTTACCTCGAATCGATGATATTTTTGACCAACTTCAAGGAGCCAAATTATTTTCAAAAATTGATCTAAGATCCGGTTATCACCAACTAAAAGTCAAAGATTCTGATGTTTCTAAAACCGCTTTTCAAACTCGATACAGCCATTATGAATTTCTAATTATGCCATTTGGGCTAACTAATGCTCCAGCCGTATTCATGGATCTAATGAATCACGTCTTTCATAAATTCCTAGATAAATTTGTCATAGTTTTTATCGATGATATTCTAGTGTACTCTAAGAGCAAAGAAGAACACGAGACGCATCTACGTGCAGTTCTAGAAGTACTAAGGCAAAAGAAACTTTACACAAACTTTTCTAAGTGTGACTTTTGGTTAAACCAAGTTTTTAGGTCACGTTATATCAACAGATGGTATAATGATGGACCCTTCAAAATTCGAAGTATTACAAAATGGCCTAGACCTACGTCGGTTACCGAGATTCGAAGCTTTCTAGGTCTAGCAGGCTATTACCGACACTTTATTAAAGGATTTTCTATAATTGCATTACCTCTTACGCAACTTCAAAGAAAAGGGGTAAAATATACTTGGAACAATGAGCGGCAAAATAGCTTTGAAGAATTAAAGATACGACTTGTATCTGCTCCTATACACACTCTTCCATCAGGCTCTGGCGGTTACCAAGTTTATAGTGACGCCTCAAAGAAGGGACTTGGATGTGTTCTCATGCAACACGGGAGAGTCACTGCATATGTTTCACGACAACTAAAGCCCTATGAAGTTAACTATCCAACACATGATCTTGAATTAGCAGTTGTAGTTTTCGCTCTTAAGATATGGAGGCATTACTTATATGGAGAAACATGTGACATTTTTACCGACCATAAAAGTCTCAAGTATATTTTTACTCAGAAGGAGATTAACATTAGACAAAGAAGATGGTTAGAACTTCTAAAAGACTATGATCTCCACATTCAATGTCACCCCGGCAAGGCGGATGTTGTAGCAGATGCATTGAGTAGAAAAAATTCAGGAATGGTAGCATGCCTCACTATTCAACCTGAAATTGTCAAAGATCTAGATACGACGGGGATTGGAATTCAAGTTGGAAAGTCCAACGGTTACTTGGCTAGAATGAAAATTGAGCTTAATCTTATCTTGAAAATGAATGAAGATGGAGAAATATGGGCAATATCACAAAATCTGGAAATAGGCAAGCAATCAGAATTTCGTGTTGACAAACAAGGTGTCATTTGGTGTGGAAATCGATTGTGTGTTCCGGCTGACTCCGCCATTCGTGAATTATTATTATCAAAGGCACACTAGTTAACTAAACCTTTCAGTATTATAAACTCGCATTAGACAGCTTTTTTATAAGTTAATTTATAAAGAGGGTCTAAAATTGATATTTATTATTTTCATAAAACAAGTACTTGAACAGTATGCTTATTCTATGAAATTTGATTAATCTCAAATAAATCGTGAAGTCAATAAAGTGTTCACATACAAATGAGTTAATATAGTTTCTTATTCTGGTATGCCATTAAACTAGTAGATTAAAATATTTAAGTCATATAGTAAACAACCATCATAAAAAATATCCTAAACGTTAGAACCTTAAAAAAATAAGTTTCGAATATAAAGTTTATATAATAGAAAATAATTAATCTAAATTTACATAATTAAATATTTATAAAAATACATAGCCATTCGAGTATAATTCTAAACATATATAACTTGTATGTAGATTGTTAAAAACCTACGTAAACAAGTTGGCGTACTCCCTGGAACACTGAAGGTGCGGATATCTTCCTTTACTATATGCATAGTATAGGCGTTTTAACTCCATTCATTAATCCTCTTTTACAAATTATTATCTCATATCATATACTCGTTCGTTTCGTATTCTTATTCGACATTTGTCGGTCTCTATCAGTCTGATTCTGAAAGTAAATTTAGAAACCATATTATATGTGATATTATTTTAAATTAAATTGTATTCATTATCACATTCCGGTATCCTGAAACATTGAATTACGTCTGTTAATATATTTAAGAAATATATCTATATTAATAGTTTTTACCCCTGTACTCCAATACACGAGCATGCCCATACTTGTGGGGGTGACCACAAGCATGTCATTGCGGCATCGTTGGCGTGGCACCGACTGTGTCGGTGAGCCTAAATCACAGCGTCTCGCCTGTTTAATTTAAACTCTATGGAGTGGTGGTTACATATTTTGAGGCATATGAATCGATCCTAGGATATTATTATTTTATAGTGGATGGTTTGTATGTATGCCCATACACCATTTCACATAGGTTCTAGGCTAGCTACCCGGTTCCTCCTGTTCTGTTATATTATATATCGGGCTCAATGGGTATTTCGTATAAAATAATAAGATTATTTAATTCTGTCAAGTAATTATAATTATGTTATTTTTTATTATTATTATCCGCTCATGGCATTTTGCTTCCCAACATTTCTTTCTTTTCAGCAGGTTATCAGGGATGAAGGGACCGTGTGAAGAAAGATAAATAAATAAGATGGAAGCATACTATTAGTGTTTAATAATTTCTGAAATAAATGACAAGAAAATAATTTTGTAACAAAGTTCAGTTGTTATATAAAAATGTGTTTTTTTTTTGTATTTGATTCTGTAATAGAGACACGTCAGCCTATAGTTGGGCTGGGGTGTTACACAAACAGATTCATAGATTAATTTAAATCTATAGGAGATGACTGACTATATCGAGTACATTACAGACTCCAACCCTAATTAAATTTTGAGGATGGAATTTTACAACTACGGGAGACTATAAGTATCCTAAAAATAGAGGCGAATTTATTTATTTATTATTATTTACTTTTTTTACCGATAAGTATTGACTGTAGGCCTGGTTAGAGGTGCATAAAAAACCCGAAACCATTTTTTTTATACATGGGCTTTTAATACCCGAACCCGTACACGGCCATACTCGCAAGATACGTATAGGGTATGCATTTTTGTACCAAAACCCGTGCCCGAACCAGGACCCGATTTGTACTCGGTATACCCGAAAACCCGAACCGGTTCCATACCCGGAACCGGGTTTTTCCATTACCCGAAACCGGTTTTTTTCAAATACCCAAAAAATATTCCTAAAAAGTGCAACCCCTAATAAATTCCAATCTATACCTGAAAATACCGGAAAAAAACGTGAAAAACCCCAAAAATATGGTTTTTTGAATACCCGAAAGTAGGGTATTCAAATACCATGTTTTAGAATACCCGGTTTTATACCTGACTCGAACCCGATAAACATGGTATTGCTTTAAAGGTGTAGTGGTGTTATAGCTCAATATGTATGTATATATATATATATATATATATATATATATATATATTCATCCTTAACCTCATTTAATTGCCACCCCCATTTTCACAAAATATTAGAGTCAGCTCCGGCGACCAGATCTAGTGTAACTGACGATGCTTGGTGACGGCTAGGTTTTTTCGGCAGATCAGCGGGAAGGTAAAAACAAACATTCGCTTATTATTATTTACTAGGTTATTGACCCGTGGGCGCCACGGGTGGAAAAATATAGCTGTTTAACATGAACCGTTATATTAACATGGAAAACATAAGTTCACACATACATGTCGAGACGATAAAGATAATACAAAATGGTTAATAACGTGGGTAACAAAATAAAAACTTTACTAAACATAACTTCATAAGCAAAATAAAAAGCATTTTACAATCATTCTATAAATTAAAAATAACAATTTCATATATTACTAAAGATTTCATTATAAACAACATTTGTAGTTTTATTTGTCACTTTTCTTTCCTTGTCTAATATTAGCATTTTAACACCGTCTCTACTCTTCACCCGTGATAAAGCAACATATAGCTGACCATGCGTAAACACCGGTGCTCGTAGGTATATGCCAACTCTTACGAGTGATTGGCCTTGACTTTTGTTAATGGTCATTGCAAAACAAACCGAAACAGGAAACTGTCGTCGTTTTAATTTGAATGGCAGTTTCTTATCTGTAGGAGTTAGACCACTACGAGTTATATAAGTGCAAAACCCAATATTGGTACCTGAAATGACCTTGACTTTGATAAAACGCTTCCCCAAACTAATAACTTGTAATCTCGTCCCATTGCATAAACCGTTCTTCTGATCAATATTCCTTAGTAGCATTATCGGCACACCAACTTTTAGAACCAATCGATGATTAGGCATACCAGAAATCTTTAAACCATTTAGAAAATAGGGTGAGTGTAATGCTGAATTGAAACCAGGACCGACACTTTCAGAGTTGTCTAAACTATCAGAACTAAGATATTCAACTTCTTCGCCAGGAAAAATAGATCTGTCATTAATTTATTCGACAACCTCATTTAAAGGTGAAAGTATGGCCCTTTCTTGGAAATATGAAATATCATTACATCTTTCCAATAATGCTGGATAAACAAAATCAATCAAATCAGAATGAGGATCTTTAGAATCACGAATCAAAAGATAATCTGGTATAACTTTAATGGCGTTACTATCATTGTCACCACCAAGTTTTCCTTCACTGAGCTCCAACAACCATTCAGCAAATCTAATGGCGTCTTCCAAATTTGATGATTGACATCCGACAGTTAACCTCATATTTTTGGTTAACCTAAGAACCTTGAATTTGGTCCAAATGTGGGATGAACTAAGTGAAGCATTAACAATGTCACTACGTGACCCATTTTGTACCACAGGTAGGATTTGTCTGAAACCACCACAAAAAACAATCACTTTACCGCCAAATGTATGTTGACAGTTGCTACGGTTGCCATCTTTTATAACATCTTTTAAAGTCCTATCCAAGGCTTCAAAAGCATGTTTATGTATCATAGGAGCCTCGTCCCAGATAATGAGATCAGTTTTGTTGATTAAGTTGCAAATATCGGGATTTCTTTTTATTGAACATGTAGAATCCTCAGTTAGATTTATAGGAATTAAAAATCTAGAGTGAGTGGTTCTACCTCCCTCAAGTAACAAAGATGCTATACCGCTGGAGGCAAGGTTTAAAACAATTTTACGTTTTGATCTTATGGAAGATCTTATGGAAGCCGATAATGTCTTCCATAAAAAGGTTTTTCCCATCCCTCCATAACCGTACACAAAAAAAAATACCACCTCTCTTTTGATCAACTGCTTCCATTATTTGATTATATACATCTCGCTGCTCATCCGTTAATGAAATAAAAAGATGTTCAAACTCACCAGTCATGACTTCTGTGTCATACGCTAGCTCCTCATTCATAAAACTATTTGTTGATGCCAAAATACTATCATCATCAGGGAAATGCATTGTAGGAAAACAACGGAGAGTACACTTATTTCTGAGAAGGAAGTTCTCAATTTCTAGTAACGCGAGGTTCTTTAGTTGAGACTCTGAAAGCACCAAATTTGTAACGATAAATATAAAATATTTAAACTGACTGTTTAACTTAAATTTTTTATGAATGTGGGAAAGAAGTTCAAAAAATAACAAATAAAAAATAATTTATACCTGGATTTTTCTGGTCATTTTGTTGTTTGTAAAGAATTTCATCAATTAAATAATGCCAACACTTTTCCCATACGTCGTCTGGTCTAGATAAACTGTAAGTGATTAACATTGTAGCAAATAAACTACGTAAATAATAACCACTTGCAGTATGACTTGCTTCTTTAATAGCTTCTATATACTCGTTGTCATCGTCTAGAAGCCCTCTTTTATAACATGCATCCCTGTAAGTAGCACACACTTCACCATCAACAGTACGAATATCTTCAAAACACATAGGGCGTTTAACCTTGTTCAACAAACTTCTTAGATAGTATGCTTCATTGAAAGCCGGAGGGACATGATGAACACGACCAATTGAGAAACCTCGTTTATGTAGGTCCCAAACCCTTTCATCGGGTTTCCAAACAAATTTTGTTGGAAACTCAGCGTAGGTTAGCGTTCGAGCAAGACCATATTGCTGATTACACTCCATTCAAGCAATGAATTTTGATGAACCAACACTCGGTTTGTTTGAAACGTCTTCCACGTCGTCGTCATCTGCGAAAACAACAGTTTGTTGTCCAGGTAAATGAAACGGAAGACGAGTCATAGAAGGTACTCTGTAATGGACGTCAAAAGCAAAAATTCTCCATGCAGCCTCACATGCAGAGAGATATATGCAATCATAAAACGCCTTAACTTTGTCGACCACTTCTCCTTGATTGTCAGTCTTGTCTTGTACGAGTGATATAGTAGCACGATCCGGGCCTTTATTAATGTACTTAAACAAATACTTAATCGAACCCTCTTTATTACACCATTCAACATTGATATGGGCCTGATATTTTTTTAACAATCTGCTATTATATGGAACAACATGTCTGCTGTCCAAATTCACCCCAGACTTGACAACAACATTACCCAAATCTCTTCTTCGGTAAACAGGAAACCCATTTGAATCAATTGACGTCTCGTTCTGAAATTTCTTTGGGAATTTTTTAGAACACGAGTTATCGACCATGCACGAGCATTTCGGATTAGCCACACCGCAAGGACCATGCATCATATGGTCGCTTACAAGAGAATACAACTCTGGATCTTCATTCGGATATGGAATTTCGGCTGAAATAAATTTGTCTATGTTCTCAGGATTATGAATTTTGTGCTCGGAATGCAAAAAAAGGCAAATATGTGCATGTGGCAATCCGCGTTTCTGAAATTCAATTGTATAAACAACTGCAAAATAACAAATAGTTATAGATTAGAAAACTTATTGAATACCAATATTATATATGTTAACAATATAATTGATTTTAACATAATTTTCATAAAATAATTATGATTAATAAATATAAAGAAACCATTATCGGCTTGCAGCTTTCCAAACAGAGCCCTATCTTTCAGGTCTTTCATTAACGAATCAAGCTTCATCTTGAATAACCTACACAGTATATCTGGCCTGTCTTCGGATTTTCGATTTTTGTTTAGTAAAAATCGCTTGATTTCTGGCCAGTTCGGGTTGCATGTTATGGTGAGAAAGAAATCTGGATAACCAAACCATCTACATATAGTCATTGCATCCAAATAATTCTGCATCATATATAGAGCACCTCTGGTAAATGATGATAGTAAAATGATACGTTGTCGGGCAGTAGAAACATCGGAGGTCCCAGCCGAATGTATGCTTCTTAGGTTCTCATAAGTTTCAGACCTAAGATTTTTTTGTTGTGTGTGGACATAATGCAACCTTTGAGTCTCTATCATTGTATAGGCATCAACAAATAGTTGCTGAGTTAATCTTCCGCCGTTTAAAATCAACGAAAAACCATGTGGCCTATCTTGAAACCGGTATGAAAAGAATTTACGCATTGTGCACTTCTTGCGTTTGCGCTTTGTCGACCCTCGAAGTTCATGATGCGCTATGTCAATTCTATAACCATCTTCATCATATGGAAAAAATATAGGATACTGAAGAGGAACATAACAAGGGTGCAATTCACTGATACGTTGTAAAGCTCCACTTTGAGTTGTAACAATTATATCTCGTTTATCAATTGCTTCACCAATATCTCCAACGATTAACGTTGTCACTTCAGATGTTGTTGGCAATTTGTAAGTCCTTGCATCTGTCTGTCGTGTTCCAATTATTTTCAACTTTAAATCCATATTTGGATCTTGTTGAAAACAATCCCTTGCCATCCGATAACTTTTAACCAATGGATTTTTAGAATCCAACATGTCTTTAAGATAATTAATTATCTGGTTATCTAATACATCAGAATTTGATTCCGTATCCCTAAATAACAAAATAAACATGAGTTAACATATACATATGTAGCAACAAAAGTTGATTTAGTAAAGTATAAAAAATTTAGATTTCAATATTTAAAAAATGAGAATACTTACCGAAAAATGGATCGTCTATTTGATATTTCGTTCTCCGTATCGTAAATGTATAGTTGAGAGAAACGTGGGTTTTGACCAGACATAGGAAGAAGACTTCCCAAGGAATGATAATTCTCTCCACCAAGTCTGAAATTGTATGGCGCATTTCCTTTATTAACTAAAGTATCTACCTTCCCACCAAGAGACGTAAACGAAAACATGGAATTATATCGCCTGATGTTTTTCAAAAAATACTTGCTCGTACTATCATGACCAAGGAACAGATTTACGTAACTCAATGGTGCCGACTTCATCTCAGGAAGTTACACGTCACCATAACTACAACAAAGTGAGTAAGTTGTAATCCCATTGTTTGTTTTTCCTCTTTTGCTCTCGGCTTCCCATATTAATGCATTGCACATTCCACACATGAATTTTTGATCACCATGATCTAAATACGCTGTAAAAATAATTTTATAAATAAACGAAATAAAAGTTATAGCAAAATTGACTAAAAAACATGTACTTAAAAATACACCAACAATGATATAGATTATTAATTTTATGCATACCTGTAGATATCCCTTCGTAAACATTGCCATGATTGGCTGGTGAGTCATTCGCTTCAAATTCATCTAAGGTTGGCATACGTATGGGTTCATTTATATGAACATTTCTGTGAGATGTACGCTGCGTTGATGACGATCCAACACTGAATGTATTAAAAGTGGCCGAACATCCAGGGGTTGATATATTTGAAGAAGAGCTAAAATTTTGCCTCGTAATATTAGACAATGGCGTCAAGTGATAAGTGGATGAGACATTGACACCTATAAACAAATAGTAGTTTAATTTTTTAAAAACAAATAAAATCCTTGATGACTGTTATAAACCAATTTTTTTACTAAAACACCATTGGAGCTGGTATTTAGTTGTATTACATGAATATATTATTCGTTGTCGTTGATTTGTATTTTGAGTATTAGCGGTCTTTTGTCTTTCGTGTAAAAACATCATCTCAAGCGTTTTTTTATCCGATAACGGACCATGTAATGTGTGGTTAGAAGAAACTACAAAATTAGTAAATAATTACAACTTAACTATAAATGTAATCATTTAATTACGAAAAGATAAAATTACTAAAATGAGGATGTACATTAAATAAGTAAAATTGTACTAACCTAAACTACTTTGACCGGTGGAGTTAAATGTGGATAACGATGCCGATTCTTGATAGTCTTGTCCAATTTGTGAAGTAGTTGCATTAGTTAACGTTATCGTCTTATTTGATCTCATAACATCGGCAGCTGCCAAAAAAAACTAATTAGAAAAAGTATTTGTGTATGTATAAGTTAAAAATTAAATTATATTAATATATATTGTAAAAAATATATATCGTTTTTGACATTATTTATTGTATTGTAGTTTTAAATATTATTAATCATTAATTACTACTTAAGGAAATTGATTTTAACAATCTAAATTTCAAAGTAATATATTCTATTAGTATAATCATAAAAGATACTTACCGTTTGATGTAGAACCTCTATTTGGGTTAGTTCTTTTATTTCTCCTTTGGTCGATAATCATCTTTCTATGTCTTCGATTGTCAGCGGCAATTGCTTCTTTCGTATGTATGGTGACAACTATTATTTTTTTAAAATAGAACAAACATTAAATAAATATTTTTGTATAACATATCAAATCAAGTATGTATAGAAGTACTACATCAAAATGAGTAAATGATTAGAAATAAGTAACCTGTGTTATTTGAGTTGGTACATATGGAACCTTCTTGATTGGTGGGATTGTGATTCTCTTTTCCAAAGTGTGATTGAATAACATTAGTTGATGTGATTGGACAACAAACTATAAATACTTATTTTTTAGTACAGAAATGTAACCCTAGAATAAAATAAATTATACAGGCTTAAACAACTGAATTATTATGTATAACAAAGTAAGGTATATCTGTTAACATATTTACAACAATGATTATGTAATATGTTAAAATTAACAAAAAACCTATTTTCTTATATATAAACATCAATAATCAAATTGTCTAAATTTATATGAAATTGATTGGTAAAACAGACTTTCTAAAACAACTCATTTATAAAACACATATTTCAGTTTAAAACATAGATTGCTTGATTTTATAAAACTTGTATGTAATTATACCTAAACATTCATTTCAAAAAGGTTATAAAAAATTATTATATATAAAGTGTGAGGTATTCCTAAAAAATGGAGTAAACAAAATTCATATGGTGTGAAACTTAAATGCCTTATAGTAAATATATCTAATGTTATTCACTATGTATGGTCAGTTTGTATTTAACATAATCACAAATATTTTATCAGTCTAATAATATGTTACAAATTAATATGGATATATGAAACTATATTAACGCCAAAAGATAAATACATTACCGTTTGATATGATACTCAATGGTTCTCTTAACGATGACACTGCACGTATTTAAAATACGAATTAATATAACATTTATAGGTTAACAAAATCTATATACAATATACAAATTAATGTAACATTTATAGGTAAACAAAATCTATATATAATGACTAACCGTTTGGCTGATTTTTCTTATTGGAAGAGGGTGACTCTATAATACTACATTTCTTGGATGACATCTAAAATATAAAAAAACTTACGGTTAGCATATGAAATTAAAAGATATAAACAAATTAAAGAAAACGTAATTAGAATGCCGCATGGTTATATTTTTTTAACAACACATTGCAATATACAACAAAAGCGTTGATACACATATCAAATAATTCACATATGTAACCTTTTTAAATAATATTTTCATACATACGAATCAAATACTTCATCATTCAATATCTAATGTAAAACCAGTAATATCTAAAAAAAATGATGAAAAATATTTAAATCATCTAAAATACGCTCCTTCGTTCATACCTTTGTGAACTACAATTGTATAATACGATTAACTCTTCATGGAATGGAAGTCATTAACAATCTTCAATAACAAACTTGATAACAAATAATGTATTGGGTGTTATAATATATATACTTTCAAAGGAAAATCAAGAAAGTAAAAGAATATATAGAATTTACGTATTAAACTTTATGTATTATGGTAAACATAAGTTAAGGGAAGACCAAGCTATCAATTTGGCATAAATTATGTTTCTGGTAATCAAAGATATGATAAGTTAATATTATATTAGTATATTTACCTAATATTTGAATTTTTATAAGTATGGATGTTAAAAATATAATAACATAAGCCTCAAATTTAGCCTTATTTAGAGGGATACTTGTTATTACTTTTTTCACATATGAAAAATTTTGAAAAATTATTTACATATATACGAATCAAACACTTCATGATTCAATATCTAATGTAAAACCAATAACATCTTAAAAAATATTGACAAATATTTATATCATCTCAAATACACTCCATTGTTATAAACTTAATGTTGACATATGTTATATTTAGTTAATATGGAGTATTTCAATTACACTTATTGACAATATGTAAAATATACACATATTATATAACATCAAATCAGACAAATAGGGTTAATAATTATTAGTATACTCTAATAGATATCTATCATTATTATAAAGCCTTGGAAACATAAAACCGTCATCTACTTAATTTGGTAAAATTGAAATCCATTATTATATTTCATAGTTGCATTCCAAGGGTTTCTTCATCTCTCAAAAACTTTTAGAATCCATTTTGATAATGTCGACCATTGTTCATTGGAAATACTGTCCGTATTTGAGGAAATACGAATTTGTATTAAGTGATTTCACCACGGTACAAAAAGACAATGTCGAGTCGGTTCTCTTGTTCAACAATCTGTGGAAGCATCAAATACATCAAATCGGACTTAGGAAAGAGATACCATGTGAATAGGAAACCAATCTCATTACTGTTTTACGTGAGTTTCTTGAAGAGCAAAACCAGCCGGTTGTCCCATATGTGAATGTGAGGGAATGGTTTTACTACCCAAAACAAAACAAAGTGGTGATAAAGCTTGAAAATGGACAAAACAAGTTGATGACTCCTAAGTCACTTTTGGAATCTGATGATTTGATTATGCTTAGAGAGCTTGATGTGTTGAAGCTTGGTAACGGAAGAAAGCATATTGCACACATGGATCTGGAAAATGAACTGATGAAGAAGGTGAAATGGTTATCGGAATGTGATAACTATGAAAGCGATTTTGATGATGTGCCAGATTTTATAGATTGTGATGATGAACCATCAGGTAATGCAGTTTAACAATGTTTTAAGATTAAGTTTATTATATTCATTTTATTATTATTATTTTTATTGTTTATGATAGTATGTTTGCAGAATTAGTTTAAAAAAATATGAGGATGTTTGATAATATAGTAAATGGTGTATCATATTGGAATGCTATTGTTTTTTTTATATTTTTTATATTTTCAGGTGATGAAGCGATTTAAGTATGTTATGCTTTTTAAGTTTAAATAAGCAGATGGATCACGGATATGAAAGGTGATGTTAGGGTATCTTGTGATAGTTGTTTTGTGATTGGGAATTGATGTTTGATATTGTAAATTATAAACTATAATATGTAGACAATGACCCTTGTTATCTTTTTTATCCAAATATCCGAGAATTTGGATGTGTGTTAATTTAGATGGTATGAAAGTTATAATATTTTCTTTAATAGTCGTGTAACCCGCGTTTATATCCTACTAAACAGTATATTATAGTAAAAAAAAACCGTTGTACAAATTGTATGGTAACAATTAATATAATATTAATAAGTCTTGTAGTATGTTAAACAAATTGCGGATTCATACATTAAACGGAAATACGAGGAAAATGTAGTTTATATTATGAGTAGAGTTATAAATAAAAGACCAAAATACCATAAATAAACGTGGGCCTTTAGTTTACAATCCAATACCAAAAGAAAAACATTAAACATCAATTAATAGGGAACATTATTTTTCACCATCGCCATCATCATATAAAAGAATGCGTGCCTTAGGTATGATAATCTTCAAGAGGATAAATGCTGTCATGTACGTAATAAAAAGGTATTATATTAGGTATGTAACATATTGTTATGTAGAATGTGTTTAAAAACAAAATTATAAATAATAAAACACTAACCATTGGATTGTACGTGGTCATGTATGACAATTTATCTGACGTTGTTAGATGACAATTCTTGTTGACCTTGTGACTTTGGATTTAAGGATGCTTTACCATACATAGGTTGCACACCAATATTTATGCGCTCAATACGGTCCTTGCTAAACACATGCATTACTAATTCATTGTAATATTTGGTATCAAGCACTATGTAATCATCGGTTCTTAACTTAACACGACGAGCAAGCTTAGACCATCCACTTGTAAATCCATGTTTGTTAGTATTTGGTATAACTGTTAAAATGACATACCATGACATTCCATCAACAGTACTTATAACCCATTGGTAATCGTAATTTAATGTACGATAAGTCTTTAGTTGATCATCCCTCAAAGCCTACAAAATTTTTATGGTAAAATAATGAAAATTAACAAAACATATATAATAATGATTTAATAACATAATATAAATATAACAATTATTAATAAAAGGATACTAACCAAATACTTTAAAGTCGGGTCAACAACAAATGAGTCAAAAACCCAGAAATCCCTCCTTGGTTTTTGATGGACGGATATAAAGTTCCATCGTTTTTGGTCCATTGGTATAAATACCAAAAAGTCACCAAATTCAGAGCCTGATTCGCTAATTAAACGATCCCAACCGGATTTGATTATATAATTACCTTCAACTAATTGAACTTCAAGAACCCATTCGTCCCATAGACGTTCAATAAGAACACGATGTACATCAAAGGTAGGCGGATGTAACACCCGTTAATTTCCTTCTTGTTATCCCGGTTCGTTAAATCATTTAATTTTCCTCTCAAGTTGCCATATTCTTTGATTAGGAGGGGCTATTGTGTAAAATTGGATTTTATGTACGAATGATTCTGGTTGAATCATTCAACCGTTCCATTCAACCACCCCATCATTTGTCTTTCCTTGCAGCCATAATTAGAGCATAAAGATTCAATCCAAGGTTAGTCTCATGTGCTCTCTAGTATTTTAAACCATAAACCATCTTTATGCCTCGCGTATTGATCGAAAACTGCTTGTTTTAATCTCACCGGGTGGCTGTCTGTTTGAGCAGTTTTAGGGCTGAGGTGATTGAGGTTTTCACTCCATAATCTTCCTAGGTATGTCTAGTATAACATAATTTAAGATTATGTCTGTTGATGTTCATTTGATTGGTCAACTAGTTGTAGATTGAAAACTAATATTCGGTTGACTAGTTTGTGAATTGTGATATCTAGCGCGTTGGTTTGAGGGAACTAACAACCAATTAGAATGTTATAGTCTCGGTATGATTAATGGACTGTAAGAAATTGATTTTTAAAGGTGATGGGACTTAATTGGTTGTCGGTTACTCAAACGGGTCCCTACAACATGAATTCACGTTTATTGAATAGTTGGTGCTTTGTACTTGCGAGTTATCGACCCATTTGACTCGTGTAGTGGTGTGCGGACTTATTGACTGTGAATTTATCATATTGGGTCCACGGGGCTGAGTTAGATGTCAATGTCCTAAACGACTCTTAAACACGCGTATTAGCGTCACCTAGTACTTCCGGGAGCAAATTGGGAATTCTTTATTCCTGGGAGTGCCTAAGGGTCGTTTTGGTGAATGTGAGGCCTCGGGGGCTGTTGTGATTTAGTTTTATGAGGTCGAGGGTTTAGGTAACTCGAACTATGTTATAAAATCTCGTAGGATAAACAAGCTCATCTCAAAAACGTATTTGTCGTTTTAAGAAACGCTATATTTTAAAAGTTATAAGAGAAAAACACCATCTCATTTAAATTAATTATATTAATTTAATAATAGTAATAAAATAATAATAATAATAATAATAATAACGAATACGTTCTTGGTGTGCACCGAATTCAAAAATAAAAGAATAATAATAATGATGACAACAACAAGAAGACAAAAATAATAATATAAAATACATATCTTTCAAATTGAATGATTGATAACTCAACCGAGAACGAAAAAAAAAGGGATGGCCTACATGTTGAATATTCGTCCATTTATACCTCACCATATGCGTGATTTACTAAATCTTTTAAGTGCCAGTATGTAAATGACATAAGAGGAGATCACCTAATCCAATTAATAGACATCCAAATAATTGGACTGAATTATAGATTGGCCATATAAACGAATTTATCATTCGGCCACTTCCAAACACCCATACTCATTCACTATCAAAGATATTCTAAACATGCTCCTATAATATACTGCATCAAACAAAGTCTCTGTGATACGATTTAAGGAACTTCGGCAAGCCGCAATTTTTTTAGCCGTTCACCACCTTCGCGACATAGAATCTGACTCGAAACAATCGATCAGGCAGAAATCTATAAACCACAAAGGAGACAAGTGAGTTCATGATGCCATTTTTAACTCTTTTTAAGTTTTTGGGCTAGCATGTACACTTAAATGATTTTGCATGAAGAACCGTTTAAATTATTTTGTATAGGCTTATTTATATAGGATAGGCCTTGAAATGATAATATTGAATGATGTATGCATGTGTATGTATATATATTACCGAATGGCCAATATTTGGCGAATGATGTAGTCGTTATCGACTACGGATGTTACGTATGCCTCCTTCGTGTTTGAACGCGTTGATGGAATGTTACGTGTTGGGGTTGTACGGTTTCTCGACCCTGAATGTTATTATTGAATGTTATATATATATATATATATAGGAAAGCATGTATAGAGATGTTTATATATAAGAATGATTACCTAATATTATTGTCGATATGGTTTTCTGCAGGGACTACCGTAGCTTACGGTAGCCACCGTAGCATATTGTGGCTTTTAAGGAATGAAAATCTATTATTATTAAAGATGATATTTATTTAAACTTGAACTCACTCAGCTTAAGCTGACTTTGTGTACATGTTAGTGTGAGTTTCAGGTTATGAGGAGGATGCTTACCACTTGGACCGGTCGGTTGAAGGCATACTTAGTCGGAAGTTTCAATAAAATTAAACATTCTCTCTTAATGTTTATTAAATACATTTCAATTTGATTTTGGGAATTTGTTTTAATAATTTTCCGCTGAACCTATACTCTAAATTTTTATTTTAATGGAACAAGCTGTTTAAGTTTAAGTATTTTTGTAAATATCGTGTATGAGTACCAATTGTGGGACCACCGGGAGTCGGGGTCCTACAAGTTGGTATAAGAGCCATGGTTCGAGGGATCCGAGCATCCCGAATGCTTGGACTCGAACTGTAAGAAAAGAGACCAGTATGCCCACCGCGAGTAGCTGCACGCCAAGAGGTAACTTTAAATTATTTAGTCATTTATTAATACCTAGGCTTCGATCCAAGTGAATAAGTATTGTTATTATGAAATTATTTATTTGATCATTTATATTAAAAGGAGGTATCCTTACTTTGAAATATATATATATATATATATATATATATATATATATATATATATATATATATATATATATTTATATATATCTCAACTAACGTAAGTAAAGTTATGTAGGTTACTATAAGTAAAGTATGGAAAAGAATATATGCTAGCTAAAATTCTAGGGATACGAATAATAAAATAGGTGTATGTGCAAATATGTGTATAATTGCTTAAATACTAACATAAATAAAGTCATGAACGGAAGTAGTTAGGACAAGTAAGGTATTTTGTCTAGTTAACCACAACTGGCCATTGTTGTTAACCAACATCTTACTAATCTTGTACTAAATGGTTCCCGTAGTGTCGTTGTTTATGTCGTTATAGAATAATTGGGTTTAAGAATCATGTTAAAAATATAAATAGATATATATATACACGACGTGTGAATACAGAACATACGTATTTCCAGGCTTAGACCTTAATTATAATCGTATAAATAAACCATGGGAATACTTCCCAATACATCGAATACAACAAAATATATGTAAAAAAAAATTATACGATAAAAGAATCAATAGTAGGACAACAGGATGCTGCCTATAATATCTAGCCTTATCTAAAGTATTTTGACTGTTATCAAAGATTTCAAACACTTTACGGAAAAGGTGACTGATTACTTTGACGTTTTCTGCCACTAAAGGTTTAGCACGTGTTACAGTAAGACTATCATTGCAAATTAATTGTTAGATAGCAGAAATTTCAGACCTACAACAGTAACCCTATCACTTCTATGTCGACCACAGTAAGAAAACTGTTCTCAAAGAGTATCGTAGAAGCTTTACTCAATCATAATGAGCAAACCTAGAAATCTCTATATAAGCAACTCACTACTTAAGCTACTTCAAACCAACCAAATTCCTAACATAGTTCATACCCAAAACAATCTATATTCAATAAGATGGCAAGTCGTCAGCCCTCTACTCAATCAACTGTTGAATCCTCAAACGCAGCAGGGATACGTGCACAGACCGAAGACCACCCATTCCTTCAGTTTAAGGATTTTCATGCCTACATAAGATATCAAGTCCTCAAAGAAATAAATGTCAAAACTATTAATAGTATTGACTGGAAGCAAATACGAACGATCGACCCACATAATCGATTGGCAAGTTTGCTACCAATGGATACACCATGGCGTCGAAGAAGATTCTTCGATATCCTAGAACCTTCATACAATGAACTCGTATATGAATTCTGGTCCACATTTTATTTTGCACCTAACAAAAATCTTACTAGTCCATCTATGCACTTCAGACTCGGGGACAGGAAGTTCAGATGTCACTAACCGAATTCACTTTACACTTGGGTATTTATTCTGCGGATGAGGTTAACTCATCTATATATTCAGAAGCTCTAACCGACATTCCCACTCATATACATGATTATTGGAACATGTATTCAACAAAAGAATGGGGTTCAAATAATTACTCTACTTCTTATATTGATCCTTTGTATCAATATATGCACCTTGTTATTGCTAACACGATCAGAGAGCGTACGACTAACTTACAAAGGGTTAGTTCAACCGACCTCTTTCTTCTCACAGTATATTCAAGTCAGTTCCATGTAATATTGTTTATTTTCTTGCTATGAACTTTGAGCAATATAAACAAAATCGATATCCGAAAAACCTCTTTGGAGGATCATACATAGCCAGGCTAGCCAAATCCTTAGATATTTTAACCGATCAGGTTATCCAAGTATTATCTCCACCAAGACAACTTGGATATGTAGGTGTTGAAGATATCAAGATAATTCCTGATTTCTTACAACCTGAGATTGCCCCACTTTTCTTAGAAAGTATCACACCTCAAAAATTGCAACAGGAATTGATGCAGTTTCCTCCATCATCATTTTACTGACATGATTTACGGTCACAGTTACCATCTGCGATTGAACATGTTTCAATCAACACACCTCAGACACACCATGATCCACCACAAACATCTAGCTTCTACCAGTCGCTTTCACCCTTATTGTCCGAGCCAGGAATAATATCACCATTCTTTTTCGATGAGAACATGTTAATTCAAGACATGCAACGACAGACCAACCTCTGTCACCTTTATGGCAACAACAAAATCCTTCACAACCGATAGATCATCAAGAACAACCACAACCATCCAACGAAGAAGCAGGACCAAATACGGTACCTTCGGTAAACCCGCCTCCAGACCAAACGAGGGTAGACAGAGCCAGAACAGTGGAACAGGTAAGGAGGATAGCCTTGCAAATTGAATGGCTAAAACAAAGGAATAGGTGGCAGGAAGAAATGTTAAGGCGGATAGCTGATACTATTTCCATACATATCACTTCACCACCTCCACCTATTGAAATTGAATCTGGGTCTGAATCTGACCCTGATTCTGATAAAGACTAAGTTATATGCAGACACTGGTCTTTTACCGACAGACCTTAAAGAACTGGAATGCATTCATTTGATTTCAATTTCCTCTGTTGTTTACAATTTGCAAAACCAAGGTTGCCTCCAGAACTTAGGGAGAGAATTTTTCTCTTAAGCAATGAGGTGAGGAAAAAGTGGTGCCAAAAGGAGCAAAGGCCACAATTCTGTGGAATTTCTAAAGTGCTATGAAAAGGAGAGAAAAAAGATGCGAACGATGTATGGGATGTGGGTACTGGTCTCACTAGGAAATGTGTAGAAAGAGTCAAACTCAATCCCAGTATGAGTATACTGAACTGATAAGGATGGGCGCTATTAGGTATAAAACCGAACGGTCCATTAGAATCGGGAGTCATGTTCACCACATGATTGAGGAAGAATTGACCCACATCTTGAACAAAACAGGTCTTAACGATCTGACCTTAAAAGAGTCACTCGGTTTGTAAAAGGGGGAAATTGGCCGTCCCCTGGAATCGAACCTGGGTCTAGGCCAAATCCCATCCTCTTTCGCGCACTAGCCAACCATTGGGCTAAGTGCCTAGTGTTGTTATATAATTTCTTTCAATAATTATAAGTACATATGTGTTTATATATAACAAATCATATCAAATAAGAAGTTTTATGTTTCTTATACAAAAACATCCGGAAGTTCGAAAGATATTAATTTAAAGGTACATGAGCGGAAAAATCTAGGAAATGCTAAAAATGGTTATAAGTACGAACTCTGAGGGAGTCGAGAAAAATAAATGGTAGGAAGAAACCTACCAGAAAGTCGAAAAAAAAGGAAATATGAAATGAAAGTAATTCCGATCATAGTGTCATTAAGTAAATGTCAAAGAATAAGCAAGAGAATTACCATATTGCCAATATATATATATATATATATATATATATATATATATATATATATATATATCTCAATACAGAAATTGCCCGATGAGCTTGTTGGGATCCATCCTACTTTTCACGTGTCTCATGTGAGGAAATGTTTGGCAGACAGGGAGGCCCATGTGCCTCTGGGTGATATAGAGCTCGATAGTAAGTTGAACTACATTGAGGAACCTATCACTATTTTTGAGCGTTAGGAAAAGCGTTTGAGGAATAAGGCGGTTAGGTAGGTTAAGGTGCAATGGAAGCATCGTAAGGATTTCGAGGCTACTTGGGAGTCCGAAGATGAGATGATAAAACTCTATCCGCAGTTATTTCTGTCACCTCGGGATTCGGGGACGAATCCCATTGTAAGGGGGATAGACTTGTAATACCCGTTAATTTCCTTCTTGTTATCCCGGTTCGTTAAATCATTTAATTTTCCTCTCAAGTTGCCATATTCTTTGATTAGGTGGGGCTATTGTGTAAAATTGGATTTTATGTACGAATGATTCTGGTTGGATCATTCAACCATCCCATCATTTGTCTTTCCTTGCAGCCATAATTAGAGCATAAAGATTCAATTCAAGGTTAGTCTCATGTGCTCTCTAGTATTTTAAACCATAAACCATCTTTATGCCTCGCGTATTGATCGAAAACTGCTTGTTTTAATCTCACCGGGTGGCTGTCTGTTTGAGCAGTTTCAGGGCTGAGGTGATTGAGGTTTTCACTCCATAATCTTCCTAGGTATGTCTAGTATAACATACTTTAAGATTATGTCTGTTGATGTTCATTTGATTGGTCAACTAGTTGTAGATTGAAAACTAATATTCGGTTGACTAGTTTGTGAATTGTGATATCTAGCGCGTTGGTTTGAGGGAACTAACAACCAATTCGAATGTTATAGTCTCGGTATGATTAATGGACTGTAAGAAATTGATTTTTAAAGGTGATGGGACTTAATTGGTTGTCGGTTACTCAAACGGGTCGGTACAACGTGAATTCACGTTTATTGAATAATTGGTGCTGTGTACTTGCGAGTTACCGACCCTTTTGACTCGTGTAGTGGTGTGCGGACTTATTGACTGTGAATTTATCATATTGGGTCCACGGGGCTGAGTTAGATGTCAATGTCCTAAACGACTCTTAAACACGCGTATTAGCGTCACCTAGTACTTCCGGGAGCAAATTGGGAATTCTTTATTCCTGGGAGTGCCTAAGGGTCGTTTTGGTGAATGTGAGGCCTCGGGGGCTGTTGTGATTTAGTTTTATGAGGTCGAGGGTTTAGGTAACTCGAACTATGTTATAACATCTCGTAGGATAAACGAGCTCATCTCAAAAACGTATTTGTCGTTTTAAGAAACGCTATATTTTAAAAGTTATAAGAGAAAAACACCATCTCATTTAAATTAATTATATTAATTTAATAATAGTAATAAAATAATAATAATAATAACGAATACGTTCTTGGTGTGCACCGAATTCAAAAAGAAAAAAATAATAATAATGATGACAACAACAAGAAGACAAAAATAATAATATAAAATACATATCTTTCAAATTGAATGATTGATAATTCAACCGAGAACGAAAAAAAAAGGGATTGCCTACATGTTGAATTATTCGTCCATTTATACCTCACCATATGCGTGATTTACTGAATCATTTAAGTGCCAGTATGTAAATGACATAAGAGGAGATCACCTAATCCAATTAATAGACATCCAAATAATTGGACTGAATTATAGATTGGCCATATAAACGAATTTATCATTCGGCCACTTCCAATCACCCATACTAATTCACTATCAAAGATATTCTAAACATGCTCCTATAATATATTGCATCAAACAAAGTCTCTGTGATACGATTTAAGGAACTTCGGCAAGCCACAATTCGTTTAGCCGTTCACCACCTTCGCGACATAGAATCTGACTCGAAACAATCGATCAGGCAGAAATCTATAAACCACAAAGGAGACAAGTGAGTTCATGATGCCCTTTTTAAATCTTTTTAAGTTTTTGGGCTAGCATGTACACTTAAATGATTTTGCATGAAGAACCGTTTAAATTATTTTGCATAGGCTTATTTATATAGGATAGGCCTTGAAGTGATAATATTGAATGATGTATGGATGTGTATGTATATATATTATTGAATGGCCAATATTTGGCGAATGATGTAGACGTTATCGACTACGGATGTTACGTATGCCTACTTCGTGTTTGCACGCGTTGATGGAATGTTACGTGTTGGGGTTGTACGTTTTCTCGGCCCTGAATGTTATTATTGAATGTTATATATATATATATATATATATATTTATATATAGGAAAGCATGTATAGAGATGTTTATATATAAGAATGATTACCTAATATTATTGCCGATATGGTTTTCTGCAGGGACTACCGTAGCTTACGGTAGCCACCATAGCATATTGTGGCTTTTGAGGAATGAAAATCTATTATTATTATTAAAGATGATATTTATTTAAACTTGAACTCACTCATCTTAAGCTGACTTTGTATATATGTTAGTGTGAGTTTCAGGTTAAGAGGAGGATGCTTACCTCTTGGACGTGCTCGAGACTACTCGGTCGGTTGAAGGCATACTTAGTCGGAAGTTTCAATAAAATTAAAAATTCTCTCTTAATGTTTTATTAAATACATTTCAATTTGATTTTGGGAATTTGTTTTAATAATTTTCCGCTAAACCTATACTCTGAATTATTATTTTAATGGAACGAGCTGTTTAAGTTTAAGTATTTTTGTAAATATCGTGTATGAGTACCAATTGTGGGACCCCCGGGAGTCAGGGTCTTACAGCAGAAATATATGGACACATGCGTTATTGGGTAAGGCCTATTAGTTAAAACAAATCAAACAGAATTAATCGATTCTTCGAATAATATTATTGTTGTATAAAATTAACTATAATAGTATTGGTATTAATCGATATTTATACAAATGAAGTTTCATCAAAGATGTTTCGATTACCTTTGCTTGTAAAGAAGAATCATAACATATATAAAACCCCGGATAATCAATCTACAAAAAAGTTATAAATGTTACATGTTAAATGAATAAAAAGTCCCAAGTTGAAATCTCATTCACAATACCTATAGGATTGAATAACAATCATATAGGTATTTAACATACTAAATCACATTCAAAAAGTAGTAATGACCAAAAAATAAAAATAGTTCATAGACTACATGAATAACATTGATGTACCTTCTAACAATTCAAGAGTACATTCTGAATCCTGTCATAGTAGTATGATAATTTATAGACTTCAACATATTATTGCTTTAATTTGATTTTAGGTATAAAAGGAAAATATCACTAATTAAGCCACACTCTCAGGCTCGGAATATAATAACATGTGCATATTATTTGGGCTAATTTATAGGATTACTTATTTGTTTGAACAACTGGATAATACTAAAAGTCTGAATTAAAGGGAATTTATATAGAACTTTTATTTTATATAATTTTCTAAAATAATGTATTATAGAGTAAAAATGTGTGGTGTATCATTAATTTTTAAAAACTAATGCTAACAGGTTATAAAACTATTCGGTAGTATATATAAACATATATATTTTAAAATACACACATGTAGGGGATAATTAGTGTAATTGTATACTAAAATATAAAGATACATTACACAATTGTTATAACATTTATTTTCTAACCATAAGAACTGGTGTGAAGGTTGATAAAAACTTCAAATAGTTGGAAATAACAACATGTCATATAGTCAACTGTATGTTACTAACATTTCTAGTTGAATAATAGGAACACAAATAATTAAATACATTAATGGTAGAAAATATAATGAGTCATGAAAAACGTATTGAAAATTTTTTTATTAAATCATTTGATGTTACAGTTACACTTAACCACCATTTGAGTTAAAACAAATAGTAAATACAAATAAGATAAAGCTTCAATAAACACACATAATTAAATTGTAAATTCAACATTCAAACCTTAAATTCCAAAGATTAAATGAACAACCAAAAGTAAACATATTAGTTCTTAGTCATTACATTAACATGAATAACCAAACTCAAAAACATCCAAAACATAAAGGCTTCAAACTGCAAAAAACAGATGCTTTAGAATTCTACCCGGAAATGTTATGATTGATAATTAAATTTCATAAAGTATCAACGAACGCGTGTTTCGGTTGTACTCGAAAACACAACGTCGGCCAATTGGAATACGATTAGCACCCTAAACTGTTCCCAATCTTGAACCCGGTAGCGGTCTTTAAGTCCATTTTTTTCGATGTGTATCTCAGTTAAAACATCTGATCCAGAGGGATTTATGAGAATGAATTTTTGTTCAACATCCAATCCGTTCTCACGTGCAAATTCAACGGGCAAACGCTAACAATAAAAGTTTGGAACGTGTTAAAAACATTTCAGATTAACATAATATAAGGTGGAAAAAAACATGTATAATAAGTAAATGTTAAGCAAACCAATAACTTACCCATCTCTTGCTAACAACAACATCTACAAAGTTGTTTGCCTCGTAATCAAATTCATCGCTGAAATGTCTTCAACCATGTCATCACTAACTTCCAACTCCTCATCACCCACTGAAGGTTAAATGAAATAAAGAATTAGAAACACACATTTTGTAAAAATGGTTTTACAAAATTTAAAACAGCAAAGGATAGAGTATCAAATCGTCGATAATGTCTACGGGTTGAATTTCTTGATCACTATCATCTTCAATAGGAAATGGGAAAATGCCAATTTGTGCATTCACATGAGGACCATAATACCAAAAAAGAATTAAACTCAATGCGTTCAATGCCATAGACGTCAAACACATACATTCTGTAGGTCGTATCCCGAATATGTTAGAAGACAACATGCTCACTGGCCGCTAGATTAACATAAAATGCAACCTCCTACCACACACCACAAAGTGCAAAAGTAGAATAACCGGTGTTCACCATACGAATCCGTATATCCCATGACGGACCGCCAGCGATATAAATATGAAGACTTATGCCATCAGCCGCGTTTCCAAAGTAGCAAGTAACCTGATCGTCTCTCAACGGCTAATACATGTTGAAAATCATAATAAAAAAATTAAATACATAAAACTAACACATAAGAAATTGAAAACATATTAACAACTACGAGGCTAATAAGTAAAAACCAAAAACACATACAAGGTACGTTAGAGTCGGGTATTTAACCGATGCTTCCAAATGATTTTCGCTATAATTTGGCTCATACGAAAGAAACACAAACTTCCATTCATGTAAATTATCCGGAACAAACACAAAATCATCACCTGCCATAATATTATGTCGCCAAACAAATTGAGTCCATCCCAGAGTTAAAACATATTTATCGTCGATATACTCAATACGTATGAGATGACCGTTATCATTTGAACGATAAAGATAAAAATACCGATCCTCTGGTTCACCTTGAAATAAATGTTCACAAACAGAGGGAGGAAGAACCTGAAATTCAAATAACAAAAACATGTAAATGGAATACTCGTTTAGAAAATTTAAAGTATTCAATAAAATGTATATGTATGATTTCAAGGTTATACCATATGTGTAACCGCTGGATCATAACATTTGAGCACGGTACGGATGTCCATTATCACTGTCTGGTCATGAAATCATTATGAATAAGTTTAATAACTTTGAATAACATAATTTACGAGCATATAAGGAAGCATACAGTATACAACAAACTTATATTCACGGTTTATAGTACCTAACAAACTACCAGTAGGTTTTATTGAAGTAAATGGTTAATGAAATATCATAAATAGTTTATAATCTCCAAAATTGAATGTGTTTACTCAAAATAATAGCAATAACACCAATAGTTTCAAAAACATTCGTGTAACATCCTACTTTTGGTTATAATAATAAAATAAATTTCGTTTATTTTATATTGTGTCGTTTATCGGTTTAGATAATAAACTGTACACGGTTGGGCTTGGACTTTAAAAAGATATAATAAAAGATGGAATGGTAGGTCCGTGGGCTTAAGGGAGTATAAATACCCTTAAACCCTAATCCTTTCCATTTTATCAATCTCTACACCATAGCCTACACCGTCAAAAACACACACAAACCCGAACCAAGATCCGAAGGCGAAAACCCGAGCTTGTTGGTGCTGGAACGTCGTGATGGACCAAAACAACATCAAGGACCAGCTCGTGTTCGTAGTTCGACTCGTTTAAGGTACGTTTATGATTAGAAATCGTTCGTTTAGGTTCGGATTGGGTTGGGAAATCACATATCTATTTTAGTATGTTGAAAACGGATCCAACACAACAAATATTACTGAAATCCATCAACGATTGATAGGTTAATTGATAGCCTAAAAGAACCTGTAGCATATATGCCTAAATCTCACCCTACAAACATGAATATTTGGACGAACAAAGGGTTAGGGTTTGTAGGCGCTGTAATTCCGAATCCGTTGATACCTAAATCGTGATATTTGGTTAAGAAACGAGGGTTTAATTGCAGATCTAATATCTGTTGACTATTTGCTGTTCTTGGTGATTTTGACTTTGACCTCTGAGTCAAACTTTGGATAAGATGATGCAATTCATTATGATTGGATAACGAATTAGTTCACCATTCGTTAAGTTCTGATAACGAATCAGGTGATTCGTTATTCTCTCATTCGTGATGTTCAAATAACGAACTAAGCTGTGTTCTGATGACGAATTAGGTAACGAATCAGGTGATTCGTTACTCACCAATTCGCTAAGTTCCAATAACGAATTAGACCATGAATCAAGTCATGATTTATTATTGAATCAGATGATGATCAGATAGTGAATCAATCGACGAACCAGATCAAAAGATAACGAATTAGGCTTAATTCGTTATAGAGAATGAGTTAGAGAATTAGAAAATAATTTAAAATCCTAATGGAAAATGTGTTAACCCCAACCAGGGGCTCTGCCCCTTGGACCCCGCTAGGGGCTGCCGCCCCTAAAACCCCGCTGCCAGGGGCGCTGCCCCCGGACCCCCGTTCGTTGTGGGTCATATAGAGATAGAAATACGATATGAGTAGTAATAGTTAATTAATACATGTAAATATTATACAGTTATCCGTGCACAGCTCAAGAAGGGAATAACCAAGAACGGTGAATGTAACCGCATTCAGGTGAGTTTCTAGTCCCATTTCTTTGTTATGTTTTCGGGGCTGTGTGCATACTCGATGTGATAGTTAATAAACATACCTTAAATGGTAAGTGTATGCCATGTATGATTTATATGTTAATTATGTATATCTTCAATGTGATCGAAAGCTTGTCGGTACGTGAACGATCTTCGGATATTGTACGTATTGACAAGGGAGGTATGTATATGATAGATGGATGTGTATGATAGATATATGTATGAATGTGTATGAGAGAGTAAAGAATGTTATGTATGTTACGAGTACGTAAAGACAGAATGTACAAAGATGAAGAAGTAAGGGATCAGACCCTAATAATATCTGAGATAGAGAAGAAAGGGATCAGACCCTAATAATATCTTAGATAGAGAAGTAAAGAGAGATCAGACCCAAATAATATCTGAGATAGACAAGAAAGGGATCAGACCCTAATAATATCTGAGATAGACAAAGGAAAGAGGGATCAGGCCCTAATAATATCTGAGATAGAAAAAGAAGGGATCAGACCCTAATAATATCTAAGATAGAATGGACAGTAAATATATAGTATGAAAGTAATAAAGTATGTATGTATGTATGTATGTATGAAGTTATGTAATGAAAGTAAAATAGTAACGTAATTATTATGTGTCTTCGGATGCATAATGGAAGGTAAGTGTACGTATTGTATGTTACGTGATTAACTAGAACTCACTCAGCGTAGCTGACTTTTAATATGCACGCAGGTGAGTAGAATGAGGCAGCTGGCTTGAGCGGGGACACATGGCGGTAGAATAAAGAAGCTGGCATCTGAAGATCTATTTGTTATGTTTTGAACTAAAAGACATGTTTAAGTTATGTTTTAAAGACAATATGAGGAATGTTTGTAATGACTGTTGATGTTTTATATTATTCCGCGAAAGTTTTAATTAACTATGATATTTAGAACTGTGTTTATGAGTAAATCCAAAACCAAAGTAGGGCTACCGGTAACGGGGTCTTACAATTCGCGTTGGTAAAGTTGAGTTTTAAACCTATAAAATCTGTTGGTTTAATTTTCAACAAATGTAAAGATAATTGGATGATCAGTTTCATAACTTACGGTGACATAAAATATTGCAAGATCCGGGATTGCAGATTATTATAACATAACAACAGTACAATCATGAAGATCTAACCTGATAAACGTTGTCGGTCGATAAGAGGAAGATGAAGGGTTTGGTTAACTTCTGCTGAATGATGAGGATACAAAATGTATGTATTAAGTATGTTAATATTATATTAATATTATTGTCGATTCTTTTGGGCAAAAGATTTTGATAACTGTATTAAATATTGTATTGACCAATTATAATGTAACTAAAAAATTAAAATTGATATATTTAAATATGGTCTAGATCTGAAATTGATATCTTTATATATGACGGAAATTTTTTATTTGATATGTTTAAATAAATCTGTAATACAAAAATTATTTATAGATGGTGTATGATGTAACTAATTGGTTCAAAGATATCACAGTATAATGTAATACAGAAAAGTATTATTAATAATTAGTTTATATGTAATTAACCTATATGATAATACTTATATTTTGATATGGAAAATTAAACCTATCAAATATTGATGTCTATCCTTGATACAAACTAAATACAAACTACATATGATCTAAAGTAATTATGTTTGTTTTTTTTAATAATACGTTTAGTAAATTTAGAATTACTAAATGTGATAAGTTAAGTATGTTTTTTATTAATAATACGTTTACTAAATTTTAATAATAGGTATACTAAACTTCAAAATTATTAAATACATTAGTGGAAACAAGTTTTTATTAGATGTCAATCAAGAAACATTGTTATGTGAAAAAGTAGTATACGTATATCTAATTGATAAGTCAAAAGAATAGAAAACAAAATGAATTCAACAATTTAAGATCACTAAAAGCCAACATTTTAAATACATTAGTGACAACAACTATATATATCAGACCATAAAACATTATGTATGTTTTTTATTAATAATACGTTTACTAAATGTTTAAATACTAAATGTGATAAGTTATCATAGAATAAAAATATAAAAAGTATAAAAAAAAGAAAAAAGAAATTAATTCAACAATTAATATCAATCACATCACATGTTACCATTACCAATGTAAGAAGTATATAAATTGAAATGATTAAAGTTGTCATACAAATCTTACATGAACTATATAGTTGATATCTAAATCAATAACAATAAGTATAGTCAACTATGTAAATATAATATAAACATATGAAATGCATGATAAACATTAAAAACCAAGGGCACAACATTATATTAAAATCTTAAACACAAAATAAATAGTACCAAACCAAAGTCACCATTCAAAATTCAAAACAAGTGACCAATACAAACCAAAAATGTCAACACAAAATACCATAGTAAATAAAATCATTAAAATTGAAACATAAATAAAATTAAAGAGAATTGCAAAATAGTCTTGAGAATTCCACGGTACTAATTGTTGGGCATCACAATGGTAACCACTTCATCAGCATTGGTATTTTTTTTGCTTCTTCACCACTCTTTGATTTGGTTGACGACATGCCCGTCTCGGCCTCAATATATAATCTTCATCCAACTTCCATTTGAGCTTTAAATCAATGACATGAGGACAATCATCATTTTCGTGAAATGAGGAAACACGGTCATGAATAGGAGTGACATGTTCAGACGAATGAGTATATGAAACCTACAAATACAGCATGGAAACATATTTTCAGTTTACGTAGTTTTTATAAAATTAAATTTAACATCCATTACATAAAACGATTATAATTTAAAGTACACACACAAATAATCAAACCTTGTCGTTGGGTGTGTCGGTAGAGTTCAGGCCAGAAAGTGAACCAACTGTTAAAGATGGTTGTTCACTAGGCTGACCACCAATATAAACCGTGTAAATAACAAAACACAACTAAACATATATAAAAAATGTGTATGTAACGTGTAATAGATTGCAACACAAATAAACATAAATCTTACCTCACCAACTGAAAGCTTAGTCTCAAGCTCAGAAATAACATCGTGGTCATCAGTTAGCTTCGAGACACCAAACACATCATACGAATTCTTAATGTTGTAGTCAGTAACACCAATAACGAAAGCAAACTTATTTTCTAAGATAACGTTCATATCATCAGGTAAAGGTTGTATGACATCAAGCTGCATTTATAAGAATCAAAAAGCATTGTATATAAATAACTTAAGGCTTTGGTATAGCTAAATATGTAATGTTAGGAAATAATTAAAACTGACATATTTATGTGTAAAAGTTAACTGTTTAAAAAGAAAACAAATAAATACATTCTTATAATACTCAAGGTATTATTAACACTCAACCATTAATTGATAAGTAAAAAATACACGGGCAAAAATATATACTATGAAGTATGAAAATGTTTAATTATTGAAGTTGAATATGTTACCTCAACATCACCACTAACAACTTCTTTGGCCGTCTTATTGAACAACTGCTTCGCATCACGGTCAAACAAGGTCAAAGAAACAACACCGGTTGTATCTTGAACAAGTACTGGAATACAAAACCTGAACAAATCAACATGTTGTCAATACTTAATTGCGAAAAATACATAAAACAAACCATTAAGTATTTAGTCAAACACGGTACGATATTAGAAATATAATATAAAATTACCTTGGTCCAGCGGTTACCCCTTGAGAATTACAATCTGCAATCTTACATATATACACCTTAACACCATCAACAAATGAGGAAGAAACCTTACGCCCACACCGTTTGCAACCAACATAATACCAATCTTTGTTGCTTACAATTGTCTTCACAGTACCAAGTATAATTACGCTTTTGGCCTAAAAAAACATACAATAAAGAAAGTTAACATGATATCATAATTAATTTGATCTAATCTTCGAAATACTCATAGTTACCTCGCTAATTGTACAAAGATCACTTATAGAATAGAACGGTGCTTTCCTCAGAAACTCATCTTTCACAGTCAACAACATCGACGAACCAACTGGTTTCTTTACTTCCACATAAACTTGACCAGAAACTTCCAACAACCTTATGTATACAAACAGGTAGTCACAATATCATCAAAAAAGTCAAGGAAATAATGTAGTGATATAATTTTAGTTATGTAGTAGTAAATTTTTACCTTCTCTTGTATTCCACCACCTCATATAAGTAATCATTAATCAGTAACCGTGACACAACGTTACCATAAGAGTTGTTGACATAAACATTCTCTGAAAATAAACATTTATATGTATTAAATTATATTGAAAACCATCAAAGAATATTAAAACAATACTACACGCTTTAAGGATTTTAATAATACCTCCATAGTACTTGACTCGTGCAAATTGGAGAACAATAATAAGATATTCCTCATTAGGGTTTTCGACAACATATTTGGTAAGCTGCTTAAGGTAGTCATCCCACAAAGTGAGATAGATAGTATTACCACTGCATCAAAAAGTAGTAAATTAACACAGCTACACATATATATAATAACAAAATACAATAAATAAATATAATAATTATACCTCAAATCACAAAATTCTATTGTTCTTTGGTTTTGATGTTGAGCTTCCCTTAAGAATGAGTTCTTATTATTAAAAAACTTGGTAACATGTCCGATGACATCTAGAAATAAAATATATAAAGAATTATACATATAATGAGGGTTATTATGTTTAAATTTAATCACAAAATGTGTAATAATCATAATGAGGTGGTAAAAAATAAATACAAATAACCTATAGCTCCGTTTTGTGGAAAGTTTTTGGCTTTTATGTCATCAAAAGTAACAAATTTCAGCCCATACAAGTGGCCTTCAAATTCATAGGAATTTGAGAGATGTGTCTCGGCTGTGAAACAAAGTTTGTGTGGACAATCGATGTATTGTAAGTAGACATATTTGCACCGAGCGAGGCCTTCCGAACAATCAAAGATTTATTCTCTGCAAGCCAAACATCATGTTTGGGAATGCAAGGCTTTCTCACATAGGCTTGCATTCTGTTGCCCTGCCACATAATTATTAAGATTAGTAAATAGTTGTATGAATAATATAGTAAATTAATGAATGTGTTAACAATATCATCTCGTCTTGAACAATCATTTCGATGGACCAATCTTGCCCGGGCTTTGAGTTGTCCTTCAGCCGCCAAAGTTTCAAAATACGGACATTTAGGATACACTCACTGTTAAGAACATCGAGTTGGTTTAACATGGTGATATTTGTTGGATCCATCTTGCTACAAAATTTAACAAAAACACAAAAAAATTTAAATTAAATAACAATAACACTTTTAAGCCTCAAAAATGAAATATGAAAATGGAAGATATATAGACAACAAAAACTAAAAACCTTGGCACAAAGCTACTCGATTTTACTAAAAAGGCTTTGATGGTGTAAGAATTAGCCTATCAAATGTACGTATTTATAGGAAATGAATTAGGGTAGAGAAAATTATAGAAGGAAGGTATTTATGTAATTGATTATAAACATAAATTTAGGAAATTTCAAAAATTTTAAAAAAAAATTCTAGTAAGAATGAATAGAACTAATATCGTAATTAATGGATTTTTAAATAATATGCAATGTTGTTTAATTATATTCGTAATTAAATCAGTGGGTCAATGGGTCAACTAACGTAAATTGTTATTGTTAAAAAATAATAAGTCAATGGATTTGTATTTTAATTCTTAAAAGTAAATGAGTGTAATTAAATCAGTGGGTCAATGGGTCAATGGGTCAACTAACGTAATTATAGTAAAACTTAATGATTCTTAATTAAATAAAATTTACATTCAAATTTAGACCATAATTTAGTTAATAATTAATTCAAATAGAAAGGAGGGAATATCAAATTTAAAATTTTACAAATCCGTAATTAAACCTTTCTTTAATACATTGGGTCATCGTTTCCTAATCTCCTCAATTTCCTTATGAATTTGAAAAATTTAATTTAAATAGTATAATATTTGAACACAATTATAATATTTTATATCTGTATCTCTATATTATATATATATATATATATATATATATATATATATATATTCTCCGTAATCTATATATTAAATACGTAAAAAATTAATTAAATTAATTATTATATACTATATATAAAATTAACACATGTGGTGAATGAAATCAACCAAAAATAACAAAGGTGGTGAATGAAATCAACCAAAAATAATAAAATTTTCAAAAAGAAATTAATTTAAATAGGAAGAAGGGAATATCAAATTTAAAATTTTACAACTCCGTAATTAAATCTTTCCTTAATACATTGGGTCATCCTTTCCTAATCTCCTTAATTTCCTTACGAATTTGAAAATTTTAATTTAAATAATGTTGTGTCATTTCCTAATTTCCTTACGAATTTGAAAATTAAATTTAAATAATATAATATTTGAACAGAATTATAATATTTTATATCGGTATCTCTATATTATATAAATATAAATATATATATATATATATATATATATATATTCACTGTAATCTCTATATTAAATACGTAATAATTAATTATATTATTTATTATATATTATATATAAAATTAACACAGGTGGTGAATGAAATCAACCAAAAAATAACAAATGTGGTGAATGAAATCAACCAAAAATAATAAAATTTTCAAAAACAAATTTTTAATATTTCGAATTCAAACTATAGCTACGATTTTAAAATATTACATTAAATTGAATATTTTGTCTTGTTATTTAATTAATATAAATTTACACTTTTATTTAAGTATTCAAAATGAAAAATTAAAGATTAAAGGAAAGATGAAAGATAATAATTTAATAGCATTGATGAATCTTAATTTAATATATTATTGTTTTATTTTATTAACTTGAAAATTAGAGAATGCATTGATATAAATAGAAAGTATGAGAATCAACCAATAGGAATGAGATATATGGACTTAAAGCTTATTGCTTTAATAGTATAGTTAGATTTATTTATTTTTACTTTTTGATCCGCTTTTAGTAAAAGGAGTCTGGGAATTATATTATGAGAAAGAAGCCAGCCTGCTTCCAAAATCGGAATTTAGGTTTTGAACTTCTTCCAGATAATAGCTTCATTTGTAGGTAGCTTATTTTTTAATTCACTTCTAACCGCCTTTCTATTCGACAGAAAATTTGGTTTTGCTTATATAAATATATAAATGGACTCTGTTACATTTAAACAAAAAACGTGTTATAAAGTTAAGGTACACAACATTAATATTCCATTTTCACTTCTGAAAAAATAGAAATACACCATAAAAATTAAGAGCTTTAGCAATTTATATATTGTGAGAAATCGTACCTGCAACAGATAGAATAAATTTACTTAATTTTGATCGTAATAAGTAAATAAAAAACAATTTTATATACGAAATCCATTCAGTTCCTAAAAAACTCTCAATGTGATTTGAGACAGAACTTGTTTAGACTAAAACGAGAATGATAAAGGTTATACTATAAAGATTGTTAACTCGGGCAACACAACCAACACTATATGTTGAAAGTGGAAAAATCTTTGTTGTTTTATACTGGCCTTGTGAACACTATTAATAGATAATAAAAGTGAATAAAATACAAATTTGTATAAAATTTGTGTAATCACATTTGTTAAGTCAATACTCTATAATAACAGTTGCATATAAATGGATTCATAAAATAACTGTTTAATTCTAAGACGAACTCTAACTCGAGCTTGAAAACTACTTACAAGCTGAGCTATCTTTAGGATCCAGGGTTTCCTCATGTCTTCTGAATTTGTGATTGATAAAATTAATGTGGGCTTGGTCAACCTTTAAATGTGGCAAGATTAGGGTTGGCAGTGAACCCCGAACTCAATCGGAAAACCTGAAATCCGATATAATTGGGATGGCTAATACCCGACTTCTTAGGGTTTAGGATTAGTTTTGAAAAGTGTTTGAGATTTATAATATACCCGAATAATCAATAACATTGTCCCATCTATCCGGTGTACCTGACATAACTATATATAGTATATTCAAAATATATTATAAATCAATTATTTTTTAACTATATGAAATTTAAATATTTGAATGTGGTGGATTAGATAAGCATTTTCGGTATCTGTACATGTTAAGTAGCGCGGGAACGGGTACAGGATCAGGAAACGGGGACGCTACGGGTACGGGAAATGGCAAAAATCAAAAATTCAAGATACGGTTACGGCAAGGGTACGCCAAAAATATTCATAACCTAATCTAACACTTTTTTTAATTTTTATGTAAAAGTTAACAAGTTTTAGGGACTAAACGCAAACAAATGAAAAATCAAGGATTAAATGTTAAACGTGAAATTATTTAACCCTAACAACATCCTCCTTTCTTTCTTCTTCTTCTTGAATGGATTTCCGGTAGAAACCATATCACCGGTGCCAGAATTCTTCAATTTTTTCCTTTGACCTTTCAAAGGAAACGTTTCTAAAACTTTGATCAAGCCGTATGTATTACGGCCCGTCCCCGATTTTCAGAAGCGGACGTGAAACGTTTCTCCGGCGTATCCGTCCCCACGACAGGGACTCATCCATGCTTGTTGTTTCCATGCATCAGAGGTACCGATACCAATCGGTACCAAGTTTTTAGTTTTTGGTATCGGTTCGGTACAGTATCGGTATTTCCCGAATTTTACACGAAATACCGGTACCGAACCGAAGATTTTGATACCACTACCAATTATTTCCGATTTTCGGGTTCGGTACCGGTAACATCCCGGTCTCATCCCTAACATGAATTCAGTGAAATACGAATATATCAATGATTTTATACTTTGAATTTTCGTTTCCTTGGTTAACAAATTCTAACATAACTATCTAATTGTATTATTATAGTTTAGTTAAGATAGGATGTTTGATTTCTTATGATATTTGTATGCGTCCATGGTCGTCTCTTAATGGTGTGTTAAAGATTTTATATTTTGTCAAAACCCGAAGAAAAACCCAAAACCTAACGGGCAAATACCAGATTAATACCAACGGGTTTGGAATGAGCTTTAATAATAGGGTATGGGTTTGGAATTACCTAAACCTGACCTATGCCATTCCTAAGCAGAATATAAAGCAACCTATTGTTTTGGACAAAAATCTGCTAAGGATAATGTATCCAAATCTGTTATGTGAGGTTTAGTGCTAAAATGATAACAGCGATTATATGAACGAAATAGAGATGAACACCGTGATTTAATCACGAGAAAAAGCCCTTAATTACGATAATCTTACTTCGGTCAAAACTTAACAAGGTAATCTTTGGTCGATTGACTTCGGTCAAGGATCAACGAGGTAACCTTTGGTCGGATAGTATGTGATTATAGTAATCTCCGGCATAAAAAACCCCAGACGGTGAAAACTATCACCGTCGGTTATATTGATAATAAAAGGTGATTACAAGGGTGGAGTTTATGATCAAAGAATACAAGAATATCTAAGTGTGTGCGTATGAACTGTTACAGAGAGTTTCTGAATGTGTGCAGCCGTCAATGAGTGTATCTATGTGTATATGCCCTAATATTGATCATAAACTCAATATAAATAATAAAAGAAATTAACAACTAGCTCCTATTTTTAAGGAACTACTCCACTAGCTGCTCCCATAACTCTGACCACGTGCATAAAGAAGTCTTGTAGCGAAAGTTTAGGCAGACTTGGTCATACAGCCGTTATACATAGCTCTGGAACTCTTTGGGAGGATAACTGATCCAGACAAATCTTCAAGGATAACATATCCTCAGTACTCAGTTATTTGTGACTTAACAAGAAGTCCTATAAATCCGCCACTTCTCCCACTAACTTAGTCTTCAGCTTTGACCACGTGCTGCAGGTGCCTTGTAGCGAAATATTAGGTAGACCACGTCCTATAGCCGTTATACCTATCAAATATTAACCTACACATGAGAAACAATCGTTAGTAATACCAATTTCTGAGGATCTTTGATCCTGACAGATTCTGGAACACATTCTAAGGATAACTGATCCAGAAATATGCCAAGATAATGTATCCACAGTGTCAAATTTCCGTGCCCTAACAATTGCCCCCAAAATGGCGGTTGTGATAATATCGCAGCTGTCATTTTGCCTTTGAATTCAGACTTCCTGCAAAAACATATGAGGTTTGACAAGCTAGATATAATTATCATATATATATACATAGAGTTTCCTTGAGAACTTCACTTCAAGCTATATATCCGAAACCTCTTATTCTTCCTGCAAATCATGAACAGCTAGTAACACATGTTTAACCCGGGTAGATAGTCATAAGTATTGATCCTTTTGCAATCCTTATAAAACTGAATTAAAGGATTTTGAATCCATAAGTATTGATCCTTCGGTGATCCTCAGAATCTAATTTATGATACCTGATGCAAATAACTTACGATATTATCTGGGATTAAACCCAATAAACCGGGGACAAGCCCATAAAATAAACTGGGGACAAGCCCAACAAACTGGGGACAAGCCCATAAAATAAACTGGGGATAAGCCCGTGCAACTGGGGATAAGCCCATAAAATAAACTGGGGATAATCCCATAAAATAAACTGGGGACAAGCCCATAAAATAAACTGGGGACAAGCCCGTGCAACTGGGGACAAGCCCATAAAATAAACTGGGTACAAGCCCGTGCAACTGGGGACAAGCCCGTAAAATAAACTGGGACAAGCCCATAAAATAAACTGGGGACAAGCCCAAACTGGGGACTGGCCCAAATATACGGATGTCAACTGGGGACTCGCCCAAACCGGGATTTAGCCCAAACGTGAGATAACGTGAAAACGTTATAAACCGGTGGTATGGTACGTTTACCATAAATCGTAGGATCCTCCATATAGCCGAAGACAACGAAATTGTCAGCCACTAAGCGTGTACTGGTCCCGCTGCCCCGGACTATACGTTGGATAGCGTGCGCAACTGGCGATCGTAAGAAACGTGAAAACCTTTAAACCTTAGGGGATATGACCATCGGGGGTCATATCCAATCGTGGGCAAGGCCAAGGGAAATAGCATAGTACCTTATATGTAAAGGAGAGGTGGCCAACCTCTTAGACATTGAACCTCTTATTGCAATCTGCATTGTTACTTAAAAACTTGGAAAGGATAAATTGTTAAGAATATGTTATCCTGGAATTAATAACTGGAAATTGTAAAGAATAAGAAATCAGATAGATATTACCGATTTTGGGATCCTTGGTCCTCTAAGAATAATATATCCTTAAAGGATAATTGATCCTGATTAGAAAAAGTACTTCTTGAGGTGGATAGCATTCCATGCTGTTGGTAACCTGTTGTCTTCCGTCGTGAGCAAATGATATGCCCCCTTTCCTGCCTCCGACTCGATCTGATAAGGTCCTTCCCATTTGGGTGCTAACTTTCCATCAGCCGGATTGGTAGTATTTTGGAAGGGTTTCCTCAAAACTAAATCTCCTTCTTGAAATCTTCCGATTCTGATTTTCTTGTTGTATGCCCCAGCTACCCTTTGCTAATAAGCTGTCATTCTGATCTTGGCTAGGTCTCTAAGTTCTTCTATAGTATCCAAGTCTTCAAGAAGGATTTCTTCATTGTCCTCAGGATCACGGATGCTCGTTCTTGTTGTAGGAACCACCATCTCTGTCGTGATTACTGCTTCTGATCCAAATACCAATGAAAAAGGTGTTTGGCCTGTTGCATTTTTAGGCGTAGTCCTGTCTTCCCAAAGAACATAAGGAAGTTCTTCAGCCCGTTTTCCTTTCTTGGATCCTAGCTTCTTCTTTAGATTGTTGATAATGATCTTGTTGCTAGACTTTGCTTGACCATTGGCTTGAGGATGAACCGGAGTGGAAGTAATCATTTTGATGCCCCAACTGTCACAAAGGTTAGTGGTCCTATTCCCAATAAACTGGGAACCATTGTCACAAACAATTTCAGCGGGAATACCAAATCTAGTTATAATATTTCGTTTTATAAAAGATTTTACTTCCCTTTCTCGGACTTGTACAAATGCTTCTGCCTCAATCCATTTGGAGATGTAGTCAGTCATAGCAAGTATAAAGACCTTTCCACCTTGTGCTTTTGGTAGCTTGCCTACAATATCCATACCCCCATTTCATGAAAGGCCATGAGGAGGATATAGGATATAGAGGCTCCGCTGGCTGATGAAGGATGTTCGCGTGTCTTTGACAAGCATCACATTTCCTTGAATACTCCACTGCATCCTTCTTCATTGTTGGCCAGAAATATCCAGTTCTGAGTATCCTGGAAAATAACGCTCTTCCACCTGTGTGATTGCCGCAATCTCCTTCATGAAAATCCTTGAGTACTTCTTGGATCTCAGGATCCTCAATGCATCTCAAATATGGACCTGCAAGAGATGTTCTATATACCATATCATTTAACAAAATATGTTGGGATACCTTGAGTTTGAAGGACTTGGGATTTTCTGTGGCTGGAATTTCTCCAGTCTGAATGTAGTTCTTGATAGGATGGATCCATGATCCTTTGTTATTCGAGGATAAAGGATCCCAGAGCACAATTTCTTTATCATTCGTTATCTCTCAAACTTCCTGTTCTCCTATTGCTGGCGAGAGAATGTGGATTATTAGGATTTTCAAATCCTCAAGAATCTTCAGAGATGAGGCTAAGTTTGCCAAGGCGTCTGCCCCAACGTTTTCTTCCCTCGGTACCTGTGTAATACTAAATATTTCGAAGGATTTCGATAACTCCTTCACAACATCTAAATATTTCATTAGTTTCTCACCTTTAACAGCATACGAGCCATTAAAGTGGTTAGTTATCAATAAAGAATCTATATAAACTTGAAGATACCTGATCCTCATGCTTTTGGCTAATTACAAACCTGCAATTAGAGCCTCGTACTCTGCTTCATTGTTTGTTGCTTGGAATTCACAAGCTATGGACTGGGGTAATATGTCCCCATGTGACGATTTCAGTAGGATCCCCAATCCTGTACCTCTTACATTGGAAGCACCATCGGTGAATAGTGTCCAAGGATCCTTGGTCTTTTATAGTTGTTGAACCTCCAGGTCAGCTTCTTTTTGTAGATCACTAGTGAAATCAGCCACAAAGTCCGCTAGTGCTTGAGACGTGATTGTTGTTCTTGGCTCGTATTGGATATCATATGCACTTAATTTTACAGCCCACTTGGCCATTCTACCTGATAACTCTGGTTTTCTAAGAACATTCTTTACAGGATAGTTAGTTCTCAAAATAATAGGATGGGTTTCAAAATAATGTCTCAATTTAGTAGAAGCCATAATAAGTGCAAGGATTAACTTTTCCAAATGAGAATACCTGGCTTCCGCATCTAGAAGACTTTTACTTACATAATAAACAGGATGCTGCTCACCTTCATGATCCTTTACCAAGATGACACTTACTGTGTTTCCTGAGACAGCTAAATACAGATACAAGGATTCTCCATCCACAGGCTTCATTAGAGCTAGAGCTGAGGATAAGTAATCCTTCAAGGCTTTGAGTTGTTGATTCTGAATGAGGATCCTTTATTTTTTTCAGGGGATTCTTGCTTCGTTTGAGTCCCCCAAACGATCCTGGATCCTCTTGTCATCTTCCAACCGTATGAATCTGAGCGCCCTGTTTCTGACTTCATCTAGAGACTTGCAAGGAGTCATCACAAGATCATCATAAAAGGGGGAGCCCCTATTTAGTCCCATCTTGAAGGCTTCTACAGTCGTAGCCATGTCAAGATTAGGGATTTCTAGGGCCTCCCTGCCAAACCTCGTGACAAAATCCCTAAGGCATTCATCATTGGGTTGGAAAACTCTATATACGTCACTAGTTCACTTCTCAAATTTCCTACTGCAAGAAAATTAGCTATTGAACAAGTTAACTAAATGTGAGAAAGAAATAACAGAAAAGGGAGGAAGACTTAGCAGCCATTTTAATGCAGATCCTGTTAGTGTGGATCTGAAACCCTTGCACAGACAAGTCTCCTTGAGTCTCGTGGGAATTGGATTGATCTCCGTTCTTTCCCTATATTGGGCTACATGCTCTTTAGGATTAGTGGTACCATCGTACACTTTCATGTTGGGGGTTCGAAAGCGTTTTGGGATCTCCGCGTCACATATTGGTGGAGCAAATCTTGATAGTTTGTGGCTTCCTTCTAGTTTCTCAGAAATTGGACGGATCACCCCTAGTACGCTGGATATCATATCCTTGAGTTTCTGTAGTTCCTTAGCCATAGCTTGGTTGATACCTGAATCCAGAAGAGTGGCTGATGTAACAAGCGTCTGCTACAAGAGTTGGTCCACCAGAAGCTATGGTCTGCATGGGGATTATATCTCCTTCATGGATTTTAGAAGATAGTCGGTGTTGAACTCCTAAGGATCCTTGGCCCTGGTAGAAGGATCCTTGTGGCTGGGAGTGGTAGGATCCTTGGTGATACACCCCAGAGGACCCTTGTTGAAGGATTGATGATCCTCTCTGGAACATGAAGGATCCTTGGACCTGCTGACCCATCGATCCCGGATTAAGGACTGAGGATCCTTGCTGAAACATCGAGGATCCTTGAATCTGATGACCTATGGACCTCGGATCTAGAATGGATGATTCTGAGTGAAAGGTCGAGTGTTCTTGAGTCTGTTGACCCATGGAGGATAGATGATCCTGGCTGAAGGATAGAGGATCCTTGCGGGAAGAATGAGGATCTCTGATTGCTGACCCATGACCCCTTGTTGGAGGATAGATGATCCTGGCTGAACCAACGAGAATCCTTGAGTCTGTTGACCCATGGGCCTCTGTTAAAGGATAGATGACCCTTGCTGAAAAGTTGAGGGTCCTTGAGCTGGTTGACCCATGGACCCGTGGTGAAGGATAGATGATCCTTGCTGGAAAGTTAAGGGTCCTTGAGCTGGTTGACCCATGGACCCGTGGTGAAGGATAGATGATCCTTGCTGGAAAGTTGAGGGTCCTTGAGCTGATTGACCCATGGACCCCTGTTGACGGATAGATGATCCTTGTGTTAACTGAGCCATGGATCCTGGACTGGTGAAGTCCAACATCATGGGCATCAGAGGAGTGTGATCCTCCGCTGGCCTCTTAGTCTTCTTGAGATTTTCTATCTCACGAAGGATCCTCTGGTTAGTCTTGTTCTGCTGCTCCATGTATGCTTTAACCTGCAAAAACATAGATGAAACATCATTGTTAGTATTAACCACCGGCGCAGCAGCAGCGGTTTTAGAGCTCTGGAAGACTGGTAGTTACGTCTTGCCAGCAGCATCAGGCCGTTGTGCTCCCGTGATTGGCGGAGGCATCGGTGGCGATATCCTTGATGAGAGAGGAACCGAAAATGGCATAGTTGATGAAGCAGAGGTTGATTGAGAATCCATTGATAGTGATATGGGTATGAAAGGTTGAAAATTGATAGGAAATAATCTGGATTATAGCACCAATTGCCCCACGGTGGGCGCCAAATTGTTTTGGACAAAAATCTGCTAAGGGTAATGTATCCAAATCTGTTATGTGAGGTTTAGTGCTAAAATGATAACATCGATTATATGAACGAAATAGAGATGAACACCGTGATTTGATCACGAGGGAAAAAGCCCTTAATTACGATAATCTTACTTCGGTCAAAACTTAACAAGGTAATCTTTGGTCGATTGACTTCGGTCAAGGATCAACGAGGTAACCTTTGGTCGGATAGTACGTGATTATAGTAATCTCCGGCACAAAAAACCCTCGGACGGTGAAAACTATCACCGTCGATTATATTGATAATAAAAGGTGATTACAAGGGTGGAGTTTATGATCAAAGAATACAAGAATATCTAAGTGTGTGTGTATGAACTGTTACAGAGAGTTTCTGAATGTGTGCAGCCGTCAATGAGTGTATCTATGTGTATATGCCCTAATATTGATCATAAACTCAATATAAATAATAAAGGAAATTAACAACTAGCTCCTATTTTTAAGGAACTACTCCACTGGCTGCTCCCATAACTCTGACCACGTGCATAAAGAAGTCTTGTAGCGAAAGTTTAGGCAGACTTGGTCATACAGCCGTTATACATAGCTCTGGAACTCTTTGGGAGGATAACTGATCCAGACAAATCTTCAAGGATAACATATCCTCAGTACTCAGTTATTTGTGACTTAACAAGAAGTCCTATAAATCCGCCACTTCTCCCACTAACTTAGTCTTCAGCTTTGACCACGTGCTGCAGGTGCCTTGTAGCGAAATATTAGGTAGACCACGTCCTATAGCCGTTATACCTATCAAATATTAACCAACATATGAGAAACAATCGTTAGTAATACCAATTGCTGAGGATCCTTGATCCTGACAGAATCTGGAACACATTCTAAGGATAACTGATCCAGAAATATGCCAAGATAATGTATCCACGGTGTCAAATTTTCGTGCCCTAACACCTATCATACTACCGTATAAATGGATCATTATATTTACTTTAGGTAAGTTGTATTTATGTTTAACATTTTATCACTGTATTTTGTAATTTGCTTGTACACGCGTTTATTTAGTCAATATTGCTCTTTGATGGTGAATGTGAAACGAATGAATTCTGTAAAGAAGCTCTCATAAACTTAATGGTAAGTTCACATAGTGGTTCTTGTTAATTCATATTATTTTCATTCGGAATCTTTAAATAAAACATGCAAGACCATTTATAGGCTTAGAAATAATAAAAACAAATGAGTTTTTTAGGTAAGTTTTTAAAATATATTTTATTTCTTTTAAGTAAATGTCTTCAAGATCGAATAGTGCTTGCAATATCTCTCAATGACACGAGCACACCTGTAAACATCCACACTCAATATTTGATGGATGTTTACAGGTGTGTTTGTGTTCTTCAGAGATAGTGCAAGTGCTTTACGATCCTGGAAGACATTAACTTGAAAGAAATAAGACATATTTTAAAAAATTACTTAAAAAATCATTTGTTTTCGTTATTTCTGAGCCTATAGATGGCTTTGCATGTTTCATTTGAAGATTATGAATAGATTATGAATGAAAAAGATATGAATAAACAAGAACCATAACATACACCTATATTGTGAACTTACCACCCAGTTTTTGAGAGCTCCTTTACTGATTCCATTTGTTTCATGTTACCCATCAAAGAGTCATATCGCCTTCAAAGCTTCATCTTCTCTCAGAAAAAGCATCAAATTGGCTAAATAAATGCGTCAGTCCAAGCAAATTCTAAAATATGGTGAGAATATGTTCAACATTAATATACCTCATGTTATGTAAATATATAATGATCCATCTATATGATAGGTTGAGGTAACATCTTGCCACATTTAAAGGTTGACCACTCTTCATGATTATACTGTTCATGGATATCACCACTCTTCCTGCTTATGGTACAAGATGTTACATTGATTACTTCACAGCCTTTTCTCCATGTAGCATGTGTGTTTCGTTGAAAACGGCACCTCTTTGTCTGAGAGGTGCACTTTATCGGCGAAACACACATGCCACGTGCATTCTACGTGGAGGAAAATTATCAGTCTTTTTGATACGAAACCAGTTATTTAGATTATTCGTAAAAATAGGAGTAGTGGAGCGTCTAATAACCGTTACGTAGGATTAGCATTTGTAACCTATTATGCGTTTATTTTTCAGATGTCGATGTTTAGGGTTTTCTAAACCTTGTAATATGGAGATCACCCATCTCGAATCGGGTCACTATCCTTTTTTAATTTCAGTAATCAAGTTAGTAATTTTGAGGTTCTATCACTTTTCCGTCTTATAGAGAGATATCGGAAAGAAGAGGGAGAGTGCGCCAGTGGTGATCGGTTTCTCTTCATAGTAATCACATTGTTTGCTCGAATGTTTGGTGTCACTAGAAGCGGGATGAGGATAACGTTGCCTCCAAAGGTAATTGTTACGGTACAATATCATTTTTGTGGATGTTTTGTAATTCTTATTGGTTACAGTGGGAGTGAATGAGTATCTCATGATTGTTGAGAAGGTATTTATAGCCGAAGGGTGTGGGAAGGTGATTGGGCCAGCTGTCCTTTTGGAAGATGCTTTTGTAACCACCTAGACACGTGTCCTCATATGATAGGTTCAATTTATACGTTACATGTGCATGTATAACAACCTGGACACGGTGTCTTCATAAGATAGGATGATAGATGACCCTGGCCATGTGCACGGTTATAACGGCCTTGCCAAGAGTCCTTTACTAATTGGCCGAGATGTCACGTATTGCTCAAGAAAGCATCTTGGTAGATCTTCTAAAATGTTATTGGTTAATGACAGCTGTCCCGGGGCATTACCTCATGGTCATTTACGCGGACGGGTACTCCGTCTTGCGGATGACTTCTGAGGGTGCCAGGATGATTCCGCATGTCTTGTGAGGGTGCTTCTTCCTCAAATAATTATGCGGGTGATCCATATGTCCCGCGGGTGCCTTATGATGGACTTCTGATTGACCCGCGGGTGGTACTAAGGGTATCTGGGTGTTTTTGTTACCCTACCTCTATAAAAGCTTTGGTTGTTCAAATGGCTCTACGTGAAGGCGAGTGTTTTCTTGTTCGAAGAGTCGCCGACCGAGGCATCGACAAGAACATTGGTGGTTCACATGCTCGTGGTGAATATCGACGCCCTACTCGCAGAGTCGCCGATCGAGGCAGCGACGGAGTCTATTATGATCCACGGGATCGTAAGATGATCAAACGGCTCCGGAAACGAGTCCGAGATCTTGAAATACAACAAGAGATCAAGCGGCTCCGACAGAGGATCCGAGATCTCGAGTTGAAATGGGAGATGCGCAAAGCGGAAACCGAGTCGAGCACTGTTTTCTGGGACGAAGGTGACGACGGAGAGCAGCATCCGTTTGGCAGTCACCTACCTCGGTTCTTTGACCCAATTTATCCAGATAGTGTGTCGGAAGACAACCCCGTGTTCAATGAAGACGGGATTGATTTCGATGAAGAAGAATGTTTGTTTGTGTAATATATTCTTAGCGGAGTAACACGTGATGAATCAGTTTCCAAGATTAGTAATGCAAGAGTTGAAGATGATAGTTTTATGATGGTTAATGAAGATAAGACAAATGGAGATGGGTATCACAAATTTTGTTTGGAAGCTCCTATATTCAAGGCTTCTAATTTGGACTTGATTATGGAGCCAAGAAATCAGGTAATTAAAATTCAAATGGATGCTGACATCTCATCAAAAATAATGAATATTATTTCTTTAAACAATATTAACTTTCCCAATATGCAAAATAAAAGGATATTCACGGTGGAAATAATATGTACAAAACTTCCATGCATGAACCATGTCATCATCATGATGCACATGAGGATAAGATTGTTTATACTAATCAAGCATTAAACAGTCCTGGTCCACATGAATTAATAAGCATCGTTCATGGGTTGTTTAGTATGCTAGATCGAAACATCACAGGAGAAAATAAGGAGTTTAAAAATGGTTATGGGCCAAGTCATGAGTCGTCTCTCAAGGACCAACGTACATCGGTATCCCATGTTCAGTTCGGGACTGTCCCGATCATTAAGCAAAAATATAACAAGGTCTATGGTTTACAACTCTTCTTTGGATATGTCTTTAGGGATGGACTATCTGAGCGGGTCAGTTCGATAGTGAACAAGGAATGGTTCGATTCTCCCTTTGACCCAGGAGGTATACATTCAAAGCCGGGTGAGATGAACCGTGAAATTCTTTATTCAGGTTGTGATGGTATAATAATTTTGAAGCGGGTGGATGTTCCTTTCGATCCAGGTGGTTTTGATTTTAAGGCAAAACTCGAGGACGAGTTTTTTTTTCAAGAGCGGGAGTATGATGCAGAGCATCCGGTCCATTAAATTGGCCCGGCCCAAATGTTTATTATAATTTATAAATAGGGTTGTTAGGTCTTTTGTTTAGTTAGTTGATTGTTTTTAATTAAAATATTTGTAAGCTTTTAAGCTTGTTCACCGAATTATTCAGTTTGAATCGTTTGAATGAAATCAATATGTTCTTGAGCTATTTGATTGCTAGTCGAAACTGCATCATCTGGGCTTAGGTTTTTAAGTTTTAACCCTCAAATTTATGTAAATCATCTAATCTGAGAAGACAATCTTTCTATAAGAAGCATTTAAACTTAGATAACTAGTGATAAACCTATGACCTATGATTTTTTAGTTTATTTTGCTTGTTTAAATTCCGAATAAAGGACTAGAGTTTCTTACAACATCACCTACACCATAATAAATATGGTTGCTATAGTAATTATGGTGGTTCTGTAAATTCTTGAATTGGTTGGTTTTTTTGTGTTGAATCTATACAAGAATAAATATTAGTAATAGCAATTCCCTGGAGGTTTAATAATCCACTATGAAGTGACGTTTGATATGTTGCGAAATACATGCCGTTGGATTCTATAGCTATCACTAATTATCGATGATGTTTTGAAAAAAAATGTTTGTATAAGGCCCATTACATCTTTTTAGTACTCGTCGTGGGCACTCGAATACTCAAGAGACAGCCTGGGCTGTAGTTATTGAACCGACTCTCTGCTGGTCAAGGTGAGACTGATGTATTTGATGGTTGTAATTTCATGTTACAGTTAGATCAGCCAACCAACAAAAATAAAACCATTCAAAGTCATGACGAAAGGCGAGTACGAAGCTCCAGCATGAGTTTCTATCCAAGAGTTCTTTTTTCTTTCTGTTTTCCAGGCATCTATTTGACTTGTTATCTGAAGTTCGTGTGTTCATTTCTAATTGTTGATATTAGCTTTTGATTGTTGTGAATTCCAGTAAACCTTGCATAGGTTTGGTTGAAATTAGGTCAAGATAGTAGATAGGGCCGTCTCCGAGTATTGTGAAAAATTTTTGGGCCGAAGATGAAAATGAAAAAAGTTTGGCCTTAAATTAATTGAGTAATTTGTGTTTAAACCTTAAAAATACATTTTTTTTTTCAAAAAAATATGTATAATTTTAAAAAGAAATTTCAGGCCTATATCAGGGTGAGGGTATTGGGCCGCGGTTGGTCGACCACCTAGTCCAGCCTCATTGTTGGCACTGATAGTAGGCGTTTGTTTGTTTATCAGGTTATCATTTACTTTGATTACAACCGAATAACCTAAGAGTGAAAGAATGAAGAATATGTGAAGAATTTTGAACTCATATTATAGTAACTATTTATAAAAAAAAGACTAGTTGATTGTTGATGAACAAATACAAGTATATTGCTCTGTTCACATCCCTTTATTTGGAGGTGTTTGGCTGAGCTTATTTTTTTTGCTTTTTGCTTTTTGGAGGGGCAAAATGTCCAAAATGCCCCTTTAAAAACACCTAAAAGCATCAAATTGAAGCTTTTTTGTTTTTTGAGGGGTATTTTGAACATTTTGACTATCCAAAGAGCAAAAAGCAAAAAAAATAAACTCAGCCAAACATCCCCTTAGACCGGTGATGAACTCTTACAGCTAGATAAAGAAGCTTAACTTCTATAACGATGTGTGTGTGTGTTTTTTAATGGTGTTTTTTTAATGGTTTATGTTTATGGATGAATAGTAGTATTAAAACTAACATATGCTTGCAACTTAGTAAAAATTTGCTTGAATGGAAATAAAAAAAGATTACAAGTTATACATAAGTATTACAGCTAATGGAATAATTGTTAAGGAAAAGACAGTTTATCAAAAAAATAATTGTTAAGGGTTTGGTCAAGATTTTAATACATATATACTGCTAAAAAGTTTTTCTCAAAGGGTCGGCCGACCCCCTCTCAAAGAGTAGGTACGCCCCTGGTTATTATACCCAAGAAAATAACTCAAAACTATTAATCCCCCATACATTACCCTAGTCATGGATATGCATTTGTAACTGTAACTTTGCTAACATGAAATAAACATAACTCTTGCTAAAATTGTAACAAGAAGTAGTGGAGGGGCTATAAACTGGGCGAATTGCGATACATGACGCCCAGTCAGCAAACGATAAGAATTTGTTTTTAGGGTGTAATGATGTTGTAAGCTAATATATATATACATATATATATATAGGTTTAAGTTCAAGAAAGAAATCAAATTATTGTAAGAAATGAATATAAATCACTAGTTTTATTTTAAATTTTAAATATTTAAAAATAAATAAAAAAGATGTAAAATGCAACCAGTGTTTTCACGACCGGAGTTCGGCAAGGTTGACGGTCCGTTCTGCATAGTTGACTCGCTCCTGTAATAACCGGCCGGTCAGGTGCGATCATGCGGTTGAACCGGAGAATCGGACCGGATACAGGCAAGAATGAGCTTGCTTTTGTCGGATCATAATTGAAAAGGATTAAAAGCGGCGGATGTGAACTTGGGCATAGCAGGATTTGGATATAGAACAGCTTGATTAAGGTCAGACGGTGAAGCATAGCTGGGTTTTGACAACTACAATGGCAGCTTCTGTGTAGGGTTTTCATTTTTGTTACCTTTTCAAGATGGGCCCTTGGGTTAGTAGTTAATACTAAGACAAAATAATCATGGGCTGATAGGCATTTACATCTCAAACTAATGTTATGGCCTATGCTAAAAATATGATGGATTCTAAATACTTAATACATACATAAATAAATGTATCCGGTTCATAAATCCGGTTCAACCGGTCTGACCGGTCAACCAGTGAACCAGAAACGTGTCCGGTTTGATGTCCGATCTTGTTATGAAAACATTGAATGCAACAGTAAATGACTCTCCCTCCAATTAATACAACAAATATAACCATAATAAATCTCTCTCTAATTAATATATCTAATTAATTTAACTATAATAATTAAAAAGATAAAAACACTACTTTAGTTTTATTTTTTATTTAAACATTCTTCATTTTATTCAACATAAATACAATTTATTCATATAATACTATTCTTTATATTAAAATATTTATTTCCACTCAATTTATTAGCATGTTTTTTAACACTAAATATCAAAATATAATATATATATATTTTTTCAATTAGTATGCCTATAAAGATTATTGTCATAAAAAATAAAAAAAAAATATCATAAAAATGTGTCCATTAAATGTAAACAATAAATATACAACCTACACAAAGTTATATAACTTACACTTGTTTTGAGCGATAAAAACGTACAACATACAAAAAGCATACAACTTACATATGAAATTTGACATCAACAATTATATAAACTACACAAAGATACACATATTCTACACATGCGTAGGTTATATGTTTTTCGTATGTAGGTTATATGTTTTTTTATTCTTAGAATAAGTGTAATTTATATGTTTTTGTGTAGGTTGTATATTTTTTAATGACATTTAATTCAAACATGTATAAAATAGTTTTTTATATTATTCATCACAATGTAACTACGTGTTGATGGATATTGATATGTTGATTTTGAAGAAATTGGTTTAGAATATAAAGAAATTAATGTATGAATAAATTGTATTTGTGTAAGATAAAATTTTCGTGTGTAGGTTATATGTTTTGTGAGCGTGTGTATTTCACTGATGATAAATTTTGTGTGTATGTTATATGTTTTTCGTGTGTAGATTATATGTTGTCTTATTCTTAGAATAAGTGTAGATTATTCGTTTTTGTGTATGTTGTATGTTTTTTGTTGATTTTTAATGCAAACACATGTAAAATAGTATTTTGGTATTATTCATTATAATGTAAGTATGTTTTTATGGATATTAATATATTGAGTTGGAAGAAATTAGTTTTGGATAGAAAGAAATTTCAATGTATGAATAAATTATACTTGTGTAGATAAAAATTCAAGACATAAAAATAAGTTATAAAAATAAATGAGTTCTTAATATTTTTCAATTATAATAATTTAATTAGTTATATTAATTAAGTAGATAAGTATTATGGTTTATTAGATATATTAATTGAAGAAAGAGAATGATTAATACTTTCTTTATTTAGCTTTAAGCACTTAAAACTTGAAACAAGAGAAAATATCAAATAAGAAGTTTGATTTTCCTAAGAAGGCTAGGAAGGAGGGTATTTTTGTCTAATGTCTTAATATTGAAAACTCACTTAATTTAATTTCAAAAACCTACTTAATTAAAACCCACTTTAATTTTCACTTATCTCCTACAACCACCGCCCACCGCCACCCACCGCCACCACTTTGCCGGAAAACTCTTCGAAAATTTCGCCGGAAAATAAAACACTATAAAAAACACATGAAAAAAACACAATGGAAAAAACACTATGAAAATAAAAACACAATGACAAAAACACAATGAAAACACAATTAAATAACACAATGTAAAAAACACTATGAAAAAATAAAACACAATTGTATATCACAATTATGGTAAAACACACTTTGTAAAAACCCACGAATTTTTTTTATTTTTATAAAGTAATATGGTACTCATATAAAAGATAAAAAAAAACACTCGTTTTTATGGTGAAATTGTTTTGAAAAAAAAATGTCGTATAAAAAAGTTATGGACGTTTTAAAATGATGGAGGAATTTGACATGTGTTTTGCATGTGAAGAGAGAAAGTCAACAAATGTGTTATCCTTATTATGTCCTTACCCTTGTTTTACACTTAATGATCTCTTTAATCTAATCTCAACCATTCAATTCTCAAATGTTAACCCACAAGCGTATGCAATATAGTTGATGAATTTCTTTTCTTTAAAAAAAAATAAATGAAGTAGCATAATATCATATTTAACCAAGATTTTTGACAATCATGCATACACCATATGTTCTTGGCCTTGTGATTTAACACAATAAAAATGGTCCCTAATTGGTAGATTTGAATGTGACACATCGAGAACTAAAAGTCAATAGGTCAATTTATATATATTTTCTGTATTTATTACTCTTTGGAATACATTATAACTATTCAAAATAGTGATTTAAATAGAAAAATATAGAAATGTGATTATGTAAGTTGTGTGATTAAAAAAAGTTACTAAACGGTAACTAAGTTTGGTGACTTTTCTATTTGGTTTACTTCAAGGGTAGACCTTGGACCTAGTCTTACGTATACACCTAGGGTATCAAAACACCATGAATACTGTTTTATATACAATCTATAAAACCAAAATGGAGTGACATGCGTATAAAACTGTGACTAGTGACATCAAAAAACTGTAATTAAAATTCTTAAACTTTTTTTAAAAATAAATTTCCAATTAAACAATAAGCCCATCTAAAATAAACATAAGTTAAACTCATTACACATTTAGATTAAGCCTAAATGCTAACCTAATTACTCAACGCTGTCTTTTAACTTAACTATCTCTTCCCTCCCTAATATCAAAAGCAAGGCTTCAACCTCCCCTCGTGCCGCTGCAACCTTCCGAGTGTTCATGTCCACACCCTTTCCAGCTTTAAAATCTTTAGTTGCTAGTACCTAGTTTGCTACTCAAAGTTTGTTACTTAACTTAGTTTACTTGAATTGTATTAGTATACTTGAATTTGTTTAATTGTTAGAAAGTTCGAATGCTAGTTTGAATTTTTTTTTTTTACAACTCACAATGCTAGCTAGTTTGACTGTGACATCTTTTAGTTATTTAGTTTATTGCTACTTGTATTTTATTAATGTTATCAAGCTATGAAATGTATTGGTTACCTGTAATAAAGTTAAAAAAGTTGTTCGGATTTGAATTAGCTTTTTCAGTTTTATGGAATATGAATAAGATAAATTTCAAAAGAAAACGTATAAAGAAGAACTGTAACAACGTTGTATTTTTATTATATATAAGCTACAAACATATTATTATAATGTATTTTTCTTATTTTAGTTGGATTTGGTATTATATTTTTGCTATGCATCCTGACCAAACTGAGCACAAATTGATATCCGAGTGATACTTGATAGACATCAAATATAGGTGACACGTGACCGTGATAAAAGTTTCTTAGTCCGTCATTAGTTCAGTTACAAAACAATAAAGCTTATATTAAAACTGAAAGTTTTTATCCATCTTATCTTAGAACTTTGTGAAACAAAATGTATGAGGTTAGAAAAAAGGTAATGAATGTGTGTAAAAACATTGATAAAATGCGTTGAACGTGGATCAAACACGTGACCTTCAAATCTTCAGTCTGACGCTCTCCCAACTGAGCTATCCCCGCAATTTGTTAAATCGATCAAACTATAAATTTAAAACAGACAAACGTTTATGTTTTAAGTTTCAGCCAAATACGGCAAACTTCAAGTGGGTATAAACATAAAATCATCACTTTAAATTTTAGCAGTTTTAAATAACTCATTATAAAAACTATATACGAACTGGTTTAAACAATATTTATTAAGCGAGTAGTGTTCATGTTAATCTTTTTATTAAATCATGTTTTATTTGTGTCGCGTTTTCTGGTAGTGTTGGATTAGAATACATATTTACCAAATTATATTTGATATGCTCATATTTTGATGATTCAAAAAGACATCTCTTAGAGTTTAATGGTTATTACTAGGGTATGCAAAGGTCAGTTTGGTTAACGTCTCTATTTTTGTTCACCCCTAGTTATTAGGGTTGAATAGATAAATGTTTAGACATTGATGTCAAAGAATGACGGAGATCGTTTTTTTATCATAAATGTCAAAAAGACGTAAGGCTGAGTCGAATTAATCTATAGCAATAGAACCAAAGTTCTAGGACGAAGAAAACATAACGACTAGGCCCTAGCAATAATATAAAACACGTTTTCAGAAGTTCAAACGTTTATACCTGTCATAAAATCCTTACTTTATAGATTTGAACATATCAAAGATGATTCAAGATGCAAATGGTTACCTATAGAATATCAGTCAAACAATCACAGCAGGTCATGTTTCTTCAAATATAAATACCATGATATATACATACCGGTTTAATAGTCAAAATGACAACCCTTTTATGTCACATTTAAACCAATCACAACTTTATTACGACTAATTTACAACTTACAACGTGTTACTATTTGAGTTAAAAGATATGTGTCCGAATTTATGATTTAAAACATGTAGAAGGTAGCTGTAATATTTCACATAACCCCCTACTCCTTTAACAAGAATAACTCCTGGCTCGAAATCTATATTAGGAATCGTTCATTGTTCACACTTGGACTTTAAAAGTATTTTATCTGTTCAACATAATATCATGTGACTCCATCTTCTCGGTACTAGGATATTTAGTGTTGTAGGAGATCCAGAGAGCATGGCCGCTCTTTACTCGACCCTGATCTTCCGGTACACGCATTATTATATTATATTACCAAGTGGTTGATTGAGCTTCGTCCCAAGACGTACCAGTCGTTGTTAGAAGCTATTTTAAGTACATACATTACTAGACGCGTACCTTATCCAGGTACACCTTGCATTTATCATTTTCGAAACAACAACGATAAGTCTTCACTGTTGGTCGTTGGTCAATAACCTTGCGGACCCTCGTTTCCAGGTATGACGTGGCTTGCTCGCTCATGTTTCTTCAAATAGAAACCAAATCATTTCATTCTTTTTCGACAACCAACTACGACAATGTACAAGTTTTGATGCATATGGTACAACTCACTGGTAAGTTCAAAACAAAAAACAACCTATTACAAAGTTTAATTTGTACAACAAACTAACATTTTACCACATGAAAATACAACATGTATATTTCAACAAGATTTCACCGATTTTCACACGTAAACAACTTGACACACATCCGGGATCTCTAACCTGAATCCTTTGCGGGTTTTACCAAAAGAACCCGTACGGACCCAACCATTGGAGACGGGCTCATCACAAGAGAGTGTGACGGGCCCACGCCGTCTTTACAAGACGGCATTACTACCTAAACTACCACCCAAATATTGCGGTTCTAAAAGCGCGAGTTTAATCGTCCCGCTCTTACACGATCTATAAACATCAACACATTCTTCTAAATCAGCATCACAAGTTAAAAGAACCCATTCAGAATCATCATCAAAATACTTGAGATGAAACTGATGGATATCGTTTACGCTAAACCTCTTAGCGATTTCTTGAAGTAGCCGATCGAACCCCCAATCTTTCTGCAACCGAAACCGTATCTTTTCTTCACCGTATGTCACTTTAACTCTCATAATATCTTCGTCCCGAGCATTCCCGCCTTTTGGAGGAAATGTTGGGCCCGTTGGAATCTCGGTGAGTGACTTATGGCTACTTGAGCGATTAAAAACCTTCGTTTCTGGTTCGGGCTCGGGCTCAGTTTCTTGACTATAAAATGACACATGAAGGCCGGTTTCACTCCGGGCCCGTTTCAAAGCATTGTTACACGTGTCTTCACCGGTAGGCGTGCGTGAATGCGGGTACGGGTTGTTTCCGCTTGAACACGACTGACCCGAACTTGAAGTTTGACTACATGAGGGGGAAACTGATTTCGTGACGCCTTCAGCGGGTTTTGAATCGCTTGTATTTTGCTTTGGAGGTGGAAACGGGCTTGTTTTAGGATCGGGAGAAGCGAGATTTGGGAAGTTTGAGTAGAATGACTCGATTTGGAACGAACCCGAGGCCCCGTGTACCGAGTCCATCACGAGCTGGATCTTTTGTAACGAGTGGCCGACTTTCTTGATTTTTCGGGACGGCCAACGTTGTATCCCGTGTTGTCGGCATATCCTTTTTAACGTTGTCGGACATACTGCAATCACATAAATACGTTTAATTATATAAGTCGATTCGCCAACCCATGTAACTAAACAGGTCTACCCATCAACCCGTTTAAATAAGTCGATCCATCAGCCCATTTAACCCGTTTAAATAAGTCGACCCATCAGCCCGTTTGAATAAGTGGGCCCATAAGGCTGTTTTAACCCGTTTAAATCAGTTAACCCATCATCAGCCCGTTTAACCCGTATAAATAAGTCAACCCATAAGCCCGTTTAACACTTTTAAATAAGTCGACCTATAAACCCGTTTAATTAAACAAGTCAACTCACCAACCCATGTAATTAAGCATGACAACCCATCAGCCCGTTTTAACCCATCCATTACAACCCACCAACTGTGTATAACTTGATTACAACCCGACAACTTGCTTGGCTCGTTTAAACTAAACAAGCAAAGCAGGTCGCGTTCGGGTTTACACGATTCTAGCGCCTTTGACACGAATAAACACATTTGTGATGTTCGAGTTCAAAATTCGACCCACCAACACGACACGATTAAAACCAACAAGACACGATTAACACTATTAAATGGGTTGAAATAAATATTATTAAACTGCAACAATCGAGTCTTACCGCCAAGGTTTTTAGCAGCATCTTTCAAGCTACCCGCAAAATACTGTCTAAGCATATCCAAAGTGATAGTTTTCTCCGTCTTTGAACCACCCCTCCGTCTCTCGGGCCTCTTAATACCATCGGTGATCAAACTACCCTCGCCCGAACCTGTATCATTCGGTTGTTTCCTAACCAAATCCACTGGCATTTCAATCGATATTTCTTCAACTTTTACATTGCCCGAAACAACCGAACCTTCTTCCACCAACTCCATATCCGTAACAACCCGTAAATTCCGACACACTTTTTGTATAACAACCGACAACGAGTTTAACAAAGTTCTTTGCTTTTCTTGATCTTTACAATCAACCGGTAAGAAAAACTCCAAAACATAATCAACGTTACCCGTAAGCGTGCTTCGAAGACGTAACGCAACGACCCCACACAACCCGAAAACCCGAGCATGGTGTGAAAGTGGGTACTCAGTTTTCGTCATTAACGTTACATCCGGATCATAACACGGTTGGTTTGTGGTGAAAGCTTTACCAACAACACCTTGCCCTTTTAACAAATGGTGCTCGGAACACGCGTCTTGAAAATCTTTAAACCGGGAATCGTGCACGTAGCAAGCGCGGTCAATGGTTGATATGCAATGCATTAAGTTTGTGTCCGAGTGTCGGCACCCGTCTTTTCCTTGTTGTATGCACGGGACCCACGTTTGAGCTAATGGCAGATTATGCGTTTTGCACGCGGATTTTAGGATCTCGAGAATCTCTGGCAATGCGGCTTGGTATGGACCATCGGTTATGTTGAATTTGTTTGAAGATTCGGAGCTCCGAAGATCAACCGCCTATCAATAAACCGAAAAGTTAAAAAAGTTACAATCTTTTCTTAACAAGAGTTCGTATCGCGCTTAATAAACAAGTATACAAAATAAAAGAAATTAAAAGGGCCCAAATATACCTTGAGAGCTTTACAAACGCCTTCGATCTCGGGAGTATAATTACTCTTTTGAGTGGTCATAACAACCTCAACAACACCAAGACAACTTCTTCTATCTTGATCAAATATAGGTATCGCAACGCTCCCACGAACATCATATTGTTGAGCATGAACAACTCTCAGGTATTCTTCGGTCTTAAAGAACCGAACATCGGGAGTCCATTCCGGTACTTTTCCCATAAATACCCTTCCGGGCAACCCGACAATATCCTTCGAATCACTCTCGGCTGGAAACTCATAGTTTTCAGATATGTGTCTATAATTAGAAAGTTGTGGGCAATCCGGCCCGAGTGAGAAAAGTCGATCTTTAGTGCTTAAAACTTTCTTCCCTTCTCGGTTTTCTGGCAGCCAAATTTGAATAAGCGAGTTTTTGTGTAGTGATGAGTGTTTAATATGCTCGATCGCGTAGATTAGTCGTTCTTTGACCCCAACATTGACACTCGGTGGGATCCACCATCTTCGGCTTGTGTTGGAACTATCTAGAAAGTTTTCGGATTGAGTGTAAAATCCAACCAGGCCACTAACATGGGATTTTGTCAAAATCCCATCTTCGGTTTGACTTTGACTTTGACTGACTGAAAGATTTTTGAGGAATGACGATTTTGCCCTCTCTAGTTGAACATCTTCGGGTATGTGATCAATGTTGTTGAACTCCAAAGCGGGCCAGAGAAACGAAGGGTCGAAAACGGGATTGCTATTATTGTTGTTTCTGCTGTTGTTTATGAATTCGATCCCGTCGGTTGCTTGTACCCAACATCCATCTAACACGAGGTCATCCATGTAATCATAATCCATCATGGATTCAGATGGAACTCCAAACATGTTATTAGAGGTAAACACACTGTCATCCATAGCTATAATAATAATAATCTTGTGCACTCAAAATACCAAATTTTTTATCTAGAGGAAATGAAAACAAAAAATAATATTAGTTCATAATAAATCGAACGAGCTAGTGTTCAATACAGAAGAATTGAATATATTAATTAGAAAAATTATAAGCAACTCACCTATTTAGCGTCTTCACGGCTCCATTACTATAATCTTGAACTCAAAATCCAACAAATTTTATTCAGAAATTTGATTGTTATGGTTCATATCTCAACCAAAATCTGTCAAGAATAAGAACAGATCAATCAAATGAACTTAACACCAAGAAAATCTTATTCAAGTATATTAAACAAATTATCAAATCCTGAAGTAAAAATCCCACAAAAAGAATATCTAAAAATATGAACTTTTTGTTCAAGTCTCAATCAAAACATGTTAAATTTGGGGGAAAGAAAGAACAAGAGCACGTATCATTAAGAATCAATCCATCGAATGAATTTAACACCAAGAAACTATCTAAATATATGAACTTTTTGTTCATATCTAATCCAAATAAAATTGGACAAACAGAAAAAAACAAGAACACATATCAATGAGACTCGATCAAGTGAATGGATTTAGCACCAAGAAAATCACATCAAAGCATGTTAAAACCACACCGTCTCATCAGCTCAAATCTCAAAACTAAAAATCACACAAAATTTATATAAAAAATATGAACTTTTGGTTCATGTTCGTTCAAAATATGCCAACTTTGGGGAATAAGAAAGAACAACACATATTAATGAGAATCTATCAATCGAATTAATTTAACACCAAAAAGATCTTGTTCAAACATGTTGAACACACTATCTAATCTTGAACTAAAAATCCCATAAAAATTATCCAAAAATATGAGCAATTTTTTGTTCATGTCTCAATCAAAATATGCCAAGTTTGGGGAAAAGAAAGAACAAGAACATTACACTGAACAAAAAGAATTCAACACAAATAAAGCCATATTCTCTACTCAAAATCTTACAACTTTAAACCAAAAATAGAAACTAAATCACTCAAATCTCAACCAGATTTGTCAAATTTGAGTGAAAAATAGAAGAACAGCAACATTCAATAAAAACCCTTATTCAAAATCCAATCTTGCACTCAAATTCCACAAATTTTTATCCAAATAAAAGATTCCATGTTCATATTTTAAACAAATCTGTCAAAATATAATGAATTCAATACTGAAAAAAGCTATCCATCTACCACATAAAGATTATATGCTTGGAAAATCAAAAGATTCTATGAATATAACCATCAAAGAATTAATGAATACTAGTCAAACTACAAAAAGTCAGCAAAAGAACCAAAAAAAAATAAAAATAGATCAATCAATACCTATTGTTTCATAGATGTAAAAGATTCCAAATTAAAGGTGAATTAGAAAACAAACAAATAAACAAACAAACAAACAAACAAACAAAAGTTCATAGTTGCTACAGATTGTCAAGATTGCAGCATACATCCACTTGCAAACTCCACCATCATACAGAAAGGATGAGCAGAATAATATTAACAGTTCATAAATTCAGATTCTTGAATATTCCTTACAAGGGTTTAACTCATTTTTATCTGGCAAGAATAAAATTCCCAAAATACCCATGAAAATCTTGAAAATAGAAGAATTAAAAAGAAAAATAAAATAGATATTCCTTACAAGGATTTACCTCATTTTTATCGAACAAGAACAAAATTCCCAAAATACCCATGAAAATCTTGAAAAAAAATTCCTTACAAGGGTTTGCTTCATTTTTATCTGGCAAGAATAAATTTCCCAAAATACCCTTGAAAATCTTTTAAAAAAATTATTTCAAGGGTTTACCTTATTTTTATCTAACAATAACAAAATACCCATGAAAATCTTGAAGCAAAAAAAAACTTTTTAAAATACCCTTGAAGCAAAATACCCCATTTTTATCTAACAAAATTCCCAAAATACCCTTATAAAAAAAAGTAGTGAGAGAAAAACATTAAATCTTGAGGGGATGTTTCAGATGCAGAAACACAAAGAACATAATAATTTGCTGTTTTTGGATTGACTTAAACAGACCCATGAAAATCAATCAAATCAAGTTAATTCTTACCTTGTAAAAATCATCTTTTTTAAGACTTTTCAAACTCCATGAAAAAGCCCCACCATAAACTTCCCTAGGGAACACCACAGGCTAGTCAAACCCAACCTTTGCTCTAGATCCTTTTGAGTTGAAAGAAAAAAGATTCAATTTTTATCAAGTGAGATGCGAAATAAGAAATGTTATAAAGGAAAAGGTGGGTGATGTAAGCAAATTGGCAAATAAAATAATGGGAGATTTGTATGTGAAAAGTAGGCAACAAATATAAAAAAAAATAACATTTGATGTTGGTGTGTGGAAGTTGGATGTGAAGCAATTTGTTAAAGGCAAGAAAGTTTGGTTTTTAGTCCATAACTATCAAAGAGTTAAGTTTGTGCTCACCATTGTATTGACTTCTTGCATTATGAGCCGTTGAATTGTATGGGTTATTCTGGCTCACTAGTGACCCGTGAGAGAACCCCAGGTCACTAGTGATGTAATCCGCGTGACACTCTCATGCTCATCGCTAACCAATCAATTTTTTCTTTTTATTTATTTATTTTTTAAATAATATAAATAAATTAAATGATGGAGAATAAAGTATACATGAGTTGAATGATGGAGAAAATGCTGAAGTGACGAACGATTTAGAATGATAAATAATGAATGACCAATAATACATAGTCTTATGTGATTTAAAAACCAATTATTTTATATCATTTTTTTTACACCGGCCAAAATAGATGATGCATTAATGGTTAAAAATAAGTTATTTTCTAAATAGGGTTAGTGTTAGTGTTTGCTTTAACATGTTAGATAGAGAGAGTCAAATTGTTAGTTCTTAAACCAAAGTATGTCACGTACAAAAAGTAAATTTTTGATCAAATCATAAAGACAAAAAATAAACTTAACTCTTTAAAAACTCTCTACCCCCACCGTTTTCTTCTCTCATTTCTTTAACCAAACCTTAAAATGTTTTCTCTACCACCACCCGATTTCACGCGCCACCTATCAAAAAACGATCTCAAACCACTGTTGTAACGTTTTCTTCCACATATGTCACAATTCCAAAACTATTAGCGGCACCACCCAGTTAAAATTTTCCAGTCAAGGATCACTACCAGTCGTCTTCATCGATGTCCCTCATGCCCACCATCTACGAACGCAGTCCTCTGCCGCCAATCATCATTGTTCTCTAGTTAGCGCACCACCTTGATGTCATCTACAACATTTCTTTATGATTTAAGATTTCTAGGGCTTTAATATGGTGTTTAGGAATCTTTAACAAATGTCTTTTGTGATGCCTGATTGGAATATACTTTGGGGGTTATGTTTGTTAACTTTTTCCTTCATTATTATTCTAACAAAATTCCCACGCGTGAGTTGATGGTAAGGTGTGGAACCCTTTAGTGGCCAAATCGTAAAAAAATAGAACTAATGGAGACAAATTGTGTAAATAAATAATTAAGCTTAGTTGTCTTAGTGATATAATAATAAAATTCATTCGTTGTGTTCAAAGATTCTTTTAGGTACCTCCCACTTTTTATACATTTTCTAAGATACTTGATATACATCTCATTATTTTTTTGGGGTTTTAATAAAACTTGACAAAAGTCTTGCCATTATTATAATAGAAATAATATATATATTTACTTTCATAAATATCATCATCCTCCGTTTGAAGCTTCGAGAACCAAAGTTCCCTTCACGGATATTTCTCATGCATCTCAATGGCTCAATCTAAGATAAAGACCATGTTTTTATTAAAAATGATAGAAATACGAGAATATGATGAAAAACATAAAGGAGAATATTCGGGGTCATATTTTCGTGTATGGTTACTTAAAATTATATTTACGGGTTTGAGACACGTTTGATATTTATTTGATGATACTCATGAATAACTTTCTCAAACAGATATATTTGTCATAACTTTGTTGGTAAAGTGGACACAAACTGTATTCTGTTAAAGATCAGGGCATGGATAATCTAATTTCAGACAAATTACAAAGGGATAACAAACGGACTATCAACGAATGACCGAATATCAACGGAGTGTAGCAACTATTAGCATAAAGCTAGGTTTCAACGACATAATAGCGACCAAAATACCAACCAAAGGCATTTACCCATGCCCACACCTACGCCTCTGGTGCTATATATGTTATATGTTATGTGCCTTCATCGCTTTCCATTTATGTTTTAAGACAGTAATCCTCAAAGATTATATAAATGATGATTAGTAATTTGTTGATATGAAGCGTTAGGTCAAATGTGGTCAATCATGATCACATTATAAATGATAGTCACCGAGCATGGTTGCATCAAGCCATCAAGTCACATATTAATTAACAAAGTCATAACAAACACTTATTTAAATCTTCTAGAAAAAGTCAACGGACTCTTCTAGTCTTCCCGGTCACCGAGGGTCGCAGCCCGTATGATATGAAACTGAGATAGTTACCTTTAAGAAAATTCTAATGATAGGCGAAATGCCTATGTTTTATTCTTCTGAAGGTGGGAGGAAAGATAAAACTAAAATAAACCGGATTTTTAATCCAGGCCTATGATTTAAGTTCGAAACTCATTTTATTAACTTCTTTTAGTTTACCCGAAAAATGGGGATAGATCTACAATAAATCTTATTCAGTTAGATAAGATAGATTCAAATGGATAATGGGATGCAAAATGAGTTGACTAGCGAGCCAATTGAGGTAGGAAACTCTCAAGTACGGTTCTAAGGGAAGGAATTACCCCACCTATTCCGCCCGGGGAGAACATGCCATTTTCTAGGGGGATTCCGAAATTGCGGAGGCTTGGTTGTCGTTTCCAGGTGTTGTTCCCCTCTCAGGGGCATGTTCTTACGTGTTACTCACATGTCCACCACTGGAAATACCACTTCCCGTCCGACTTGCATGTGTTAAGCATGCAATCAGCGTTCATCCTGAGCCAGTATCGAACTCTCCATGAGATTCATATTTTCATTACTTATAGCTTCCTTGTTCATAGACAAAGCGGATTTGGAATTGTCTTTCATTCCAAGGCCTAAATTGTATCCATGCGCTTCATATCTCCCCGGAGTTCACTCCTAGAAATATAGCCATCCATGCCCCCCTCACGTCAATCCCGTGAGCCTCTTATCCATTCTCATTCAATCACGGCGTCTAGGGTAGCAAATCAAAATGAGAAACTCACATTGGTTTTAGGGATAATCTGGCTTAAATCACATAAGCACATACACTCCACCAAGTGTGACACAAAGTTGCATATTTGCACAATTAGAGTTCCATAAACAAACATAATGCGCAACAAAATTCACACAAGTGACGTCGCTTGTGATTCAAGTGACTAAATAGGAACACAATATTTCACGAAACAATAACACTTTGTAGTGTTTATAAGAACATTTTACTTAGAGGCTGTTTGGTAGCCTTTTAATAGTCATTAAGAGGCTAGTTTATAGTCTCTTAAAGGTCAAAAGGTAACCTTAAGTCTGAATGGTTAAAAGACTACCTTTTACCCATTAAGAGGTTATGAACCATTAACAAGCAGTCTCTTAATGACCATTAAGAGGCTACCAAATAGTCCCTTAGACAAGTTCCCAAGTTGCTTTGAGGTGCTTGTGTCAATTGAGTCACTAGTGTACTTTAGTAGTTTTTCATAACAATCGGCCAATAAGAGTTATAAACATAGATATTCTAAAGTGTGTTTATATATTTCAAGTATTACAGGGCTTTAGCCTTTTTAGGACATTTCATAAGGTCATGCGGTCACACCCCCATCTTAGGCTTGGGAGTGCGACCAACAGTAGGTACCACATTTGTAAATATATCAGAGTTACGTATAAAAAGCGGAAGTCTTTAAAACATGTGAATTTAAAATATAATATTTACATGTACAAAAGACGGGATCAAAAGTTCCCGTTAATATTTTAAGATTACTTGTTTTAATTACAAAACCACCATTCTTATAATATTAAGTTTAACAAAAATATCCGAGCCATCGGATATCTTGAGCACTTCATCTTTCTAAGCCCTATTCTTGATTACCTGCAAAATGTTTAAAAAATACGTCAGCAACGAATGTTGGTGAATATGCTGACGCCAAAATATTTTCCTTTACTTTATTGCCCCTCAAGACTACGTAGGTATCGACCCATCGTGGCTTAGGAATAACAAAGTTAAATACAATTATAAACGCAAGTCTCTACACTAAATACCCTAGCAAACACTGTAACGTTCGACATAGTTAGGTACCTATTCGTATACACATGGTCATTAACTCCCCGCAGGAAAGCATCAATATAACCAGGTGCGGTTTGCCCACCACATATGTAAGGATCCAGACAAACGTACACGGTAGCCTAAGGGCTAGTACTTATACCTTTGTTATAAATTTTTTAGAGAGACGTAGTCTCATGTAAACCTTTTCATTTAACACATTGACTCGTTTTAAAACAAGTTTATAAAGTTTGGGGCGTATTCACCTTTTTGATTTGGATCGGCTTCAATACACCATCTGAGGGTCTTTCCCGTTGCTATCTCGCACCTATAGTACAAGTATAACCTTTTGTTAGTCGGATATACAATCCGGCTTAAAACCTTTAGTCTTTTATAATCTTTTCCTCGATTATAATTTATTTACTTTAAAACCTTTAGTTAAAAAGTATTCTTTTCTTTTTAAACCTTTAGTTTAAAATATCTTTCTTTCTTTTATAAGATAACCTATAGTTAATCTTATTTCCTTTTAAACCCTACGTTTCTTCTTCTATAAGAAACGTTTTCTTTTCTTTTCTTTATTATTTAAGAATATTCATTATTACTTAAATAATATTTATAACAAAGAATCATATATACTCACATTGATATATATATATATTGTTGGTACATGTGTCAGTAGTTCATAGTCTAGCAATTTGTAATCGAGTCTGTAATGTAATTATGTTTTGTTTATGTTTAGTTATGTAAAACGCGAAGTTGTCAACAAGTTCGCTATGGCGAACTTGTTGAATCAGCGAAGTTATTGACAACTTCGCCTGTGGCGAAGTTGTCGTGTTTATATACTGTTCAGCGAACAGTTTACAGTGAGTGAGTTTTTAGGGTTTGTTTCAGTTGTTCAGTGAACGTGTTCGTGTCATAGTCTGTAACAGTGACCTCGGGTCACGTGGTTGTTATTAATATAACGTGGTTGGTTTATTACTTTCGTGTTCAATCTCTACATACTCTACACTCGTATCTACCCACGCAGGGATTCCGCACCTGCGTTGTTAGCGACATCCCGTGTACGATCCGTCCAGGAACCTACAATTGGTATCAGAGCCATCGGCTCGATTGTGAGGTTCGGGATTTCACGCGGGTGTAGAAACGTCTCGTTTGACCTTTTCGCGGGACGTGTTTTTGTTGGGATTGTGTTTTGCTCGTGCTTGACAGTCATTTTCAAGCCATTGCGTTGATCGGAAACTGCTGGATCGACGAAAACAGATCTGAACAGTTTCCTTGTTCATCGGGCGAAGTTATCGTTCTTCGGGCGAAGTTACCTTTCTTCAGGCGAAGTTGCCGTCACTGGAATTAGGGTTTTCGGCGAAGATATAAGGATTAGCGAAGTTAACCACAACTTCGCTTAACATCATAAGTTCGCCTTAGCGAAGTTATCCGCAACTTCGCTTCCCACCCAAGTTCGCTTAACTCCTAAGTTCGCTCATTCTAAGCGAAGTTATTTTTAACTTCGCCAAGTCTAGCGAATTTAAGAACTCAGCGAAGTTCTCTTTTCAGCGAAGTTAACTTTCAAGCGAAGTTATTCTTAACTTCGCCTACTGAGCTGTTTTAATATTTTTTTTTGTATTTTCAGGTTTTTCAGGTTTTCGCAAGGATGTCGTCGATTAACATCTCCGATTTGGTCAAGATGGAAGTAGAAGCGGGGTCTGCCACTAAGGCCCCGAGGCTGATGAAAGGAACTGACTTCGTGGCATGGAAGGACAGATTCATCCAATACATCAAATACCAGGATGCCAAAATGTGGGTGTGCATCCAGGATGGATATATCCCTCCAACTGCGCAATACGAAGGTCGCGATGTGGTTAAGAAGTACAGCAAAATGGAGGACGAAGAGAAGAAAATGTACGAGGCCGAAAGCAAGGCCCATGCTGCGATAACAATGGCACTTCCTCAAGAGGTTCTCCATACGTTCCGAAAGTACACTTCTGCAAGAGAGCTTTGGGATGCTCTTGAAAATAGATTCGAGGGGAATGTGGGTATCCGTGCATCGAAGGTAAAACTTTTGAAGACCCAGTTCTCCGTCTTCAAATTTTTGAAGAACGAATCACTGGATGATATTATCACCAGATACTATCATCTAATGACAGAGCTCAGCAATTATTCAATTGCTTACCGAGAAGAAGAGATCGTTGAAAAGCTTCTCGATGCTCTCCCACCGAAGTGGGAAATGTACACCGTTCTTATGAGGGAAGACAGAGACTTTCCAAATTGTGATCTTGAAACGGCAGTAAACAAGCTCAGAACTTATGAGCTTAATATGGTTCGAAAAGAAACACCAACAGATCAGATACAAGACCCTGGTATGTATGGTGCAAAGGTTAAATCAGGCTCAAGTTCGAGGCCTGAATCTGCTGCTTATTACTCAAAAGGGGAGTCAGGTTCTGATTCTTCTCATGAAGGAAACGTCTCTGTAAACTCGAATGGTGACGTCTGTTTCGTTGCTGGAGGATCAAGTACTTCAAAGCCTCAAGCATCCTCAAGTAGTTTTTCTGCAAATGCCTCAAGCAATAATTATTCCAAGATGCCTATGAGTGTAAAATCTGCTGAAGAGCAGTTTGCAGTCTATGCATCATTTATTGCTTCCTACGAAAACTACATCCAGGGAAAGATTGTGGACCCTGCTGCTCTTGATGAGGATTACAACCAGATCGATGCTGATGATCTGGAGGAGATGGATTTGCAATGGCAAATGGCAATGATTGTGAGGCGTGTGAAACGGTTTATGAACAAAACTGGAAGAAAGTTTGTTGGTGGTCGGCCCGGGTTCGACAAATCCAAGGTAAGGTGCTATAATTGTCAACAGTACGGGCACTTTGCCAAGGAATGCAGAAATGAGAGGGTTGAACGAGGACAAGGTCGACCTACACAACATTCTGGAGTTAACAGAGAGATTAACGCCATGTTGACCAGAGAAGCAGGTGAGTACAACTGGAACTCGCATTCAAGTGGTTCTGGTGAGCAAGCGAACATGGCTGAGGCTGAAGTGAAAGAATGTGAGAAGGTTGAAGGAATTGAGAAAGCTACTGAAGAAGAAACAGCTTTCATGGCAGATGACAAGGATAATCGCTCCGAGGTAAGTACTAAGGATATTTGTACTAGTTGTGAGAATTTGTCTGAGCAACTTAAAACGATAACTGATCAGTATGTCCATTTAGATGCTGACTTTAAAACTATTAAAGAAGATCACCATTTTACGAAAGCAAGAGAAACGAGTTATAAAATTAAAATAAAAGCATGTGAAAAAGACGTTCAAAGCTTAAAAATTAAACTTGCTGAGAAAATTGAAATAATTGATCTTAGTTATGAAGTTTTGGAGGAAAAAACTAAAGTGATTGCTGATCGGGATAAACAGATTGCTGACCACCAGGTAAAGGTGGTGGAACTGAACCGCAAACTTGAGCAGTTCAGGAATTCCTCGGCCATCCTTGATCACCTCGTGAGTGATCCAGGTACCTCTGCAAAGAGGGGAGGAATCGGATATAATGAAGTTCCACCACCCTTTAACCACAACTATACTTATAATCCGAGTGTTCAGAAATCTGTCGATTTCGAAGTTCCTCAGACAACTCCAATCAAGATTACAAGTGTAAAACCAAGTGTTAGCTGTGGAGAAACAAGTTCGAAAGTTTCTAATGTGAATATTTCTGTTTCGAGTCCAGTCTCATCGGATTCAGATAAGTTGTCCGAATCTGATCAGACAAAAGAGAAGGTAGAGTTACCCACCGATGGAGATAAAAATAAAGTTTCTAAAAAGAGTTCTCCACTCAATCCGTACGTCCCACCTTATGTGAGACGAACGGCTGGTAACACTACCTCTACATCCAAACCAACATTTGACAAGAAATTGGAGAGTCGGTGTTGCTTTAGATGTAACAAATTAGGGCATTTAGTTGCAGATTGCCCTCTGGAGCCGAGATTAAGAGGTGTGAAGCCAAATAAAACTGAGTATAAGCGTCATTTTGTTACTGCTAAAAATGAAAACTTTAAAAAATGCCAAAATGTAACGAATTCAAGTTTTCATAAAAACCAACCTCAGTTTTACAACCAAACCTCAAGATATAACACCTTCAATTCTCAAAGGTTTGGAAGGCATTACACACAATCTGCAGGGAGATTCCCTAACAGGACTTACAGAAATTATCCTGATGCTAACTTAAGAAAGCCAGGGTACGGGACGTATCGATCCAAGACCAATTGGTCTTGGGTCCCAAGATTCTAACTCTTTGTTTTATTGTGCAGGAACAGTTGAACAGGGCTGCAAACAATCTTTGGATTGTTGATAGCGGCTGTTCCAGGCACATGACAGGCAACAAACACTTGTTGCAAGACTTAAAACCTGTTCAGGGAGCTAGAGTTAGTTTTGCTGGTGAAAGCGGTGGAAGGATTACGGGTAGAGGAACTGTGTCGAATGGGAGAATGACACTTGAAAATGTAAACTTCGTGGAGGAATTAAAGCACAATCTGCTGAGTGTGTCGCAGATTTGTGATAAAGAGTACACTGTCCATTTCACAAAGAATGAAGCGATCGTATTGAAGCCTGGTTTTCAAATACCAGACGAATGGATAGTGATGAAAGCTCCACGTGAAACGAATACATATGTGATGGATATGAGGTCTACTGAAATGGCCACCAGAGAATCTTGTTTAATGACAAAAGCAAGCGAATCAGAATCAGAATTGTGGCACAGGAGAATGGGACATATTCATCTTCGGAAGATGAACTTCATTGTCAAGAATGGGCTTGTGATGGGCGTTCCCTTAAAAAGTTTTAACTTTGAAGACAAATGTATAGCATGCAAGAAGGGAAAGCAACACAAGAAATCCCATCTCACCAAGAAGATTAACTCAATTGCCGGTACTCTAGAACTACTTCATATGGATCTCTTCGGTCCCGTGAATGTACAAAGTCTAGGAGGTACCTCTTACTGCTTGGTGATCACTGATGACTACTCGCGATACTCGTGGGTATATTTTCTGAAAACGAAAGACGAGACGGCTCAAATGGTGAAGAATCTAATTACAAAAGTTGAGAACGTCATGAGTAAATCAGTTAAATTCATCAGAAGTGACAATGGGACAGAGTTCAAGAACTTTGAAATGGAAATTTTCTGTCTTCAGAAGGGAATTGAACATCAATACAGCGCTCCGTATACTCCGCAACAGAATGGAGTGGCTGAAAGGAAGAACCGAACGTTAATTGAAGGAGCCAGAACTATGCTGGCAGACTCGAAGCTTCCTGTGATGTTCTGGGCTGAAGCAGTTGCTACAGCCTGCTATGTTCTAAATAGGGTGTTAACAGTTAAGAAACTTGGAAAAACTTGTTACGAGCTTATGCACGGAAGGAAGCCCAACTTGTGCGGTCTTGAACCATTTGGGTCTCCTTGTTCGATTTTGAAGACTAATTCGAAATTTGGTGAAGTAGCTGATGAGGGAATCCTTGTCGGTTATGTTGTTGGGACTCCCAACAGACGGGTCTTCAATACGTCGACTTGCAAGGTGGAGGTGGTTTGTAACACCGACATTACTAGTTACCAACCGCCAAAACCAAGCAATGGACCTGCTGAGCTTTTCGACTATGTTAAACTTTTTAAGTCGTTTAACGTACCTAATTTGGAAATTTCTGAAGAAGACGAAAGAGCTGTGACGAAGATGATACTTGATGAGGAAGAGAATATATTGCAACATCAGATTTTTGAGAAATCTCAACCTTCCACATCAAACACGATCGATACCCCTGCGGCCTCAACTGAAGATGAATTTATTAATCCTTTTCACTCTCAGCCAGAAACAACCATAGATGAGATCTCTTCGAACTTGGAAGACAATTTACATGTCGGTGCTGTTCCGACCACGAGAATTCACAAAGATCACCCATTGGAGAACGTTATAGGTGATGTGTCCTCCAGTGTACAAACCAGAAGTAGCTTGAATGAGCACACCTGTGTTTATACAAGCATTAAAGAAACGGGTATAATGAATGAATGTTTGTACTCCTGCTTTATAAGCCAAATTGAACCAAAGAATTATCAAATGGCTTTAAAGGACAGCTCGTGGGTCGAAGCCATGCAAGAAGAGTTGGCTCAGTTCGAGAAAATGGAAGTTTGGACCTTGGTTGAAAAACCAAGAAATGTGCATGCTATAGGCACAAAATGGGTGTTCAAATGTAAGAGAGATGATAAGGGAATTATTGTAAGAAATAAGGCGAGGCTGGTTGTTAAAGGTTTTAATCAGCAAGAGGGTATTGATTACAATGAGGTGTTTGCTCCTGTTGCCCGGTTAGAAGCGATTCGATTGTTTTTGGCGTTTGCTGCGTTTAAAAAGATGAAGGTATTTCAGTTGGATGTGAAGAGCGCGTTTCTAAACGGGAAAGTTGATGAGGTTGTGTATGTTGAGCAACCTCCGGGTTTTCCTGACCCAGACTTTCCTGATCACGTATACAGGTTGAGCAAGGCGTTATATGGGTTACATCAGGCACCTCGTGCCTGGTATTCGACGTTATCGGACTACTTGCTGGAAAATGGTTTTGAAAGGGGATTGATTGACAGTACGTTGTTTGTGAAGAGAGAAGGATGTGACTTCCTACTGGTTCAAGTCTACGTGGATGATATCATTTTTGCTGCATCAAGAGTATCCATGTGTCAGGATTTTGAAGCTGTCATGAAGAAACGATTCGAGATGAGTGCTATGGGTGAACTAACTTTCTTTCTAGGATTGCAGGTTGATCAGAAGAAGGACGGGATGTTCATTCATCAAACGAAGTACGTTCATGATGTGCTGAAAAGATTCAAGATGGAGGACAGTTCTCCATATGATACTCCAATCTGCGTCAATCACAAATTGGGTGCTGAATCAGATGGTGACGCAGATGTGGACCCAACTCTGTATCGGGCGATAATAGGTTCATTAATGTATTTAACTGCTTCTAGGCCTGATATAATGTTTGCTGTTTGTCTTTGTGCACGTTTTCAGGCAAATCCGAAAGAATCTCATTTGAAAGGTGCAAAGAGGATTCTACGGTATCTCAAGGGCAAGCCGAAGCTGGGGTTGTGGTACCCAAAGGGAGGAGACGTTGAACTGGTGGCGTATACAGATTCTGATTATGGTGGATGCAATCAGAGTCGGAAGTCAACGACGGGAGGCTGTCAGTTTCTTGGAGGAAGATTAGTTTCCTGGCAGTGCAAGAAACAGACATCAGTTGCAATTTCAACATGCGAAGCTGAATACATGGCAGCATCCAACTGCTGCTCTCAGGTTTTGTGGATTCAGCAACAATTGCGCGACTATGGTCTGAATTTCTTACTCACTCCTATTTTAATTGATAACACTGCCGCCATCTCAGTAATTAACAATCCCGTGAAGCACAGTAAAACTAAGCATATTGACATTCGTCATCACTTCATACGGGATTGTGCTGAGAAGAAACTGATCAAGATCGAAAAAGTTGATATACTTGAAAATTTTGCTGACTTGTTTACAAAAGCGTTTGATAAATCCAGATTTCAAAACCTAATTGAGCTGAACGGGATGATCAATCCCGAGTAACCATGCCTTTGTGTTTGTTTAAAAAAAAAAAAAAAAAAAAAAAAAAAAAAAATTGTCATTATTGCTTAAAATTAGTCGGTTACCTCAGTTTGATGGACATATCCTCGGATATGTATTGGTCCTCGTTTCGACTTAGAGAATAAGGATAGCCATTAACCGGAAGACTGAAAGTGACCGGGGCAGTTATGACGTGTGTTCTTTCAGTTGCTGAAAATTAGTCGGTCATTCTTAGTAAGAAGGACACATACTTGTATGTGGTCGGTCCAGTTGATCCATTGGATCTTCAGGATAGCCGTTTACCTGACAACTTTGACGTGATCGGGGCGATTGAAATCAAAATTTTTTTTAATTGGGAAATGAAATTACTTTTCAAGTCTACTACTTCGTAAGAAGTTCTTTGCTGTGTTTAACAGAAAATTGATCCAACCTTGGAAAATGATATATATACTGATTGTGTGTGCTTAACTAGTGAAGTTATTAGGCTTAAAAGGCTTTAGAACAGTCATTGTATGTCATGGTAAATTTTTATGGTGCGTAAAAGTGTATGTGATACTAACTTAAACTACTCGAATTTACGTGGAAACTCCTTAAGAGTTTTGAATGTCTTCACACATATCTTTCCGAATGATAGGCAGAAAAGCGACTACCCAGTCATACACGAGCCCGTGAGTGTTCTGATTCCCGTGAGGAAAGCATGTCAAGACACTGCAGTGATCCAGATTCGGGACTTGCAGTAGTTTAGTACTCCGAAGTCAATAAGAAGTTTGTTTAAAAAAAAAAAAAAAAAAAAAAAAAAAACATATTTTTAGTACTTATGAGACATAATAACAATCAAGACTTCTCATGTCTGGAGTAAGAAGAGAACGGGAAGCTGACAACGAGTATATACAAGTTAATCAGACACTATGGGTCGAAGTCAACTCGGGATGACTTGGGTATAGCCAAATACGCTTTGAGAATAGATAGAAGACATCATTATCTCTGAGTTGTTGCCAACTTAAAATTTTGAGCTTAACTGAACCTTAATCCGTATCACAGAAACGATGAAAACCATTTAAGTTATTTACATGCTTGCAACCTGTTTCTCTATGTCATAACACAGCTAAACACGGATCCAAGTGACAGTCACATAGTTAGTATGATTCCTGTTGGGATCTTTTCTAAAACGTAGTGGTCCCTGACTAGACTGAAATTTGATCCCTTATTTCGTTAAAATTTTTATAAGTTTTTCTATTTTTATAGTTGTGTTATTATAAAACTGGTTACTTGGACATGATCATTTTTGTTTAACTCTTTTTGGAAACTTCTAATGTTAACTGCAAGATTATTCAAACTTAAAGGGCTGATTTTGAACTTACGGGCGAAGTTGTTGAATTCAGCGAAGTTGTGCTTAACTTCGCCTAGGCGAAGTTAAGCGTAACTTCGCCTGAACCAACTCTGCCCTATATAAGGTTTTTGATACTGGAACAGTAACATATTTTGAAATTCTCCGGCGAACATAATATCAAAACCATATTTATCCGAGATCTTGTTTACTCTCCGATTTCGATCTTTGTTTCCTGTTTCTAGTGTTGATTCACGGTATGTGTTGTTAATATCATTCCCAAACATACTCGTTCGGTATAAGTTTTACCCGGTTCGAGACCTCGGGTCGTCGAACCTTCAAAACCAAGTTTTTCACCTTTGTGTTACGTGTTCATGGACGTCCTTTACGTCTCAATGTCATTAACCTATGTTGTTCTTTGCTGATGGATCGTCAAATCGGTCCGAAATCATCGGATCTAAACCTTGAATCTGAACAGTCGCCGTTTCAGATTCAGGCGAAGTTAAGGTTTTGGCGAAGTTATCCACAACTTCGCCAGGAGGATAATTTCGCCTGTGGCGAAGTTGTCCGTAACTTCGCCTTGAAGCTTAAGTTCGCATGTGGCGAAGTTATCCGTAACTTCGCCTTGAACTCAAGTTCGCCTGTGGCGATGTTGTGATAAGGCGAAGTTATCATCAACTTCGCCTATACCATTTTACTTAACAGTTTTAGACGAAATTACAGTTGAAGCGAAGTTGTTCCTAACTTCGCCTCACCTATAAGTTCGCCTGTACTGGTTTAATCACAACTTCGCTCGTGGTACTTAGCGAACTTGTGAGCTGCTTACACACTGTCTAACTTGTTTTGTTTGGTGCAGATATGGCTGCTATTGGTGGTGCTGGTGGTGATGATGGTGATGAGCAACGACAATTCTTTCCAGCCCATAACCAGTACATCACGTTAGATCCAGACGCACGAGGCGTCGAAGACTACAGGGAGATTATTACGTTTCTCCTGCGATCAAGAGTCTTTCACGCGCTGACAAATACACTGCCTATTTCTCTGCCTAACATTGAAGACTTTTGGCAGACAGTGTACTACGATTGCAGGCCTGAGCCTCCGGTGATGCGAGCAACCGTAAATGGTCACAACATAAAGTTTTCCTCGGAAGACATACGGTTGGCTCTGCAGTTCGGTGAAGAAACTAGAGATGACCCAACGGAGTTCGTAGCTCCTTTCCGGGATGGAGCTTATTTGAGGATGGGTTATTCGGGTCCGCTGGGGGACTCGCAGAGGAGGAAAGGGTTTCTGCTAGATCAGTGGCGCTTCCTGATGCATGTTTTAATAGTATGCATGTCCGGCAGGAAGGCAGGAACAGACGGGATGGGCGCGACGATGCAGTCGGCCATGATAGCGCTGACTTACAACCGCAGATATTCATTCAGTCAGCTAATCTTTTACGAGATTGATCGTCAGCGAAGGGCTGTGGCGCGCGAGCGATTCACTATGTATCCTCGTTTCTTACAGATGATTTTAAATCATGTCGCTCCGTCGCTGCCACAGAGACGCCCAATAAGATACGTAGAATGCGTGACGAAACGTATCTTTGCTCAGTGCCGCACCTCGAGCACTCGTAGCAAGCCTGAGCTGCGTCCCAGGCATACTCCTTTATTCGGGTATCTCATCAACCCGGAGTATGTTCCTGCAGGAGGGGACGAGTTCAGAGACCCCCAACCACATCAGGCGGCAGCACCTCATGCTGTATCAGCTGCGCCTGTGGTTTCTACTGTTGCCTCTGCTGCTGTGCCAGCTACTGTATCTCATGCTGTGTCTACTGCTGAAGACGTTGATCTTAATGCTGCCTTTGGCGTACATGGTGTGTTTGATATGGATGTCTCGGGTCCTCAATTTATGGATGTTACCAGAGCAGCTACTTCGGTAGCTGACTCTGATCTAGACGAGACGTTTGCTGAGGCAAGAAGACTTATGGTGTCTCGGGAACGGACTACGGGAAAGAGACCGAGAACGGAAAACGAGGATGAGGAAGAAGTTGATGAAGAGGAGGCAGTGCAGATTGTGCTTAGACGTTCAAGAAGAGAACAGAGAGGTATAGGTTCGGGAGCTGGAGAATCTTCAAGGCTAGTACGTTTTGCTCCACCTGCCTTGTCTGGTATGTCTCTTATTACTACTACAGCACAGGTTACAGCGGTCGAGACGTCGGCCCCAGCAATTGTGTCCCTACCACCCCAACCGCTTAATCCACCGGTGGTAGTTGCACGATTTGTGGAGTCGACAATCACTTCTACTGCAGGGTTACCAAGTGTACCACCTGCGGTCACTTCTGCTGATGTCCCGCCAACTCCAACGCCTACTTCAGATTCCGAGAGGATTACTTCACTAGAGCGGATTGTTGCTGATCAGACAAAGACCATTCAGAGCCTAGTGGAATCCAATCGACTACAAGCAGCCCTCCTGGTAGAACACGGTAAAATTATAGATGCCTTCAAGGCATTCTTGGCATCTCAGGGGGAGAAGACGTGTAGGGGTGATGAGTTGAGGACTAAACGAAGAGAAGATCATGACGATGATCCCAATGCACCAGAAGGTGCAGGTGGTGAGCTGCCAAGAACCTCTCAGGCTCTTGGGGCTTCCACAACTGAGGGGGAGTCTACAAATGCAGCTGGTGACGATGTTGTAGCAGTTGATGATGATGCTGATGTTGAAGACGTGATAGATGCATTGAAAGAGTTGGATGAGGAGGATGATGAGTTTATGATGGAAGATGATGTGCTGCCAGTGGATGAGATTGAGAGGATTGGAGAACAGATTACAGTTGAAAACGTATTAGAAGAAAGTGAGATTGTTGATAACTCCGTGGAACATGAGATTCCGGAGGTTGACGGAAAAGGTTTGGGTGATGAGAATGCTGAGGAAGATGCTGAGTGGGAGGAACAACCGAACTGGAAGGAAGGTTGTGCCCACTGGTTCGTAAAGACGAAGAAGCCGGCGGTCCCTAAGATGTTCAGAAAAAGTTACAATATTAAGGGATACGCGGAAGCCAAGAAAGGTATTATCTGCTGGTTATACGACGAGCAGCTACGGCTCTTTGTGATCAAGAGGTACGATGGCGTTCAGTACTTCCAGAGAAAGTTGAGATCTCTAAACACACTGCCAGAATGTGAAGTAAAAGATCTAGCCAGATTGGGATTGGTAAACAGAAGCGAAGATAACATGGCTAGAATCATTGCGAAGATCGTGTGGAAAGAGTGCGTTAAAGAGAAAAAGTTTGAGCTACTGAAACCACAAAAAGGAAAACTTGTCGAAGACAAGGATAGAGATCTGAGAGTTGATGGAAAACCTTGGATGGTTATGAAATACAAACCGATCCGGTGCCTTAAAGAAGTACCGATGAAGTTCATGCCCAAGGACGTGCTCAAAGATCTAAAATGGTGGTACGTAGATTGCGAGACAGCTGAGGCGGTAATGGAAGATGAGGATGAACAAGAAGTACTTCGGGTTTACGACCCGATGCATCTTGTTAATCTATCGAAGGCTGATCTGAAGGCGCTCAACGAGAAGAAGATCTTCTACATTCCTGCTTGGAAGGATCAAGCTAGGAAATATCAACGGGTGGTGTCGGTTTGTGTTAGAGAAGGGGCGCACGCGTAGAGATGAAAGATTACAAGACTCAAGATTTGAAGATCAAGATATGAAGCTACTGCCAAGGGGGAGTCTGTTGGTACATGTGTCAGTAGTTCATAGTCTAGCAATTTGTAATCGAGTCTGTAATGTAATTATGTTTTGTTTATGTTTAGTTATGTAAAACGCGAAGTTGTCAACAAGTTCGCTATGGCGAACTTGTTGAATCAGCGAAGTTATTGACAACTTCGCCTGTGGCGAAGTTGTCGTGTTTATATACTGTTCAGCGAACAGTTTACAGTGAGTGAGTTTTTAGGGTTTGTTTCAGTTGTTCAGTGAACGTGTTCGTGTCATAGTCTGTAACAGTGACCTCGGGTCACGTGGTTGTTATTAATATAACGTGGTTGGTTTATTGCTTTCGTGTTCAATCTCTACATACTCTACACTCGTATCTACCCACGCAGGGATTCCGCACCTGCGTTGTTAGCGACATCCCGTGTACGATCCGTCCAGGAACCTACATATATATATATATATATATATATATATATATATATTCATATTCTTTCTTTTCTTTCCTTTGTTATATTTTCTTTTATTTTATCAAGGTATCGAGTATTTCCTCGACTTAGGGTTTTAAGCCTTTTCAATATTTTATAATTATTTTATTCGGGTATTATGCCTACCTTCGTTGGCTTATAATAACTCTAGATGATCGAGCGGCATTTCGACGTCTTTTACCCCTATTCAACTCTTCTTGATCAACACTCCATCTTGGCACGCTTTACGAGGTACACCAATACTCCTCCACACGTTGGCACGCTTTACGAGGCAGTCGTCGGAACGTCAATATGGCACTACCTTTGTTGTTGGAATGTCATTGGAATATGGCACGAATATCGAGGAACGTTGGCACGGAAAACGAGGAATATGGGCATGCTTTTCGAGGTGGATCGAGGGTATGATTATTGGGTTCTAGAGAGATGCTAGAGAGAGAGAGGTGTGTGAATTTGGAGTGTGAAATGAGAGATACTCGAGGTTACTATTTATAGACAAAACCAGTAAAGGCATCGCGATACGCGATGGCTTTTGGCTAGCCCATCGCGTATCGCGACGTAGCCTTGCGCAGTCACCATGTAGGCCTGCCACGTGGCGCCACATGGCGAACGCGGTGCCACATGGCGACACATTATGCCACCGTGTAACACATGTCACTGCTGTCATACCACGTCATCGCGATACGCGATGACGTAGGTTATTTGATGATCACGTATCGTCGTTGACCAAGATTTCTTGATGAATGACCAAGCCCTTCGTGATACGTGATGGGCTTGTCCTTTATCCCGTCGAGTATCGCTATGGGACAGAGAGACGGATTTTTCATTCTAACCCTAAGGTTTAGAATTTGACATTTTTGGTCATTTTACTTTAGAAACTTGATATTTTTGATCCGATATTTTCACGATGTTACACATGCCTTTTAAAGTGATAGATTAAGAATGGTAGTTTCAAATACTCTTATGGTATCTAAGCTTCTAAGAACAGTAAGAATTTTTATAGAATGCAGCTCCAATAGGACGATACATTGTACATCAACCTTTAAAATGAGAGATTTTCAAAGCATTAGTTGTGGACAAGACCGGGACTCCACATTTAGAGTGCTTTAGTGTGAGTGGTATTAGGATGACTAACACCCTAAAAAGTCATGATTATGTTATTCGGGATGGTGTGACCAACTTTAGCGAGGATCATAAGTGCCTAGGTGGTGTTTATAATGCCTTAGTATAACTAGATCAATATGTAGTTTAGGATGGATGGGCAAACATCATTAAGGACCGTGAATCACTAAAAGATTTGTTTTAATTCCTACATTCCAATGTTTTCGAAAGTGTCCGCATAGAACACAATGAATCGTGGACGAGGGGTGTTAGTTACACCACAGATGAACCTCATATTATTTGTGGAAAGAGGAGACATAAGGTTTATAAGAGATATTTAACCTAACAAGCAACACAATTTAGATGTTAAGATGTGAAAGAAAAGAAAATTAATATTTAATTGTGTTCAAGTAAGAGTGACACCACCTAAATGACTTTAAAAAATGAATATCAGATAAACGAAAGAAAAATTGTTGAAGAAACACGGATCTAATCCCCTTGACGGGTCCTAGATACAGTGAGTATACATGGTAGGATACGGATAAAAAAAAAGAACGATATGATCACAATTTCCCAAAGTCCAGTAACTAGAACCTGAAAACATACACCGTGAGCTCGTTATGGGAAGGACAATAGGGGGTCTTCCCGTAACCACCCTCCGATGTGAGAATAAGTACAGTTCTGATGTAGAGAAAGTACTTGAATATTGAGAGTAGATAGTGGGGAGTGAATAACTACCTCATGGAGATTGAGAGGGTATTTATAGCTAAAGAGTGTGGGAATATGATTGGGCCAGCTGTCCTTTTTAGAATATGCTTTCGTAACCGCCTGGGCACGTGTCCTCGAATGATAGGTTGAGCTATACTTTGCATGTGCAGAGGTATAAAAACCTGGAAACATGTTGATCCATGATAGGACGAGTTATTCCCTGGCCATGTGCACGGTTATAACAACCTGGCCAGGTGTCCTTCATTCATTAGCCGACGGGTCACGTATTCTCCAAGTAACAATCTTGGTAGTTCTTCTAGAACGTAGTTGGTTAATTACAGCTGTCTTGTTAGCATTGCCTCCTGGTCATTTTGGCGGGTATATGTGCTATCACGCGGACGACGTATGAGGGTGCATGGATTCTTCCGCATGATATGGGAATGTTCTTCCTTTAAATGTTTATGCGGGTTGATCCATATGTCCCGCGGGTGGCTTGAAGGAGGCTTCCTGTTGACCCGCGTGTGATACTTAAGGGTATTTGGGTCTTTTTGGTACCCTACCTCTATAAGTCCCCCCACTCCAGTGTTTCTTCCGTGTGAAGTTTTTATTCGGGTGAAATTTTGGACTTCAGACATATTTGGGGATTTTTGAATTTTGTAATTTGGTAGAAATATCTTATGTTGAAACTGTGGATAATCATGAAAAAGGACAAGTTGACCACTTGCAGGCACGTGGACAGGTGATGGGACGTTTATGCCGGCTGTCACTGTACCCAACTGTGCACATTTTTCTCTTTTTCGAATTTCCCGCATGACGCAGCGACTGCTGATTGGGCGATGATTTTCTCTTTCTATTGTTCATATCCATCGCATTAATTACGATGGGTATAAATAGTGGAGTTTATCATCCTCTCAAAGTTTATTCATATTTGATATTTCGATTTTTCTTTGTTTTCTTTCAATTCTTACAGTCGATTTTTCGATTTTCAAAACAATTGCTCGTTGTTTTCCATTCAACACCGAATCAATGGCTAGTAGTGCAGGGTCTTTGGCATTGGCCAATGATACTGCAGAAATTAAATGGGATATCTCTGAATATGAAACGTAACTTCGTATTTATGGTATCCCATCGAAATGGGGTCCAGAGTTTCCCGTTGCTGGATCTGTCGCGAGTATGCCTCCTGCCGGTAAGATGGCTGTATACTCTGACTATTTTATCTACAAGAACCTTCGGTTCCCTGTAACCAAGTTTCTGATGAAGATTTTAAGTGCCTATGGGATCCATTTATCCTAATTGCATCCTCTTGCTCTTATACAAATTCGACACTTTGAATTTTTATGTATGGCGAAGGGGATGTTGCCTCGGATTGAAGGATCCCCGTTGTTCTACCGGATGGCCAACCGTGGCGGATGGTTTAAGTGTTACCCCATAGAGGACAGGATTATTGGCATCGTACTTGAGGGAGGTTCGAAAGACTGGCACCACAAGTTGTTCTGGATCTCAGAGGACGTGGTTCCGAATGCCATGGTCCGCCATCCGGCTGGTGAGGCGCTGTCGGAAGTTTTTACGGCTTCTCATGAGAAGCAGGAATGGTTTTGGAACCATCTCCTGTCACACCCCTACCAAAGGCGGCCGGAACATGCCGAGGTGTAACGATTGCCCATAAGCGCATGACACTAATTAAGGTGACAATATTTAACAAACTCATTTCATTTCACAACATCGAAAATGTCACATAACAAATATTCAAGAGATAGTCAATACAAAATATAACAAAATATAGCAAATCAAATATTGTTCATTTTTGCTAATAACTTAAAGGTATTTGTGACGTTTTCTCCAAGCATCCAACGTCAACCTAAATGCAACCCTGTAACATTTCATAAAATAAAGTTTGTCACACAAAGGTTGATGAGCAATTCATAAGTTTTAGCAACAATAGTATATAGTAAGAAAAACCACAAAACTAGTATGCAAAACAATAAATAAGAGCTATAAATTTGGATAAAATAGTTATCGCTAACAAGTTAGCGACACCCAACTATAGGGGGATACCAAATAGTTTAGGATTTTATAGTTATCGTTAAATGCATTACGTTAACGACACCTTGCCATGAGGGGTTGTTAAATGGTCTAGGATTTATAGTTCCACCATCTAAAAGCGATAAATACATAGGCAAATAAGCATAGAACACAAAATCGAGCAATTATTCAAGTAAAGTATACAACAAAGTTTGTGGTTTAAGACCCAAGTATAAAACATTTAGTTTAGATAAGATGAAATGTCACCCCCAAAAGAAAAGATAGAAAACGGGGTATGAAGTTACTCACGTTCAAGTAATAAACTTGAAAAGCTGGTAATTTGAAGATTTTCCAGAACATTGAGTTAACGTACGAAGCCTAAATAAAATAAAGTCTTGGATTTAGAAATGTTGTCTTGAAGTCTTTAAATAAAATAATTGTTGCAAAAATTAAACAATTAAAGTTCAAGGTTTAAAATGTAACTATTTAAGAATTTATAATAATAACCCTTTAAAAATGTAAGTTTGCTCGAAATCGGGTTAAAATATACTATTTACTTAACCTATGTTAAGTAATAAGGTGGGAAAAATGCTAAAGCAAGTTCCTTTTGGACAAAGATACTAAAACGGGTCTTTAACGAGTGTTCGGGTTGTTGGTTTGGGTCTTGATAATTGGTCAAACACAAAGTTAACTTTCCAAAATAATGATTTTTTTGAGATAACTCAATAAAACTTAATAAGACTTAACCAAGTATGTAGTTCTATTGTTTTATAACTAACAACGCACGTTAAGTAAGTGTTCGGTTTTGTCAGTCCAAACTATGTTATGAGATCAAGTTGGATCCAACAATTCCAAGTATTAAGAAAATAATTAAAATCAGTTTGTAAACTATTTTTAAAGAAATATACAAGTCTTGATAGCTAAAAACACACTTGTGTGTCTTAAGCGAGTAAAAATCCGATTGGTTTGTTTTACATCTCACAATATGTTCCTTGATGGTTTCCACATGCCCAAATATCATCGATCTTGTATAATAATTTATAAATGAAAAATATTTAAGTTTTACAACTAAAAAGTTAACAACAAGTCTTTTAAGCAAAAGTTTTGGTTTGGTTCAGTTTCCATCTCCCAACGAGTTCATAGATGGATTCCACATGCTTAATATCAAAGAACTTGTAAAAATGATTTTTGAAACTCGAATATAACATTAAACATGTTTAAACAACTATTTTAACAAAACTAGTAAAAAGTTCGGTTCATTGTTTGGACTATTTACGGTTAAACCGAGGTTAGTCTTTACAAACCTCCACCATGGAATTTCATAAATATGACAAAAAAAACTAAAAAGAGTAGAAATTAGTCATGGTTAGTATGTGCAAACATTTATGTGTGTGTATATATATCAAGAACACGAAGTCCTCCATGAAGCCTTGCCTTACGAGGTCCAAAACTTAACCAACCGGAGTCGGAGAAGTAACTATGAAAGGTAACAAGGGATTTGTATTATATATATGTTGTACCACCATATTCAAGTGTTAGTAATGTTATATGAACAAGTTAGAATGAAAGACTATGGTTAGTTTGACTTGAGAAGTCAAACCTTCAAGAATACATAAGCAATAACAACCTTGAATCTATGGAGTTTTGAGATAGAATTTGGAGTAAGAGCAAGTGTAAAAATGAAGGAGATGGGTGTGTATATATAGGGTAAGAGTCAAGGCTTCTTTACAATGTTTCTTTTTTGTTTTGCATAAAAATAGATTGGTTAAACAAACAGGCAAAGCACAAAACAACAAACAAACTAAAAATAGTGTGCAGGTGTTGCTAGGCGTCGTGCGGCCTCTCCTTTCCCTCTGGTCGCTCGTCGCGGTGTGCTCGAGGGGGGGGGGGGGCTGGCCCAGCTTGTCTTTTGTGGTTCGTTTGTGGGTCCGGAAGTTCGTTTTTGATGTAATTTGCTCGTTGTAAGTCCGTTTTCGAATACGTAAAAAGAGGTTTTTCAAATTGAACAAATGGGAATGTTTTGGTAACATAAAAATCCAGTATTTTATATATCATGAGTTTCGGTTTACAAAGCGGGTCGGTTTACAACATAAAACAACACGAATACGAATACATTCGAGACCTGAATTTGACAAATGTCACATCTCCCATGCGAGTTCTTCTTGAGCAGGCTCTGGTATGGGCGGGAATGAGTCGCTTGTGGCCATACCCCGATTTAGAGCCTGTGTTCATGGGCGTGAATGAACGTAAGTTACTTTTCCCTTTTCTCTCCTTTGCTTTTCTCTGTGAATCATTTTAACTGACTTCTTGTATGTTATTCAGGTGAAGGGCCTATGTTGAATGCCCTTTTTGAAAATAGAGGTTGCACGGGGAAACGCATCCGTGAAGCGAACGAGACGCCCTCCTTGGAAAGGACGCGGAAGCGATCTTCCAGACTGGTGTGTATACCTTAAATCCTCATCTGCTTAATGCCCTTACTTCTAATGGGATAATCGTCATTATTTCCTCGAGTGATGATTCTACAACCCAAGAAGAAGGGAGCTATGATGATGCTTCTGGAATTTCATCTGTCTCACATCTGTTGGTAGAATTGGACCGGAAGAGGAATTTTGAATCCTTTTGGGCAAGCGATGCGAGTGTTAGTTCCGCGTATGCTGAGGAAGGTCCGACATCCAAGAAGTAACGAACACACCGTTCGAAGAAGCGAGTCAGCCTTGCTGAGCGCAAGAAGGAGATGGTTGGTAAATACTAACACCTTTCTTAATACTTTAATGTTTTGACCAATACTTATATGTGGTTTATTATGTAGATTCGTTTGAGGTTGTTGGTGGGAGCATTGCATCTCATAAACTACCGTCCCCAACACCTGAAGTCGAGAAAATACCATCTCCGCCTCCGGAGAGGAAAGTTAGGCAACCTACTCCTCCTGCCCAAATGAATCAAGAAGATCCAATCCTTCAGCCAAAAGCTGAGGACTCTTTGGATTATCTTTTTGAGGTTGGGGGAGCTTCCGGTTCCAAAGAAAAGGATCCGATTGTGGATGAGGAGGTATTCGAAAGACAAGAATCTCCTCCTACGCAATTTTCCTTCACTTCATCACCCTTTTTCATGGGTGAAGGAAAGGGTCATCAATCTCAACGCCTTCCGCAGAACGTCGGAGGGGTGGCGACACGTGACGCTCCCCATCAATCCTCCTATATCCCTGTTCGCCTCCAAGCATCTAGTTAAGTTTATTACTGGGAGGCAAACCCAGGGGAGGATTATCACTTGTTTACTCCTCACTGGTATATCGTGAATGGGTCCCGCTTCACTGATCCAGACGTTTGTGCGGCGTATATCAACCATTGTATGCCGCATGCGGAGCGAATCTACCAGCGTGGACGCTCTCGCCACGACCTTCATATGGACTATTCCTCGTCTTTAGCCAATACTTTGGCTTATGGACATGAAATATTGCGCGAATGGCGGACGATTGTTGGGACACTGGGAGAGATGGCCCGATCTGCCACACCCCAACCTTCGGCGGAAATGCCGGGGCGCGGACTGATTGTCACAGCTCACAAGGTTACTATCATGCAACATTATAAGTTTGAATATCTAATTAATTTATTTATTATCAAACAACATTCATATACAACAAAAATAAAGAAAATTACAAATACAAAACCGACTATTCTTGTATATGTTTTATCCTAAAGTCATCTCTATGTGAGCTTCAGTTCGATAAGCAATCCAAATCTATAACCTGCAAATGCGTACAAAATATATGTTTGTCAACAACACATGTTGAGTGAGTAGATCCCCAGTTTTGACACAAACAGAATGATAATATATAATGATATTAATAATAGAGTAAAAATAAGCAAAAATGTTATCTGTGAGTATAAACAATGAAAGTGTTAAGCAAGTAATGAGTGTCGGTGAAACCATTGCCAATGCGATCGGGCTCCGGCCACTACGACGGTCGTATGATCATACTATAATGAGATTATGCTGGACCTCTCCGAATGCGATTCATGTAAGCAAGTAAGCAAGTAACAAATAGTCATTCAATTGATACACAACACAAAGATCACAGTTTGCGTTTGAGAAATAATAAGATAAATAATTTGATAAATGGTACGCAAGTGTCCCCAAAACCTTTGAAAACAAGTAAAATAGGGGAGTGATTACTCACCTGATCGGATGAACGAAATAAGTGACGATGAGAGATAGATAAACCCTTCGGGATGTACCATCAAGGATTCCTAATTAAATAATAATAATATGAGCTAATTAGAGAAGGAATAAACGATTTAATAAATTTAGACTTCGATGTGATTCGAGTTATGTTTTGGATTGAGATGTTATTGATTGATCGATCGATTGAACTCTAAGGTTACTGTTATAGTGAAACCATTATTATTAGTTTAAATAAATGAGTTGAATAACTATAAGATTACAACGCAATTATAAATGTGTACACATATAAGTATAACTTGTATTGTATTTATTAATTTAAGACAAACTTTAAATCATACAATATGTATATCTTGTGCTATATTAACGAAGATCAAATTTTATATTATAATTATAACTAATACGTTTAAAAATACAATTTTACAATTTTTAAAGGATGACACACACACACACACATATATATAATCCTTTTATATATAAAATTGATATAAGCAAAATTATAAAGAGGTTCAATGACAAGGAAACTCCAATAATGGTGTCGGGCTTTTTAACTAAAATTACGATCATTTAAAAATATACTTATAATGTATACATATATATATAAATATATTTACGAAAATCTATACGCGAGATTGATTTACGAGAAACATTGATTTTAAAGGTGTCGATTTTATAAAATCAAGTTTACTTGATGTTTAACATAAATTAAAACCATTATAGATCATTAATATAACAAAACTGAAAAAATAAAGAAGCAAAGGAGGCTGGCCAGGCTCGAACCTGAGCAGATGGCCGGCTCACCAAACACGCAGACCCATCTAAGCAACTGAGCTGTGTGATCAATTGAACATAAACTGAACATAAAACCTTAAATACATTACTGACTAAAACCCCCAAATATATATAAACCCTAGATCTTAAATCTGCAAATCCGTTTAAAGATTGTCTAATTAGCGTTAGGGTTAACAAAATAATCATCAAAACTAATCATAAGCATACATAGATTACCAGTTTACTTTGCGAATTGATGAAGAACAGCGCCCAAGCGATAACGGCCCAAGACGGACACTAACTGACATCGACAGACGATTATAAGAAAATTAAGTTTAGGGCTATAGTTGGCGATGACCTGATGAAGGTGTACCAATGTTTAATTGGAATATTACGATGTGTATATTGTGATTCAAGGACACGGTATGACGGTTTGTAAATAATTCAATATCCGTATCAATTTGATCTTGTTTACTAAATTAGTAGTGTCGGTGATGCGCGTTTAGGTAATATAAACGATTTCTATTGACAATTCAATGATTAGAACGAAGATTAAGGTGCAAGATACGTAAACGAGTCATCGGGTACGGGCAAACGGGTCAATTACGGGTTTGGATAAAGGTTTGTGCTTTGGATTATAAAAAAAATAATAATAATATTTAATCGAATGACGTGATATTTCTTGGTAAAATTTTACCGAATATAAAAGTGGGTCGGGTAACGGATATAAACTATTAGTTTGAAAACCCGAGTTGTTACAGTCTCCCCTGCTTTAGGGAATTTCTTCCCGAAATTAAAGGATAGTATAAGAACACCATTAACTTTTGAGAAAAAGAATTTTTTTTAATATAACTTTTAAAATTTATTACAACACAAAACTTTGAATATGAATAGTTAAAACAACGCTTCAAATGAAAATCCGATAAGGGCACTTATATATAGGATTTACCGCGGCGTATCCACCATGTCCTTATCATCGTTACATTTGTACCGTTATTCCAACTACTTTCGATTCTATATTATGACACACAATTGTACGTTTTATGATTTCCATGCGAGGATTTTGGTAATTATGTTCCGGACCATAATTATCTCGATCGTCGGATGGTCCACATAACTCATCCCATCGTGTTGGTTACAAATTATATTGAAAACATAATATTGTGAGAAAATTTATTAATTTATTATAAATATAAGGAAAGTGTTAACATATTATAAGACCATTGGAAGTTGATTTATTATAAGTGTAAAATCAGAGTATTATATAAAATATTTCTAATAACACAATTTAGGTGAACTTTCAAGTTTGATTAATGAAATTAGTGAAAATTTTAAAGTAACTTAAAAGTTAAGAGAAATGAAAACATTGAAGTTGGGATAGATGATGCGTCGACAAGATCGATTGTGAAGAAAGAGAGTGGGGATACGAGCCAACTAACAAATTTATGTGAACTTACCAAAAATTCTATGATTGCTAGGATAACATCAACAAAAGTTTATGAAGAAATTAATTGATAATTGTAGACGAATAATAACCTGTGAAATTTTTAAATATTGCCACATTCGAGGTAGAATTCATAAGATCGAGAGTACAAATTTGAACAAGATTAAACGAAGACTTTGAGGGATTTAGTTTAGTTAAATGAGAAACTCATGAAATTTAAAGAGAACTTTATACAATATTGAAATATCGCAATTGTTTGTATAAGATTAGGTAAATTAAAATATTAAATACTGGTAGTAGTAATTGAGAAATGCAAATATTTATGTATACAAACAAACTGTAAATAGATGAAATTGGGAAGTGGATATTCACGAATCCCCGAGATAGTCATATTCCAATTAAATCTTTAAAATTAGATATAGTATAAAGTGTGTCATTGGAATATCCCCAAATTACAAGGGGTTTTCCTATCTCCATAACATTGTTAAAATTATAATAAAGAAGTTGCAATATTCATAATTTATCATGAAATATTAAATAAATAATGAATACTAAAGTAATAATGAAAAATAGAGATGAGTTGAGAAATAATATAATTAAATAGAAGAAAACGCGGAGCTGGAAATGCATGAACCACCATGACTATTCCAACAACAACTGAAGAAATCATCGAAACATTTTAAATTCCCAAAATGTATTAAAAATTGAAGTAAGGAGCTGAAATATCTATGAACCAACGTGCGATTCCAACTAAATAACGAAAACTAACAAGAGTAAAAATGGATTGTTTAGGTACCCACGAACCATTGCAAGTTTTCGACAAAATCACGCAAATGTCAAAAGATAATAGTGAAAAATAATGAAAAAATTCCAATTAAATCACCATGGGAATTCAATGAAATTCAATTTTTTTTATAGTGAAATTAACTTAAAGAACGGAAAATGAAGTTCTTTAGCGGAAATAATTTTGTTTAAATAATGACAAGTTCAATTAATAATAGAACTATAACAATTCAATTTCAACGATAAAAATTTATAAGATGAAAGGTAAATTGTAATGCATGAGATCAATAAATACACGACGTACACAAATGTTAAAAATCAAAGTTGAGAGTAGAAATTGACACGTTGTCAATAATTTAATAAGCAAACAAGGTAAATGAGAAGAGACAAATTGAATAATATGGTCAACTAATAACTGACTGTCGAAATTGTGTCTTATATAATTGAAAAAAAAATAGTAATAATAATAATAATAAATAAATAAAAAATTGTTTCAATTTATGAGGATCTAAATATTTTGATCAGTTGACGAAATGTTAATGAACCAAATCCTATAAAATTTTTTTATTAAGTAAAACCAAAATTATAGATTAGTACGGCAACCAACGATATTGATCTTTGGAAAGATAAGAAAAATTTTATTGTATGCGAAAAAAATACTTAAAATGATGGATTTTCCAAGCTGGGTTTGTTCTGAAATAACTAATTTAGACAAATAATCGTTTAAGGTATAATTGAATACAAAATACGTTTAGACGAAAATGATGAAGACGATAAAAATCTTCTTTGTGAAAACATAACTACGATTGGTTTACTTCAAAACACCTTTGTTAATTGAGCTTATGAAATCTAAATAATTGAGATCGAATGATTTGGGGTACCTCGAATAGGTTTGTGAAAGAGGTTTGACTAAGGTAAGCTTGATGAAATTAAGTCTTGCGGGTCTAGAATCGAATAAGCGAAAACGACCTTGTTACATGAAGAAAGCCTGAAAGGCATAGAGTTGATAGGTTTAAGCAAAATGAGCATGGGTAGTACGGTACGGTTCTGGTATAATTTGAACTCGGCGTGAATTAGTAAAGAACAATGCGTTGCGTAGGCGATTATGGTCTCCATAATTTTAGAAGGCACGTGTAGCGGGTGTATAAAGCTAAGTCGATGGCATAGACCGTTGTGGGACGTCTTGTGGTACGAGGCAAAAGATTACATTGGGTATAAAGCGATATGAGGATATATTGAATGATGATAGCGGCAAGTGGAGCGTAATGAGTGAATTTTGACGTAAAGTTCCTTGTTTGAGGTGTTATGATTTTGTTGAGATTGATTGTTAATTTGCTTGACAACATATAGTTGGTGTTTTAGACTCGCTTCTGTTACTGTTGTTATGAGAATGGGTAGGGTAGATGGATTGACTTTATTAGCGAAGAGTTAATGAACAAGGTTGTATTGATTGCATTTATGTTTTGGAAATTGAGTTTATATTTTAGAGATCGCAGGAGCTATCTTCTCGGCTAAACATATGGCTATGAAGTGGTTATAAAAAATAAATAAATAAATGATTGATGTTGTTTGATGTCGAGATAACATTCTATGATTAATAAAGATGTGATTTAATGAGAAGGTTGGATAGTTGTGTAAATTTCATATAAGTCATTGTGTAAAACGAAACTTAAATATGTTATGCTGATATTCATTCACAACTTAAGGATAAGTTAGAATTTAAATTGATAATCAATGAGTTGATTTGATGAGAGAAAAGTTTTATAAAAGTTTAATATGCTTTTAACAAATTTGAATTTGAGGTTGAATGCTTGAAATATGTTTAATAAGTTATACATGAGATACCATGAGTATAAGAAAGCCATTTGATTCTTAAATTGTGCGATAATATTTAAATTAATTGAGGTATTGATATTATAATAATGTGATATGATGAATAGGTGAAAACCAATTTCAATGAGTGTAAATTGTTTTGTTTGACTCGTGATAACCGAATCTAGATAAACGAAGAATTTGTATCCGATCAGAAGAATACAAATATTTTGAGTGTATGAGTAGATCAAATCAATAAATCTTGATTCAAAAATGATTTAGTAAATAAGGAATTGAATAATTTAATAATAGAATAATAGGATAATTGAATAGTTAAATCAAATCATAAAATGTTTCGTATAAAATTAAACAAATAAATCAATTAACGAATGTTCTTCGAGGTATAGGGTTTCTCATGAGCTTTCCATGGCATTCTGTTTCCCCAACTTATTAGCATACCAAAACCAAAACAAATGAGTGAGTTGGCCTCCCATGAGTGTTACATGGCAATTTGAATGACCCAACTCAATTAACACATTAACGAATCAATTAAGTTTGTCGGCCCATGAGCGTTACATGGCGATTTGACCGACCAAACTAAATAACGAATAAACGAACTCAAGCATAAGTAGTTGAAACACCTAGTGTATCACTACGGATGATAATGTTCCAACAAAATATCTCAAATATAACAAATTGTGCAAATGTACAGCCGGCGTGTCCATGGCGTCCCGTGGGTTTTTACATCCGCCTAGACATTTTAAAAATAATAAAACACAATAAAAGGGTGTAACCGTTTAGCCGTGTAACATCCTAAAATTTATAATGTTGAATAAAGAAAGTTACGTTTAGTGATTTCGCGTTATTAATTAATTAATATCGAGTAAAGAACGGATCATGGATTTAGATTAATTGAGATGGGTAAAATGAGAATGGGCTTTAGGTCCATGGGCTTTAAGGGATATAAATATCCCCTAAACCAACCTAAAACCCTAAACCCTCATTTCATTTCCATCATAATCTCTACACACTCCAAACACACACACACACCATAAACGAGCAAGACCCGAGAGAGAGTAAACGTTAGTTGGTATTAGATCTTATTACACGAGATCTAGAGTGCATAAACAAGCTAACCAAGATCGAACGAGCGCTAAAGGTATGTTCTTGACCTTTAAAGTTTACGTAGTATTGAACGTTTTTACTTAAAGGTCCAAGCTTTATAGTATATACGGGGTATATATACGACCGAAAACGGTTAGGGAACGTTAGTGGGTGATGTCGAACCATAACAAGGGTATTAAAATCGCCAAAACGCTTGATAAAAACCAAACCCGTAGCTGAACTGGGCAACTTCGCCTGCGAACTGGGCAACTTCGCCTGCAAACTGATAACTTCGCCTTCAAAGCTTAACTTCGCCTTCAAAGCTTAACTTCGCCTACGGCCAAGTTCGCCTAGCTGGTAACTTCGCCTAAAGATAAATTCGCCTAAGGTTTAACTTCGCCTAAAGCTAAGTTCGCCTAAGGTTTAACTTCGCCTAAAGCTAAGTTCACCTAAGGTTTAACTTCGCCTAAAGTTAAGTTCGCCTAAGGTTTAACTTCGCCTAAAGCTAAGTTCGCCTAAGGTTTAACTTCGCCTAAAGCTAAGTTCGCCTAAGGTTTAACTTCGCCTAAAGTCAAGTTCGATTAGAAGATAAATTAAAAACCTAATGGAAAATGTGTTCGCTGGACTCTAAGTTCGCCGAGTCTTAAGTTCGCCGAACCTTAAGTTCGCTTAAGTTAAGTTCGCTTAACATGTATTTTAAGGTAACGAATCGGGCTAACGAATGAGTAGGTGAATAAAATAGTAACTTAAAATCCTAATAGGAAATGCGTCAAGACAGCTCGACCCCAGCCAGGGGCTCTGCCCCTTGGACCCTGCTAGGGGCTGCCGCCCCTAGACCCCGCAGCCAGGGGCGCTGCCCCTGGACCCCCGTTCGTTGTGGGTACTAGTTAAGAGTAGAAAGATAATATGAGTAGTGATAGTTAATTGATACGTATACTTGTTATACAGTCAGCCGTGGACAACTGAAGAAAGGGATTACGATTAACGGTGAACGTAACCGTGTTCAGGTGAGTTTCTAGCCCCATTCCTTGTTATGTTTTCGGGGCTGTGTGCATACTCGATGTGTTGTTAATACATTTATCCTAAGTGATAAGTGTATGCCATATGTGATATATGTGATGGATATGAATAATTGCTTGTCGGTACGCGAACGATCTTCGGATATTGCGCGTACTGTCATGTTAAAAATAAAGGTACGAATATTATATATCGAAGATGTATGAACATTACAAATGAATACTTGTCTGGGCGTGAACGATCTTCGGATATTGCACGTATCGACAAGGGGTATGGTTGTTAAATGAATGATGTAAAGAACACCTAGAGTGTTCTTATGCTATAATGTAATTATTGTATATGTGAAGTATGTGTATACAGGTACACGAATGGTATGTGAGTTCTACGTTCGACATGGTAAGTTAGGATGGCAAATCCCTCTAGCTTCTGTCGGACATAGACTCGGCTGGTGATGGCGTAGTTAAGGACTGCGGGCCTTATACGTAATGTAGATGAAAGATGTAAACGTAGATAAGGACGGTGGGCCTTATACGTGTTACAGATAATAGACGACAACGTAGTTAAGGACTGCGGACCTTATACGTATTATAGATAGGCATCAGCATAGGAAAGGACTGTGGACCTTATACGTGCTGTATTTGTGATGTGGTAGCATAGGGGAGGATTGCGGACCTCGTACGTGCTATGAATTAGGTTGCAACATAGGGAAGGACTGTGGTCCTTGTACGTGTTGTGGATGTAGGATGGTATAGGGAAGGACTGCGGACCTTGCACGTACCCTAAATGGTGAACGTAGTTAAGGACTGCGGACCTTATACGTATTATAGATAGGCATCAGCATAGGAAAGGATTGTGGACCTTATACATGCTGTATTTGTGATGTGGTAGCATAGGGGAGGACTGCGGACCTCGTACGTGCTATGAATTAGGTTGCAACATAGGGAAGGACTCTGGACCTTGTACGTGTTGTGGATGTAGGATGGTATAGAGAAGGACTGCGGACCTTGCACGTACCCTAAATGGTGAACATAGGTAAGGACTGCGGACCTTTTACGTGTTCTCGACCTTGAGTACAGGTATAGACGGCGGACTATGAACGTACTCTCGGTAGATTGAGGTTAGTGATTGTAGATATGTATGTATGTATGGTAGTAAGTATGTATGTAGAACAGAAGGGTAACCAGTTAAGTATGGATATGTATCTTCGGATATGTATGTATGTGTATGTATTGTATGGCGTCCGATTAACTAGAACTCACTCAGCGTAGCTGACTTTTAGTATGCATGCAGGTGAGTAGAATGAGACAGCTAGCTTGAGCGGGCACATGGTGGGCGAATAGGAGACTGGCATCTGAAGACTCAAGATGTTTTAATGTAATTGACGTTTATTTTGAAAGACAAGAAGGTTTAATTAAGGCAAGTTCTGGATTGCTGTAACGTTTCATGAAAGTTTTTATATTCCGCGAAAGTTTTAATGAACTCTGATTTGTAAGAACTGTGTTTATGAGTAAATCCGACGCTAAAGTAGGGCTACCGGGTTCGGGGCCTTACAAGCCGGTTACGTTAAACGCTTAAAGTGTCGGTCGCCTGAAAATTCCCACAATGGCGGGGAATCTTGTCACACTCCCTAGTTCTAAACAAAAAAGAGCAAATACAAAGCTAAGAAATTCTCAAGAAAGTTTCCGACAATAAAAGTGTTTTAATGTAATTGTTTTAATCAAGGTTTAATTTATCTTGAGTCTTCAGATGCCAGTCTTCAGATGCCAGTCTCAATTTAATAAATTTAAATAGAAATATTCTAAGGTTGAGGCATAGCCTCAGAGTTATAAAATATATTTTGAGAATGAGACATAGTCTCGGAGCAATAAAATATTTTGAGAGTGAAGCATAGCTTCGGAGTTGTGTGTGCATGACAATAAAGTAAACAATTAACTAAGCATTTAAATAAGTATTTAATCTATCAAGAAATTTCGTAAGCTGTAAACAATCAAATAGAACACATCAGGTAAACAAATAAGCACGTATGGGGCTCCTAAGCATGTTACTAAGGCACCACTAACGACCTATCTTAAACCTTCGGCTCTGATACCAATCTGTCACACCCAACCTACGGCAGAAATGCCGGGGCGCGGACTGATTGTCACAGCTCACAAGGTTAGTATCATGCAACATTATAAGTTTCAATATCTAATTAATTTATTTATTGTCAAACAACATTCATATACAACAAAAATAAAGAAAATTACAAATACAAAATCGACTATTCTTGTATATGTTTTATCCTAAAGTCATCTCTATGTGAGCTTCAGTTCGATAAGCAATCCAAATCTATAACCTGCAAATGCGTACAAAATATATGTTTGTTAACAACACATGTTGAGTGAGTAGATCACCAGTTTTGACACAAACAGAATGATAATATATAATGATATAAATAATAGAGTAAAAATAAGCAAAACTGTTATCTGTGAGTATAAACAATGAAAGTGTTAAGCAAGTAATGAGTGTCGGTGAAACCATTGCCAATGCGATCGGGCTCCGGCCACTACGACGGTCGTATGATCATACTATAATGAGATTATGTTGGACCTCTCCGAATGCGATTCATGTAAGCAAGTAAGCAAGTAACAAACAGTCATTCAATTGATACACAACACATTGATCACAGTTTGCGTTTGAGAAATAATAAGATAAATAATTTGATAAATGGTACGCAAGTGTCCCCAAAACATTTGAAAACAAGTAAAATAGGGGAGTGATTACTCACTTGATCGGATGAACGAAATAAGTGACGATGAGAGATAGATGAACCCTTCGGGATGTACCGTTAAGGATTCCTAATTAAATAATAGTAATATGAGCTAATTAGAGAAGGAATAAACGATTTAATAAATTAAGACTTCGATGTGATTCGAGTTATGTTTTGGATTGAGATGTTATTGATTGATCGATCGATTGAACTCTAAGGTTACTGTTATGGTGAAACCATTATTATTAATTTAAATAAATGAGTTGAATAACTATAAGATTATAAAACAATCATAAATGTGTACACATATAAGTATAACTTGTATTGTATTTATTAATTTAAGACAAACTTTAAATCATACAATACGTATATCTTGGGCTATTAACGAAGATCAAATTTTATATTATAATTATAACTAATACGTTTAAAAATACAATTGTTACAATTTTTAAAGGATGATACACACACACACACACACACATATATATATATATATATAATCCTTTTATATATAAAATTGATATAAGCAAAATTATAAAGAGGTTCAATGACAAGGAAACTCCAATAATGGTGTCGGGCTTTTTAACTAAAATTACGATCATTTAAAAATATACTTATAATGTATACATATATATAAATATAGTTACGAAAATCTATGCGCGAGATTGATTTACGAGAAACATTGATTTTAAAGGTGTCGGTTTTATAAAATAAAGTTTACTTGATGTTTAACATAAATTAAAACCATTATAGATCATTAATATAACAAAACTAAAAAATAAAGAGGCAAAGGAGGCTGGCCAGGCTTGAACCTGAGCAGCTGGCCGGCTCACCAAACACGCAGACCCATCTAAGCAAATGAGCTGTGTGATCAATTGAACATAAACTGAAAATAAAACCTTAAATACATTACTGACTAAAACCCCCAAATATATATAAACCCTAGATCTTAAATCTGCAAATCCGTTTAAAGATTGTCTAATTAGCGTTAGGGTTAACAAAATAATCATCAAAAGGAATCATAAGCATACATAGATTACCAGTTTACTTTGCGAATTGATGAAGAACAGCGCCCAAACGATAACGGCCCAAGACGGACACTAACTGACATCGACAGACGATTATAAGAAAATTAAGTTTAGGGCTATAGTTGGCGATGACCTGATGAAGGTGTACCAAGGTTTAATTGGAATATTACGATGTGTATATTGTGATTCAAGGACACGGTATGACGGTGTGTAATTAATTCAATATCCGTATCAATTTGATCTTGTTAACTAAATTAGTAGTGTCGGTGATGCGCGTTTAGGTAATATAAACGATTTCTATTACAATTCCATGATTAGAACGAAGATTAAGGTGCAAGATACGTAAACGAGTCATCGGGTACGGGCAAACGGGTCAAATACGGGTTTGGATAAAGGTTTTGGCTTTGGATTATAAAAAATAATAAAAATAATAATATTTAATCGAATGACGTGATATTTCTTGGTAAAATTTTTCCAAATATAAAAGTGGGTCGGGTAACGGATATAAACTATTAGTTTGAAAACCCGAGTTGTTACACGATATGCCGAGGAATCTCGAAAAGAGGCTGATGAATGTCGTGTGACAGCCAAAACAGCTAAATGGAAGCTATCTGATGCCGAAATCGCTCTCAGAAATGAGAAAGATATGCATACGGCTGCTACACGGCAATGGAAGGAAGCCTGTGAGAAGAAGAATTCTCTTCTTGAAGCTGCTCGCGGTGACACCCAAAGAAAAAAGGGAGGACCTGGCTAAGGTACTTGAGGCCAATTCAGCTTTAGAAAGCCAAGTGACCCGCCAAGGTGCCAAAATCCAAAAGCTTGAGGCGGAATTGAAGCAGCAGAAGGAGCGGGCTAAGCTTAAAGATAAAAGTGTTGCTGAAATGCAAGCTGCCTATGACTTGCTTCTGCAAGCGTGTGATGATGCGGAAGCCCGTGCAGCTGAATCTTTGAATGATAAACAAAAATTACCTGACGGGTTATGGGAACTTCAGGAGAAGGCGGAACAGGCCGAAAGAGAGCGACATTGGTTGTTGAGTCAGGGTCTTAGCGCGGTATGCTATCCCACTCTTCCGCTGTTACCAAGTTTTTTTTTATGTTTAACAATTGTTACTGAGTCTGTTTTTCCTTTATAAGTTATCAAGCATGTTAAAAAGGGAACGAAATTGACAGATAGCTAGCTTTCCTGCTTGCTGCTTCCTCTAACTCCGGGCGCGTGTTGGGCTTCAATGAAGGAATGGGTTATGCCCAAGCCGGTCTTCCTTTTGAAGAACACCCACTACATGGACGGAATATTACCTAGGAGTATGATATGCACCTTAACGAGTATGACAACTTATCATTCTCCTTGGAGAACATGCTCCCAGAATTTGTAGCGGCTAGTGACGGTGTGGAGCGATTGAAGGAATACTTGGGGGAAGGGATTGAAGGTACTCCGCCTACACCTCCTGAAGATGTACCCGCACCAGACCCATAGAATAGGTTTTAAACTTGTAGTTTCTTTTCACATCTTGTAAATATCTTTATCATGAATGAAAAGGAATTTTTTTCTTCTTGTGAATTATGTATTGTTTCGCGTTAGGGTACTATCTTGTGAGATATTTTCGAATTATCTAATTTTGAATATTTGCAAGTGATATGAAAGCAATGAAGTGGCGGAAAGAGAAACGTCGCAAGACAACTGACAGGACGTGTATGACGTCCTTTTGACAGTCTACTTTTGCTTTTTCGTCTTTCCCGCCTGACGTGTCAGTCCTCAATTGAGTCGCCTTTTCTCTCTCCACTGGCATCCAATCGGTCGCATTAATTGTGACGCGTATAAATAGACCATATCCACTTCAATTCATTCTTATCCTTCACTGATTTCTCTTCTTTTTCTCTTTTCAATAGCAGATCTGAGATTTCTTCATTCAATCTTCATATCCAAGTTCTTCAGCAGAATCTAGTACATTGTTCTATCTAAATGGCGGTAGATAAAAAAAGAGTGCTCCTGCTATTCATAAGGTTGTCGTTAACCACAAGGAAAAGGACTACAATAACGTTGTTAACGTATACGGCCTAGCGCCGGAGTGGGAACCGGAACGTCCGGCAGACAGTGCTATCGCTACCGACCCTCCGGCGAATAAAATGGCCGTCTATGTGGACCATTTTACAACGGGAAATTTCCGGTTACCGGTGACTAGGTTTGTCCAATCGATATTGACATCGTATGGAGTTCATTTATCCCAAATCTATCCCTTCGGGATGTTGAGAGTTCGACACTTCGAATTCTGTTGTCAGGCTCGTGATCTGGAACCATCCGTCTGTATCTTTTGTCGTCTTCTACAAGATGACCTACCGCGGCGGGTGGTATAGCTGGGCCACAACCGGGAAGGCGGTTATTGGTACCGAATGGATCCGCAGCCTCCATGAATGGAAGCCTAAATTTTTATGGATCCGGGAAGATGTCATTCCCTATTCTATGACTCATCGTAAATCGGATGACAGGATGCCAGCGGTTTCTGCTACCACAGAGTTGAACTCTCCCTGGTTCACGACGTTGACCAGTACGCCAACTCCATTCGCGCGATTCATGAGGGAGTGATGGTGAGCGCCAGTATGAGTTGTTTATGGCCGTTTCCGGATTTGGAGCCATATTATGAGAAGCCGAACAAGAGTAAGTCTATTTGTTTCTTTGCTAAGACACTACTTTGGATTTTGATTTCTCTTCTTGTGTATACAGGTGAGGGCTCCGTCTTCAGTACGCTTCTAGACCGTGAGGAGGGTCTTATGTTGCGCCATCCTATTGATCCGAAGGACGCGCCCATACTTGAGCGTACACGCAACAACTTTTTATTCCCTGCTGCGCTTCGCCGGAACCCGTAGTTTCCGAGGCGATATACGCGAAAGGTGAGGAATTTGTTATGAAAGGTGAGGGTATTTTTCAACCTCGACCAATTACTGTTTCCACTTCTAGCGGGGTGATAGTACTTCTTTCCTCTAGCAAGGAGTCATAACCCTGTGAAGGAGGGTTATCAATTGTTGCTACTAATACCCTACATTCGACTGTAGGTCTGACCCGCAAGCAAGACCAGAATACAACCACCCGCCAGGTGGCAGATGACGAAGATGCTGACGTCACCACTGGAATGAACATCGAGCCACTAACGATGTCATTAACGAAGGTGATCGTCCAGCCGTTGATGCGGATGACTCCAAGGTGTCTGGGAAACGGAAGGTGCAATTTACTAAGCCTGCCGGTACCCAGAAACACAAGAGGACAAAGCTGGCGGCTCGTCTCCAACAACTTGCCACCACAGATGTTTCTCCGGGTAAACTTCAATATTTCTCATTTTTTGACAATTGGTTTATTTTTGTGAGGTACGTCATTGACATAAACGTAATACTTTTGCAGAAGTTCCAGAGAAATCTGCTAAGGATCCTTCCGATCCGCGGGGGTCAACACCACCTGCTACACCACCAGCGTCTCCGCCGACAAAGGTTCAGGACCCAATCACTATTGTGGATACCCCTCCTTCCGAAGGTAATTAAGACGGTATCTCTAAGGACACTGCCACTTCTTCACCTTTCCGGTTTTCGTACCGTTTTAAGGAACAAGGAGGGGTTAGTGCTTTTGTCCGCGGGCCACAAACGTTTTCGTCTCTGCACGTGGAAGACTCTTCAATGCATCGTCCGCGTTGGTCCTTACGTCAGGTATCAACTTTTTCCGACGCGGATGTCTGCATGGAATACCTGCAGGGAAGTCTTCCTCCTGTGGAAAGGGAACGTCAGCGCAAGCGTCCGTGCCAAGAATTACTGAACTCCTACTCCTATAGCCTAGCCAACACTGTCTCCACCACTCAAGAATTATGTCGAGACTGGCTAGGTATGAATGAGGAATGGGAGGAATTAAAGATTAAGGCGTCCGAGGCGAAGAAGGAGGCCTTAGAGGTTATGAATGAAGCCAAGGACAGCCGGCTGGCTGCTTAGACTGCAAAGCGACAATTGGCGGATGCCAAAACATCATAGAGGCAGAGAAGGCTCGTCGATATGTTGCTGAGGAAGCCAATATTGCTTTACAGCAGCAACTAAATAAACGCGATGAGCTCATAAAAACTCTGAAGGCTGAGTCAGCAGCCAAGGACGAACGCCTTTCCACCCTTGCTACCAAGAACATAGAGCAAGCCTAGGATTGCGCTGAGCATAAGATGGAACTTGTCTGGGCCAAGGCGGAAAAACGATGGCTACTGGCGGAGGGTGTTCCCCAGGTATTTCTTACTCCGTGAATTCCGTTCATAAAACAAGTGCTCATATTTATTGTCTTGATAGGTTATTGCCTATATTCAAGAAGGCGATGAACTTGGGAACTGCTCGTCTCAAGCCAGCCGTCAGACGGGTTTCCAGGAAGGCTTTAAATTTGCTGAAGAAGGTAGGCTTCCGGAGGAATTTGTCTTGCACGGCCAAGACATTGCTGAGATTCTTATTGAGAAGACGAAGACTTTTGATAATTTGAAGTTCACTATTGAAAGTCAGATCGTCGAGCTTGCTGATAAGGAGGATGGGATTGAGAAGTTAAAGGAACTTCTTGCAACTACTAACAATGATCTAGAGGAGGAAGAGGATGATGCAGCATTGTAGTTTTATATTTTTGTAGCTTGCACAAACCTGTCTTCTTTGTAACCTTTTGTAATCCCATTTGCACATATATAAGAAGTTTGTTTATCCGGTACACTTTGTCTTATGTTTTCATAATATAAGTGTTTGTAGGATCTTCTTGTTTTGTCAATAAAGGATTGCGATACTTCTATTGTATGGGCATAAGAATCCCATCTGGTACGCCGGCTAGGGTATGTATGTTACATAAAACTAGAATGTGGGAGTATCAGTACTTTTCATAAAAAAAGGCTTAAGTCAAATGAAACTACAAAAGATGGCATTTCATGTTTCTAATAGTCTATTAGGCACGCATGCCAAAAATGAAAAGTAAACATACTTGCTACATGTAGCATTTCTTTAACTGTGCCACATTCCAAGTTCTAGGAACCTCAGTCCCGTCCAACTTCTCTAACTTGTAAGCACCCTTTGATAAAACTTGTTTTACTTTGTAAGTGCCTTCCCAAGTTGGGGCCAACTTGCCCGGAGGTTCTTGGCCAGAAGCTTCGTTATTGCGGAAGACAAAGTCTCCCTCATCAAATGTACACTTTTTGATCCGCGAGTTATAATATTTCTGTAATTGGCGTTTATAATTATGCTCGCGGATCGATGCCAATTCCCTCCTTCATTCGAGGATATTTAGATTCATTCGGAGTTCATGATCGTTATCATCGATCATCAAAACTCTTGCGGATGGAATCCCGATTTCTGCCGGGATCATGGCCTTAGTGCCGTAGGTTACACTGAAAGGCGTCTTAGAATTACTGGAATTCTTTTGGATGCGTAACGCCCAAAGTACATGGGGCAATTCGTCAACCCAACCTGTTCGTTTAGTTCCTAGTCTTGCTTTAATCCCTTCCTTGATTGTTCGGTTAGTCCGTTCAACCTGACCGTTTGATTGCGGATGAGATACAGATGTAAAGTTTTGAATGACTTGAAGTTCTTTCAGCCATTCTTGTAATCCGTTGTCCGCAAACTAGGTCCCATGCCACTTACCAGCTCTTGTAGAAGACCAAACCGGCAAATAATAAATTCCCAAAGGAATTTCTTAACGCTCGATGCCGTAATGGATGCAATTGGTTTGGCTTCTACCCACTTGGAGAAGTAATCAATGGCCACTATAAAAACTTTGACTCGTCCAGGGGCTTCTGGGAAAGGTCCCATAATGTCAATAGCCCATTTCTGGAACAGCTAGGCGGACGTCACCGGTATCAACTCATTCTTTGGACGCAGGGTGTTGGGAGCGTGACGCTAGAAAGAATAACATTTCCTGATTTCTTGCACAGCGTCTAAATGCATCCCTGGCCAATAGTATCCAGCGTTCATAAGCTTTGCTACAACCATCATTGGACCCACGTGTAGGCCACAAATGCCCTCATGAACTTCCCGTATCAGGTAGTCCGCGTCTTCGGCATCCACACAACGCAACAGTGGTCCCAAGAATGAGCTTCGATACAAAACACCATCATTTATTTGGTAATTCAAGGCCTTGTGTTTGATTTTTTGTAGGGCTGGCAATTTATACACGAGACACGAATACGCGACACGTACCTACACGACTTTAACAGGTAACAGGTAAGACCATACCAGGTTTCGTGTACTAAATAGGTAGACACGAAATTACCTGTTAATTTTCATGTCTAAACAGGTATAATACATGTTTACCTGTTAGTACCTGGTTATTTTTTAAATTAAATAAATATATATATAGTTATAACTCATATTAAAATATCCCTAACCCTAATTCTACCTTACAACTTACAGCCGTCATACACCAAATCCTCTCACGCAACCATCACCAAAATCCGTCACCGGCCCGTTGTCGGCCGTCCCTCCGCCGGCCGTCCCTCTCACGCTGCCATACAGCTCTCCGTCCCTCCCACGCCGCCATACAGCTCTCCGCCTCTCACGAGAAGGAGAATCCATCGCCGGCCCGTCAAACACCAAAATCCGTCACCGCCATACAGCTCTTCGGCCTTCACGTCGCATCCAACCGTCCATACTCTCTCCGACCTCCAATTTCGTTCATCATTCTTGGTAAGTTATTGCTTTGTTCATTTCATCATTCATTCAAGCTATTACTAAATCTATTCATCGTTCATTCTTCAGTTCTGTTCACCCGTCGCCTCCATCTTTAGGGCTGTATTACTGTTTTAGTTTAAATTATTTCATTTATTTGGTTTCGAACTTTGATTATAAAATCCATCTTTAGGTCTGTTTTAGTTTAAATTATTTCACTTATTTGGTTTTGAACTTTTGATTATAAAATCCATCTTTTGGGCCTTTTTAGTTTAATTATTTCAATTATTTGGTTTTGAACTATTAATTGCTCACATTTGTTAGTATTTACTATTTAGGTAATTATGAGTAACCCACAAAAAAAGGTGGAAAATGCGAAGGATAAGAAAGCCAAAACAACGGTATGTTTGCTGATTCAACTATACTTATTTTGGTTCAAGTTTGGTTTTATTTTTGTGTAACTTTATGTATTTTTCTCTTTAATCATTCTAGAAGGACAGTGATTCTATCCAAATTGATTTAGAATATGACTTCTCGATGGATATGGATGTGGATAATGAGGTTCACTTGGTGGATGAAGAAGATATAAACGATAGCAAATCAGGGTCAAAGAGAAAACAAAAAGAAAGAAAAGAGAGATATCCTGTGTGGCGTTACTTCATTAAACACACTAATCAAAAAATAGGAAAAAGGACTCCAACCGAGTGCAAGAAATGCCATCATATCATGATATATGATAGTGGCCAAGGTACGGGTAATCATACGAAACACATAAAAAGCTGCTATGGTTCTAATTATAAAGATGTTGGTCAAATGCTTCTAAATAGTGACATGAAGTTAAAGTCGTCTTCTTTTTCTAACAATACGTTTCGTGAGATGATTATAGATGCTATTGTGATGCATGAATTACCTTTTTCATTTGTTGAGTATAAGGCGTTTAGAGATTTGTTTGTGCATTTGCAACTCGATGTGGACATTCCCTCTAGAAATACCGTTAAATCTGATTTAGTGCAAAAGTTTAAGAGAGAAAAAGAAAAGATGAAAGTTGTTCTTATGGAATCACTTGGGAGATTATGCTTAACTGGAGATTTATGGATTTCTATAACTACTTATGGGTATTTAGCAATTACAGTTCATTATATTGATAAACATTGGGTTTTGCAAAAGTGAGTTGTATCGTTTTCTTTCATGCCACCACCTCATACTGGTGTTGCCATATGTGAAAAGGTGTTTTATATTCTAGTAGAGTGGGGTATAGAAAAAAAAAATATTTAGTGTGACGTTGGATAATTCATCTTCTAATGATGCTTTCATTAGGCTTCTAAGAGAATAGTTGAATACAAAAGCACCACTTGTTTCTAAGGGTGCTTTTTTTCACTTGAGATGCTGTGCTCATATTTTGAACTTGATTGTGCAAGATGGGTTAAAGGAAATTGATGATTGTGTTTACAAAGTAAGAGAGAGTATCAAGTATGTGAAAGGTTCACAACAAAGGAAGGAAAAGTTTTTGGAATGCGTTGAGTTGTGTTCAATTAAAAAACAAAAGGGATTAAGACAAGATGTTGTTACAAGGTGGAATTCCACATATTTAATGCTTGATGGTGCTCTTTATTATCGACGTGCATTTAGCCATTTAGAATTTAGTGATTCTAATTATAAGGAATGTCCAGTTGCATCATAGTGGGATAGGATTCAAAAGATATGTTCGTTTCTTAGTATTTTATGATGTGACAAATGTTTTTTCGGGTACCAAATATCCGACTGCAAACTTGTACTATCCACATGTTTTTTTTGGCTTATTTGACTTTTTATGATGGGATGAATTCTGAAGATGAGTATATAAAGAATATGGCAAACTTGATGATGGGGAAGTTTCAGAAATATTGGTCAGATTTTAGTCTTACATTAGCCGTGGTTGTGGTGTTGGATCCTAGATACAAGTTGCATTTTATCGATTGGAGTTATTCAAAAGTTTATTGAGAGGGAAGTAGTGAATATACACATGTTGATCAGTTATTGCATTCTACTTTTCATGAATACGCCATTGCCTTGTTAAATGAGGGTGAAAATACAAGGGATGAGTCAACACCTACTTCAGATGGTAGAAAAGGTGTTAAGGACACAAGTGGTGCTTCAACATGTGGTACGAGTTCAAGACTTAAGGTAATTTTTATGTTTGTTCATTTATTTGTTTTATGTATATTGCCTTTTAATTATTAACTAACTAATTTTTTTATTAATATGTTTTAGGATTTTGATAAATTTCAAAGTAAAGATTTTACAACTAACCAAAAGTCAGAACTGCAATTGTACTTAGAGGAGTCAAGAGTTAATAGGAACTTACCACTTGATGTGTTGGCTTTTTGGAAAGCCAATGAGTTTAGATATCCCATACTAGCAAGGATAGCAAGAGAATTTTTGACTATTCCGGTATCTACTGTTGCATCGGAGTCGACATTTAGTGCAAGTGGAAGAGTGATAACTGAACATCGAAGTTCACTTAGTAAAGCTACCATTGAAGCTCTAATATGCATAAAAGATTGGTTACATGGAGAATTTTGTAATGTCCATCTTTGCTTGATTTTTATAAGTTTTATACATGATATTACATTAATTTTATAATGTATATGTTTGTTTGTACTTTGTAGGTTCTAACAAAGTTAGTGTGGAAGAGCTTACTGGAGATATAATGTCGCTTGACATTAGTTGTGAATCAAATGCTTCAAACTCGGTGAACAATCCTAAGGTACCAACTCCAAATGCTTCAAGTAGTGTTGCTCGCTAAAAACAATGAACAATCCTACGGTATCTCACTCTAAAACTTTCTAATAATGTTACTTGATAAAACTATATGAATATGTCCAATTGTCCATGATTAATATGACTAATTGACTATACTTATTTTGTGTGTAGGTTTGATTGCTTGGAACTGAAGATTTGAGAAGAAAGCCCAATTGGAACTTGGAAGCTTGGAACTTGATATTGTTTTCAATATATGTTTTGATTAGAATTCTATGTGTTTTTGTCTTAAATTTTTTAATTAGCATGGATATATGTTTTATTTTAAGAATTTTATGAACTTTCGTCGACTTTTGTTTCGCTAAAAGTTTGTCAAATATGCGTTTCTAAACAGCTATTATCGAGTACTATCGTGTATTATCGTGTATAACAAGTATTAACAGGTTCGTGTTCGTGTTTGGGCAACAGGTACACGATAAGTTTTCGTGTCGTGTACATGTATACCCATTTCGTGTTCGTGTCTTGTCGTGTTCATGTCTTATCGTGTACGAGTATACACGATATGCCAGCCCTAATTTTTTGAGCCGCGGCCTTCTCTCCTGGTAAAATTCCTGACGACAGATGATGCGGTTCGTGCGTGTGGTATAAAATATAAAAGGATAGGATGAATTGCTTTTGCACAAGATCGTGTTTTAAATTTATAAAAGTGATTTCTACAAAGACTAAACACACACAAAATAAGCAAGTGTACCTATCGTATATGTAGAATAGTATTGGTAAGAACCAAGTATCGATCTGTGTACACAAATGTTTCTAATAATAAATCGTTATTTTACTTTAATCGGAGGTTTTAATCATTTTGGGGTTAATTTTTGAACTTTTTATAAAATGTAAATACTTATATATAATATATAGGTGACCAAGACAAGAAATTCTAAACGAGTTGTTCAATTATGCGAAGGTTACCATCTAATATCAAGAATCCACTCCATTTTAGCATTGATAATTAATATTTGGACATGTGATAAAGTTGCCATAGCAATATATGATAGATAGCTCCTTAAACCTTAAGTGAGCATCTTTGGCACTAAGGAGACAGGATGCGCATTTTAAAGTCCACCCTTTCCTAATGTCATGCCATCTCAATGATGTCAATTTAAGTTGGAAAGTAGTTTCGTAAAGTAGAAAGATTAGGATTGATTTCGATTTCTCAAACACCAATTCTAACAACTTCGGGTGATTGTAGTTCATCACAAAACCTCCCCTTGGTTGATTAATGTAGGTAATAATTACACATTCCGTTAACATGTGATTTCTTTAACTAATTTGATATCCTAAGTAAAGCCATTTTCGGATTACCAAGGTTTATAGAAATACGTCATAACTTATATCTCATCATTTCTAAGTACAATATAAGGATCCATGTTTCGATAATGTATCAAAGTATTTCTATCTTTCAAGAACATGAATCGATCATGAACGATTGCCAATAGAATTGACAACCACCAACTTTGAATTAGTGATTTAAGATGGTGAAACATTTCTCATCAAAAGATAATTGTAATATAACCATGTACTTTAATAGACTACACCACATGTCTTGATTAATTATCAAGTGAAACAAAGCTTCTTCATAGATTTTAGATGGTAAAAGGAGTTTAGCTCATAATGAGCATGATGATAAACATTAAGATGAATGATGATAACAAATACATGATTAAACTTGGAATAATCTAAGCAATTGTAGGTGAATCTTCCTTCTTAATGATGGTAATGATGGTTGATGATGATGGTTGATGGTGATGACCTCCAAGCCTTCAAACTCTTCACCAAATCTTCAAAGTGAGTGTTAGTGTGTGTTTTTATAAGAGAGAACCGGATAGAATTTTTTTCAAGGCACACCAAATGAGTGCAACATGAGCCACTATTTATAGGCAATCTGGAGTGTGAGGCACGGCCCCGTGCTTATGTAGGCACGCCCCCGTGCATTTTTATGACATGTGCCAGATTTGTTTTGTCTTTTTTGAAAGGTGACCGCGGCCCCGTGGTTGGTAGGCACGCCCCCGTGGTTTTTAGTGACATGTGCTAATTCTTTTTTGTCTTTTCTGTGTACACGTTACGGCCCCGTGGTTGGTAGGCACGGCCCCGTGCTTTTGCTTTTAGATTTTGTCTTTTCTTGTATTCAGAAGCATGGGGGCGTGTTTCTTGAAGCATGGGAGCGTGTTTCTTTGTGTTCTTGTGTTTTCTTCTGTTTTTATTCGTCTTTTTGCTTGTTTCTTCGTTTGGGGCTTGGTTTCACCTGAAATTATGTTTTATTATGATAAGTAGTCTTTTATGCTATGTTATTTAATAGAAATTGCAGTTTTTAGAGATTATTTGATGCTGAAAAGATGCATATTTCTATGTACATCAAACATCCCCACACTTGAACATTGCTTGTCCTCAAGCAATCTTCTTATAAATATCCTCTAAAAACAGCAAGGTTAGATTATAGCCATCCCTTAAGTGAGCTCCAAGAAGATGAAACAAAATAACCAAAACATTTTTTATATTACTGATAAATAAGAAGGAACTTTTGTTTTTATGAGGTTTCGTTTATGCAAAACGTCACGTTCTCACAATGTTCACTCACACTCGGTTTTATATCTGATCATACATGTGGTGTATGTATGTGAACGCTCTAGTCTAAATGCAACCTGTGATAAATAAGCTTGTAACAAGTTCAAATCTCCATCTTTTAAAGGGTTGCATACATCAGAAGGTAAAATGGTTTGGTTTTGTGTGAGTAGGGATTTGGTATTTTGTGGTGGTTTAAGGATTTAAGTTAATGAGGATGGTAAACACAACTTCCACTGATTATCGGGAGTCTTGAGATGTCTTCAATGGTTAGCTCCTTTTCTCCGACATTTTTTTATTTTTATTTTATTTATTTATACCTAATGACTCTTTTAAGGTCAGATCGTCAAGACCAGTTTTATCGAGGATGTGGATCAATTCTTCCTCAATCCTGTTCTGAACATAACTTCCAACTCTAATGGATCGTTCGGCTTTGAGCCTAGTAGCCCCCACCCTCATTAGTTCGGTATATTCATGCTGAGACTGAGTTTAACTTTTTCTATATCTTCCTTCGTGGGACCAGTTTCCGCAACCTAAGCATCATTCATATCTTTTTGCACTTCTTTTCATTGCGTTTTTGGAAATTCCACAGAATGGTGGCCTTTGTTCATCTTGGCGTCACTTTTTCCTCACCTTATTGCTAAAGAGAAAGATTCTCTCCCTAAGTTATGGAGGCAACCAAGGTTTGTGAAGTGTATGCAGCAAAGGAAATTGAAATGGAAAGAATGCATTTCCAGTTCTTTAGGGTCTGCCGGTAAAAGACCAGTGTTGTATTTTACCGGTGAGAGGGATAAAATGATAGGGTTTTTGGTTAAGGTTTTTGGGTTTTGTAATTTGGTAATGGGTTTGATGGAATTATGTCAGTATTACCTTCTTCCTTATACAATGCTTCGTGCGGTCTTGAAAAGAATAATTGTGACAAGTTCTAAATCACACGAAACATATGACTCACTCAAAGCTTCCAAAAAAATATTTATATGGCATGAGGTTTATCTCACAGTAACGGAGGAATTGGGTATTGACGCCATTTTTGCATAAATTTATTCTCAATATTATAAAACTTCTTTTTACTTTTTCACTTTTTTGTAATGATTGGTTATTTGCAAAAAAATTCTTGGTTTTCTCTTTAGGTTTAAAATAATCTTTGTTTGCTGCAAAAATATTTGTTGATTTAGATAAATTTTATAATTAATTGAACAAACATTTGGTCAAGTAATTCCCCTCCCCACAATTGAATCTCACATTGTCCTCAATGTGACAAGATTCATGAAAATATAAAAATACTAATTGAGTATTATGGGTAAAAATGGAAAGTTACTTCCCTACGGGTTAACGAAATTTCGACAGAGCGTCCCCTGTTAATCGTCCGTTTTCCTTTTTTTGTACCTGTATAATATAAAACTACAAACAACCACAAACAACCAAGCATAAACTGCTGAAAATTGGGTATGGAATCATCCATCCCTTGCCCTATCGGGCTAAATTAGTACCTACCATAATGTCTTTAGCACCTATGGCCATAAAAATATCCAAACCAACACATAAACAAACAAACAAGTACGACATAAAGTAAATTGTTTAAAACACACATAATAATAATGTCATAAGATACTACCAACCCCATGCCCGTGCCCGACCTACCACTGTCGCCAGTCATCAGTTACCCGTGTCCGGGTCAAATGGTCCCCACTGCCTGTCCATGAGATAGCCCAATCGTTCAATATCTCGCCTCATTTCTTCATACTCGGCTGCTCGTTGTGCATCGGAGGCAGCCGTCTGCTCGTTGATCCTGTTAAATGAGGCGGTAGTGTTAACTGATAATTGATCGATAAGTCCATATATACCCTCCAAAGAGTATCGGCTGTCGTGTGACGAGCTGGGGCCGGCCCTTGATGAAGATGGGCCTCCTCTCTGACGATAAGTTCGGCGGCGACTCTGTCTTGGTGGTGATTCTCGTCTTTCGGGCACATCCTATATCATCATCTCAGCCGGGTCTTCTGGATCCCAAACCTAGTTGTTCTTATCACAAAATCTCCACACATTCAGGCTGATTTGCTGGATCATTTGCATGCTTTCACAGTAATCAAGGTTGAGAGCTATCGGGTCTGGGCTTCGAGTTCCTTCTGTATCTGCACCATAAGCCTCATAAAGGTTGCGGATCCACAGACCATCGAAAATCGGAGTATTTCCTCGGGCACTTGCATTTGTTATGAAGAGTTTGCATAATAGCATATTGATATTGCATGCTAGGTCGTTTTTCATGCAGTATAATGCCCAAAGATCCCTCAGGTTGACAACCCCTTCACTCTGTCCTCGAGCTGTGACGGTGTGACTGAGCAAACGGTGGAACGTACCTCATGATAGGGTCACGCAGTGTTGTGCTTTTTGAAACACTTGCATTATACTCTGTTGTACCATAACTCAACTATTCCCAAGCTTTTGCCCTTGTGTCACCTGCTTCAGCTTCATCATCATCACCTTCATCTGTAAACGTTGTTTTAGCCTCGAACCAGATGTCTGAGTCAGTTTCCTCGGTTGTATAAATTCCCAGATCAATTCCTAATTAGGTGACAGAAGTTTTACGCCATATTCCCCACATCGGAACTCGATTGCCTCTTCATCCCACATGTCAAACTTTTTCTTTTTTATATTGAACGAGGCCAAGAATTCCTTTGTTAGTTCTGTCACTACTTCCCCTGTTTGACCAAAAACCCGTCTCTATGGTCCTCTTACAATGTTCTCATAATGGTTCCATTGGTTGACGTGTCTCAGAGTGTCTTCACAGGCATAGAAGTTAGCTTCTGGGTACCTGTTGTTAAGATAAGTTAATTTTGTATTCGCTTGTCGGTCCTTTGCTTTGCGGTTTGAGAAGACTAAAAATGCAAGAACCTCTTCTCCATACTCGGCCATCTGCAAATTAAACCCAAATTAGTCAAAATCCGACAAAATTTTATCAATGTGCTGGAACAGAGGGCAAAGCACGGCGGCGTGCTTCCAAAAGCATGGCCCCGTGCTGTTGCTTCTGGTTCAGTTTTCTTCGATTTTTTACTTTTGGCTGACCACGATTCGTGTTGTTTTGGGCACGGCTCGTGTTTTCAATACTAATATCTACCTTACTCAGACTCGAACCCTCGTTTCTAACCGATTATATCAATTAGGTTTAATGGTGTGTCAGGATTTATGCTAACACCCAAAACCCAAATTATCCCTTTCAATTAAACCCTAACCATAAATTATTCAACAGTCTATTCATCTTATGCTAGCAAAATAACCCATATCCTTTTCGGTTTTTAACCCGATTTGGTAGATTTGAGCGATTTTAGGGTTAAACTAAACCTAGAATGATGAATTTGAACAATGCAATTGTTAAATTAACATACCTTAGGTTTTGAATTGAAGATTTGATGAAGAAATTAGCGAAATATTGGATGGTCGGCGGTTTTCAGTCCAGAAACGTAGTGAATGTTAGGGTTGGTGGTTGGAAAAAGTTACTTTAATAATTAAAAACTCGTAACTGCTCTGGGACCAAAAGCACGGCCCCGTGCTTTTAGAGGCACGGTACCGTGCGGCATGATGGAGACAATGTTTGTTAAAAAATTTTTACCGAGCAACTAGTTTTATTTTTTGGTTAATTTGAGACAGTAAGTAAAAATCCTAAGCTTCATTAAAACATAAAACTAAAGACATAATTAAACATAGATAAAATGAAAAGTACAACAACAACTCTCTATCCTAACACATAGTACTAGCGGGTACAACTTCAACACGATACAAAGTCAGAACTTCAATGGCCACCACTTCCGAACAAGTCCTGGATGTGTGGTGGTGCTCGTTTGGCTTCCAAAAGTTCGTCAAGCTTTTTGTTGAGCATAACGATTTCTCGGTTGAGAAAGTTAAGTTTGGAAGTCACATCTTTGTGGTGGCCATCCACAACATGGAAGTTCTCGAACCTAAGCAGGTCGACTTTGTTAATTAGCTCGACTACTCGAGCTTTGGTTTGCAATTTGCTCTCAACTTGATCTCTTATGATGCATTGGAGTCTCATGACCTCCTCCTCAAGGTATGAGGAGGATTCATGTTGTTTCCCCTTTTTTACTGGCCTCCATTCAACCCTTTTTCCTTCCATTAAGGTAAGTTGTGTTTGGTGTGAATGGAATGGTGAGTTTATGCATGCATTATATAGATACTGGAAAGTTGAACACGGCACCGTGCTTTCAAAAGCACGGCCCCGTGCTGCTAGAGGAATAAATGTTTCTGAGTCAGAGAATTGTACGGAGTCAGCGCGTATCATGCTGAAGATTCTGGGGTGACCACGGCCTCGTGCTTAGGAAAGCACTGCCCGTGCTTTTTGTTACGGTGAATTTCTTTGTAATTTTCAGCAAGATACAAGAATTCTTAGAATGACGTTTATTATGATAATTTAGAAGTTTGGTCATCTAGAAATTACTTTTCATTAAAATAAAAGTCCTAGAACAATTACAGGATAAGCCCGGTTTTCCTAAGAAATAGAAAATATTCGGGTTAAACCCGAAGTCCTAACACATTGTGCTTAATGCACTTGTTTACACATAAAATCAGATGGTTAAGTTTCCTAGAGTTCCCCGAAAGGCTCTCCTCCTCTGAATGGTCCTGGTGGTAGAAAATACGTGAAACCGAGAACTTGAAACTGGAGTTGTTCATTGATGTCTCGGAGTTCCATTTTCATGTTTTCCACTGATTAGGTGAGTTGAACGAGACGCATCTCAGCAAGGAGATTCATTTCGGTAAGTTCTTTAACGAGTTCTTGAAGTTTCAAGAGAAGCTCGGTTTTGGAAACATGGCGGGCATCGTTTCTCGGATGTCGGGAAACGGGGATTGCTTCACTCATCTCAGTTGGCATGTTGAATTTTCAGAGGTTAATGGTTTTGGTTTTTGGTTAGTGCAAAGAATGCAATGACACAAGGTGCCTTTTATAACCAACCAGTGAGCCGAGCACGGCCCCATGCTTTTGGAAGCACGGCCCCGTGCTTTTGCTCTGACAATTCTGTTACAAACCAGTCTGACTGAGATTTTTGCAGCGAAGATGCCGGTCCGCTTTTTTAGGCACGGGACCGTGCTTTTGAGAGCACGCCCACGTGGTTTTTAAATTTTGTTTTTTTTACAATGCCTAGTTTTATGAAGGTCTTGGCCAGACCTTGTTTCCTTGATTTCTTATTCAGGGAGTTGGAGGGTTAATACCTCCAGAACTTTTTCTAGTGGACCGTTGATATATGGATTTAATCGATGTCCATTTACTTTTGAACTTTTGGCAATTTGAATTTGAAATTTCGATTTTCCTATAGTCAAAAACTGATTCGACTATGTATGGACCAGTCCATCGAGATTTCAGTTTTCCTGGGAAAAGACGTAAACGAGCGTTGTATAACGGTACACGATCGCCAGTTTGAAATTTTTTGTTTCCTTTTAAATGGACGTCGTGTAGGCGTTTAGTCTTTTCCTTGTAAGACCAGGAATTTTCGTAGGCCAATGTCCTCAGTTCCTCGAGCTCACGAATTTGATCTTTCCGGTTTACTCCGGCGAACGTTAGATCAAAGTTTACTGCTCTGAGGGCCCACTAGGCTTTGTGTTTTAATTCTACTGGTAGATGACAAGCCTTCCTATAAACGAGCTAGAAAGGTGTCGTTCCTATGGGAGTTTTGTAGGCCGTCCTGAGGGCCCACAAAGCGTCATCTAACTTTTCTGCCCAATTTTTGTGATTTATTCCTACAGTCCTTTCTAAAATTCTCTTAATTCCTCGATTCGAGACCTCTACTTGCCCACTGGTCTGAGGGTGATATGATGTTTCCAGTCGGTGATAAATCCCATATCGTGCTAAGACTTTGTCCATCAGAGTGTTACAGAAGTGGGTACCTCTGTCGCTGATTAGGGCTTTCGGAGTAACGAATCGTGAAAATAACCTTTTTGGAAATCTTACTACAACCCAAGCATCATTAGTGGGAAGAGGTTGTGCTTCTACCCATTAAGATACATAATCAACTGCTATGAGAATGTATTTATTTCCGAATGAGTTAGGAAATGGGCCCATGAAATCTATTCCCCATACATCAAAGATCTCACAAATTTGAATGCCCTTTTGAGCCATCTCATTTTTTGATGAGATGTTCCCGGCTCTTTGACAAGCATCGCATGCTTGGATCAAAGTATGTGTATCTTTATATATGGTGGGCCAGAAAAATCCTGCATTAAACACTTTCCTGACCGTAGTGGCGGTACCATGGTGTCCACCTGTTGGTCCTTCATGACAGTGTTTGAGAATGTCTAAGGCCTCCTTGCTTGCTACGCACCTACGAATAACTTGATCCGCACCTATCCTAAACACGTATGGATCTTCCCAGAAGTAAAACTTAAGATCGGAGAAGAATTTCTTCCGCTGTTGATATGTAAGCCCTTTTCTTAGGATTCTGCAAGCTAGGTAATTTGCGAAGTCGGCATACCAAGGACTTTCGTACTTTTCCTCTATGACTTCTTGAATGCGCATGAGAATTTCGTGTGGGAAATTATCGTTGATAATTTCTTTGTGAAGTTCTTCAGGAGTTGTACATTCTAAGCGCGAAAGGTGGTCGGCGGCGACATTCTCTGCTCCCTTTTTGTCCTTGACTTCGATGTCAAATTCTTGGAGTAGTAGGATCCATCGGATGAGTCTGGGTTTGGCATCTTGTTTGTTGAAGAGGTAACGTATTGCAGCATGGTCGGTGTAAACTATGGTTTTGGAAAGAACTAGATAGGATCTAAATTTTTCAAAGGCAAATACTACTGCTAGTAACTCTTTTTCTGTTGTGGTGTAATTTTCTTGTGCATCGTTCAGAGTTTTACTTGCATAGTAAATTAAGTGAAAGTGTTTTTCTTTGTGTTGTCCGAGTACGGCTCCAACTGCAAAGTCACTTGCATCGCACATGATTTCGAATGGAAGGGTCCAATCGGGTGTAGTCATGATTGGTGCATTGACAAGTTTGTATTTTAATGTGTTGAATGATTTAACACATTCTTCAGAGAAGATGAATGGTGCGACTTTTTCCAGAAGTTTGGTCATAGGTCTTGAGATTTTTGAAAAGTCTTTTATGAAGCGGCGGTAGAAACCTGCGTGACCTAAAAAACTTCTAATGGCTTTGACTAAAGTTGGCGGTGGAAGTTTGGATATGGTTTCTATTTTGGCCCTATCAACTTCTAGTCCGTCTTGAGAAATCTTGTGACCGAGAACAATGCATTCCTTTACCACAAAGTGGCATTTTTCCCAGTTGAGTACTAGATTTACTTCTTCACGCCTAGCTAACATTTTATCTAGGTTTTTTCAGACAATAATCGAATGAGTCTCCGAAGACTGAGAAGTCATCCATGAAGACTTCCATAGAGTTTTAGATCATTTCATGAAAGATGGCCACCATGCAACGTTGGAAGGTGGTTGGAGCATTACATAGTCCAAATGGCATTCCTCGGTAGGCGAAGGTTCCGTATGGACATGTAAAAGTGGTTTTCTCCTGATCCTCATGAGCAATGGCAATTTGGAAATATCCGGAGAATCCGTCAAGAAAACAATAGAGCATTTTTCCTGATAATCGCTCAAGCATTTGATCTATGAAAGGAAGTGGAAAATGATCTTTTCTTGTGACGTCATTAAGCTTCCGGTAATCAATGCAAACTCACCAGCCTGTGATGGTTCTCATTGGTATTAGCTCGTCCTTCTCGTTCATTACAACAGTCATTCCTCCCTTCTTGGGTACTACCTGAACGGGACTAACCCAAGGTGAATCCGAGATCGGGTAGATTAATCCGGCATCAAGCAGTTTGATTACTTTCTTCTTTACCACATCTTGCATGTTGGGGTTGAGACGTCTTTGATGTTGAACCACGGGTTAGTATTCTTCTTCCATGAGGATTTTGTGAGTACAAAAAGAAGGACTGATTCCCTTGATATCCATGATCTTCCATACGATAGCCTTCTTATGGTTTTTAAGAACCTTAAGAAGTTCATCTTTCTCTTCTTTAGAAAGGTGAGATGAAATAATTACTGGGAGTTGAGAGTCTTTTTCTAGAAAGGCGTATTCGAGATTTTTTGGTAGTTCTTTTAACTCTAAGGCTGGTGGTTCTTCGATTGATGGTTTTGATTTTTCATTGTTTTCAATGATTTCATATATCATTTTTGATTCTTCGTGGTGGTCATTATTGAGATTTTCGTTTTCTAAAATGGGTTTGTTGAGTGTTTTGTCTAAGACTTGTGTTTCTAGGGGAGTATTGATGGAGGAATCTCGCATATAGCAACTTACGATGGAATCTATTATGTCAACACAGTATAATGTGTCATCGTGCTGTTGCGGATATTGCATAGATTTTCCTATGTCAAAAGTTGTTGTCTCGTCATTGACCCTGAGAGTGAGTTTGACGGTGCAAACATCAATAATAACCTTTGCGGTGGCCAAAAAGGGTCTTCCTAAGATCAGAGGTACACTTTTGTCTTCCTCCATGTCTAGAATTACAAAATCTACTGGGAAAACAAATTTGTCAATTTTGACAAGAATGTTTTCAACAATGCCCCGAAAATATTTAACAGATCGGTTAGCTAATTGAATGCTCATGCGGGTGGGCTTTGGTTCTCCTATCCCTAGTTTTGCAAAAACCGCATAAGGCATTAAATTAATACTAGCTCCTTGGTCAGCCATGGCATTGCTAACAGACAAATTTCCTATGAGACAAGGGATAGTAAAGCTCCATGAATCGGTCATCTTTGTTGGTAGCTTGCTTTGGAGGACTGCTTAACATTCTTCACTTAGGGTGACATGCGAGACCTCCTCCAGCTTCCTTTTGTTTGTCACCACTTCTTTGAGAAACTTGGAATATTTTGGCATCTGAGCAATAGCCTCGACAAAAGGGATGTTGATATGGAGTTGCTTAAGGAGTTCTAGAGACTTCCCGTACTGAGCTTCCAATCGCTCTTGCTTCAGTCTTCCGGGGTATGGAATAGGTGGAACATAAGTTCGAACTGGCTCCTTGGGCTGTACTGTGCTTGTTGGGGTCAGCCTCTCCTCTGTTTCATCAGGAGACTTCTTCTCCATAACTGGTTCTGAAGTTGGTGAGACCACAGTGGTCGTACCGCTTCTGAGTGTAACGACGTTAGCTGTTGCATTCGGGTTGGTGATTGTGTTGCTTGGAAGAGTGCCAGGTGGTCTTTCGGGTAATTGTCCGGCAATTTGTCCGATTTGAGTTTCTAGGTTCTGAAGTGATGCTTGTTGACTTTTGAGATCGGCTTCATGTTTTAATAATACTCCGCTGATATCAACAGCTCTTGAGTCGGCTTTCTTTTCTGCTTCATTTGTTTTGGTCATCAGTTGGATTAGCATTTCTTCGATCTTAGAGTAGCTTGGGTTTTGATGGCTACTAGAACTTTAATCTTGAAATTGAGGTTTAGGCTAGAAGGGTTGATTCATAGGTCTCTTTTCGAATCCGGGTAAAGGTTGAGTGTTACCTTTGTCCTTCCAGCTGAAATTCGGGTGGTTTCTCCATCCTGGATTGTAGTTATTGCTGAAAGCGTTGTTCTGTCGAGCGATGAAATTGACTTCTTCCATGGCCATGATGACTTGTTTACAGTCACTCATCTTGTGATTTCCTCCACAAGTGTCACAGGTGAGTCTGGTTTTTGATAGCTCAGCTTGAAGTTTTTCGAATATTTTAGAAAGGGATTCAAGCTGTGCTGTGACAAAAGTGTTAGAATCAACGTGGTGTATTCCTTTATGGGTAGGTGTAGATCTTGGTGGGTTATAAGCGAAACTCTTCTTTGCGGCCTTCTCCCGGACTTCAAATGCTTCGTTAGGTGATTTGGATCCCAGGTCTCAACCAGCGATCTGGTCGATGGCCTGTTTGTTTTGACTGGATTGTGCGTCAAAGAAAGTTTGAACTTGTAACCATACGCTCATTCCATGATGTGGACATCTTCTCAGAAGACTTTTGTATATTTCCCATGCTGCGTGTAACGACTCATCATCATCGGTCCGGAATCCGGTAATGCTGGCTCGGTATTTGGCAGTTTTATCGGGCGGAAAATATTTGAGGAGAAACTGTTCAACCATCTGGTCCCAAGTGGTGATGGAACCAGAGGAAATAGATTCTATCCATTATAGGGCTTGGCCCCTTAGAGAGAAAGGAAAGAGTTTGAGTTTAATTTGATCGTCTGAACAGTTTTGGATTTTAAAGGTTCCGCAGATTCGTAAGAATCGAGATATGTGAGAAAGAGGGTCTTCGTCGAGGAGACCATGAAATTGAACTAAATTTTCCACCATATGAATGGTGCTTGATTCGTCTTTGATTGCTTCGGCGTTTTCTGCAGTCCGTTTACATGCTCGTCGACGAAAGAGTCGTTCCGGTTCAGAATTTGGAGAAACAAGCTCAGGCTCAGAAGTATAAGACATATATGGGACTAAATCAAAATTAAACACTAAAGTAAAAGTTAGCTAAAGTTAAACTAAAGGTTAGTCTAAGTTAAACTACAAATTAGGCTAAAAACTAAACTAAGGTCTAAGTTAATTAAGCTAGAGTAAAGTAAGGTAAATAAAGGTTAAAATTAGGCTAGCCGTAGAATTATATATTTTAGTATTTAGTAAAAAAATATAAAGATAAAATAAAACAGAAGTTAAAAATTTTTACAATTATAGACAATGATTAAATTAAAACTTGGATCGTTCTTAGAAACGTACCGTGTCCCCGGCAACAGCGTCAAAAACTTGATGCGGTGCGTGCGTGTGGTATAAAATATAAAAGGATAGGATGAATTGCTTTTGCACAAGATCGTGTTTTAAATTTATAAAAGTGATTTCTACAAAGACTAAACACACACAAAATAGGCAAGTGTACCTATCGTATATGTAGAATAGTATCGGTAAGAACCAAGTATCGATTCGTGGACACAAAGGTTTTAAATAATAAATCGTTATTTTACTTTAATCGGAGGTTTTAATCATTTGGGGTTAATTTTAGAACTTTTTATAAAATGTGAATACTTATATATAATATATAGGTGACCAAGACAATAAATTCTAAACGAGTTGTTCAGTTATACGAAGGTTACCATCTAATATCAAGAATCCACTCCATTTTAGCATTGATAATTAATATTTGGACATGTGATAAAGTTACCATAGCAATATATGATAGATAGCTCCTTAAACCTTAAGTGAGAATCTTTGGCACTAAGGAGGAAGCATGCGCATTTTAAAGTCCACCATTTCCTAATGTCATGCCATCTCAATGATGTCAATTTAAGTTGGCAAGTAGTTTCGTAAAGTAGAAAGATTAGGATTGACTTCGGTTTCTCAAAAACCAATTCTAACAACTACGGGTGATTGTAGTTCATCACAAAACCTCCCCTTGGTTGATTAATGTAGGTAATAATTACACATTCCGTTAACATATGATTTCTTTAACTAATTTGATATCCTAAGTAAAGCCATTTTCGGATTACCAAGGTTTTGTAGAAATACGTCATAACTTATATCTCATCATTTCTAAGTACAATATAAGGATCCATGTTTCGATAATGTATAAAAGTATTTCTATCTTTCAAGAACATGAATCGATCATGAACGATTGCCAATAGAATTGACAACCACCAACTTTGAATTTGTGATTTAAGATGGTGAAACATTTCTCATCAAAAGATAATTGTAATATAACCATGTACTTTACTAGACTACACCACATGTCTTGATTAATTATCAAGTAAAACAAAGCTTCTTCATAGATTTTAGATGGTAAAAGGAGTTTAGCTCATAATGAGCATGATGATAAACATTAAGATGAATGATGATAACAAATACATGATTAAACTAGGAACAATCTAAGCAATTGTAGGTGAATCTTCCTTCTTAATGATGGTAATGATGGTTGATGATGATGGTAGATAGTGATGACCTCCAAGCGTTCAAACTCTTCACTAGATCTTCAAAGTGAGTGTTAGTGTGTGTTTTTATAAGAGAGAAGCGGATAGAATTCTTTTCAAGGCACACCAAATGAGTGCAAAATGAGCCACTATTTATAGGCAATCTGGAGTGTGAGGCACGGCCCCGTTCTTACGTAGGCACGCCCCCGTGCATTTTTATGACATGTGCCAGATTTGTTTTGTCTTTTCTGAAAGGTGACCGCGGCCCCGTGGTTTTTAGTGACATGTGTTAATTCTTTTTTGTCTTTTCTTTGTTCACGTCCACGACCCCGTGATTGGTAGGCACGGCCCCGTGCTTTTGCTTTCAGATTTTGTCTTTTCTTGTATTCAGAAGCATGGGGGCGTGTTTCTTTGTGTTCTTGTGTTTTCTTCTGTTTTTCTTTGTCTTTTTGCTTGTTTCTTCGTTTGGGGCTTGGTTTCACCTGAAATTATACTTTATTACGTTAAGTAGTCTTTTATGCTATGTTATTTGATAGAAATTGCAGTTTTTAGAGATTATTTGATGCCGAAAAGAAGTATATTTCTATGTACATCAACAGATAAGGTATAATCGGTGTCATCCAGGATTCTACGCCAGTCTGAATTACCAGAACTTGATTTTGTGGAATGTACGGGTGATCAAGGACTTCAACACGAATATCCTAAGAAAAGTGCTCAAAATTTGTTGAAGCCAACTTTCTAAGGGTATCCGCTGATTTGTTTTCACTCCTTTTGATGTGAATAACGTTGAAAGAGGAAAAATAGCGAATCAAGTCCTTTGGTTGTGACCTATATGAAGCCATGACATCATTTTTTGATTTGTAAGTTCCAGTAATCTGTCCAGCAATCAACATAGAATCAAATCGTGCCTCCAAATGCTTCACCCCAAGTTTCTTGGCTATCCGCAAGCCTGCCAGAAAAGCTTCATATTCCGCCTCGTTTTTAGTACTTTTAAAGTCTAACTTTATAGCGTATGTGAATTCATGTCCCTCGAGGTTGACTAGCCTGAGGCCTGCGCCAGATCCCTCGCTGCTTGAAGCTCCGTCCGTGAACAATAACCATATTTGTCCCTGTTTAGGAGGTGCTTGGGGTTGCTGCTCAATTAAACATTCTTTTTCTTTGTGCTGCGGAACTCGTCAACACCTGCCCTTTAATTGTTGGTCTGGGTTTATATTCTATCGCGTGTTCACCCCGTTTGATGGCCCACTTCGCCTGTCGCCCAGACAATTCTGGCTTACTCAGTACATTTTTGAGTTTGTATCCGGTTAATACGTTGATGGGGTGCCCCTGAAAGTACCTGCGAAGACGTTAGGCGGCATAGACCAGTGCTAGAACAAGTTTTTCTAACATTGAGTACCTGGTCTCCGGATCTGACAATGTCTTACTAACGTAATAAATCGGCGTTTGGACATTCTTTCTATCCGTCAGTAACACAGCCCCGATGGCAATATCATATGTCGATAGGTATAACGCCAAAGGTTCTCCCGCATAAGGTGCTGTCAACGTGGGTAATTCCATCAAGCATTATTTGACCTCCAGGAACGCTTGTTCAGCTTTCGCGGTCCACTTAAATTGTGTTTTTTTAAGGCAATTGCTCAAAGTCGAGACAAATGGGTAAGATTTGGCTGCGTGGTTCGCTAGGAACCGATTTAATGCAACTAACCTTCCATTGAGTGTCTGATGGTTGGTTAATTTGTATATAATTAAGTTCGTTTATTTATTAGTTTTAACTGTTTATTGTGGGAACTTCGATACTTCATACGTGTTTATTGTATTTCAGGTCATAGATGTTAAAGTACCTAATTTGGAACTGTGCGAGCACGAGATGAAGACCCGGGATGATGTGTGATAGTGTATGATCAAAACTGGTGAATCTGGGTAAAAGTTGGTTTAGCATATCATTTGCTGAAAACAGAGTATCATATGCTGAGCATAAGAGGGAGCGTACATCAGGAGGTTTTAAAGTATGGTATGCTGAAATAGAGTATGATACTCTAAAGTTAGAGTACCATTTGCTGAGCCAGAGTACCATTTGCTGAAACTAGAGTACCATATGCTAGACCAAAATAAACTACGGGAGTCGCTATTTTAAAACCCTATAAAAGGATAAAGTTAGGGTTTCATAAAAAACTTCTGGCTGGAAGTTTACAGAGCTACAAGAGGGCGATTCCACCATTCCGATTCATACCGAGATCACATACATGTTCCATATCATCATAATTGAAGATTCCATGATGTCGATGCTCGGCTAACTTCTCCGAATCATACCCGGGATGTAAAGTGTGTATTATTTTCAGTTTTCTCATGTAACTAAGAATGTTTATGTATAATTGTTTATGGTTAATCTATGATTATTGATGTTTAGTATTTCTGTGTGTTCAGTCGGTTTAGGTTTACATTGATCTGAACGATTAGTTACCAGTTGCTATAATAATTGATCATAGGACTGCTTGATTAGGTTGAATATGATAAAACATATAATTTCCCTTAACTGAGTCACACTGGCAGGGACTGTTTGATAACCAGTGCCGTGTGTAAAGCGATTATTGATGTCTAAGGTTTTGTCTAGTTGATCAGTCTGTAGTTAACCGTTAATGATTAATCTGTTAGGTTGCATGAGATTACTGTAAGTTACTTACTTGAAGTCCTGGGTGTGATTTGCTTTTATTAATTGATTGAAACTTGTTCACTTGTTCGTTGCTTAATTCTAAATTAAAACTAATTGCTTGTGTGATCAGCACTAAAATCTGCTACTTCATAATATTATAAATCTGTTACACGATTACATTGACCACATACTCCTGGTGGATACGATACCTTATTTACCCTATCTACTTAGGTTATTTAGGTTTTTGCATGACTCAAACGACGGTCATCAGTGTCTGAACCTCTTTGAGGGTAGAGGGCGAAGGCATGCGGGCCACTGCCTGGACTTTATCCGGATTGGCTTTGAAGCCCGCGCCTGGTACTACTACTCCAAGAAATTTTCCCTCTTCCATCCCAAACGAACATTTAGCTGGTTTCAGCTTCATGTTTATACTTCTCAAGGTGGCAAATGTTTCTTCGATCTCTCTCAACATCTGATCTTCTTCAACGCTTTTTATTACCAAGTCATCCATGTAGACTTCCAGGTTTCGACTTATCTGATTCTTGAAAGCTTAATCCATTAGCCGCTGATATGTGGCACCCGTGTTTTTCAATCCAAAGGGCATCATGTTATAGCAAAACGTCCCCTGGTCAGTGCGAAACGCTGTCTTATCCTCATCACCCGCCGCCATGCGGATTTGGTGATAGCCTTTATAGGCATCAAGGAAGCATTTAAACTTGAACGGGGCCACAACGTCTACTTTGAGATCAATTTCCGGCAATGGGTAACAGTCTTTCGGACATGCCTTGTTCAAATCCTTGAAGTCTATACACCATGTTCCATTACTATTCGGAACGATGACCGGATTAGCTACCCAAGTTTAGCATTTGATTTCTTGAATAATTCCAGCATGAAGAAGATATTGTGCTTGCTCGTTCATAGCTTTCATCTGTTCTGGGCCATCTTTCGCTTCTTTTGAACAATTGGTGTAAACATCGTGTTTACCCTTAATTTGTGTTCCGCAAAACTCCGCGGGACACCGGTCATGTCCGCGGGTTGCCAAGCGAAGATGTCCATAATTTTGGTTAACAACTGCTTTAAGAAAGTTCTCACTATCTCTGAGATAGCAGGTCCAATTACAACTGTCTAATCGGGGAACTTTTTGTTCAGCACCCATTTTTCCGGCTCAGTCCTCTGAGTTTGCTTCGGTACCTTGCTGGGCTTTGAACTTTTCGTTGTGATGCAATGTCGATTAACATGGATGATTGCTACGCCAGTGCGGGTTGGAACCCCTACCGCACCGTGAGCTGTGGATGGATGAGCATTAAAGTCACCGATTGCTTCCCGTCCTAGAATGATGTCGTGTTTGGAAATTGCTGGTAGAACGAAAAACTCAACTTCCTCTGTTCTTGAATGAATCCCGTCACTGAGAGTGACCCGGAAAGATATCACCCCTCGCGGGTGCATCACTTCCCCTCCAAATCCTAAAACAGGAGCATGGATTTGTTTTAACCTTTCTTTGTCTTCTTCGTCTAGTTGTTCAAAGCATTGTTCTTACATAATATCAAATTTACTACCAGTGTCAAAGAAAACATACTGCGATCGGTAATGACCAAAGAGGGCTGTGATTATCAAAGGATTTTTATTACACGGTCCACCTCTAACTCGTGGAAAAATTACTGGTTCATTTTTCCACTCCTCATCCAGGAGCTCTCTCCTCTTCCCTCCAACCTTATGTCCGCCTTGAATCATGTGGGCATTCAAATCTTTGACTTGCTTTTTGGGCGGGCCCTAATTATCTCGCGCGGGAGCCTTACCAGTCTCTGGTTTTGTTCTTTTGACCAAATGTTCAAGTTTGCCGGATTTTACAGCTAATTCGATTTCAATTTTCAAGGCCACACACTCGTTCGTATTATGTCCTATGTCTTTGTGAAATGAGCAGTGCTTTTTGGTATCAAGGAACGATCTCCTTGTAAGTGGTTGGTGCTTTCTGAAATTCACATTTTCGGTAGTGAGGATTTCTGAATGTGTTTTCGATAATGGAGTCCAACTGTTGGAAGACCGTCCTGAAGAACTCTGCTTATTTTTGTTGCCAATCAGTGATCTGGCATCAAATTGCTTTGGTGGCTCCGCCGATGGTTGGAGTCTTGACCAAATCGTTCCTTTCGTTTGTTTATTCAGTCACGGGGTCTAAAACTCAACCTTAAGATTCTGTTTTTGACCATTATTCGCCAAGATTTTGGGGTTCTTGCGAACAATTTTGCCACAGTCATGATGTCATTCCAAGACGTCAGCATTCCGTCCCTGCCAGTCAAGGTCCATATTAACTCATCACTTTTCACATTTTTGCGGAAATCTCCCAGCAACATGTCTTCGCTTACGCCACCGATATTAAGACTCTCATTGTTAAAACGGGTAATAAAGTCCTCAATGGACTCATTGTTACGACTAGCAACATCTAATATCTCAGACGGATCACGAGTGTTCTTCCGTTGTTGACTGAAATGTTGGGAAAATTTAGCAACAAAATCATCCCAACTCTTAATTTGTCCATCCGGTAACTTTTCAAACCATTCACGTGCTGCACCAGTGAATGTTAAAGCAAACATGTGACACCGGTAGGGAAGAGTCCAGCCGCTAACTCCTCCCACACCCACAAAATTCATTAAATGATCGCTGGGATCAGTCATTCCATCATACTTTCCAACAGATGTTGGGATCTTTGCATTTATCGGGAACGGAGCTGTTGCAATCCGTGCAATAAACTTGGATTTTTCAGCAAATGCATCTGGGTGGTAAGGCTTAGAAAAGTCTACCTCAGCATTGCTATGGTATTCCGCCTGAAGGACTACCGCTCGCGGATAACTCGTTCCCCCTCGCAGGTGGAGTCTGCTATCACCACTGTAATAACTGCCATCTGGATGGTATGTTGAATGATGACTTTCAAATTCTTCCACATAAGCAGGTACACGCATAACCCTGCAAAGACGTTCACGCAGTTCCCAAACTTCCCTCGGGTCTCTTTCCGTCTGAACACTTTGACGGATCTGACTCCTCCTCGCTGTCGGAGGAGGAGAAAGAGATCTCCTGGGAGATTCATCATAAGTCAGAGTTCGAGCATAGAGACGCTCTTCGCGCACCCTACACTCGTACTCAGCTGCAACACTTTCTTTTTGAATACGCAGCCACTCATCCGGAGATAAGAATCCCCTAGATCTGGAACTATGGCGATGAGTTCTCGCCAGTTCAGAATCACCGAAATCTTCTTCCAGACCTAATTCTGAGCGGGTCCGGAAATTTTCTCTCATAATTCATCCCAAGTCTTCCAGATTAGAACCTTCTGGTGCCGTGACACGTCCTAAATCAGTTGGAGTAGGATCAGCTGGCGCCGCAACATGCTCTAAGGTGAAACCTCCAGGTGTTATATTAGCAGTTCATGAAACCGGAGCCGTGACACGTGCAAAGACACTTGAAGCAAAACCTTCAGGTTCTTCCGTATCAGTGACACGCGAAATAGGCGCAGGAATTCCTGTCGGCCCTTCAGGAAGCTGGCTCATATCGTACCACGAACCAAAAACGAAGGATTATTGTTGTTCTAACAAAAGCACGGATGGCGCCAATGAAGAAACACGGATCTAATCCCCTTGACGGGTCCTAGATCCAGTGAGTCTATAATTTAGGATACGGAAAACAACCAACTACGATATGAGCACAATTTCCCAAAGTCTAGTGACTAGAACCTGCAAAACAGACACCGTGAGCTCGTTACGGGAAGGACAAGAGGGGGGTCTTCCCGTAACCACGCTCCGGCGTGAGAATAAGTACAGTTCTGATGTAGAAAAAGTACTTGAATATTGAAAGTAGATAGTGGGAGTGAATGCCTACCTCATGGAGATTGAGAGGGTATTTATAGCCGAAGAGTGTGGGAATATGATTGGGCCAGCTGTTCTTTTTAGAAGATGCTTTCATAACCGCCTGGGCACGTGTCCTCGAATGATAGGTTGAGCTATACGTTGCATATGCAGAGGTATAACAACCTGGACACGTGTTGATCCATGATAGGGCGAGTTATTCCCTGGCCATGTGCACGGTTATAGCAACCTGGCCAGGTGTCCTTCATTCATTAGCCGACGGGTCACGTATTCTCCAAGTAACAATCTTGGTAGTTCTTCTAGAAGGTAGTTGGTTAATTACAGCTGTCCTGTTGGCATTGCCTCCTGGTCATTTTGACGGGTATATGTGCTATCACCTGGATGACGTATAAGGGTGCCTGGATGCTTCCGCATGATATGGGGATGTTCTTCCTTTAAAAGTTTATGTGGGTTGATCAATATGTCCCGCGGGTGGCTTGAAGGAGGCTTCCTATTGACCCGCGGGTGATAGATACTTAAGGGTATTTGGGTCTTTTTAGTACCCTACCTCTATAATTATCTTCTTAAACGTAAAAATAGAGAGTATTGATTAATATAAGTGGGTGTTTGGCCAACCTTTTTAATAAGGCTTATAGCTTTTTTTAGTTTTTTTTTTTATTTTTGTACAAAATAAGCTTAACTTGGTGTTTGGTTTAGTTTTTTAAGTTTATGCTTATAATCTTATATAAGCTTATTTGAATATGGTTTTTTAGCTTATTTAGCTTATTTGTGTAAGAGTATAAGTTATTCATTTGCCCTCAAATGGTGGTGAATTAGTAATTATGAAGCAACTTATTATTCTAACAAACTAAATAATTATGGATTTACAATTTATTAAAACACATAATTAACTTGTAGAATATAAGCTAATCCAAACACTTTAAATGAGTTTATCAAATAAATGAAAATAAGCTATAAGCTACTTTACAATAAAAGCATGAGCAAAAAAATAAAAGCTAGGCCAAACACCCCCAAAGAGGTGTGTATGTTGGAGTTTTTTTTACCAAAATGGGTGAGGAGAAAAAATATTTACCAATATATGTTATTTTAAAATATTTACAAAAATAGGGATTTTTTCATTTCTCTCTCCTTTAGGGATGGCAACGGGGCGGTTTCGGGGCGGGGAATGCCAATCCCATACCCGCCCCGGTTTATAAAACTCATTACCAAAACCGTCTAAAAACCCGCGGGGACTAAACGGGGAATCCCCATCGGGGATTCGGGGAAAACCGCGGGTATTCGGGGAACCCGTCTAGCATAAATGGTTTTTAAACGGGCTAAATTCCCCGTGGGGATCCCCATTTAACCGTCGGGTTCACCGTTTAAAACCCGATTGTAAGAAAATGATACAAAATTACAATACAATATTAATACACAAAAAGTTCAATATCCAAACACATTACACATACAAAAGACATTATTAATACATAAAAATGTTTATTTCTCCCATCACAACGGAAATTAACTTCATGATTGATCCTTCTTACACGTCCATACCGCACCCATTCAACCATTCAAACACTTGTCACGCCGGATTGCTATGATAATCAAACATTAACATATTAATTGGAAACTATATAAGAATCAATGTTAAACCATATTAAAATGTAAACGATAAACCATATATATATGTATTACCTCAATACCATCGTCACAATCATATTCAATAGTTTGGCAATATGCCTCGGATTCTTCTGAACAAGTTGCTATATTCATATCACAAAAGTCAAAAGTTTATATAGTAGCTAAGTTAAAAATAAAAAATAAAATGTTTGTTTACCTTTGATTTCATTCAACAACCAACTTTGGGCGCACATTAACGCTTCCAATGTTTTTGGATGAAGACGGCTACGGCTACAATGGATTGGGAAAGTAGGAAAAAGGTTTTAATTTTTAAACGGGTATATTGGGAAAATAAATAATAAATAATATATTATATATAAATATAAAAATTATATTTAATTAAACGGGTTTTAAACGGGTATACGGGGCGGGTATACGGGGCGGGTACAGGCTATACCATACCCGCCCCGAACCCGATTAACTTAAACGGGGAAAACCCGAACCCGGACCCGTCCCCGATTAAGTGTCCCCGAACCCGCCCCGTTCGGGGCGGGTTTCGGTTTTCCCCATCGGGTTTGGGTTTTTTTGCCATCCCTACTCTCCTTGTTATTTATATTTTTACCTCTGGGATTAGAAAATAAAAAGAAAAAGTAAATAAACACAAAAAAAACGATTTTTGGCACCCGCAACATGTTTTCGAGGAACTAAAAGGAGTTTTAATTTTATTTTTTTTAATTAACTTATTATAACTATATTCTTTTTATTTTTTCTTCAATCAAGCCATGTTAGCTACAACTTAAAGTCATCTAAATAAACTTCAAAATAAGATAAGAAACGCAAAAACACACTAAACACGCATTTCAAGCTAAACGGCCTCAATATCAAAGACAAGCAAAAATAAGAATGTCAAATAAAGCGAGACAAGGCTACGGAATGGAATGGACATTAAAGAAGGAAAGAGTGGTAGCCGTAGTGAAATTTGTGGAGAACGTGGTCATAATCGATCAACATGTCCCTCCAAACCTAGAAGAATGGATGTCTAAGTGGGTGAAGTTGTTTTGACATTGTTGGTGCATTTTGTGACCATCGCTATGCAATTCCGACCAGTTGGGGAGAAGTTGTGGAGGGAGCCAACTTCGCCATTGGTGAAGTTAGGACAACTTCACCTGTTGATGAAGTTAGGACAACTTCACCATATGCCCAAGCTCAAGCCCGCGAAGTTGTTTATCTATATATATGCGTGTTATGTTTAGGGTTAGGTAGTTGATCAGAAAAGAGAGAGTGAGAGCAGAAAAGTTGTCTAGAGAAAACAGATAGGGAGAGTCTCGTGGGCAGACCCGAGGTAGAGCTCACCCCGGGTCGGCCGTAACATGTTTTCTCTTTCGGTATGTAATGTGTTTTGATTAATATATAAAGCGGTATGCAGATATGTTTATTTCGTTCGTGTGTTTGTTTGTGTGTAATCATGTTCTTCATCTCCAACACCATAAACGAGTCTAGGAGGATTCCGCACACCTAGACATCATGCGGATCTTGTATCGATCACCATCGCACCGGGGACTTACAGACATTTTTATTTTAATCTATACTTAATATTTTGACTTTAGTTGACGTTCTTATTTTTGTTTGTCTTTGATATTGAGACCGCTTAGTTTGAAATGCTTGCTTAGTGTGTTTTTTACGTTTCTTATCTTCTTTTGAAGTTTATTTAGATGACTTTAAGTTATAGCTAACCTAGCTTGATTGAAGAAAAAAAAAAGAGTTATAATATGTTAATTAAAAAAATAAAATTAAAACTTCTTTTAGTTCCTCGAAAACATGCTGCAGGTGCCAAAATCCTTTTTTTTGTGTTTATTTACTTTTTTTTTATTTTCTAACCATAGAGGTAAAAATATAAATAACAAGGGGAGAGAAATGAAAAAATTATATTTTGATAAATAGTTTTAAAATAACCTATAATGATAAATACTTTTTCCTATCACTCATTTTAGTAAAAAACTCATGTATGTGGTTAATTTAAGACTCTAAACCCTATAATAATGATTAATATTTTGTCATGTATTTATACTTTTAGCAACTTATAAACCGGATTGGTAATAAGTCAATTTGATTAAACTTGTCTTATATAAGAACCAAACGACATAATAAATAATTTGATAACTAGAAATATAGAAATTTTATATAATAGTTTACTTGAAAATTAGTTAAAGAAAAGAACATGCAAAATTATGCATATGTAGATTTTTGTTACTAGGGTTGGGTATTCTACAAAGGGCAACAAAAATTAGAAGTGTAAGAAATCATAGTTAGTTGACATGTGTCAAGTGAAGACTAAAGAAAAAAAGGTATAGAACTAAGACCATCTCCAATAGGATATTCTTAGGTGTTTTTAGAAGAGAGAGAATGTGAGGTGGAAGAGAGAGGTGATGAGATGGAGGAGATAGGTAGGGGTAAGATTCTTGGTGAAGAATCTCTATGAATTTGGTCTGTGAGTGAAAAGGTAGGAGAGGGGAGAGATAAGGAGAGAGAATGCATTTTTGATGGGCCCAAATGCCATGTATACATAAAAAAAACATTACTATAAACTTCCTTATTGGTGATGCGCTAATAGTATACATTTTGTCTTTTCACATACTTGTCGCATGTTAATTCCCTTATCATTTTTTAATATTTATAACTTTTTCATATTATATTAAAAAACAAAATTACCATAATAACAAACATCTTTTTATCTTTAATATGAGTATAATTTTGTTATATAAAAATTAAAACAAAAATTACGTCATTGTGTTTTTTTTATTACCATTGTGTATTTTTTTGTCATTGTGTTTTCTGTTTGTCAATGTGTTTTTTGTCATTGTGTCTTTCAACTCATCATTGTGTTTTTTTAAGTACTAATAACACCATTATGTAATAATAATATGTAAATTTAATGAAATATACAAACAAATTATCTAATACATAAAACAAAATGACGAATACATATTACACAATAACCTTAAACGTAAAACACAATGATGAATATAAATTACACAATAACCTGAAATGTAAAACACAATGATGAATCCATATAACACAATGACCTAAAACATAAGACACAATAGTGAATGCATATAACACAATGGAAACTACATATCACACAATGACTTGAACATAACACACAATAAACATAATACTATTTTTCTCAAACTAAATGAATGTCCCGTGTCAATTCCGAACAAAATACAATGAACGTATTACAAAATAACTAAACGAAATGATAAGTAGAAAGACAAATATTGAGCACAAAAACACAATGACGAACAAAAGGATACAATGATGTAAACTTTGATTTAATTTTTATCTTTAATTGAGTATCAATTGAAAAACACAATGACCAAAATCTATAACACAGTGTATAAAAAAACCCAATTAAAAACACAATGAACAATCAAATAACACAATATAAGAAAACCACAATTTTTTTAGTTTTTTAGAACAATATGATATTCATATTAAAGATTAAAAAAAACACTTGTTATTATGGTGATTTTTTTTTAAAAAATATATCGTATGAAAAAGTTATGGACGTTTTGCAATGATGTGAGAATTGACATGTGTTTTGCATGTGGAGAAAGAAAGTCATCATAAGTGGATTATTACCTTAATGTCTTTCTCAACAATTTTTATTCTTGAATTAATCTCCACCGTCCAAATCTAAGATCAATAAATTAAATTTATTCTCACCATTCTCATTTTTATTGTATTTTATATTTTAACCTTACCCTTGTTACTATTCTAAAGCTAACTAGATTATGTCCAATGCAAATATTTACATAAACACGGCTATCCTTCAAGTGCTTTGGATATTTATGTAAATATTTACATACATATCCAAATTTACATGGATATCCAAAGCACTTGATGGCTAGCCATCAAGAAGTATACTACAGAGGAGGGCCTATTTTATAGTACATGATCGGGAGTTTCCTGTGAATTTTTTTAATACTATTAGAGTGTAAAATACCGACCTATTAATGTGAGTATATAACGATAATTAACTGAAAAAATTTACAGTCATTTGAAAAGCTATTCTGGGTCCATCAATGTTTTATTATTCTTCAAGGGGTTGAGTGTTATAATACCATAATAAGCACTGACATAGATTTTTATACAGCTACATTTTATGAGCTACCACTCTTTAAAAAAGTACTTGAAAACTTGTGACTTTCCAAAGTTGAAAACTTTGTGACTTCCCAAAAGATTATAACTTTTAAAATTTAATTTAATGTGAAGTTATCTCTTATTTCACATTCTCAAACTAGTCCTTAAAACATGACGCAACCCGATCCATGGTCCGTCAGTTCAACCATCAAATCCAGAAACAGTTGATTTACTTGTTAGCAGTCGAATCTCCTCGAACCCTTACGACTGGTTTGATTTCCAATCCGATGCAGTTCCGAATTATCAACACATTTTACAACTTAAGAAAAGACTAGGGATGAATATATATGAAATAGTGAAATGCAATTGTTGGCCTACAAATATCAACATCATCCAAAAGCGTGTGTATGACTTGTATATAACTGGTGCGTGGTATACACGTGCTTCTATCTATCGTATAGTTTAAAAGTATCAGTGTGAGAATCAATGACCGATCTGCATCTTTGGAATCAGTCCACCAGGTAATCTGCCAAATAATCATCATCATCATCATCATCATCATCATCATCATCGTACTCAGTATATCCCACCAATAGCAATGCTATGGTAGGGTCTGAGGAGGGTAAGATGTAGACAGCCTTATCTCTATCCCATAGGGATAAAGAGAATCTGCCAAATAATAATAACTTAATTAATTACTTAGAGCTCCTAATGTTTAATTAAAATACACATTAACCTTTTTTTTCTTTAAGAGAAAGACAAACAACCCCTGGGAGATGCAAATTGTTTCTCTCGCCCACTTTATTGAATACTTCATATCAAAAGACTAGACGGCTGCCCGCGCGATGAAGCGGGTGTTTAAACCTGTTAATCACGTAAAAATATAAGTGTTTATGGTTCGGTTAAAACCTTGAAATCGTTTAAATCAATCATTGGTTTGACTTCTTTTTTCTTTTTCTTTTTTTACTTTCGGTTTGTTGGTCGGTTTCAAAATTTTCAAAACTTAGTGAACGGTTGGTTCTCGGTTTATATCGGAAACCGACCATATGAAACCAGAAAAGGCTGTAGATTAACCTAATTGCAATATGATTCCTTTTGTAATCTTTGTTGTTATTAATTCACGTCATAGATATTCCATTAATATTTACCATTTATGTGGCTAAAATTATCATTTATTATAAATGATCATCTCAAGTATCATATTATGTTGGTTTTTAGTAAAAATTGATGGTACATTTAAATTATTAATTATTTTAAACTAAATTTATTATTAAAGTTTAAACTGTGAAACCAAACTGAAACCAGGCCGTTAGTTACAATTCGGTTTCAACTTTCAGTGGTTGAGTTTGGTTTTGGACGACAAAAAATCAGTATTAACGATAGACTCACAAGTTTAACTTAAAAACCATCAATACCGACACTGCACCCCTACGTAACATATTAATTTATTTAAAATGAAAAAAATTACAACAATATCATATCCAAATTAAAGAAAATAAAATGCTCGTTTTTATTATGCAATTTGTTTATAAAAATATTAACGTATGAAAAGGCTATAGTCGTTTAAAAATCATGGGTGGGAAGTTAGTTTACAAGTTAAATTAAAAACATAATATAGTTAAAGATGAGTGACCAAACTTGTAAGTTGAATGGATTTTGTTTAAAAGATATATTTACCCTTACTAACACATGTACCTCATGCTTTAAGTGTTGTAAATTAATTAAAAATGGGTGTCTTAATTTGCCATTGTTTGGTTTATATATAGTATAGATATAAATATACACTTTAACTTGAACCCATTCTTTTTTTTAGAAATTTTTTTATAAATAATTTCAACTATGCCACATTGGCAAATAATATGCCTAATTTTAAACTTAGTTGGTAATAGTCCAAACTAAATATGTATTTTTTCAAACAGTCCGTGACTAACGGATAGTTAACTCCGTTAGCTTGTTGCCTACATGGCATGCTTCACAGACCATTGGGAAAAAAAATACACATTTCATTGGGATTATATTTGACAATAGGGCATAGTTAGAATTATTTAAAACCAAATTTTTTTAAAAAAAATAGATAATTATTGCCACGTAATGCTGCTACATAGACGTTTATTGACAACTACGAGTGCGACATAAGTATCAGACTAACGGATGGTTAACTCCGTTAGTTGCTTCGTGTTGGTAAAAAATAGACTTTTAGTTGGGAGCATCACCAGACAAGACTGAAGTTAAGACTATAATTTATCAACATGAAATAGCTGGATTATTTAAAACTAATTTATTTTTTTTTCCATTAATCACAAAACCAGAGTACAGCAACTTCAGCAAAAGCCGAAAGACAAAAAAAACAACCTGTAAAATTTTATTTACACGTAAATGCATTTTAGACCCAAGCATATGAATTTTAATATACTACAATCATAACTACATTGGGGGAAAATCGTGTCTTCTTACAAGCTTAGTGACTATAACATGGTAAACTTATGTTGAGACGTAACTTTTTCAAGAAAAAAAAGGTTATGTTTGTTTTACTAGAAAATTAACCTTTACTTTTTTATTTTTATGGTTTCATGTCTTTTAGTTTTTCAAGATATATAAATAAAACAATTGTTTTAAATCCAAACGATAAATATAAAGAAAATAATCGTTTCTAAAGCATGTCTCAACTTGCTAGGTCACTGGTTTATTTCTTCCTACTAAACCGCTCCAAGATGAGCCAGCCAATGCCATTTACATCTATTCAGACCGAACATGATATAAGGCGGAAATTGAGTAGTCTTAAGTTAACACTACCATTGATGTAGTCTTGCGGATACGTTACACACGAAACTACAAAAGAAAGGATGTTAGAAAGATTGTAAATGGTTTAAAACGGTTTTGAACCGGTAACCTTATAAAAAAATTTTAATTTCCCTTTTACCGAGTGATTTTGACAATATTTTTAAAAATTGACTGCATGGATGGGCTCTTTGGTATGTCCAACTCTTGATTTGACACATATATATTGAAAATTACAACTTTATTAGAAATTTATGCATATATCTGACACCAATTATCCACTTGAGATAGTTGTGGCTAGAGGTGCACAAGTCGATTAACCGGTTAACTATATTAACTGGTTAATATGCTAACCGGTTTTTTTGTGGGAATTAACCGATTAGACCGGTTTTTTCAGATATGGTAGTAACCGTTTTGACCAGTTAGAGAAACGGTGTTGACTGGTTAGACCAGACCGGTTAACCGGAAAAAACCTGATTTTTAATAAAATAATAATAAAAAAATCGATTAACCAGTTCGGTTAACCGGTTAATAACCGGTTTTGAAATCAATAATATAAGTCGGCTACTAGCCGGCGGCTAGTATTAGTTAGTAACCGGTTAGGATTGGATCGGTTAGTAACTGGTTACGAAATCGGGTAAAAGCCGGTTAGAAACCGGTTAACCGGTTTCTGTGTGCACCTCTAGTTGTGGCTGGAGAAGAGACATAGATAAGTGGGCGTCGTAGACGAGCTGTTGGTCTTGTGGAAATAGTCCTTACTATCATACCCCGACCAAAGGCGGCGGAACATGCGGGGGTGGAACGGATTGCCCAAAACACAAGACACTATTAAAGTGACAATATTTAATCAACTTATTTATTTCATAAATCAATAAACAAAACATCTTGTTCATACAAACAAATTGAATACAAGTAAACAAATATATTGTTCGTTTTACTAATATCCTAATAGTCTTGATAACGTTTTCTCCAAGTCCTCGAGTTAACTATAGTCAAACCTGTAACATTTCATAAGTTTATCAACACAAAAGTTGGTGAGCAATTCATAGTTTTGAAACAATATGTATATAATAAGAAATGTCCACAATCTTGTATACGAAACAATAAATAATAACAATGATTTGGATAACAAAATGAGTTATAGTTACCGTTAATAAGAATATATTAACGACACGTACCTTGTTATAAGGGGTTGCCAAAAAGACTAGGATTTTATAGTTACCGTTAATAAAATATATTAACGACACCTTGCTATAAGAGGTTGCTAAATAGACTAGGATTTTATAGTTACCGTTAATAAGAATACATTAACGACACCTTGGTATAAGGGGTTGCCAAATAGACTAAGATTTATAGATTCTCCAACCAAAAGCGGTAAACACATAGACATATAATCATGTAAGCATAAAACACCACATCGAGCAATTATTTATGTAAAGTATACAATAACGTTTGTGGTTTAAGACTCAAGTATAAAGCATTTAATTTTAATAAGTATGAAATGTCACCCCCAAAATGAAATATGGAAAACGGGGTATGAAAGTAGTCACAGTCAAGTAATTAACTTGAAAGATGGATGATTTGGAGTTTAACCGGAATGACGGGGTTAACGAGCAAAACCTAAATAAAAGTAAAAGCCTTGAATTAGAAAGGTTATTTTAGGAAAACTTTGAAATACAAGATACAAAATGTAAACAATTAAAGTTAAAGGTTTAAAATGTAACTATTTAAGAATTTATAATAATAACCCTTTAAAAATGTAAGTTTGCTCGAAACCGGGTTAAAGTATCTAACCTTAATATTTACTCAACCTATGTTAAGTAATAAGGTAGGTAAAAATGCAAGAATGCAAGTCCCTTTGGAATAAAGATACTAAAACGGGTTTTAACGAATGTTCGGGTTGTTGGTTCGGGTCTTGATAATTGGCCAAACCCAAAGTCAACTTTCCATAATATTAAATGTTATGAGATTAATCATAAAAATATAATAATACTTAACAACGCACGTTAAGCGAGTGTTCGGTTTTGTCGGCCAAACTTTATTATGAGATCAAGTTGGATCCAACATTTCAAATACTTAAGAAAATAATTAAATCAGTGTATAAATGATTTTTAAAGAAATATACAAGTCTTGATAGCTAAAAACACACTTGTGTGTCTTAAGCGAGTGAAAATCGGTTTAGTTCGGTTTGGTTTGGTTTCCATCTCACAATAAGTTTATAGATGGTTTCCACATGTCCAAATATCAAAGAACTTGTATAATGATTTTAGAAACTTAAATCTAACATAAAGCATGTTTAAAACAATTATTTAACAAAACTAATAAACAAGTTCAGTTTACGGTTTGGACTATTTACGGTTAAATCGAGGCTAGTCTCTACAAACCCATAACCATGGAACTTTATGTACAAACTAAAATGAGCAGAAGTTAAACATGATTAATATGTGCAAACAAGTTATATAAGTGTATATATATCAAGGACACGAATTCCTCCATGAAGCATTGCCTTACAAGGCCCGAAACTTAACTGACCGGGGTCGAATAAGTAACCACCAAAGGTAACAAGGGGTGTGTATTATATATATGTTGTACCATATGCTTCAAGTATTGATTTAGACTAAGCAAACTAAATAGAATTGCAAAAGTAACTTAGTTTGACTCTTGGAAATCAAACATTCAAGAACACTAAAAATAACAACCTTGAATCTTTGTATTTGAGAGAAAATTTGGAGATGTAGCAAGTGTAAAAATAAAGGAGATGGGTGTGTATATATAGGGTAAGGGTCAAAGCTTCTTTGCAAGGTTCTCTTTCATGTTGCATGTAAATAAATTGGTTAAACAAACAAGCAAAGCACAAAACAAGAAGAAAATCCGTAATATGCTGCGGTGGGTGGTAGGCGCCGCCCGACCTGAACCCCCTGCCCTAGCCGCGTGGCGCGGCGTGTCTAGGGTGGGGTGGGTTGGCCCGGCTCGTCTTGTGTGGTTCGTTACGCACCCCGAAAGTTCGTTTTCGATGTAATTTGATCGTATTAAAGGCGTTTTCGAATCCGTAAAAGGGGTTTTTCAAATTGAATAAGTGGGAACGATTAAGTAACATAAAATCCAATATTTTATATATTTGAAATGTACGGGATATAAATCGGGCGGTTTACATGATAAACGAATACACAAACGAATACAAATAAAACCCGAAATTGACGAATGTCACACTTACAATGATTGATTTAATGTAACTATTTTTTAAAAGGTTTTGAGTCGTCGTCATCATCATTATCGTCATCGTCGTACTCTGTAAATCCCACCAATAGCAAAACTATGGTAGGGTCTGAGGAGGGTAAGATGTAGACAGCCTTACCTCTACCCCGTAGGAATAGATAGGCTGCTTCCGATGAGACTTCCGACTTGATAGTAGGTTTGCATCAAGCGTTGGACATAAGACACATAATACTCAACCATCGGAAAATCGGCAGATTGGTGCATGTACCCTTTTCTTTGGTTGTCAACACCACCACATGATACCTAATTAACCTTCCGCCAGTAAGTTACAAAAATAGTGCCTATTATGGTCATTTTAACATAAAAGTAAACGAAAGTTAGCCTTAGACCCCCCTTCCTTTCCCAAACTTGTTACAAACATAAAACCACAAACCTTAAACTTGTTACTTTTTAACTTAGTATCCAAAAGTGTTACTTTATCAAAATAATATAAACTATCTGTGTATTTAAGTCTAATATTATGATCTGTTAAACTAGAGAGAGTGGAAAACCGGAAATGACATAACACATGCACCATTATGGCATAGGTAGGGGAAGCGTTACCGCTTCGTGTCCCGCATGGTCCAATTATGAAGTGCCTACGTCCTTCTTTGTTACAACTCCAATTCAAGAAATGTGTCACATATGACATATCCTTTCTCCATCCTACAAGTCCACATCAGCTAGGAATTAGGGTGTGTAGAAAATCTAGAAACCAAACCGGAATTATCCAAAAGTCCTAACCCGAAATATACAAAAAGTCGAATATCTAGATTTTTTGCATTCGAAAAGGGGGTATCTCCTTTAGCTGGTTTGAGGGATAATGGGTTTGTAGCTGAGCAAGCAATGAAAAGGGCTGAAACGAAGAAGGTGGAGAAACATGCTAAAGCCTACGAAGAGAACCAACATGTTTTTGTCCCTCTGGCTTTTGATAACTTTGGCTCCTTGGCACCGGAAGCTATCTGTTTCCTAACCAGGGTCCAACGGGTTGTGCATAACAATGTGTCGACTCCAAAGGGGCAAGGGTATGTCTTTAGCAGGTTAGGGTTTGCAATTCAGAAAGGGGTGGCGGCTCAGCTTGTTACCCGCCTACCTGCTATGTTGATGTAATATCTATGTTTCAATATATAATTCCAAATGAATCTAAAATTAAAAAAGGGTTTCTAATAAAATTAAGATATTTGAATTATCAGTATATTTTATTTTATTATAATGATTATTTATTAGGAATTTCAGATATTTTGGGTAGGTTATTTAAAAAATTTTCGAAACCCAAAACAATTTTATTGGTTACTAATTTTTCTTTCAAAAAATTATTAAATAATATTTTTTTCGTAATTCAAATACTGAAATCCACTATTCCACTTAAATTCAATTATCTGAAGCTCTGGACAAGTATATGAACACCATGAACTACGCATATCCCCGACACTGATTCTTTAATTTGATGCCATCTCAGCCGAAGCCACTTAGTCACGGAGTTATACGAAAGCCACTACCTCAGGCCTTAAGTTTAGTTTGAAAGATGTAAATGTGAAGTTAGCTCACTTGGCAGATGCAAGTAATTCTTAGAGGTGTGGACACACTTTCGATTAAGTTCAGGGCATAATCCTATAATTTTTTAAATGATTAAAATTCGTATGAGAAAAACATCATCCTAGAGCGTGAATTGTACTCTCGTTTTGAGTTTCATTTTATTGAATCGTGATATACACGTACGTATATTGTGAGTAAAAGTCTATGCTAGAATCAATTTGTCGTTGATGGAATCCACCAAGTAATTTGTAATTTGCAAAGCCCCTAAACTTTAATAAAATCCATTCTAACCCCCATTCTTTCATGAAAAGACATCGAAACCCTTTGAGATGCAAAGTTTTTTTTCCAGCCCTTTCTTCAAATACTTATTTAGTTATTTTAGTGTTCCACTTTTAATTGTAATTCATGTTTTTCTAACGTTATATTCACACCACACTTAACTAACTAACTAAAGAAACAACTTGCTTACATGTTGAACTTTATTTGGTTATAAAGAGTTCACACATGATTTAATGTAGTTTTGAGATCAGTATTCAAAACTCGAGCTAATTATATATAATATAATATAATATAATATAATATCAATCAATCAATCATACCCAGTAAAGTCTCACAAATAACATAGCTATAAGTAGGGTCTGGGGATGGTGGGATGTAGGCACACCGTACCTCTATCCACATGGATAAAGAGATGGTTTTCAGAGAGACCCTCAGCTCTAAAGTACATATGTATGAAGCAATACAAAGGAAATCAGAATTCAATAATAATAATAATAATAATAATAATAATAATAATAATAATACTATTTATGTAGAGAAAATATTATTATAGTGTGTGACTAAAATAAGGTAAATAGAAGCCCTAAGGTATTCCATTCTCCCTAAAAATCCTTAACTTTAATTCTACTTCTCCAAGCATTCCTATCCTCAACCATGTCCTCGGAGAGGTTTTGGTCTATCAAATCATGCTTAATCCTCTCATCCCAAGTCAATTTAGGTCTTCCTCTATCCCTTCTCCCCTCTATAATAATGTTTCCTATGGATCTAACCGGATTCGTCGTTTGTCTTCTCTTCACATGTCCAAACCATCTCAATCTCCACTCTCTTATCTTGTCTGCTATGTTGCCACCCCTAATCTCTCCCGAAACACGACGTTTCTTATTCGATCTAACCTTGTGTGCCCACACATCCAACGTAGCATTCTCATTTCTGCCACCTCCTGTCACACCCTCAAATTCCACTAATGGAGTTTTACCGTCAGAGGGTGTGAACTAACAGGATCGGAATCATCAGTTATAATCAAACCATAAAAACGTTTAAATGAAATTAAGTGCGGAAGCGTAAAAACCAAAAGACAAAAGTTGCGTCACGCAGGACGACTTAAAAACCCATGTAATAATAGTTAAAACATGTTTGCATATCAGAATGTTCAAAAACCATGCATGATCCTATACCGCGCTCCCGCCTCGGCTACCTGAGAATAACATACTAAAAGTGTCAACACAAGGTTGGTGAGTTCACAAGTTTAAATAAAATAAAGCGTTTAGCGTTTGCGTTCAACGTTTTGCGTTCAGCGTTTTGCGTTACCAGATAGTGTTAAATCAATTATATATCGATAGGTAGCTAGCCTATACAACAAGTATTACTAAGTGTTCGACACCGAAGCTGACTGTTTATCAAGTGCCTTGTCACCAGGTCATCCAGACCATGGTACGTGTTAGCCAAAATTACACCCGCTCGACCTCCAGTCGAGTTTAGCGTTGGGTGGGGTTTGTCAAACCCAGTAGTACTACTCAACAGTGACTCGCTATTCCAAATATTAACCGGTTCGATGTGTAGGACTTCAAATGTTTCGTTTGCCACTTAGCCTTTACAAGTGATATATAATTTACTAACAAAATCTTAAATGCGTTTATCGGAGTATGTTATCTCACCCAAGTGAAAAGCGTTTAAAACAGTTTAAAGGGGTAAGTGAAACTCACTGTTTGCGAAGAATTCCCAAAATAAATCACCAAGTGATGCGCGTCACAGAAAAACTCTCTCTAGCATTCTAAAACAGCAAGGAGATTTTCTAAGTATCGGAACTAATATCGAGTCTCTAGACCCGGCACATAATTCCTAATCACAAGATACGTTTTGTGTTTTTTTGTGAATCGTGTGTGACTTAACGAGTACATTTGTGATACGATACGTGTGTGAGCAATTATTTACGTGTCATGTATTAATAATGTACATCACTAGCAATTACTCCCCGTAAGGGAAATTTGGTCACACATAACAATTAACTAGCAATTATTCCCCGCAAGGGCAATTTGGTCAAAACACGACAACTATTTAGCAAGTATTCCCCGTAGGGGCAAATTGGTCAAAACATAACAATTAACTAGCAATTATCATGTTTCATGCATTTTCACAAAATTCAGCAGCTAGTTTCACCGAGACAGAAATTCTACTTGAAAGATTGTACTATTCCACCGATCATAGCATCTCAATTAATTTACCAAAAATCATCACTAAAGAATGCATTTGTTAGGTTTTCAGAAAATATTTTATTTTATTTTTATTCCACATATATTTCTCATAATAATCAAAACACTACAGCAAGCTCATAACAGTCAAATTCATGCGCAACAGAATGTTATTTAAAATTCCCGTTAAATGAAAAATCCAACAAATGCAAGACCACTTGGGTTAGGTTCCTAACTCAATAAGTCAACTTCCAGAAGTGGAACCAACCCAATTGGTCCCGTAGTTCATCAGATATAACATTTACAAAACAACCTAACAGCAGGTCTAACAACTCAGCTTTGCACAACGTTTTTGTAAAATCATAAAGGTTAACTTTTACACGTCCAAAAATTGCAAATTTATATTATTTAGAAACTAGATTCAACCTAGTTTACTGTAGTATCAATAATCTCAACCAATTTTCACATTTACACCCCGATACAGTCAATTGAACATCAACAACACAATCTGTCCAGAAACTGTTTGCAACAAAACTCAACATATTAACCATCTATAGACTATAATCCGTTCATATAACACTCTAGACACCATAATCACTATCCATGCACATCAATTACACCATACATACATGGTTAGGGTTTTACTTGATCTCAAAATCAAGACACAACAATTAACATGTAACAATATCAATTCTAGTTATCAAATCATCATCAATACATCATCAAATCAAACAAAGATCATATGAACACAATATATGAATTTTCCAGATTTTAGGGTTTATAATTAACCCATTCAAACTCAAAATTAAGCATGTAAAATACATAGGATAGTTGTTTATACCTTCCTAGCACCTTAATCTTCGATTAACTTGAAAGATCTTGTGTACATGTGTGTGTGTGATTGACGGCAGCCAAGAACAAGGGGGGAGGGGGGCCGATCGGTCTAGAGGGAGGGAGAGGGAGTGTTAGGGTTTAGGTTTATATTATTATTTATAATAACATGTTACATCTAGGTCCCTCAACTTCTAATTTGCACTTTTCTAGCTTATTTTAACTAGCTCTTGTTTCTTGTTTAGTATCATACATAATATAATCAAGTAACACATATGTCTAACACATAATTATCACATAATTATTGTTTTAACGTTTTTCGTTTATTCACCAATTGTTTGCGTCAACTCGTTTGCGTTTCGGTGCAATTCCCGAAAGACTACACATGTAGTAAGTGTCAAGCATCATTTAAACCCTAGTTTAAATGTAATGAGGTGTGCGTTACAGATTCAATGATCTTAAGTTTGAATTGACGGAGTTGAGTTAACGGAGTTAACCTGAAATTGACGATTGTCACATCATTCCCATGTTAAAGAATTTTCGTCCCGAAAATTTGAGTCAAGTCGTGATGAGTGTCTGAAAAAGTAAGAAAAATTTTCAGTTTGTCATATCATCCCCTAGTAGAAAGAAATTTCGTCTCGAAATTTAATTCATACCTCCGGTGATTTCTGACGGTTTGTCGGGTTTCGCGGTTTTCTGTGTTTGGTCAGCCCTTCAAAAAGGTGAGGATACTTTTTCATCATTTTATCCTCGCGTTCCCACGTGAACTCCGGTCCACGTCTTGAGTTCCAACGAACCTTAACGATTGGAATTTTGCTGTGCTTGAGTGTTTTGGTTTCCCAGTCCAAAACTTCAACTGGTTCTTCAATGAAGCGTAGCTGTTCATCAATTTGCAGTTCGTCCAAAGGGACTACTTGGGTTTCATCGGATAAGCATTTCTTCAAATTGGATACGTTGAAAACATTGTGTACACTGCTGAGTTCCGCTGGTAAGTCCAGTCGGTACGCCACCGGACCAACGCGTTCCGTTATCCGGTAAGGACCAACGTATCGTGGGTTGAGTTTGTTTCGCTTCCCAAAGCGAACCACACCTTTCCAAGGTGAGACTTTGAGTAACACTTGGTCATTCACTTGAAATTCGAGAGGTTTTCGGCGCTTGTCGGCGTAACTCTTTTGGCGATCTCGTGCTGCTGCCATGGGATTTCGGATTTGAACAATCTTTTCCGAAGTTTCGAGTACCAGTTCTGGACCAGTGATTTGGCTGTTACCCACCTCTGCCCAGCAGAGTGGTGATCGACACTTCCGTCCGTACAGTGCTTCAAACGGCGCTGCTTTAATACTTGCGTGGTAGCTGTTATTATACGAAAACTCTACCAAAGGTAAGTGAGGTTCCCAACTTTTTTCGAAATCCAACACACATGCACGCAACATATCCTCCAGGGTCTAAATAGTTCGTTCACTTTACCCATCCGTCTGAGGATGGTAGGCTGTGCTCATATCAAGACGTGTGCCTAGTGCGCTTTGTAGTGACTTCCAAAAGTGCAAAGTGAAACGAGAATCTCGATCAGAAATGATTGAGACAGGCACTCCGTGTCTAGACACTACTTCCTTCATGTAGACGCGAGTCAATCTTTCCATTTTGTCCGATTCCTTAATCGCTAAAAAGTGTGCGGACTTAGTCAACCGGTCAACGATCACCCAGATGGTATCGCATCCCGTCAGTGTTTTAGGTAATCCCGTGATAAAATCCATTGAAATGTGTTCCCATTTCCACATTGAAAGTTCCGGTTGTTGTAGTAGGCCAGATGGTTTCTGGTATTCTATTTTGACTCTGGCACAAGTCAAGCATTTGCTCACGTAGGTGGCAATGTCGGCTTTCATATTCGGCCACCAGTAAAGTGCCTTTAAGTCATGATACATTTTATCTGAGCCAGGGTGGATAGAATATCTGGACTTGTGTGCTTCGTCCATCACCAGAGTTCTCAACTCTCCGTATCGTGGAACCCAAATCCGGTTCTCAAAATATCGGACCCCGTCCGATTTGGTTTCAAGTTGCTTGTTCATGCCCCGCATGAGTTCCGATGGAAGATTATCATCTTTCAAAGCTTCGAGTTGCGCCTCGCGAATCTGATCGGGTAAGTTGGTATGAATCGTGAGTTGCAATGCTCGCACTCGTCTGGGTTTATCTGTTTCTTTTCTGCTGAGGGCGTCGGCCACTACATTGGCCTTGCCAGGGTGGTACTTGATGGCACAATCATAATCCTTAAGCAGCTCGACCCAACGACGCTGTCGCATGTTCAGCTCCTTCTGATCGTAGATATGCTGGAGACTCTTGTGGTCGGTGTAAATGGTAAACTTGGTACCGTACAAGTAATGCCTCCATATCTTAAGGGCAAACACCACAGCTCCGAGTTCCAAATCATGGGTCGTGTAGTTCTTCTCGTGAACCCGCAGTTGTCGAGAGGCATAAGCTATAACCTTCTCGAGTTGCATCAGCACACAACCGAGACCTTGTATCGATGCGTCACAGTGTACCTCAAAATTCTCCGTTCCCTCGGGTAGGGCTAGAATAGGGGCGCTACAGAGTTTGGTTTTCAACAGTTGAAAAGCGGATTCTTGCGCGTCACCCCAATTGTACTTAGTACCCTTGTGAGTCAAAGCTGTGAGGGGTTGGGCAATCTTTGAAAATCGTTCAATGAAACGCCGGTAGTAGCCGGCCAGTCCTAGGAATTGCCGCACCTCAGTTGGGGTCTTAGGTGCTTCCTAGTTTTTGATGGCCTCTACCTTACCGGGATCGACATGGATACCATTCTCGTTGATCACATGTCCTAAAAAGTGAACCTCGCGAAGCCAAAATTCGCATTTCGAGAGTTTTGCGTACAGTTGTTCCTTCTTAAATAATTCCAGAATTACCCTTAAGTGTTCCTCATGGTCAGCCTTGTCCTTGGAGTAGACCAGGATATCGTCAAAAAACACAATCACAAACTTGTCGAGGTATGCCCTGCATACTCGATTCATGAGATCCATAAATACGGCTGGTGCGTTGGTTAGTCCAAAAGGCATAACCGAAAACTCGTAGTGACCATACCGTGTTCTGAAAGCCGTCTTTGAAATATCTTCTTCGCGCACTCTTAGTTGATGGTAACTAGATCGCATTTCGATCTTCGAGTAATAACTCGACCCTTGGAGCTGGTCAAACAGATCATCAATTCGGGGTAAAGGATAACGGTTCTTGACCGTCACCTTGTTCAACTCCCGGTAGTCGATGCACATGCGGAAAGTCCCGTCCTTCTTTCAGACAAATAAGACAGGGGCTCCCCATGGTGATGAGCTAAGTCGGATAAAACCCTTATCCAACAAATCTTGTAACTGAGTGGACAGCTCCTGAAGCTCCGCCGGTGCGAGCCGATACGGAGCTCGTGCTATGAGTGCTGCACCGGGGGTCAACTCGATTTGGAATTCGACTTGTCAAATAGGAGGGAGTCCAGGCAAATCCTCCGGGAAAACTTCCGGAAAATTCGCACAATCGGTATATCTTCAATTCGCTTCTCTTCCGCGGGTTTCTCAACAATCTGCGCCAAAATTGTCGGATGACCCTTTCGTAGATACTTCTGCGCTTTCATGAGGGTAATGACGCTGGTGGTCATGCCGTTTCTCTCGCCCCGGATCGAAATGATCTCGCCGGAAGGGGTAGTAATGTGGACTATCTTGTCGTGACATATAATCTCCGCTCGGTTCTCGGATAACCAGTCCATGCCGACCACGACATCGAAACTACTAAGCGTAAAAGGAATAAGGTCGATATCAAAGACATGACCTGCCAGTTTTAACTTACATCCCGCAAGTACATGAGTCGTTACTATAGTCTTACCGTCAGCTAATTCAACAGGAAACTTAGCATCTAACGGGGTTGGAGTTAGGTCTAAGAGTTGACTAAAGGCTTTCGACACAAAACTCCTATCAGCTCCAGTGTCAAACAATACAGAAGCAAAACAATCGTTCACAGGGAACTTACCAGTCACCACGTACGGATCATTGCGGGCTTGACCCGACCCAATAACAAAAGCTCTTCCTTTACCATTGTTTCCACCACCACTGCCACTTCCATTACCTCCATTGTTGTCGTTCTGTTTCAGCTTGGGACAATCTTTCCTGAAATGACCTTCCTGCCCATATTCGAAACATCCCTTCGTCGTTATAGGTGGTTTAGGAGCACCCTTTGCCGCAAGGTCTCCTCTACATTCCTTTGCCTGGTGACCCATCTTTCCGCATCTCAGACACTTGACACGGTCACACGGGCCAGCATGATGATAGTTACACCTGTTGCACTTCGGGTACTTCCCAGCATAGCCGCTCGAACCCTGCCCGCTACCGTTGTTATTGTTATTGTGACCCTGATTTTTTAAGCTCCGGGTGAATTCGGGCTTTCGGTAGTGTTGCTGCTGTGGGGGGTTCGAGGATGAGGATCTGGTGTTGTCAAACTTTCTCTTTCCGCTGCTCGGGTTGTTGCTGTTGTTGTCAGCACTCGGGTTGTCACGGGCTTTAGTGGTTGAACCCCTAGGTGGTAGCGCACCTTGGGTCACTGCTTGATCCGTTAGTTTGTGAGCTAACCGAATCGCTTGTTGAATCGTGGCTGGTCTGGAAGACGTCACCATGCCCTGAATCTGCGGTGCTAACCCATCAATATACATTTCAATCCTCTTACTCGGCGGGTCTACCATCCGTGGACACATCACAGCCAACTCGTGAGAACGGGTGGTGTAGGCTTCGATTTCTGAACCCACCATCTTCAATGACCAAAACTCGGATTCCAACTTTGCAATCTCCTCCCTAGGACAGTACTGTTCTCGCATCATGTTTTTGAAATCCTCCCAGTTCATCGCGTTAGCCAGTTCCAATCCAAGGATCTGCACGTTTGAATTCCACCATGTGAGGGCAGAATCTTCAAGTGTTCTAGCAGCAAATTTGACCCTACTGGCAGGGGGACAATTACACATCTAAAACGCCGACTCGGCCTTCTCAGCCCAACGCAGGAAGCCTATAGCTCCCTCGGTGCCCTTAAACGTACTGGGCTTGCAGTCAAGGTAATTCTTGAAGGTACACGTTCCAATTGGACCTCCAGCTTGGTTCTGTACATGTGCGGCTAGAGCGGCCGCCGCGTGGTCATTCAGCAGAGTTTGGAGTTTTGCTGCAGTCAGGTTGATGTTACCACGTCCGTGTCCAGCGTTTCTTCCTGCCATTTCCTAGAATCATAGCATAAAATGTTAAACATGAATTTTTCTTTCATATGAAACACACCATACATGTAATAAAAGATAGGTAAGAAAGAAATAAAAGGAACAAACATCATATCAAAACCATATATTAATCCAAATAATAATTCATGATTTAAACCATTGTATTCGCTACAAAGTATTTAAAACCAATCCTTAAAATCATAGAAAAATAATAGTTTGGATGGAGACAACCCCTCCATCTAGGTGTTATCATCCTTAGATGTCATCGTCTGAGGAAACCTCTGAGTGTGCCTCCTCCTCTGCCGGTTCTTCCTCCGGTTCTTCTTCAGGTTCCTCCTCGGGATCCTCCTCAGGCTCCTCTTCGGGATCTTCTTCGGGCTCCTCTTCAGGCTCTGCCTCAGGCTCTGCTTCAGGTTCGGCTGCGTTCTGAGCAATTTGCATTTGTAAGACATCGCAGCGCTCTAAAGCTATCTCGGTTCGGGTCCTTGCTACTTGGAGTTGCTCTTGCAAGTCTATCATCTCGGCTTGCATCTTTCTCATAATCTTTATCTGTTGATCACTAGCCTCTTGCATTTCCTTCATTGCTACTGTCATGCGGGAAATTTCCTCTTTAGTTTCGGTTCCATCTTTTAACAGTCCGGAAACGTTCGCTCTCATATAGCGCATGTAACCAACATCACGCTCCAAACAAGAAACAACAGCTGCGAGCACACGCTCTACAGGTTCGGTTATGGGTGGTAAGGTGTTGGGATAAGCAGGATGGTTCGGGTGGGGTAGCGGGGGAACTTGTTCGCGATAGACCATACGTCTGATCATATTAGGGTACCAATCCCAGCTAACTTCGTTTTCGTACATGCCTCCGGATAAGCGATACCTCTTCGGTGCGGGAGCTTTGAGTTCCGGAACTACTCGGGGTGGCGATGCGGTAGGTATCTGCGGTTCTTTCCCGTGAGCATGAGTCATCGGATCGGATGATGATGATGATGATGGCGGCGTCGACATTCCTACAGGTAAGCCGTGTATGCGCGCGTATGAGTGAAAGGGGTAAAGAGATAAGATAACAAAGACTACACAAATCTATGCAGTGCGTATCATTATAACTAATGGGTCGTCGCGGTTATAGTCTAGTATGCATGCAATTTCTAGTTCGCTATAACCAATGGCTCTGATACCAATCTGTCACACCCTCAAATTCCACGAACGGAGTTTTACCGTCAGAGGGTGTGAACTAACAGGATCGGAATCATCAGTTATAATCAAACCATAAAAACGTTTAAATGAAATTAAGTGCGTAAGCGTAAAAACCAAAAGACAAAAGTTGCGTCACGCAGGACGACTTAAAAACCCAAGTAATAATAGTTAAAACATGTTTGCATATCAGAATGTTCAAAAACCATGCATGATCCTATACCGCGCGCCCACCTCGGCTACCTGAGAATAACATACTAAAAGTGTCAACACAAGGTTGGTGAGTTCACAAGTTTAAATAAAATAAAGCGTTTAGCGTTTGCGTTCAGCGTTTTGTGTTTAGCGTTTTGCGTTCAGCGTTTTGCGTTACCAGATAGTGTTAAATCAATTATATATCGATAGGTAGCTAGCCTATACAACAAGTATTACTAAGTGTTCGACACCGAAGCTGACTGTTTATCAAGTGCCTTGTCACCAGGTCATCCAGACCATGGTACGTGTTAGCCAAAATTACACCCGCTCAACCTCCAGTCGAGTTTAGCGTTGGGTGGGGTTTGTCAAACCCAGTAGTACTACTCAACAGTGACTCGCTATTCCAAATATTAACCGGTTCGATGTGTAGGACTTCAAATGTTTCGTTTGCCACTTAGCCTTAACAAGTGATATATAATTTACTAACAAAATCTTAAATGCGTTTATCGTAGTATGTTATCTCCCCCAAGTGAAAAGCGTTTAAAACAGTTTAAAGGGGTAAGTGAAACTCACTGTTTGCGAAGAATTCCCAAAATAAATCACCAACTGATGCGCGTCACAGAAAAACTCTCTCTAGCGTTCTAAAACAGCAAGGAGATTTTCTAAGTATCGGAACTAATATCGAGTCTCTAGACCCGGCACATAATTCCTAATCACAAGATACGTTTCGTGTTTGTTTGTGAATCGTGTGTGACTTAACGAGTACATTTGTGATACGATACGTGTGTGAGCAATTATTTACGCGTCATGTATTAATAATGTACATCACTAGCAATTACTCCCCGTAAGGGAAATTTGGTCACACATAACAATTAACTAGCAATTATTCCCCGCAAGGGCAATTTGGTCAAAACACGACAACTATTTAGCAAGTATTCCCCGCAGGGGCAAATTGGTCAAAACATAACAATTAACTAGCAATTATCATGTTTCATGCATTTTCACAAAATTCAGCAGCTAGTTTCACCGAGACAGAAATTCTACTTGAAAGATTGTACTATTCCACCGATCATAGCATCTCAATTAATTTACCAAAAATCATCACTAAAGCATGCATTTGTTAGGTTTCCAGAAAATATTTTATTTTATTTTTATTCCATATAGATTTCTCATAATGATCAAAACACTACAGCAAGCTCATAACAGTCAAATTCATGCGCAACAGAATGTTATTTGAAATTCCCGTTAAATGAAAAATCCAACAAATGCAAGACTACTTAGGTTAGGTTCCTAACTCAATAAGTCAACTTCCAGAAGTGGAACCAACTCAATTGGTCTCGTAGTTCATGAGATATAACATTTACAAAACAACCTAACAGCAGGTCTAACAACTCAGCTTTGCACAACGTTTTTGTAAAATCATAAAGGTTAACTTTTACACGTCCAAAAATTGCAAATTTATATTATTTAGAAACTAGACTCAACCTAGTTTACTGTAGTATCAATAATCTCAACCAATTTTCACATTTACACCCCGATACAGTCAATTGAACATCAACAACACAATCTGTCCAGAAACTGTTTGCAACAAAACTCAACATATTAACCGTCTATAGACTATAATCCGTTCATATAACACTCTAGACACCATAATCACTATTCATGCACATCAATTAAACCATACATACATGGTTAGGGTTTTATTTTGTAACATCCCGAAAATCCCAAAATAATATTAATTATATTACTTAATAATAGAGAGAAAGTTACTCGGGTTATCAGGAATTAAATAAAAGAATAGAGGTTGGTATGGGTCGGGCTAGTGTCGGGTAATGGACGTGGGTTATGGACTAGGATTAATAGAGATGGGTTAAATGAGAATGGGCCTTAGGTCCATGGGATTTCAGGGGTATAAATATCCCCTAAACCCAAAATATCTTTCATTTTCACCAAACTCCCTAACACTCCAAAAACACACACTAACTTCGCCGCCGGACCGAAGGCAGATCCGGGCAGATCCGGCAGACCCGAGTGAGAGAGAGAACGATTAGTGGTGATAAGCAAGTAAACGAGATCCAAACAAGCCCAAAAAGGTATGATTCTTGATATTTGAGGTTTAAAGATCCAAGCTTTTTAGTGTATAAGCGACCAAAAATGGTCGGGAAGCGTAGTGGGTGATATTGAACCATAGCAAGGGTGTTAAAATCGCTCAAAATGCTCAAAAGAAACCGAACAGCGGCTGTCTGGGTAACTTCGCCTTCATCTGGGCAACTTCGCCTTCAACGCGATGAACTTCGCCTGCAAGCTAAGTTCGCCTGATGAACTTCGCCTGCAAGCTAAGTTCGCCTGATGGCAACTTCGCTGTAAAGTTAAGTTCGCCTAACTGGTAACTTCGCCTGAGGCCAAGTTCGCCTGATGATAACTTCGCCTGAAGCCAAGTTCGCCTGATGGCAACTTCGCTGTAAAGCTAAGTTCGCCTAGCTGGTAACTTCGCCTACAGCTAAGTTCGCCTAAGGTTAACTTCGCCTAAAGCCAAGTTTGATTAGAAAATAAATTATAAAGCGATAAGTTAAAGTAAGTTAATACTAGGCCACCAGATTAGATCAGACGAGTATTGATACGTGTAACTTGTACAGTCAGCCGAGCTCAGATAGAGAAGAGATTTACAGCTATCAGAAAAAGAAGCAGAATTCTGGTGAGTTTCTAGCCCCATTTATGTGTTACGTTTTCGGGGCTGTGTGCATACTCAATATGTTTGTCAATACACTTATCCTAAGAGATAAGTGTATGCCTTATATGGATAATGTGAAATATATGAATGATTGCTTGATGGTACGTGAACGATCTTCGGATATTGCACGTACTGTCAGGTTGCAGCGCTAAGAATAAGGTAAGTATGTTATGTATGTTCATGTGTATGAACATGATAGAGATAATAGAAGAAAGAAATGATAACGTATGGTTGTATGGTTACGAAGAGGGTACCGAGCCCTAGTAATACTCGAGGAATGTAGGACGTAATGCTCTTTATAATGTAAGATACGAAAGTAAGATAATACTAAAGAAAGTAAGAAAGTATGAACGAAAGGATATAATTTTATGTGTATGCCTTATATGGATAATGTGAAATATATGAATGATTGCTTGATGGTACGTGAACGATCTTCGGATATTGCACGTATCGTCAAGGGAAGTGACTAGCTCCTTACATGGATATTAAATAATAAAGTATAGTGTTCCTTTTATGGAAGGTATAGTGTTCCTTTTATGGATAGTAAAGTGATCCTTCTATGGATAGTATAGTGTTCCTTCTATGGAAAGTATATATGGTAGGGTAATGGTAATGGTTCTTTTAAATAAATATTACGTGACAATCCTCCTATGGATATTTATACAAGGTTAAGGTAGTAATAGGTGTCTTCGGATACGGGAAGTAATATATGGGAATAAATTGTATGATACCTGATTAACTAGAACTCACTCAGCGTAGCTGACTTTTAGTATGCACGCAGGTGAGCTGATTATAGAGTTAGCATGAGGATGACACACGGCATGGATTGAACGGCTGGCATCTGAAGAAAGAAGTAAAAATGTTTTGAATATAAAGTTTTGTGTTATGGTATCAAAGCAAAGATTTAATGTTTTGTAACAAATGATTGATGTTTTATATTCCGCGAAAAGTTTTAATAAACTCTGATTTGAAGGACTGTGTTTATGAGTAAATCCGACGTTAAAGTAGGGTCACCGGGTTCAGGGCCTTACATATTTGATCTCAAAATCAAGACACAACAATTAACATGTAACAATATCAATTCTAGTTATCAAATCATCATCAATACATCATCAAATCAAACAAAGATCATATGAACACAATATATGAAATTTCCAGATTTTAGGGTTTATAATTAACCCATTCAAACTCAAAATTAAGCATGTAAAATACATAGGATAGTTGTTTATACCTTCCTAGCACCTTAATCTTCGATTAACTTGAAAGATCTTGTGTATATGTGTGTGTGTGATTGACGGCAGCCAAGAACAAGGGGGGAGGGGGGCCGATCGGTCTAGAGGGAGGGAGAGGGAGTGTTAGGGTTTAGGTTTATATTATTATTTATAATAACATGTTACATCTAGGTCCCTCAACTTCTAATTTGCACTTTTCTAGCTTATTTTAACTAGCTCTTGTTTCTTGTTTAGTATCATACATAATATAATCAAGTAACACATATGTCTAACACATAATTATCACATAATTATTGTTTTGACGTTTTTCGTTTATTCACCAATTGTTTGCGTCAACTCGTTTGCGTTTCGGTGCAATTCCCGAAAGACTACACATGTAGTAAGTGTCAAGCATCATTTAAACCCTAGTTTAAATGTAATGAAGTGTGCGTTACAGATTCAATGATCTTAAGTTTGAATTGACGGAGTTGAGTTAACGGAGTTAACGGAGTTAACCTGAAATTGACGATTGTCACACCTCCATCTTCCGCACTTGTGCCTTCTTGATGGCCCAACAATCTGTTCCATATAGCATTGCAGGTCTTACTGCAACCCTATAAAATTTTCCCTTTAGTTTAGTTGCGAAACTCTTGTCGCACAATATACATGTGGCCGCTTTCCATCTACCCCATCCTACATGAACTCGATGGATCACATCACTGTCTAATTCTCCATAGCTCTGAATAAATGATCCTAGATACTTGCACTTCGTTACCTGCGGAACCACCTGCCCTTCAATGGTAATCTGTGCGTCCTCATTGTCATTTACCCCTCCAAAAGCACAGTGGAGATACTCCGTCTTAGATCGACTAATCCTTAAACCTTTTGTCTCTAAGGCTGTTCGCCACTCCTCAAGTCTTATGTTTAGATCCTGTTTTCTTTCATCAAGTAACACAATATCGTCTGCGAACATCATACACCATGGGAGCGTCCCCTGAATCGACTTTGACAACTCATCCAAGACTACTGCTGTAACATCCCGAAATTTCAAGATAATATTAATTATATTACTTAATATTAGAGAGAAAGTTTACTCGGGTTATTAGGAAATAAATAACAGAATAGGAGTTGGTATGAATCGGGCTAGTGTTGGGTAATGGATGCGGGTTGTGGACTTGGATTATTTGAGATGGGTTAAATGAGAATGGGATTTAAGGGATATAAATATCCCCTAAACCCAAAATATATTCATTCTCACCCTACACCCTAAAACTCCTAACACACACATACACACACATTCTAACCGATCAAGATTCGAAGCCGAGACCCGAGATTTTGTTGATAGATCTGAGTTGGTAAGGTAAGAACAAATCCAACAAAGCTAATATTACTGAAAATGGTTAGGATTGGATGGGTTAACCGGACCTGAAACCCAAACTGCCCAAATCGGACCCCTAAAACGTCGATTTTAGGCCGATTTGATGGTTGGGATTTGTAGGCGCCGATCATACGATTCCGTGGGTACCAAAATCGAGTTATTTGGATAAGAAACGAAGGATTTATGGGCAAACAGATCTGCAGCGCGATAACTTCGCCCGCAAGATTAAGTTTCGCCTGATGAACTTCGCCTTCAAGCGTAACTTCGCCTTCAAGCGTAAGTTCGCCTAAGGATAACTTCGCCTACGGCCAAGTTCGCCTAAGGATAACTTCGCCTGAAGCCAAGTTCGCCTAAGGTTTAACTTCGCCTGAAGCCAAGTTCGCCCGAGGTTTAACTTCGCCTAAAGCTAAGTTCGCCTGAGGTTTAACTTCGCCTGAAGCCAAGTTCGCCTAAGGTTTAACTTCGCCTAAAGCTAAGTTCGCCTGAGGTTTAACTTCGCCTGAAGCCAAGTTCGCCTAAGGTTTAACTTCGCCTGAAGCCAAGTTCGCCTAAGGATAACTTCGCCTGAAGCCAAGTTCGCCTAAGGTTTAACTTCGCCTGAAGTGAAGTTCGTTTAGGAAATAAATTAAAAGCGATAAGTTAAAGTAAATACCAGTCCACCAGATTAGATCAGACGAGTATTGATACATGTAACTTGTACAGTCAACCGAGCTCAGTTAAGGAAGGGATTTACAGCTATCAGAAAAAGAAGCAGAGTTCAGGTGAGTCTCTAGCCCCATTTATGTGTTACGTTTTCGGGGCTGTGTGCATACTCGATGTGAAGTGTGAATACACTTACTTTAAGTGGTAAGTGTATGCTATAGATGTTATATGAGGTATATATTTATAATGCTTGTCGGTACGTGAACGATCTTCGGATATTGCACGTATCGCCAAGGATAGTGATTGCCAAGTGGTTGATAGTGTGTATGAATGTTGTGATGTGACTTGTTCACTACGTAAATACTAAACTAATATGAGTGTGGCCAAGGCAGGTTGAGGTAGAGTGTGTTAGAGGTAGCAGGAGTCTAGTAAGGGTGTTAGTGGCATAGCGTGAGTGCGTGATAGGGAAAGCCTATACGTGCCTTCGTTATTAAGTGGCATAGCGTGAGTGCGTGGTAGGGAAAGCCTATACGTGCCTTCGTTATTAAGTGGCATAGCGTGAGTGCGTGGTAGGGAAAGCCTATACGTGCCTTCGTTATTAAGTGGCATAGCGTGAGTGCGTGATAGGGAAAGCCTATACGTGCCTTCGTTATTAAGTGGCATAGTGTGAGTGCGTGATAGGGAAAGCCTATACGTGCCTTTGTAATTAAGTGGCTAAGCTGTAGGGGTAATTAAGTGGTTAAACAGTGGCATGTTAGACAGTGGACTATGTGTCTTCGGATACGTATATATATTGTATGAAGTGGTTGTATGATAAGTTGCTTGATTAACTAGAACTCACTCAGCGTAGCTGACTTTTAGTATGCACGCAGGTGAGCTGATTATAGAGTTAGCATGAGGATGACACACGGCATGGATTGAACGGCTGGCATCTGAAGAAAGAAGTAAAGATGTTTTAAATATAAAGTTTTGTGTTATGGTGTCAAAGAAAAGATTTAATGTTTTGTAACAAATGATTGATGTTTTATATTCCGCGAAAAGTTTTAATAAACTCTGATTTGAAGGACTGTGTTTATGAGTAAATCCGACGCTAAAGTAGGGCTACCGGGTTCGGGGCCTTACAAGTTGGTATCAGAGCATAAGTTCGAGAGATTTAAGCATCCTACATGCTTAGACTCGAACATAAAATGGGATTTAAGTAAGAAAGGAAAGAAGATGCCAGTTCAAGAATGCCATGTGTCGCTCAAGCAAAAATCAGTAAAGGTAAAGTGTATGATTAATTGATATATGTTAATGAGAAAGAAAAGATACGTGAACGGTAGGGATAGGAATAATTGATTGTTTGATTTGACTAACTGCTTAAGTAGAACCTGCACAAATAGACTCATAAAGGGAAGTGTATAGGACACGGAAAGCAACGTGATCAGCTAGTCACAGCTGGCCACTGTTATTACCTGTTAGCCTTGCTATCCTTGTACTAAATAGTTCCTTGAATGATGATGTTTGTGTTTTCCCCTTTAGAATACTAATGGCTGGAGCTGGAGAATTTGTTGAAACTGGGGGTCGCACTGGGCGTCGTGGCAGGCCTCGTCTTGTCCGGCAACCCTCGGTAGAAGAAGCTTCCCACACCGAAGATGAAGGAAGCGCAGCTGGAGGAGACCAGAACAACAACGAGGAAGTTCAACTTAGCCCTGCAGTTCAAGCAGCCATTGTTCAGGCTGTAGTTGCTGCTGTGATGAACCTGAATCCCGAAGGATCTGCTGGAAGCCGTGAACGAACTGCTGAAGGGGCGGGTGGTGATGGTAGGAAGGATGGGGAAGGTGAAAGAGGGGCCTCGAGTGGGGATAAGTCTGTGAAAGTCGATGATAGGAGAGGAGGACAAGGTGGGTGCAGCTATAAGTCCTTCAAAGGATGCGACCCGCCAAAGCTGACCGGGTTGGGAGACGCAATCGCTACTCTCCAATGGATAACCGCTATGGACAAGGTTATCCGCATTAGCGAGTGCCGTCCCGATCAAGCTGTCGGTTATGCCACCCAATCATTTGAAGATGAGGCTATGTATTGGTGGGAGAGTGTGGAGCAGAGGAAGACCCGTGAAGAGATCAAGGCAATGGGATGGAATGACCTAAAGGACATGGTGATGAAGAAGTTCTGTGCTGACGCCGAGGTTGAAAGGGCGGAGATGAAGTTCCTAAACTTGAAAGCTGGGACTTTGACACATCGTGAGTATACTACTGAATTCAACCGCATGTCTAGGTTGGTACCTGACATGGTGAACACTGAGGCTAAGAGAATCAAGTGTTACGTGAGGGGATTACCACAGAGAGTCCGCATGTTAGTCAGGACAAGCAAACCTGTCACCTTTGAGTCTGCGGTCGAGTTGGCGGAGATGGTCTATGATGATCTGGCGGCGGATGATGTGGGAGTGGAAGATGAGGAAAAAGGGAAAGGAACTAAAAGAGCTGGGGATATCGTGGAGCATGCAGGGAGAAGGACACAGAAGATGGCAGGGAATGGAGCATGTAAGGTGTGTGGAAAGATGCACTTGGGGGAATGCAAGGCTGGTCCAAACCAGTGCTACCGATGTGGGAGGAAGGGGCACCTCTCCCGTGAATGCACCGAGGACCAGAAGTGTTACAGGTGTGGTAAGTCAGGTCACATAGCTAGGGAGTGTGGAGAAGCCGTAGCAGTGAGGGAGGGAAGAGGAAACGCGTGAAAGGATGGTCTATTAACTGCTAAGGAGGTAGCAGGAAAGTAAGTGGCATGTCACAGTTGTTTTATGTTTAGTAGTTAAAGAGTGTTTTATGTTACATTTGAACCTATGTTTGTTTAGCAAGCTTGAATGATTTCCTTTTATGTTATGAGGTACTTGTGACTTCTTGTGCTTTTGTATGAACGATCTATGAATTTAACTTGAATGCATGTGGGTTATAATAAATAGTTGTGTGATGGTAAAGCGTCGCCTTAGGAGTTAGCGTTATTATATAAAACAAGGTTCCTCGGGAAGGCGATACGAGACTTGGTACATCGAGGGCTTCATGGACAAGCTACCGTAATAGCTAAAACACATGATCACCGCTCGATGACTACAAGTCAGGAGTAAGAGGGATAACTCAGGAAGCGAAGGCGATTCAATAAAGCGTGTAAATATAAGAAGTTTTCCTTTTATAGGGAATAAGTTAGGTTTCGGGGACGAAACCTCTTTAAGGAGGGAAGACTTGTAACATCCCGAAATTTCAAGATAATATTAATTATATTACTTAATATTAGAGAGAAAGTTTACTCGGGTTATTAGGAAATAAATAACAGAATAGGAGTTGGTATGAATCGGGCTAGTGTTGGGTAATGGATGCGGGTTGTGGACTTGGATTATTTGAGATGGGTTAAATGAGAATGGGATTTAAGGGATATAAATATCCCCTAAACCCAAAATATCTTCATTCTCACCCTACACCCTAAAACTCCTAACACACACATACACACACATTCTAACCGATCAAGATTCGAAGCCGAGACCCGAGATTTTGTTGATAGATCTGAGTTGGTAAGGTAAGAACAAATCCAACAAAGCTAATATTACTGAAAATGGTTAGGATTGGATGGGTTAACCGGACCCGAAACCCAAACTGCCCAAATCGGACCCCTAAAACGTCGATTTTAGGCCGATTTGATGGTTGGGATTTGTAGGCGCCGATCATACGATTCCGTGGGTACCAAAATCGAGTTATTTGGATAAGAAACGAAGGATTTATGGGCAAACAGATCTGCAGCGCGATAACTTCGCCCGCAAGATTAAGTTTCGCCTGATGAACTTCGCCTTCAAGCGTAACTTCGCCTTCAAGCGTAAGTTCGCCTAAGGATAACTTCGCCTACGGCCAAGTTCGCCTAAGGATAACTACGCCTGAAGCCAAGTTCGCCTAAGGTTTAACTTCGCCTGAAGCCAAGTTCGCCCGAGGTTTAACTTCGCCTAAAGCTAAGTTCGCCTGAGGTTTAACTTCGCCTGAAGCCAAGTTCGCCTAAGGTTTAACTTCGCCTAAAGCTAAGTTCGCCTGAGGTTTAACTTCGCCTGAAGCCAAGTTCGCCTAAGGTTTAACTTCGCCTGAAGCCAAGTTCGCCTAAGGATAACTTCGCCTGAAGCCAAGTTCGCCTAAGGTTTAACTTCGCCTGAAGTGAAGTTCGTTTAGGAAATAAATTAAAAGCGATAAGTTAAAGTAAATACCAGTCCACCAGATTAGATCAGACGAGTATTGATACATGTAACTTGTACAGTCAACCGAGCTCAGTTAAGGAAGGGATTTACAGCTATCAGAAAAAGAAGCAGAGTTCAGGTGAGTCTCTAGCCCCATTTATGTGTTACGTTTTCGGGGCTGTGTGCATACTCGATGTGAAGTGTGAATACACTTACTTTAAGTGGTAAGTGTATGCTATAGATGTTATATGAGGTATATATTTATAATGCTTGTCGGTACGTGAACGATCTTCGGATATTGCACGTATCGCCAAGGATAGTGATTGCCAAGTGGTTGATAGTGTGTATGAATGTTGTGATGTGACTTGTTCACTACGTAAATACTAAACTAATATGAGTGTGGCCAAGGCAGGTTGAGGTAGAGTGTGTTAGAGGTAGCAGGAGTCTAGTAAGGGTGTTAGTGGCATAGCGTGAGTGCGTGATAGGGAAAGCCTATACGTGCCTTCGTTATTAAGTGGCATAGCGTGAGTGCGTGGTAGGGAAAGCCTATACGTGCCTTCGTTATTAAGTGGCATAGCGTGAGTGCGTGGTAGGGAAAGCCTATACGTGCCTTCGTTATTAAGTGGCATAGCGTGAGTGCGTGGTAGGGAAAGCCTATACGTGCCTTCGTTATTAAGTGGCATAGCGTGAGTGCGTGATAGGGAAAGCCTATACGTGCCTTCGTTATTAAGTGGCATAGTGTGAGTGCGTGATAGGGAAAGCCTATACGTGCCTTTGTAATTAAGTGGCTAAGCTGTAGGGGTAATTAAGTGGTTAAACAGTGGCATGTTAGACAGTGGACTATGTGTCTTCGGATACGTATATATATTGTATGAAGTGGTTGTATGATAAGTTGCTTGATTAACTAGAACTCACTCAGCGTAGCTGACTTTTAGTATGCACGCAGGTGAGCTGATTATAGAGTTAGCATGAGGATGACACACGGCATGGATTGAACGGCTGGCATCTGAAGAAAGAAGTAAAGATGTTTTAAATATAAAGTTTTGTGTTATGGTGTCAAAGAAAAGATTTAATGTTTTGTAACAAATGATTGATGTTTTATATTCCGCGAAAAGTTTTAATAAACTCTGATTTGAAGAACTGTGTTTATGAGTAAATCCGACGCTAAAGTAGGGCTACCGGGTTCGGGGCCTTACAACTGCAAAAAGAAACAGACTCAGCGCTGACCCCTGATGAAGACCTACCTCTACAGGGAAGAGATCAGTATCACCCACTGGCGCACGGACACTTGTTGCACTCCTGGTATACATATCCATAATTATCTCTATGTATTTCCCTTGTTTGTCCCTGATCTTATCTTGTACAGCCTCGTTCCACCACCAAAGACTCCTTATGCCCACCTGTCTTTCCTGTTGTGACCCCGAGAGTCTCCTTTGCTATTAGGATGATCTTTGCTATAATATAATATAATATAATATAATATAATATAATATAATATAATATAATATAATATAATATAATATAATATAATATAATATAATATATTATTTAGTTGTTTTAATTGAACTTTATGTATGCATATACACATGCATATGCCAACGATCCTTAGCTAAAATGGTTGAGGTTAGACACCTAAAGATTTTATTTAAAAGAGAGAGAAGTCTTGGATTGAAGTCTCAGATGCGACAAAAAATAGGTGGTTTCAGGTTATGGCAGAAGATTTTCTCACTGATAGCGGGTTTCCTCCTGAAGGTAGAATGAAGATGACCGGATATGCCAGTGAGCCGTTAGTGATCCAAATGGTTGTTCAAAAGAATATACATATATAGAATATTCACGATTGTTTCGAGAAAGAGAGACTATTAACAACCGCTCTATGCATTCGAATTTCAAGGGCTAAATATAATCAAGTTAACTTTTGATTCTATCCTTTTAAAACTTGGATACGTTATCTTATATCAACGGTATGGTTGGCAATACCTAACTTCATAAGTCATGCTTATATCATGGTGTATCTATAATTAGATGAGACTTATAATAAGATATTGAAGACATGTATAACGTAGATGTATATACATATGTCATGTGTATAAATATCATTCTGGAAACCATAATCTAATGATGCAATGCATGTTACATTTGTAGTCATAGTAGACATGCATATGCTATTGTTTATATGATAGCCTTTTGCCCAAAGTTTGTTGATAAGTTTCTATGGACACTACAACTACAATTGACTACACACTAGTCCACTTTGCTTTCTTTCAGTCATCAATTCCTTCAATACATTCTTTGTAAAAGTTGATTATGTGTTGCTCAGAGTAAACATATTCACTAAGTTAGCTTAATAGTTTTACAAGGCCTGCTGGGTATTTGCCAAATCAAAATAGACCTTCTAGGTTGATATTGCAAAGGTGACTTCTTAAACCACACCTTCCAAACATAGTAGTCACTTAAGCAACAAAACAAATAGCAGAACCCCACTTTAATAATTCTAACTAGGATAGTATCTGTGTTACACACGGGTTGAAAATAGATAAATAACAAAATCAGTATAGACAATCATAAAATTTTATAAATAGACAACCATATATTAACATTATGATGGCCTAAACAAAATATTTGATAGTAACATTGTCAAATAAAAAGTTAATAGTTACACAAACTTGTCTATATTAGCAAAGTTATGAAAATATTTAAATCGTATTATCCCAGTATGAACTTCAAAATTTTCCGTCCAAAAACAAAAGCATTTTGCTATAGAACCTGAAAAACAAAACAAACCATGTAACCTGATTAATTAAGTATTAAACTAAAATGTTAATGTATTTCATAATGAGTTTATGTTACCATTAATATCTAGAAGATTATGTAAAACTAAAAACAAAATGTGTGAATGTAATAATTACCATATAAATATAGACAATCATAAAATTTCACAAGAAAACATTTAGAAAATCATAAAATTTAACATAACTTTATAAACACAATCTTATAAAATTCATATGCTTTTTAAAAAAAATGCAACAAACTGGTCATCAAAATCATAATATTTTTTCACTGTCATATTAAACAAACACGCATAATAAACATAACTTAGTAACCAAACTATTGACCATTCATATTGTCTTAATACAAGCTTAAACTAAGACAAACTAAATATACACATTAAAAGGAGAGACCAAAAAGATCTAAACATGTCGGAGTCAAATTTACCAACCATCAACTTCTTCATAATTTCACCAAAAAAAAATGCCTTCACAACTTGACAAACAAAATACACGATTATAGAAGTTTATTGTATGGTTTTGGAAGTTTCTAGTTATGAACTAAACTAATAACTTAAATAGAAAACACAAAGTAAACAATGAAACTAAAAAATTTAGAGTAATTAACTACATAACTAAGTTAGTGGTGTTACCTTAAATTTTATCTTTAGATTCCAAATAGTTTGGAAGATCATCAAAATTTGACTCATAGTTCTCACACTCTAACAACCATTTCACCTTCTCACTAACTTCATTTTCCGAATCCAAATGTGCCCTTTCTTTATAACATTAGCAAGCTTCAAGTGATCCAAATCTCTCAAAAGAAACAGATCATTGGATTCCAATATTGATTTAGGATAGTACTCGTGTTACACACGGAGGAACATATTTAAAAACATAATATATATGTAACATCATATAAATTTAATAAAATGCAAATGTTGTACTTATAAATAAATGATACTTTTACATGAATTATAAGACATGATAACTTATTTGAATCAAATACAAAAACATACAAAGACTAACAAATATAAATGAAAAGTTAAAATATTTTATAACTTATATCATTAGTACAATAATAAGCAAACAAAGAAATTAGTCTCCAAATTAATAAAACAATTCTACAATGTTGATTCAACAAAACTTTTATCTCAATGTTGATTCAAAAGATGAACTATATCTAAGACATGTATTACGCATCAATAACTGTAATATTTATTACTCTAAGATAGTACTCGTGTTTATTTGCACATCAATTTAAATCATTTATTACAAACCATGTTTGAATTAAGTATTACCATCTTGAAAAACATTTATCACTAACTTTATTTTCCAAATTCAAATGTGTTATTTCTTTTATAACATTAGTAAACTTTAAGTGATCCAAATCTCTTAAAAGAAACAGATCATTGGATTGCTATATTGATTTAGGATAGTACTCGTCTGACACACGGTGGAACATATTTAAAAACATAATATATATGTAACATCATATAACTTTAATGAAATGCAAATATTGCACTTATAAATAAATGATAATTTTACATGAATTATAAGACATCATAACTTATTTAAATCAAATACAAAAACAAACAAAGACTAACAAATATAAATGAAAAGTTAAAATATTTTATAACTTATATCATTAGTACAATAATAAGCCAACAAAGAAATTAGTCTCCAAATTAATAAAACAATTCTATAATGTCGAATCAACAAAACTTTTATCTCAATGTTGATTCAAAAGATGAACTTTATCTAAGACATTTATTACGCATTAATAACTGTAATATTTATTACTCTAAGATGGTATCCGTGTTTATTTGCACATCAATTTAAATCATTTATTACAAACCATGTTTGAATTAAATATTACCATCTTAAACATTTATCACTAACTTCATTTTCCAAATTCAAATGTGCCATTTCTTTTTAACATTAGCAAGCTTTAAGTGATCCAAATCTCTTAAAAGAAACAGATCATTGGATTCCAATATTGATTTATGATAGTCTCCATATCAATAAAACAATTCTACAATGTCGATTCAACAAAACTTTTATCTCAACGTTGATTTAAAAGATGAACTTTATCTAAGACATTTATTACACATCAATAACTGTTATATTTATTACTCTAAGTTAGTACCCGTATATATTTGCACATCAATTTAAAACATTTATTGTAAACCATGTTTGAATTAAATATTAACATCTTGAAAAATTATAGTTAGTAACCTACCATCTTGAAAAAAAAATTAACAAACCATGTTTGAATTAAAAGGTCTAACTTTTAATTTTAAAATGTCATATTTTGACTTCAAATTGTCAACATAATATATATGCATTTTTTAAAATCCAAAATGTGTCCACTACTTTTTCTTTTGCTTGAAGCAAACTTAATGTAATTAATACAAATTAATTATTTGATTTCGATCAAAACATAATTAAATTCCAAATTATTATTATTGATAAATACAAACTTATATGTATAAACATGCATAAATTATGCTTCACTTAAAGAACATTAATAAATTTACGGTTACTATTTTCTACATTATTAGTAACTCTTAATAAAATAATAATGGATTTTAAGAGAATATTTAATTAAAAATATTACAATAGTCAAAATAAATGTATGTTTTAATTAAAATAAGGTTTTGATATACCAAGTAATGATGCATAAATTATGTTTTAATTAAAAATCCTACAGAATAAACTTATTATTATGTAAATTATGGATAATTAATTTCAAATTAATTTTTTATGATATACCAAAACTATATACAATTACGGTAAACAAATATAAAGAATTGAAGTTATGATTTGTTTTAACATTTAGAACGAATTTTGAATTTGTAATAGTATGAATGGTAACTTGTAATCTTTTAACAAAAATAATAATAATAACATACTTGTAAAGTATAATTTTAATATGTTACCTTAAACATAATCTGAATATTGGTAAATTTTCTATGTAAATGTTGGTCAAACCATTATTATGAACATTAATTAGAAATTCAAATTTATGGGAACTTATTATTATGTAAATTATGTATAATTAAAGTATATAAATTAGGGTATAATTAAAGTATTAAAGTATATATATTACAATATTTATTTTAATTCGGTTATTTAAACAATTAAGGAAAGTTAGATATACAAAAATGAAGGAACGAATAAACATTAATTAGAAATTCAAATGTTAGTCAAACAATTAAAGGAACCTGTTAAATAGGAAACATGTTAATATTTCGTGTAAATGTTAATCAAACAATTAGTATGGACATTAATTAGAAATTCAAATTCAAATTTAAATCATATACCAAAAAAGTAGAGAGATACCGTAAATAAATTTGATATCTTGATTTACTTATTTATGTAAATTAGTAAACTTGTTATTATGTATTATTATTTATAGATTATGGACATTTAATGTTAGAGAAATTATTATTATGTAAATTATGGATAATTAATTTAAATTTAAGTTTTATGACACACCAAAACTATATACAATTACGGTAAACTCATATTAACTTTGAGTTGGGTGAAATGATTGTAAATTAATTTGTATTTCGTTAAGATTTAAATTTTTATATAAAAGGGAGTACAATAATTATATTATAAATGGTAGTAACAAAGTTCTATGTATGTGTAAATGTTATTTTATAATTATCATTGATATGGTCAAATAGTCAATGAGAAAAAAAATGAAGTTAACTTGTAAAATCGGTTTTCTTTAAAAATTAAGGAAAGAACTTGTGTCTGAAATGTGAATGAAATAAATTGTATTAAGCAACAAAATTAGGAAATAGTTAATTGAGAAAGTCAATACATATAAAATGAGAATTCTGTTATGACCATAAATTAGGAAAGTCAAACTAAATAATTCAGATTAATGGAATAGTTAATTGTGTCATTTATTAAGGCGCCATAAAACAAAATATAAATCAAGGTATAGATTAATATTTATCTTTAACTAAAATTTATGAAATTGAAATATTGAAATACATGAATATTCAAAAAAGAAAATCTATACATGATAATATAATAAAAATACATCTTATAAAGTCTTGATCAATCGTGAAATCATATTATATGAGTCGGAAAATAACCTGAAATAATAAAATAGAAAATTAATATTCATATTATGGTTTTTTGAATATAGTTAATAATCGGAAAATTTAAAAGATGTAACCGGAAAAACGATATTATGACAATGACCATGGTATGTCGGATTTTTTTGTATAATTTCCAGAGAAATGAACATCTATTAGTCTTGGCATTGACATGAAATTAGAAAGTAGAATATTAATGTTGATATTATGGAATATTTGATTTTTAATTTGTAACCGGAAAAATCGAATGTCTTACCGGAAAATAAGAAATATGGTTTTTAACCATGGAATCTCCGATTTTGATACCGTCGATGGATGAACATAATTTTGATCTAGAACATAGATTAACAGCATGTCAAACAAAAGAACACGAAAAATTAAAAAATACTAATAAATATAAAACAATCATTGTTATAAGTATAAAACATAACCGGAAAAAAATTACCGTCAATACTTACCGGAAAAACGTAAACACGTCCAAAAATTGTAGACATCGCCTTTCTTTATTAACAACCTAAACTGATTTTAAAAAATTAGTTAACAATTATAAGAAACATAAAAAGATTAGAGGAAACAATAACCGGAAGAAATATAATATTGCCGGAAATACATATATCAACAATCGGAATTTAATATAATAGAAACTTACCGGAAAATAATTAATAAACATATAGATTTGGATTGGCCGGAATATGGGAGAGGATGAAAGAAGATCCGGCTATTAGAGAAAGAAAGAAAAACATGATTAGGGTAAAAAATTAAGAAATGTTATTGTTTAAATATAGGTTAGAGGATGAGTTGACATTAGTATGAAAGAAATTGGTGACATTTCATTAAAGTGACATCCTATGTGGACACCCTAGAATGTGACATGTGAAAATTGCTCTTTGCTTTTAATAATATGTACAGATTTGGAAAATAACATGACTTGCATGATTTTAAAACATGCTTTTATACTTTTATAATGAGTTGATTCAAGATAAATTTACGGTAAATTTTTCTTATTAATTTATTTATGAACCATGAAGCAAATAAACACAAGGAATTTTTCATGCGATAAATAAAAATAATAATGATAATATGAGAAATTGATGCTAGTCATTAATTAGGTGTAAATTAAAGTCCAAAATTTAAATGACATTTTTGTAATTATATAAAGACTTGATTTAATGTTTTATATATGAAAATGGCAAATTCTTTTGGTTTTGTGTGTGCTTAAAAGAAAGGAAACAGACACATATTACTTTGGTTTTGATTCGGATGTTATGTTTGTGCGTGTATATATTCATATAGTCAATATGTGTAGGATTATATGTTATGATCATTCAACTCACAATCACAAATGAGCCAGAAGGACTTCCTTGTTCGAAGCCGGTGCAAGTATATGTATAGGATTATATGTTCATATAGTTAACCTGCATATGATTACATGTTGTGATTATATAGTTGATATGCGTAGAACTATTTCAATATGTATGGATTATTTTACTATGTAGAGATTATTTCGTTGTGAAGGGATTGCTAGTTTTTTTCATTTTTCACAAACACGTAACTAATATTCAACTATTCGCATACATCGATTGTTAGTCCATTTTATTTTCATCTACATGTAAAATATTCACATACACATAACTCATATTTTTCTTCATATAAAAGGTTGATTAAACAAATTAAAATATACAAAATATATATGCTATGTAACTTTCCAATAAAAGATCAATTAAAAACAATTAAAACAAATAAAAATATGATTAGGACACAATTTCTATTTAGATTAAAAAATGTGATTTGGATTAAAAAAAACCATGATCAACGAAATAGCATGGCTAATTTGGATATTATTATTTATTATTATTATTATTATTATTATTATTATTATTATTATTATTATTATTATTATTATATATAACAATTGACAAGTTTGGTGCCGTCGAGGGCTCCGTACTTGTCAATTGTTTAGAGTAGAGATCTAGCATCGTAGCAAAATAACGAAAGCCGACCAAACGTCAATTTTGTGGTTTTTGTTTGATTGGCTTCCGATACCGTAACAAACATAATAGAAACCGACTGATTCCGTCTAGACTCATCGCCTCAACGTTCGGGACCGGCAACGCTCAAGTTTTACCAACGCCCAAGTTTACCGATGGACACCACTGATACGTGCACCTCAATATATATATATATATATATATATATATATATTATCCGTTATATTCGCTCGGGGTACCGTAACGAAAACTGATTGAATGATAACTTTTTTCCGGTATCCTGACGAACGTCATGGAAATTGACTGAATTCACGTAGACTTACCGCATTTTGTTTTAAATCCGGTACTGTAACGCACGTAATGAAAACCAACCGAATGCATTTTTTTTGTTTTAGCTCCGGTACCGTAATGAATGTGACGGAAATGATTGAATTTGCGTACACTCACCGTCTCAACGCCCGAGATCAACAACACTCGGGGTCTTCCCAATGTCTAGGTTTTCCTGACCGATACCACCCATTAGTCCAACTCAATTTTATATATTTTTTTGTTTTATGTTTAGGTTTTAGTTCTGATATCCTAACGCACGACACTGAAACCGATTGAATTCGAGTCGATTTATCACCTCAATGTTGGGACCGACTACACTTGAATTTTCATATAAAAAATATGATAAATCGACGTATGATATTACTTAAATATGCATCGATCGATATTTTAATGAATAAACAAGGAAAATTTGAATAAAAAAACTGATGATCAATATTTAAGAATTAAAAGAATATGAATAAATAAAAAAAAGAAAAAAAAAATTATATATACGTTGGGCATTCCTAGACCGAGTTGTGACTCTAGTACAAATTTTTATGAGTATGCCACTCATGAAGCAAAACCATTTTGACGAGCGTGATCGAGTTTCTGTTATGGGTGTTTAAAATACCCGAACTCGAATAACCCGACCCGAATTCGAATAAGTAAATTCGGGTCGGATTAATAGGGTCAAAAAGTATTAATCGGGTTATTCGGGTGGGTTATTCGGGTTAACCCGAATAACCTGAATTGTTAATAGTGTCGGGTTTCGGGTTCATTTTTGGAAAAAGTCGGGTTTCGGATTAACCCGAATAACCCGATTAGTGGTGCTTAACTTTAAATACAATGATTAAAAGGCGAAATAAGCACTCTAAAGGCAATATTAAGCTTTATAGATGAGTTAATTATTCTGTTTGTTCATAAACCGTTCGGCGGAAAATTCATTTATGTTGCGTTCATTTTATTAAACGAACGAACATGAATACATGTTTCACTCGTTCATCTATGTTCGTGAACGTTCGTTTATAATCATTCATTTAAGTTTGTTTACGTTCGTTCATGTTCATTTACATATTAATAGAAAATTATTAAAAATTATTAGCATTTAGAAATGATATCACACTAATATGTTTTATATTTTTGTTTATTTAAATACGTTCATTATGTATGTTTGTGTTCGTTAATGTATGTACATATATGCTCTTTCATGTTCGTTTATCTTTGTTTAATTATGTGTTTTATGTTTGTGAACTTTTCGTTTATAATTTAAACGAATAAACATAAACGAACACCAACATGTTTAGTTTTTAAATAACGAACATGAACAAAAATATATGTTCGATTAAGTGTCCGTGTTAGTTAAACGTTAAATGAAAATAACACAGACATGCATGTGTTCATGTCTGTTCGTTTCATTTGCATGCCAATAAATGTAATGATAAGAATGATTACTTGTAAAAGAAATTAAAAATTGAGTGGAATGAGAAATTTTGCAAACTACAAGTTATAAACACAAAAAACAACTTAAAATTATAAAGTAACATGGTTAACTCGATTAACCCGACTAGGACGACCCGACTAACCCGAATAACCCGAACCCGACTAACCCGAACCTTAATAGGGTCGGGTTGCGGGCTAGATATTTTCTAAGGAAAACCCGACTCGATTAACCCGAACCCGATCGGGTTGACCCGATGAACACCCCCTAGTTTCAGTTGTTTCTTCTTCTCTTTGACTCAACAGGGGAGTGACTCTAATTCTCCATCTGTATAGTTTTGAGAAGTGTTCGTGATTCTTATGTCATCATGCCAATTTAGTTAGTTATATTTACTTAAGAATAAAATGTAGCAATAATAAACATGGATATGAGTTAGAAGGTGTGTGGCGCACATTTGTTTAGAGTTGTCCTTATCTCCAACCAGTGTTACAGAAGTCGCTTGGTGCTAGTCAAGCGGTCAGGTACCGCCTAGGGATTAATCGAATTGGAATTTTTATAGTATTTGAAAATAGTTCAAAGTTCAAACATCTAACCAATAACATAATTAATTAAGCACTTAGAGTCTTAGAGCATTCACAATGGGTTCTTCATCTCCATCTTTACAATTTAATAAAAAAACACAATTTTTTAATTTATACATTATTTTCCAAGAACATCTCCCAACACATTCTTCATTCTCATCTCTAATTTCTTTAATTTATACTACTAACTATTTTGTCTTATTAGCATTTTCAATATAAATTGATTTCTAATATATTTTTATAGGAGGGTAGTTGGAAATGGAGTGTTGTGACAATGCTCTAAATTTGAAGACTTCCTATACAATTTCATTAAAATTTAGAAATGGAGTTTGGAGATAGGGAATGGGTTGGAGTGATTATTTAGATGGTTTTTCTTAAATTTTAGAAATGAAGATGTGTATGGAGAACCCATTGAGAATGCTCTTAAAAGCTAATGATTTAGTAATATAGGTCAAAAAGTATTAGGGCCGATTTTGTTGGGCCGGATTTCACTAAAAAGCTTCTGGATATATTGGGGAAAGTTGGACGATCTAGGTCGAGTTGAGCGATTTGGACCAATTTTATCCGGCCATGACCGATTTTGATTTACGCCTAGTTGGGTGATTCCAGACGATTTTATCCAACTAGGACCTATTTTGACCAACTATGACCAACTTTGACCGACTTGAGCCTTCGATTAGCCAAAATCAAGGCGTATATGGTCCGATTAACGCTTAGGCGCTGATTAATCGTCCGCCTATGCCAATTTATGCAACACAGTCTCCAACACCTACAAAAATAAGACTCAAGGGGCTCCCATTGCACCGTCGAATGGGTTTAAGCCAATTGAATCTCCTTAGAATTTCTAGTTTGGTGAAAGTTGAATAAAACTGGTCAACTAGTAGTAATTGTGACCGACAACAATTTGATCCATAAGTGACAACTATTATAAGTGGTAATTATATTGTTGTAGTAGCCACATCAACAATATCGTTCGTAACTTAAATGATAAAAATACAACTAAGACTATCGTCAACATGTGTTATCGTCTATAACTCTTAAACCTAAAAGACTGTACACTATAAAACCTAAAGAAATGAACCAATTTGAAGAAACACCAAATCATTTATAATCTAACTTTCATACCCTGACTTAGGGCCTAGAAGTGTGACCAAACGTTGGTAAATGTTTTGTAAATATATCATAGTTGCTGGTTATTTAGCAGAAGATTTTGTTTATAATAAAATATTAATTTATTTTGAAAACTTCTCGGATAATAATACTCGAGTGTTTAGTTTACAAACCTTGTTTGATCATGTTTGTAATATTTTTAATAATTAAAAACTGAATCATCTTTATATAGTGAACATCTAATTTCATGAGTGACTCTAATTCCTTGTTGTATGTGCTAAATATGTTTCCCTAAAATGTGGGGAGGGGGGATACGTCAGCGATGTGCTGGTGAATCGTTGACTCTAAAAACATTTTATAATTCTTTATTTGACAAGATAGTTTTATGTACAATCTTAGTAGAAACGTCTTCTATTTCTGGGATTTGTACAATTTGTCATACACACACAATTACAATTCTTTAGAAACTGATGCCCATTGGAGAACTTGGTTATGACTACTAGTCTACTACCACATAGCCTTGATTGATAGACTAGACATATATGTTTGGATCCAGACACATGTGTACTCGGTCTGAGTTGCTTTAATTTTCTATCTTGTATAATAGGTATCACGTAATCCCTTAAATCTTTGTATGTTGGAGATCACGTAATCTCTTATAAACATTTGAGTGACTTGTTAAGATAAACAACTTGTTTATCTTAGTGTTTGATTATAAAAGGTTTAACGTATTCACCTATGATTGTCTTTTCTGAATGATGTTGTGATCTCGTTTGAAAACATTTGTGAATCAATGATGATTAACCTATAATAAAATAGGTTTATATAAATATTCAGATCGTCTCTTGATCCGGCTACAAACCTTTAGTCTGGTTTTTATAGCTTTAAACCTTGATTGACTATTTGCTTGAATAAAATATTAGACCTATAGACTTTTAGTTTATTTACCAGTCATGTGTTAAGTTTCTTTTTCATGAAAACACATCTATGATAGGTTTCTTCTTTAAAAAGAAACGACAGTTGTCTATAACATTTGTTATAAAATCCTATGTTTCTTAATTATGAAGAAATACTATTTTGACTATATCCCTTGCATATAAATTTTACGTTCTTAATTGTGAAGAAATAACTGACTATATTCCTTGTATGTAAAAGCTTATGTTTCTTAATCATAAAGAAACAATCTTTTAGCAATACTCTCATGTATATAAAATTCTATGTTTCTTAGTTATAAATGAACATTATTTGACTAATACATTTATATTTATAAATTTGATCTAGGTCTAAGCTATACCCTCGACTATAGTCTAAGCCATGATATAATAATAAATTAATAATTTAGGCAAAACCCCTACCTTACATGGGTATTTGGAGTTTATTCGCTTAAGCTTGTACGAGAAACACTTCTATTCTATGTCGCAAACTGGGGTTTAAACTGTTGGAACCTCGGGTCTTGGCATGTACTATGAGGATTGGCAAGCAAAACGAGGCTACTATGTGTGAGAGAGTGTGTTTTGGTGTGTGAAAATGACATGTTGATCACTGCTTTATATAGGCAAATTTCTGAGACACATCGCGTATCGCGATGGCCCTTTAAGGTGGCCATCGTGTAGTGCGATGACTCAGCGTATTCACTTACTGCCACGTGTTGACACGTGGCCTGACAGGTTACTTAGTCGTCGCGTAGCGCGACACCCTCAAATATTGGGTTGTGTAAGGCTCCCTCGCGTATCGCGATGGGTTGTTCCAAAATTCAATATTTTCACTTTCGGTACTTCTACTTTCCAAAAAAATTAAGGCGGCTCGCAACGATGCGAGCGAAGTGCAAAGTGCGCCATCAAAGCGCACATCGCCCGAGCTCGTGACTGTGCGCGTCGGGTGCTTCGCACCCAGCTGATAGGACCAATGGGTGCATCTTGGCATATAATAATATTACTGTGGAAACTCTTTACTTTATAAAGAGCTCACATGTTTTATCATTTATAAATGTGGGTTGAATTTCTCTTTCCTATTTATACACATGTTAAATGAATCCACTTTCTTCTTTCTTTCTATGTGGATGAATCTTTTTTCTTAATACGGGATGCTTCCATCTTTATATTATATATTTCTCATTACTTATTTTATAGAAATTTTAAGTCCCTTATCGTTCCTAACTTGTAAAATTTGGACCGAAATCTTGGGGATGTTACACTAATTAGTAGGAGTTCTATTGTAAGGCCTCGTTACCAGTGCCTCACTTTGGACATTGGATTTACTCATAAACACCGTTTTAAATATCATAGTTAATTAAACTTTAGCGGAATATAAAAACTTGCATTAAACATTCATAACATTTCATAACTTATCTTAAACAAACATCTTGTCTTTCAAATTAAAAATCAATAAACATAAAACATCTTGAGTCTTCATATGCCAGCCTCTTATTCTTCTGTCATGTGCCCCGCTCAAGCTAGCTGCCTCATTCTACTCATCTGCGTGTATACTAAAAGTCAGCTCGCTGAATGAGTTTTAGTTAATCATATAACACACAACACATTCATAATTACATGCTTTCGTTCATACGTTATACTTTCATACATTCGTTCATTATACACTTACTTACCTTCATACTTTCTTTCTTTCATTTTGATACCTTACGTTTTCAAGAGCATTACACCCTACTTTCCTCGAGTATAATTAGGGCCCGGTTCCCTCTTGCCTCGAGTATTATTAGGGTTCGGTTCCCTCTTGCCTCGAATATTATTAGGGTTCGGTTCCCTCTTGCCTCGAGTATTATTAGGGCCTGGTTCCCTTTCGTTACCATACAACCATACATTACCATTCTTTGTCATTATCTTTAAAACATTCATACAAATATGCATACATATCATACATGCATTATTCATACATACTTTCTTTCATATACTCGTTTCATACTTGCTACACAATACTTTCCTTAACAATACGTGTAATATCCGAAGATCGTTCACGTACTGTCAAGCATACATTCATAATATAACATAACTATCACATTCATCATATAGGCATACACTTACCACTTAAGGTAAGTGTATTAACATTCACATTGAGTATGCACATAACCCCGAAAACATAACAAGGAAATGGGGCTAGAAACTCACCTGGATCTTGTTACGTTCTCCGTTCACGGTTATTACTTTCTTTAACTAAGCTCTTCTAACTGTATGTTAATTACGTGTATCAGTACTTGTCATATTCGTATTATTCATATTTCAGCTGCAAATGGCTAAGTCTGGTCTATTCTAATGGCTTTACAAGGTATTGTATTCATAGCCATGGCCTTGTATTAGAATATAATTTACTTAGAATATAATTTTACCCTCATCACTATTGTATTCGAATACAATGTGTTCCTCTCTTTCTTTTCCTTTTGTAATCGAATTCTCAACACTCGCTTAATCTTTCTTTCTTGTATCGAACCATCTTGCTCTCGAGGACATGTATGTATACAATTACATAATGCATGTGAATACACTATGTATTCAAATACATGTTGTATTCGAATACATATTGTATTCGAATACTTATGTATTTGAATGCTTTATGTATTCGAATCATTCAATGTACGCTAACATGTGTATTGTTCGAATCTTTCAATGTATTCGACCATGTAGATTGTATTCGAAGAATTCCATGTATTCGACCATGTATATTGTATTCGAAGCATTCCATGTATTCGAATACAAGTAATGTATGCAAATTCTTTATTGTATTTGAATTTATACATTATATGCCAGTCATCTAATGTATTCGAGTACACGTATGTATGCGAGTATGTCCATTGTATGCGAATCCATTCATTGTATTCGAGTATGTCCATTGTATTCGAATCCATTCATTGTATGCGAGTATGTCCATTGTATTCGAATCCATTCATTGTATGCGAATGTATGTATTGTATGCGAATAAGCTGCTATTGTTTGGTCCTTTATTCCCATTACTCTTACATCTTTTAACATTTATACCCTCATTTTGGTATTGTATCAACCCATAAACGTTCCCATTTCCATTTTCGGCTAATACCTAGCCTGTTCACCCATAAAGCTTGAACCTTTATGAGTTAAAACGTTCTTAGGCTAGATCTATGGTTTTTAACATGAACCGTATAAACTAACAAGTTTGTTAAGTCTATTTTTATCATCAAGTTTGCAACTTTATTATTAATCTATACCCGATATACTCTAGGGCTAAGTTCTAGGGCAAACCGTTCATAAAAACATAACCTTTAAGGATAAAGAACATACCTTTATGCGTTTTTAGGCTACGGTTAGCTTTGATATTCAACAAGGATCTTGTATCTTGCTCGTATAGTCAAGATCTACCAAGAATAAATGCTCGTTTTGGTCTTGGATCTCCCTTGGTCAAGGCCGTATAATAGGGAGGTTTGTGTGTGTCTTTTGAGTGTGTAGGGAGGCTAGGAGATGAGAATGAGGGATTTAGGGTTTTAGGGAGGTTTAAGAAGTATTTATACTCTTTTAAGCCCATGGACCTAAGGCCCATCACATCCCGTGTTCCATCTTTCCCCACCCAAGTCCATACTCTTTTATTATATTTAATCCTAATTAAATATTAACACACATTTAAATAAACAGACATCATTTCCTTTTATTTATTATTATAATATTTAGGATGTTACATCTATGGGTATGAAGATGAATTGTATCCGCACCAATTATAGTCTAATTTGACGTTGTTTTTGACAATTCATAACATTCAGATCACAATCTTCTACCTACACCATATCATCCCCGTCCTCCGATCTAAAAGGATTTGCTATGATGCTTCACCGGAATACATATTTGAACAAACTAATGCTAATATGGATGACACCAGTGAAGAAACACCAAACCAATTAGCTGGATTTTTACGGGTATGGTGATGTACTGTATTCGATTGAAGGCATGAGATTTGTAAAACCGAGCACCATTATTCTCATCACAGGCAGGGGTCCTCCTTATGACCACCCTCCAATGTAAGAATCATTAAAGTGAAAAGTGAGAGTGAAGAAGAAGATGACCTTACCTTGATCGGAGACTTTCTATATATACGAAATACGGGTAAACGTCACTTTTATTAAATGTTAATATCTATTTCTGATGGCAACGCCTCGCATCTGATAGGAAAATAACTTCGCACAGATTCAACAATATATTCAAGGTCATGCGAAAATACAATATGAATTGACCACTGATATCATGACATGTGGATTTAATCTTTCGCGGGGTTTTAACTCTTGGTGTGACCCGTATGAGAGGCCACATGGAGTTTGGGTACATATATCTTTCACACTTCTAAGACCATGTGTAGTGGGAGAGTTACAGATGACGTTTTAGCCTAAAACTCTCCCCTACACTGTCCCCTAAAAGTTTTGGGTTTCAAAGTACATAACTTTGGAAGAGGTAATGTTTTAAGTTGTTTGTGTGTGTGTGTGTGTGAAAGAGGGAGGGGAGGAGGGGGGATAATAATGACTACATGAGAGTTATGTGTTTTTTAACACTACATCACTTTTTACAAAACTCTCAAATACTAATTGGGCCGCCATATGTCATAAAACGCTTAAGTATGTAAAGTTTTAACTGTGCATGGTCTGACACGTTTGGTTTCTTTATCGCACACTACGCATTGACCATAAAGCCACGCCTTTAATACAATGCCAAGTGAACCAATCCCCAAACATGTTACTTGTGACATCACATCAGGCAGCTAACTATTTTATGAAACTAATGATATTTACATTACCTTATTATTAGTAATAATATAACTCAACATCAACTCATCAACCTGCCATACACTTCTCAATCAAATTGGTCCAAAAATCTAAAAGAAATATCAAGCCGTCACGCAAACATCCACTCCCCATGGGCAATTTTCTTAATCCACTTTATTCAAGTCTTTGCGTGCATACATCACATAAACACACACACATTAAAACATAATTTTTCAACAGTTCGAACTTATTCTTTTATCCATAATTACTTTTTGCATATAACATGAGCGGATCCAGCTTTTAGCACAAGACTATGGTGAGATCATAGGTTCGAATCCTTTGAAGAAACATTTTGTCAGTACCCCTACAGAACTAGGAATAGGGATAAGCTCGGTACCGACTGGTACCGAAAATACCGATCCCGAAAATTGCGAATTCTTGGTACCGGTACCGAAGGTAAAAATTCGGGAAATACTGTACCGTACCGGTACCGATCCCGAAACTCAAAACTTTGATACTACCGAATCGGTACTGTTTCGGTACCGATACCAGTACCAAATTTGCTCATCCCTTACTAGGAGTGTTGATTTGTTAAAAAAACACACCTTGTGTAAACCTACACATTAATTTTTTTTCCTTAAGTAGAAGTCACCTAATATATTTGGCGTGCTATTTGTTTGTGTTATTGAACTTGTTTTGTTTTACGAATCTAAATCTAAGTGTCAACCCTGCTTAAATTATCATACGGACATTATTTTAACTTTAAAGTTGCTTGTCATACAACTCTAAAAACATTTACTAAATATCAACTCTGATTCAAATATTAAGTTATAAAATATATAGATATTTTCTTAAAGCGTCTAACTGACAACATTTAAATCTACTCATAAGCTATACGAATGTTCACCATAGGAGTAGAAGTGTAGAACCCTAATGTAGTCATATCCGTCATAATTTATTACACACCTTGATACAAGCCGTTTGGTAAATCTTTTCTAAATAAGAATAGCATTTGTTTGTTGCATGTATGTGGTTTTGTATGGTCATATTAGGTAATTATTAAAGCTTACTTGTTAATCGTTTCCGATTTGTTTTTGCTTCAATCAATTTTTATCCGCCTTACACAAAGTTTTTCGCTAGATACTAACATACAAAGATTTACCAATATAAGTTAGCACAACTACATAGATTTTATATTTTTGAACAGCAAATATATATATGACAAGAACCACCCTTCCTGGAACTCTGGAAGCCTACTAGATAGTACCGCCACCACAATAGATCTCAAAATATCTTTTTTCTTTCTTTTAGATGATGGCATTTCATTTTCTGAATAGAAGTTGTTTAACTGCATAGGTTACGGCGTCAATTATATAGTATTCATATTTTAAATTTAAAAAGAAAAATTGTTTTGATGATGATTTCATGTATCAGCTATTAAGTGCTACTGAAATCTGCAAAATATCTCCGGTTTATTAATTAATTTATTATCTTGATGACTTCACTAATTTCATTAAGTTATTGTGACATAATTAGACTTTGGTGTGTTTCTGGGGAACATGTCTATCAAGACGTGTGCACTAAGTTCATGATCAAGTTGTTAAATAAAACTTTAATTATAAATAATATTGGTATTAGTTGTATTAAATCCTCAAGAGATGAGCTACTAACCTATTTTTATATTCACGTGTGAAACGCTAAAATAAATAAAGGGTTTACTTAAATTCAAAATTGATACTATTGATTTTTTAGCAATATAATTATATACTTATGCAAATTTATTTAAAGATTGTCAACCATTTCAGTTTGAGAGATTGAGAGATTTCAAGTTAATGAGTTGGCGGGTTAGATAATGGGAACTCGAACACGACTATATATGTATTTATATCAAAGAAATCATCTCTAATCGTGACTTAAATTGTGAAGATCTTTCATGTCAACCCGTATGTTCATTTGCAAAGATGGTTAGTTGTAACTCATATCATAAGTTTACTTAACAATCAATTATATAACATTTTTTTCCAAATGTGAATAGTTCTAATTTGGGATGATTTTTTTTAATGCCCCCTCCCTCCTTTAATTTACGTTTTGATACCTTGAACATTAATAGAGTTATTATATGCCCACTAAACTTTAATGATTGTACAATTTTAAACAATTTACATTTTATCCCTCAATACTAGTTGACGACAATCGAAATAACCATTTTGTTTATAATTGGTTTTTTTAATTATTTTTTATTATGTATCTTGTTTTCAATTAATTAAGAAACTTGTTTATATATTTAGCTAAAGATTAAGAAAATAACTGAAGAATGCGTTAATGTAAAGGAGTAATTGTGGGGTTTTTCCCTCAACGCTTGTCGTCCTTGATGCAAGGTGGGCTCGGTTAAGAAAGCATGCTGGCCGAGGTTGGTTGAGGATTCCTCATATAACGGGAAGTGCATCACACTATTCATAAGTTATCGTTAAAAAACAAAGGAGCTATTGTAAGTTCGGATAATGTTAGTTTAAAAATGGGAAATGGTTTTACTTTTGGAAATAGATAGTTAGAGACAAATAATTAACAATAATAATGTTATTATAAATTAACAAACTCTTTAAAAGGGTTAGGCTAAACGTACCTCGCACTTTACTTCTTATCATACATTTTGCACCCTGAACTTTCAATTCCGTTAACAATTTTATTTGGCATGATACTCCCCGCTAACACTATTTCAATGTTAAAATATTAAATATCACATAATATTTAATATATGTTCTCAATTCATAAAATTTGTGTAGTTTATTACATAAATACGCTATATTTTTTAACTAACAAATAATACAAGATTTGTTAAAAAAAACACATTATCTCTAAAAAGTATTGTAAAAATAACACTGTTAAAAAAATAAAACGAATAGAGAAAAAAAAACTTATTTTTAAATGATAAAATTGTTTATTTTTAATAAGAAAATGTTTTTTTTATTTTTAAAAATAAAAGATCATTTAAAAAAATATAAAAATACTGTAAAGAAAAAAATCTTAAAAATGTGTTAACAATAATACAAGATAACAAAAAGGAAAAAAAGAAAGGTTTGAATCGTATTAACGTAAAACTTTAGAAATAGAATATATTTAATAAAAATAAGCGGAATGAGGGTACGTTCAGTAACACCTCCTTTAAAATCAAAACATAAATTTTATTTTTTAGCGACCCAAACAAATATATTTTTCAATAGCGTTTTAACTTGATTGTAAACATGAATAAGTAACATTTGGGTTAATATGTTTAAATATTTTACAATCATGTTCTGGTTAAAGTGTTTAAAAATGAGGTATGTTTGCCAATAACAAACTTTATTATTTTCATTTTATTATTGTGTTTTAGTTCTTGTCATTTCTTCTAAACTAGTATTTTTTATAGAACGGCGACCCGCACATATATACTTCTAATCCTATCCTAAACTATTATAGAAAATCCGCTTTCATGTCAGATTTTAGACAATGGTTTATACTTTTAAATACTTACCACACTAAACTTGTTACTCTAAAAGTAAATTTAGAGAGTATAAAATGCGGAGAACCATAAATATAAATTTTGTTTGAAATTTTAAAAATTTATTAATATTATACTCTAGATAGATGATTATTTATTTTAAATTTGAAAATTGAGATTATAAAATATACATTTTTTAAATTACAAGGTTACAATACTTATTCTACACCCAAAATCCTATATACATACACATATTTTCCAAATTAGAACTCAAATCCTAAAAGATAGCATCTGATGCTGTATTTATCAAGGATACACGACTAAAAAAATTGCTCTGTTTTCAAACTTTACCTTGAACTAAAAACAAGCAGGTATCTCTATTACTCTATCTATACTTATATATTACTCCATCCCATTATAAGTGTCTTAGTATGATTTTTCAAGTCTTTTTTGGTTAACTTTGACCGACAATATTTTTGTTTGTGTTATATAATACTTGATGTAAAATATATGAATAGATTGAGTTTTAAATGTATTTTACATTGATATAATTTTCATCAAGTATTATATGACACGAACAAAAATATTTACGGCCAAGGTTACAAAAGAAAGACTTGAAAACTCAAACTAGAACACTTATAATGGGACGGAGGGAGTAATATATTATGATAATTTAAAAATGACATGTTAAGAGTTTTACAACTTTTTTTTATTCCTATGATACAATTCCTATGATACAATATTTGATACATTCACTTTAAGTACAACTTTTTAAAAAAGTAAAATAGTCTTTTAGAGTTTTAGTCACTATCCCATTACATACAATCCATAGTATTTTATATTTATTTATTAATTAATTAGTTGAATTTCATATTTTAGTTTTAAATATCTTTTATTCAATTTTGTTTTGATGATACGTTTAGTATGTAATAATACATATTGATTGGGTCGGGTCAGGCAACATATGTCTTATGTAAAATAATGAAAACCCCGTAAGATGTAATGTATTATTGATCAACTATATATAGAGTTACAAGAGATAAATATAAGGAAACATAATCAAATACAATCACCTAACTATGGTAACACTATAATACTAAAACTCTAATAATATATTCTATAATATTCTCTAATATTCCCCCGCAGTCAGAGCGGTAGGAAATCGGACGCTCGGACTGGAGCGCAAAGCTTGTGAAGATATACGACCAGCTTTCACGTAAAGTAGGAACTCGATCGGTTAGGATCTAAGAAGATCGGAAGCGTTATGACCGTAGTCAGGCGGCTAGGCTTGATGACAAGAGCTTCGACTGTGACGACAGGAGCTATGACTGAGTCGGCCGAAGCAACGACTTGACGGCCCATGGCGACAGTTTGTTTCTTCCGAAGAATAAAACTAAATAAATAATAACGAAAAACAAATATAAATAAAAATTTTAATCAATAAAACCAAAAGTAAAACACGATTTCAATTTAAAAACAATCGATAGGTTGGAGACGAGGGTTATAACCTTTTTTTCTAAAATAAAATTACGTAAAAATAGGAAGGTAAAAATTTGGTGGACCAAAACTAAAGAAAGTAAATTAAAAGAAAAAAACAAAGAAAATAAATGAAGCACTAAGGGCCTGTTCGTTTCAAAGATTTGTAAGGAATTCTAAGGAATGAGATTTTAAATCCCATGAATTGATATGTTCGTTTCATTAAATGAAAGAATGGGAATGGAAACTAAATCCCATCAAATCCCACATTTCATGGGATTTTAAAATCCCACCTATTTGAAATAATTGTTAAGGATTTTCTTATTAACAATAAAAACCCCTCCAAAATTAATTCAAAAAAATTAATAAAAAAATCATAGCTCAAAATATAAATCAAAAACGAAAAATGTAAAAAAACTAAAACGTTTCCGCCTTTGCCCTCGTTCTTAAAAAAAAACCAAGAATGAAGAAGATTCAAATTCCAATACATATTAACCAACCAAACACATGATAGGGATTCTCAAACATTCTATTCCATTCCAATTCCAATTTCTATTCCAATTCCAAATCCTTTAAAAAAAATCCGTGAAGCGAACGCGCCCTAAGAGAAAATCGTAGTTAATCTTGACTAATAAAGTGAAAAAAAAAAGAAAAACAAAACAAAAGAAAAATAAGAAAATTGATGATCTAAAAAGAGTTTTAAAGATCAAGAAATTAAGGATGCTATGGTTGAGTTTGAGAGGGCTAATCTAGAATTATATGGAAAAGAAACAAACAGGGTACTTGGTGAAAAGTCAAAGGTGTCGAAAAAAATTGAAGAACCAAGTATAGTAATAGGAAGCTAAAAAAATCATACTTTGAATACGAAGAAGCAATAACAAAGGAAGAGAAGCAATTTTGTATTTCAATTAATGCAGATAAAAAAATGTGTGGCGGTGAGGAAATCGCTAGCGGGGTTTACTTCAGCCAGTGGGCATGTAGATATGTATATATATATATATGTATACAACGTCCACGGGGCAGGACAAAAAGAAGAAGAGAAAGAAACAAGCCAGAACCGTAAGACTTTGATACCATGTAGAATAATGAAAACTCCGTAAGGTGTAATGTATTATTGATCAACTATATATAAAGTTACAAGAGATAAATAAAAGGAAACATAATCAAATACAATCTTCTAACTATGGTAACACTATAATACTAAAACTCTAATAATATACTTTATAATATTCTGTAATAAGAACATGCCAAATAAAAAGGATTATTTTGGATTCGAGTAAAAATGAGTTTGGATTAAAATAGAGGTGGACAACAAAACCGGTTCCTGGAACCGGTTCGGTGGAACCGAACCGGAACCGAACCGGTTCCTACCCGTTTTTCGTAGGAACCGGTTCGGTTCCGTTTCAACCCGACGATCCGGGACCGGTTTGACATTTTTGGAGGTGGACCGGGTAGGAACCGGAACCGAACCGGAACCGGTTCGACCGGAACCGGTTCGGAACCGGTTCTAGCCGTTGGAGTAGTTCTAGCCGTTGGGAAACGGTTTTATGGCCGTTTTTTGACCGTTGGGGTCAAAAATGGCCGTTTTTTGGCTCCCCAAACACCCCACTACTAGTATAAATAGGTATTTGGTGTAATGGGTTCATCACAACACTCAAAACGCAAACCCGAACGCAAAAAAATACAAAAAAACGCTATTACAACGTTCTGAGTTCTCTAATCTCTTGTTTTCTCTTCTTCTATATTCATATTTGTTGTTATGGCTGCCTCACAATCATCGGTTGGTCAAGGTTCCACCGCCGGACCAAGTTTCGTTCGTATTGTACCTCATAATCGTAATCAAGAGATTTGGTGCAATTGGGATTTGGTTGAATTGAGTGACCATTCATTGAAGGCTCGGTGCAAGTTTTGTGGGATTTATTTAAACCCACTTTCGAATTCAAATTTGAAGAAACACATCGAAAGACCGTATTGCAGGGCGTTGAAACAGAACGTCGAGTCGCAACAAACGCAAATGGATAGTGAAGGCGGAATATTTACATACCAAATTGATCGAGTTCAAGATCGTATGGCGAAGTTTGTGATTCAAGAAGCTTTGCCGTTTAACCACTTCGACAACCCTCGCTTAACCGCCATGATTCGAGATACGCTTCAACCACAATACACTCACGTACGTCGTCATACTCTTAAACGTTATTGTTTAAAATTGTGGAAGAAGGCCAAAGAGGTACTAATTGCATATTTTGAAAATATAAATACGGGAATAAACTTAACTAGTGATGTTTGGTCGGCTCCACATGGTCTACCCGAATCTTATCTTTGTGTCACCGCTCATTGGGTAGACCCGTCATCGTGGGAAATGATGAAACGCACCATTGCTTTCGAACTCTTTGAGTATCCACATACGGGAGATAATTTGTTTGAAATTTTAGATTATGTTATAAAAACTTATAAACTAGAAAATAAAATATTTTCAATTGCATTTGATAACGCGTCGAATAATACATCGGCGGTTGATAAATTAAAATTAAAATATACGCCGATTTGCAATGGTGTATTTTTTCACTCAATGTGTGTTGCACATATCATTAATTTAATCGTGCAAGACGGACTTGCTTCGGATGAGGTTACATCGGTTATAAACGATTTTAGAGTAATGCTACATGAAGTTTTTAAGAAAAGTAAAAAAAGACAAATGGATTATAGAAAATTTTGTAAAGATACGGGAAGAAAAGCTTTGGGAGCTAATTGGGATGTACCTCATCGATGGAATTCCACTTGCATAATGTTTCAAAGTGCTTTGAAACAAAAAGAAACTTTACAAATGTTTCATTCTAGTCTTGCCGAGAATGATTTGGCAATCCCCTTTTCAAATGAGAAATGGGAAATTATTAATGACTTATCGACTTTTCTTGAAGTTTTTAAAACATCAACTACGAAACTATCGGGAACGTATTATCCGACAAGTCCCTTGGTTCTTTCGGAGTTATTTTTAATCGTTAACAATCTTAAAGAATTTGAAAATAAAAGTCCAATGTTTTCAAACATCATATTACCAATGAAGTTTAATTAAAAAAATACTTTCTTGAATTGCCACCGATTTTTACTTGCGCCGCCGCTTTAAACCCAATGTTAAATGTTACGGGGGTTGAATGTGTGATAGACGAAATTTTTTCAGCCTTAGATATGCATGAAGTTGACCCAAACTTTTCAACAGAGGCACAAAATGATTTTAAACTTGAATTTTAAATTTATGTATGACTTTTATATAAATAAATATGGGTCAAACATACACATGCCTACGCCGGGGGGGTCTTCATCAAGTTCAAGTGCTACTAGAGTACGAGACCCCATGATTAGCCTTATGAACACCGTTCGCAACGTAACGGCTAAAAAACAAAGGGGTAACACCCCTTCAAGCGAACTAGGAAGGTATAGTGCATATGATTTCTCTACCGGTTTATCCGAAGAGGAATATGGCACTTTTGATGTTTTGGCTTGGTGGAAGGTAAAGGAAACCGAGTTTCCGATTCTTGCCACCATGGCCCGTGATTTACTAACCGCCCAAGCTTCTACGGTAGCTTCGGAATCTGCTTTTTCTCTTAGTGGCAGGGTAATATCGGTGAGAAGAACAAGACTGAATTCGGAGTCGGTGGAGATGTGCATTTGCTTGAAGGATCACTTGGACTCAATCGATCGTGTTCAACACGTAACCACTCTGGAAAACGAAACACCACTTGATGTTCGAGTGCACGACGAACAAGAAGGCGTTTCTACAAGTAATTCTGATGAATAAGTCGCCACTCAATAATTACGACGAACAAGAAGGCTTTTCTAGAAATAATATGTCACAACTTTATATTTATAAGTTTAATGTTTTGTTAGTTTGTTTTTGAATATTTTAAAACATGTAACCTTTTTTTTTTGAACTTCTTAAAGTAAAAAAAATGAATTTTATGTTAATTGTTTTTTTATTTAACATGTTATACAAATACGAATCGTATAACACCGCTCTTGATTATAATTCAGCATTTGACTTGCGTAAGCCAAAAGACTATAATACATAGCAAACTCAACAAATGTAACACGATACAGATTTAAGTTCACCATTACACGATACACGATACAGACTAATCAATTCAAACACGCTGACACTCATGGCATTAAGTTCAATATGTTGTTTACCATTGCTCTGTGGGTGAACAACAAAAGTAGCATGAGCCTCTTCAGAAATCAGAAGAACACAAATCATCACATACACAAGCAGCGGAAACGAAAAACGAAAAAAAAATAATATTTTACACTGTAACCGGTTGGAACCGGTTACAGTGTAAGAACCGGTTTAGGAACCGGTCAGAACCGGTTCCACCGGTTCCGGGTCCGAGGGTTGGGGAACCGGTTCGGTTCCCTAACCGGTTCGACCATGGAACCGGTTTAAACAGTGATGTTGACTAATGGAACCGGTTCTGAACCGGTTCCGGTTCCTTTGACCAACCCGATTTGATCACCTATAGATTAAAATGTGTTTGAACAGAATTATTCATACGCATAAATAGTGATATGAAAAATCTTTTTACATACGCATATCGATCATGTTAAAACTAGGCAAACCCCGTAGCAGTGTGTGGTCTCAACTGCTAGCTATCTGTTAAGTGAGTTCGCCCAATATTTAAAATATTAAAATAAGTTTCATTATTGAGATCCTCGTAATCAATTATTTTGTTATTAAATTACTTTAAAATATGTATATAGGAGAGATAATTCTAGATTTTAAGATTCACATGCTTGCGTAATCATGTAGAAATAAATCCAAGTTGGATAAAAATAATAATTAATGTTACATGGAAATTCTACAAGTACATGGGTGTGACGTCCACTTGTGAAAAGTAAATCCTAACAGTTCATCACTCATTTATGCTATTTTTAAATGGAGTTTGGATATCTAGTCTTATTTTTCTATCATTTACGTGATTAGTTTGAACTCTAAAGTATAAGATGTAATCCCATGTTATTAAAGTTTTAAATTACATTGTAACATTTATGTTGTGCGCGAGCAAAGAGTTTTATTACAGTAGTTTTTCGGGCGGTGGTTTTTTTTGAAAATAGTGACGGTCCGTGTCACCAGTGCTGTTTGCGGTTGTGGGCAAGGATTGTCTTTTGCTAATGGGTATACTTGGACGGTGGTTTAAAAAAATGAATTGAAATGGAATGAGTTTCCTTTTTTTTGAACAATGACTTTCTTGTGTGCTAGGCCAACAGACTCTTTAATTTTTGTGAGTTCCGTTGCCCCTCTGTAATCGGATTATGTTATCTTAACCGAGCCTACACTGACTTCAAAGTTTGATTTGGGCTTTGTTAGATTAACAGAATTAATAATCTTTCTTACACATGATAAAATTTAAACATCGCTAAAATACCCCATAAAATCTTTAGCATAAATACGGTTGCTTTCATGAACCTTCAATCAGTTAAAAAAAAAAATTGATAAACCATTACAAAATTACAAATGAACAAAAATCAAGATCACAAACAAAAACCAAGTACATAAAGTCATAAACTAAAATCAAGATCAAAATCAAAGAGACTGTATTTTAGGAATGAACAAATTCGGGACTGGTACTGGTACTGGTACCGGTAGCGGTATCGATTTGGTACCGTCGGTACCGAATCGGTACCAACGTTTTGAGTTTCGGTACCGGTACCGGTACGGTACGGGACCGGTATTTCCCGAAACTTTACCACTAATATCGGTCTCGTCCCGGTCCCGGTCCCGTACCGGTACCGGTATCGAACCGAATATTTCGGTACCTATACCGGTACCAAGAATCCGTGATTTTTGGGGACTGGGATTTTCGGGACTGGGACCGGTCGGTACCGGTACGGTCTCGATCTCATCTTATTGTATTTTATTTCCATTAGAAAATAGAATAATTTATTTTTCATCTTTTAATAATTAATTATTCAACTTTTGAAATCACGAAAATAGAAAAAGAAAAGGTAAAACACCCAAATTAGTATTTGGTCCCCATTAGAATGTGCTCCCAACCACAAAATCAGGAAACCTATTAACTATTATCACATGATGCTCTGATCAAGAACTTTTTGAATTTTTTTTGTTTCTTTCGTTAGAATCATTAAGAGGGAATATTCATTAACCAAGTTCTAATATATTATTTGTAAATATTATTTATTGCTTTAAGTTATAAAATAATGTGGTGATATATAATATTTAATTTATTGTTACAAAGTTTTTCTTATTATCTGAGTCACTATCGAGAAAATATATTATTTGATTACTATTTAGTTTAAACTTGATTAATAAGTAACTTTATAGAATCATTAGTGATATGTTTCTTAATTGTTTTAGGTATTAAAAACACCCACAAAAAAGGACGTAAAATGAAACTTTTTATTGTGTAAAACGATCTATTAGCATCATCAACTATGAAAAATATATAAATATAAGAACATAGATTATGGAGTTTATAGAGAGAAAGAGAGAATGAAAGAACTCATTCAACTTATGTGTGTATAATATTATATACAAGAGTCACTATTTATAGAGATAAAAAGTTAATACAACATGATGGTGTGATAAACCATATTAATAACACTATTGATATTGATAACCACTTAAATATTGTTTATATAGCAACCCCTTGGTTCTCGAATTAATGTGCTGAAGATGTTGCCTCATTAAAAACATTTTCTTAAAAATCCAGTGGGACAAAACCATGACTAAACTGCTAAAGGAAAAAAGTGCACCATGTGTATGATACTCTTCCTTATTTATACATCATTTAAGTGACATGTTTTGATCTTTTGCAAAGGTTTATCTAAGACTTTTCTAATTAACAATTCGCCACTTGATCTTAAAGCGCATAATTCCTTATGTCAAGTAATTATGTACTCTCTTCATGTATGACTTGTAGCTTTGTGACTTTGTTGTATTGCGTTCCCTGCATTATTACGACCAACAAAACATTTGTGTGGGTTAGTAAAATATAAATTCATATCTCTCATACCTTGGAGCACCGTTTTGAGGTAAATTTACATCAATAGACTTTATTCTTCTTCCGTTCAAAAACTCCAAAACCGTAGTTTGAAATTCAGATAAAATTTAATGATTTAAGGTTCTTTATTTTCTTTTTTTTAACGGGAATCCAATAAAAACAAATAGTGCGAAAAGTGGAAACGGTAATAATTTTCTGAAATGAGATTATTCTATCAAGAGATTAATAAAATTCAATTTTGCTATAGACAAATAATTAATTTTTAACTTTATACCAAATGAATATCAAGTGCATGCGCCTCTATTTCTAGTAGCTGTTTGTTTTGACTTTCATGATGGGATTGTATTGTCATGCTATAACTAAATCAATCATATAACGTTGAAATAAACAAATTCGGTACAAGTGTCCCATGTTATGTTGATTAGCGGTAAAGATGAGTTACGGAGTTACCCACATGAACACATGATTGAATCAAAGCCCAACATGGCATGGGCTCAATCTTAACAAGTCCAATGTGTAGTTTTGACTGACTTGAGCGTCGGAGCGGTACTGGGCTTCAACCCGATGAGCCCTCTAGCAAGGTTTCTATGGTTTCGGCCGGAATTATGACCCTAGAAGAGAAAACCGACACCAAATCCACACTAACACGATCTAAACTGGGTAAGTCACTCTCTTGGATTACTGCGATTTTTGGTAGCAAGAACTGGCGAATCCTAAATTATTTGTATCATTCTCATTTGAAAATATCTAATGATTCGGGTATCAAATATGTATCTATCAACAGTATCAACAACTATATAACAAATAAAAAAAATTAATTTGTATCTTTATATTAATCATTTTTTTCATTTTGACATTAAAAACAAAGTTGTAGTTGTTATTATTAGAGCTTTTAATGAAGTTTGGCAAGTTTTGGTTCACTCATAGCTTACGTGGTGTTTGTTTATTAAAAACTCTTAAAAACCTTTGACATCAGGATTAAATATTTTTAAACTTCAAATGGTCTGTTTTAATTTGTTTTTGATTTAGACGTTTAAAATGTGAAAAACGTGAAATAATTTTTTAGACCTTATAACATCTCTAATATACGATTGGTTTGATTTGTGATTTTGTATATATTTGTGTTATTTTAGTGTATTTATAAGTGGAAAAAAACTTGAAGAACATTTTCTTTTTATATTTTAATTTGAAAAAAAAACTTTAGCGATAAAATAGGAAGGAAATTTTGTTAGCATAAAGGGCATTTTAAGGTTTGGTAATTCGTCGTTAAAAAGAATATATAAAAAAATTAAATTTGTAAGTATTTTTTTTTCCTTTTTAATCCGAGTTTTAGCTTAAAGTATCAACAACAAGGTTTGCGGGAGGTCCAGATTAGGTGACAAATATGTAGACTTGAGATGGCGGCATTTTCTTGTTGTAGAGCATGTTTGTAGTGACGAGGTTTGCAAATACAAACATGCAACGGGCGAGTCTTTTGCCCACCACTATCACATCTCTCTCTCTCTCTCTCACACACACATTTGTATAACGTCATTTTTACTCTGTGTTAAGCCACTAAGCTTGTCAATCACAAATACCCAAGTTCAAGCATTGAGACATAATTACAACCCTCCATTATTAATTTGACGCTATATATATATATGTGTGTGTGTGTGTGTGTGTTATATTATTTTAATAGAGTTTGTGAAGGTTAGTTGTTGTGGATGCTCTTAATGAGCTCACATTGGACCAGTCTTGTTGTAAAAATTGGCCTAGGCGGCCGAATACTCGTCGTGTAGTCCTTGACTAGACTGAGTACACGCATCTCTCAATTAACCGACTAAGCAACACCTAGCGACTTCTGCAACCATGCTGATTGGACTCGCTCGAAACTCAAAATAAGCTCGTTCATGGTCATACCCGCAATGTAGTTTGATTGTAAGTTTACCTTTATGATATCAATACAATCTAGTTTGGTTATATGGATTTTTATAGTTTATTAGGATCAACTCAATAATAGAGGCATGGGCGGCTATATTCAGACTACAAAAACGACTCAACTAGAATGAATATGAAATCGTTGGGTGATTATTCAAGTTTTACCTAACGTAGAACTTAATTATGAATAAAAAAATTGACTAAATTATAACCAAGTACCCAATTTGTTATTTTTATATTTGGCATTCAGTTAAAGCAGTTATAAATAATAGAAATTCAGCCCATTTTCACGTAAACTGGGCCTATAGAGGATGCTACAATTTTTAAAACAAAATGGGTTTTTTCCTTTAGCTATTTGTTTTCCTTATATGTATACTTGTTATAAATGTTGGGTGCAACTTACACTAGCAATTAGGGAGTGTTTTCAGGTTTAGGCTTTTTCGGATCAGGTTATTCAGGTTTGGGTTAGTTTGGGTCGGGTTGTTCGGTTTTCGAGTTTAAATGTAAAATGAAAAAAATATATATTATTCACAAAATATAATCATTGTACTAAATAAATATAATAAAATTTCACACATCATATTATAATGTTCAAAAGTCCCCAAACAAATATAAAATATAATATTTTAAGGGAAAATATCATAAAAAACCAACCAACTTTCTTAATTTTCTCACAAAAGTCCTTCTACTTATTTTTGCATGTTAAAGTCCATACACTTGATATTTTTAAACAAAAATGTGAAGTTACCTGTGATAACAGGTTAATGACCCACAACTCATTTTTTATATAATAAATAAAAAAAATGACACTGTATAATTATATCTTCTTCTTCTTCCTCCGACACCTACACCACCGTGAATCCACCGTCTCCACCATACTTATAGAGGTAAGATACCAAAAAGACCCAAATACATTTAAGTACCACCCGCTGGTCACAAAGGAACATCTAATAAACCACCCGCGGGACATATGAATCACCCGCATATCACGGTAGAGGAGGGACGTCCTCATACCACGCGCGGAAGCATTCTGGCACCCTCAGAAGTCATCCGCAGAACAGGTCATCGGTCCGCCTAAAACAACTGGAGGACAGTGCCAGCGGGACAGCTGTCACCAATTAACTACTCTCTAGAAGAGGGTTCACGATTCTTACTTGGGGAATACGTGACATATTAACCAATAAACAAAGGACACCTGGCCAGGTTGTTATAACCGTGCACATGGCCAAGGTGTGATCCGCCCTATCACTAAGCGACACGTGTCCAGGTTGTTATACCCATGCACATGGGACGTATAGCTCAGCCTACCACAAGAGGACACGTGTCCAGACGGTTATCAAAGATCTTCTAGAAGGGGACAGCTGGCCCAATCACCTTCCTACATCCTTCAGCTATAAATACCTTGTCAAACGGTATGAGGTATTCATTCACTCACCTACATTCTGACTACACTTAGTCTTTATACTTCAGTACTTTCCTCACTACGAACGTTACTGATTCTCACGACGGAGGGTGGTTACAGGAAGACCCCCCCTCTTGTCCTTCCTGTAATGAGACTCATGGTGTCTGTTTTGCAGGTTCCAGTCACTGGACTTCGGGAAGTCTTGTTCATATCGTGTTAGTAGTTATTGTATTGTACCCTGTGACTCATTGGATCCAGGACCCATACCCGGGGAGTGGATCCGTGTTTCTTCATTGGCGCCATCCGTGTTTGTTGTTAGAACTGCTAAAGTTTTCGTTGGTTTTTTTTTGGTTCGCTTTATATGAGTAAACTTCCTGAAGGGCCGACGGGAACCCCTGCAACTGAGTCACGTGTAATTAACACAGAAGCACTTCAGGGTCTTAGTGTTTTTGCACGTATCACGACTCCAAGTGGCCGTACTCTTGAGCGTGTCATAGCTCCGGGGTCACGGAACATTGAGTAACACCTGGGGGTTTACCTCTAGAAAACGTCACAGCACCAACCAGTACCACCCCCCGGATATGGGATGGGCCTCGGCACCGGGAGGTTCTAATTTGGGCAACCTCAGACGGATTACAGAAGAAACTCGCCGAAAGCGGTCGGTGTTGGATCTGGAAGATGATTCAGGTGACTCTGACGTGGTGAGATCTCATCAACGTAATTCCAGATCTAGAGGACATTTAACTCCTGAGGAGTGGCTTCGTGTACAGCAACAAAGTTTGGTGGCCGAATATGAGCGCAGAAAACGTAACGAACGATTTCATGCTCGCACGTTGAATTATGAAGAATCTCCCGGGAAATCTCTTTCTCCTCCTCCAACAGTGAGAGAAAGTCAAACTCGTTACAGTCAACAGACGGAACAAGAGTTTGGCGAACTCCCGAGGTTACGCCCTCGTCCTCGCATAGACATGCGGATACCATCTTATTTGGACGAGTTCGACAGTTACGATTCATCTTACCACCCGGGAGATTACAGTATGTGTACCGGAGATAGTAGGATGAGCTCACAGGCGAGAAGCAGTCGTCCGCATAACATAGTCCGCCACACTGAGTACCATAGCAATGCGGAGCGAGACTTTACCAAACCATACCGCCTAGAAGCCTTTGCTGAGAAATCAAAGTTCATCGCAAGCATTGCTACAGCACCCTTTCCTGTTAATGCTAAAATACCTACATCGGTGGGTAAGTATAATGGTATGACTGATCCAAGTGATCATCTCCAGAACTTTATTGCGGTAGGTGGTGTTAGTGGTTGGACGCTTCCCTATTGGTGTCACATGTTTGCATTGACACTAACATGGGCAGCAAGAGAGTGGTTTGAAAAGTTACCTAACGGTGAAATTTCTAGTTGGGACGATCTGGTGAAAAAATTTTCCCAACACTTCAGCCAGCAGAAAAAACATACGCGAGACCAATCAGAATTTTAGATGTCATCCACCGTGATAATGAGTCTATAGAAGATTTTATCACTAGATTCAATGACGAAAGTTTGAATGTCGGCGGAATTAGTAAAGACATGCTTCGCGGTGCCTTCCGCAAAAACATCAAATGTGATGATTTAGTCCGCACACTTACTGGTAGGGATGGAATGCCAAAAGAGTGGGACGATCTTATGAATGCGGCAAAGGTGTATGCTAACACCGAGAAAACATTGAGGAATGGTAACCCGAAGCAAAAAAAATTTAAAGTCGAATTTCAGAATCCGAGACCTAATGGACAGGCGAAAGGCCCTATCTGGTCAAGGCTTCAGCCAAGTGCGGAAGTGTCAAAACCATTTGATACAAGATCCCTCATAGGCAACAAGAACAAAGCGGGACCCGCAAAACGAGGTCCCAACAATTGGAATCCTCTTTCAAAGACTCCCGATGAAATTCTCACTACAGAAAATATAAAATTCAGAAAACCACAGCCACTAACAAGAAGATCATTCTTGGATGCTACCAAGCACTGTTCGTATCATGACGACATTGGTCATAATACGAATGAATGTAGATCATTGAAAAATGAAATTGAGACGGCTGTGAAATCTGGAAAACTTGGACATTTGGTAAAAAAAGGAAAACTGGAAAACGGAAAAGCACCCGTTCGAGACAACCAAGGTCCGAGCAAAAAACAAGTCAAAGATTTGAATGTCCATATGATACAAGGCGGATACAGCACAGAGAAAAAGCGGAAAGAGTCTGAAGATGAGGAATGGAAGAATGAGCCAGTGATCTTTCCGCGGATCAAGGGAGGCCCGAACAATAAGAATCCCTTGATCATTACTGCCGTCTTCGGACATTATTGTTCCCAGTACGTCTTCTTCGATACCGGTAGTACATTGGACATTATGTACGAACAATGCTTTGAACAGCTTGACGAAGAAGACAAAGAAAGATTGAAACCCATTCATGCTCCAGTATCAGGGTTTGGAGGGGAGATAATGCATCCACGGGGGGTAATTTCCTTTCCATTCACTCTAAGTGACGGAACCCATTCGAGGACCGAAGAGGTTGAATTCTTGGTGTTGCCTGCGACGTCAAAGCATGATATCATCTTAGGACGAGAAGCAATTGGGGATTTCAATGCTCATCCGTCCACAGCTTACGGTGCAGTGGGAATTCCAACTTGCACTGGCATAGCAATAATTCATGTTAATCGGCATTGCTTTGCAACTGAAAGTTCAAAACCTAGCAAGATTCCAAAACAGTCTCTGAGGACCGAACCGGAAAAATGGGTTTTGAACAAAAAGTTTCCTGATCAAACTGTAACAATAGGACCTGCTAATTCTGAGATAGTACGGAATTTTTTGAAACAGTTATTATAAAAAAATATCGATATTTTCGCGTGGCAACTTGCGGATATGACGGGTGTCCCGCGGAACATTGCGGAGCACAAACTAACGGTAAACCCGTTGTTTACGCCAATTGTTCAAAAACAACGTAAGATGGGTCCGGAACAAACAAAAGCAATGAACGAACAAGTCCAGGACCTCTTACAGGCAGGGATCATCCGCCCAATCCGTTATCAAACTTGGGTCGCCAACCCAGTCATCGTTCCCAAAAGCAATGGGGCATGGCGGATGTGTATCGATTTCAAAGATTTAAATAAAGCATGTCCCAATGATTGTTATCCTTTACCCGAAATAGATCTCAAGGTTGATGTTGTGGCACCAGTCTAATTTAAGTGTTTCCTGGATGCTTACAAGGCTACCATCAGATCCGCATGGCAGCGGGCGATGAGGACAAAACAGCATTTTGTACCGATCAAGGCACCTTTTGTTACAAAATGATGCCTTTCGGACTGAAAAATGCGGGAGCTACGTATCAACGACTGATGGACATAGCGTTTAAAAGTCAAATTGGAAGAAATTTAGAGGTGTATATGGATGATCTCGTAATCAAAAGTGTTGAGGAAGACTAGATGTTGAGAGATATTGAAGAGACTTTCGAAACATTAAAAAGTATTAACATGAAGTTGAATCCGGCCAAGTGTTCATTCAGAATGGAAGAATGAAAGTTTTTGGGAGTGATTGTTACGGATGCGGGCTTCAAAGCTAATCCAGATAAAGTTCAAGCTATAGCCCGCATGCCTTCCCCGTCCTCCCTCATGGAAGTTCAGACACTCAATGGTTGCTTTGAATCGATTCTTGGCAAACCATGCAGTTAAATCTCATCCGTTCATCTCGACACTAAGAAATTGCCTTAAGAAAGCACATTTCAATTGGACTGCGGAAGCAGAACAAGCTTTTGTGGAAGTTAAAAAATGTTTAATGGAGCTGCCCACGTTAACAACACCCTGTGCGGGGGAACCTTTAACGTTATACCTATCAGCTTCATACATTGCCATCGGGGCCGTCCTGCTGACAGATCAAAAGAATGTCCAAACACCGATCTACTACGTCAGCAGAACACTGTCAGACCCAGAAACAAGATATTCCATGCTAGAAAAACTTGTTTTGGCACTAGTCTACGCTGCCCGACGCCTCCGCAGATACTTTCAAGGGCAACCCATTAATGTCCTAACCGGGTACAAGCTCAAAAACGTTCTCACTAAACCAGAATTGTCTGGGCGATTGGCCAAATGGGCCATCGAGCTAGGCGAACACGCAATAGAATACAAACCTAGGCCAGCAATCAAAGGTCAAGTGTTGGCGGACTTCGTCACAGAAGTTCCGCAACACAAAGAACAAGAATGTTTGATCGAACAACAACCCCAAGCACCGCCGGAACAAGGACAAGTTTGGTCATTGTTTACGGATGGAGCTTCAAGCAGCGAAGGATGTGGCGCAGGCTTAAGGTTAGTCAACCCTGAGGGGCATGAATTTACATACGCCATCAAGTTGGACTTCAAAAGTACCAACAATGAGGCGGAGTATGAAGCCTTCCTGGCAGGCTTGCGGATAGCCAAAAAACTTGGGGTTAAACATTTGGAAGCCCGAGTAGATTCCATATTGATTGCGGGACAGATCAATGGCACATACGAAGCAAAAAATAATATCATGGCTTCATATGTGTCACAGGCGAAGGATTTGATGCTCCAGTTCTCTTCTTGCAAAGTCATTTATATAAAGAGAAGTGAAAACAAATCATCGGATGCTCTCAGTAAATTGGCTTCAACAAACTTCGAACATTTTGCCAAAGACATCTGCATCGAAGTATTAGATCGCCCGTCTGTTCCGCAACATCTGGTTTTAGTGATCCAAACGGGAGTAGAATCTTGGATGACACCCATTATAGCATACTTGTCATCTGGAGCACTTCCGGAAGGAAAAGCAGCTGCCCGGAAGATAAAACACAAAGCCTTGAACTACGAGATACATGACGGTGTTTTATACCGACGTTCCTTCTTTGGCCCACTACTCTGATGTGTGGATGCCTAGGATGCGAATTACTTAATCAGAGAAGTTCATGAAGGCATTTGTGGTCTTCACGCGGGTCCGCGGATGGTCGTAGCAAAGGTAATGAACGCTGGATATTACTGGCCAGGGATGCATATGGACGTTGTACGTGAAATCAGGAAGTGTGATTCATGTCAACGCCATGCTCCTAACACGCTTCGACCAAAGAACGACTTAGTCCCAGTCACTTCAGCTTGGCCGTTCCAGAAATGGGCAGTTGACATAATGGGACCTTTCCCTGAAGCCCCCGGACGTGTCAAATTCCTGATAGTAGCCATCGACTACTTTACAAAATAGGTGGAGGCCAAACCAGTTGCTTCTATAACAGCAGCAAGTGTTAAAAAATTCTTGTGGGAATTCATAATATGCCGTTTTGGCCTCCCTCTAGAGCTCGTTAGTGACAACGGGACACAATTCGCGGACAGTGGGTTGCAAGAATGGTTAAAAGAGTTACACATTTCTCAAATCTTCACCTCTGTAGCCCACCCGCAAGCGAATGGTCAAGTCGAAAGAACCAATCAGACGATCAAAGAAGGAATCAAAATGAGATTGGGAACAAAATGAACGGGATGGGTGGATGAATTTCCCCACATACTATGGGCCTTCCGCACTCAAAGGAATTCCAGTAATTCCGAAACACCCTTCAGTTTAACATATGGCACAGAAGCCATGATTCCCACCGAGATTGGTATCCCATCCGCCAGAGTTCTTATGATTGAGGATAATGATCATGAACTCCGAATGAACCTTGACCTCCTCGAGGAAATGAGAGAAATGGCATCGATCCGCGAGCATAATTACAAACGACAGTTGCAAAAATATTACGACCCGCGGGTTCAAAGATGTGAATTCGATGCGGGAGACTTTGTCTTCCGCAATAATGAAGCATCCGGGCAAGAACCTCCGGGCAAGTTGGCCCCTACATGGGAAGGACCTTATAGAATCCATAAAGTTCTATCTAAAGGTGCCTACAAACTAGAAAGGTTGGACGGGACAAAGGTCCCTAGAACTTGGAATGGGGCCCAATTGAGGAAATGCTACATTTAGTAGGTTTGTCTTTTGGCCTGCGTGCCTAACTAGATGTTGAAAATCTTTGTAATTTCGTTTCTTGTAATTCGGCTTATGCCACAGTTATGAAAATTTTCCTTTCTGTCATTTGAGACTTGTATTATTATATAATCCTTTATTCGTACACAAAGAAGATCCTCCGAAGACACTTATATTATAAAAGAATATATATATATATATATATATATATATATATATATATATATATATATATATATATATATATATAAACAAAGTGCACCGGATGCAATAAAAAGCCTTCTTTATTCATACAAAAAGGGATTACAAAATATGAAGGAGCCTAGTTAAAAAGAAAAAATAAAAATCTATCTATGGCACGACATCTTCATGTTCCGCATCGTTACCTCCCGCATCTTCCTCCTCTTCTTCTTCTTCTTCTTCTCCATCAAGCTCAAGAAGATTCTTTAGCTGCCGGATACTGTCTTCCTTATCAGCAAGTTCAGATATCTGATCAGTCAAAGAGAATTTCAACGAGTCGAAATCCTTTGATTTCTGCTTAAGGATGGCAACAGTGTCTTGACCAGCTAAGACATACTCTTCAGGAAGCCTGGAAGTTGAGCCAAACTAGTAGCCTTCTTGGAAACCCAGTTGACGGCCAGCTTGTTTAGAAGCTTTCAAGAGGATGGCAACACAATTCCCAAGCTCATCACTTGCTCGAACATCAACAATGACCTGTTGAAATAACCATGTATAAAAAACTCTAAAAACCTTAGATTATTTATAAGAAGTAAAAGGTACACACCTTGGGAATAGCTTCCGCTAAAAGCCATTTTTGGTCCGCCTTGGCCCGGACAAGCTCCATTTTGTGTTTGGCGCATTCCAAGGCTTGATCACGGTTTTTGACGTTGAGAGCAGTCAAACGTTTTTCCTTGGCCGCCGATTCAGCTCGAAGGACCTCCATCAATTTAGATTGTTCATCCAATTGCTTTTGGAGTGCGATCCTGGCTTCCTCGGCGGCAGACCGAGCAGCCTTCTCCGCTTCCAAGGCCTGGCTGGCTTCCCTAGCTTCATTGATAGCCTTAAGGGCTTCTTCTTTGGCATCGGAAGCAGAGGCCGCCAATTCGTCCCATTCCTCATTCATCGCTAACCAGTCTCTGGTTATTTCCTGGCTAGTGCAAAGGGAATTTGCCAAGTAGTAGGAATGAGAGTTCAGCAGTTCTTGGCGAATGCTAAGGCGACGCCTCTCCTTTTCACCATGCGGAAGACTCTCCCGCAAAAATTCAAAACATGTGTCCACGTTACGGAATGTTGAATCCCGACATAAGTACCAGTTAGGTTGATGCGGGGTAGGGTCTTCCTCCTCAGGAGTGGGAGAGAAGTTTGGGAAGCGAAAGGAAACGTACTCACACCCCCTTGATCCATGAAGTGGTAAACATTATAAGAAGGCGACGTATTGGCATGAACAGTTGTGTCGGCCTCCTTATTCTTCAAGGGGGAGTCGTACGCCACAATAACCGGATTTGTAGCAGTGTTATGAAATGGTGGTGGCAGACGAACAAGCGAATTTTTCAAACCGGAAATACCCTCAGAAAGGTTATCCAGGTTCACTGAAAAGCATTAACAATGGGTTAGGAACATTCCAATTCAAAACAGATAAAAGAGTAAGATAAACTTTACGTACCTAGCGATGGGTCCTCCGCATCAAGTTGTTCCAACCGGGCTTCCAAGGTGGAAGGATTTGTCTTCTTCGATTTTTTCTTCTTCGAAGCAATCTTCACCGGGTTAACCTTGCGCTTACTCGCCGCCTTGAAGGCACCCGCACCAACGACAGGATGTTTTCCCTCAGCGGCAACATCACCACCCTTCGGACTCTCAACTTCCGCAGTAGCGTCAACGTCATCCTGGCCCGTTGCCTGAGTAGTCGCGGCTCGTTGACGGGTGAGACCTGCAGTTGAGCCCACAGCTTTATTAGCATCAGTTGAATAAACTTCCTTTTAAAGTGATGACTCCTCGCTAGATGAAAAGAGTACAATCACCCCGCTAGAAGTAACGGCAGTTACAGGCCGGGGTTGTAGAATGTCCCCACCTTTGAGTATGGCTTCTTCAACATACTTCTCACCTTTGGCATACATTGGTTCGGAGACTACTGGTTCCGGACGAACGGCAGTAGGGAACAAAAAATTGGCGCGAGTGCGATCCAAAAAGGGTCCATCTTGTGAATCAACCGGACAACGAACCATCATTCCTTCTTCTTTGTCCAACAGAGTGCTGAAGGCAGATCCTTCACCTACACAAATAAATAAAGTCAGAAACTTTTCATATCAAGAAAAAGACAGAGGCCACGAGCAAACTTTCTCTTATCGGTTTTCTCATAGTACGGCTCCAATTGGGGAAATGGCCACAATCGGCTCATCTCCGCACTCACTATTGCGCCCTCGTGAATGGGACGCATGGGAGAAGGAGTAGACATCAGCGTCTTAAACCATGAAAGACCTTCATGAGCGGCCGCAGGAACAACAGGCGAAGGAGTGTCCGCTTTGCGTTTGGTCATCTGGAAAGGGATGACGTCCTCCCGGATCCAGAAAAATTTTGGCTTCCAGCCATGAAGACTACGGAGCCACTCCGTGCCAGTGGTCCTCTTATCAATGGATGCAAAACTGTACCATCCATTGCGGAAGGTCATTTTATAAAAACGGCAAACATGCCAACAGAGGGCTCAAGGTTGCGAGCCTGACAACAGAATTCGAAATGTCGAATCCTCAGCATCCCAAAGGGATGGATCTGGGAAAGGTGAATCCCGTAAGCCGTCAAGACCGACTGGAAAAACTTGGTTACTGGAATCCGGAAATTCCCCGTTGTAAAATGATCTACATATACGACCATTTTATTTAGAGGAGGACTAGTGGCAATAGAACCGCTAGCAGGACGTTCCGGCTCCCACTCCGTCGCCAATCCGTACACGTTGACAACGTCATTATAATCTTCTTCCTTGAGGCAGACGGCAACCTCACCAATAGCAGGGGTACTCTTTTTCTCTTTAGCCATTTCAATTTCAGAAAAGATTAAGAAGGGTGAAGAGATCTCAGAGAATATTAAAAGGTCTCAAATGTTTGAAGGAAATTTGAAAGCGATAAAAGTTGAATGAAACCCACAAGTGGTTATATTTATACTCATCGCAATTAATGCGATTCATAAAGTGCCAGAGGAGAGAGAACCCGCGGACCGCCAGATAGCTGACACGTCAGGCGGGAAATTCAAAATAATGCAAACAGACTGTCAACGACGTCACACACGTCTTGTCAGTTACCATCAAGAAATTTCTCTCTCCACCACGTCAACATAGATATCCAGAACTTTCAAGCACTCAAAAAAGAGATGTAAAATATCAAAAGTATTTTTTAAAGATATTTCCATTAGACAAGTAAAATATCCACAAATGAAAAAAGAAACCGTCCTCATTAATTATCCAAAAAATAATTACAAGAAGGAAAAGAAAAAATTACAAGATAAGGAACATTAAAGCTTATCCTAAGGGTTTGAGGTCGCTGGGTCCTCCGGAGCCTTCAATGATGTATCTTCCGCAGAATCGTCCTCAGATTTCTCCCCAACATAACTCTTTAAAAGTTGTACGCCGTCGTATACGGAAGCAAACTCCGGAAGCATATCTTGTAAAGGAAACACTAAAGTGTCATGCTCCTTGACCCGGTCTGCACGATCTTGTTTGATGTTTACACCATATAGCGGATGGTCTTTGAATGTGCGGTTGCTTCGAGTGTAACTCACTCCTTCGTGAAACACCATAACATGCCCGAGGGATGAAGAAGCAGCCATCACATTGGCAAAGCTATCATTCAGCTCCTTACTTCCTTTGATATGGCGGACGACCTGTTGAGACAAAAACATAAGTTCCAATTATCAAAGGTAAAAGTGAAACAACAAGTGATAAAGTATAACTTACAGCATCAACTCCCCGAGTAAGGAACCATTGACGGTCCTGCTCTGCACGCTCGGCCCGCGCTCGGAACTCCTTTGATTACGCAATAGCTTCCTCATGATCTTGGAGGAGAGAGTCATAAGCAGTCTGAATTTCAGCGGCACTTTGGTCTTTGAGTTTGGCTCACTTTTTCTGCAATTTTAGCTCCGCCTCAAGATCATGAATTCGTGCACCCTGAAGGGCCACTTGATTCTCTGGTATGGAGTTAGCTTCTTGAGCACGAGCCAACTCGTCTCTTTTCCTCTGAGTCTTAGCTCGAGCAGCTTCAAGAACGGAATTTTGCTTTTCACAAGCTTCTTTCCATCGGCGAGCAGCCTCAGCGTTGCGATCTTGCTCACCCTTAAGAGCGATTTCTGCCTCGGATTGTTTCCATTTAGCGGTTTGGGCAGCAATACGATGCTCCTCAGCCTCCTTCTTGGCAGCCTCGGCCGCTCGACGAGCTTCCCCTACTTTCCCTCCTAGAGTACGCCACCTCACTTAAGATTTCCTGGCTACCCGCCAAGGCGTTAGCCAGATGATAAGCAACATTAGTATGAAGGTCATGGCGGGAAAGGTCACGTTGATATGTCATCTCAGCGGGTGGATTACAATGTTCGATAAAGTCCATATAGGTCCTAGGATGAGAAAATCGGAACCCATTGGTAATATTCCATGGAGGAACAAACAGTTCATGATTGTCACCCAGACCCGTATCCGTAGTAACGAGAACCCGAGGGTTTGAGGCGAGCTGGGGTAGAAAAAGGTTGTTGTGGAGGAGGAGACTCCACATTCCTAACATTTTCCTCATTTACAACAGGGTCATCTTGTTGACCTCCGGTACCACCCCCAGTCTGAAAAAGATAATCAAAACGATTATCAGTTTCAGACTGAATGTTAGCTTCCTCCGTCAAAATATCAGCTGGCGGGGTCAGTACTCTATCTTCCACGGTAGTCTCAGTTGGAGGAAGGTTCGACTGACCTTCCATATTAAGCTCACCCGGTGGAGTAGACAGCTTAATCTCAATGTCTTCCCTCGGAGGAGATGGTGGCTTTCCAGTATGAGGAGTTGGCATAGGTAGCTTTTCGAATATGTCCTCACTAAAGATCAAAGGATCTACATACAAAGCTTCACTTAGCCAAACATCCTTAAAAATTAATAAAAGTACCTAAAAGGTCAGCACATACCATCTACAGTGTCAATACGATCGGCAAGACTATACTGTGGCTTCTTAGGGCGATGAAATTTCCGTTTCTTCTTTGATGGCCCCGCATCAGGATCCACAGTCTTCCCGCCCGCAGAACTCTCCTGAGAAGCAAAGAAAGATCCCTTTTTCTCCAATTCTGTCAATAAAGATGAGACAGAGGAAAATTCAGGCATATCTTCCTCAGAGTCTCCCTCCTCTCCAGAAGGAGAAAAATCAAAAGTATCACCACCATCATCGTCTGATGATATGATGGCGATCATCCCGTCGGGAGTAATGGCAGTAAGAGGGGGAGGGTTTAGAACATACGCACCTGTTTCAAAGGTGGCATTTGAAGTTACAGGTTCAGCCCGAACCTTCTTCGGAAACAAAAATTGAGATTTAGTTTTGACAAGTATAGGTTGGTCCCCCGCCTCGCGAATACTCTTGCGGACGCAACCCCTGTCCCCAAAAATAACATTAAACATGGAACTCCGACTTGAAAAATAAAAACTTAATCATCAAAACATTCAATAAAGCGTAAAGACAACACAAGACAACATACGCTAATTCAGATCTACAAAAATGGGCTCCAAAAACTCCGTTGGCCACAACTGGCTCATGCCTGCCCACACTAAAGCTTCTTCCGACAAGAACACGATACCACTCTTGACCCTCATGAGCAGCTGTGATAATCTCCGGAAGGGCGGAACTAACGAGGCGACGAACCATTGATAGAGATACCACATCCTCGGATACCCAAAAGAATTTGTTGCGCCAGTCAGTGGACAACTTTTCAACTTCATACCCAAGGCTCCGGTCGGAAAATCCCTGACACGTGTACCAACCATTGCGGATAGTAAGACGGTAAAAAAACTGGAAATCGATCAATGTGTGGCACCATGTCACATGCTATGCATACAAATTCATAATGACGAATCCGCATCATAGCACGGGGATGTAGTTGAGATAAGTGGATCCCATAAGCAGTTAACACCTTATGAAGAAATCTCGTTATGGGTAATCGGAAGTTCCCATAAATAAAATAATCAGCATACACAGCCATTTTCCTAGGCGGTGGGAAACTGGCTATGGATCCAGGGGCTGGGAACTCTGGTCCCCACTCCGGTGGGATGCCGTAAGTCTCTAGCAGTTTCTCGTAATCAGAATAGTCCCATGAAACTTCTATCTATTCAACCTCAGTTTGAACGTTCGACATTATAAAAAGATTTATGGAGAAAGTATAAGAAAGTTCGATACTTTATCAGAGAGAAAGCAAAAAGATGGTTAGAGAATAAAGACGATAAAACTTCAAATAGAAAGAGTCTCTCCTTATTTATACCCATCGCAATTAATGCGATGGGATATGAACAGTAGAGAGAGAAAAACATCACCCAACCAGTGACTGCCACGTCACGGGGGAAATTCGAAAAAGAGAAAAATTTGTACAGTCGGGTACAGTGACAGCCGTCAAAAACGTTCCATCACCTGTTCACGCGTCTGCGAGTGGTCAACTTGTCCTTTTTTCATGATTATCCATACCAACAGAAGATATTTTCTACCTAACTTCAAGATTCAAAAATCCCCAACATACAGTAAGTCCAGAATTTCACCCGCATAAAGACTTCACATGGAAGAAACACTGGACTGGGGGGACTTATATAGGTAAGATACAAAAAAAACCCAAATACCCTTAAGTACCACCCGCGGGTCACAAAGGAACATCTAATAAACCACCCGTGGGACATATGAATCACCCGCATATCACGGTAGAGGAGGGACGTCCTCATACCACGCGCGGAAGCATCTTGGCACCCTCAGAAGTCATCTGCAGAACAGGACATCGGTCCGCCTAAAACAACTGGAGGACAGTGCCAGCGGGACAGCTGTCACCAATTAACTACTGTCTAGAAGAGGGTTCACGATTCTTACTTGGGGAATACGTGACATATTAACCAATAAACAAAGGACACATGGCCAGGTTGTTATAACCGTGCACATGGCCAAGGTGTGATCCGCCTTATCACTAAGCGACACGTGTCCAGGTTGTTATACCCATGCACATGGGACGTATAGCTCAGCCTACCACAAGAGAACACGTGTCCAGACGGTTATCAAAGATCTTCTAGAAGGGGACAGCTGGCCCAATCACCTTCCTACATCCTTCGGCTATAAATACCTTGTCAAACGGTATGAGGTATTCATTCACTCACCTACATTCTGACTACACTTAGTCTTTATACTTCAGTACTTTCCTCACTACGAACGTTACTGATTCTCACACCAGAGGGTGGTTACAGGAAGACCCCCCCTCTCTTACCCTTCCTGTAACGAGACTCATGGTGTCTGTTTTGCAGGTTTCAGTCAATGGACTTCGGGAAGTCTTGCTCATATCTGTTAGTAGTTATTGTATTGTACCATGTGGAATCATTGGATCCAGAACCCATACCCGAAGAGTGGATCCGTGTTTCTTCAATACTGCCCGTCACCTACCACGTTCATGTCATGTCCACCATCTTTGTTCACCTATAGTATATACGTATCTCTCACTCTCTTAAACACACACACACAAATGCCATGTGGTCATAAATCTTACGGTCACCAAAACCTTTCATTTCTTCTTTTATTACTTATTCCATATCCATTGTCCCCAAATTTGCTTTAACTGAGCACCTTTAAGAATCCAATTTAGAGGATTCAATCAACTGCTCGATTCCGTTGTCGTTTTACAGTGCGCCGGAACTAGAGTAGCTTAAGATTTCACACAATAATATTTTCGGCAAACAAAATTCTGGTAAATGCGACAATTGATTTGTCATCTAATAATATGGCAGGAGCAAGAACGATCCCCTTATCTCCTTCAACCATTTCGTCGAACACCTCCGGTGCATCATCAAAAACCAAGTTCAGAAACGAACACAATTGTCGGAATTGTAGCCAAGATATTAAATTGACATAGGCAATCCCTTATCTTTTAAAGCCGTGAGATGTGTGACGGGCAGCATGGTGGAGACGGTGGTGTAGGTGTCGGAGGTAGAAGAAGAAGAAGATATAATTATACATTTTTTTATTTATTATATAAAAAATGTGTTGTGGGTCATTAACCTGTTATCACAGGTAACGTCACATTTTTGTTTAAAAGTATCAAGTGCACGGACTTTAACATGCAAAAATAAGTAGAAGGACTTTTGTGAGAAAATTAAGAAAGTTGGTTGGTTTTTTTTATGACATTTCCCCATATTTCAAATACCAATGACTCCAAACCAAACACACATCTATATAGAAAAGATAATAAATGTTCGGGTCTTTTTTGGGTTTCAAGTTTCGGGTCGGCCCATTTAACATTCGGGTTGGTTGGGTTCAGGTTATTCGTGCTTGGGTTTTTCGGGTATTCTTGGATGGCTTCGGGTCAAGTTCAGTATTCGGGTATAAAACTTCTACATTGGCTCAAATTTCACAAAGATAATCAACATCTCCAAACATAATATTTATGTTACTAACAACATATTACAACCTTATAACAGGATCATTCAACATAACTAACATAACCGAAAAACATCAAACCAACGTTACCTATTATTATAGCTCGGGATCTGCCCGCTTTTACTCATAAGTTCCAACATCGCCACCGCCTTCATCTTCCCTCGTTTCGTCCCATTTCGTGATATCTCCGACACATGCTCATACACCCCGTACTGAAGCGCCACCACGAGGTTATTATTATTATTTGCACAAAGTTTTAAAAGGACCGAAGCCGCACATTCCTTATTCTTAGGGGTCCCCTCGCGCATAAACCTAACTAATGTTTCAATAAAACTAAGCTGTCCAAGCTCTTTTTTCCCATCAGGATGTTCAGCTAGTAACAATAATATTGAAAGTGCCTCATCAACCATATCTAACCCTTTGTTTTCCAAAATGTTTAGCAAATGTTTAATCGCGCCCGCTTCGATAGCTTTGGTTTTATTCGTTTGTAAAACGGTTAAGTGAAACAAGGCAGTGGCCGCGTCTTTTCTACCTCTAATCGTGCCATCGGCTAATAATGCAACCAATGGTGGGATCCCGTTTAATGAACCGATTAACGTTTTGTTTTCGTCGAGCACTGATAAACTAAACAATGCGGCTGCCGAGTTTTCTTTGGCACCAGTCGTCCCGTGTTGTAATATTTCTATTATAGCGGGGATGGGTCCGTGGTCAGTTACTTGCTTTTTTATATTTTCGTCGATAGAAAGGTTTAAAAGTGCGGTGACCGCGTGTTCTTGGATTTTGAAATCTGGGTATGATAGAAGGTGGACAAGTGGTGGAATGCCGCCTTTTTCGGCTATTAAGACGCGGTTTTCGGGGGATTCGCGTGAGATCGTGCGAATTTTCGTGACGGCTTTTCGTTGTACCTCTAGTTCACTTGAAGATAGGTTTTGAATTAAGATGATTACTTTCTCACTGTGTGCTTTTTTAGGGGGGTGAGATGGGTCTTTTTTGGGGATTTGGTAGTTGTTGTCTAGGCACCATTGTTGTATTAACTTGTGTAACGCGACGTTTGGGGCTAACGCGGTGTGGGTTAATGGGAATCCGGTTTTTGGGCAGGTTCGACGGTCGGAGTCTAGCCATTGCTGTATGCTTGCTCTCTCATATGTCTGTATTCAAAGATGAAATTTTAATATTTAGACAAAAATTGGTTACAAAGTTTTAACTAAGGTGCATTGGTTTATCATGTCAACAATAGAGTCTGAAGTATTAAACGCATCACAAATAAGATTTTAAAAAGAGAAAAAAAAAAGATTTTTTTTACCTGTCCGGTTCACAGGTTTAACCAGTTCGACCCATAACCGGGCGGGTTATATGTCCGGTCCAGTTCTGAAAACAGTGTTTGAAAGTTAAAAGGAGTACAAATGCATATGAACTTACCTGCCCAGTGGCAACAATAACAGGATCCCTCATTATCTCCAGCGTGATCGGGCACAAGAACTCAAACGGGATAGCGATTGAAGTGCATTTTTGCAGCGATCTATTAACCGCTCTATTGCAAGGAACCGGATCATCAAGAACATTAACCTGTTCGATTCCCGCAAATCTTTTAAACCTATCAAGAAGATCTATAATGTTTTGAGTTCCTTGTGCATTCTGTCCTCTTCTTTCTTTCACAAGTCTCCTTATTGCAACTGTTTCAATCCTCAAATCCTCAAGAGTGTTTAATGACAATCTGTTTGCTAGCTTTTCAATGCTCTCGCATTCAGCGATCCGGTCACTGTCAAATGACAATACTGCCCTAATGTCCGAGGTTAGTTCCATGTCTTGATCGTCTATTCGTTGTTTGGCTCGCTTCAGTTGCATGCACATTAGCTCTAGCTGCAATAATTGGAAATTGTGTCATATATATGATCCTGAACATGAACACGACACGAGTTTTTACAGGTTGACATAGACACAACTAGAGGTGTAAACAAGAAGAGCCGAGCCTAAGCTCTATTAGGCTCGAGGTAGACTCGTTTAACTTCCAAGAGCTTTAGGTTGAGCTTGGCTCATTTCGAGTTCTAAAGCTCGAGCTAGGCTTGTTTATTATTTATTAACTAAGTTATATACATTATAGTTAAAGTTAATTTTTAAATATTTTAATTTTAGTTTTATATATAGCATAAAAATATGTATTATTCATATTTTTTATCAAAATTTTATAAATAAAAATAAGTATTATATAAATATATACTTAATATATTAAAAAACATTGTAGAAATAATATGCTCATTTAGGCTCGCAAGCTAGCTAGAGCTCGATAAGTGAAGCTCGGGCTAGGGATTGTTTATTAAACAGCCTTACTTTTAGGCTTGAGATAGGTTCAGTTCAAGCTTACGGTGAGCCGATCTCGAGTTACTTACGAATGGCTTGGCATGTTTACACTATAGACACCATCCTTTGACAAACTTTTATTTTATGTTATTTTTGGCGTATCAATAATTTAAAATAACAAATTTATAAAAAAAAACTATACAAGTACATGCAAAATAATTACTTTTAAACTATTTCTCTTTTAAAAAATAAATTCTAGGACAAAGTATCCAATGTGTTTTAAGTTATGACATATGACACATTTTAGAAAATAAATGTAAAATTAAACGGCTCGGTCAACCCAAACAAGACATGTTTAGGTAAACGTGTTCGTGGTTTTGACCATCTAGAGTTTAGACTAAACGCAATCCCAATTTCGGAAATATTATTTTAGGCATAAATTACCTGTTCTCTAACTTCTTCGGAAATTCCAATTTCGTCGTATGGAAATCCATTCATTGCCTGACTCAGTTTATCATAAACAGCATTGAATCTGGTTATCATTGCATCAGCCTCCAATACCTAAGTTAAAGGCACAAACAAAGAACATGTTCTTACAAATGTGTTCGTGGACGTGAATGTTTACGCCAGTTTATGTTCGTTGGTTCATGCTTGTTCATTAAAGGATTTTAATACTATAAATGTCTTTTCTAATCTTATCAAACAGAATTAAGCAAATTTATTAACCATAAAACAAAATATATATATATATATATATATATATGAGTATTATTTGATTAGTTTATATGTAAAACTAACACATGAATATGAATGTTAAAACACCAACACAAACTTGGTAACATGACCAAATCGTTGACATTGATCATTCTCGGTTAGCCAAAAATCAAATAGAACATTGTTTTGTGTTCATTTTACCAATTTTGACCGAACTTTGACTTAAATTTGCTCAATCTTGACTGAAAGTTAGGGATGACAATTGGTCAGGTTTGGGTCGGGTTTAGGTATTCCCAAACCCATATCCACCCGGTTGTTAAAGTCCGTCCCAAACTTGTCTGGTTTTAATCAAGTAATTACCCATCGGGTTTTGATAAAATACTCATCGGGTATACTTGACTCAAAACCCGTTCGGTTTATACTGGGTTTTGACAAAATATAACTATTGACAAAATATAACTAATCGATTACAAAAATGGTTACCATAAAGATAAAATATCTCAAATAATTAACATAAACTAGTTTCGACATATAATATATTTGAATATAGCATATATATAATATAATAAGCTATATCGGGTACATCGGGTAAATGGGTCTATGTTATCGGGTAATCGGGCCGGATAATCGGGTATATTAGAAATCCAAAACCCGTCCCAAACCAGCTAAAAATTTCAAAACTAATCTCAAACCCGTCCCAAATCCTAATGGGTCGGGTATTACCCATCCCATTTATGTCGGGTTTCGGGTTTCATTGCCATCCCTACTGAAAGTTGATCACTTTTAAAAAAACCCATTTTCACCCATTTCGACCGAAATTTGACCCCTTTTTCACTGATTTTAGGGGTTGATTAGGTGAAATCGAATCGGTTATCTGTTTTCCGATTAATCCACGCCTAACTGCGATTTTTACATTGTTGATTCTCGGTTAGCTGGATTAAATAAAGCATTGTTCTGTGTTCATTTGTGTCCGTTAGGTGTTTACAAACAAGTTCATTTCCTTAATGAACGAACACAGACAAAAGTTTTTTTCGTTTGTTAAGTTGATTTACCAAATAGATTTTGCTTCCAGCTTGACAAGTTTTCAACAGTTTCTTCGACAAAATGAACGATTTCTTCAATTTACGCAGACACGAGATACAAATCTCTGGAATATGAGCATCGAGATCACGGAGCTCTTCCAACAACGGCAGCCAATGCCTCAACCGTCTACCGAGGGTCTGGCTTTCTTTCCTCTGCGTTCCACGAAACTCTCCCATCGAATTCGCAACGTCTATGATCCCGATCAGTTCTTCGGCCAAATCTCTAACGACTCTGGCATTCGATAACACGTTCTCTTCGTCCATAGGTAAATCAATGATTCAGGTTCTGTCAGCATCCAACAAAAATCCTCATGATTTGAAACGAAACCCGGGTTTGATGTTTGATTTGGAGGTTGATATTGGTATAAGATTGAGATTGATGAATAGAGGAAAACCATTGCTGGAAGGAAGTTGTATGGATTAATTTGGGAATAAGATTATATGAATCAAACATTAATTTGTGGTGACTTCAATTATTATTATATTATATATTTTAAAAGTTCGTTACATTTACATATGTGTGTAACTAATCTATAGGAATGAATATAATGAAGTGTTTAAACTATTTAAAATCATGACATTTACTGCCCGGATAACGGGTCGGGTTAGGTGGATTTGGGTTCGAATAAAAAATAGTTTTGGTCAAGACTGGTCGATTAAAAAAGTGTTTTGGATCAGGTCGTGACAGGGTTTGAGTCATAATGGGTTGGTTTAAATAATTGGAATAAAAAATAACAACTAAAGAAAATTCAAATAACGGGTCAGAAGGGGTTGGTTACGCGTGAACCATCACCGCGTTACGAATGTATAGCACATCCGGTGCCGAGTGCCCTCGATCCAACGTTACGCGACCCATAATAACTCGTTTGAATAATAACACCAATTTATTATGACTGGTTTGAAAAATAACACATATCCATTCTGACCTGTTTCATTGGAAAATCTTATATCAATCAACCCGCTATAACTCGTTATGTTGTAAGGCCCCGTTCCCGGTAGCCCTACTTTAGCGTCAGATTTACTCATAACACAGTTCTACAAATCAGAGTTTATTAAAACTTTCGCGGAATATAAAACTTTAACCGTTTATTACAAAACAATTAATCTTTTCTTTAAAACTATAACATAAAATATCATATTTAAAACATCGTTTCTTCCATCTTCAGATGCCAGCCGTTCAATCCATGCCATGTGCCGTCCTCATGCTAACTCTATAATCAGCTCACCTGCGTGCATACTAAAAGTCAGCTACGCTGAGTGAGTTCTAGTTAATCAATCAACTTACCATACAACCATTACATGTAATTATATACGTGTCTGAAGACACATAGTCCACTGTCCGACCTGATCACCTTACCGCTTAACCACTTAACTGTCCCCTACGCCTTAGCCACTTGTTTACGGAAGCACATAGAGGCTTACCCTCTCATGCACTCACGTTAAGCCACTTAATAACGAAGGCACGTATAGGCTTGCCCTATCACGCACTCACGTCATGCCACTTTAATAACGAGGGCACGCGTAGGCTTACCCTACCACGCACTTCACGTTATGCCACTTTAATAACAAGGGCACGCATAGGCTTACCCTACTATGCACTATCGTCATGCCACTAACACCCTTACTAGACCCTTGCAACTTCTATCACACTCGACCTCTACTCATCTACAGCACGCTTTCTAACATTTCATCATTTACATAATAAGCAAATCATAGCATTCATACACACAAACAACCACTTGGCAATCACTATCCTTGGAGATACGTGCAATATCCGAAGATCGTTCACGCACCGACAAGCATTATATAATAGCTAACCTATATATCATCTATAGCATACACTTACCACTTAAGGTAAGTGTATTCACGCTTCACGTCGAGTATGCACACAGCCCCGAAAACATAACAAGGAAATGGGGCTAGAAACTCACCTGGATCCTGTCTCTTTCTCCGCTTATAGTTAATCCCTTCTTTAACTGAGCTCTGCTAACTGTATAATAGTTACACGTATCAAATACTCGTTTGGTCTACTCTAGAGGTCTAGTATTAGCTTACTTAGCATTTTATGGTTTTCCCTTTATTTTAACATTCATGTATTTTATCTCCTTAGGTCTTTACGATGCATGCTATCTAGTGTATACACGTATATGTATACATTTACAAGTCGCCAGGTATCCGGGTCTCAATATAAGCGAACTTAGATATATAAGCGAACCTAGATATAAGCGAACTTAGATATAAGCGAACTTAGACTTTAAGCGAACTTATATATTGAGCGAACTTATACATAAGCGAACTTATATATTGAGCGAACTTATATATGGCGAAGTTGCAGCAGGCGAACTTGATCAGCGAACTTAGATGAGGCGAACTTAACAACTCGCGAACTTGGATATTAAGGCGAAGTTACAGCAAGCAGCTACGGGTCCTTTCTCAACCCCCATAATCATCTTCGTTTTAATGTGTAACTCCCTGATATGATTTTAACCTACCCCTTGAATATTCCCATGATCGATTTCGGGTAAAACTCGGCCTAGAAAAGTATAAAGTTGGGACCTTTAAGCTAAAAACGTTCAATACTAGATCTAAGGTTTATTTTAAGCGAGCCATACATAGCCATGAGTTCGTTAAGTCCATTTTAATCTTCAAGTTTGCAACTTTACGATTTTTCTAGACCCGATCTATCATCCTACCAATTTTCATGTAAATCCGTTCATGAAAAGTAAACCTTTTCAACAAAAACGTACATTTGAGGTTTTTGTTTGAAATCACTCGAGATGCTCAAAACCATATCAAACGAACTCTGATTTGAGTGATTCAAGCGGCCACGGAACCGTCTCTTCCCGATCTACAAATCCATCAGCTCAACTTTGCCGGAAACCGCCGCTACAGTCGCCGGAATAGTGAAATAGTGACCGGAAATCCTCATTTTGAGCTGCTACGGTTTTTCTGATAAAAATCGTACTTCCCGACCTCTGATCGAAGATCTCATCGTGGGAAGCTTCATTTATATACCGTGAACACTCAGTTAAAATTTGTGACCGATCCGACGGCTAGATCTCCGGGAATCTTTGTTTCATTGTGGGTGGTTTTCTCAAAAACGGGAATTGAGTTAAGTGTGTGTTTTGATGGTGGAGGCTATGGTGTAGAGATGTATGAAAATGGAAAGGATTAGGGTTTTAAGGGGTATTTATACTCCCTTAAGCTCATGGACCTAAGACCCATCTTTCCTTTTTGGTCCATAATTAACTCCATCTAATTAGCCTACTTATCCTTTCATCATTATTATTTTATTAATTCTCTACTAAGTCAAGTAAACTTTTCCATCATAAATAAATAATATATTAAATATTATTTTTAGAAATTTCGGGATGTTACATATGTGAAAAACAGCCACCTAATATCAACCCATTTTTGGACCGTTGTTGGGTCCACCCAATTAAGAAGAGGAAAATAGTTCAGTGTGACAGTTTGAAACTTTTTAATCCAAAACTTTTAGTTTATGTCAGTTTTTTAAAAAGTAATAAATTTGGTTTATGAACATGCTACACATTTCAAAAGAAAAGAAAAACGAATTAAAGGTAAATTGTAATTCCAAGTTTTGAATCGTGAACTGATCAAACGATCCGTATAAAGCTCAAACTGGTCGAACTTTGTCGAGGTATGAGTTGTTGCGAATTACTGAGTCGACTTATGGCTATTGCGTGGAGCGACTTGGGATACAAGAAACAGGTTATCTTGGCGTGCAAGTAACCGGGTTACTTATGGATAATCATTTTATCGAAAAATCTATTTTAGGTTTAGATGGAGATAATTATCGTGTTTATTTTTTGTGTCCTAAATATATTCTAACGTGTTTAGGTTAGTCAATATATACCATGTTTAGGGTATGAGACAAGTTGTATCAGTTTTACAGTTAGATTTCTTGATCAATAAAGTTTGGGTGTTAGCCAAATATTGTTTCTTTGTTCTTGTTCATAACGAACCTCTGATTACCAGATGAGTTTCACGACAAAGGTTCAACATGATATGTTAGGTCGTTAACTCGTTTTGAAACCGACAAGATTGACTTTTTGAATGTCTCCCACTAATGAGAACTTCAAATGGTTTACCTCTTAATCGTGATGATTTGGTGATGGGATGGTCTCTACCGGCAACCCAAACTATAGTTTGCTCTGACATCTAGTTATACCAGATACCCACGTATATGTTACTGGAGCTTGCGGGGCTAAAAAACCCAAGAGCAAAAGATTCTCCATTAGAGACCAAAATATCCCCATCTTTAACGGGCCAAGTTAGTGTGATGGTGTCTATACACGTGCGAAAACAAGATTAGCACAAATATGAGGATCACTTTCATGAATTTTTAAAACATATGTTCAGTGTTTTGACGTTCCTAAACTACAGACGTGTTTTGGCTTTATAATTGACACAATTTTTTATATTTGAGACCCGACCCATAAAGCCTCGTCACTAGTTAAGACAACAATTTTTTTTAACCGCATTTTGACTTTGTGCTAAGCCATTAGGCCTACCAATCACCAATATATGAGTTCAAGCCCTAAGACAGAGTTTAAACCGTCCATTATTAATTAGTTTGACGCTTTAAAGATTTGAACCCATGACTAGTCCATGAGGAAACCCTTAAGGGAAAATCCCTGGTCACTAGAGACCAGTGATGACATATAGATATAACAATGGACAAAAAACAGTATACAGTTATGGTGAGGAGTAAACTATGCATTGAAGTAAATAGTGCTCTAGGTTTTACTTCTCTCTTTTCCATAATGTAAATGCAAATGCCTCTTGAAAAGTGAGAGAAATAAATAGAAATACACAACAGAACACTTACAAACTAGTAACTATTTTTATTGACTCCTCCCAAAGGTGGTACATGCTAACAGTAACATTAGTTTCCTGCTCTCAAGTTCTAGAATCGGTATATCATGAAACGAAAATTGGATAACTCCCAAAATTTTAGGGCATGTTTGGGGGAGCTTTTCTTTTTTGCTTTTTGCTTTTTGGAGGGGCAAAATGCCCCTCCAAAAGCACCTAAAAGCTTCAATTTGGTGCTTTTAGTTGCTTTTGGAGAGGCATTTTGGACATTTTGCCCCTCTAAAAAGCAAAAAAGAAAAGCTCTCCCAAACACCCACTTAATTATAATATGTAATTATCTAGGGTCAAATGTTAGACACAATCATATTACAATACAATCCGAATTGTAATTATTTAAGACTCTAACCGATCGACTTGTTTTGAGTTCCCATCTAATTTTGCTACCTCCTTGTGGCTTATTCGAATTTAGCCGACAACATTGATCACCTCTAATTTCTCAATTGAACTAAGAAGGTCTTCAACTCCAAGAAAGTTCCTGCATTTCCTTAAACTTGATACTCACGAGAGCTTTTGTTAAGATGTCGGCATGTTCCTTTATTTCTTTCAACACATTCCCGAATAAAGGGTTCTTCACAAGTGAAATTGCTGACGTATTGTCCACCATTTGCAATTGCTTAGACTATGGAAGACATGGTTCTTCATAAGCACCGGGCCGTCTCGTGGATAAGCTAAACGAGACAATGGCTTTAGGCCTCCAGATTTATAGGGCCTCCATTTTAAATAAGAGTTACGTATTATGAGATTTTGAAAGTATAGTTCTTTTAGAATTAGTAACTCAATGATGAGCCACAAGCTAACGATGATTGCTTCATATTTATTATATATAATTCATATTCTATAATTCATGTATACTCTCAAGCGCTATACGCATAAAGAAAAGAATATAAAAAGGCCTCTACATTTTAGTTAGTTTTAGGCCTCCGAGGATGTTGAGATGGCCCTGCATAAGCACTCAATAATCAAGACTAGAAATTGCACAAGACAACGATTTATGATAAAACTATATATATAATGACTCGTTCTTGCTTTTATTTATAGCTTCAGATACAATAAAAAACTGAATACAAAAGGGCCTATATTAAATCTATATTAGCTTAAAGAACACGAAATGAAAAGATTGTAAACAAAAAGTTGAAAGCAATCATGAACTTACTAAAACACAAACTAACTCGACTCGTTAAAACAAGACCCATGAACTCAGGTCCATGACACAACTTTAACCCATCAAGATTAACATACAAGTTCTAACCCATTACAATCATATTGTTCAAACTATTGGAAAAGTTACTAACAAACAACTTTATTCAAGACGTTCAGCATACGTGACATACTATATGTTTTACATGCCATGTTTATGGCTTAAGAAATTAATTATAACATGGTAAAAAATTATCGGGCATGGAGGATGGTAATGGTGTCTTCATTGACAGAGCCAACAACACCACTTGCTGACGTTGATGGTAAGTCCCTATCATAATTCAATTGTCTAAAGATGAATGCTGGTTGATTTGGAGTAGGAAGCATTGTTTCATGATTACTCAACATATAAGCTACGCCTGTCATTATAGGTCGATCACTAGCCAATTCTTGAACACATAATATTGCGACATGGATGCATAAAAGAACTTCACGAGCATCAAATGAATCTCCTAAAGATGAGTCGACTACCTTCAAAGCTTTATCTTGTTTCCACAAACCCAAACCTAACAACGATGTTGATTGTGATAAAATTTGTAAGGTGGGTTGAAAAATCAACAAAGAAATATGTGATCAAAATGAGTCATGTACTTACATGCCCAATCAAATTAAGTGATTTCTCCTTATAGTAGCTGTTATTTTTCCTACCACTGATTATATCCATAACTAAAACTCCAAAGCTAAAAACATCAGATTTGACTGAAAAAAGACCTTCCATTGCATACTCCGGAGACATATAGCCACTAAAAGCATATTATGTCATTGTTAGATAAATGAAACAAATTAATTAAAGTTGATTTATTGAATGAAGAGCTACACATACTAAGTTCCAACAACTTTACGTGTTTTAGCTTCTTCGTCATCCCCTCCAAATATTTTCGCTAATCCAAAATCAGAAATTTTAGGGTTAAAATCTGTATCCAGCAAAACATTGCTTGCTTTTAAATCCTTGTGGATAATCCTTAGCCTAGAGTCGTGATGAAGATATAACAGTCCACGCATAATCCCTTGAATGACTTGGAACCGTTTCTTCCAATCTAAAAGAGATGCTCTTTCTGGGTCTAGGACCGAACCATTTCATTAAAATATTTCAGAGTTTTAAAAAGTTATTTCGAAATTGAAATAGTTGAAGTTTAATTAAGAACCTAATCGTAAGTTAGAGAACAAACCGAATATAAAAGAATCCAATCCTTTGTTTGGTAAGTATTCGTACACTAACATCTTTTCTTCCTTATGGAAACAATAACCCAAAAGGCGGACTAGGTTTCTATGTTGTAGTTTAGCTATCAACAATACTTCGTTTTTAAATTCTTGCATCCCTTGACCTGAACTTTGCGATAATCTTTTGATAGCAATTTCTTGCCCATTTAGTAGCTTTTCCTAAGTAAATCATTTTTTATTAGTTAACAACATTTATATTTAACCAAAAAGGCCATGATAATTATCAAGATTGAAAATACACTACCTTATATACAGAGCCAAATCCACCCTCTCCAAGCTTGTTTAAAGGAGAAAAATTATACGTTGCTACAACTATTGTGCTCAAATCAAACACATCTAAATCAACATTTTTTCCAATATCCTTCTCCATGTAAGACCCTTTCTAAGGATTTCAAGTTATTATTGAAATCAAACCCAATTTCTCCTTCGTTTCGGTTGGCTGCATCAACCCATCAAGACGTAGTGAAAACTTAGTATATTCATGCATATATGTGAGTTTCATTCTTTTTCTTGGAACATAAGTCCAAACAAATAACAATGAAACTGTATTGACCCACTAAACAACCCAAGCCAAATTCAAATCCCACAAAAAAAATGTCTAAGTTTTTGTATACTATGGTTTCATCCCAATTTACACATTTTTTTACAACCTAAAGTAGCATTCAAGTACTTCGGATTATGACCAATCTGATTTGTGCTTACCATTTAAAATTGGTTTAAACCAATTAATAAGAACTATTTGAGCAGAATGTGATCAAACTTAAGAATAATGTTCATACTACATAATCTTCATAGGTTTTCATAATTTATCAACATAAATTTAACAATGTTAAAGTCCCATTGGCCTTGAACCCTTACAAAGATAAAATAAATAAATTTTGACATACCATTTTTCTTTCTTATATAACAGTAAGCGGAGATGCACAAGACAAACCCTGCTGCAACCATTAGCATCCCAAATAACAGATATCGGTCTTTATTCGATTTACTTGGCCTCTTTGATGAATACTTAGCTGTAATTTAATATCACGAAAGATTATGCCAACTGATATGAGCTTATTTTACTTCCATATAATATCGTCATACATTATGATGCGATTGCATATCTTTTACTACACCTCTTTATTTCAAAATAACCCTTGGAAATATTTTACGTCACGAAGTTCTTGTCACTTGGTCGATACTGCTTTCATGGTAGTTATACTAGAAATATCAAAGATGACATGAACTCATGACAAGGCAACTACAAATCTACGTGGAATGGTCGGCTAACGATGTGAATTGGTAGGCCGAATTTAGCTTACGGTTGCACGTGTTTCTTTTTTATTGGTCAAAAGCAAGTACCGAGAATAATTTTTGTGACTTTCGAAGGAACCAACTATGTCTTAGTTGCCTTAGCCTATTAGCCTGACGTGGCTAGCTTTGATTAGCCTTGAAAGGAAATGACTAGAAAGAAGGGGGCTAATTTTCAATGACTACTTTTAGAAAGGGATCATGCTATAGCAGTCTAGCTACACCACCCCATTTGATTTAACACAATCAAACGTACGATCACAAAACACTTAGACAACCTTTACATTCAAAAAAAAGTTAAACTTTGTAAAATATTGGTCCAAATAGTCATTTGAACAATATTGTTCAAACTATAAAAATTGGTCAGAACAACCGTTTTGCGCAATATCCAGATGAGCGTTCTGACTATAGACATTCAAACTTTGATATTTTTTTGTTCAAAACGGACGTCCAACCTCTATCCGGATGTCTGTTTGAAACGTTGTGACATTAGATGTTAGACATAGTGCATATACCTACCCCTTTGAAAATTTTGTGGTCAAAGTTGACTCCTTTGGTATCTTTCCCGGAAACATTGATTTGTCACCAAACAAAATTTATAAATACATTGATGGCATACCTAATTCGTTGGCATCAACCCGAATATAAAATGACTGGCCCCCATCTGTAAATGTCCTTATATCGTTCATGTCCCCATACCATGTAATACAACCTCCGCCCTCAGACGCTTTACTAATATCACCACTTGCATACCCCTTGCACGTGCAATTCCTCAAGCACAACTCCTTACACGCTTCTAACCCCAAACTCATGTTCACATGTGCCATCGATGTGTCAGGTACCTTAACCTTGGCCAACTCAACGAACCCGTCTCCGGCCTTGCATATCTGCGTGCCAACCTTTCTCATACATCCTTTTGAACTGTCACCTATGCGCCAGTCTTGTGGTGAATGTGGCTCGTATCCAGGTAGGCAGTCACACTCAAAAGTGGGTGCTATATTCGGATCACAAATGCCAAAAGGGCCGCAATGGTTATAGATGTCACACTGGTCTTTTGGTGCCGACCAGAACCCAATCCACTTACGATCTGCCTCGTTCCAAATTAACCTCTCTATGGTTCCAGATTCGGTAACGACAAATCTTGTAAAAATGGACGAGTTGCTCATATGGAAAAACAATACCACCTCATCATCATTGTTTATGTAAGTAGGGTGAATGATAGGATCATTCACCATCAGTGGTATGCCACTTAATCCACGACCCGTCCATGAGCCGCCACGCCAAATTCTTGTCATACCTTTAACCAGAAACATTTGAGTTGACCCAAGAAACTCCAATTTCCATGAACAATCCCCCACACCAGGATTCACAGTAGACTTCCAAGACGAAATCACCCTATTCAAACCGGTTTTCCTATCTAAACCGAGCTTCATACCAGGAAGATATGTATTAGAAGGATAATCAAGGCTTTGCCATAAATAAACCTCTTTGTCTGTGACTTGAAACAACACCAAATTTCCCGTATCCAACAACTTAGCTGAAAAATCATGATCATTCCCCACTCCGGAAACGTTGGTTGACCAAAACACAAAACTTTGATCTTTTTCTCGAAGGACGAGTTTCCCAGTTGGATCAATGGATAGGATACCAGATGAGTTGGTGATAAGGTTGTCTTTGTTGGCAACCCAAACTACAGTTTGCTCCGGAATCTTGTGGTACCAAATACCCACGTATCTGTCGCTGGAGTTTGCGAGGCTAAAAAATCCAAGAGCAAAAGTTTCTCCGGTAGAGACCAAAATATCGCCATCTTTAACTGGTCGAGTGAGTGTGATTGTGTCAATACAAGCGCAAAACCTGAAGCCTAGCAAGATTAACAGAGATACTAGAATTCCGCTTTCTTGAAACATTGATTCTGGTAACTGTTTCTCACTTTTGTGTCTTTCTAATAATGGTTTGTGTATGTCATAAATATAGCTTTCATTTAAAACCTGATGTCCATAGGTTGATCATAAATATAGCTTTCAAATACCCTGGCCCAAATTAAATCACCCAACCAGTCCAAAACACATGCATTTAATACATAAAACCAAAAGTTCTCAAAATGAAGGATATTCAACATACTTAAAAATGAACTGCAATTTCAGTATGTGAATTGTGGCACAAAATGTTGTGCCGTTGGCGTTTCTTAATGAACCCACCCTTACATTATCCAAACACATTGTAGAATCTAAAAAGTTTAGGAAGGAAGAAGGTTACAACACACCAATTTCTTCTGTAACTAAATCAACATGTCACATTTTATAACACACCATGCTTTTTCCACTAAAGTTAATCTCTCATCCTTGACACACTAGATCTAATGGCCCATATATCTTCTTAACTTTTTTGAAAACAATCCTTTCTTGTTCTAACGGTTGTTGTTCCATTTTTTTGAGTTAAAAATATGTAGTGTATATATGTTTTTTTTCTTTTAACAGCATGTAGTGCATACATGTATTACAAATATCTCCTATATAAATATACATAGTTCACAAAGTTAAATATATATAGCTAAACTACTTCAAAGAAAATTTTACTCACATGTCAAGGTTTTGAACCTTGATCTTCACTCTCAAAAGTAAATGGTCCAACCAAAGCTTGAATGACACTTAGAATAGTTAGAATCAAGAAATGAAACACATATATCTTAAATCAAGAAATGTAACACATATATCTTCAACATAAATTGGTAGATACGGGATACCCTTGAAATTTTGGAGAGGTCCAATTCTTGTTGAGTGTCATGTGACATGTCACCAATATTTATTAATTAAGACTAGATTATTAACCGCCTGTTAATATGGATAGCCACCCTTATTGCTCATCGTACAAGAACTATAGATATTTTCTTACTTCATAAATTCTAATTCTAGTTGAGTGTCACCATCAATGTTATCAAGACTATATAAAGTGGCCCAATTCTTGTCGAGTGATATCACCAATGTTATTAATACTAGCTTTACTGTTACTAAACATTTTGATGGCAAATTGCTAACTACAAAACAAATTATCCATAATTTACAAAACAGTCAATCATAGGCGTTCGGGTTTACCACCAGTGGGCCTTCAGACGGATGGGTTCTCCCCAGAATTGAGATAACTTGGAGACGCTTAAGAGCTTTGTACGGCTGGGTTGGGCCAACTATGACATTTAGCTATTGTGTCATCCGTACGAAATACATAGACATTTTATGTTATTCTATGTTTGTTGAGAAATTAAAAAAAGTCATGGATGTGGGTGGTCTAAAGGAGTGAGTTGTTAATTTTCTTCAAAAAATTTGTGTTTTCAACTATTAAAGACATTATTATTTTTTATCGACTACCCATGATCGCATACGTATTTCAACTCTTTCCATAATCATCTAGTCTTTGTCCTTGAATAGAAATACTCTAAGGGGGTGTTTGGTAAAGGGAATTGAGGGGTGAGAAATGGAATTGGAAAGAATTCTCTTGTTTGTTTATGAAAGAAAGAGGTGAGAAATGGAAATAAACCATTTCCATTTCTCTGATTTTGTTTCTCTAAAAAAAGCGGAGAATTGGATTTCTCTGCTTTCATTTCTCCCATTTTCCTCCTTCATTTCTCCCATCTTTCATTCAGTCTCAACTCCTCCACGGCCACTCCGAGGAGTTTTAGAAAACCCTAAAAAAGCCTCCAACTTTTGCTTCCAATCAACCTTCGATTCAGGTGCAGCAGATCCTTAATTTTATCACTCTGATTTTCTCTTTATTTATTTATGCATATTCGATCTTCATATATTTATATTTATATATAATAGATCGGTGTTGATGATTTAGCTTAGATGTATGGATGATGTATGCTGCTTTGTTTGTTTCTTTCTATCTCTATGTTCTGCTTTTACTGATTGATTCAAGCAACCTAACTTTTAATCTGTATTGGAATCGACTTCTCATCTAGATGTTTAAACTTTAAAGAATGAATAGATGTTTATTATTCGATTCATAGTACTTGATGATGATGAATGAGTTATTATTATTATTAAGTTAACGAATAAACAAAGACTTTGTTTTGTTAGGACTACTCAACACCTTCAGAATAACTAAGGCATGTAAACTTAATTAAAAAAAAGTTTATCTTTTTGTACTTTGAATATAATTGTTTGAAGTTTTGTTTATGCCTGAGGATTTGGATCTTGGCTCTATAAGCTCAGGGTATGATTATGCTCTGCTTCACTGCTGCTTTTTTTAGTCTTTTTATTAAAGGTCTTTTATAGCTTGTGGAATGGAAGAATGAACTGAATATAGATGATTGTATCTTATGTTATTCATACATGTATATGTTTCACTCATACTTCACACACATGCATTTGCTTATCTCCGTTGTGCATACTAATTTATATTTATTAGTATGACACCCTTCATGTAAATCTTTGTTTTGTAAGTCAGTTGTAAGGTAGATCTGTGATATTGGACATTTTTTGATGCATCTTATAATATGTTAACTCATTGTTTTTTGCTGGTTTTGCTTTTGTGCAGTGCAGTCATTGTTTTTTGCTGGTTTTGCTTTGTAAGGTAGATCTGTGATATTGTCTTTTGATGCATCTTATAATCTGTTAACTCATAGCACCGCAACCCAATTGCCTCCTGTTAATTGTTATCTCGACAGTCACTCACCAATCGGTTGCAACATTCACCTATTCCTTCAATAACCTTTATAATTGCTAATCGATTAGCTGGTGATGTAGTCTATTGGGTTTCGACTATTTTCATTGATGCCTCTTCGAAATAGTCTTAGCTAAATGAAGTTTAGATTTAACAGACACAAAGCAAACTAATATTTGGATTATATTTTGGAGTTATTTGTTTTTCTTGAATTTTCTTATATTTTTATGTGTAGATGGCAAGATCACCTTCCAGACAAAGAATAGTTGCCATAGGTGCATTTTATGTCATTTATGTTACGATTCGTTGGTGGATGTTGTGTACTTATCATTTGCGTCGGTCGATTGAGTCAATGACTTTACGTACAAAATATTTAATGAGTTACCATAATAGGCGTGAAAACATGGTGAGGATGGTTTATGAAAGTGATGTTACGAGTGTTGTTAACATAAGAATGAATATACATGCATTTACAACACTTTGTGATATGCTAGAAACTAGAGGGGGACTAAAGAATAGTAAAAACATGCTAGTCGATGAGCAAGTTGCTATGTTTTTACATACCCTTGCTCATAATGCAAAGAATAGGATACTAGTCAACAGATTTCATCGGTCCGGGGAAACTGTAAGTCGGTATTTCAAGTTAGTCTTAAATGCTATATGTCGATTACACAAAGAACTCTACAAGTCACCCGTGCCAGTGCCAGATACTGAAACTGATGAAAGATGGAAATGGTTTAAGGTTAGTCGAACACATTTTTTATTAAAGATATTTTTTGCTAACATACATTAGTAAGTAATGATTTCTTTTAACTCAGGGTTGCTTAGGAGCATTAGATGGAACATACATTAAAGTTAAAGTCCCTGCTATTGATAGAAAACCTTATAGGACAAGAAAAGGGCAGATTTGTACTAACGTACTCGGAGTATGTACGAGAGACCTTTTATTTACGTATGTCTTAGCGGGATGGGAGGGTTCTGCAGCTGATAGTAGAGTTTTGCGTGATGCAATCAGTAGACCCAATGGTCTTAAAATAACTCCGGGTATGTGATAGACAATTTTCAAAGAATATACATAGATTTAAGTATGATAATTAACATAGAGTTTATGGTTAATTGTAGGAACATACTACCTTTGTGATGCCGGTTATACAAATGGTGAAGGATTTTTAACTCCATATCGAGGTCAACGTTATCATCTTAACGATTGGTCTCGTCCTCCTACGAATGCTAAGGAGTTCTTTAATATGAGACATTCATCGGCCAGGAATGTTATAGAAAGATGTTTCGGAATGATTAAAGATAGATGGGCTATTTTGCGTGATAACTCATATCATCCCATAGAGTCCATGCCACGTATCATCATTGCTTGTTGTTTATTGCACAATTTCATACGAACAACAATGAGTGAAGACCCTCTTGATAACGAAATCCCAGTAAATCACACACAACCTGCAAATGACCATGACAATGTTATTTCTATGATCGAGCCCTCACAAGAATGGACCGATCGTAGAGACCTTCTTGCTAATGAAATGTTTAATAGTTGGACTGCGATGCGTGCGCAGCGTGCCAACAATGTTTCTTAATTATGTTTGACAATTATGTATTTTTTATTTGTAGAACCAAGGATGTTTCTTATTAATATTTATTTATGCACTTTATTTGTTTCTTATTAATGTTTCTTGTTATATTTGTATTTGTAGTTACATGAATTATGATTTTTAATTGTATAATTATGCATTTGTACGTAGACATGGCAGATTCAAATATAGTGAGAGGAGTTACTCGGAGCAAGCATACCTGGACAAATGATGAAGATGCAAAGCTAATTGATGCATTAATGGAGATACATGCATCCGGAAAGTATGCTGGTGCTGACAATGGATTCAAACCAGGTTATTTAAATGGTGTTCAACAATTGCTAGATGTAAGTCTTCCTAACTCTGGCCTCAAAGCAGAACCACATATAAAGTCTAGGATGAAGACATGGAAGACACACTTTAGCATTGTATATGATATGGTGCATACAAGTGGGTTTGGTTGGGATGAACAAAAATGTTGTATTATTGCCGATGATAGTGTTTGGAATGAATACGTGAAGGTATATTCTAAAAAATATATTTTTTAGATTTTAAAATTTTAGTCTAATTTATTTGTAATTGTCTTGTAGTCTCACAAAGGTGCTGTGAATTTTCGTGACAAGTCATTTCCTTTCTATGACAAATTGTGTACCATATTCGGTAAGGATAGAGCTACTGGTAGTAAAGCAGTTGACCTTGGAGAAGAAGATGTTGTTCAAGAGACGCAAAAAACCTCACCTGTTGATGAAGACTTTGATTTTGTTGATGAAGCCGTTCCAAATGTTGATAGATCTGAAGGACAAACAGGAAGTGTAACAAGCAAGCGCAAAAGAGGTAGAAGCACGGATGCAGATGAGATATATCGAGAGTCTTGCAAAGATATCAAGGAAGTTTTGCTTCGATTTGGGGAGATGGTGGGTGAACAACTTAGCAAAGAAGGTATGGAGGCTCGTGAAATCTATGAAAAGGTTAGTGATGAGTTGAAAGCTTTACCAGGTATCACTACGAAAAAACGGTTCAAAGCAGCTCATTTGATTGGTAAAGATGTGGATCTAGGACGTTCTTTTCTTGCGTTGACAATAGAAGAGAAAATTGAGATGGTCGAGTTGTATACCGATGGTTCAATGGGATAGTTGTGTATGGTTGAAGTATGTTTTGTATGTGAATTGGTTTTAACTATGGTTGATGTTTTTTGCTTAAAAACTATGTTTTGTACGTGAATTGGTTTGATCAATGCATATTTTGGTTGGAATTTATGCATCTTTTTATATGTTTTTTATTTTTTAATAAATATTTGTTATGAAAAAAATACTTGTGCTAATGATAAAGTTGATATAATTCTCTGTTTATTTTCTATGTACCAAACAAGAGAAATGATTCTCAGCTATATTTCTCTACTGAAATCTCTGTACTACCAAACAGAACAGTCAATTCTCATTCTCCAGACCAATTCCCTTTCTCTGCAATTCCATTTCTCTATTCCATTTCTCTACAATTCCATTCTCTGTACCAAACACCCCCTAATGGACGGTAGCTAAAACTATATCTACAAAACCACAAATGTGAAACTTACTAGAATTCCTATTTTGTTGAAAACATGCTTTCATCACAATTAGTGGTGTAGTGCCCATTACGCTTTAGATTCAATTTTAGTAAGTCTTATGTACAAATTTAGTCTAATTTCTAAATTGAACTAAGAAGATCTTCAACAAGAAAGTTCCCGCATTTCACTTGATACTCACGAGAGCTTTTGTTAATATGTCGGCATGTTCCTTTATTTCTTTCAACACAATCCCGAATAAAAGGCTCTTAACAAGTGCAATTGCTGATGTATCGTCCACCATTAGCAATTGCTTTTGACTATGGAAGGCATGGTTCTTCATAAACACTCGATAAGCAAAACTAGATTATGATAAAACTATATCATGACCCGTTCTTGCTTTTATTTATAGCTTCAAACACGATAAAAAACTGAATACAAAAGGCCTATATATATTAAATCTATTTTAGTTTAAAGAACGCTAAATGAAAAGATTATAAGCTAAAAGTTGAAAGCAATCATGAACTTACTAAAACACAAACTAATTCGATTCATTAAAACAAGACCCATGAACTCAGGTCCATGACCCAACTTTAACCCATCAAGATTAGCCTACAAGTTCTAACCTTGGCCACTACATACATATTGTTTAAACTATTGGAAAAGTTACTTACAAACAACTTTATTCAAGATGTTCGGCAAATGTGACACACTCTATGTTTTACATGCCCTGTTTATGGCTCAAGAAATTAGTTATAGGATACTATAAAATTATCGGCCATGGACAGTGGTAATGGTCTCTTCATTGACAGAAACAACACCCCCACTTGCTGACATAGTTGGTACGTCCCTACCATAATTCAGTTGTCTAAAGATGAATGCTGGTTGATTTGGAGTAGGAAGCATTGTTTCATGATTACTCAACATAAAAGCTACGTCAGTCATTGTAGGTCGATCACTAGCCGATTCTTGAACACATAAGATCCCAACATGGATGCATAAAAGAACTTCACGAGCATCAAATGAATCCCCTAAGGATGAGTCGACTACGTCCAAAGCTTTATCTTGTTTCCACAAATCCCAAACCTAACAACAAGTTGATTATGATAAAGTTTATATGGTGGGTTGAATAATCAACATGGAAATATGTGATCAAAATGAGTCATATCCTTACATGCCCGATCAAATTAAGTGATTTCTCCTTATAGTAGCTGTTATTTTTCCTACCACTTATTATCTCCATAACTAGAACTCCAAAGCTAAAAACATCAGATTTGATTGAAAAAAGACCTTCCATTGCATACTCCGGAGACATATAGCCACTAAAATCATATTGCGTCAGCGTTAGGTAAATGAAACAAATTAAAGTTGAGTTATAGAATGAAGAGCTGAACATACTAAGTTCCAACAACTTTACGTGTTTTAGCTTCTTCGTTGTCCCCTCCAAATATTTTCGCTAATCCAAAATCAGAAATTTTAGGGTTAAAATCTGTATCTAGCGAAACATTGCTTGCTTTTAGATCCCTGTGGATAATCCTTAGCCTAGAGTCGTGATGAAGATATAACAGTCCACGCATAATTCCCTGAATGATTTGGAATCGTTTCTTCCAATCTAAAAGAGTAGCCCTTTCTGGGTCTAGGATCAAACCATTTCATTAAAATATTTTAGAGTTTGAAAACATTATTTTGAAATTGAAGTAATTGAAGTATAAGAACTTAATTGTAAGTTAGAGAACAAACCGAAGATAAAAGAATCCAAGCCTTTGTTTGGTAAGTATTCGTACACTAACATCTTTTCTTCCATATAGAAACAATATCCCAAAAGGCGGACTAGGTTTCTGTGTTGTAGTTTTGCTATCAACAATACTTCATTTTTAAATTCTTGCATCCCTTGACCTGAACTTTGTGATAATCTTTTGATAGCAACTTCTTGCCCATTTAGTAGCTTAGCCTGAGTAAATCATTTTCATTAGTTAACGACGATTATATTTAACCAAAAAGGCCATGATAATTATCAAGATTGAAAAGACACTACCTTATATACAGAGCCAAATCCACCTTCTCCAAGCTTGTTTACAGGAGAAAAGTTATCAGTTGCTACGGCTATTGTTCTCAAATCAAACACATCTAAATCAACATTTTTTCCAATATCCTTCTCCATGTAAGACCCTTCCAAGGTTTTCAAACTATTCGAGAAATCGAACCCAACTTCACCTTTGTTTCGATTGCCTGCATCAACCCATCAAGACGTAGTGAAAACTTGTATATTCATGCATATGTGTGAGTTTCATTCTTTTCCTTGGAGCATAACTCCAAACAAATAACAATGAAACTGCACTGACCCAAAAAACAACCCAAGCCAAATTCCAAACCCACAAAAACAAGTCTAGGCTTTTGTATACTACGGTTCGATCCCGATTTACTCATTTTTAGATGCACTAGCGCGTTTAACGCTTTCTTACAAATATAAAATAAATAAATTTTGACATACCGTTTTTCTTTTTTACATAACAGTAAATGGATATGCACAAGACAAACCCTGCTGCAATCATTAGCATCCCAAATAACAGATATCGAACCGTATTCGATTTACTTGGCCTCTTTGATGAATACTTGGCTGTAAGTCAATATCATGAAAGATTAGGACAACTACTTCCATATAATATCGTCATAAATTATGATGCGATTACATATCCTTAACGAAAACTATTTAATTCAAATTACTTTACAAAGTTCTTCACTCGGTCATTACTGCATCCATGGATGACATGAACTCCTGACAAAATTTTATGTGGTTTGGCCAAAATAACAAGTTTAGCTAGCTCATGATCTTTAGGCTTATGGATTTAGCCGGCTAACGATTTTAATTGGTAGGTTAAGGTTAAATTTAGCCTACTAGTGACACATGTAACTTCTTTATTAGTCAACATCTATGTCTTAGCAGCCTTAGCCTACTAGTTTGACGTGGCAAGCTTTGATTAGCCTAGAAAGGTAATGATTAGTAAGATATGGGTTAATTTTCAATAACTACTTTTGAAAGTGGGTCATGCTATAGCTACACCACCCCCATTTGATTTCGCACAGTCAAACGTTTTTTCACAAAACACTTAAGACAACCAGTTTGAATAAAAAACTTATAAATATTGGTCCAAACGGGGGCGTTTGAACATCTAAAAGGCCACCATAGGGAGAAGAGGGGGGGGGGGGGGGGTTCAAACCATGTAAATTATTGGTCAGAATAATTGTTTGGTTCAATATCCAGATGACCATTCTCACCATAGATGATCAAACTTTTAAATTTTTTTTGTTCAAAACAGTCGTTTAATCTCTATCCAAATGTTTGTTTGAAACGTTGTGAAATTACATGTTAGATGGGTGCGCATACCTACCCCCTTTGAATATTTTATGGTCAAAGTTGACTCATATGTTAATTTTTCCTAAAAACAATGATCTATCACAAAACAAAATTTATAAATACATTGATGGCGTACCTAGTTCATTGGCATCAACCCGAACATAAAATGACTGACCCCCATCTGTAAATTTTCTTATATCGTTCATGTCCCCATACCACGTAATACAACCTCCGCCCTCAGACGCTTTACTAATATCACCACTTGCATACCCCATGCACGTGCAATTCCTCAAGCACAACTCTTTGCACGCTTCTAACCCCAAACTCATGTTCACACGTGCCATCGATGTGTCGGGTACCTTAACCTTGGCCAACTCAACGAACCCGTCTCCAGCCTTGCATATCTGTGTGGCAACCTTTCTTATACACCCTTTGGAACCGTCACCTATGCGCCAATCTTGTGGTGAATGTGGCTCGTATCCAGGTAGGCAGTCACACTCAAATGTGGCCGCTATATTCGAATCACAAATGCTAAAAGGGCCGCAATGGTTATAGCCGTCGCACTGGTCTTTTGGTGCCGACCAGAACCCAATCCACTTTCGATCTGCATTGTTCCAAATTAGCCTATCTACGGTTCCAGATTCAGTAACGACAAATCTAGTAAAACTCGACCAGTTTCTCATCTGGAAAAACAACACCACCTCATCATCATCGTTTATGTAAATAGGATGAATGATAGGATCATTCACCATCAGCGGTATGCCACTGAATCCAGGACCCGTCCATGAGCCGCCACGCCAAATTCTTGTCATACCTTTAACCAAGAACATTTGAGTTGACCCATCAAACTCCAATTTCCATGAACAATCTCCCATACCAGGATTCCCAGTAGACTTCCAAGACGAAATCACCCTATTCAAACCGGTTTTCCTATCCAAGCCGAGCTTCATACCAGGAAGATACGTATTAGAAGGATAATCAAGGCTTTGCCATGAGTAAACCTCTTTGTTTGTGCCTTGAAATAACACAAAATTCCCCGAATCCAACAACCTAGCCGAAAAATCATGATCATTCCCCTCTCTAGAAATGTTGGTTGACCAAAACACAAAACCTTGATCTTTTTCTTGAAGGACGAAGTTCCCAGTTGGGTCAATGGATAGGATACCAGACGAGTTGGTGATCAGGTTGTCTCTATTGGCAACCCAAACTATAGTTTTCTCCAAAATCTTGTGATACCAGATACCCACGTACCTGTCGCTGGAGTTTGCGGGGCTAAAAAATCCAAGAGAAAAAGTTTCTCCGTTAGAAACCAAAAGATCCCCATCTTTAACTGGTTGAGTGAGTGTGATTGTGTCAATGCAAGCGGAAAACCCGAAGCCTAGGAAGATTAACACAGGTACTAGAATTCCTCTTTCTTGAAACATTGATTATATTAGCTGTTTCTCACACTTTTGTTTCTTTCTAACAATGTGTTCGCATTAGGCTGAGGGGTGTGGGGGGCTCTAATGGGGGCTCCAGTGGGGGCTCCAGCCAATAATATTATGACGTGTGGCAGAGAGAGAAACTGGATAAGGGGGGTGTTGGAGCCCCTGGCCCTGGTGTGGAGGGGCTCCAGCGAATTTTTTTTTATTTTTTTATAAATATATTCAAACAACGTATTTTTTTTATTTTTTATAAATCTAGGTTTGGGTACCAATTTCCAGCCATTTTTTTAAAAAAAAGTTGGGAAGATGGGTTGATTTTGGGTTTTATTTTGAAGTTGTGGTGATTGATATGGGTGAAATGGGGTATTTTATAGATGAAAAAAGGTTTTTTTTTTTAATTAAATAAGAGCCCAACGGCTCATTTTATATATCCAACGGGTCTTTGCACACTCCCCTATGCTACTTTACGCTCTCCTCTGCCGCTAACCCCATCACGCCTGCTTTGTTTTTCGTGCTCGCGCCCCGCTAGCGCCCCCGCTAGCGCCTGGTGGTGTGGTGGTCGCGCCTGGGGGCGCGAGCGGAGGGGCTCTAGCGCCCCCGTTGAAGCCCCACACCCCTCAGCCTTAAGGATGGTCTGTGTATGTCATTCATATAGCTTTCAATTAAAACCTGACGTCCATAGGTCGATCATAAGTATAACTTCCAAATACCCTGTGTAACACCCCGACCGATGGCGGATTATACATCGGGGCGCTACGAATTGTTTCATTACTCGTGACACTATTTGGGTGTCAATATTTGATAAATACATTTCATTGCGCATGCGCATAACACACCATAAAGTAACATAAATCACATATCATAACTCATAATATTCAAATACATGAATTTGTCTTGTTATATTTTAAACTAGGTCCAAAGTAAAAGAAAACATCCTACGTGCCCTCGAGTTTCCAAAAGCAGCTACAGCAAACCTGAACATGTGTTAAAATAAAACGTCAACACTTGCGTGTCGGTGAGAAATCAAGTTTAATAGATATAAATAGATAATAACAAAGCACTGCGCGCAACATGTGTATAACTGGTGTTCAACATAGTGTGTAAACAGATTGTGATCAAGCCTAAATAGATCATAGCTCAAAGTTCATAGCGTGCTCCAAATCGAGCAAAAACAAATAATCATTCGTGTATGTGCAAACAAACCAAGAAAAATCGTAACAATAGGTCTCCCGTGTTTATCTAATGGATCCATGAAAACTTCGGAATAGGCCGATCAAAGCGGTTAATGATCAACACATACAAATATACAACACTAATAAACGTCCATAACACATGGGTTTTGCGCACATAATTTCATAAACAAGTTTAAAACTCAAGTTGTACGAACACATGAACATCCCAAGACGTTAAAAATAAAAGGGGATTAGGTACGAGATTACTCACTTGTAAAAGGTGCGTTGAAAGATAACGCAAGAACCAACTTTTAAACAAGCGAAAGTTAACCTATAAATAAGAGGTTATTGGTTTAACGATTGGTTTTTATGTCTTGAATATATGCAAGTCACTTAAACAAATTATTTAAAAAAATTATATATTATATATTTACCGAGATTTCTGGGCAGAAAAGAAGAGAAGACGGATTGCAAAGAGGGGAGTGGAGGCGTCGCTGAGGATCTTCGGCTGAGAGTAAGGGAGAAAGATTTTGGGGAGTGTTTAAGTGTTTGAGTGTAGTGTTTAATTATCCAAGAAATTAGTTTTATTTATAGGAAAACCCTAGGGAACACATCCCTTGAATTGGGGAAAAAGATCTTATCAAATCAAAGCAAAAGATATCAAAAGCAAGAGATATGGTGGCAGCTGCAGGGGATGGGGAAGGCTGACAGGTTACTGTTCATAGTATGGGAGGGGTCAGTCAAAGTACTGTTCAAGACATGGAAAAGAAGATTTTTAAAAGATTATGCCAGTTACTTTTTCTAACAACCAAGAGGGTTGGTAAGCAAGCTGCGCCGAAAGTGACTTTTCGGACAGATGTCAGATCTGGCCTACTGTGCCCATACCTTGGCAGGTATAGCACAGAAGATAAGATATTTCAAAAGCATACAGGCTGGCTTAAACTGGAGAAAAGACTTAAGTGTCTAGCGCGAGAAGGCTTGAGTGCGCGAGGGCGAAGGCAGACAGAACAATCCTTAGCGCGCCGCGGGAAGAACTACAATCCTTTGCGCGCCGCGGGAACAGTTCGCCTCGCGTATCGCAGGAACAGCTGGTCTTCACGCAGGCTTCCTTGTAAGGAGTCTGGCGCGTGGAGCTGCGCAGACATCCTTAGGCGGGAAGAACCAAAGGACAAGCAAAGAGTTAAGAAAAAAAGGGGCGGGACGGCGGAAGGGAATTATTATTATTATCATTATTAGTAATATATATATATATATATATATTTGATAAATTTATAAAGATTATAATCAAATTTTAAATCTTAAAATCGGATCCGAAAACGGGTACCTGGGTCGGGTCGGATTTGGGCAGTTGCCACAGTCTTCCCTACTTTAAGAAATTTCGTCCCGAAATTTATCTCGAAGTAGGATGCGCAGAGAAAAGGTGCGGGTATTTGATCTTCAATTGATCTTCCCTTTCCCAAGTGAACTCGGCTCCGCGCTTGGACTCCCAGCGAACTTTGACAATAGGGATGCGACTGCGCTTGGTTTGCTTCACCTCGCGATCCATAATCTCAACAGGCTTCTCAACGAAATGCATAGACTCATTAACTTGAACTTCATCAAGTGGTATGTGGAGGTTCTCGTCAGCTAAACATTTCTTGAGATTGGATACATGGAACGTTGGATGCACATTGCTGAGCGCGGGCGGCAGGTCCAGTTTGTAGGCAACCTTTCCCACTCTCGCAAGAATCTTGAACGGACCAACATAACGAGGTGCAAGCTTACCTTTCTTCCCAAAGCGGACAACACCCTTCCAGGGCGACACTTTGAGGAGAACAAGATCACCAACTAGAAATTCGAGAGGCTTCCGCCTGCGATCTGCGTAACTCTTCTGTCGGCTTCTGGCAGTCAGCAGATGATCACGGACCTTGGCGATTTTATCGGTTGTCTCTTGAACTAGTTCGGGTCCTGTGATTTGGACTTCACCCACTTCGTTCCAACAAATCGGTGAGCGGCACTTTCGACCGTAAAGTGCTTCAAATGGGGCCATACCGATGCTGGAATGATAGCTGTTATTATAAGAGAACTCGATCAGAGGTAGGTGTGAATCCCAATTACCTCCAAAATCAAGAACACAAGATCGAAGCATATCCTCAAGGGTTTGGATGGTTCGCTCAGACTGTCCGTCAGTCTGAGGATGATATGCAGTACTCATGTCCAAACGAGTTCCTAACGCAGATTGGAGAGATTTCCAAAAGCGAGATATAAAACGGCCATCGCGATCGGATATTATGCTCAAGGGAGTACCATGACGGCAGACAATTTCTTTGACATAAAGATGCGCAAGTTGTTCAACACGGTAGGTTTCACGAATGGGCAGAAAGTGGGCAGACTTGGTCAATCGATCCACTATTACCCAAATGCTATCATGTTTGCTTGCGGTCGAGGGTAACTTGGTGATAAAGTCCATTGCTATACTTTCCCATTTCCACGTAGGAATTTCTGGTTGTTCGAGCAAACCAGATGGGCGTTGATGTTCAGCTTTTACCTTAGAACAAGTTAGGCATTTAGCTACGAACACAGCAATATCCTTTTTCATACCGGGCCACCAATAAGTAAGGCGCAAATCTTTGTACATTTTGTCAGCGCCAGGATGAATGGAATACCGAGTTTTGTGCGCTTCACTCAGTATGTCAGTGCGAAGAATCTCATCATTGGGAATCCAGATGCGATTGAGATAACAGAGAGTTCCATTCAGGTTAGGGACTAGATGCGCTTCCGCACCACACGCTAACTCGGCGCGTAGGTTGCCTTTGCTGATCGATGCGCGCTGCGCGTCGCGAATGCGCGATTCAAGATTGCTTTGGATCGGCGCGAAGTGAAGCTGCGTGCGCGGCAAAATACAGTTGAGTTGACTGGGTTTGCGGCTGAGCGCATCGGCTACCACATTAGCCTTTCCAGGGTGATATCGGATCTCACAATCGTAATCGCTGATGAGTTCGTTCCATCGGCGTTGTCTCATGTTAAGTTCCTTTTGATCAAAAATGTGCTGAAGGCTTTTATGGTCGGTGTAAATGATGCACTTAGTACCATAGAGGTAGTGTCTCCAGATTTTTAAGGCAAATACAACTGCGCCAAGTTCGAGGTCGTGAGTCGTATAATTCTTTTCATGAATTTTGAGTTGCCTTGACGCGTAAGCGATAACTTTGCCTCGTTGCATAAGTACACAACCGAGACCTTGGTTGGAGGCATCACAATAAACGACAAGGTCGTCAGTACCCTCTGGTAACGTTAGAACAGGAGCTTCGCACAACTTTCGCTTGAGCGTTTGAAAGGCTTCTTCTTGCTTCGAGCCCCAAATATACGGTTTGCCTTTGTGCGTTAATGCTGTTAAAGGCAAGGCGATTTTTGAGAAGTTCGAAATGAATCGCCGGTAGTAACCAGCTAAGCCCAAAAAGGAACGGATTTCGGTAGGAGTGGTCGGTGTAATCCAGTGCTTGATTGCTTCAATTTTGGATGGGTCGACATGAATACCCATCTTGTTTACAACATGACCAAGAAACTGTACTTCGTCAGACCAAAACTCACACTTGGAGAGTTTGGCATAGAGTTGTTCGGTTCGAAGCTTTTGCAACACCAACAGAAGATGTTGTTCATGCTCGGCCTTGGTTTTGGAATATACCAGAACGTCATCGATAAACACGATCACGAATTGGTCCAAGAAAGGCCTACACACCCGGTTCATTAGATCCATGAAGACAGCGGGTGCGTTGGTTAAACCGAAGGGCATGACCAAGAATTCAAAATGACCGTAGCGGGTTCGAAAGGCAGTTTTGGGAATATCTTCTTCGCGGATACGCAACTGGTGATAGCCAGAACGGAGATCGATTTTGGAGAAACAAGAGGCACCTTGGAGTTGGTCAAAGAGGTCGTCAATACGCGGTAAGGGGTACCGGTTCTTAATGGTGAGCTTGTTCAGCTCGCGGTAATCGATACACATGCGAAACGAACCGTCTTTCTTTTTAACGAACAAAACCGGAGCACCCCACGGCGAAGAGCTAGGGCGAATGAATCCTTTGTCGGTCAACTCTTGAAGTTGACTTGCTAATTCTTGCATTTCAGCGGGTGCAAGTCGATAAGGAGATTTGGCTACGGGGGATGCACCAGGAACAAGATCAACACGAAACTCGACTTCCCGAGCGGGAGGTAAACCAGAAAGATCTTCGGGAAAGACTTCAGGAAAGTCACGCACGATGGGGATTTCATGAAGTTTCTTCTTTCCTTCATCGGGTTTGACCACATGAGCTAAGAACGCGACACATTTCTTTCGTAAAAGTCTTCGGGCTTCAGTGCATGACATACGTTTAAGACCGTTAGATGGTTTCTCGCCGTAGATATGAAGATCTTGACCATTTTCCCGAGGAATGCGAATCAATTTCTTGGCGCAGATTACTTCGGCGCGATTTTGCGAGAGCCAGTCCATACCAATAATAACATCAAAACTTCCAAGAGGCATGGGAATGAGGTTGATTAGAAAATCGTGTTCATTAAGGTTAAGCGTGCAATCTTTGATCACGGAGTTTATTATAATTGTTTCACCGTTAGCCATTTCAACTGTAAAGTTTCCGTTTAAGTTTATTCGCGGTCGCGCAAGTTTTTGTTCAAATGCGCGAGAAATAAAACTCCTATCGGCGCCAGTATCAAAAAGTATAGATGCATATTGTCCGTTAAGTAAAAATGTACCATTAACCACGTCATTATTCGCTTACGCTTGGTGCGCGGTTATATTAAAAGCTCGTCCGCGCGCCACTTGGTTTGAAATTTGGTTAACCGGATTAGCTTGCGTAATTTGTACTTGCAGTCTCGGGCACGCGTTCCGGAAATGACTGGGGTCACCGCAGTTATAGCACGACCTGGGTCGTGGATTATGGTAGGTTGATTGTGGGTTTTGCGGGTAGGTTGGTGGTGTTTGCGCGATTGGGTTGGCGGGAAGGACTCTACAGTACTCAGCAGTGTGACCAATACGGCCACATCGGTTGCATTGTCGACACGGGGCTTGAGTTGGGTGATGAAGTTTACAGGTTGGGCAAAAGGGTTGGTTTCCTGTGTAAGGTTTCTTAGTTGACGGGGCAGGGAGCGCGGAATTGGTTAAGGCATAGTTATGGACTACAGGGGGTGTTGGGTAGGTTGACAGTGGGTTAGGAGCGTGTACTGGAGGTTGGTAGGCGGGTTGCTGGACAATGAGCGGGTTGGTAAGCGCGTAGGCTTGATGATTGGGTTTGTGCCTGCGTTTGAGGTTGTTACGGTTTGAGGGTTCTCGCTTGGTTTCTGTTGGTTCTGGGACAGTCTTGGTGAGTTTGGTCTTCTCGGCTCCCCGCAGGAACAGGGTTCCTGCCCTGATATGGTTGTCGCTGAGCACAGCGGCCAACTCGATGGCGTCAAAGAGGGTTACTGGGTTCCTGGCCCATACAGAATCTTGAATTTCCATGGGGAGACCCCCAAGAAACTTTTCGATGGCGCGGCGGGAAGGGGTAACTAGGTGCGGGACAAGCAAACTTAGTTCGTGAAAGCGCGTAGCGTACTCGCGCGCTTCGCCACTGTACTGTTTCAAGTTCCAAAATTCCTCCTCAAGGCGCTTTACTTCGTTGGGAGGGCAGAATTCTCGAGTCAAAAGATCCTTGAATTCCTCCCAGAGCATGCTAGAAGCAGCCTCTGCGCCACGCGCGTGAGCTACTCCGTTCCACCATGTAAGCGCCCTTGATTCCAGGACACTTGAGGCGTATAAGGTTCGTCGGTCTGGAGGGCAATGGGTATGGAGGAAGGTGTTCTCAATTTTCTCGAGCCATTGGAGCATTACGGTGGCTCCTTCGAGCCCTGTGAATTTCGGAGGGTTACCCGCATTAAAGGACTTAATATTGTATCCGGAGGGGTTGGTATTATTTTGATTTAAGGCTTGGGCTATTGCGGCGGCCATTTCCTGGGAACGACGCTGCATACATCTGCGCGAGGCTTCTCTCTGATGACGGCGAGCTGATAGCGGAGGCATTCTATAAAAGTTTTAGTTTTTGTTAATATCTTGGTATGGGAAATCGTTTTAGCGCAAAGTATATCATTGTAAAGCTTGTTTCGCGGAGTTAAATGCTATCAAATTTTGAAGTAAAATATGAATTTAAATGCAAACTTAATACAGGTAATGAATTCGAATTGAAAATCGACAATTCATGCATCACCATGACTTTTCAAATCTTCAATTTAAAATATACGAGTAAATGAGTATTGGAGGTTGACAATTCATGTATCACCATGACTTTTCAAATCTTCAATTTAAAATATACGAGTAAATGAGTATTGGAGGTTGACAATTCATGTATCACCATGACTTTTCAAATCTTCAATTTTAGAACATAAAGTTAATGGGGATTGAAAATCAACTATTCATGTATCACCATGACTTTTCGGATTTTCAATGTAAAGTCCCAACAACAAACGAATATGTAAGTAAAGAAACGAATTGAAATTTAACAATAAAAATCGAAAGATCGCGGATAAAACATGAAATCATGTGCTGCGTATGCGCAAGCATATTTTATAAATATCGAGTAATTAACAATTAGCGCGCAATCATGAGATTTTTCTCATGCGCAAGAAGGGACTCTTAGGTATTCTAGGTCGTTACGTCTAACCACCTAATCCTAAAGTCACGGAGCTCTGATACCAATCTGTACGAGATTACTCACTTGTAAAAGGTGCGTTGAAAGATAACGCAAGAACCAACTTTTAAACAAGCGAAAGTTAACCTATAAATAAGAGGTTATTGGTTTAACGATTGGTTTTTATGTCTTGAATATATGCAAGTCACTTAAACAAATTATTTAAAAAAATTATATATTATATATTTACCGAGATTTCTGGGCAGAAAAGAAGAGAAGACGGATTGCAAAGAGGGGAGTGGAGGCGTCGCTGAGGATCTTCGGCTGAGAGTAAGGGAGAAAGATTTTGGGGAGTGTTTAAGTGTTTGAGTGTAGTGTTTAATTATCCAAGAAATTAGTTTTATTTATAGGAAAACCCTAGGGAACACATCCCTTGAATTGGGGAAAAAGATCTTATCAAATCAAAGCAAAAGATATCAAAAGCAAGAGATATGGTGGCAGCTGCAGGGGATGGGGAAGGCTGACAGGTTACTGTTCATAGTATGGGAGGGGTCAGTCAAAGTACTGTTCAAGACATGGAAAAGAAGATTTTTAAAAGATTATGCCAGTTACTTTTTCTAACAACCAAGAGGGTTGGTAAGCAAGCTGCGCCGAAAGTGACTTTTCGGACAGATGTCAGATCTGGCCTACTGTGCCCATACCTTGGCAGGTATAGCACAGAAGATAAGATATTTCAAAAGCATACAGGCTGGCTTAAACTGGAGAAAAGACTTAAGTGTCTAGTGCGAGAAGGCTTGAGTGCGCGAGGGCGAAGGCAGACAGAACAATCCTTAGCGCGCCGCGGGAAGAACTACAATCCTTAGCGCGCCGCGGGAAGAACTACAATCCTTTGCGCGCCGCGGGAACAGTTCGCCTCGCGTATCGCAGGAACAGCTGGTCTTCACGCAAGCTTCCTTGTAAGGAGTCTGGCGCGTGGAGCTGCGCAGACATCCTTAGGCGGGAAGAACCAAAGGACAAGCAAAGAGTTAAGAGAAAAAGGGGCGGGACGGCGGAAGGGAATTATTATTATTATCATTATTAGTAATATATATATATATATATATATATATTTGATAAATTTATAAAGATTATAATCAAATTTTAAATCTTAAAATCGGATCCGAAAACGGGTACCTGGGTCGGGTCGGATTTGGGCAGTTGCCACACCCTGTCCCAAATTAAATTACCCAACGAATCAAAAACACACTCAATACTTAAAACCAAAAGTTCCCAAAATGAAGGATATTCAACTTACTTAAAAATGAAATGTAATTTCAGAGTATGAATTGTGGCACAAAATGTTTTGCCATGTTGGCGTTTCTAATGAACCACCCCTATAATATACACACATTATATAAATGAAATAAGTGGTTAGTGTTTAAAAAGTATAGGAAGAAAGAACGTTAAAACACACCATTTTCTACTTAGATCTAGTGGCCCATTTTTTTTTTTTTTGAAAACACTCCTTTCTTGTTCTAACTCCACGGTTGTTGTTGTTCCACGTTTTTGAGTTAAAAATATGTAGTGTATATATGTTTTTCTTTTTGGTTTTTCTAACACCCTATTTTAAGACGTCTTATTACATTATTAATTTAATAATATATTTTAAACCGGTCTCATAATTTTTTGAGTTAAAAATATGTAGTGTATATATGTTTTCACCTATCATTACTCATGCAAATAAAAATCATGTTTACACATGCTCTATCATCCAAATAATCTTATGACTAAATTATATAAAATCTATGAAGAGTCGTATGAACTCACTAGACGTCTAGATAACTTCTCCGGTGAACCCTTGTCAACTTCTTTTTATCTCTTATAACCAATATATATATATATATAACCTCGAAAATTTCTAATCACCATGCCGGATATAATATTGCTATTTTTATGCTAGCAAAATACCAAATATATTCAGGTGTAGTGTTTTACCTCTTGACGTTGATGACTTGAAACACTCATTTGAATCCCAAATATTTATTACGATGCAAGGTCAGCCACTAGCCCATAATTATGTTTTACGCGGTCGCCCAATCCTATATGAACGTAGTCTTCTATTTATTTTTTAGAAAACCTCACCACCTATATATCTCTTGATTTATTTGTTTGTTTTCTTTTATTTTTTAATTTTCCTTAAAAATTGAGATGGCAGGGAGTATAATATTCTAAATTCATGATGAATAATTCTACACGTGTCATGGAGGCAAATATCTAAAGAATACGTGGCATCTTATTTCACTTATGAGCTGTAGCTTCTGCCCAAACATTTCCAAAGGCTTTTTAAGCCATATTTATCTCCACCCATCTATATATTATTATTACTAGACGGGTATCCACGTGATACAGCGGGTGTTTGCACCTGTTAATCACGTAACAAATATAAGTGTTTATGGTTGGTTAAAACCTTGAAATCGTTTAAACCGGTCATTGATTTGACTTCTTGTTTTTTTTTTTACTTTCGGTTTGTTGGTCGGTTTCAAAATTTTCAAAACGTAGTGAACTGTTGGTTCGCGGTTTATACTGGCAACCGGCCATATGAAACCAGACTAGACTGTAAATGTTGAATGCATTTTAATGTTTTTTATTATTAATTATTAGATATGTTTGTAATATATATTAGATATAGTTAAAATTCAATTGAACATAATCTTTTTATTACAAATAACTTGGCTATAAAACCTTAAATTAATCTAATTGCAGTATAATTCATTTTGTGATCTTTGTTGTTATTATTTTACGTCCTTGATCTTCCATTAAAATTACCATTTATATGGCTAAAATTATCATTTTTTATTTATGATCCTCTCAAGTATCATATTATGTTAGTGTTTAGTTAAAATTGATGGTACATTTAAATTAACAATTATTTTAAACTAAATTTATTATTAAAGTTTAAACTGTGAAACCAAACTGGAACCAGGCCGTTAGTAACAATTCGGGTTCAACTTTCAATGGTTGAGTTTGGGTTTGGACGACAAAAAAATCAGTATTAACGGTTGGACTAACAAGTTTAACTAAAAAATCATCCAAACCGACACTGAACACCCCTACGTAACATATTAATTTATTTAAAATGAAAAAAATTATAACAATATCATATCCAAATTAAAGAGAATAAAATGCTCGTTTTTATGGTGTAAATTTTTTTATAAAAATATTAACGTTTAAAAAGGCTATTATCGTTTAAAAATCATGGGTGAGAAGTTAGTTTACAACTTAAATTAAAAACATAATATGGTTAAATATGAGGGATCAAACTTGTAAGTTGAATGAATTGTAATTAAAAGACAAGTTTACCCTTACTAACACATATACATCATGCTTTAAGTGTTGTAAATTACTTAAAAATGAGTGTCTTAATTTACCCTTGTTTGATGTATTATATATACTATAGATAATATATTTTTATTAATACGTAATATGTAACCAATTTAAATAACAATAGTATTATATATATATATATATATATATATATATATATATATATATATATATATATATAAACGAAACCATAAAAATCCTACGTGTCGCGATGTGGTCGCTTCCCCCTTGTTTTGGATAAAAATCTACCAAGGATAATGTATCCAAATCTGTAAAGTGAGGTCTAGTGCTAACACGATAACAATGAATATATTAACGAAAATGGAATGAACAACACAATTTGGTACGAGGAAAAACCATTTTATCTTTTTCAAATAAAAAGAAAAAAACCCCGGGTGATGACAACTCGTTGATCACCAATTTATTAATCACAAAAAAGGGTTACAAGTGTTTGGAGATTGTGATCGATGTTACAAAGTAAGCTAGTGTGTAGAGAGAGTTATTGATTCTGCTCTAGTGTGTTTGAGAATACAAGTGAGTTCTAAATCGATCATATCTCGATGTTTATAAAGAAAATACAAATAACAACAAGTCCTAATTATCTGCCACTATTCCACAACTCCTCCAACGTTCATTGACCACGTGCTGGGAGCCTCCAGTAGCGAAATTTATGGTAGACCAAGTCACAAAGTCGTTACTTCTGTTGAATAATAACCTACACACGTGAAACAATTGCTAATGATACTAACATCTGAGGATCCTTGATCTTCGACAGAATTCTGGAGCTCTTCAAGAGGATAACTGATCCAGACATATCTTCAAGGATAATATATCATCAGCAGAGAAAATATCAGTCCTAACATCCCTTTTTTTGGAGTCACCGGATTTGCTTGATTTTTAAATGAAGGCTTTTCATGCATTTGACCCGAATTCACGGGTATTAGTCTCATCAAACCCAGATATTTCTTAAACGGTTTATAACATCTCACTAAATTAAAAACCAATTTCACCAAATATTTGATATAAAAATACTATAAAGTAGGAATATACTAAAAATTAAAATATGATTTATTTAAAAAAGATATGTATTATTTACAATTAAAAACCAATTTTATAGTAAAAAAAATAAACGGGTTTTGGGTCTCATCAAACCCATATAGTTTTAAACCGGGTTATAACATCTCATTTATTTGTGAAACAATTTATTATCAAACTAAATAAATAAAAATTTAAAAAATAAATAAATATTAAAAACAAATAATATAAACAACCCCGTAATAAAAAGGAAAAAAACTAGTATATATATATATATATATATATATATATTATAAATTAACCGAGTGAACATCTCTTCATGCTAGTAACCATTTATCATTTATCTTAAAACTTACTTAATAATATTAATTCAAGTATGAGAATAAATCACAATTATATGATAAGAGTAAAATTACATCTTAAATAATAAATTACCATAAAAAAAATATGGTGGTGGATTGTTGATTAAAATTGTGATGTGAAAAACATTATTATATTTCGATAAACGAACTCACTTAGCTTTGCTAATGTTATCGTAAATAATGTTTTTCAGGTGAATTACCTTTGCATGAATAGAAATGTTTGATCGAGCCTTGGTACGTTGAAAGATCGAACATGATGTATATAACCCATGTTTGAAGTATAAATTATGGGTTAGTGTATATATATATATTATATATATAATAATATAAATACAAATCTGAAATACTTATTTATATTATGGAAACAAGATGTTACAATTTTTTAACAGCATGTAGCGGAAACATGTATTATAAATATCTCCTATATTAACATAGATAGTTCACGAAATTATATATATATATATATATATATATATATATATATATATATATATATATATAAACTACTTCAAAACAGTGACAGATCCAGGAATCTATTTTACAGGGGTCGCAAGTATTGGGGATTAATTGTCTATCACTGTATATTAAAAAATTTCGGTTCATCCAAGACGGATCGGGTCGGGTCATATAATAAAAAGATAAAACTTTAGTTATAAACACATAAAAAAATCGTCAATCACCAGACTGACCTAGATGGCAGTGCCCTGAGCCCGAGTTGCAAAATTACACTAACTTACATATGCGATATAATAGAGATAAAGTTTATGCATCACTTAATAAAATATATACAAGTTATGCACAAAATAATATTTATAATACATTTAATAATGGACAAAATACATATTATATAAATTCGTAAAAGTATAAAGTTGAATAGTAGTATATTTGAAATCAAATTAATGATTACTTACACGTTAAATTTAAATTGATGTTGAGCCTGGATTACATTCAAATCACATAAAAAACAATGTAGTTAAAGACAATTTATATTGTTTGGGTGTATAATGAAGAAGACATAAACTCTTAATGAGAAACTCATTATATATATGTTTACACAACTAACGTATAATAACTTTTTATTAATTTTTAAAATTATTGAGTAGGATAATAAAGTAAAAGAGTCAAGTAATCAAAACTATCATTTTGGTTTTTTCTATTATTTACAGTATAAAGTATTTATTAATTTTTTCATATCTTTATTTGAAATGATAAGAAAAAGAAATCTAAAGTACTTGTAAATTGAATAACCCTATATTTTATATCTTTGCTAACCTACATAAAAAACAAAATAGTAGACATCTTGGTTCCATTTTTCCCACTCAATTGCTACATAAAACCTGCAACTATAATTCTTGCCGGAATAAATTCCGGTGGGTTTTTAGATCATTTTTTTTATTCTTCTCTACTTTTAAACATTTTACAGGGCGTTGATGTTGAAATTTAACAGGGGTTGGTTAGGATTTTATTGTGTATATAACACTAAATATTTTTTTCTCATAGAAAATGGCCGACCCCTGCACCTATATTGTAGGTCCGCCCCCTGCTACAAAAAAAATCTATTTACACATTAAGGTGGGGTTTTTACTTCCATAAATTCTAAATCTTGTTGAGTGTCACCATCAACGTTATTAAGACCATATAAAGTGGTCCAATTCTTGTCGAGTGATATCAGCCTATCACCAATGTTGCCAAACATTTTAAAGAACCTTCCAAACTAAAAATTTCGGTACTTTTTAAAAGCTAAACCTTACTGGTTGAACCTTTTAAGAACATTCACATTTTACTATTAACAAAATCACTAAATTTACACCCGCATTCTATTATCTAACTATTATCTAAAATATAGATATAGTTTAGAAAAGTTAAACTTATACTCTTTTCAGTGGCGGAATAAGATCTTTACGGTAGGAGGTTCAAAACTAAAAAGATATCACATTTATTTTAGCTAAACTGAAATCATGACTAAAATGATATAGTCAACTCAAACTAATAATTGATAGCTTATTTTGACTTTCTTGAAAATTGAAATTATTCAGTGTTGATTGTATTTTGCTCATAATAAAACAGAAACACAATGAGCCAAATCAAACCGAACTGCAAAATTAAAGTAAATCAAAAATTGTTTAAATATTTGAAATACCCGACCTTAGACAGCTCTTTTTGGTAACTTTTGGAGGAGGCCGTGATAATTTTGAAGAGGAAAAGAAAAAGACAAAATCCTTTTGATATCACAATTTGGTTCCTTACACCCAACGTAGTGGGGCGCTTCTCACCCTCAAGGTGCCCCATAACGCTGGGTACATCACCATCGGGGCGCTTTTTTTTTTGGGGGGGGGGCTCTTAACACAACGCTGATCAACATCTCTTTTCCCTACTGATTTCCCCACTTTGGTCAATATGACCGTCATTCAACGATTATTTAATATATATATATATATATATATATAACAAAACATCTAAACTTTCTAAAACAATCTCTACAAATTCCTCACACTTTTAAACTTTCTCTGCAAACTTTCTATTCAAACCACCAACAGAATGGATTCTCCCTCCTCGTCCGACATAATCAATCGATATTTGCAAATTAACGAGCATACGGCCGACGACGAGGCGGAGGAGGAAGCGGTACAAGTGAAGGTACGCTTGCGGCAAAGTATATTCAATCTATTTATTCTCCTCCTCAACCGGTTTTGAGAAGAGAATATGTTGAACGAGACCATGAGGGCGCCAACACGCGTTTGATGGAGGACTATTTTGTTGACTCGCCGACATACAAGAACCCGAAGTCTCTTAGACGTCACTTACGGATATCTAAATGTTTATTTTTGTGCATTGACAATGATTTGGAGCGCGAGTATGATTACTTTAAGCAAAACAGAACGCACGAGGGATGTTAGGATTCACCAATTACCAGAAGTGCACGACAGTGTTATGCGTGCTCTCCTACGGAACTACGACCAACATCAACGACAAGTACTTAAAAATGGCGGAAAAATGACACGAGACACTTTGGAGTATTTTTGCCAAGGGATTTATTAAACTTAATATTGCTTTATTAAACTTTTAAAAACACTATATTGCGTTTGTTGGGCCTAGTTTTGTGGTTTGAGCTTATTATGTATTTTGTTTTTCTATTTGGGCTGGGTGTTTTGGGTTTGTATGTGAGCCGAGAACACTTATGTGTTCTCGGTGGGCTTTTGGTTGTTTGGGCCGAACTAGTCAGTTGGTGTCCCTATATATAGATATGTTGTGTATAGGGTTAAGGGTTGTTCATTCCTAGTATTGTGTGATCGAGTATTGTAAGTGCTTAAGCACCCGACGTATTCAATAATATACGTGTGTTTTGAAGCAATCGTGTGTTACTTCTCTTGTTATTATTTGTGTTTTTGAATCACCGAGTGTTGGTATTCCGCACCAATACTCGTTTGGTTGATATCATATTGTAGTGATCCAGATTCGGGACTTACAATTGGTATCAGAGCCTTTGACGAATTCAGGCTCGTTATTGTGTATCAACAGATTCAAGACTTCGGCTTGTTTGGTGTTCAGGTGAGTTTTCCGGCGAGAAGGTCATCGGAGAAGAAAAAGAATTATTTTTGGTGAAAGATTGGTTGTGTTTTTGGAAACAAATCAAATCCCACTAAACTCGGAAGGTTGTTACTGCCAAAAGTCAAACTGTTTGACTAGTTTTCAGCCATTTCAGCTAGTTCTCGGCCATCTTTCAATAGTTTTGGCCAAGATCAGCTCCTCACTAAACTTAGTTCTCGGCCAACCTTGGTTTTCGGTCAATAATAAGTGTTCTCGGCCAAAAAACTCTTGTTCTCGGTCAAAGAACTGGTCAATACTCTAGTTCTCGGCCATTTGGTGTTCTTGGTCAAGGATTGGTCAACATTCTAGTGCTCGGCTTATTTACTAGTCAACATTTGTGTTTTCGGTCAACCTTAGTCAATACCTTAGTTCTCGGTCAATTTGTTTCACTGTACTCAGGCCAGTGGGCCTGTTCTATTTGGACTTGGTTATTGGACTTATTTTTAATTGGACCCAAAACAATCAGTAATCAAATTGAAAGACACAATTAACAAATGGCAGCAATTCCATCAACTCATCTCTTCACCAAGAGCTTGATTCCATCATGGGTACTGCTACTCGTGTACCTCGTTTATTATCCCCCGAAGGGTTCAATGAATAGAAATTCCGTTTTGAACACTATGCCAAGATGAAAGACTCAAAAATTTGGAAAAGCATCGTGAGAGGACCTCAAAGAATCACTTATCAAAAGGATGGACCAACCGAGGTCCTTATAAAACCAGTTGCTCTATATGATGATGCTGACTTTGAAAAGGTTGAAGAAGATGAGAAAGCTCTTTCAACTATAACTATATAACTCACACCCGAGATTGCGCTTCAGTTTAGAGAACTCCAATCAGCTAAAGAGTTGTGGGCCGTACTGATAGAAGTTTATGAGGGAAATGAGGATATGAAAAGAAGTCGCCAAGATCTGCTGCGACAGAAGTTTAATATGTTTAATCATGTTCTGGGAGAGGCACTGGAATCCCAACTTCAAAGTTTTATATCCCTTGTAACTAAAATGAGAACTGCTGGAATCTTTCTACAAACCTCAGAGATTAACAACAAGTTGGTAAATTCTCTGCCAAAGAATTGGGACATGCATGTTGCAGTTATTAAAAAGACCAAAGATCTTAACAGAATGAGCATGAATAAAATGATTGCAACTATTAAAGCCTGTGATATGGATGATAAACAGCGGGAAATAAATCATGCTAGCTCTTATAGCGCTGCTGGATATAACATTGCATCTAACAGTGCCCTCATGTCTCAAGATAGCTTCTCACTATTCAAGCCCACTCAACTACCACCACAGGGAAACTTTCAGATGTTCTCATCTACCCTTGGTCAATCATCATCATCAAATTCACCCAATCCAGCTCCAGTATTTTTCACCAAATCTGGTCAGTCTACCAGTGATTCTGGAAAAACCACTCCTAGTGTAAACTCCACCCAAATTCCCACTATACCTAAAGAAACTCAAGAAAATATTGCTCTAATGGCGGGTTTTATGAATTTGTATCATGCCTTTCTGGCCGGAGACTTGGTTCAACCAGTGGTTACTGCTGAACTTGATCATATTCATCCTGATGATGTTGAAGAAATGGACATCTCGTGGCAAATTGCCACGGCAATTTTCCGTGCAAAGAAGTTTACTAGGAGGACGGGTAGAAATAACTGGAACATGCCTAATAACCAAAATGTGGGTTTTAACAAAGAGACCCTCAGATGTTACAACTGTCACGAGCCGCGTCATTTTGCTCGTAAATGTACTAATCCAGCTAAGGAAGGAAATACTGAAAGGGCATTGGTTCCAGTTGGGAATGCTCGGGGTGAGGCTGGAGGGAGTTCGGGAAATGGTGAAAGGGGTATGGTTGCTCAAACCTTCTCGTGGGAAGGGAAGATGGCTGCGCTTAACATCGGAAATCAAACAGCAAATTTTGCCACAGTTGAGGAATCTGAAGAGGAAAACACCGCTGAGAAAAAGGTCAAGGAACTCCAGTTTGCATACATGGCATTCACTTCTCCGGATTCATCTGAGGTACGTTTTCAACCATGTTCTCTAAATTGTGGTGAGAAAATTGAAATGTATCAACTTCATAATGACAGTCTAAGTAGAGATATGGAAAGAATAAAATCAGAAAATTTTAAGCTTAAGAAAAATGAAAAAGGTTTTCTAGACAAAATAGAATCTCTTAACAAAGACAAAAAGCTTAAGTATGATTTTAGCATAAAGAGCTGTCACCATCTTGATGCTAAACAAGAAATCGCTGAGTTGACTGCTAAATTGGAAGCCTCCAAATCAGAAATTTTAAATCTAACCAGCAAGTTTGAAAAGCCTGAATTCAATTTTAAGAAATTTGATGGGTCTAGTAAAGTTGTCAACTCAATGATTGAAAATAAACTTTGGTGAAAAGAAAATGAAGGTGAGGGGATAGGATTCAGTCAGGTTCCCCCACCATACAACCACAATTATGTCCCTACTCCTGTCACCAAAGAACAGGAAGAAAAGAATAAGGACTTGAAGTATGGTAAACAAGATAAGGGTGAGGGGACCGGCTCTACAAACACCGGTCTATCTACTTCAAGTATGAATGATTCTAACGTGTCTACTTCATGTGTAGAAAAAGTAATTGTGAAGGAGTGGACCGATGAGGATGACGACCATTGTTTTGATTTTGATAATAATTTTATTTCTAATGTTTCGTTAGAACAAAAATGTTCCTGACGAAATAACATTCTTGTTTTCCAAAGTTTCAGAACATAATGCGATGCTTTGGCATCGACGACTTGGTCATGCTAATATTAAAAACCTGAATCGTCTTGCTAAAACAATTTAGTGTGTGGTTTACCAATCAAGGATTTTGTGACTGTTGAAAAATGTGTGGCTTGCGCTTTGGGAAAACATCATCGAAAATCTCATAAGCCTAAGTTAATCAATACCATTTCGTCCATTTTTCAGTTACTTCATATGGACCTCTTTGGGCCTGTTCATGTTTTAAGTTTGTCTCGTAGCTGTTATTGTCTTGTTATTACTGATGACTACTCACGTTTTACATGGGTGTTTTTTCTTGTCAAATAAGATTGAAACTGCAGATCAGATCAAGAAGTTTGTGGTGTTAATGGAGAATCAATTGAACTTAAAGCTGAAAGGAATCCGTTGTAATAATGGAACGGAATTCAAGAATGCAGTTCTGAATCATTTTTGCTTATAAAAGTGGGTGCTTCGTCAGTACAGTGCTCCATGGACGCCTCAACAAAATGGTGTCGCTGAAAGAAGAAACAGAACTCTAATCGAAGCAGCAAGAACGATGTTATGTGATTCTAAACTGCCACTGTTCTTCTGGGCAGAAGCCATTAACATAGCTTGTTATGTTCAGAATCGGGTAATAATCAACAAGTCCAAGATGAAGACTCCGTATGAGATTGTTTATGGTCATAAACCCACTGTCGCACATTTCAGAGCTTTCGGGTGTCCGTGCACTTTACTAAATCTAGAAACCACTCCAAAGTTTGGGGCCGTGGCAGATGAATGTTACTTTGTTGGTTATGCGGGAAATACATCATATAGGGTCTACAACAAGTCAACCAAGCAGATTCTAGAGTCTTATGAAGTTCGTTGGTTAGAAGAAAATGAGACTGACGCCCGTGTCGGTCCCGATTGGTTATTCGACTACAATGAACTCTTCAAGCCATTCAATGTGTTTCCAGTCATCAACTCAGAATCTCAAGGTGGTCCTACAGTGGAAACTACACAAGACAGTTCTCAGTCACTGTCTCACATTTCTCCGTTACTGGATGATGATGTTACTGAGCTGACCAGTGTTTCGACAACAACCGATAACCAGCCTAAACAATCTTTAGAGACCGATTGTTCACCAATCCCGTCTGAGAATACTACAAATGTTGAGGGGGAGATTTCCGTTCGTCAGATATTTGGGAGCACACTGTTTTCCGACGCCATTCCGGATGAATACGTTGCCGGCACCTCGTACTCTCACAGTACAACAACGTCTGGGTGGAAAAACCCTCTTATTGATTCCGGGGAGAATGTGACAAATCTTCAACCTAACAGTGATGTTTCCGATCATGTGATTCCATCAAGAACTCAAAAGAATCATCCGATTGAGAACGTCATAGATCCCATTGAAGCAGGCGTGTCCACCAGAAGTCAGACTGGACACCTAAACAGTTGTATGTTTTCCTGTTTCATATCTCAAATCGAGACAAAGAATGTTGAGATGGCCCTTCAAGAGCCTAGTTGGGTTGATGCTATGCATGAAGAACTGAATCAGTTTGATAAATTGAAGGTATGGAGATTGGTTAAGCTACCAGAAGGAAAGAAAGCTCTTGATACAAGATGGGTTTTTAGGAACAAGCAAGATGACACCGGGGTTATTGTTCGTAATAAGGCACGACTGGTAGTTCACGGGTTTCATCAGGTTGAAGGGTTAAATTACACAGAGGTCTATGCTCCTGTAGCTAGATTTGAGGCAATTAGAATTTTTCTGGCCTATGCATCGTATATGGGGTTCACAGTATATCAAATGGATGTTAAAACAACGTTCTTGTATGGTGAGGTCAAAGAGGAAATTTACGTTGATCAGCCACCGGGTTTCGTTGATTCTAAGAAACCAGATCATGTTTACAAGTTAGACAAGGCTCTGTACGGGTTACATCAGGCTCCACGGGCGTGGTATGCTACACTGACCGCGCACCTTCTTGACCACGGCTACAAGCGGGGAACGATTGATCAAACCTTGTTCTGGAAAACTGTCGGAAAGGATTTGATTCTGGTCCAGATATATGTTGATGACATCATCTTCGGTTCCACCAGTGATGATCTGTGCAAAGAATTTGAGGGTGTTATGAAGAAAAGATTCGAGATGAGCTCGTTGGGTGAAATGACAACATTTTTGGGTTTACAGGTTCGCCAAAGTCCGACGGGAATTTTGTTGCATCAAGGAAAGTATGTTGAAGATATGCTGGCTAAGTTTGAGCTTCAAGATTCCAAGAGTGCTAATACTCCAATGGCAGAAAGACCGCTATTGTCATCTGATCCTGAAGGGAGTCCCGTAGATCAAACATACTATCGATCGATGATCGGGTCTCTGATGTATCTCACAGCTAGCCGTCCTGACATAATGTTTGCAGTCTGCCAATGTGCTCGCTTCTAGGCTAATCCTAAACTCTCTCATTTAATTGCTGTTAAACGTATTTTTAGATATCTGAAGGGACAACCGAAGTTAGGTCTTTGGTATCCCAAACAATCAGAATTTGATCTTTATGCCTTTGCTGATAGCAATTATGGTGGAGATGACATTGACAGGAAATCCACGTCAGCTAGTTGGCAGTTTCTCGGGGATCGCCTCATCTCATGGCAGTGTAAGAAACAACAAACAGTGTCCACCTCAACTGCCGAAGTAGAATATGTTGCCGCTTCCGCTTGTTGCTCTCAGGTTATCTGGATGCAAAGCCAGTTGCTAGATTACGATTTGGAATTTCTTGACACTCCTATTTTCTGTGATAATGATGCGGCTATAGCCATTGTAAAAAACCCAGTCCAACATTCTAAAACCAAGCACATTGATATTAAATTCATTTTATTCGTGACTGTTTCGATCGGAAATTGATTCATCTTGAACAAGTTCACACCGACAACAACTTGGCGGACTTATTTACAAAACCGGTCGGAACAACAAAATTTAATGTGCTTGTGAGTTTTCTTAAAATGCTTCGTTTCTAGGATTGAGTCTTTTTGGGGATAAATTTGTACATATTAGTTTGTTTTTGCACAAATTTAGAGGGAGAAAAACCAAAAAGACAAAAATAGTGTGCGTGCGTTTAAAATAAAAAAAAACAAAAAGAGTGTGTGTACGTTGTATCTTTTATAAAAAAAAATAAAAAAATTTGAGTTTTTCAAGATTCATCTTCGCTTAAAGTTATGTCGGTTGCTTAAGTTTGAAGGACATATACTTGTATATGGTTGGTCCTGTGTTCTACTTGTAGCTTCACAGGATAGCCATTTACCTAACGACTGAAAGCACCCGGGGAGATTATGATATGCTTTTGTGTTTTGTGTTCTTTCACTTAAAATTATGTCGATAACTCTGAGTTGGAAGGACATGTGTTTTCATGCATGTTTGGTCCAGTTAACCACTTGTGGTTATAATGGATAGCCATTTACCTGAAGACTTAAAGTGACCGGGGTGACTGAATGCTTAACACGTGTGCTATACTTAACTACCTGGGAAGTGATATTACTATTCAGTTAACGGCTTTTTAGAAGCTTTAAAATATTTTCAAATGAAAATTGATCCAACCTTTGGAAAGTGATAGATAAATTGTTTCTATATGCCTAACGGGTGAAGTTATTAAGCTTAAAAGGCTCTAGAACAGTCATTGATGTGTATGGTACTTTCCATGATGCGTAAAAGTTAAAGTGATATAAACTAAATCTGTTAAACTTAATGTGGAGAGTCATTTTGAAGACAGGTGCATGTTTCCAGATACATCTCTCCGAATGATAGGAAGAAAAGCAATTACCCAGTCATACACGAGCCCGTTAGTGTCTTGATCACCAAAATTATTGTACCGTTAAGCTATTATTATTATTATTATTATTATTGATTCAGCAAAAAAAAATAAATAAATAAAAAAATAAAATTTTATTACAGTTGCTTATTTCTATTTAAGTTATTTCATTTTCAAGGCTTAATGGGTCAAACTAGAACTACAGAGATGGGGACACACAAGTAAGTTCTGTCATGTCTCGAATGAAAGGCATGTCAGTTCACTTGCACTAAGTCCAACGTTCAACCTAAAAAACTAAGCCTGCTTTGTATAAAATCTTTTGATCAAGCACTAGGGGGTTGGAGTCAAATTGGGGTGATCCGGGGAAAGCCAAATACGCTTTGAGAAGAGATAGGAGGCATCACAGGTTCATCAGTGATGTCCATCTAAGCTTTATGCCTAACTGAACCTTAATCATATCACTGATGCGATGAAAAATCATGCTAGGTATGGGATACACGCTATCAACCTGTCTCTTGTTGTCATAATAACGCTGAACATGAATCCTTGTGACAGTACCTTAAACAATATGATTCCATGTTCGGATCTTTTCTTAAAAAGGGGGCGACAGTTTTACTAAGAACTGAAATTTGATCCCGACTTAAAAATAATAAAGGGAGTTGTCTTTCGTTATTGTGTGGATTTACCTTTCTTGTTTTGATTTTGTTAGATTTTACTTTATTTTATTTTACTTTGTTTTGCCTAATTCTATCACTTTACCTCGAAATTACGCTCCTCGAAATGTTCGTGTAAATTAAGTTTTCATAACCTTGGGTTGAAAGATTTGGGTCAATGGGGCTCTTGAATCTTAGATTTGGATCTTGAATCTAATTGGGCTTTTGAATATTATCTACCTTTTTTGAGCCCACTAAGGGTTTTCGGCCCGCTGATTTTGGTATACGTATTTTTTAAGGGTTTCTTCTTCACTTTTATTACTTTACAAACTTCAAACCCTCTGATTATCTTAGCCGAGATCCTTCTCCTAATCATCTTTGCCGAGATCAAAACCTTCTTAACTAATCAAAGTTTAAAGGTTTTTGTTGTGTGACTAGCAGGTACTGGACTAGATTACATGAAGTTTTTATGCCACTGAGGCTTATTCTGGTGTTGCCATAAAATATTCTCCTGGATGGTTTGATGAATTAACCATTGGTCTTATGAGTAATTAGGATTTTGATGGTTGTATTAGTCTTGAATTAAAGTTTTCGGTTGAGTTTGATAAATATGTTGCAGGTTTTATGGAGGTTATTAGGGATCTCGTTGGGTTGAAGATGACTACACATATTCCAAGGTGGAATCCTAGGGGTTCTCTGCCCCAGCTGGCAAAGAGTTCTCGGTTTGACTTTCGTTGACCAAGAACTCCCTTTTTGATAAATAATCTCGTTCTCGGTCACCTCTTGACCGAGAACTCCTCTGTTCTCGGTTAACTGTGTTGACCGAGAACCTCAGTTCTCAGTTGACTTTCATTGACCTCTGGTTGACCGAGAACTCGCTTATTTTGACCGAGATCCCTCTCGCCTGGCCCAATTCTCACTGTTTGGGCCCAGACCTTCAGTGGTGTAATTTTGGGCCACTTCAATATAGTTTGGACTGTCACATAAGTTTTATTTGGGCCTTCCTATACTTAATAATCCCAGTGTATTTTTAATCATGGTTCAAATATCAATTACTTTTATCTAACTTGATAAGTTTGGTGCAGATATGGCTGATCAGAACTCGTTGAAGTATGTTGATACTCATAACATAACTGGCCACTTGTATGATCCACCATTGGCTCACAAAGAATTCAAGTCGATGATAGTCGGACTCAACACCTGCAGGATCTCTCACGCTCTTCGGGAGAACCCTGTCATTTGCAAGAAGATGATTACCGATTTCTGAAAATGCAAAGATCAATTCTCAAGGGGCAGATGGAGTTATTTCAATCGACTCCAAAATACAGACGAAGCCAGTTACTGTTACTGAAGCCATTATCAGAGAGGTAATTTTGTTTTGGGGATCAACCCGACTACCCAACAGAGTACCCTGCAGCTGAAGTCACTGAAGTTCTTGCAAGAATGGGGTATGAAGGTACTTATCCACCGGCAATCAAGAAGTTGTTTCACCCTTACTGGAGATACCTACTGCACACGTTCTTTACATGTATCTCGGGAAGAAAGGGAGGTTCAGATGAAATCAGTCACACCCAAATGTCTGCCGTTGCTGCTCTGATCATGGATTGGAATTAAAACTATTCCAAATTTGTTTTCAATGAAATGATGAGCAATCTAAGGGCAAAGAAGAAGGAGATGTTCTTGATGTATCCAAGGTTCTTGCAGATGATTTTTGACACTCACTACACCGATGTGGTTAAATCTGTTGAGACCTTGGATATGAAGTTTATGAGATCCAATTCCTTTGGGTTAATGAAACAGTCGAGAAAGGGAGCCAAAGTGGTCTATTGGGGATTGAGAGCCCTAGTAAAATTTGGTCATTTTGCTGAGACCGAAGCTGAGCCTGTCATAGCTCAGGTTGCTGACGAGCATGTGGTACCCACTCAACCACGTGCTGCAACATTTGAAATTTCAGATGATGAAGAAGACGAAGAGGAACATCGTGAATCAGTCACTCTTACTGAAGATGAAAGAATGAAAGCTATTGAAGCTGCTAAACTATTATGTTGAAGAACCAGCTGCTAATCTAATTCATCGTAAACGAAAAAGGGATGATTTGAGATCCAGCGAGCTGGACAGTGAAGTCGAAACAACCAACGTGACACCAACACCAACACCCACACCAACACCAGAATCAACCACCAGTCCTCAACAACACACCGATAAACCAGAATCGCATGCTCCAGAATCGCAAGCTGTACCAGTTGCACCTACTACTGAGCCATCGTTTATGGAGTTGTTGTCCAGCGATTTTGGTGATGATTTTGATTTTGAAACAGATATTCCACATATTGATACTGCAGATATTCCCTCTGGGTCATCAGGTCAAATTGATCAAGGTCAGTCAAGTTCAGGTGTTTCAGAAAAGGTTGCTCAAATCCTTGCTATGCAGGAAAAATATTTTCAGAACAAAGGAAAGGGAGTGGTTCTTGAGAATGCTCCTGTGGATGTTCAGGCACTACAACGTCGAGTTTTTGAACTCGAGCAGGATTCTGTAATCAAAGATGTCTGCATTCAGGAAATTAAGGCTAGCAACTCAGATAAAGATTCCAAGATTAAAGAGCTGCAGTCCGGCATGGGAGGTTTAACAGCTATGTATCTCTATCTCCAACAAAAGCTAGTTCAGAAATTTGGAGATGAGTTCAAAAGTAATGAAGATACGGTTTATCAAACTCCTACTGCTAATCAAGACAAAGATTATGATGTTCGTCCAGACGTTAACATTGGTGTTAATCTGTCACACCCTCAAAATCCACTAACGGAGTTTTACCGTCAGAGGGTGTGAACTGGCAGGATCGGAATCATTAGTTATAATCAAACCAAAGAAAAACGTTTAAATGAAAGTAAGTGCGGAAGCGTAAAACCTTAATTCAAAAGTTGCGTCACGCAGGACGACTTAAAACCAAGTGTAACTGTTAAAATTAAGTTTGCAGAATAAAGATGTTTTCAATTAATGCATGCTCCTAAACCGCGCGCCCGCCTCGGCTACCTGAGAATAACATACTAAAAGTGTCAACACAAGGTTGGTGAGTTCACAAGTTAAATAAGATAAATCGTTTAGCGTTTTGCGTAACCTCGTTACGACGATTCAGTGTTTTTGCGTAACCACGTTACGACGTTTAAGTGTTGCGTAACCCCGTTACGACGTTTAAGTGTTGTGTAACCACGTTACAACGTTTAAGTGTTGCGTAACCCCGTTACGACGTTTAAGTGTTGTGTAACCACGTTACAACGTTTAAGTGTTGCGTAACCCCGTTACGACGTTTAAGTGTTGTGTAACCACGTTACAACGTTTAAGTGTTTTGCATTACCAGATAGTGTTATGTCAAATTATATATCGATAGGTAGCTAATCTATACAACAAGTATCGCTAAGTGGTTCGCGACCGAAGCTGACTGTTTATCAAGTGCCCGTCACCAGGTCAATCCAGACCATGGTAAGTGTTAGCCAAAATTACACCCACTCAACCTCCAGTTGAGCTTAACGTCGGGTGGGGTTTGTCAAACCCAGTAGTACTACTCAACAGTGACTCGCTATTCCAAATATTAACCGGTCCGATGTGTGGGACTTCAAATGTTACGTTTGCCGCTTAGCCTTTACAAGTGATATATAATTTATAACAAAATCTTTAATATGCGTTTATCTCAGAAAATATGTTTATCGGAGTATGTTATCTCCCCCAAGTGAAAAACGTTTGAAAACAGTTCAAAGAGCGGGGTAAGTGAAACTCACTGTTTGCGAAGAATATCCCGATCTAGATCACCAAGTGATGTGCGTCGTAGAAACTCTCTAGCGTTCTAAATAACAAAGAGATTTTCTAAGTATCGGTACGTTTAACGAGTCTCTAGACTCGGCACATAATACCTATGCACGTAACAGATTTCGTGTTTCGTTTGTGAATTGTGTGTGACTTAAACAAGTACAATTGTGATACGATACATGAGTGAGCAATTACTTTCGTGTCACGTACTAATAACATACTTTACTAGCAATTATTCCCGTAAGGGCATTTTGGTCAACAAACAAAGATTAACTAACCATTATTCCCCATAAGGGCAATTTGGTCAATTCATGGCAATCAACTAACAACTATTCCCCGCAAGGGTATTTTGGTCAAAATACAACAATTATACAAAAACTATCATATTTCATGCATTCCTACACAACTCAGCAGCTAGTTTCGTTATGACAGAATTTCTACTTGAAAGATTGCACTAGTTCACCGATCATAACGTCTCAATTAATTCACCAAAAATTACCACAGAAGCATACATATCTTAGGTTTCCAGAACATATTTTATCTTATTTTTATTCCACATATTTTTCTTATAATGACCAAAACATTACAGCAAACTCATATCAGTCAGATTCATGTGCAACAGAATGTTATTTGAAATACCCATTAAACGAAAAATCCAATAAATGCAAGACTACTTGGGTTTGGTTCCTAACTCAATGAGTCAACTTCCAGAAGTGGAACCAACCCAATTGGTCTCGTAGTTCATGAGATATAACATTTACAACATAACCTAACAGCAGGTCTAACAGCTCAGCTTTGCATCACGTTTTTGTAAAATCATAAAAGTATACTTCCACTTATCCAAAAATTACGAATTTATACTTTTTGAAAACTAGACTCAACCTAGTTTACTGCAGTACCCACAATCTCAACCAATTTTCACGTTTACACTTCGTTACAGTCACTTGAACATCGTACATACATTCTGTCCAGATTCTGTTCACATCAAAACTCAACAATTTCACTAGCCATGGATCACAAATAAATCATATAACATGCTAGACACTAATACTACTATCCATGCAACTCAATTACACCATACATACAAGATTAGGGTTTGTGTTTTAACTCAAATCAAAGACAACAATCAATCAAGCAACAACATCAATACTAGTTATCAATCATCATGAATTCAACAACCACCATGTTAACTCATACATACATAAGAAAATCGGCTGCCTAGGGTTTTTGATTAACCCATTAAACATCAAAATCAAACAACAAGAAGATAAAGGATGATCAATTATACCTTCCTAGCACCTAGTTCTTGGATTAAACACTTGATTAAGGCTTGAATGTGTGTATGGAAGTGACGGCAGCCAAGGGTGGGGTGGGAGCTTGTTCCGATCGGGTTTTTGAAGAAAGAATAATAATAGGTTAGGGTTTAGTTAAGGATATATTTATAATAATACAAGTTACACTCTAGTCCCTAATCTTTCAAGTGTTACATCTCTAGCCTAAACTAGTTGGTTCTTGTTTCTTGTTTAACATTCCACATAACAATCAAGTAACACACATATATCTAACACATAATACTCACATAATTAGTGTTTTGACGTTTGTCGTTTATTTATCAATCGTTCGCGTCAACTCGTTTGCGTTTCGGTGCAAATCCCGAAAGACTACACATGTAGTAAGTGTTACGCGTCATTTAAACCCTAGTTTAAATGTAATGAAGTGTGCGTTATAGATTCAACAATCTTAAAGTTTGAATTGACGGAGTTGAGTTAACGGGGTTAACCTGAAATTGACGATTGTCACATCATTCCCATGTTAAAGAATTTTCGTCCCGAAAATTTGAGTCAAGTCGTGATGAGAGCCTGAAAAAGTAAGAAAAAATTTTCAGTTTGTCATATCATCCCTTAGTAGAAAGAAATTTCGTCCCGAAATTTAGTTCATACCTCCGGTGATGTTTGACGGTTTGCCGGGTTTCGCGGTTTTCGGTGTTTGGTTAGCCCTTCAAAAAGGTGAGGATACTTCTTCATCATTTGATCCTCGCGTTCCCACGTGAACTCCGGTCCACGTCTCGAGTTCCAACGAACCTTAACGATTTGAATTTTGCTGTGCTTGAGCGTTTTGGTTTCCCAATCCAAAACCTCGACTGGTTCCTCAATGAACCGTAACTGTTAATCAACTTGTAGTTCCTCCAAAGGGACTACTTGGGTTTCATCAGATAGGCATTTCTTCAAATTTGATACGTGGAATACACCATGTACGCCACTGAGTTCTGTTGGTAGGTCCAGTCGGTACGCCACCGGACCAATGCGCTCAGTTATCCGGTACAGACCAACATATCGTGGGTTGAGTTTGTTTCGCTTACCAAAGCGAACCACACCTTTCCAAGGTGAGACTTTGAGTAACACCCGATCGTTCACTTGAAATTCGAGAGGTTTTCGGCGCTTGTCGGGGTAACTCTTTTGGCGATCTCGTGCTGCTGCCATGCGATTTCGGATTTGAACAATCTTTTCCGAGGTTTCGAGTACCAGTTCCGGACCAGTGATTTGGCTGTCACCCACCTCTGCCCAGCAGAGTGGTGATCGACACTTCCGTCCGTACAGCGCTTCAAACGGGCGCTGCCTTAATACTTGCGTGGTAGCTGTTATTATACGAAAACTCTACCAAGGGTAAGTGGGGTTCCCAACTTTTTCCGAAATCTAAAACGCATGCACGCAACATATCCTCCAGGGTCTGAATAGTCCGTTCACTTTGCCCATCCGTCTGAGGATGGTATGCTGTACTCATATCGAGACGGGTGCCCAGTGCGCTTTGCAGCGACTTCCAAAAGTGCGAGGTGAAACGAGAATCTCGATCGGAAATGATCGAGACAGGCACTCCGTGTCTAGACACCACTTCTTTCATGTATACTCGAGTCAGTCTTTCCATTTTGTCTGTTTCTTTAATCGCTAGGAAGTGTGCCGATTTAGTCAACCGGTCAACGATCACCCAGATGGTATCGCATCCCGTCGGTGTCTTAGGCAAACCCGTAATAAAGTCCATAGAGATGTGTTCCCATTTCCACATTGGGAGTTCCGGTTGTTGCAGTAGACCAGATGGTTTCTGGTATTCTATCTTGACTCTGGCACAAGTCAAACATTTGCTCACGTAGGTGGCAATGTCGGCTTTCATGTTCGGCCACCAGTAAAGTGCCTTTAAATCATGATACATTTTATCTGAGCCAGGGTGGATAGAATATCGGGACTTGTGAGCTTCGTCCATCACTAGAGTTCTCAACTCTCCGTATCGTGGAACCCAAATCCGGTTCTCAAAATATCGGACCCCGTCCGATCTGGTTTCAAGTTGCTTGTTCATGCCCCGCATGAGTTCCGATGGAAGATTATCATCTTTCAAAGCTTCCAGTTGCGCATCGCGAATCTGATCGGGTAAGTTGGCATGAATCGTGAGTTGCAATGCTCTCACCCGTCTGGGTTTATCTGTTTCTTTTCTGCTGAGGGCGTCGGCCACCACATTGGCCTTGCCAGGGTGGTACTTGATGGCACAATCATAATCTTTAAGCAGCTCGACCCAACGACGCTGTCGCATGTTCAGCTCCTTCTGATCGTAGATATGTTGGAGACTCTTGTGGTCGGTGTAAATGGTAAACTTGGTACCATACAAGTAATGCCTCCATATCTTAAGAGCAAACACTACAGCTCCGAGTTCCAAATCGTGGGTCGTGTAGTTCTTCTCGTGAACCCGTAGTTGTCTAGAGGCGTAGGCTATAACCTTCTCGAGTTGCATCAGCACACAACCGAGACCTTGTATAGATGCGTCACAGTGTACCTCAAAATTTTCCGTTCCCTCGGGGAGAGCTAAAATAGGGGCGCTACAAAGCTTGGTTTTCAACAGTTGAAAAGCGGATTCTTGCGCGTCACCCCAATTGTACTTAGTGCCCTTGTGAGTCAAAGCGGTGAGGGGTTGAGCAATCTTTGAAAATCCCTCGATGAAACGCCGGTAGTAGCCGGCCAGTCCTAGGAATTGTCGCACCTCAGTCGGAGTCTTAGGTGCTTCCCAGTTTTCGATGGCCTCTACCTTACCGGGATCGACATGGATACCATTCTCGTTGATCACATGTCCTAAAAAGTGAACCTCGCGAAGCCAAAATTCACATTTCGAGAGCTTAGCATACAGTTGTTCCTTCTTCAGTAGTTCCAGAATTATCCTTAAGTGCTCTTCGTGGTCAGTCTCGTTCTTGGAGTAGACGAGAATATCATCAATGAAAACAATCACAAATTTGTCGAGGTACGCCTTGCATACTCGATTCATGAGATCCATAAATACGGCTGGCGCGTTGGTTAGGCCAAAAGGCATAACCGAAAACTCGTAGTGACCATACCGTGTTCTGAAAGCCGTCTTTGAAATATCTTCCTCGCGCACTCTCAGCTGGTGGTAACCGGATCGTAGATCGATCTTTGAGTAGTAACTCGATCCCTGAAGCTGGTCAAACAAATCATCAATTCGGGGTAAAGGATAACGGTTCTTGACCGTCACCTTGTTCAACTCCCGGTAGTCGATGCACATTCGGAAAGTCCCGTCTTTCTTTCGGACAAACAAGACAGGGGCTCCCCATGGCGATGAGCTAGGTCGGATAAAACCTTTATCCAACAAATCTTGCAACTGAGTGGACAACTCCTGAAGTTCCGCCGGTGCGAGTCGATACGGGGCTCGTGCTATGGGTGCTGCACCGGGTGTCAACTCGATTTGAAATTCGACTTGACGAATAGGAGGGAGTCCGGGCAAATCCTCCGGGAAAACTTCCGGAAAGTCTCGCGCAACCGGTATGTCCTCAATTCGTTTCTCCTCCGCGGGTTTCTCAACAATCTGCGCCAAAATTGCCGGATGGCCCTTTCGTAAATACTTCTGTGCCTTCAAAAGGGTAATGACGCTGGTGGTCATGCCGCTTCTCTCGCCTCGGACCGAAATGATCTCGCCGGAAGGGGTGGTAATATGGACTATCTTATCATGGCATATAATCTCCGCTCGGTTCTCGGATAACCAGTCCATGCCGACAACGACATCGAAACTACTAAGCGTAAAAGGAATAAGGTCAATGTCAAAGACATGACTTGACAGTTTCAACTTACATCCCGCAAGTATATGAGTTGTTATTACAGTTTTACCGTTAGCTAATTCAACAGGAAACTTAGCGTCTAACGGGGTTGGAGTAAGGTTTAAAAGTTGGCTAAAAGCTTTTGACACAAAACTCCTATCAGCTCCAGTGTCAAACAAAATAGAAGCAAAACAATCGTTTACAGGGAACTTACCAGACACCACATGCGGATCATTGCGGGCTTGACCCGATCCAATCACAAACGCTCTTCCTTTGCCATTTCCTCCACCATTACTGCCACTTCCATTACCCCCATTATTGTCATTCTGTTTCAGCTTGGGGCAATCCTTCCGGAAATGACCTTCCTGTCCACATTCAAAACATCCCTTAGTCGTCATCGGTGGCTTAGGAGCACCCTTCGCCGCAAGGTCAACTCTACATTCCTTCGCTTGGTGACCTATCTTTCCGCATCTTTGACACTTGACACGGTCACACTGACCAACATGATGAAAGTTGCACCTGTTGCACTTTGGATATTTCCCAGCATATCCGCTCGAAACCTGCCCGCTACCGTTGTTGTTGTTGTTGTTGTGATTCTGAGTGTTGAAACTCCGAGTAAATTCGGGCTTACGGTAGTGGTGTTGCGGTGGGAGGTTTGAGGATGAAGATCTGGTGTTGTCAAACTTTCTCTTCCCGCTGTTCGGGTTGCTGTTGTTGTTACTGTTGCTGACGTGGTCATTACTCGGGTTGTCACGGGCTTTAACAGTCCAACCCCTCGGTGGTAACGCACCCTGGGTCACAGCCTGATCCGTCAGTTTGTGAGCCAAACGGATCGCTTGTTGGATCGTGGCTGGTCTGGAAGACGTCACCATACCCTGAATCTGTGTGCTAACCCATCAATGTACATCTCTTGCTCGGCGGATCCACCATCCGCGGACACATTACAGCCAGCTCGTGCGAACGAGTAGTGTAGGCTTCAATCTCCGAACCCACCATCTTCAACGACCAAAACTCCGACTCTAACTTTGAAATTTCCTCCCTCGGACAGTACTCCTCTCGCATCATGTTTTTGAACTCCTCCCAGTTCATCGCGTTAGCCAGTTCCAATCCAAGGATCTGGACGTTCGAATTCCACCAAGTGAGGGCGGAATCCTCAAGTGTCCCAGCAGCGAATTTGACCCTACTGGCAGGGGGACAGTTACACATCTCAAAGGCCGACTCGGCCTTCTCAGCCCAACGCAGGAAGCCTATAGCTCCCTCAGTGCCCTTAAACGTACTGGGCTTGCAGTCAAGGTAGTTCTTGAAGGTACACGTTCCACTCGGACCTCCAGTTTGATTCTGAACGTGTGCGGCTAAAGCGGCCGCCACATGGTCATTCAGCAGAGTTTGGAGTTCAGCTGCAGTCATGCTGATGTTACCACTTCCTCGTCCAGCGTTTCTTCCGGCCATTTCCTAGAATCACAGTATAAAATGTTAAACATGAATTTTTCTTTCATATACAACACACCATACATGTAATAAAAGATAGGTAAGAAAAAAAAAAAAACATCACATCACAACCACATATTAGTCTAAATAAAACTCATGATTAAAACCATTGTATTCGCTACAAAGTATTTCCAATCAATCCTTAAAATCATAGAAAAATAATAGTTAGGATGGAGACAACCCCTCCATCTAAGTATCATCATCACTAGATGTCGTCATCTGAGGACACTTCCGAATGTGCCTCCTCCTCAGCCGGTTCTTCCTCCGGTTCTTCTTCGGGTTCCTCCTCGGGATCTTCCTCGGGATCCTCCTCAGGCTCCTCTTCGGGATCTTCTTCAGGTTCTACTTCAGGCTCTGCCTCGGGCTCGGCCTCAGGCTCTGCCTCAGGTTCTGTTGCGTTCTGAGCAAGTTGCATTTGTAGGTCATCGCAACGCTCGTGTGCTATCTCGGTTCGGGTTCTTGCTTCTTGGAGTTGCTCTTGCAAGTCTATCCTCTCGGCTTGCATCTTCATCATAACCTTCGTTTGTTGCTTACTAGTCTCCTGCATTTCTTTCATTGCCGCTGCCATGCGGGCAATTTCCTCCTGAGTCTCGGTTCCATCTTTAAACAGTCTGGAAACATTCTCTCTCGTGTAGCGCATGTAACCCACATCACGCTCCAAACAAGAAATGACAGCTGCGAGAACTCGCTACACAGGTTCGGTTATGGGTGGTAGAGTGTTAGGGTAAGCAGGATGGTTCGGGTGAGGCAATGGGGGAACTTGTTCACGGTAGACCATACGTCTGATCATGTTGGGGTACCAATCCCAGCTAACGTCGTTTTCATACAGGCCTCCGGATAGGCGGTACCTCTTCGGTGCAGGAGCTTCGAGTTCCGGGACTACACGGGGTGGCGAGGCAGTAGGTAACTGCGGTTCCTTCCCATGAGCATGCGTCATCGAATCAGATGATGATGAGGGTGGCGTCGACATTCCTACAGGTAAGCCGTGTATGCGCGCGTATGAGTGAAGGAGGTAAAGAAATAAGATTTCAAGACTACACAAACCCATGCAGTGCGTATCATTATAACTAATGGGTCGTCGCGGTTATAGTCTAGTATGCATGCAGCTTCTAGTTCGCTATAACCAATGGCTCTGATACCAATCTGTCACACCCTCAAAATCCACTAACGGAGTTTTACCGTCAGAGGGTGTGAACTGGCAGGATCGGAATCATTAGTTATAATCAAACCAAAGAAAAACGTTTAAATGAAAGTAAGTGCGGAAGCGTAAAACCTTAATTCAAAAGTTGCGTCACGCAGGACGACTTAAAACCAAGTGTAACTATTAAAATTAAGTTTGCAGAATAAAGATGTTTTCAATTAATGCGTGCTCCTAAACCGCGCGCCCGCCTCGGCTACCTGAGAATAACATACTAAAAGTGTCAACACAAGGTTGGTGAGTTCACAAGTTAAATAAGATAAATCGTTTAGCGTTTTGCGTAACCTCGTTACGACGATTCAGTGTTTTTGCGTAACCACGTTACGACGTTTAAGTGTTGCATAACCCCGTTACGACGTTTAAGTGTTGTGTAACCACGTTACAACGTTTAAGTGTTGCGTAACCCCGTTACGACGTTTAAGTGTTGTGTAACCACGTTACAACGTTTAAGTGTTGCGTAACCCCGTTACGACGTTTAAGTGTTGTGTAACCACGTTACAACGTTTAAGTGTTTTGCATTACCAGATAGTGTTATGTCAAATTATATATCGATAGGTAGCTAATCTATACAACAAGTATCGCTAAGTGGTTCACGACCGAAGCTGACTGTTTATCAAGTGCCCGTCACCAGGTCAATCCAGACCATGGTAAGTGTTAGCCAAAATTACACCCACTCAACCTCCAGTTGAGCTTAACGTCGGGTGGGGTTTGTCAAACCCAGTAGTACTACTCAACAGTGACTCGCTATTCCAAATATTAACCGGTCCGATGTGTGGGACTTCAAATGTTACGTTTGCCGCTTAGCCTTTACAAGTGATATATAATTTATAACAAAATCTTTAATATGCGTTTATCTCAGAAAATATGTTTATCGGAGTATGTTATCTCCCCCAAGTGAAAAACGTTTGAAAACAGTTCAAAGAGCGGGGTAAGTGAAACTCACTGTTTGCGAAGAATATCCCGATCTAGATCACCAAGTGATGTGCGTCGTAGAAACTCTCTAGCGTTCTAAATAACAAAGAGATTTTCTAAGTATCGGTACGTTTAACGAGTCTCTAGACTCGGCACATAATACCTATGCACGTAACAGATTTCGTGTTTCGTTTGTGAATTGTGTGTGACTTAAACAAGTACAATTGTGATACGATACATGAGTGAGCAATTACTTTCGTGTCACGTACTAATAACATACTTTACTAGCAATTATTCCCGTAAGGGCATTTTGGTCAACAAACAAAGATTAACTAACCATTATTCCCCATAAGGGCAATTTGGTCAATTCATGGCAATCAACTAACAACTATTCCCCGCAAGGGTATTTTGGTCAAAATACAACAATTATACAAAAACTATCATATTTCATGCATTCCTACACAACTCAGCAGCTAGTTTCGTTATGACAGAATTTCTACTTGAAAGATTGCACTAGTTCACCGATCATAACGTCTCAATTAATTCACCAAAAATTACCACAGAAGCATACATATCTTAGGTTTCCAGAACATATTTTATCTTATTTTTATTCCACATATTTTTCTTATAATGACCAAAACATTACAGCAAACTCATATCAGTCAGATTCATGTGCAACAGAATGTTATTTGAAATACCCATTAAACGAAAAATCCAATAAATGCAAGACTACTTGGGTTTGGTTCCTAACTTAATGAGTCAACTTCCAGAAGTGGAACCAACCCAATTGGTCTCGTAGTTCATGAGATATAACATTTACAACATAACCTAACAGCAGGTCTAACAGCTCAGCTTTGCATCACGTTTTTGTAAAATCATAAAAGTATACTTCCACTTATCCAAAAATTACGAATTTATACTTTTTGAAAACTAGACTCAACCTAGTTTACTGCAGTACCCACAATCTCAACCAATTTTCACGTTTACACTTCGTTACAGTCACTTGAACATCGTACATACATTCTGTCCAGATTCTGTTCACATCAAAACTCAACAATTTCACTAGCCATGGATCACAAATAAATCATATAACATGCTAGACACTAATACTACTATCCATGCAACTCAATTACACCATACATACAAGATTAGGGTTTGTGTTTTAACTCAAATCAAAGACAACAATCAATCAAGCAACAACATCAATACTAGTTATCAATCATCATGAATTCAACAACCACCATGTTAACTCATACATACATAAGAAAATCGGCTGCCTAGGGTTTTTGATTAACCCATTAAACATCAAAATCAAACAACAAGAAGATAAAGGATGATCAATTATACCTTCCTAGCACCTAGTTCTTGGATTAAACACTTGATTAAGGCTTGAATGTGTGTATGGAAGTGACGGCAGCCAAGGGTGGGGTGGGAGCTTGTTCCGATCGGGTTTTTGAAGAAAGAATAATAATAGGTTAGGGTTTAGTTAAGGATATATTTATAATAATACAAGTTACACTCTAGTCCCTAATCTTTCAAGTGTTACATCTCTAGCCTAAACTAGTTGGTTCTTGTTTCTTGTTTAACATTCCACATAACAATCAAGTAACACACATATATCTAACACATAATACTCACATAATTAGTGTTTTGACGTTTGTCGTTTATTTATCAATCGTTCGCGTCAACTCGTTTGCGTTTCGGTGCAAATCCCGAAAGACTACACATGTAGTAAGTGTTACGCGTCATTTAAACCCTAGTTTAAATGTAATGAAGTGTGCGTTATAGATTCAACAATCTTAAAGTTTGAATTGACGGAGTTGAGTTAACGGGGTTAACCTGAAATTGACGATTGTCACAGTCGACAAGAGGAATCAGAGTCTCTAAAGAAATACTTAGATGCACCATCTGTCACAAAAGAAAAATCTGACAGAATTAAGAAGAAACTGCTCGAAAAGGGAAAAAAGAAGTTACTGGTATCGAAGAACTCAGATCAGAATGTTGTATCTACAGATCACCCAGAAAGATATGTTGTTACGCTTGAAAAGGGGTTCTCTGGTAAGTACGGTGATCGATCTAGAGTTTTATCCTGGGGTTTCAATGCAGATAAGAATATGTGGTGGGTTAAGAGAAAGTCAGGAAAGATGGAGTATTATAAAAAGATGAAAGACTTTGGTTTCTGGACTAAAGTTGATTTGAATGACTTAATAAATGCTCCATTTACAAATCCATCAAACGACAAGCGGGGCACAGATTTCTGGAACTTTCTCAAGCGTCAAGTTGATAAAGGCTTTCCAAACATGCCAACCGTGGAATCTTTATTGAAGAAAGCCAAAGGTGTCTTGGATCCAAGAACCGGGAAAACTATGGTGAATGTAATGTGGCCTCCCACAAAGAAAGCCACTTATATTCCTGTACCAGATGTCATTCCGGATGGTACATTGGAGAACATGAGATTCTGGTTTTATGACTCCTTCACTGCCACGACCATTATCAAGCTACAAAAGGGGAAAGGTCAATACCGTTTTGTTGACCCTAAGGATTTGTTGAAGTTTGTTGAAAGAGACATCAAGACTCCTAGCACTTTTTAGATTACAGCTGATCCACTCCTCGAGACAGCCGCAAAAGAATATACTAGCATGGTTGCGTCCATCATCAACAACAAGTTCTGGGCTGGAGTGTTGAAGGATGCATATATTGATTACATGGAGCAAGATTAAAGATAAAGCTACAAACCAAGGGGGAGATTGTTAGGCCTAGTTTTGTGGTTTGAGCTTATTATGTATTTTGTTTTACTATTTGGGCTAGGTGTTTTGGGTTTGTATGTGAGCCGAGAACATTTATGTGTTCTCGGTGGGCTTTTGGTTGTTTGGTCCGAACTAGTCAGTTGGTGTCCCTATATATAGATATGTTGTGTATAGGGTTAAGGGTTGTTCATTCCTAGTATTGTGTGATCGAGTATTGTAAGTGCTTAAGCACCCGACGTATTCAATAATATACGTGTGTTTTGAAGCAATCGTGTGTTACTTCTCTTGTTATTATTCGTGTTCTTGAATCACCGAGTGTTGGTATTCCGCACCAATACTCGTTTGGTTGATATCATATTGTAGTGATCCAGATTCGGGACTTACAACGTTTATTTTAAATTTGCTTATTTAATAATTCTAATAGAGGCATAATACAACTATACTATGAACGTTATCTTAAAAGACCCACTTGGCACGACCTACAACGGATTTACTTGGTGCATGAAAGGGAACATGGTTTACCCGGCATGATCGGGAGTATAGATTGCATTCGTTGGAAGTGGGGGTAATTGTCCAACTACATGGTGAGGCCAATATACATGTGGTGACCAGAAAATACCAACGGTGAGTCTTCAAGCGGTTGCATCATACGATCTCTGGGCTTGGTCGGCCTACTTTGGCAGCTCGGGTCCAACAACGACATAAATGTTTTGGAGGCGTCGCCCGTGGTAGAGGATTACATCTCCGCTACCGCACCAGTTGCATTGTTTTAGGCTAACGATAACTTCTATCCACACATATACTATTTGGGATATGGGATATATCCGGAATATTATATTATTATCAAAACATTTTGAGACCCGATGGATGAAAAGTGAAACTATTTTTAAAAAGTACAAGAGTCTTCGCGAAAGGACATCGAGAGGTGTTTTTGGGTTCTTCGACAACGTTGGCACTACGTGAAAAATCCGTATCGTGCATGGACATTGAAAAAAATGAAAAATGCTATGTATACGTGTATCATATTGCATAAAATGATTTTAGAAGACAAAGGGAGAGCAATATGTCAATATTATATACCAAGAAATGTCCAACAACAAAACAACCTCAAGAAACTATGTGGGAGAGGGTGCAAAATGCTTATCGAATGTGTTCACATGAAATACATAATGCGCTTACAGGTGATTTGGTTCAATATGCTTGGTCGGTTCTGCCAATTCGAAGCGAAGGTGAAAAGATATCAAGCGATGATGACGATTGAAACGAGGAAATTGAAGATGAGCTCGACAGAGACAAAGACGGCGTAGAATAAGAAGACGACGGAGACAGGTAATTTCTAGTTGTTTTTCAATTGTAATATAAAATTTATTTATTTTTTTTTAATAAAATGCTATTTTTATTATTTTATTTAAAAAATAATGATAAGGTAATGATGGTCGGGTAAAAGTTGTGTTTATCATTATATTAATTGTTTAGTTTTAGTTTAAATATATTGTGAACTTTGGTACTTCAAGTGTGTTTACGTGTTTCAGGTTATTGGACGCTAAGGATGCTTATCGGAATGTTTTACGGGCTTGGAATGATGACTTAAAAGAGCCGAATTGGTCGACATGTTTCCAGAGGCATAAATGAAGAAAGAAACAAAACCCCCGCTGAATGGTCCCTTCGCGCTACGTGAAGGGATGAGGAGTTTGCGCTACGCGAAGGACCACGTCAGAGTCCGTTCGCGCTACGCGAACCAGTTAAAAAACGGGAAAAATTAACCTAAATCATATAAAATTGTTTTCCATCCCCCAATCAAGATATCCTTTATTCTACCAACTGTTGAAGAAACCTAGGACGATTTTGCATCATCCCGAAGCCCTCGGTTCGTCCAATCATCACATGCTTTCATTCTTTCATCAGATATGCGAATCATTCGTTATGCCGATGCTAGGTTAAAACCTTCGTGTTCACTCTAGGCTAGGGTTTTGTGTTACTTTACTTTAATCAGATTCCTTATGCTTTAATGATTTTGAACTTGGTTGAATTTTTCATTTAATCTTGTTTTACTTTATCAATCAATTGTTTAAACAATTTGTGATTTTGATTATTGAATATTGCATCACTTATCTGATTGGGTTCATTAACATTTAGAACTAGGTTCTTGGGTGTAATCCCTGTTACCGGTGCCCTACTTTGGATATTGGATTTACTTATAAACACAGTTCTAATTATCAGAGTTAATTAAAACTTTACGCGGAATATAAAACTTTCATAAAACATTACATAATTCATAACTTGTCTCAAAACATCCTTTGTCTTTCAACATTAAAGCATTAAAATTAAAACATCACAAGTCTTCAGATGCCAGACTCTTATTCTTCTGCCACGTGACCCTCAAGCGAGCTGCCTCATCCTACTCACCTGCGTGCATACTAAAAGTCAGCTACGCTGAGTGAGTTGTAGTTAATCACCATAATACAATACATACACTTACCTTCCATAATGCATCCGAAGATACATAATAAATTCTTTACTAATTTATTTTCATTTCATAAGTTTATACATACATTCGTACTTTATTACTCTCGTACTATATAAAGCACCGTCCTTTTCTATCTCGGATATTATTAGGGTCCGATCCCTTTCTTTTCTATCTTAGATATTATTAGGGTCTGGTCCCTCTTTCCTTTGTCTATCTCAGATATTATTAGAGTCTGATCCCTTTCTTGTCTATCTCAGATATTATTAGGGTCTGGTCCCTTTTACTTCTCTATCTCAGATATTATTAAGGGTCTGGTCCCTTCTTCTCTATCTCAGATATTTTTAGGGGTCTGGTCCCTCTTTCTTCATCTTCGTACATATTGTCTTTACATACCCATAACATACACACTTTCTTTAATCATTCATACATATTCATATATTGTACATATATCTATCATACACATTCATCTATCATAAACATACCTTACTTGTTGGCACGTGCAATATCCGAAGATCGTTCACGTACCGACAAGCTTTCATTCACATTTAAGATATACATACATAACATATAAACCATATAAGGCATACACTTACCAATTAAGGTAAGTGTATTAACTATCACATCGAGTATGCACACAACCACGAAAACATAACAAAGAAATGGGGCTAGAAACTCACCTGAATGTGGTTACGTTCATCGTTAATAGTTATTCCCTTCTTGAGCTGTGCACGACTAACTGTATAACAATTACACGTATCAATTAACTATTACTACTTGCCTCGTATTTCTATCTTTATATAACCCACAACGAACGGGGGTCGGGGGCAGCGCCCCTGGCAGCGGGGTCTAGGGGCGGAAGCCCCTAGCAGGGTCCAAGGGGCAGAGCCCCTGGCTGGGGTCGAGCTGCCAGGTCAGCTTGGAAAAATTTTATTTCCATTAACTATCTTTACACATTTTCCATTAACATTTTAAATCATTTTCTAAGTTGGGCTTATTTGTCTTAACTCTTACATATGGGCCAATCAGTCAGATCAGGCCTACTACTCAGGCCCAAATGACCACTATCTGGGCCCAACTGGACTCAGGCCCAAGGCCCAACAGATGTGTGGCCGAGAACCCAAGTTTGACCGAGAACTCACCGAGAACTCACCGAGAACTTACCGAGTACTCGTGACCGAGAACTCACCGAGAACTTGTGACCGAGAACTCTCATCTGACCGAGAACTTAGGTTGACCGAAAACCCCGGTTGACCGAAAACCCTCAGTTTGGCCGAAAACTCTCAAGTCAGATGTTTCAGTTCATTATTCTATCTTATCGTTTTTTTCCTTAGCTCAGTTAACCGTTTTTATGGTTTATGCCATGAACTTAACCACTTTTCTCCACCATTTCAGCCGTTATACACCCATTATCACCATGGCTACAAGATCTAACCCGTTTTTAGACATAAAGCTTAAACCTTTATAGGGTTAAAACGTTATAAGCTAGATCTAGGGTTTATCTATGAGCCGTATATTGCCATAGGTCTATTAAGTTCATTCTAATCATCAAGTTTGCATTTTATGAAGCATTTAGACCCGATCTACTCTAGGGTTAAGTTTCATAGCAAACCGTTCATAAAAACATAACCTTTAATCATAAAGAACATACCTTTATACGGTTATTAGGTCGCGGCTAACTTGATACGTGATCGAGGACTTGTTATCTTGCTTGTATGATCAAAGATCTAACGTTACTAAGATCGGTTTAGGGTTTGGATAATGGTCGGCGGCTAGGGGAGTGTATTTGGCTTAAGTGTGTGTTTTAAGGTGTTGAGAGAATAAGATTGAAAATATGGATGGAAATGGAAAGGATTAGGGTTTAAGGGGTATTTATACTCCCTTAAGCCCATGGACCTAAGGCCCATCTTTCCTTTTTAGTCCATGATTAATTCTCTCTAATTAGCCTACTTCTCTTTCCCTCTTATATTATTTTATTTATTAATCCAAGCAAACTTTTTCATTAAGAATAATATAAAATATTATTATTTGAAATTCGGGATGTTACAAGTCTTCCCTCCTTAAAGAGGTTTCGTCCCCGAAATCTAACTATTACATAAACAGGTTAGGGTAAAACTTGCGCATCTCATCCTCAGCTTCCCAAGTAGCATCCGATCCCTTGCGGTGCTTCCATATCACCTTTACTAAGGGTATAACCTTATGACAAAGTTGCTTCTCCTTACGATCAACTATCTTTATTGGTTGCTCAATGTAGTTCAACTGTTCATCAACCTCAATGTCCATCAATGGCACGTGCGACGTGTCATTAGCCAGACACTTTCTCAGATGAGAAACATGGAAGGTTGAATGAATTCCTTTTAACGCTTCAGGCAAATCCAGCTTATAAGCCACTTCACCCACACGATCTAAAATCTTAAACGGTCCAATGTATCGCGGAATCAACTTCCCCCTTTTCCTAAACCGGATAATCCCTTTCCAAGGCGAGACCTTGAGCATCACATTGTCACCAACGTTAAACTCAATCGGTCTTCGCCGCTTGTCAGCATACGACTTCTGTCTATCATGAGCAGCTTTCATTCTGGCCTTAATTTGATCAAACTTTGAAGATGTATCTTGAACCACCTCTAAGCTTCCCATTTCCTTCTGACTAATCTCTCACCAACATACGGGAGTTCTACATCGTCTACCATAGAGCATCTCAAATGGTGGCATACCAATACTTGAATGGTAACTGTTGTTATAGGAGAACTCTTCTAGATGCAGGTGATCATCCCAACTTCCACCAAAGTCTAAATACAAGAACGTAGCATATCCTCAAGGGTTTGGATCGTCCTCTCGGACTGTCCATCGGTTTGAGGATGATACGCCTTACTAATGTTCAATCTTGTTCCCATGGATTCATGGAACTTCTTCCAAAATCTCGAAGTAAACCGTGTATCTCTATTAGACACGATTGATAACGACACTCCATGCTTGGTTACAACCTCTTTAATGAACAAGCTTTCTAACGTTTCTGACGAGATAGCCTCTCGTATGTGCAGAAAGTGAGCACTCTTGGTCAAACGGTCCACAATCACCCAGATGGTATCATGATGCTTAGTCGTATGAGGTAGCTTAGTTATGAAATCCATAGTGATGTGTTTCCATTTCCATTCAGGTCTCTCAAGCGGTTGCATCTTCCTATAAGGCTTTTGATGTTCGGCTTTGACTTGTAAACAAGTTAAACACTTATCAACATAATCCACCACATCATTCTTCATTCCTGGCCACCAGTAATATCTTTTCAAGTCTTAGTACATATTTGTAGCTCCAGGATGGATTGAGTACCTTGACTTATGAGCTTCATCTAAGATTCGACGTCTAAGATCTCCATGACGTGGGATCCACATACGGTCGAACCTAGTCTTTACACCATGCGCGTTTTCCATCAACTCGTCTTGCTGACCGAAAATCCTTTCCTTCTTTACTAGCACTTCGTCTACCATTACCTCTGATTGCACCTTGATGATTTCTTCAAATAAATTTGAATTCATAATCAGCTTGTATGACTTCACTGTTGCAAGGACTTCCTCACTCTTACGGCTTAGCGCGTCGGCGACCACATTAGCTTTACAAGGGTAGTACTTAATTTCGCAGTCGTAATCCTTTATCAATTATAACCACCTTCTCTGTCTCATGTTCAATTCTTTCTGCTCGAAGAAGTACTTTAAACTCTTATGATCTGTATAGATAGTACAATTAATACCGTACAGATAACGCCTCCATATCTTGAGAGCATGCACTACTGCTGCTAGCTCCAAATCATGCGTCAGATAAGTGCTCTCGTGAACCTTCAACTGTCCGGATGCATATGCTATGACCTTTCCTCGCTGCATCAACACACAACCTAGCCCTTAGGCATCAGCACAAACAACCAGGTCCTCGTCACCATCGGGTAAAGCAAGGATTGGAGCTTGCGTGAGTCTTTTCTTTAATTCCTGAAAAGATTCTTCTTGGAACCTTCCCCAACTGAATACTATCGTCTTTTGAGTCATACCGGTCAACGGTACGGCTCTCTTGGAGAAACCTTCGATGAATCTCCTATAGTAGCCAGCTAACCCTAAGAAGCTTCGTATATCAGTCGGATTCTGTGGAGTCTTCCAATTTGTTATCGCTTTAATCTTTGCAGGGTCCACGGTAATCTCTTCAGGGTTTATCATGTGACCCAGAAATTGCACTTCTCTTAACCAGAACGCGCATTTAGAAAACTTAGCATACAACTTATCTTCCATCAGAGTCTCCAATACCTCTCTCAAATGCTCAGCATGATCAGTCTCGCTCTTTAAATAAATCAGTATGTCGTTAATGAAAATGATGACTGACTTATCCAACATCGACCGACACTTTGGATGTTGGATTTATTCATAAACACAGTTCTAAATATCAGAGTTAATTATAACTTTACGCGGAATATAAAACTTTCATAAAACATTACATAATTCATAACTTGTCTCGAAACATCCTTTATCTTTCAACATTAAAGCATTAAAATTAAAACATCATAAGTCTTCAAATGCCAGACTGTTATTCTTCTGCCACGTGTCCCCTCAAGCGAGCTGCTTCATCCTACTCACCTGCGTGCATACTAAAAGTCAGCTACACTGAGTGAGTTCTAGTTAATCACACATAATACAATACATACACTTACCTTCCATTATGCATCCGAAGATACATATAATTGCTTTACTAATTTATTTTCATTTCATAAGTTCATACATACGTTCGTACTTTATTACTCTCGTACTATATAAATTACCGTCCTTTTCTATCTCGGATATTATAAGGGTCCGATCTCTTCCTTTTCTATCTCAGATATTATTAGGGTCTGGTCCCTCTTTCCTTTGTCTATCTCAGATATTATTAGGGTCTGATCACTTTCTTGTCTATCTCAGATATTATTAGGATCTGGTCCCTTTTACTTCTCTGTCTCATATATTATTAAGGGTCTGGTCCCTTCTTCTCTATCTCAGATATTATTAGGGTCTGGTCCCTCATTCTTCAGCTTCGTACATATTTTCTTTACATAACCATAACATACACACTTTCTTTAGTCATTCATACATATTCATATATTGTACATATATCTATCATACACATTCATCTATCATAAACATACCTCCCTTGTTAGCACGTGCAATATTTGAAGATCGTTCACGTACCGACAAGCTTTCATTCACATTTAAGATATACATACATAACATATAAACCATATAAGGCATACACTTACCAATTAAGGTAATTGTATTAACTATCACATCGAGTATGCACACAGCCCCGAAAATATAACACGGAAATGGGGCTAGAAACTCACCTGAATGCGGTTACGTTCACCGTTAATAGTTATTCCCTTCTTGAGCTGTGCACGACTAAATGTATAACAATTACACGTATCAATTAACTATTACTACTCGCCTCTTATTTCTATCTTTATATAACCCACAACGAACGGGGGTCGGGGGCAGCGCCCCTGGCAGCGGGGTCTAGGGGCGGCAGCCCCTAGCAGGGTCTAAGGGGCAGAGCCCTTGGCTGGGGTCGAGCTGCCAGGTCAGCTTGGAAAAATTTTATTTCCATTAACTGTCTTAACACATTTTCCATTAATATTTTAAATCATTTTCTAAGTTGGGCTTATTTGTCTTAACTCTTACATATGGGCCAATCAGTCAGATCAGGCCTACTGCTCAGGCCCAAATGACCACTATCTGGGCCCAACTGGACTCAGGCCCAAGGCCCAACAGATGTGTGGTCGTGACGTGAGGTCGAAGACTCGCTAAAAATAAACCGAATACAACTAGTTAGATAGCGGTAAGAGACCAAGTGCTTTTCCATCTTAGGTGAACGAGCTACGATCTCGCAAGGCACTACTGTAGAGTTCTTTTGGCCTGCCGCTGTCTCAATCGATAAACTTTGAAGATTAGCCTACTGAACGATTCTATCTTTTATTTAATGAAATGAAAAATTGAAATTTCCTACTAAACGAGATTATTATTATTTAATTTCACGATTGATTTTCGTTGAAGAGTTCTCTCTGTCCCTCCGTCCCCCAATTAGCTAGTTGTCCCGTCCGTCGTCCAATCCCTCACTTCGTTTCTAATAGGCTAAACCTTTTCTTATTCTTACCTTGCCTTGCCTTTGGACTCGTATTTTGTTCGTACACAATCAACGGAGGCCTCCCCGACATATCTTGCAACGTCTTCAATAGCATGCTCTTACTTCGTCTTTCCCTTAATAAGTCATCAAATTTGGTGCTTTTTGATCCGCAGTTGCGAACACAGGGAGTTTGTGGAAAATATGTTACTTAGTAGCTTTGTAATTAATCTATATTAAATTAGATGCGAAAATTAAATTCAAGTAGTTTGGTTGGTTGATGTGATTAACGAAAATAACTAAGACAATAAACGAGTTTTAAACAATATAAGAAAGAATGCCCTCTCCCGATTTCAGGTTTTCAATATTAATACAGTTAACGTTTACTTGTGGGATGAACTACATAAACATAGTTCGTGAAAATGCGTTTAACAGTGATAAAAGAGGACCAAGTACTTGAATTATGAAAATGCAAGGTTGTCACTCAATAATCAGTTTTATATAATTAACCCTAATTCTCTTGTATTAAATCCCGATTGCCTATGGCACCGAGAACGGATAATCAAGAACACGGGTTTACACTATATTAACAATTACTAATCAAAATCATAATCACCATAGTAATTCAATCATAGAATCAAAACACTATCCCACAAATAACATAAACGAATAACAAGTAATCAATTGAAAAAACTTACAATTCGGGAGAGAACATAAAGAGTACTAGCCACTCATAATTCGGTTCATCATAGCATAAATCAATGTATGTAGATGAATCTCCAATCCAATTCAATGATTACAATTGCCCAAATAGAGTACTTGCACTCCCCAAAATCGTCCAAGAGGTGTTTAGAATGAAAGATAATCAAAAGTCTAGCCAAAAAACAAGTAATAAAACACCAGGATTCGGCAGTTACGATCTGGACCGTGGCCCACGGTCTCCATCGTGGGTCACGATGGTCTTCTTGCAATAATGGACCGTGGCCCACGGTTGGACCGTGGGTCACGGTGAACTCCACGGCCACCGTACCGGCCACATAAACATTGCAACTCTGATACAAACTTTTTTTTTTTGAATGGACTATTATAAACTTGAACATTACATTCCATCATGATAAATCTAATGCTTCACATATCTAACTGATAAATACTAAAAAAATTACATAGAAACCTATTAAGTCGGATCATTTCGCAAAATAACACCGGGGTTGATCAAATAAAAGAATAGGCCCAATAAGGTTTTCTAAAGGAACCCAATCCCCCGCCCCTTACATGACCATCCTCATATGTATAATGTATGAGGCCCCAACCCCAAATCCCACACTCTCGCTCATCCAGACGAGGCTTAACCTAAGTGCCTCTATCACTTTTGCACTCATGCCAAGCTAAGATCTCGAAATGCACTAATTGTACAAGTTCTATCGGAGAATATCAACTGTCTTACCAAACAATACTTTCTCAATTCTCAAATGTAACTGAACGTGTTATGCAAGTTATTACACCGAAAGCATGCTAACCTTGGTTAGAAAACTACATAATCTCCTTTTTTTAAAAACAACTAGGCACATGTTATTTAAGGAATTGTGAGCATGAAAAGGGACCAAAACATTACCCCGCCATCTTACCACTTTCCGATTCTTTTAAACACATTTTTTTAAATTTTTTCTGTTTTACTGATTTTTTATTTTTTTTCAATTTTTTTAAAATTTTTTCAAAATAAACAAAAACAAACGAAAATTTTCCTCATCCCCACACTTGGGATACATTGTCCCCAATGCACGGTTTTAAGAAAAGTAAAACAAACCACTTGCTAAACACCACCTTCATTCCAACACATCCCTTAATACTTACTCATAAGTATTTCAACCTCCACCCATCCATCCAAAAATAACTGAAAACAAAGATAAAACAATTATACAGAATATACAAAACGGGGTACACCTGGATTCACGCGGCTCGATCAGTTGTACGGCGGGTGGGCCGACCCGAAGATAGATGTCATGAATTCTGAAAACTGGCCGAAGTTAAACGCCCTGTCGCCACTGCTGCTTCCTTCTCCTTGTGGTGGTGTAGGTGCCATTGATTGCATTGGGCTGACCCACATTGAATGATGAAGTGGTGGTTCGGGATATCGTACCGAACCGTCAAACGGAGGAAGAGTCGTGTAATCCATGATTTGCGGATCCGCTACAACCGGTTCACCTGCGTGCCACTGATTATGCATCCTCCAATTACGATCATCCAAATACCTCATGTTCATCTCATGTTCACGCCCATACGCATTGGCACGGTTCCACATTTCCAACCGGTGGTGCCTCTCTTTTGCGGCCCGTTCAGCATAGGCCCCCATAAACGTCTGATGATTGAACAGTGAACGTGACTCATCAGACCAATTCTCATACGTGGAAGGCCTATGCCTCCCCACCACCTCATTAATGGACCCCTCATGGGCCCAATTGCTACCATAGGAATTATAACCTTCCGAATAATCCCAACCCCCGTGTTGGGAACTACTACCACCGCCTACATCCATGTAATCGGGCTCACTTACCTCTTCCTCCTGCTCAATTTCATCATCATCATCCTCCACTTCAACATCCTCTCTTGCTACTCTCCATCTCACCTTATCACACACAAGAACATGGTGCCTATCGGTTTGCGTGTACTCACAACCCGACAAATCCGACAACGTAAACTCTTTAAACACTTTGGTCATTCCCACCGACTCGTCAGTTATCACACCGTGATCCTTTAACAATGCTGTGATCAGTCAACAATGCGGAATTAACTTCCGCTTATTGCTTTCTCGGCTAATCCAAATATTGTGCATGACTAGATATCGGTATTAAATAAGGGGCTTTCCACACATCAATGCATACAAAATTGGAACATCACTGTTCCTCACTACCGAAATGTCCCCCCGACGAGGCATCACGTTGTGCAAGCAGATAGAAATCAATAATTTTGCCTCGATCTTCAAATTTTTTCTCAAAATCTGATCACCAAAACCTTCTCTTGCTTTAATCACCTTTTCTAACATGGTGTGACATTGAGGGTGCTTTTCGGGGCAATCAAATAAGTCTTTGGCAGAGGGGTATATGTATGAGTTGCTTGGCTTAGTGTCAAAAAAAAAAAGGGATTTGATTAAATGATTCAAAGGACATCACCACTTCTTGACCTCCTACCGTCCCAATTAACTTCATATCGTGCCCCTTTTTGTAGGGAGGACATCTCAATGTAGACACCCATTCTTCAATCTCTCGGTCGTACAAAGTGTTAGTTTCGTTATTATAACACTTTAACACTGCTTCCCAACCCAAAGCTTCAAACTTTCCAACTATCCCAAAAGCCTCAAAACCTGGATCGTTTACCTCCTTCTCACACATATATCCATCAAGTCGTTTGTTCAACGTAGCCATTTTATCAACAAACAGCTCCGCTTGCCATTCCAATGGGTACTTTGACAATCCCCCACCTCTCCAAGTGGGTTTTTCCGTTCGTACTTGCACATGTGCTTGTTCTTCCTGCATTCTTTGTCTCTTTAATTGCGCTACTCGCCCACTTGAAGATGATGCCTTTCCTTTTCCTTTATCCGATGTTCTTCCCATCTACACACAACCAACAACCCCAACCAAACCAAATTAAGTCAACATCCTCATCCCCACACTTGCTTGTTACTATGGTTGTGAATAATTACTTGTTAATCAATTATCAAAATTTTCAACATTTGCTTCAACACATAATTTCCAATTAATCAATATAACAAACATATGTTTGTAACAATTATCTACTCTCCACAACCATACCATACAATCATCATACTCATTACTCAAACAAGCAAGTGGGTACATATAAGCAATCATAACAAACTTACAACTTCAATATAATGTACCATCAATAATGAAAAAAAAAATTCCATACCTTTGTGTTGTTGAATATGTAGATGAAGAAAGCTTCAAACTAAACCAAAAACCCCCAAAAATTTCGGAAATTTTCGGACTCTATATGTCCAAAATCGACCAACAAATCAGAGACTTCTTTCAATTTCAATGGTATAATCGAAATCCTTGTGAAATTCTAGCCAATTTAGACCCAAAAATCGGTTTAATTGTTGGAGATATGAGGAAGTTATGAAGGTTTGAAGTATGAATGTTACGGTTTGTGAAGAAAGGCTTTGGGAAGAAGAAGATGAGAGTTGAAGTAAATAATAGTGTTAGGTGATTTGTGTGGTTAAGAATTGATGTAAAAATTGATTTTTATTGTTTATTTAACACCAAAACCCGGTCCCCCTTTCTTTTGTCGCCGGACCGTGGCCCACGGTCTAACCGGGGGTCACGGTTTCATCAGTCTTGCTCGCTGGTTCGAAGTGGACCGTGGCCCACGGTCCACACCGTGGGTCACGGTTGAGTTTATATCAAAACGAGCAGACTGCACCATACCGTGGTGCGGGCTACCACCGTGTCTCACGTTTGCCACCGTGGGCCACGGTTCCAACCGTGGTCCACGGTTCACTGTTTATAATTTTTTTTAACAAAATAAGAAACCCAGAAAACCAAATTAAGTAAAACTTATTTACCCAAATAAAAATAAAAATAAAAATTACATAAAAATTACCCTACCCCCCATGAAAAACCCGAGTTGTCCCCAACACGGTAAAGAAAAACATAAAATTTTCCCACACTCGATTTGGGCGAACTTCAAAACGAGGAAGGTAATTTTTAAAACCAATTTTAAATAAAAACTAAATTAACCTAAACTAAAATATACAACAAACCTTTGCCTTTTTAATTCGTTTCCTCATACGGTGAGCGTAACAAATAACTCACCCGGTCCATATCGAGCATATTGATGTCCTTTCCTTCCAAGTAAGGTTTAAGTCTTTCACCGTTTACCACTTGTTTTGTTTTCTCTTGAACATATCTATCTCCACATCACCAAATTGACCTATTTTGTGATGACATACGGGCCCATCCACTTTCTCTTTAACTTACCCAGAAATAACTTTAGCCTTGAATTATACAACCACACCTTTTGACCCACTTCAAAAGTCCGTTTTCTCAACTTTGCATCATGGACTTTCTTTAGTTTGTCTTTGTAGGCGGAAGCACATTCATACTCTTCATCCTGGATTTCCTCAATCTCATTCAACTTCAACTTTCTCAATTCACCCGCTTCCTTATAATCCGCGTTAACATTCTTGATCGCCCAAAGTGCCTTATGTGCCAACTCCATTGGTAAATGGCACCTTTTCCCATAAACTAACCGATAAGGAGTTGTGCTAATAGGGGTTTTTTAGGCGGTCCGATACGCCCACAATGCATCGTTTAACTTAGAAGACCAATCCTTCCTATCAACTCGCACCGTCTTCATCAAAATTTCTTTAATTTGGTGATTGGATACTTCAACTTGTACACTTGTTTGTGGATGATACGGAGTAGCAATTTGGTGATTCACATTGTACCTTTTTAGAAGCTTCCCAAAGTTGAAATTCTTGAAGTGTGATCCACCATCACTAATAATAACCCGCGGGATACCAAACCGAGCAAAAATGTTTGATTGGACGAATTTACAAACTATCGAATGATCATTTGTTCTTGTTGCCACCGCTTCTACCCACTTGGACACATAATCAACCGCAACCAAGATATATAAAAATCCATTCGAATTTGGAAACGGGCCCATAAAGTCAATTCCTCAAACATCAAAAATCTCTAACACCAAAATCGGTTGCAATGGCATTTCATCCCGTTTCGAGATACTACCCAACTTTTGACAATTCAAACATTGTTGGGCGTATTCACTTGCATCTTTAAAAACTGTGGGCCAATAAAAACCACATTGGAGCACCCGATAACCCGTCTTTTGACCGCTAAAATGACCTCCACACGCCGATGCCTGTGCATGAGTCAAAACTTCCCACACCTCGCAATCGGGAATACACCTTCTTATCATTTGGTCCGAACCAATCTTGAACAAATCCTATTCATCCCAAATATATTGCTTCACTTGGGCCATGAACCGTTGTCTTCTTTTCTTCACCCAATGACTTGGAATAGACCCCGTTGCTAAATAATTTATAAAGTGGGCATACCATGGTGTAGTCGACACGGATAACAATTGTTCATCGGGAAACCGTTCGTTTATCTCCATCGGGTCATCAACACCCTCCAAGGGAATTCGGGAAAGGTGATCCGCCACTACATTCTCACACCCTTTTTTATCCTGAACTTCTAAATCGAACTCTTGCAAAAGCAATACCCATCTAATTAACCATGCTTTTGCATCCTTCTTCTCCATCAAATATCGAACCGCACTATGGTCCGAATAAACGATCACCTTACTCCCCCAAATATACGAGCGAAACTTATCCAAAGCATACACCACCGCAAGCAATTCTTTTTCGGTAGTTGTATAATTATGTTGCGTTTCGGATAAAGTTTTACTCGCATAATAAATTACCACCGGATTTTTATCAACTCGTTGACCCAATACCGCTCCAATAGTAGTGTCACTAGCATCACACATGATCTCAAACGGCTTTGACCAATCCGGTGGTTGTAGAATGGGAGCTTTCACCAACTGTTCCTTCAAAACATTAAACGCTTGCACACACTCATTAGTAAAATCAAAAGGAACATCTTTTAATAATAAATTACATAAAGGTTTTGTGATAACACTAAAGCCTTTAATAAATCTTCTATAAAAACCTGCATGCCCCAAAAATGATCTTACACCTTTAATGTTTTTAGGTGGAGGTAAAGATGATATTAGCCGAACCTTTGCCTTATCCACTTCCATTCCCCTTTCTGAAATTACGTGACCCAACACGATAGCCTCTTGCACCATGAAGTGACTTTTCTCCCAACTTAGAACTAAATTTGTCTCAACATACCTTTTTAAAACTTTTTCTAATTCATTGAGTCAATTTTCATAAGTTGGGACAAAAATGGAAAAAGTCATCCATAAATACCTCGAGTGATTCCCCGACCATATCCGAAAAAATACTCATCATACAACGTTGGAATGTGGCCGGGGCATTACACAAACCGAATGGCATTCGCCGAAAAGCAAAAGTGCCATACGGACAGGTGAAAGTGGTATTGTGTTGGACATCTGGGTGAATGGAAATTTGGTTATAACCCGAGTACCCATCCAAAAAACAATAATACTTTTGACCCGATAATCTTTCAATAATTTGGTCAATAAATGGTAATGGAAAATGATCTTTAGATGTAGCGGCGTTTAATTTACGATAATCAATGCAAACTCGCCACCCGGTGACCGGTCGGGTGGCGATTTGTTCACCGTTTTCATCTTTAATTACCTGTATACCTTCTTTTTTCGGTACCACTTGTGTAGGACTTACCCATGCGCTATCCGAGATGGGATAGATTATTCCAGCATCCAACCACTTGATTACCTCTTTCATCACGACTTCTCTCGGATTGGGATTCAAACTTCTTTGAGTCTCTTGGGTTGGTTTTGCCTCCTCGTCGGTGATGATTTTGTGCATAACTATAGATGGACTAATGCCTTTTAAATCGGCAATTGTCCAACCTATGGCAGCCTTGTTCGCCTTCAACACCTTCAACAATTCTTGTTCTTGGGACTCTTCCAAATTAGATGAAATAATGACTGGTAATGTGTTATTATCCCCCAAAAACGCATACTTCAAGTGGCTTGGTAAATCCTTCAATTCCAACTTTGGTGGACTTTACAATGACGGTTTTGTACCTGAATCTATCACAGCCGGTAGACTTTCAATTTGATGAGTCCATGGTGGTCGTCCTTCTTTAACCGCCAACACGTCTTGATTTTTCTCTTCTATCCTCAATGCACAAAGATGTACCTGTTCAGAAAAATCACAAACACATGCTTCCAAAGCATCGTCCTCATAATCGTGCGGTTCACACGTGTCAACAATATTTTCCATGAAACACTCATCACCACATAAAGCATTAGATCCGTTAGTGAACACATTTAATTTCATTTTCCGATTTCCAAAAGCCATATCAACTGTGCCCGATCGACAGTCAATAATAGCATGAGCGGTGTTTAAAAAAGGTCGACCCAATAAAACAATTTGTTGTTGGGTTGAATCAACCGATGAGTAATCTAAGACCAAAAAGTCAACTGGATAGTAAAATTCTTCAACTTTTACTATCACATCCCGCACAATTCCTCGGGGGAGTTTATGAGACAAATCGGCTAACACAACCGTTTTCTCGACTCGTTTTAAAGGACCAAAATCATATTGGTCATGTAAACCCCCCAGAAGAATACTTACTCCGGCCCCAAGATCTAGTAACGCCTTAGAAATTTGAAGATCGCCTACTTGAATGTTAATTAAAGGCGTTCCCGTATCTTGAAGCTTAGGAGGAAGATCTCCTTTTAAAACCGCACTCACCTGCTCAGTTAAATCCACTCATAGAGGCACTTTTTGTTGCCTCTTTTGAGTGCACAATTCTTTCAAAAACTTAGCATACCCGGGCACTTGTTTGATTGCCTCAAGCAACGGTAAATTCACTTTTACTTGCTTAAAAACTTCCCACATTTCTTCTTTTTGAGGACCCCTTCTTGAAATAATATTTTTCTTACCCGGGTCAAGTAAAGCTGAAGGAAATGGAACCACCTTTTGTTCTACTTCCTTATTTTCATCGTTTAAATTTGAAGTTTGACCCTGATTTTTTAACGGTTTTTCAAAAGTGACATGTTTAGTGGGTTTATTTGTTACTATTTCATCATCACTTTCGTTACCCGTAATATCCTCAATTTCCCCATCAACCACACCCCGTGATAAATCTTTTTTGTATTCTTTACCACTTCTTAAAATACTCACGTGGTTAATAGGAACATTACGAGAAGAGTTATGAGAGGGATTTACCTTTGTGTCGCTTGGAAATTGACCTTTATTCTTCTTCAACTCGGACACTTTAGTTGCGAGTTGACCCATTTGTGTAGTCAAAGATTGGATGGCCTTATCTCTTACTTCATCCTTTTGCATTCGCGCCTCATCAGGTTGATTTCTTTGTTGCATGTCTTGTTGCATTAACTTCAACATGTCCATAACCTCATTACCACTCGATGAACTTTGACCCGTTGACCCGCTTTGACCACCACCCCTTGACCTTGATATCCTTGATTATTCCCGCCATGATAATTACCTTGGTTATTATATTGTTGGCAAGGAACATAATTGCTTTGACCTCCTTGAAAATTTGGGTTAGATTGAGTGGCCGGATTTCCATATCGAAAATTCGGGTGATTTCTTAACCCGGGGTGGTAGGTGTTGGAGTTCATGTTGTAATTTCTACCACCTCCCCCTTGAAGTGCATTTACCTCTTCCACCGGTGCTTGACCTACGGTACATACCTCCGTTGCAAGACCCAATTCGTTACAATTTGAACAAACATTGATTACTTGATTTGTAGTTTGTACATTTCCTTCTTCCACGGCTTGCACTTGGGGTCTACCAATCGCCGGTCTCGCTCTCCTACCGGTTTGAGCCTTTCTCTTTGAAGTAACCGCCATTTGTTCCAAATATGCCCAATCGTCTTGTTCATAATTGGTACCAAATGTACCATTAGCGATCGACCGCAAATCCCGTTCATCCTCCATACTCAAACCCTCATGAAACACATTCAACAACTCCCATAAAGCAATACCGTGATGAGGACAATTTTTTATCATCATATTGAATCTCTCAATTGCTTCATGAAACATTTCCCCCGATTGTTGTTGGAAGGTTCTCAAACTTAGTCTCGCATCCTTGGTCTTTTGGGCCGTGTAAAATTCTTCTAAAAATCTTTGTTGCATTTCAGCCCAAGTATAAACAGATGCGGAAGGCAAAGTGTAAAACCATCGCTTTGCCTTATCTTCCAATGAAAACTGAAATAAAACCAACTTTACCTCATCCGATGTAAAACCTTGACCCCCAATTGTGTTGCAAATGGAGTCATATGCCTCCAAGTGGAAGTAAGGTTCCTCCGTTGCTAGACCTTTAAACTACGGAAGACTTTAAAGGGAATTTGTTCTTACTTCAAATGTCCTCCCTTGATTATTGAGAGGGATAACCACTGGAGACGGATTGTTAGTAATTATGGGTCGGAAATAAGCTTCAATCCCCCTCACCATCTCTCTTGCATGCCTTCTCGGTACACCCATGGGTACCCTTGGTTGACCCATTTGCCTATAAACGGGCCTTGGCTGCGCAAATTGTTGTTGAAATTGTGGTTGGGGCATTTGCGGTTGAAATTGTTGATCTTGCAGTTGCACTTGTGGTTGTTGAACAAATGGTGGTGGTTGAGCTTGATTAACAACAACCGGTGGTGGTTGTTGAGTATGTTGAACTGGTGGTTGAGCAGCTTGTATAACTGGCGGTTGTTGATTGGGTTGTTGGACAACAACCGACGGTGGTTGTTGTGGATTAAGCTTTTGCAACGGTTCCGATTGATGCCATTGACCATAACCAAAATTTCCCGGATTTACCCTTTTTCCTCCATCACCTCCCATGTAGTAACCTTCTACTTCATACCCTTCAAATTCATTATCAAACCCATAGCCGTATCCATCACCTTGTGATCTTGAATGTTGCATAAACGGTTGAGGTTGATATTGGTAACTTGATTGTGATGGTTGAAAGGGTGGTGGTTGATATTGTTGAGATGATGATGACGCACCAAAGTTAGGAAAAAGGTTGGTAGTAGGTGGCAATGTGGATGATGTTGTATAGGTGACTTGGGAAGCTAATGGTTCGGTTATGACAGGTGGTTGTTGGAGTTCACTTGATGCTGTAGATATATTAGTAGTGATTGGTGGATTTGGTGGAGGTGTAGTCGGGATTGTTTGACCCGAAGTGGGAACTGGTGAATCCATGTTGTTGTTTGATGCAGTTGGAGAACCAAGAATCTTGTTCTCTCGAAGTAGAACTCGGTTTCTTCGGAGTGTTATGTCAATCTCAGGATCAATAACTAGCGGTGATGACCTGTTAGAGCTTCTAGTATGCATACACCTGTATGTACCTGCACACTAACACAACCAGCGTAAACCCAAAAATAACAGACACAAACTACTAAAGCTAACACACGTTGCGCACTACTCCCCGGCAGCGGCGCCAAAATTTGACGTGAGGTCGAAGACTCACTCAAAAATAAACCGAATACAACTAGTTAGATAGCGGTAAGCGGGTATCGAACACAGGGAGTTTGTGGAAAATATGTTACTAAGTAGCTTTGTAATTAATCTATATTAAATTAGATGCGAAAATTAAATTCAAATAGTTTGGTTGGTTGATGTGATTAACAAAAATAACTAAAACAATAAACGAGTTTTAAACAATATAAAAAAGAAATCCCTCTCCCGATTTCAGGTTTTCAATATTAATACAGTTAATGTTTACTTGTAGGATGAACTACATAAACATAGTTCGTGAAAATGCGTTTAACAATGATAAAAGAGGACCAAGTACTTGAATTATGAAAACGCAAGGTTGTCACTCAATAATCAGTTTTATATAATTAACCCTAATTCTCTTGTATTAAATCCCGATTGCCTATGGCACTGAGAACAGATAATCAAGAACACGGGTTTACACTATATTAACAATTACTAATCAAAATCATAAACACCATAGTAATTCAATCATAGAATCAAAACACTATCCCACAAATAACATAAACGAATAACAAGTAATCAATTGAAAAACCTTACAATTCGGGAGAGAACATAAAGAGTACTAGCCACTCATAATTAGGTTCTGTCACACCCTCAAAATCCACTAACGGAGTTTTACCGTCAGAGGGTGTGAACTAACAGGATCGGATTCATTAGTTATAATCAAACCATAAAACAAAGTTTTCAAACCACGTAAACGTTTACGAGTAATTAAATGCGGAAGCGTAAAAACCATAAAAGTATGTTGCGTCACGCAGGACGACTTAAAACCCGATGATAACAGTTTAAAAATTAGTTTGCATAAATAAAAGCGTTTCAGACAATGCATGATCCTATACCGCGCGCCCGCCTCGGCTACCTGAGAATAACATACTAAAAGTGTCAACACGGGGTTGGTGAGTTCACAGTTCATATCAAATAAAGCGTTTAGCGTTTTGCGTTTAGCGTTTTGCGTTACCAGATAGTGTTATGTCAATTATATATCTATAGGTAGCTAGCCTATAAAACAAGTATTACTAAGTGTTCGACACCGAAGCTGACTGTTTAACATTTGCCTTGCCACCAGGTCTATCCCGACCATGGTATGTGTTTAGCCAAGATTACACCCACTCGACCTCCAGTCGAGTTTTAGCGTTGGGTGGGGTTTGTCAAACCCAGTAGTACTACTCAACAATGACTCGCTATTATCCAATACTAAACAGTTCGATGTGAATGAAGGACTTTAGTTATTGCGTTTGCCACTTAGTCTTTACAAGTGATATATAATTTATACTAACAAAATCTTAAATGCGTTTTCGGAGTATGTTATCTCCCCAAGTGAAAAGCGTTTGAAAACAATTTTAAGGGGTAAGTGAAACTCACTGTTTGTGAAGTATTCCCAAAATAAATCACCAAAGGATGCGCGTCACAGAAAAACTCTCTCTAGCGTTCTAAAACAACAAAGAGATTTTTCTAAGTGTCGGAACTATTATCGAGTCTCTAGACTCGGCACATAATACCTATGCACACAATATGTTTCGTGTTTCGTTTGTGAATCGTGTGTGACTGTAACAAGTACGTTTGTGATACGTTACATGTGTGAGCAATTAGTTACGTGTCATGTATTAATAATGTACGTCACTAGCAATTATTCCCCGTAAGGGCAATTTGGTCAAAACATGACAATTAACTAGCAATTATTCCGCGCAAGGGCAATTTGGTCAAAACATAACAATTATCTAACAATCATTCCCCGCAAGGGCAATTTGGTCAAAACGTAACAATTATTTAACAATCATCATGTTTCATGCAATTTTACCAAATTCAGCAACTAGTTTCTTGACGACAAAATTCTACTTGAAAAACTAGCCTATTCCACCGATCATAGCATCTCAATTAATTTACCAAAAATCGTCACACAAGCATAAATGTGTTAGGTTTCCAGAACATATTTTGTTGTATTTTTATTCCATATAAATTTCTCACAATGATCAATTTACCACAGCAAACTCACAACAGTCAAATTTATGCGCAACAGAATGTTATTTGAAATTACCGTTAAATGAAATATCCAACAAATGCAAGACCACTTGGGTTAGGTTCCTAACTCAACAAGTCAACTTCCAGAAGTGGAACCAACCCAATTGGTCTCGTAGTTCATGAGATATAATATTTACAAAACAACCTAACAGCAGGTCTCACAACTCAGATTTGCACAACGTTTTTGTAAAATCATAAAAGTTAACTTTTACACCTCCAAAAATTGCAAATTTATATTCTTTAGAAACTAGACACAACCTAGTACACTGTAGTAACAATAATCTCAACCAATTTTCATATTTACACCCCGTTACAGTCAATTGAACATCAACAACACAATCTGTCCAGAAACTGTTTGCAACCAAACTCAACATATTAACCCTCTATAGACCATAATCCGTTCATATGACACTCTAGACACCATAACCACTATCCATGCATATCAATTAAACAATACATCAATTCTAGTTATCAAATCACAATCAATACATCATCAAATCAAACGAATCATATGAGCACATTATATGAAGATTTTCGGAACCTAGGGTTCACAATTATACCTTCAAAAACACCAACACAAGCAATAGGAAGGTAGAAGATGGCTAGAAACGGATGTAGGATGCTTCAATTGTGAAAGACAAGATCAAAATCAAGTATTATGTGTGTGTGTGTGGGCTGCCGTAACAAGAGAGGGAGAGGGGGGGCTGGCCGATCGGTCCAGTGAGGGAGAGAAGGAGATTAGGGTTTTTACATATTATTAATAATAATATATTACACTTTGGTCCCTCAACTTTCAAATGTTACTTTTCTAGCTTAATTAACTAGTTCTAGCACATTGAGTTAACGTTTATAACAATGTTATCACATAACACATAAGTCTAACACATAATTATCACATAATTATTGTTTTGACGTTTTTCGTTTATTCACCAATTGTTTGCGTCAACTCGTTTGCGTTTCGGTGCAAATTCCCGAAAGACTACACATATAGTAATTGTCAAGCGTCATTTAAACCCTAGTTTAAATGTAATGAGGTGTGCGTTATAGATTCAGTAATCTTTAAGTTTGAAATGACGGAGTTGAGTTAACGGAGTTAACCTGAAATTGACGATTGTCACAGGTTCATCATAGCATAAATCAATGTATGTAGATGAATCTCCAATCCAATTCAATGATTACAATTGCCCAAATAGAGTACTTGCACTCCCCAAAATCGTCCAAGAGGTGTTTAGAATGAAAGAGAATCAAAAGTCAAGCCAAAAAACAAGTAATAAAACACAAGGATTCGGCAGTTACGATCTGGACCGTGGCTCACGGTCTCCACCGTGGGTCACGGTGGTCTTCTTTCAATAATGGACCGTGGCCCACGATTGGACCGTGGGTCACGGTGAACTCCACGGCCACCATACCGGCCACGGTACGGTGGCTTCTGTTTGAATCATCATTTTGGACCGTGGCTCACGGTGTGGACCGTGGGCCACGGTGGAATTCAGCCATACATCATTGTTTTTCACGTTTTTGACTTCTTTTACGTCTCCGGTTCCTTAGGTTTCTTCGTTATACACCATAATAGCTCCGGAACCTCCTTTGTACCTACAATTTACCGAACACACCGTAGTCATCTAATTCCACCAAATAAACCAATACAAAACATGATAATTACGGCTTTAAATCAATTAAGGGTTGTCCCATGGACCACCCGTCACATTCCCACACTTAATCGTTGCTTGTCCTCAAGCAACATCTTGACACAAACTTTTTATTTCATTCAACTTGTATCCACCAATCTTACCACAAAACCGGTTCAGTCAAGGTCCCAAGTCATACCCTTTTCCCTTATTTTTATCGGGTGCACTAGTTCACTTGATGTTCCATTTAAACCGAAGATTTCTAACCAAACCTAACATGCTTTCGGTTTTTACCCATACATTACACATTTACACATTAACCATTTTTTGTTGGTGCAAATCCATACGTTCATATTTAATCAACTCTCCTCTCATAAGCTTGTACAATCATCAAATATCCACCTATGTAAATGCTTATTGACATGAATACAAATCAAGAGGTCTTAAAACGGGTTGTAATGGGGCCAAGTGTAAGGGTATGGAAGGGAATATTGAAAGTAGCTCAAGCGACCCGATCCGAATTATTACAAACAATCTAAGTAAACAAAGAAATAAACAACTATAAACATCTCTAACTTCTCTTTTTTTTTTTCAGTCAATAAATAATACTTTGAATTGTGCATACATAAACATTGCAACTATAATACAAACTTTTTTTTTTGAATGGACTAATATAAAACTTGAATATTACATACCATCATGATAAATCTAATGCTTCACATATCTAACTGATAAATACTAAAACAATTACATAGAAACCTATTAAGTCGGATCGTTTCACAAAATAACATCGGGGTTGATCAAATAAAAGAATAGGCCCAATAAGGTTTTCTAAAGGAACCCAACCTCCCGCCCCTCACATGACCATCCTCGTATGTATAATGTATGAGGCCTCGTAAGTGAGTAAAATCGCGGGAAAAATTTTCTTGTGCGATTTTTTTCCAGAATACTCCTCGTAAGTGAGTTCTCATTCTTGAAAATTTTGGCGTGAAAATTTATTTTTCGAAAATTTTCGGTGAATTTTTGGAGGGAAAATCGGGAAAAATTTTCTTAATTGAAATTTTTCTGGGATGTTCCTAATGTATTGGGTAGTCTTCTCTCAAATTTTGGTAATATATTTTCCGGCTGACTGTTTTGGTAATTTAAAGAGGAGTTTGTTAGTAACCGTGAAGATTATTTAAGACATTGCCGAATTTGTCAAGAAAAGGGGGAGATAAAACTTTCATTTGAGATTATTTGGCTTCCTACGCTTGCAAGGTTTCTTGAAAAATTACTGCAATTCGGGTGGTAATTCGTATTTGAAAAGATGCATTTAACTGAGTTCAAGACTGCAGCTGTTTTTCGATTGGTGATTGATTTGTTCAAGATTGAAACCTGACTATGTGGGATACAAGTGTTGTCTGTTTACTTCTTTCTGAGGGACTTTGATCCTGACTATGTTGGCTACGTGTAAATGGTGGATTACTTCTGTTGAGGGGGACGATTCTCGAACGGGTTGATCTTATTGAAGAATATACGAGTCTTGTCATTCGATTGAAGAATTTGATCATTTGTGGTTTATTAATGGAGGTTGGAACTCTGAATCTTATGTCAAACATTAGTGCATCTTTGCGAACGGGATGTGGAAGAGCTTCAAAGAGTATATTTGGGATACGCGTTATCAAGAGAGGGAAAACCGAAGTGAAAGATGTTGAATGATCGGGTTGTTCATGAAAATATGTGACGAGGTTAAACATAAAGATATGTTTTTCTTTTACCGGTGCTGATGGATAGCTGATGACTTGCTGCTGATTGTTGAAAGATTGAACCATATCATACGCCAATGGACGATCGGGATGATCTCCAAGAGTTTCTCACTTTGAGGGGGTGATCTGATGAGAAGCTACAGGTCGTTGGTTTGCTGAAAAGATTTAAAGATTGTCCGTTTGCACAAGCCCGAAAATCATCAGTCAAGGGGGTGTCTGTTAGTGCACGTTTTGTGACTGGTGATTTGCAGTTAAAGTATCAAGATTAAATTATTCGATAGCTACGGAAAAGGGGGTGTCTGTTAGTGCACGAAATTGTTGTCCGTGGCATTCGAATAAGTTATACATAGTCTAGATTGAGTATTTATTGTAAATGGCCCATTCGCTATGGTTTGTATAGCGAATGAGGTCCATTCTTAGTGATCTAGGCTAGTTCGTTAAGCTTATAAGCCCATTCGTTATGAAAGCATAACGAATGAGGGCTGGTTCGTTAAGTTAACACCATTCGTCATGGAATGTTGACGAATGGAGTCTAGTTCGTTATGGAGGCATAACGAGTTATGCTTAACTTAACGAATGGAGCATGTGGCCTATAAATAGGTGGTAACATGCTCATAATTAAGTGAGTTCACACAGATGAGAGATGTGAGGTTCTCCATAAGTTATTATTATGTAATTTATCCTTATTTATCAATAAAGTAATAATTTAACGTTTAGATCTCATGCATAATCGATGTATCATAGCGGCTAGATCCATGGCGGGTTTTTACAACACTTCTATTGATTCTCTGTGGAGACGACCTTACTTACCCGTACTAGTTATAGGTATCTAAGTGAATTAAAATATTTAGGCCTAAATTAATTATTCTGGGAAATTTTCTTTTCGGCCTAAAAAATTGAGTTGCGCAGATGACAAAATCGAAAAAGAAAACTGAACTGGTACCTGTTTATAACTACCTAGCTTGGTTCGAATTATAGCCCTACCGAACCAGTTCAATTTATACCTGTTTGGAATGAACACATGTCATTGAACCGAATGAAAACTTGGATTTTGTGAATTTGAACGGTTTGGTTTCAGTTTTAGTGTAACATCCTACTTTCGGTTATTATAATAAAAATAAATTTCGTTATTTCATAGTGGGTCGTTATCGGTTTAGATAAATAGAATACGAGTTGGGCTAGTGTTGAGTAAATGAATATGGGTTATGGACTTGGGTTAGGAAAGAAAGAAGGAAAGACCATGGGCTTAAGCCCATGATCCATATATATATATATAAACCCGTAATATCCATTTAATCCGCATTCACACATATTCCATACACCACCCAAAACACACACTTAAGATTTCTCTCTAGTTCTTCCTTATCTCTAGCCGAAATCAAGAAGGAAACCGAGCACCGACCCGAGGTAACGATAGTTTAATATTGTATGAGCTTAACCCGTTAGATAAAGTTGGGAAACAACGAGCCGAAACCGTTAAACCGTTTAAATAACGAGATCCGGGTGGAATCGGGTATAAACCCAACCTATGATGAGCTTAGGGATCACCCTAGCTCAGATCTGGATCGAACAGGGGGAAAAACGGTGAAAAACAAGTTAAAAATCGTTTTTCAGGTGAGTTCGCGTTTTTCCGGCGGCTTTCCGGCAATGATGGCGCCGGAAAGGCGGCGCCGGAAAAGTAATACGAGGTTAAGGGTATGTCAGGGAATGTTCTGACATTCCCTAACCTAACCCTAGTTCGCTAACGGGAATTTAGCGAATTAAGGGTGATTCGTTAAGTAGAGTCGCTGAGGAAAGATAACGAACTAGCCTTAGTTCGTGTCCTGATTCGTTAAGGAAAAGATAACGAATTAACCCCCCCATTTCGTTATAGCCATTCGTTAAAGGAGATAACGAATTAGAAGGTCCAATTCGTTACTTGAACTGGTTCGCTATGTGGACTGGTTCGTACAAGGACGGATTCATCAGAGGTCCAGTTCGTTAGAGGGTTCAGTTCGTTACAAATGACCAGTTCGCTAAGATAAGTCAGTTCGTTAAAGACTGAATAACGAACTAGAAAGTTTAATAAAATGACAGAACAGTCCCTGGACTTAGAAAAAGAATGAATTAATTACAATTCATCCCTTGAACTTTTGAGTTAGCAAATTAATTAATGATTTGAAATTATAATGGAAAACGTGTTACGACAGTTACGGCAGCTCGACCCCAGCCAGGGGCTCTGCCCCTTGGACCCCGCTAGGGGCTGCTGCCCCTAGAACCCCGCTGCCAGGGGCGCTGCCCCCGGACCCCCGTTCGTTGTGGGTTATATAAAGATAGAAATACAACATGAGTAGTAGTAGTTAATTGATACATGTAAATATTATACAGTTAGCCGTGCACAGCTCAAGAAGGGAATAACGATTAACGGAGAGCGTAACAGGATTCAGGTTAGTTTCTAGCCCCAATTATGTGTTATGTTTTCGGGGCTGTGTGCATACTCAATATGTTTGTTAATACGCTTATCCTAAGAGATAAGTGTATGCCTTATGTGAATAATGCGAAATGTATGAATGATTGCTTGATGGTACTTGAACGATCTTCGGATATTACACGTACTGTCAGGTTGTAACGCTATGTATAAGGTAAGTATGATACGCATGCTTATGTGTATGAACTTGATAAAGTTAATAAAAGAAGGAAAGGATGGTTGTATGGTTACGAAAGGGTACCGAGCCCTAATAATACTCGAGGTATGATGTATGGTTGTATGGTAACGAAGAGGGAATCGAACCCTACTAATATTCGAGAACTAGGGAACCGAACTCTACTAATATTCGAGGAAGGAGGGTACACAGCCTTAATAATACTCGAGGAAGGAGGGTACCGAGCCCTAATAATACTCGAGGAATGTAGGGCGTAATGCTCTTTATAACGTAAGATATTAAAGTAAGTTAGTACAAAAGAAAGTATGAAAGTATGAATGAAAGAATATAAGTTTGTGTGTATTGTATAATGTATGATTAACTAGAACTCACTCAGCGTAGCTGACTTTTAGTATGCACGCATGTGAGTAGGATGAGGCAGCTCGCTTGAGGAGACACATGGCACTGAATAAGAGGCTGGCATCGGAAGACTCAAGACATTTAAGTTTAATGTTTTGTTTATTTTGAAAGACAAGATGACGTTTTAAGACAAGATATGTTTTGTTATGAAATCTTTTATGAAAGCTTTTATTTTCCGCTAATGTTTTAATTAACTCTGATATTTAGAACTGCGTTTATGAGTAAATCCAACACGAAAGTAGGGCTACCGGTAACGGGGCCTTACATTTAGACGAATCGTTGAACCAAATATGAACCTCTCCAATAAACGGCCCAAGATTGTGCAGACCCCTTTTGATGGTTATCTAAGAACCTAAGTTGCTAATAGATATTTAAACTGAGACTTGAAACTTCAAAATAAACAACTTAACTGGATAAGACAAACAAGATGCAATGAACACAAAAATGGGTGCAAAATGAAGCAAATTCTTTACAAATAAAGCAAGATAACTCATAAAACAAAGAATAAATGATGACATTTGAAGTGGAAAATATTGAAAGAAACACATACCTTGAGTGCCGATTTATGGTGACCCCTACACTGACGTGGCGCCATATATCACACAACACCCACAAAGTGGATCCATCCACTACACATGGTCTTACGTTCACAACTCAAAATCTATGACACATGTCATCCTTTTAATGGCCATTTTATTTATTTTTTTTCTCTTTGTTGTTTTAAACAATAAGTTTTATATATAATTATTTTTTTTGTAATAACTTATATTATTTTTGATTTTTTAATAAATTAAAGACAACCTTGCTTAGTTTTTTTTTGGATATTTCGATATAAATTGTATTAAAAAAAGTACTTTTTTTTAAAAAACTTGTAAATAAATTAATAGGTACGAAATGAAATATAATTCTTTGTTTTTTTTAATTAAATATGTTTGATGAAAGTAAATATATATTTTCTATTGTAGAAATTTTTTATATTAAAAATAATAATATTTCAAAAAAACCATTTTTGTCATCTAATATAAAATAGTACTTAGACTTATCACGTTGTGGTGAGGTCATAAATTCGAAAACACAAACTTATCACTAATTTGGTTTGAGCGCATCTCCAATGGCGAAGCATAGTGAGGGCCAAGGGCGCCTCCCTTGTTTTTTGAGAGGCAGTGTAAATTTACCATTTTTTGTTCAAAAATTTATGCATATTATAAATTTACCCGTTTTTTTCCACATATTTGCGGCCACTTTTGATGATGATCGGGTATATTTCGTATATTTTATCATTTTAATTAGTTAGTTTTAGTTAGATTATTGTGTGAACTTTGGTAATTCAAGCATGTTTCTGTGTTTCAGGTCTTTGGACGTTATGGATGCTTATTCATGCTATATAAGAGCTTGGACCAATGATTTAGATGAGCATAATTGGTCGGCACACGTTTTGATGCATAAAACAAGTTAAATGGCAAATATTCCTTGCCAAGAAGGCCCGATACGCGACGAGTGTAGGAGTTCCTTCGCGCTACGCGAAGGAGTTGGAAAGCAAACATGTCACACCCCGACTAGGTAATTGCGGAAGCGTAATATGGGAAAGTAACACACACCTCTGGTATCAACCACATTTTTATAAAGAAGAATTACAACTAATTTACATCATATTACATTGGTCGGTACTAACTTCACAAACTAGGTGAAAAACACATAACTAATTCTCGGGGCTTCTTATTCTTTACTATATACTTGTATCTATCTATAGTGATTCAACTTCACTCTTAACACCGAGCATGTAAGCATTCATTCCAACTTTGGCTCACCCAAAAAGCATGTTAAAACGGGTCAACTACGTCTAGTTGGTGAGTTTCAAGTTTCACAAGAACGAACGAAAACCAGAATACGTAATCGTAGTATTCATGTTTGTAAATATGCGATGTAATTATACTAAGCCACGAGTAAATCCTCGAATAGTTTCCATTATGTGGCCTCTAAATTATAAATAGTTATAACTATTTATACAATTATATATAAATTATGAGAATTTTTGTATAAATAAATTAAAATCTGTAGAAATTATAAAAATATTTTCAGAATTTTTATAATTAATTATTTATTTATAAAAAAATCATTTTATGTGTTATAATTAAACGATAAATAACCCGTTTATACCAAAATATTCCTGAAAAATCCAATAATTTTTATGAGAGGTCACAATACCATAAAATAATTCCTGTAAAATTTCCAGAACCTAATTCTCTGGCCAAATTACTCTTTTGTGCATTTTTTGGCTGTTAAAACCCGAGTAAAACGCAAATTCAGAAACTATACTTAAACATCTTTAAATGATACAAAATTTAACCAGTGATCTTAACATAATATTTCAAAGTTCCTAACCAAAGTTCATAATATTTCAAGAATTTTAACTATTTTTCACAAATAAACGCTAATAAACGGTAATAAATTCGTTAAATATTCACCTTAATCGAAAAATTACCAAATTCTAATAGGGACTCACTTACATGATCCCTAATGTTTCTGAAAAGTTTCATAGTTTAAAAAAATCACGTCACAATCGAATCACAAATAGCCCCAAAATGAGTAAACCGGTAATACCTTGTCGGTTTCAAGTGTTTTTGGTTGTTTTATCGATCCTCCAGGTCGTTGGTCGCAAATTCAGTGTATCTACATATCATATAACACCAAGCCAAGCATACATCATCCGTGATCAAGCCTTTTTAATTAGGGTTTCAGTTAGGGTTTCAAACCAAACTTTTAAACCGTAAAAAGTTATATCAATGCTCTAATACGTGTTTTTGGTCAAAAATCTACAGGATTCTGGTTTGTAAACATGTTTAAGATCAAAAAATGATTTTAGGTTATTTTTAGGGTTTTTTAATGGTTAAACATGCTTAATACTAATAAAGACATGTTTATATGTTAATTACATGATAAAAACTTGGCCAAATCTTCAATAAAATTGACCTTACCTTAGGGTGTATGGCTGGAGTTTGGAAGAACAGCAGGAGAGCAGGTCTAAGTGTGTGTTAAGGTGTGATATAAACTTAGAAAGATCAAGAAGTTTGATAAATATCTAAAGGGGAAAAGTCCACTTTGGCGGCTGGACCAAAAAGGGGGCCTCCTTTTGGCACATTGATGCCTCGTTTTGCGTGCCAAGGTTCGGTCTCGGTCCAAAATTTAGTTCGGGTCCAGTTTTTCTCAAAAAACCTAGTTCGAGTGCGAAAAACAGCGCGAAAACAAACGTTTTGCGACTTATTTTTGTAAAATTAGAAAAACGTACTTAACCTTTGTAAAAATCCAAAATATTTTGATGTTAACGGATGCTACAATGCTCGCTTTGATGTTAACGATTACGTTTAAACTCATAGCGTATCGTTAAACGAAACCTTTTTCGTTTGAATGGTTTTATACGTACTAGGGTCCTGATATTAACATGTTAGCCACTATAACGTGTATATAACTCATATATAACCCCTCAGTTTATATACGGGTCATAATAAGTATGCTCCAGTTACTCCTTTAATCGTTACGAATTAACCGATTTAACGTTTACTCGCTATGTAGTAAATAAGGTATACCTCGTTTTGTCACGAATGTCACATTATCCCCCCGTTAAGAAATTTCTTCCCCGAAATTCGATGTGTCAACGGTTTTCTTTTTAGGAAATAAGTGTGGGTATTTCATTCGAAATTCATCTTTTCGTTCCCAAGAAAACTCGGGTCCTCGTTTCGAGTTCCACCAAACTTTTACCAACGAGATTTTGTCGAGTCGTAACCGTTTGGTTTTCTCGTCCACAATTTCCACCGGTTCCTCTACAAAGTTTAGCTTTTCATTTACCTGAACTGTGACATTCGTCAATTTAGGGTTCTATTTGTATTCGTTTGTGTATTCATTTATCACGTAAACCGACCCGATTTATATCCCAAACATTTCAAATATATAAAATATTGGATTTTATGTTACTAAAACATTCCCATTTGTTCAATTTGAAAAACCTCTTTTACGGATTCGAAAACGCATTTAAAACGAGCGAAATACATCAAAAACGAACTTCCGGGACGCGTAACGAACCTCGCAAGACGAGATGACCAACCCCACCCATAGGGGGCGCCGCGCCGTGCGGCCACCAAGGGGCAGGGTGGTCGCAGGTGGCGGCCTCAGGTCTGCAACATATATTAGTTGATGTTGTTTGTGACTTATATCGTTTTACCCAAATCCGAATTTTCTACCGTCTACACCTCTTGCTTATCCTCTCAACCTTATCCCCTATTATCAATATCCTTTACCATCATTCATCCTTGCTCTCACTTCATCTTTACTCTCTAAATTCTCAATAGATCCAAGGTTGTTTATTTATGTGTTCTTGAAGGTTTGACTTCCATAGGTCAAACCGAGTTTAATCTTTCATTCTAATTAGCTTTAATAATCTTATTAATACTTGAATATGGTGGTACAACATATATGTAATACACACCCCTTGTTACCTTTGGTAGTTACTTCTCTGACTCCGGTTGGTTTAAGTTTCGGACCTCGTAAGGCAAGGTTTCATGGAGGACTTCGTGTTCTTGATATATACACACACACATAACTTGCTTTCACATATTAATCTTGTTTGATCCCTTAACGATTAACACTCAATAACAATAACACAGATCTCAGATCTGGTAATTATACTATTATGGATCTATCTCATAATTAAACTTAATTTAGTGTTCTGTATATGTATATATTATCAATAACGTTAATATGAAGCTTGAGAGAGAGGGAGAGAGTAATTACTCAATAATTTTCTCTATAAAATTATTTCTCAAAACATTTTTTACAAGTGAACAGTTGTTCACTATATATAGGAGACGACCTGGTTCGCAAACATCCCTTAGCGAACCAGCTTCCCCTTCGTTACATAACTTAACTTAGCGAACCACCCCCTGATTCGTTAACATCCCCTAACGAATCAGAAGGGAATACATTATAATGTCTTAGTTCGCTAACATCACTAGCGAACTAGACTTAACCTTAACGAACCAGTCTTAGTTCGCTAACATCCCTAGCAAACTAGACATAAACTTAACGAACTAGTTAAGAATAAACATTAAATATCAAATAAACATTAACGATAAATACAAAGACTCTAGACGCAAAACCGTGCACTAACAGACACCCCCTCGTCTTGAGCTCTTTGTCTTTAACTTATTTGAAACGCTTGGACTGCCAATCTCTGCAACTATGAATTCCATGTTCGTGACACACACGAACAACTCGTTGGAATTGCATAGCCAGGTCGTAATCTTCTTGGCGTTCAAACAGAATCTGCTTCTGTATAGCACATCGATGTCTGTCTCAGATAAATTAACCAACCACATCGGGTTGATTATTTTGATAAGTTCGGTATTCAGTCCTCGACCACAAACTATAACGGCCTCGCCAGTACGATTGTCATAGTACCAACGGTTGAAAGACAAATAAATATCTTGAGGCATTGTCTTCACAGGAACCTTTTTCATTGTCTTTGGTGGCTTCACATTCAAGACAAGTTTCTTCCAGCCGGTCATCGGATCAATCTCATCAGTGCGCTTACGTCTTGGGACCTGGGGCTTGAAGAATTTGAAGCCATGATTGACCTCGAACTGTAAGTGTTGATGAAACCACTCAGCCGTTCAGTGATTCCCACGATTGATAAATGGACGTCTCGCGAGGGTACGTACATCCCAACGCGGTAGAGTTAAAACATCCATTATCCTCTCGTAATACTGGACACCCTTTTCCCACTTTACTATACATACCTTAAGGTCTGAATCATAGAGCCAGGAGACAATATCACCATGTACCTTAGAAACAGTCTTGAAGGTAGTCACCTGATTAGCCTCAATCCAAGCAGCAGCAGCATCTTTTCTTTCTTGATCTACATACCGATAAGCACTGATGATCTTCCCACTTTCTGACGTTTGAAGCATCTTTCTATGTCATCATCAGTCACTTCTTTGAGTGAGGGAACAGTTCGCTGCACAATCTTCTCCAGTTCATCCTCAGTCTCTTTAATTACGTTTTCATGAAATACCGGAGCACCTTGATCAACGTTTGCGTGTTGATACAAGTCCGTGTACTCTTCAGCTGTCACATCCTCCATCTCAATCTCCTCGTTTTCATAAATAAAACCCGTATTCATAAATAACGGATCAACATCCATTTCTTCCTCATTGATCACTTCAACATCGGGCTCAGTCTCTAACGCAGTCAACTGATCGTCATTTAGCCCAAGCAGAATCGAAATCTGCTCCCGTGTCAAAGATCTAACCACAAATTCACCGACCTGTATCTCATCTCTGTTCACCACACTTCTAACCACCCCCGATCCATCAATAAATATCGCTGTGTTAGCCTCAATCATTTCTATTGGCTTGGCAGCTGTTGGATCTTGATAGGTAATTATCTGCTTGCTCGAATCATCAGCGCCACTAACACCAGCACTAGAAGATGAACCATGCGATTGTTTAGGCTCACCTCCTGCATCAGATTCGTCAGGATCGTCATCATCATTTTTGAGTTTCTTGAGGGCATCTTCTTTGCAAGTTAATTGTAAAATCAACTCATCTTGTTCCTTTAATTTCACCCCCTGAGACTCAACAATCGTACGTAACGACTTGGTCTCCTTCTGACAGAAAGAAATATAACTCATCATTTTTCGTTGATTCTCCATGAGTCGCTCTTGAGTTTGTCGGTCAGCTGCCATTTGATTTTCATATAAGTGTAGCAAATTAAGCAGCATTTCCGTTTGACGACCTGGTGGTAAATTATATACAGATGGATGAACTGGTTGAATAGGACCTTGAGGTCGAGTAATCTTCAAAAAAGAAACATCACTAGGAAGAGGTGGAGGAAGAGTAGTTGTTGGCAGAGGAGGAGGTCTCATTGTGGTGGAAGATACTGTAGACAACACAACAGGAGGCCTCGGTATCTCGGTCAACGCCATTTGGGGAATAAGACCGAGCCTCTCATGTGACACCATTGTCGTTGTCAATGTAAGCGTCGGAGTGCTAGTAGTTAGCGGCACCGCCGAGCTTTGAGTAGTTGATTGACGTGGTGGTGGTGTTCCAATAATTACTCCAGTCCCCGCAGACACACGGGGCTTCTTCGATTGTTCACCAGTAGCTACAGCTTTCCCCTTTCGTTTTCTTTCTAGTTGAGCTTTCATGGTGGCAGCTACAGCAGCATCGACTGCCTCTTGTTGTTCTTTAAGAGCTTCTTCACCAGCTCCACCATCACCATTACCATCATCATCTCCACCATCATTTTTCCCACCTTCTCCCCCTTCACGCTCGAAATCCGAATCATCATGGATCCAGCGCTCATTAGGAGGACATACATAATCCTGATTGATTATATGACCAATCATCCGTTTGTCCTGTGGTTTGTCTTTTCTATAAATTAACATACGATGCACCGTTTCAGCCTTCATATGTTCCATATCAAGAACATCGTTTACCAATGATCGATCAATCACCAAATCCGGTATTAGATCCTGAATAATTAGTTGTAAAAAGCGTGGATACATCAAGAACTTCTTCGACGGTAGAGTTTGCTGAACTTGCTCTTTCAGATGATCAAAGATGAGTTCTGAATAATTGAAGGGCTTGTTCAGAATTAGCGCAACAAAAGACGATTGCAAACTTAATCTACATTCAACAAAACCACCGCGACGTCCACTCATACAGTGAAGCAAAACATGCAGCAGATACTTGTATGGAGAACACAGCCCATTCTTGTTCAACATAGACCGACGAATATCACCCCATAATTTAATCGTGTGAATAAACCCCTAACCAACGTCCTGCCCAATTCACTCGGGTAATCATCAGTATCGTCAAATTGAAGTACCCGACGAATGACCTCAACGTCAATCGTAATAGGAATCTGATTAATTGTAGCTCGAACCCAGTTATCTTCCTCAACATATTCCGTCGTGTTCCAAAACTGTCTGATTATACTAAGATACACCTTAGGTTTAACCGTGATTTCAAAGTGTATCTTTGAACGGCGTAAGAAGTTCAACATAGCTCCAAACGTTCTTAAATCAGCCACATCGTGATCAACATAAGCACAGATGTTGTGCTTCATATCGAACGGTAATAAAATCATTTCAGCTTGTTGAGCTTGTTGTCGTGGTTGTTCTTGTGGAGGTTGTTCCTGTGACGGTTGTTCCTGTGGCGGTTGATTTTGGTGTTCTTGATCAGCCATGTTTTACTGTATAAAATAAAACCGAATCTAAGAATAGATAACACACAATATAATTAAAAAAAACTGTGTAATTAAACGATTTAAATCCTTTAATTAAATTAAATGAATATTAAAGTTAATAATCATTTTTTTTAAATGTCATTCTTTAAGAATCACACTGATTCGTTATACAAAGATAACGAATCAGGCGACTCGCTATCAAGTAAATATCTTAACGAACTGGATCTAGCGAATCACTAATTAATTTTAACGAACTAAACTCTAGTTCGTTATATTTTAAGCGAATCCAAATCTGATTCGTGTAACATCTTATTCGCTAATCTAGTTCGTGTAAACTCTTAACGAATTGGACACGAAACAGTTCCAATTCGCTAAGACTAACGAATGGTCATAATTAAGACTTGTTCTTTGACTTTACAAAGTCAAGGTCAAAATTAAGAAGAAAAACAATAGTCAACATCATAAACCCATATTCAATTAGGCCATAACTATCGTTGAACCATCAAAATAATCAGCTCGTTGAGCTCGGAAACATACTAGTAAGTGTCGGTGAATGACATTGAGACTCATTACCTAGATGCACTAAGTATCAAACGAACCAACAATAAACATCAATAACACAAAGCAATAATTAACCCGGCAAACAACAATCAAATGTTGATTAGAGTCCACCAAGGGTATCGTAAAGTGATTCCGATCATAATGATACAATTATGAACATAAATTATACTCAAACGAGTTTCAAAAGTTCAAAACCCTTAAACCCCTAAAATTGCATAATTTAGCAGTCAATACATTGCAATTTTTGACGAAAATGATAACGCCAAGATCTGTTATACCTTAGAAACTTAATTAGATCTTTGAAGTTTCCAAACGAAAAGATCGAAAATTTCAGAGAGAATTTGAATAGTTTCTTAAAGATGAAGAAAGAAGGCGAACAGTGGAATACTATTCGTTTTCTTGTCTTATATAGCAGTGCACGAAACCCTAGGCACAACTTGCACGAATCAGACGATTTGTTTAACTTAAAGTTAGCGAAATAGCCCATTCGCTAACTCAATTCGTTACCTTATGATGGCGAATCGCTACTTGATTCGTTAAATTAAAGGTAGCGAATCAAGACATGATTCGTGTCTTGATTCGTTAAATATGCATAACGAAGGGATGATTCGTTACAGAGTGCGGAAGCGAATTAGGTTAGCGAACCAGAAGCTAGTTCGCTAAAGAATCACCTAGTTCGTTATCCATGTATAACGAATTGTAACTTAGCGAATTAAACTCTTTTATTTAATTTTAAATTAAATAATTAAATCAATAAATTAATGACTTTAATTAAAGTATTAAACAAATAAATAAATCAAATTATCGAGAAACCTTTTTATCCCGACAACCAGATACGTTAAATAAAAATTGTTTCAGATTTCCGAAACATAACTTAAAAAAAATTTATTTAAGTATTTTGTGTAAAGAAGACGAAAATATTTTTGGTATTTTGTGAAAATGTAAAGAATTAAAGAATGTATTTACAAAAAAAAATATCCAATCCTTTAAAAATAGACCATCTTTTTGTTTTTCAAAGAATTTATCAAACGCAGTACATATTTTTGTATTTTTGTTGAGTTTGAGCAGAGAATCATATTGACCAAATTGCCCTTCCATCACAGTTTTATATTTCAGCGATATTATGACTGGCGATAAGTCGGTCATTGGTATTGTTGTCCACATAAATCTAATAACACACATTCAAGTATTTTTGTGATATGATTTAAATTGTTCATTTAAAGCACAGAATATCAGAAACTATCAGCCTCTAATCTCGGTTCAAGCTTAATTTGATTTTTGCCAAATCACCCCAACTTGACTTAAACCATTATATTGTTGATCAAAATTTTGATACCAATTGTAGAAATTTTGAGCAATGCATCAAGTTTCCTTTACTATGAGTGAGTATGCACGAGTCCATCTGTCGGCTTACATACATTGTATCCCCTGGGGTCCGTTTCTTAATGGTATTAAGACGCACGCAAAGGAGGAACAATTGTATGACTAACAGCGGATTTTGATCAAGTCAGTAATTTAAATTGTACGAAGTACAGCGGTGATCAAGTTTAATGACTTTGGGTTTGCTCTAGAAAGCGAGTGAAATATCCATGCATATGAATACCCAGATGGTTAAGCCGCATAAAGACTCACAGTGTCCAGAATCCTAACGCTTGTTATTTGCTTTATTTTATTTTGGGTGATCAACAAATATAAGGCTTGAGTATGACTGGTTATTACATTTCTGCCATCCTCACCTAGACTTTTGCTTGAGACTAACACCCCTTTCAATTTTGGCGTTTCATTATGTTTATATCACATACTTTACTCTACTGGGTTGTTTTAAGACCTACCAATGCACCAATGCAATTAAGCACACAGTCTTTTAAGCTTACTTTTTGCTGAACTTGGGGTCAAAATAATCAATGTACTATCATTTTCTCTTTTCGCTTCAAAGACTCAAAAATTTGAGGAGCATAAACCAAAATAAAGAGAAATTTAATCGCCCCAGTTAACTTAAGTTAATAAATAAATGGCTAACCTTCAATTCACAAGTGAATCATAGGACTAAGACATGTAAGCATGTTTCACAAACTTAAATAACCGACGTAATTTTCAGCGAGAAAATCATCTAAAAATCTTTTTAAATTTTTTTCTATACAAACTTTAAAACACAATATTTTTGTCTTTTTCAAATTTCTTAAAAACAAAATAAACGTCACAATCTTTTTGGATTTTCAGATTAGCCGTGATTGCAAAGTGTATCTTTGAACGGCGTAAGAAGTTCAACATAGCTCCAAACGTTCTTAAATCAGCCACATCGTGATCAACATAAGCACAGATGTTGTGCTTCTTATCGAACGGTAATAAAATCATTTCAGCTTGTTGAGCTTGTTGTCGTGGTTGTTCTTGTGGAGGTTGTTCCTGTGACGGTTGTTCCTGTGGCGGTTGATTTTGGTGTTCTTGATCAGCCATGTTTTACTGTATAAAATAAAACCGAATCTAAGAATAGATAACACACAATATAATTAAAAAAAACTGTGTAATTAAACGATTTAAATCCTTTAATTAAATTAAATGAATATTAAAGTTAATAATCATTTTTTTTAAATGTCATTCTTTAAGAATCACACTGATTCGTTATACAAAGATAACGAATCAGGCGACTCGCTATCAAGTAAATATCTTAACGAACTGGATCTAGCGAATCACTAATTAATTTTAACGAACTAAACTCTAGTTCGTTATATTTTAAGCGAATCCAAATCTGATTCGTGTAACATCTTATTCGCTAATCTAGTTCGTGTAAACTCTTAACGAATTGGACACGAAACAGTTCCAATTCGCTAAGACTAACGAATGGTCATAATTAAGACTTGTTCTTTGACTTTACAAAGTCAAGGTCAAAATTAAGAAGAACAACAATAGTCAACATCATAAACCCATATTCAATTAGGCCATAACTATCGTTGAACCATCAAAATAATCAGCTCGTTGAGCTCGGAAACATACTAGTAAGTGTCGGTGAATGAGATTGAGACTCATTACCTAGATGCATTAAGTATCAAACGAACCAACAATAAACATCAATAACACAAAGCAATAATTAACCCGGCAAACAACAATCAAATGTTGATTAGAGTCCACCAAGGGTATCGTAAAGTGATTCCGATCATAATGATACAATTATGAACATAAATTATACTCAAACGAGTTTCAAAAGTTCAAAACCCTTAAACCCCTAAAATTGCATAATTTAGCAGTCAATACATTGCAATTTTTGACGAAAATGATATCGCCAAGATCTGTTATACCTTAGAAACTTAAATAGATCTTTGAAGTTTCCAAACGAAAAGATCGAAAATTTCAGAGAGAATTTGAATAGTTTCTTAAAGATGAGAAAGAAGGCGAACAGTGGAATACTATTCGTTTTCTTGTCTTATATAGCAGTGTACGAAACCCTAGGCACAACTTGCACGAATCAGACGATTTGTTTAACTTAAAGTTAGCGAAATAGCTCATTCGCTAACTCAATTCGTTACCTTATGATGGCGAATCGCTACTTGATTCGTTAAATTAAAGGTAGCGAATCAAGACATGATTCGTGTCATGATTCGTTAAATATGCATAACGAAGGGATGATTCGTTACAGAGTGCGGAAGCGAATTAGGTTAGCGAACCAGAAGCTAGTTCGCTAAAGAATCACCTAGTTCGTTATCCATGTATAATGTAAGGCCCCGTTACCGGTAACCCTACTTTCTTGTTGGATTTACTCATAAACACAGTTCTAAATATCAGAGTTAATTAAAAACTTTACGCGGAATATAAAACTTTCATAAAACATTACATATCAATTCATAATCATGTCTTAAAACATTCCTCTTGTCTTTCAAAATCAAAACATAACTTATAAAACATATCAGATCTTCAGATGCCAGGCTTTAGTCTTCTGCCATGTGTCCTCCACTCAAGCCAGCTGTCTCAACCTACTCACCTGCGTGCATACTAAAAGTCAGCTACGCTGAGTTAGTTCTAGTTAATCATACAATACCATACAATACCTTATTACATACATACGTACTTAACCTCATAACTTTCTTTCATACACACATAAGTACTCATGCCTTCATTCTTACTTACATACTTTCTTTCTTACTTACATACTTTCTTTACATTCATAATCATACGTTTTAAAGAGCCTTTCGCCCTATAACCTCACAGATATTATAAGGGTCTGGTCCCTAACATCACAGATATTATAAGGGTCTGGTCCCTAACATCACAGATATTATGAAGGGTCTGGTCCCTGTCCTCACAGATATTGTAAGGGTCTGGTCCCTAACATCACAGATATTATAAGGGTCTGGTCCCTAACATCACAGATATTCTAAGGGTCTGGTCCCTTACATCACAGATATTATAAGGGTCTGGTCCCTTGCTTTCGAATATTAGTAGGGTTCAGTTCCCTCTTCGTTACGATACAACATGCAACATACCTCGAGTATTATTAGGGCTTGGTACCCTTTTCGTAACCATACAACCATACAATCGTCATTTCCTTCTTTTATTAACTTTATTACGTTCATACACATAAACATACATATCATACTTGCCATATTTATAACGTTACAACCTGACAGTACGTGCAATATCCGAAGATCGTTCACGAACCATCAAGCAATCATTCATACATATCACATATATCACATATGGCTTTATAACGTTACAACCTGACAGTACGTGCAATATCCGAAGATCGTTCACGAACCATCAAGCAATCATTCATACATATCACATATGGCATACATTTATCACTTAGGATAAATGTATTAACAACACATCAAGTATGCACACAGCCCCGAAAACATAACAAGGAATGGGGCTAGAAACTCACCTGGATCCTGTTACGCTCGCCGTTGATCGTAATTCCTTTCTTTAACTGGGCTCGGCTAACTGTATAATATTTACACATATCAATTAACTACTACTACTAGTTTTGTATTTCTATCTATATATGACCCACAACGAACGGGGGTCCGGGGGCAGCGCCCCTGGCAGCGGGGTTCTAGGGGCGGCAGCCACTAGCGGGGTCCAAGGGGCAGAGCCCCTGGCTGGGGTTAAGCTGCCAGGTCAGCTTGGAAAAATTTTATTTTCGATAACTGCCTTAACACATTTTCCATTAGGTTTTTAATTTATTTTCTAAGCGAACTTGGCTTCAGGCGAAGTTAAACCTTAGGCGAACTTGGCTTCAGGCGAAGTTAAACCTTAGGCGAACTTGGCTTCAGGCGAAGTTAAACCTTAGGCGAACTTGGCTTCAGGCGAAGTTAAACCTTAGGCGAACTTGGCTTTTAGGCGAAGTTAAACCTTAGGCGAACTTGGCTTTTAGGCGAAGTTAAACCTTAGGCGAACTTGGCTTTTAGGCGAAGTTAAACCTCAGGCGAACTTGGCTTTTAGGCGAAGTTACCATTCAGGCGAAGTTACCATTTCAGCGAAGTTGCCATCAGGCGAACTTGGCTTCAGGCGAACTTATCATCAGGCGAACTTGGCTTGCAGGCGAAGTTCATCAGGCGAACTTCGCTTGCAGGCGAAGTTCATCGCTTGAAGGCGAAGTTGCCCAGATGAAGGCGAAGTTGTCGCGCTGCAGATCTGTTTGCCCATAACTCCTTCGTTTCTTAGCCAAATAACTCGATTTTGGTACCCACGGAATCGTATGATCGGCGCCTACAAATCCCAACCATCAAATCGGCCTAAAATCGACGTTTTAGGGGTCCGATTTGGGCAGTTGTGTTTCGGGTCCGATTAACCCGTCAAATCCTAACCATTTTCAGTAATATTAGCTTTGCGGGATTAGTTCTTACCTTTCCAACTCAGATCTACCAGCAAAATCTCGGGTCTCGACTTCGGATCTCGGTTGGTTATGTGTGTGCTTTTGAGTGTGTAAAAGAGAAAGATGGAAATAAAATGATATCTTGGGCTTGGGATGGGTATTTATAAGCCCACGGACCCAAGGCCCATTCTCATTTAACCCATCTTACGTAATTTAAGCCCATGACCCGTTCCTTACTCGACATTAAATAACTAAAACGTGAAATCACTAACATAACTTTCTTTTATTTAACATTATAAAAATTTTAGGATGTTACAAGTCTTCCCCCCTTAAAGAGGTTTCGTCCCCGAAACCTAACTATTACATAAACAAACTAGGGTAAAACTTGCGCATCTCATCCTCGACTTCCCAAGTAGCATCTGATCCCTTGCGGTGTTTCCATATCACTTTTACCAAGGGTATAATCTTGTGACGAAGCTGCTTCTCCTTGCGATCAACGATCTTTATCGGTTGCTCGATGTAGTTCAATTGTTCATCAACCTCAATGTCCATCAATGGCACGTGAGACGTGTCATCAGCTAGACACTTCCTCAGATGAGAAACATGGAAGGTCGAATGAATTCCTTCTAACTCATCGGGTAAATCCAGCTTATAAGCTACTTCCCCCACACGATACAAAATTTTAAATGGTCCAATGTACCTCGGACTTAGCTTCCCTCTCTTTCTAAAACGGATAATTCCTTTCCAAGGCGAGACCTTAAGCATCACATAGTCACCCACGTTAAACTCAATTGGTCGTCGCCGCTTATCTGCATAAGACTTTTGTCTGTCTTGAGCGGCTTTCATTCTTGCTTTGATCTGATCGAACTTTGAAGACGTTTCTTGAACCACTTCTATGCTTCCCATTTCCTTCTGACCAATCTCACCCCAACACACCGGGGTTCTACATCGTCGACCGTAAAGCATCTCAAACGGTGGCATACCAATGCTCGAATGGTAACTGTTGTTATAGGAGAACTCTGCCAGATGCAGATGATCATCCCAGCTTCCACCAAAATCTAAAACACAAGCACGTAGCATATCCTCAAGGGTTTGGATCGTCCTTTCGGACTGTCCATCGGTTTGAGGATGGTACGCCGTACTGATGTTCAACCTCGTCCCCATAGCTTCATGAAATTTCTTCCAGAACCTCGAAGTAAACCGTGTATCCCTATCAGACACGATCGATAACGGTACTCCATGCTTGGTTACCACTTCCTTGATGAACAAGCTTGCTAACGTTTCTGACGAGATGGCCTCTCATATGGGCAGAAAGTGAGCACTCTTGGTCAAACGGTCCACAATCACCCAGATGGTATCATGTTGCTTAGCTGTACGAGGTAGCTTAGTTATGAAGTCCATAGTGATGTGTTCCCATTTCCACTCAGGTATCTCTAGCGGTTGCATCTTCCCATAAGGCTTTTGGTGCTCGGCCTTGACTTGTAAGCAAGTTAAGCACTTACCGACATAATCTACTACATCATTCTTCATTCCTGGCCACCAGTAATCTCTTTTCAGGTCTTGGTACATCTTTGTAGCTCCAGGATGGATTGAGTACCTTGACTTATGAGCTTCATCTAAGATTCGACTTCTAAGATCACCATGGCGTGGAATCCACATACGGTCAAATCTAGTTTTAACTCCATGAGTGTTTTCCATCAACTCATCTTGCTGGCCATAAATCCTTTCTTTATTTACTAACCCTTCGTTTACTAACACCTCTGACTGCACTTTGATGATTTCTTCAAAAAGACTTGAGTTCATGATCAACTTATATGACTTCACGGTTGCAAGGACTTCCTCATTCTTACGACTTAGCGCATCAGCGACCACGTTAGCTTTACCGGGGTAATACTTAATCTCACAGTCGTAATCCTTTATCAATTCTAACCATCTTCTCTGCCTCATGTTCAATTCTTTCTGCTCGAAGAAGTACTTTAAACTCTTATGATCTGTATAGATAGTGCACTTAGTACCGTACAGGTAATGCCTCCATATCTTAAGAGCATGCACTACAGCTGCTAACTCCAAATCATGCGTCGGATAAGTACTCTCATGGACTTTCAACTGTCTAGACGCGTAGGCTATCACCTTCCCTCGTTGCATCAACACGTAACCTAACCCTTGATGCGAGGCATCAGCACAAACAACAAAATCCTCATCACCATCGGGTAAAGTAAGGATTGGAGCTTGCGTGAGTCTCTTCTTCAATTCTTCAAAGGCTTCCTCCTGAAACTTCCCCCAACTAAATACTATCGACTTTCGGGTCATACCGGTCAGCGGTGCGGCTATCTTGGAGAAACCTTCGATGAATCTCCTATAGTAGCCAGCTAACCCTAGGAAGCTTCGTATATCAGTCGGATTCTGCGGAGTCTTCCAATTCGTTATCGCTTCAATCTTAGCTGGGTCCACGGTAATCCCCTCCGGATTAACCACATGACCTAAAAATTGCACTTCTCTTAACCAGAACGCGCACTTCGAAAACTTGGCATACAACTTCTCTTTCTTCAGAACTTCCAATACTTCTCTCAAATGCTCCGCATGGTCAGACTCGCTCCCTGAATATATTAATATGTCATCAATGAAAACGATAACTGACTTATCCAACATTGGTCGACACACCCTGTTCATCATGTCCATAAATGCTGCAGGAGCATTTGTTAGACCGAATGACATTACGAGGAACTCGTAGTGTCCATATCGCGTTCGGAACGCCGTCTTAGGGACGTCTGCCTCCTTTACCTTCAGTTGATGGTAGCCTGATCTAAGATCTATTCGTGAGAACCAACTCGAACCTTGCAGTTGGTCAAACAGATCGTCAATCCTAGGCAAGGGGTATCTATTCTTTACCGTAAGCTTATTCAACTCACGATAGTCTATGCACATTCTCATACTTCCATCCTTTTTCTTCACAAACAAAACCGGTGCGCCCCACGGAGAAACACTCGGTCTGATAAAACCCTTGTCGAGGAGTTCTTGCAGTTGGGACATTAATTCCTTCATCTCGGACGGTGCTAGACGGTAAGGCGCTTTCGCGACGGGCTGGGCTCCTGGTACTAGATCTATCTGAAATTCTATCTCTCGCTCAGGTGGCAACCCCGGAAGATCCTCAGGGAATACTCCTGGGTAGTCGCGCACAATAGGAACATTCTTCATTTCTTTCGTCTCGGCCGTAGCGTTGACAACATACGCCAGGTAGGCACCGCACCCTCGCCTTAACAAACCCTCGGCTTTTATCATCGAAATGACATTAAGCCCATAACTCTCCTTATCACCATAAACCGTCACCGCACTACCATCCAATGACTTTAACCTTATCATCTTACTTTTACATACTATCTGAGCTTCAAACTCAGACAACCAATCCATACCCAAGACTACATCGAACCCTCCTAAGGCCATAACATACAAAGTAACAGGGAACTCATGTCCCTCTAACTCTATCTTACAATTCTTAACCATTTTTGTTATTTTCACCGAAGTGTCACTTGCGGTTTCTACTACAAAAGTTTCAGACACTCGGCAGCCTTTCATTTTAGCTAGTTTACTAAACGTCGTAGCTACAAAACTTCTATTCGCACCAGAATCAAATAATACAGAAGCGGAAACATCGTTCACTAGAAACGTACCTGTGACGACATCCGGAATCTGCCTGGCTTGTTCCTGGGTCAGCATGTAGGCTCTAGTTCTGTGCCTAGCTTGATCGGCATCCTTCTTTCCACTACCTCCAGCTACACCTTCAGTGCACTCCCTTGACATATGGCCTGTCTTGCCACATTTGTAACATGCTGGCTTCGCACTGCACTCATTGGCATAATGCCTTACCTTCCCGCACTTATAACAGGCATTCGACCCCATTCTGCATTCTCCACCGTGAGCCTTTCCACATTTGAGACAAACATTAGAACTTTTACCCCACTTGCACTCACCACCATGCCTCTTTCCGCAGGTCTTACACGATCTCTTCTCCCACACTTTCTGTTTCTTATCCTTGGAGTTCCATAACTGAGTACCGGGTCGTTTAGCAGGAGTGACCCCTTTCTTCTCTTTCTCTTCGTCCCTTTCCACCCTATCATCCGCGGCCACGTCAGCATAGACCATTTCCGCGAGTCCAACAGCCGAATCAAAAGTAGCAGGTTGAATCGCCCTGACTAACATGCGGACCTTTTGTGGCAACCCCCTCACATAACATTTGATTCTCTTGACCTCAGTGTCAACCATGTCAGGCACCAACCTAGATAGTCGGTTGAACTCCGTGGTATACTCACGATGCGTCATCATACCGGCTTTTAAATTCTGGAACTTCATCTCCGTTCTTTCAACCTCGGCATCTGCACAGAACTTCTTCATTACCAACTCTTTCAAATCTTCCCACTTCATCTCTTTGATCTCTTCACGGGTCTTCCTCTGCTCCACACTCTCCCACCAATACATAGCCTCATCTACGAATGACTGAGTAGCATAACCCACAGCTTGGTCGGGACGGCAGTCGCTAATGCGGATAACCTTGTCCATAGCGGTTATCCACTGGAGAGTAGCGATTGCGTCTCCTAAACCAGTCAGCTTAGGCGGGTCACAACCTTTGAAGGACTTATAGCTGCACCCACCTTGTCCTCCTCTCCTATCATCGACTTTCACAGACTTATCCCCACTCGAGGCCCCTCTTTCACCTTCCCCATCCTTTCTACCATCACCACCCGCCCCTTCAGCAGTTCGCTCCCGGCTTCCAGCAGATCCTTCGGGATTCAGGTTCTTCACAGCAGCAACTACAGCCTGAACGATGGCTGCTTGAACTGCGGGGCTAAGTTGAACTTCTTCGTTGTTGTTCTGGTCTCCTCCAGCTGCGCTTCCTTCATCTTCGGTGTGGGAAGCTTCTTCCACCGAGGGTTGCCGGACAAGACGAGGCCTGCCACGACGCCCAGTGCGACCCCCAGTTTCAACAAACTCTCCAGCTCCAGCCATTAGTATTCTAAAGGGGAAAACACAAACATCGTCACTCAAGGAACTATTTAGTACAAGGATAGCAAGGCTAACAAGTAATAACAGTGGCCAGCTGTGACTAGCTGATCACGTTGCTTTCCGTGTCCTATACACTTCCCTTTATGAGTCTATTTGTGCTGGTTCTACTTAAGCAGTTAGTCAATTCAAACAATCAATTATTCCTATCCGTACCATTCTCATATCTTTTCTTTCTCATTAACATATATCATTTAATCATACCTTTCACCTTTACTGATCTTGCTTGAGCGACACATGGCATTCTTGAACTGGCATCTTCTTTCTTTTCTTACTTAAATCCCATTCTCTGTTCAAGTCTAAGCATGTAGGATGCTTAAATCTCTTGAACTTTGCTCTGATACCAACTTGTAAGGCCCCGTTACCGGTAACCCTACTTTCTTGTTGGATTTACTCATAAACACAGTTCTAAATATCAGAGTTAATTAAAAACTTTACGCGGAATATAAAACTTTCATAAAACATTACATATCAATTCATAATCATGTCTTAAAACATTCCTCTTGTCATTCAAAATCAAAACATAACTTATAAAACATATCAGATCTTCAGATGCCAGGCTTTAGTCTTCTGCCATGTGTCCTCCACTCAAGCCAGCTGTCTCAACCTACTCACCTGCGTGCATACTAAAAGTCAGCTACGCTGAGTGAGTTCTAGTTAATCATACAATACCATACAATACCTTATTACATACATACGTACTTAACCTCATAACTTTCTTTCATACACACATAAGTACTCATGCCTTCATTCTTACTTACATACTTTCTTTCTTACTTACATACTTTCTTTACATTCATAATCATAAGTTTTAAAGAGCCTTTCGCCCTATAACCTCACAGATATTATAAGGGTCTGGTCCCTAACATCACAGATATTATAAGGGTCTGGTCCCTAACATCACAGATATTATGAAGGGTTTGGTCCCTGTCCTCACAGATATTGTAAGGGTCTGGTCCCTAACATCACAGATATTATAAGGGTCTGGTCCCTAACATCACAGATATTCTAAGGGTCTGGTCCCTTACATCACAGATATTATAAGGGTCTGGTCCCTTGCTTTCGAATATTAGTAGGGTTCAGTTCCCTCTTCGTTACGATACAACATGCAACATACCTCGAGTATTATTAGGGCTTGGTACCCTTTTCGTAACCATACAACCATACAATCGTCATTTCCTTCTTTTATTAACTTTATTACGTTCATACACATAAACATACATATCATACTTGCCATATTTATAACGTTACAACCTGACAGTACGTGCAATATCCGAAGATCGTTCACGAACCATCAAGCAATCATTCATACATATCACATATATCACATATGGCTTTATAACGTTACAACCTGACAGTACGTGCAATATCCGAAGATCGTTCACGAACCATCAAGCAATCATTCATACATATCACATATGGCATACATTTATCACTTAGGATAAATGTATTAACAACACATCAAGTATGCACACAGCCCCGAAAACATAACAAGGAATGGGGCTAGAAACTCACCTGGATCCTGTTACGCTCGCCGTTGATCGTAATTCCTTTCTTTAACTGGGCTCGGCTAACTGTATAATATTTACACATATCAATTAACTACTACTACTAGTTTTGTATTTCTATCTATATATGACCCACAACGAACGGGGGTCCGGGGGCAGCGCCCCTGGCAGCGGGGTTCTAGGGGCGGCAGCCACTAGCGGGGTCCAAGGGGCAGAGCCCCTGGCTGGGGTTAAGCTGCCAGGTCAGCTTGGAAAAATTTTATTTTCGATAACTGCCTTAACACATTTTCCATTAGGTTTTTAATTTATTTTCTAAGCGAACTTCACTTTAGGCGAAGTTAAACCTTAGGCGAACTTGGCTTCAGGCGAAGTTAAACCTTAGGCGAACTTGGCTTCAGGCGAAGTTAAACCTTAGGCGAACTTGGCTTCAGGCGAAGTTAAACCTTAGGCGAACTTGGCTTCAGGCGAAGTTAAACCTTAGGCGAACTTGGCTTTTAGGCGAAGTTAAACCTTAGGCGAACTTGGCTTTTAGGCGAAGTTAAACCTTAGGCGAACTTGGCTTTTAGGCGAAGTTAAACCTCAGGCGAACTTGGCTTTTAGGCGAAGTTACCATTCAGGCGAAGTTACCATTTCAGCGAAGTTGCCATCAGGCGAACTTGGCTTCAGGCGAACTTATCATCAGGCGAACTTGGCTTGCAGGCGAAGTTCATCAGGCGAACTTAGCTTGCAGGCGAAGTTCATCGCTTGAAGGCGAAGTTGCCCAGATGAAGGCGAAGTTGTCGCGCGGCAGATCTGTTTGCCCATAACTCCTTCGTTTCTTAGCCAAATAACTCGATTTTGGTACCCACGGAATCGTATGATCGGCGCCTACAAATCCCAACCATCAAATCGGCCTAAAATCGACGTTTTAGGGGTCCGATTTGGGCAGTTGTGTTTCGGGTCCGATTAACCCGTCAAATCCTAACCATTTTCAGTAATATTAGCTTTGCGGGATTAGTTCTTACCTTTCCAACTCAGATCTACCAGCAAAATCTCGGGTCTCGACTTCGGATCTCGGTTGGTTATGTGTGTGCTTTTGAGTGTGTAAAAGAGAAAGATGGAAATAAAATGATATCTTGGGCTTGGGATGGGTATTTATAAGCCCACGGACCCAAGGCCCATTCTCATTTAACCCATCTTACGTAATCTAAGCCCATGACCCGTTCCTTACTCGACATTAAATAACTAAAACGTGAAATCACTAACATAACTTTCTTTTATTTAACATTATAAAAATTTTAGGATGTTACATATAACGAATTGTAACTTAGCGAATTAAACTCTTTTATTTAATTTTAAATTAAATAATTAAATCAATAAATTAATGACTTTAATTAAAGTATTAAACAAATAAATAAATCAAATTATCGAGAAACCTTTTTATCCCGACAACCAGATACGTTAAATAAAAATTGTTTCAGTTTTCCAAAACATAACTTAAAAAAAAATTATTTAAGTATTTTGTATAAAGAAGACGAAAATATTTTTGGTATTTTGTGAAAATGTAAAGAATTAAAGAATGTATTTACAAAAAAAAATATCCAATCCTTTAAAAATAGACCATCTTTTTGTTTTTCAAAGAATTTATCAAAAGCAGTACATATTTTTGTACTTTTGTTGAGTTTGAGCAGAGAATCATATTGACCAAATTGCCCTTCCATCACAGTTTTATATTTCAGCGATATTATGACTGGCGATAAGTCGGTCATTGGTATTGTTGTCCACATAAATCTAATAACACACATTCAAGTATTTTTGTGATATGATTTAAATTGTTCATTTAAAGCACAGAATATCAGAAACTATCAGCCTTTAATCTCGGTTCAAGCTTAATTTGATTTTTGCCAAATCACCCCAACTTGACTTAAACCATTATATTGTTGATCAAAATTTTGATACCAATTGTAGAAATTTTGAGCAATGCATCAAGTTTCCTTTACTATGAGTGAGTATGCACGAGTCCATCTGTCGGCTTACATACATTGTATCCCCTGGGGTCCGTTTCTTAATGGTATTAAGACGCACGCAAGGGAGGAACAATTGTATGACTAACAGCGGATTTTGATCAATTCAGTAATTTAAATTGTACGAAATACAGCGGTGATCAAGTTTAATGACTTTGGCTTTGCTCTAGAAAGCGAGTGAAATATCCATGCATATGAATACCCAGATGGTTAAGCCGCATAAAGACTCACAGTGTCCAGAATCCTAACGCTTGTTATTTGCTTTATTTTATTTTGGGTGATCAACAAATATAAGGCTTGAGTATGACTGGTTATTACATTTCTGCCATCCTCACCAAGACTTTTGCTAGAGACTAACACCCCTTTCAATTTTGGCGTTTCATTATGTTTATATCACATACTTTACTCTACTGGGTTGTTTTAAGACCTACCAATGCACCAATGCAATTAAGCACACAGTCTTTTAAGCTTACTTTTTGCTGAACTTGGGGTCAAAATAATCAATGTACTATCATTTTCTCTTTTCGCTTCAAAGACTCAAAAATTTGAGGAGCATAAAACAAAATAAAGAGAAATTTAATCGCCCCAGTTAACTTAAGTTAATAAATAAGTGGCTAACCTTCAATTCACAAGTGAATCATAGGACCAAGACATGCAAGCATGCTTCACAAACTTAAATAACCGACGTAATTTTCAGCGAGAAAATCATCTAAAAATCTTTTAAAATTTTTTTCTATACAAACTTTAAAACACAATATTTTTGTCTTTTTCAAATTTCTTAAAAACAAAATAAACGTCACAATCTTTTTGGATTTTCAGATTTTTCTGTACAAAAACATAAATCACATTCTTTTTGGTTTTTCAACAATTTAAATGTTTTTGGTTTTTCTAAAAATGTAAAAGAAAAAAATATTAAAGAACAGAAATCACAATATTTTTAAATTTTGAAATTTTTTATGAAGTTTTTTAATGTTTTTGGATTTTATCTATACAAACTAAGAACACATTCTTTTTGTATTTTCTAGAATTTTCACCCCCTAAAACCTAAAACATAAAAAAAATTAAGCTAAAGTAATAAAGCATGTTAAAGATAATTATCCTAATTTTAGGATCTCAGCAAGGGTCTTCAATCCATTTAAACCAAGCAAAAAGTTAAAACGTGTTTTATCAAACGCTTTGGTAAATAGATCGGGTTTTTGAAAATCTGTGTGTACTTTCTCAATATCAATTAATTTCTTTTCATAGCAATCCCGTATAAAATGATATCGAATTTCGATATGTTTCATTTTCGAATGTTGTACGGGATTCTTGGTGATACAAATAGCAGCAGAATTATCAATCAAGATGGGAGTAGTAAGAAACTTCAAACCGTAGTCGCGAAGATGTTGTTGTATCCACAAAACCTGGGAACAGCAACTCGAGGCTGCAACATACTCAGCTTCAGCGGCTGAAGTGGAGACCGTTGTCTGCTTCTTACACTGTCAGGAAACAAGCCGGTTTCCTAAAAATTGACATCCCGCAGTCGTTGATTTGAAATTGATCTTGCATCCTCCATAATCTGAGTCTGAGTAGGCAGTAAGAACGAAAGTATCATCCTTGGGGTACCACAAACCGATGTCTGGATTTCCCCTCAAATACTGAAGAATTCTCTTGACTGCATCTAGGTGAGTCACTCGTGGACTTGCTTGATACCTAGCACAAAGACAAACAGCAAACATAATATCAGGGCGAGAAGCCGTTAAATACATTAGAGAACCAATCATAGCACGATAAAGGGTCGGATTAACGGTATCCTCCAATTCATCCGGTGATAAATTGTGACCCACTGGAAGAGGAGTAGAAGGGATTTTTCCGGCAGAGATCTTGAATCGGCTCAAGACGTCGTTCACATACTTAGTCTGATGAATAAAAATACCGTGAGCAGACTGGTGAACCTGCAACCCTAAAAAGAAATTCATCTCTCCCATCGAGCTCATCTCGAACTTTGTTTGCATAGACTTCTCGAACTCCTTACACAATGTGTCGTTTGTAGACCCAAAAATAATATCGTCAACATAAATCTGGACTAGAAGAAGATCATCACCAACAGTTTTATTAAATAAAATGCAGTCAACAGTTCCTCGTTTGAAGCCATTATCAGTCAGATGGTCGGCGAGCATGCCATACCAAGCTCTCGGGGCTTGATGTAGACCATATAGAGCCTTGTTTAAACGGGAAACACGGTCTGGATAATCAGGATCTTCAAAACCAGGTGGTTGTTGGACAAACACTTCCTCGTGTAATTCCCCATTGAGAAAAGCACTTTTAACGTCCATTTGATAAACCTTGATATTCTTATAAGCTGCATAATCCAGGAAGATTCAAATCGACTCTAATCTTGCAACTGGAGCATATACCTCTGTGTAATCAATACCCTCTTGATGATAAAAACCTTACACCACTAGACGTGCTTTGTTTCTGACAATCACCCCTCGATCGTCCTTCTTACACTTAAATACCCCACTTAGTCGGAATGACTTTCTTGACTCTAGCAGGTTTGTCTATTAAATCCCAAACACCCAAACGTGCAAACTGCTGTAATTCCTCTTGCATAGATTCTACCCAAGAAGGATCTTCAAGTGCCTTACGAGCTGTCGTTGGCTCAACTTGAGATAGAAAGCAATTAAATTTAGCAAGATTCACGATTCCCGAAGAATTTAAATGAGTGAAAGCACACAACGTGTTATTGTCACTTGACGAAGCAACTTGATGACGTGTACGAACGCCCACATCAAGTTCTCCAATGATGTTTTCCTGTGGATGATATCCATGAATCCGAAGAGTTGGATTCTCAGGAACAACAACATTATCAAATAAGTTAGTGTAATGTTCACCCAATTCAGGAGATGAAACATTATCACTGTCAAGATCAATAGCTGGAATTTCAATGTGATCATCATCAGAAGAAGTAGAAACCTTATCAATAGCAACTGGAGAGACACCTTGAGATTCTTCAGTTGGAGCATCTGGTTGAACATCAACTGTATTCGAACTTGAAGATCCTGGAATGTTCAAATGATCTTCAAAGTATGCTCTAACCAGATCTCATCGACGTGTTCAGTCGAAGTAGTAAAAGAATTAAATACACTATCGTAGTCAAACATCCAGTCTGGACCTTTCCCTTAAGGAGGAGTTGTGTACTTTTGACAGTCCACATGGTACCATTCTTCAACACAGCCAGATGTTAAATTAAAAACCCTCTTCTTTGGAGATGCATATCCCAAGAAATACCCGTCGATAGCTTTTTCTTCAAATTTACCCGAATCCTTCTTCAACATTGTACACGGACACCCAAATGGTTCCAGGTACTTTAAATTAGGTTTTCTATTATTTAAGATCTCGTAGCTTGTTTTCTTGAGTCGTTTCACTGTTAGAACTCGATTAAGCGTATAACAAGCTGTATTCACTGCCTCATTCCAAAATTGAACAGGAAGCTTTGAATCAGCGAGCATTGTACGTGCGGCTTCAATCAGAGTTCTATTTTTCCTTTCAGCAACACCATTTTGTTGAGGTACATAAGGTGCACTATATTCTCGGTGAATTCCATTTTGAATACAAAAGAAATCCAATATAGTATTTTTGAATTCAGTACCATTATCACTTCGGATTCTCCTCACCTTTTGTTTGTACAGTGATTCGATCTTAGTAATAAGGTTTTGTACCAAAATAGGTGTTTGATCTTTTGAACTCATAAATAACACCCATGAATATCTTGAATAATCATCTGTCACTACGAGAAAATACTAATCTCCAGAGATACTAGCACGATTCACTGGACCAAATAAATCCATATGAAGTCGTTCAAGAGGAGTATCAATGGAATTCAATAACTTAGAGGGATGTGTCTTCTTCTTCTGCTTGCCCTTTTTGCTTGCCCTCTTTAGTGAGACACCCTCAACTAAGTCATTTGCCATTAAATAATTCATCTTTCTGGCATGAATGTGACCCATTCTACGATGCCATAGAATCGAGTCTTTCTCGGTTTCTTTCGAGACAAAACATGTTTCGATCGACGTTGATATCTTAGAGCTCATATTTAAGACATAAGTATCATTTGATCGTGGTGATCGCATGACAACCACGTCCTCGGGAATAACGTAACCCGGTTTCAAAATAATACACTCTTTGTTAGTAAATACCGTAGTGTATTTTTTATCACAAATCTGCGATACACTCAATAAGTTATGATCAACCTTGTCACAATAATTTACTTTCTCAAACGTAATGTGACCATTTGAAACTTCACCCTCTTGTGTGATCATGCCCCCAGAATTCCCAGCAAACGCTACATAACCCCCTTGAATATTTCTTACGTTGGTTAATAGGTTGAGATTCCCAGTGATATGACGAGAACATCCGCTATCCATGATCCAGTTTTCACCAGAAATGGTCTTGGATGAACAAAAATGATTAGTTCAAAAAGACAGCCCAGGCCTCAGTCTTGGGCACCTTTTGGTTTTCTCCTTGAAAATTAACATTAAGAGACTTCAATTGTTGTTCAGCCACTTGTGAATAAGTTACAGGCTTCTTAGACTTTCGTCTTAAGTACGCTGCTTGAACAATATTTGAATTCTTGTTTTGACATATCGGTTCAGTTGGAATGAATTTTGGTTTCACTTGACCGTGTGTCTCATTGATATGAAACACCTTCCGAGGATTCATATTAGAGAACAAAATATGAGTATCATCAGCATACGACACATGTCGTTTCAGAATCTCCTTGACCACTGGAATTGGCCTAGATTTGTCCTTGATAAAAGGATGAAGATTCTGATATTTCTGCTGACTACAATTCCTCACAACATGACCTTGTTGACCACATAAATAACAAGTTCGCATGTCCACATGATGATGTTTAGAAGAAATTGGTATAAATGATGCAGATGGTTGATGATGACTCACATTTGTAGGCATGCCCTTAGGAAATTCATCAGATAATTCAGATTTCTTCTTTAGATAAAAATCTAAATTAGAACAGTTCGAAAAACTTTTTAATGTATTTGTTCCAGTTGATTTCACAAAATTAATCTTTTTATCTTGTTTTAAAAAATGTTTTGCCTTAGTCAACGGATCAGATGAAACTGATGATTTCGCTTGAGCATACACACGTTCAAGTTCACGAACTTTGGAAGTTTCATTGTAAAACACACTTTCAATTAGTTCAGGTTTAATGATACTAATTGGAATGTCTTTTTCAGTGAACATTGTGTCCATTCCCTTTAACTTAAAAACTCTAGCAGCAGATGGCTTAGAATTAGAAGGATTAATGAAAGCATTAAATCCTCATTAGAAATTTTCGGTTTGACTGACTTCTTTGCCTTCAGAGAGTTCATTTTCATTGAATTTTCCTTTTTCTCTTGAGGTTTGTGTGAACCATACACTGCTTCCTCAAATTCGTGAGGTTCGCACAGAATATGATTAGAACTAGGAATGTTCTTATTCTTGTGTATAATCTCGGGTTCAAACACATCCTCGATAATGACCTCGTCATTTTGTTTTGAACATGAGAGTTTTGAGGAGCAACTTGGGTTTTAACAGGTTTGGATTTAACAGATTCAACATTTTCTGAAATCACAGGTTCTTTCAAAATTACCTCTTCTTTCTTTTTAGCAAAATGATTCATTTTATAGTCGTTGTGAAAAGGTGGAGGAATTTCTACAAAACCTATACCCTTTTTAGAGTCCTTTTGTTTTCCAGAAACTTCAATAATTTCATTCAATAAAAATGAAGAATTTCGAAATTTACCCAACTTGTTCTTCAACTCAAGAACCTCATTCTCAAGCTCAGTTATCTTAGAACGATGTTTCAAGATTTCCTGAAACTTTTGGTCATTAATGGTCATTTTCACAGATAACTCGGCTTTGAGATCGTGATTACTTGTCGACAATGCTTCAATCTTTTCTCGAGATTTCATTTGAGACTCAAGAGATTGTCGATAAGTATCCTTAAGAGAAGCAATTTCTCTTATAATATTATCATTTTGATTTTTTAAAGCTTCTAACTTAGAGTCGTTAGATTCACAGTCAACACATGATGCTTTACCAAATGAAGTAGAAGAAATAGAATTACTAACCTCATTGATCTTAGCCATGCAAGCAAACATTGATTCAGAAGGCTTGTCGCAAGAATCGTCAGAATCAGATCCAGAATCATTATCTGAAGACATCACACTACCAGTAGCACGTTGACAATCTTCATGTAACCCAAACATAGCTAAATTTGCTTGAACATCATTGCATAGTAGCCGTTGTGACCAATCAGTTCCGTCTGCTAACATTGCTTGTGTTGTAGAAGAAGATGGTTTCTTTTCAGCATCACTTTCTCGTGGTGAAGAAGCATTTTGACTTTGACCACGAGATCCAGTGTATTCTTTTCTTGGTTTGTCACATTCCTTCGTGAAATGCCCGAATTCTTGACAATTATAACACTTCACCTTTAATTTGTCAAAACCCAACTTCTTGTTTAACGCTGGAAGATCTTTTCCAGTTCTCTGCATGAATCTTTTAACTTTACGAATGATCATGGCCATATTCCATTTCAAATCCATGATTTCTAGATCATCCGGATCTATCTGATCATAATCCTCATCTGTTAACTCACTTGTGGCAATTTTACTACTCACCAAGTTTTCATATGAAGACATAAATGCCGTCAGGAAAGCAAAGTTTTGCTCAGCTTCCTTCATATTCACACTAGGTGGTGTAGCAAATGGATTGGTATTAGTTGAACTTCCAGAACCACCCGAATTACAAGCAGAGTAGAAACAAACTTTTGGATCATTAAATATAGCTGATTCTTTTTCACTTGCAGCATGAGTAAGAAAAGCAGTGATTGGAGAGATTGCTGAGCTGAGAGGCATACTTCCACCAGAGAAAGCTGGATCTTGATTTTCTTTGGAAGATTTTTGACACTTAAGATCATATTCTCTAGCTTCGATCTTTTGTAGAAATTCAAGTGCCGTCAAGTCTTCATTCAGAAAATAATCATTCTCTTTCAAAACCATGAGAAATGTTGAGTAGGAACTTGGAAGCACACTCTTGATAGTGTCAATTTTATCTCTTTCATAAATTTCCATTTTCATCATGTCCATTTCAGCAATTAAATGACTAAATCTTGTAGTCATCTCTTCAACTGTTTCTCCTTTCAATAAATTAAAGTTTCAAAATTGAAACTTGAGCATCACTTTCTTACTCTCAGCTGTGTTTCCCATGCTTCTCATACGCAAATGTTGAAACAAAGATGCACATCTCTTGATACTATCAACTTGATGAAAGATATTTTCTGGTAAAGCCATAGTCAAAGTAGAATATGCTTTTATCTCGATTTCTAAAGCTTTCTTCTCTTTTTGTGAGTATTGAGAGACAGCTTTAGGAGTATACCCAATAGTATCATCACCAATCATTGGTGCAACATAAACCTCATCAAGACAATATGAGCAGTCAGGATGAACCGATCCCAAATGTGCACGAAACCGAGGTTCCCACTTGGCGAAGTCACTGAACTTCATCAATCTTGGACATTTAGAATGTGAACCTATTTCGGTATCAAGTTGCAACATCTATTGCATCAACATATTTTGAGACGCCAATGCATACATACCAGCCTTATTTGAAAAACGAATCAAATAATGAAAGATCTTAACGAATCAGTGAACAGCTATAGCGAACTGTGAACAGTTGTAGCGAACTGTGAACAGTTGTAGCGAATCAATCCTTAACGAAGTTAAGACTGATTTGTAACGAATTGTCTTAACGAATGAGATGAATATGTTAGCGAATCAAAAGTCAACTTAACGAGTCAACTTAACGAATCACCAATAAGGTTAACGAATCACCCAAATGACGAAACAGATAACGAATGTGATGAAGGTTTAACGAATCACGAGTCAGCTTAGCAAATTGACCAAACGAATTGACCAAGTCAACTTAAAGAATTGACCAAACTAATTACAACGAATCAGTTCAACGAATCAGATGATAATTAGTAACGAATCGCCAAAATAAACTTAGCGAATCACTAAGGAGTGCTTAGCGAATTAAGATAACGAATCAGCTACAGTTGATAGCGAATCAACACTAAAGCGAATTATACTATGACGAATCAGGTTGTTACAACCGTTTGTAACAAACACTGACACCTTATGACACGTGGCAAAGGTTGTTATGACACAAATCCCAAGAAGAACACGTGTCACACGAATCAGTTAATCTAGTTAACGAACTAGATAACACGAATCAATAACTCACACGAATTGGCTAACGAACAAGGTAACGAATTAGCACTGTTGATAACGAATCACAGATAAAAATATAGCGAATCACCAGGAAGAAGATAACGAATCACATTCATCTTCAAATCTTCAAACCTTCAAACGAAATTCCATAAATTATGAAGATTAAACCCAGAAACTCAACAATACCAAATCTGTAATACACCTTCGTTACTCAACCAAATTGCACAAGTAAACTACCAAAATACTCATAAACCAATTCCGAATCCAATACACAAAGCCTCGTAACCGATTACCCTCGATAACCAATTCAAATTAACCAAAAACCACTCCCATGTTTCGGACTTAAACCGAAATCAAAACCAAACCACACAAATCCAAACCAAATCTCAATTCGTCTAATCCAAACCACTACAATACCTTAATCAACACGAATTCAATCCAATTCGTCCATATTTCAACCAAATTAAACATCAATTGATTCAAAATCAAACAAAAACCGAAAAACTTAATAATAATAACAATTAAAACACCAAATCAAGCGTAACGAGCACCGAAAGCTCTGATACCACTTGTTTGATCCCTTAACGATTAACACTCAATAACAATAACACAGATCTCAGATCTGGTAATTATACTATTATGGATCTATCTCATAATTAAACTTGATTTAGTGTTATGTATGTGTATATATTATCAATAACGTTAATATGAAGCTTGAGAGAGAGGGAGAGAGTAATTACTCAATAATTTTCTCTATAAAATTATTTCTCAAAACATTTTTTACAAGTGAACAGTTGTTCACTATATATAAAAGACGACCTGGTTCGCTAACATTCCTTAGCGAACCAGCTTCCCCTTCGTTACATAACTTAACTTAGCGAACCACCCCCTGATTCGTTAACATCCCCTAACGAATCAGGAGGGAATACATTATAATGTCTTAGTTCGCTAACATCCCTAGCGAACTAGACTTAACCTTAACGAACCAGTATTAGTTCGCTAACATCCCTAGCGAACTAGACATAAACTTAACGAACTAGTTAAGAATAAACATTAAATATTACATTAAATATCAAATAAACATTAACGATAAATACAAAGACTCTAGACGCAAAACCATGCACTAACAAATCTTGTTTAACTTATGCTCTTTTTAGTTTATTTGTCATATTTATGAAGTTCCATGGTGAGGGTTTGTAGAGACTAAACTCGGTTTAACCGTATATAGTCCAAACCGTGAACCGCACTTGTTACCAGTTTTGTTAAATAATTGTTTTAAACATGCTTTATGTTAGATTTAAGTTTCTAAAATTCATTTATACAAGTTCTTGGTTATTTGGGCATGTGGAGACCATCAAGGAATGTATTGTGAGATGGAAACCGAACCGATCCGATTTTTACTCGCTTAAGACACACAAGTATGTTTTTAGCTATCAAGACTTGTATATTTCTTAAAAAATAGTTTACAAACTGATTTGAATTATTTTTTTAAGCACTGGAAATGTTGGATCCACTTGTTCTCATAACAAAGTTTGGACCGACAAAACCGAACACTCGCTTAACGTACGTTGTTAGTTCTAAAACAATAGATCTACATACTTGGTTAAGTCTTATTAAGTTTTATTGAGTTATCTCATAACATTCATTATTTTCGAAAGTTGACTTTGGGTTTGACCAATTATCAAGACCGAACCAAGAACCCGAGACACTCGTTAAAGACCCGCTTTAGTATCTTTATCCCAAAGGAACTTGCATCTTTGCATTTTTCCCACCTTATTACTTAACATAGGTTAAGTAAATATTAAGGTTAGATACTTTTAACCTGATTTCGAGAAAACTTACATTTTAAAGGGGTTATTATTATAAATTCTTAAATAGTTACATTTTAAACCTTGAACATTAATTGTTTACTTTTCGCAATAATTATTTTATTTAAAGATCTTCAAGACAACCTTTCTAAATCCAAGACTTTCTTTTATTAAGGCTTCATACGTTAAACCCGTCGTTCCGGCAAATCTTCAAATTACCAACCTTTCAATTTAATTACTTGAACGTGAGTACTTTAATACCCATTTTCCATCTTTCGTTTTGGGGTGACATTTCATATTTATTCAACTAAATGCTTTATACTTGAATCCTAAATCACAATCGTTATTGTATACTTTACTTAAATAATTGCTCGATTTGGTGTTCGATGATTATTTGCCTATGTGTTTACCTCTTTTGATTGGTTGATCTATAAATCCTAAACTATTTGGCATCCCCTTATAGCAAGGTGTCGTTAACGTAATGCAATTAACGATAACTATAAAATCCTAGACTATTTGGCATCCCTTATAGCTAGGTGTCGTTAGCGTAATTCTATTAGCGATATCTATTTATCCAAGTTATTGCTTTTATTTATTGTTTCGTATACAAGTTTTGTGGCTTTTTATCACTATATACTTATATGCTCAAACTTATGAATTGCTCACCAACGTTTGTGTTGACAAACTTTATTTTATGAAATGTTACAGGTTTGACTTTTGTTGACTCAAGGACTTGATGAAAAACGTTACCAAGACTATTAGCATATTAGTAATATGAACAATATATTTGTTTACTTGTATTCAATTTGTTTGTATGAACGAGATGCGTTGTTTATTGATTTATTAAATAAAATTAGTTGATTAAATATTGTCACTTTAAATAGTGTCTTGTGTATTTGTCCAATCACGTTGCACCCCGGCATGTTCCGCCGCCTTTGGTCGAGGTGTGACATGAACATCTTCCAGTGGTACAATCGCCGTCTCATCAGTAAGACACTTTTTTAGGTTTGACACATGAAACACATCGTGAATGGTGCTCAGTTCTATGGGTAATTTCGGTCGGTAGGCTACAGAACCAATTTTAGCAATAATCTTGAAAGGTCCAATGTATCTCGTGGCTAACTTACCGTTCTTTCCAAACCTTATAACACCTTTCCATGTGGACACTTTAAGAAATACCTTGTCACCTATTTCAAAAGGTAACGGTTTTCTACAAACATCGGCATAGCACTTTTGTCGGTCACGGGCGGATTTCAGTTTCCATTTAATTTTATGAATTTTATCGGTTGTTTCTTGAATCAAATCGGATCTTGTAATATGAGCATCACCCACTTCTATCCAACAAAGTGGCAATCTACATTTTCGCCCGTATAATGCTTCATAAGGCCTGCATACTACTGTGGTAACTGTTATTGTAAGAGAATTCAATGAGCGGGAGGTGTTGATCCCAATTCCCTTTGAAATCCAATACACAAGCACGAAGTAAATCTTCTATGGTTTGAATGGTTCGTTCGGATTGGCCATCTGTTTGAGATCTATTTGTGTTCCCCAAAGCTTCTTGAACTGCTTGCCAAAAATGTGAAGTAAAATGACTGTCTCGGTTTGACATAATCGAAAGTAGTACTCCGTGTCGAGATTCAATTTCGTCAATGTAAATTTCAGTGAGTTTTTCGGTAGTGTAGTTGTTACGAATTGGAATAAAGTGTGCAGATTTGGTTAACCGATCTACAATTACCCAAATGGCATTGTGTCCTCAGGAGGTTTTGGGAAGGTACATTACGAAGTCCATGGTAATTTGTTCCCATTTTCATTGTGGTATTTCGGGTTGTTACAACATTCCCGAAGGCTTTTGGTATTTATTTTTAATCCGTGCACAAGTCGCACATTAACTTACATACAACGCTATATCCTTCTTCATACTAGGCCACTAGTAAAATTCCATAAACATTATTATACATCTTATCAGTACCTGGATGAATAGAATACTTGGATTTGTGTGCTTTATCAAGAATCAGTTCACGAAGATTATGAAGTGTTGGAATCCAGACCCGATTTTTGTAATGGAATATTTCATCGGTTTTCCTCACAAAATTCTTTTCATTCGTGTGCAGCTTCTCCTTTTCTAATTGATTTTCTTTTAAGGCTTCACCTTGGGCAACACAAATTTGTTCGGTTAGGATAATTTGGACAATCATTTCGAGTGCTCGTACCCTCAACGGTTTAAGTCTATCCTTTTGGCTTAAAGCATCAGCTACTATGTAATCCTTGCCGAAATGGTATTTTATTTCACAATCGTAATCATCAAACAGTTCCACCCATTTCTTTGCCTCATCATTCGAAAGAGGAATCCTAATTAATCTTATCCTTACAAAATATTTCAGGTTTATACCTAGATCGCCAGTCCATACCGACTATAACATCGAAACTTCCTAGTTCTACTGGGAATACGTCGATAAGGAAGAATTGATCGTTTAGGATAAAAGGGCAGTTACAAGCTATTTGGTATCAATCATAGACTTATTGTCAGCGAGTTCTATAGTATAAGGATTTGTTAGTTCACTAACAAACATTTTCCTCAAAAGTATGAAGTTAGTAGCTCCAAAACTTTTATCGGCGTCCGTAACAATTAAAATTGAAGCTCAATGATCAGAAACTATGTATGTACCTGTTACTACATGTAGGTCTTGTCGCGCTCCGCCCGATCCATTTACGGAAGCGCATTCCCTAGTTGATTAGGGAGTTGATGTTTGCCCTTGATTTTGTCGTTTTACTACATCGGGATTCAATTCAGGGCAATGTCTCCTGAAGTGTTTTGTACTACCGCACTTATAACATGCCTGGAGGTTCATTGAAGATGGGGTTTGTTGATTAGATTGTTGTCGAATTGGTTGGGGACTAAGTGTTTGTGGACGACAAGGTTGGGTTGTTTGAGACTCTCGATTTGAAGTATTCATTATAGTTCTACAACTTGGGTTATAATGCCCAATCTTTCCACATCTTTGACATATGGATGTTCGACATTCACCAGTATGATGCAAATTACACTTTCCACACTTTGGCAATGACCCTTTGTATGTATCTTGTTTCATGTCGAAACTGGTCATGGCATAGTTCTGAGTTGTAGGGCAGATTCGTTTATTCTGAGATTTCACTTGTGTTCTAGAGGTATAACTAGTTCTTTTCAAACCGGACGATTCTCATGGTATTCTTAATACACCGTTTCTTGTAAGGTCAAAAGTAATGACGCTGGCTTGTGACAAGACACTTTCAAAAGTTGGGTAGGCAATGGAACTGACTATACTTCTCACGGATGGGGTAAGTCCACAAATGTAGCGCTCAATACCCTTAGATTCTGGAATAATTGACCATGGTACTAAATGAGTCAATTTATTGAAACGATTTGTGTAACTTAAATGATCAACGCCTATCATTTCCAAATTCCAAAATTCGTGTTCTAATTTCTGGATCTCATTTATTGGGAAAAAATGTTCTAATACGAGGGTTTTAAGTTCAGACCATGTCATACTGTTAGTCGTTTCTCGTCCTTGAGTTTGTACAATCATATTCCACCACATAAAGGCATGATCTAGAAACATATTGGTAGCGGATTTGACTATATGGTCTGGTGAAAATTCACTAATGTTAATTATGGACTTGGTCTTTTCTATCAATTTCACCAATCCGCTAGGTCCTTCAGTACCTCTGAATTCAGTCGTTTTACAGGAAGTAAATTGTTTAAACGAATAATCTTGACGCTAGGTTTCTTGAATGTTACGATTGTTACCGGTATTTGGTTGAGCATTAACATTTGTAGTTGTGTTGATATTCATTGCGGGAGTTGGATTCATGACATTATTGGTGTTCAAAACGGGTTCAGGTATCCTAACGACATTAACAGCCGGGGGAGTATTATTAATGTTTATAACATTACCAGGAGTCAACGGGGTAGTAACACCCGAGGCTACGTTAGTATATGGCGGAGGTATATTATCAATGGCCGTAGTGGTGCTCGGGGGTTGATTAACAGTATTATTGGCACGTATGCTAGCAGTGACTTGTGTTGCAATGGTTGGTATCACTGCTTGTAATTGGCGAGCAATCAATTTGGCCACTTCCGCCTCATATATAGGGTTAACTTTCTTCGGGGCCATTCTATAACAATAACCATATATATAACACGTTTCCACCATAATAAGCACAATATCACGATATTACCAATTACAAACACACAACTATGCCAAAGAACACGTTTGTATTACCCCTAATCATTACTGTACATATGCATCCAGAATTTAGCGCATAGGCTTAACCTGGTATTGGCCATCGCTTGTATATGTGTATCAAAATTTGTCACTAAGTGACAGATAGACGACGAGTACATCGAAGTATGACCTGTAAATGTGCTTAATCGATATAAAAATCTATGAATTATGTGTTAATTTCATGGGAAGTGGATAAATACGGTTGTGTGGTTATATACAGGTTAATAGGAGGTTCCGGAGCTGATTTGACGTGCAGAGAGGAAACCGAATGAACCGGAGACTCGAGAAGGCGAAACTAGAAGAAAAATGGAGATGCTGGCTGAGGACCACCATGGCCCACGGTCCAGACCGTGGGCCACGGTCCAGCTTATCAAAATATTCCAGAACCCACTGCACCATGGGTGTTTGGACCTCCGTGGATGGGACCGTGACCCATGGTGTGAATCGTGGGCCACGATCTGGCAATTGTAACCGCCAATTAGGCTTATTTTGTTTCGTTTTTGGTTGTCGTTTCATCTATCTATCATTCAAGAACACCCTAGGTACGAATTTTGGAGTGCTAGAAGATTATTGGGAGTTTGGTAATCATTAGTGACTTAAGTTTTATGCAATTTCATACTTTAATTGATGTGATGATGAATCAAATCATGTGTGGCTAAACTCCTTTGCGTTCTCTCCCGAATCGTAAGGTTTTCAATTGAATATTTGTTAATCGTTTATGTTATTTGTGGGATAGTAATTTGATCATATGATTTTATTGCTAAGGTGATTGTGAGTTTAATTAGTAATTGTTAGTATAGTGTAATTCGTGTTTTTGACTATCAATTCTTGGTGCCATAGGCAATCAGGATTTATAGGAAGGGAATTAGGGCTAAGTATATAAAACTGATTATCGAGTGACAACCTTGCATTTTTACAATCCAAGTACTTAGTCCTCTTTTATCACAATCAAACGCATTCTCACAAACTATGCCTATATAGTTCAGAAAGTAAACGTTAACATTATCAACCTTGGAAACTTGAAATCGGGAGAGTGCATTCTTTTTATTGATTCAGTTAAACTTGTTAAATTGTTTTTAGTTATTTTCGTTAATCAAATCAACCAACCAACCAAATACTTTAATTTATTATATGCATTTAGTTTAATATAGATTAATTACAAAGCTACTTAGTAACAAATTTTCCACAAACACTCTGTGTTCGACACCCACTTATCGCTATCTAATTTGTTGTATTTGGTTTATATTTGAGTGAGTCTTCGACATCACGTCAACTTTTGGTGCCCTTTACCGGGGACTCACTAAATATAAACCAAATACAACTAATTAGATAGAGATAAGTGGGTGCCGAATACAGAGTTTGTGGAAAATGTGTTACTAAGTAGCTTTGTAATTAATCTGTATTAAACTAAATGCAGAAAATAAATGCAAGTATTTGGTTGGTTATTTTGATTAACGAAAATAACTAAAACCAATTTAACAAGTTTAACTGAATCAATAAAAAGATGCTCTCTCCCGATTTCAGGTTTCCAAGGTTGATAATGTTAACATTTACTTTTGGGATGAACTACATAGACATAGTTCGTGAGAATGCGTTTGATTGTGATAAAAGAGGACTAAGTACTTGGATCGTAAAATGCAGGTTGTCACTCGATAATCAGTCTTATATACTTAACCCTAATTCCCTTCCAATAAATCGCGATTGCCTATGGCACCAAGAACTTATAGTTAAGAACACAAATTACACTACACTAACAATTACTAATCAAACTCATAATCACCATAGCAATACAATCATATGATTAAATTACTATCCCACAAATAACATAAACGATTAACAAATATTCAATTGAAAACCTTCGGGAGAGAACACAAAGGAGTTTAGCCACACCTGATTTGATTCATCATCACATCAATTAAAGTATGAAATTGCATAAAACTTAAGTCACTAATGATTACCAAACTCCCAATAATCTTCTAGCACTCCAAAATTCGTCCCTAGGGTGTTCTTAAATGATAGATAGATAAAAAGACAGCCAAAAACGAAATATAATAAGTTGAACCCGGCAATTACAATTGTCGGATCGTGGCCCAGGGTTCACACCGTGGGTCACGGTCCCCTCCATGGTGATCCAGGAACCCACGGTACGGTGGGTTCTAGAATATTTTGATAAGTTGGACCGTGGCCCATGGTCTGGATAGTGGGCCACGGTGGTCCTCAGCCACCATCTCCATATTTCTCCTATTTTCTCCTTCTCGAGTCTCTGGTTCCTTTGGATTCCTCTTTGCACGTCAAATCAGCTCCGAAACCTCCTTTTAACATGCAAATAACCACAGAACAGTAGTTATCCAGTTCCCATGAAATTAGCACATAATGCATAGACTTTTATATCGATTAAGCACATTTACAGGTCATACTCCAATGCACTCGTCACATTCCCACACTTAACCGTTGCTTACCCCCAAGAAACATCTCGACAACAATTTTTTTTTCATTTTCAACTTATAACCACCACTCATACCAACAATTCCGGTTCAGTCAAGGTCCTAATTCATACCCTATTCCTTCACGTCTATTGGTTTGCACTAGTGAACTTGATGTTCTATTTAAACCATAGAGTTCTAACCAAACCTAACATGCTTTCGGTTTTTACCCATACATAACACACATATACACATTAACCCTGTTTTTGGTGATCACACACACATGTTGACATATAACCAATTCTCCTCGCATACGCTTGCACAATCATTAAATCTCCACCTATGTAAATGCTTTGACATAAACTCAAATCAAGAGGGCTTAAAACGGGGATAGGTGTAAGGGTATGGAAGAGAATATTTAAAGTAGCTCAAACGATCCGATCCGACTTATTACAAAACAACTAAGTAAACAATGATATAAACAACTATATACATCACTAACTTCCCTCTCTCTTTTTTTTTTCACTGAATAATACTTGAACATTGCATCTCTGACACAATTTTTTTTTTTATTTTTTTAACATAATAAACATAATGCTTAATACTTCCTATTGATAAATACTAAAACAATTATAAAGAAACCTATTAAGCCGGATCATCTCGCAATATAACACCAGGGTTGATTGAATGAAAGAATAGGTCCAGCAATATTTTCTAAGGAAACCAACCCCCCGCCCCTCTCATTATCCACGCTCATATATGTAATGTATGAGGCCCAACCCCTAAATCCCACACTAGCACTCATCCATACGAGGCTTTGACCTAATTGCCTCTATCACTTTCTCATTCATGCCAAGCTAAGATCTCGAAATGTAGTAATTGCACAAGTTCTATCGGAGAATATCAACCTTCTTACCAATCTTTACTTTCTCAATTCTCGAGTGTAAACGAATATGTTATGCAAGTTATTGCACCGAAATCATGCTAACCTTGATTAGAATACTACATAACCTCTTTTTAAAAATAACTAGGCAACATGTTATTTAGGGAATTGTGACCATGAAAAGGGACCAAAACCTTACCCCGCCATCTTACCACTTTCCGGTTTCTTTAAAATTTTTCAAATTATATATATATATATATATATATTTAAAAAAAAAACTAAACAAAAAAAAAATTCCCTCATCCCCACATTTGGGGTACATTGTCCCAAATGTACGGTTTTGAGAAAAAGAAAACAAGCAAACTACCACTTACAAACACCCTTCTTTCCATAACAACCCACAACGCTTAATCATAAGTGTTTCATCCTCCTCCCATCCATCCGAAAATAAATAACACGAGAGAGAAACAACTATACACAAATATACAAAACAGTGTTCACCTGGCATGACGAGACTTAATCCGAAGTAAGGCGGTTGGGCCAGCCTGAAGATGGACGCCATGAAATATGAGAATTGCCCAAAATTAAACGGCCCGTTGCCGTTGCTACTATCTTTTCCTTGTGGCGGTGGGGGTGCCATTGACTACATTGGGTAACCCACATTGAATGATGAAGAGGTGGTTCAACATAGCGTACATAACCGTCATATGGTGGTAGGGTCGTCTAATCCACAACTGGTGGATCCGATACAACTGGTTCACCTGCATGCCATTGTCCATGCATTATCCTAATCCTTTCATCCATATACCACATGTTCATGTAAACACCTCAGATCTCAGATCTAAGGCTTAATAAACTATAAAGGGATCAAGTTCATGATGCTCTATATTGATTAATTTATGTATTAGTATTAGTTATATAGATATGTGTATATATATTATGGATGTATTAATTGTCACACCCTCAAAATCCACTAACGGAGTTTTACCGTCAGAGGGTGTGAACTGGCAGGATTGGAATCATTAGTTATAATCAAACCAAAGAAAAACGTTTAAATGTAAATAAGTGCGGAAGCGTAAAACCTTAATTCAAAAGTTGCGTCACGCAGGACGACTTAAAACCAAATGTAACTGTTAAAAATTAAGTTTGCAGAATAAAGATGGTTTCAATTAATGCATGCTCCTAAACCGCGCGCCCGCCTCGGCTACCTGAGAATAACATACTAAAAGTGTCAACACAAGGTTGGTGAGTTCACAAGTTAAATAAGATAAATCGTTTAGCGTTTTGCGTAACCTCGTTACGACGATTCAGTGTTTTGCGTAACCACGTTACGACGTTTAAGTGTTGCGTAACCACGTTACGACGTTTAAGTGTTGCGTAACCACGTTACGACGTTTAAGTGTTGCGTAACCCCGTTACGACGTTTAAGTGTTGTGTAACCACGTTATAACGTTTAAGTGTTTTGCATTACCAGATAGTGTTATGTCAAACTATATATCGATAGGTAGCTAATCTATACAACAAGTATCGCTAAGTGGTTCGCGACCGAAGCTGACTGTTTATCAAGTGCCCGTCACCAGGTCAATCCAGACCATGGTAAGTGTTAGCCAAAATTACACCCACTCAACCTCCAGTTGAGCTTAACGTCGGGTGGGGTTTTTCAAACCCAGTAGTACTACTCAATAGTGACTCGCTATTCCAAATATTAACCGGTCCGATGTGTGGGACTTCAAATGTTACGTTTGCCGCTTAGCCTTTACAAGTGATATATAATTTATAACAAAATCTTAAATATGCGTTTATCTCAGAAAATATGTTTATCGGAGTATGTTATCTCCCCCAAGTGAAAAACGTTTGAAGACAGTTCAAAGAGCGGGGTAAGTGAAACTCACTGTTTGCGAAGAATATCCCGATCTAGATCACCAAGTGATGTGCGTCGTAGAAACTCTCTAGCGTTCTAAATAACAAAGAGATTTTCTAAGTATCGGTACGTTTAACGAGTCTCTAGACTCGGCACATAATACCTATGCACGTAACAGATTTCGTGTTTCGTTTGTGAATTGTGTGTGACTTAAACAAGTACAATTGTGATACGATACATGAGTGAGCAATTACTTTCGTGTCACGTACTAATAACATACTTTACTAGCAATTATTCCCGTAAGGGCATTTTGGTCAACAAACAAAGATTAACTAACCATTATTCCCCATAAGGGCAATTTGGTCAATTCATGGCAATCAACTAACAACTATTCCCCGCAAGGGTATTTTGGTCAAAATACAACAATTATACAAAAACTATCATATTTCATGCATTCCTACACAACTCAGCAGCTAGTTTCGTTATGACAGAATTTCTACTTGAAAGATTGCACTAGTTCACCGATCATAACGTCTCAATTAATTCACCAAAAATCACCACAGAAGCATACATATCTTAGGTTTCCAGAACATATTTTATCTTATTTTTATTCCACATATTTTTCTTATAATGACCAAAACATTACAGCAAACTCATATCAGTCAGATTCATGTGCAACAGAATTTTATTTGCAATTCCCATTAAACGAAAAATCCAATAAATGCAAGACCACTTGGGTTTGGTTACTAACTCAATGAGTCAACTTCCAGAAGTGGAACCAACCCAATTGGTCTCGTAGTTCATGAGATATAACATTTACAACATAACCTAACAGCAGGTCTAACAGCTCAGCTTTGCATCACGTTTTTGTAAAATCATAAAAGTATACTTCCACTTATCCAAAAATTACGAATTTATACTTTATAGAAACTAGACTCAACCTAGTTTACTGCAGTACCCACAATCTCAATCAATTTTCACGTTTACACTTCGTTACAGTCACTTAAACATCGTATATACATTCTGTCCAGAATCTGTTCACATCAAAACTCAACATAATAACAATCTATGAACTATCATGCATCCATATAACCCTCTAGACACTATAACTACTATCCATGCATATCAATTACACCATACATACAAGATTAGGGTTTGTGTTTTAACTCAAATCAAAGACAACAATGAATCATGCAACAACATCAATCTAGTTATCAATCCATTATCCAACTAACAACAATCATATTAATCACATACATGCACATGATCGGCCGATTAGGGTTTATACACAACCCATTAAACATCAAAATTAAACAACAAAGAGGTAAGAGGTGATCAAGTATACCTTCCTAGCACCTAGTTCTTGGGTTAATCTCTTGATTTGATGTGTATATGTGTGAGTTGGTGGACGGCAGCCGTGGAGAACCAAGGAGGGGAGGGCCGATCGGTCTTGAGTTTATAAAATAGATTAGGGTTTAGTGTTTAGGTTATATTTATAGATAACCAAGTTACATTCTAGTCCCTAAACTTTCAAGTGCTACATCTCTAGCCTAAACTAGTTGGTTCTTGTTTCTTGTTTAACATTCCACATAAAAATCAAGTAACACACATATACCTAACACATAATAATCACATAATTAGTGTTTTGACGTTTGTCGTTTATTTATCAATCGCTCGCGTCAACTCGTTTGCGTTTCGGTGCAAATCCCGAAAGACTACACATGTAGTAAATGTTAAGCGTCATTTAAACCCTAGTTTAAATGTAATGATGTGTGCGTTATAGATTCAATGATCTTAAAGTTTGAATTGACGGAGTTGAGTTAACGGAGTTAACCTGAAATTGACGATTGTCACATCATTCCCATGTTAAAGAATTTTCGTCCCGAAAATTTGAGTCAAGTCGTGATGAGAGTCTGAAAGAGTAAAAAAAAAATTTTCAGTTTGTCATATCATCCCCTAGTAGAAAGAAATTTCGTCCCGAAATTTAATTCATACCTCCGGTGATGTTTGACGGTTTGCCGGGTTTCGCGGTTTTCGGTGTTTGGTTAGCCCTTCAAAAAGGTGAGGATACTTTTTCATCATTTGATCCTCGCGTTCCCACGTGAACTCCGGTACACGTCTCGAGTTCCAACGAACCTTAACGATTGAAATTTTGCTGTGCTTGAGCGTTTTGGTTTCCCAATCCAAAACTTCGACTGGTTCTTCAATGAAGTGTAGCTGTTCATCAACTTGCAGTTCGTCCAAAGGGACTACTTGGGTTTCATCAGATAGGCATTTCTTCAAATTGGATACGTGAAAAACATTGTATACACCGCTGAGTTCCGCTGGTAAGTCCAGCCGGTACGCCACCGGACCAACGCGTTCCGTTATCAGGTAAGAACCAACATATCGGGGGTTGAGTTTGTTTCGCTTTCCAAAGCGAATCACACCTTTCCAAGGTGACACTTTGAGTAACACTTGATCGTTCACTTGAAATTCGAGAGGTTTTCGGCGCTTGTCGGCGTAACTCTTTTGGCAATCTCGTGCTGCTGCCATGCGGTTTCGGATTTGAACAATCTTTTCCGAAGTTTCGAGTACTAGTTCTGGACCAGTGATTTGGCTGTCACCCACCTCTGCCCAGCAGAGTGGTGATCGACACTTCCGTCCGTACAGCGCTTCAAACGGCGCTGCCTTAATACTTGCGTGGTAGCTGTTATTATACGAAAACTCTACCAAGGGTAAGTGGGGTTCCCAACTTTTTCCGAAATCTAAGACGCATGCACGCAACATATCCTCCAGGGTCTGAATAGTCCGTTCACTTTGCCCATCCGTCTGAGGATGGTATGCTGTACTCATATCGAGACGGGTGCCCAGTGCGCTTTGCAGCGACTTCCAAAAGTGCGAGGTGAAACGAGAATCTCGATCGGAAATGATCGAGACAGGCACTCCGTGTCTAGACACCACTTCTTTCATGTATACTCAAGTCAGTCTTTCCATTTTGTCTGTTTCTTTAATCGCTAGGAAGTGTGCCGATTTAGTCAACCGGTCAACGATCACCCAGATGGTATCGCATCCCGTCGGTGTCTTAGGCAAACCCGTAATAAAGTCCATAGAGATGTGTTCCCATTTCCACATTGGGAGTTCCGGTTGTTGCAGTAGACCAGATGGTTTCTGGTATTCTATCTTGACTCTGGCACAAGTCAAACATTTGCTCACGTAGGTGGCAATGTCGGCTTTCATGTTCGGCCACCAGTAAAGTGCCTTTAAATCATGATACATTTTATCTGAGCCAGGGTGGATAGAATATCGGGACTTGTGAGCTTCGTCCATCACTAGAGTTCTCAACTCTCCGTATCGTGGAACCCAAATCCGGTTCTCAAAATATCGGACCCCGTCCGATCTGGTTTCAAGTTGCTTGTTCATGCCCCGCATGAGTTCCGATGGAAGATTATCATCTTTCAAAGCTTCCAGTTGCGCATCGCGAATCTGATCGGGTAAGCTGGCATGAATCGTGAGTTGCAATGCTCTCACCCGTCTGGGTTTATCTGTTTCTTTTCTGCTGAGGGCGTCGGCCACCACATTGGCCTTGCCAGGGTGGTACTTGATGGCACAATCATAATCTTTAAGCAGCTCGACCCAACGACGCTGTCGCATGTTCAGCTCCTTCTGATCGTAGATATGTTGGAGACTCTTGTGGTCGGTGTAAATGGTAAACTTGGTACCGTACAAGTAATGCCTCCATATCTTAAGAGCAAACACTACAGCTCCGAGTTCCAAATCGTGGGTCGTGTAGTTCTTCTCGTGAACCCGTAGTTGTCTAGAGGCGTAGGCTATAACCTTCTCGAGTTGCATCAGCACACAACCGAGACCTTGTATAGATGCGTCACAGTGTACCTCAAAATTTTCCGTTCCCTCGGGGAGAGCTAAAATAGGGGCGCTACAAAGCTTGGTTTTCAACAGTTGGAAAGCGGATTCTTGCGCGTCACCCCAATTGTACTTAGTGCCCTTGTGGATTAAGGCGGTGAGGGGTTGAGCAATCTTTGAAAATCCCTCGATGAAACGCCGGTAGTTGCCGGCCAGTCCTAGGAATTGCCGCACCTCAGTCGGAGTCTTGGGTGCTTCCCAGTTTTTGATGGCCTCTACCTTACCGGGATCGACATGGATACCATTCTCGTTGATCACATGTCCTAAAAAGTGAACCTCGCGAAGCCAAAATTCACATTTCGAGAGTTTAGCATACAGTTGTTCCTTCTTCAATAGTTCCAGAATTACCCTTAAGTGTTCCTCATGGTCAGCCTTGTCCTTGGAGTAGACCAGGATATCGTCAATAAACACAATCACAAACTTGTCGAGGTACGCCTTGCATACTCGATTCATGAGATCCATAAATACGGCTGGTGCGTTGGTTAGGCCAAAAGGCATAACCGAAAACTCATAGTGACCATACCGTGTTCTGAAAGCCGTCTTTGAGATATCTTCTTCGCGCACTCTTAGTTGGTGATAACCAGATCGCAGATCAATCTTCGAGTAGTAACTCGATCCTAGAAGCTGGTCAAACAAATCATCTATTCGGGGTAAAGGATAACGGTTCTTGACCGTCACCTTGTTCAATTCCCGGTAGTCAATGCACATTCGGAAAGTCCCGTCTTTTTTTCGGACAAACAAGACAGGGGCTCCCCATGGCGATGAGCTAGGACGGATAAAACCCTTATCCAACAAATCTTGCAACTGAGTGGTCAGTTCCTGAAGCTCCGCCGATGCGAGTCGATATGGGGCTCGTGCTATGGGCGCTGCACCGGGGGTCAACTCGATTTGGAATTCGACTTGTCGAATAGGAGGGAGTCCAGGCAAATCCTCCGGGAAAACTTCCGGAAAATCTCGCACAATCGGTATATCTTCAATTCGCTTCTCCTCCGCTGGTTTCTCGACAATATGCGCTAAAATTGCCGGATGACCCTTTCGTAGATACTTCTGCGCCTGCATGAGGGTAATGACGCTGGTGGTCATGCCGCTTCTCTCGCCCCGGATCGAAATGATCTCGCCGGAAGGGGTAGTAATGTGGACTATCTTGTCGTGGCATATAATCTCCGCTCGGTTCTCGGATAACCAGTCCATGCCGACAACGACATCGAAACTACTAAGCGTAAAAGGAATAAGGTCGATGTCAAAGACATGACCTGACAGTTTCAACTTACATCCCGCAAGTACAAGAGTTGTTACTATAGTCTTACCGTCAGCTAATTCAACAGGAAACTTAGCATCTAACGGAATTGGAGTTACGTCTAAGAGTTGACTAAAGGCTTTCGACACAAAACTCCTATCAGCTCCAGTGTCAAACAATACAGAAGCAAAACAATCGTTTACAGGGAACTTACCAGACACCACATGCGGATCATTGCGGGCTTGACCCGATCCAATCACAAACGCTCTTCCTTTGCCATTTCCTCCACCATTACTGCCACTTCCATTACCCCCATTGTTGTCATTCTGTTTCAGCTTGGGGCAATCCTTCCGGAAATGACCTTCCTGCCCACATTCAAAACATCCCTTAGTTGTCATCGGTGGCTTAGGAGCACCCTTTGCCGCAAGGTCTCCTCTACACTCTTTCGCTGGGTGACCTATCTTTCCGCATCTTTAACACTTGACACGGTCACACTGGCCAACATGATGATAGTTGCACCTGTTGCACTTTGGATATTTCCCAGCATATCCGCTCGAAACCTGCCCGCTACCGTTGTTGTTGTTGTTGTTGTGATTCTGAGTGTTAAAGCTCCGAGTGAACTCGGGCTTACGGTAGTGTTGTTGCGGTGGGAGGTTCGAGGATGAAGATCTGGTGTTGTCAAACTTCCTCTTCCCGCTGTTCGGGTTGCTGTTGCTGTTATTGTCGCTGACGTGGTCATTACTCGGGTTGTCACGGGCTTTAGTGGTCGAACCCCTAGGTGGTAACGCACCTTGGGTCACAGCCTGATCCGTCAGTTTGTGAGCTAAAAGGATCGCTTGTTGGATCGTGGCTGGTCTGGAAGACGTCACCATGCCCTGAATTTGCGGTGCTAAACCATCAATGTACATTTCTATCCTCTTGCTCGGCGGATCCACCATCCGCGGACACATCACAGCCAACTCGTGCGAACGGGTAGTGTAGGCTTCGATTTCCGAACCTACCATCTTCAGCGACCAAAATTCTGACTCTAATTTTGAAATCTCTTCTCTCGGACAATACTCCTCTCGCATCATGTTTTTGAACTCCTCCCAGTTCATCGCATTAGCCAGTTCCAATCCAAGGATCTGGACGTTCGAATTCCACCAAGTGAGGGCGGAATCCTCAAGTGTTCCAGCAGCGAATTTGACCCTACTGGCAGGGGGACAATTGCACATTTCAAAGGCCGACTCGGCCTTCTCAGCCCAACGCAGGAAGCCTATAGCTCCCTCAGTGCCCTTAAACGTACTGGGCTTGCAGTCAAGGTAGTTCTTGAAGGTACACGTTCCACTCGGACCTCCAGCTTGATTCTGAACGTGTGCGGCTAAAGCGGCCGCTACATGGTCGTTCAGCAGAGTTTGGAGTTCAGCTGCAGTCAAGCTGATGTTACCACGTCCACGTCCAGCGTTTCTTCCAGCCATCTAGGTATTATCATCCCGAGATGTCGTCGCCTGAGGACACGTCCGAGTGTGCCTCTGGCTCAGCCGGTCCTTCCTCCGGTTCCTCTTCGGGTTCCTCCTCGGGATCTTCCTCAGGCTCCTCTTCGGGATCTCCTTCGGGTTCGGCCTCAGGCTCTGCCTCAGGTTCGGCTGCGTTCTGAGCAAGTTGCATTCGTAAGACATCGCAACGCTCTAGAGCTATCTCAGTTCGGGTCCTTGCTTCTTGGAGTTGTTCTTGCAAGTCTATCATCTCGGCTTGCATCTTCATCATAACCTTCATTTACTGATCACTAGCCTCTCGCATTTCCTTCATTGCCGCTGCCATGCGGGCAATCTCCTCCTTAGTCTCGGTTCCGTCCTTCAACAGTCCGGAAACGTTGGCTCTCGTATAGCGCATGTAACCCACGTCACGCTCCAAGCATGAAACAACAGCTGCGAGAACTCTCTCTACAGGTTCGGCTATGGGTGGTAGGGTGTTGGGATAAGCAGGGTGGTTCGGGTGAGGCAACGGGGGAACTTGTTCGCGATAGACCATACGTCTGATCATGTTAGGGTACCAATCCCAGCTAACGTCGTTTTCGTAAATGCCTCCGGATAGGCGGTACCTCTTCGGTGCGGGAGCTTCGAGTTCCGGGACTACGCGGGGTGGCGAGGCGGTAGGTAACTGAGGTTCCTTCCCGTGAGCATGCGTCATCGAAACGGATGATGATGAGGGTGGCGTCGACATTCCTACAGGTAAGCCGTGTATGCGCGCGCGTATGAGTGAAAATAGGTAAAGAGATAAGATTTCAAGACTACACAAACCTATGCAGTGCGTATCATTATAACTAATGGGTCGTCGCGGTTATAGTCTAGTATGCATGCAGCTTCTAGTTCGCTATAACCAATGGCTCTGATACCAATCTGTCACACCCTCAAAATCCACTAACGGAGTTTTACCGTCAGAGGGTGTGAACTGGCAGGATCGGAATCATTAGTTATAATCAAACCAAAGAAAAACGTTTAAATGTAAATAAGTGCGGAAGCGTAAAACCTTAATTCAAAAGTTGCGTCACGCAGGACGACTTAAAACCAAATGTAACTGTTAAAAATTAAGTTTGCAGAATAAAGATGGTTTCAATTAATGCATGCTCCTAAACCGCGCGCCCGCCTCGGCTACCTGAGAATAACATACTAAAAGTGTCAACACAAGGTTGGTGAGTTCACAAGTTAAATAAGATAAATCGTTTAGCGTTTTGCGTAACCTCGTTACGACGATTCAGTGTTTTGCGTAACCACGTTACGACGTTTAAGTGTTGCGTAACCACGTTACGACGTTTAAGTGTTGCGTAACCACGTTACGACGTTTAAGTGTTGCGTAACCCCGTTACGACGTTTAAGTGTTGTGTAACCACGTTACAACGTTTAAGTGTTTTGCATTACCAGATAGTGTTATGTCAAACTATATATCGATAGGTAGCTAATCTATACAACAAGTATCGCTAAGTGGTTAGCGACCGAAGCTGACTGTTTATCAAGTGCCCGTCACCAGGTCAATCCAGACCATGGTAAGTGTTAGCCAAAATTACACCCACTCAACCTCCAGTTGAGCTTAACGTCGGGTGGGGTTTTTCAAACCCAGTAGTACTACTCAACAGTGACTCGCTATTCCAAATATTAACCGGTCCGATGTGTGGGACTTCAAATGTTACGTTTGCCGCTTAGCCTTTACAAGTGATATATAATTTATAACAAAATCTTAAATATGCGTTTATCTCAGAAAATATGTTTATCGGAGTATGTTATCTCCCCCAAGTGAAAAACGTTTGAAGACAGTTCAAAGAGCGGGGTAAGTGAAACTCACTGTTTGCGAAGAATATCCCGATCTAGATCACCAAGTGATGTGCGTCGTAGAAACTCTCTAGCGTTCTAAATAACAAAGAGATTTTCTAAGTATCGGTACGTTTAACGAGTCTCTAGACTCGGCACATAATACCTATGCACGTAACAGATTTCGTGTTTCGTTTGTGAATTGTGTGTGACTTAAACAAGTACAATTGTGATACGATACATGAGTGAGCAATTACTTTCGTGTCACGTACTAATAACATACTTTACTAGCAATTATTCCCGTAAGGGCATTTTGGTCAACAAACAAAGATTAACTAACCATTATTCCCCATAAGGGCAATTTGGTCAATTCATGGCAATCAACTAACAACTATTCCCCGCAAGGGTATTTTGGTCAAAATACAACAATTATACAAAAACTATCATATTTCATGCATTCCTACACAACTCAGCAGCTAGTTTCGTTATGACAGAATTTCTACTTGAAAGATTGCACTAGTTCACCGATCATAACGTCTCAATTAATTCACCAAAAATCACCACAGAAGCATACATATCTTAGGTTTCCAGAACATATTTTATCTTATTTTTATTCCACATATTTTTCTTATAATGACCAAAACATTACAGCAAACTCATATCAGTCAGATTCATGTGCAACAGAATTTTATTTGCAATTCCCATTAAACGAAAAATCCAATAAATGCAAGACCACTTGGGTTTGGTTCCTAACTCAATGAGTCAACTTCCAGAAGTGGAACCAACCCAATTGGTCTCGTAGTTCATGAGATATAACATTTACAACATAACCTAACAGCAGGTCTAACAGCTCAGCTTTGCATCACGTTTTTGTAAAATCATAAAAGTATACTTCCACTTATCCAAAAATTACGAATTTATACTTTATAGAAACTAGACTCAACCTAGTTTACTGCAGTACCCACAATCTCAATCAATTTTCACGTTTACACTTCGTTACAGTCACTTAAACATCGTATATACATTCTGTCCAGAATCTGTTCACATCAAAACTCAACATAATAACAATCTATGAACTATCATGCATCCATATAACCCTCTAGACACTATAACTACTATCCATGCATATCAATTACACCATACATACAAGATTAGGGTTTGTGTTTTAACTCAAATCAAAGACAACAATGAATCATGCAACAACATCAATCTAGTTATCAATCCATTATCCAACTAACAACAATCATATTAATCACATACATGCACATGATCGGCCGATTAGGGTTTATACACAACCCATTAAACATCAAAATTAAACAACAAAGAGGTAAGAGGTGATCAAGTATACCTTCCTAGCACCTAGTTCTTGGGTTAATCTCTTGATTTGATGTGTATATGTGTGAGTTGGTGGACGGCAGCCGTGGAGAACCAAGGAGGGGAAGGCCGATCGGTCTTGAGTTTATAAAATAGATTAGGGTTTAGTGTTTAGGTTATATTTATAGATAACCAAGTTACATTCTAGTCCCTAAACTTTCAAGTGCTACATCTCTAGCCTAAACTAGTTGGTTCTTGTTTCTTGTTTAACATTCCACATAACAATCAAGTAACACACATATACCTAACACATAATAATCACATAATTAGTGTTTTGACGTTTGTCGTTTATTTATCAATCGCTCGCGTCAACTCGTTTGCGTTTCGGTGCAAATCCCGAAAGACTACACATGTAGTAAATGTTAAGCGTCATTTAAACTCTAGTTTAAATGTAATGATGTGTGCGTTATAGATTCAATGATCTTAAAGTTTGAATTGACGGAGTTGAGTTAACGGAGTTAACCTGAAATTGACGATTGTCACATTAATTAAGACGAAGCTTGAGAGAACAAACGGGCAGAGATTCGATATCTTAAACTCAAAACTTAATTTATGCAGAGGCTGAACCTCTATAAATAGGAAGATGGGTCTAGTTCGTTACACATTCCGTAACGAAATAGCCACCCACTTCGTTACATTACATTAAATAAACAAGGATAACGAATCACCCCCTGATTCGTTAAACATCCTTAATGAATCAGGAGGGAACTTAACTTATAGTCTGGTTCGTTAAACATCCTTAACGAACAAGACGAATCAACTAACGAACTAACGAATCAACTATCTTTGTCTTTAATTTACTTGAAGCGCTTGCTCTGCCAATCTTTGCAGGTGTGAATACCATGTTCATGACACACACGAACAACACGTTGAAACTGCATTGCTCGGTCATAGTCTTCATGGCGCTCAAATAAAATCTTATTCTTGAAAAGCACGTCGTTGTTGGTCTTTGTCAAGTTCACGAGCCGCATCGGATCGATGATCTCTATCAGCTCGGTCTTTAATCCTTTACCCAAGACAATAACGGCCTCGCCAGTTCGGTTGTCATAGTACCAGAGGTTGAAGGATAAAAACATATGTTGATTCAGCGTCTTCACCGATGCACGCTTCATTGTCTTTGGCGGCTTTACCTTAAGGACCAACTTTCTCCAACCTGTCCTTGGATCAATCTCATTGATACACTTGCGAGTTGGAACCTGTGGCTTGTAAAATTTAAACCCATGTTTGACCTCGAACAACAGATGTGATGAAACCAATCTGCAATTCGATCTCCCCCACGGTTTATGAAAGGCCGACACGCGCATGTCCGAACACTTGAAAATACTGGATACCGTTCTCCCATTTGACAATACAGACTTTTAAATCAGAATCATAAAGCCATGAAATAATGTCACCTCGCACTTTAGATAAGGTCTTAAAGGACGTCATCTGATTAGCTTGAGTATGAGGGACAACTTCAATCTTCTGCTCTTTATCAACATAACGATAAGCATCAATAATCTTTCGGGCTTTCTTGTCTCGATAACCAAACCATCTTTGAATGTCAGCAATAGTCGGATTTTCGATAGAATCAAATCTTGTATCAACCACACTTTTGCCCTTGGATACTTTATCCAGATGATCTTCTGATGCTTTGATGGTTTCCTCAGTAAAGATAGGAGCACCCTGATCAACATTGGTGTGTTGGAATAAATCATGGTATTCCTCTGCAGTCACATCCTCAATCTCCACCTCCTCGTCTTCATAAATAAAAGTCGTATTCATCTTAATAGTTGGATCATTTAATAACTCTTCATCGTTCTCGACTTCCACATCATCCTCAGCCTCTAACACGGTTAATTCTTCATCATTCAAACCAAGCAGTATCAAAATATGCTCTCAAGTTAGTGACCACTCAACAAACTGACCCACCTCAATCTCATCCTTATTCACAATACTTCTAAAAACCCCTGATCCATCAAAAAAGATGCCAGCATCTAACCACTTCAGCACCTCCTTCTTCACCACTTCCCTCATGTTCGGGTTCAACCTCCGCTAAGCATCGTGCGCGGGTTTTACAGCCGGATCTGTTAAAATTTTATGCATCACAATTGAGGGACTGATTTCCTTCAAATCCGCTATCGTCCACTCGATTGCTTCTTTATTCGCAACCAGCACCGCCATCAAAGCATTTTCCTGTTCAACAGATAAGTTAGAAGCTATAATAACAGGCAATGTATTATTCTTACCAAGAAAAACATATTTTAAATGCTTTGGGAGCTCTTTCAGCACGACTTTCGGTGCTTCCAGCATTAAAGGTTTCAACTCAGTATCAATCTTCTCGGGAAGCGGTTCCACCTGAACTGACCATGGTGGATGGTCTGCTCGCACAGATGCGATCTCCATTTGTCTCTCCTCCTCTTCCAGCAACTCGTCTGTTTCCACCTGTAACCTGTCAAACACAAAACACGTCTCCGCTGTGCCATCCAAACTGACGACAAAGTCGTATAGTGGAATGCACTCGTCAATTACATCGGCCATAAAGCACTCGTCATCGACCGGAGAGTTATCTCCACGTGTGAAAACATTAATTCTCAGCTTACGGTTACCGAATGCCATGTCAACAGTACCATTTCTACAATTAATGTTGGCATTTTCAGTAGCCAAAAATGGTCTACCGAAGATAACCATAGGCTGTTTAGTCCTCTCACCCGAAACCTAACCGAGAACTAAAAAGTCAACTAGAAAGTAAAAGTCTTCCACCTTGACGATAACGTTAGTAAATATCCCTCGGGGCAGTTTCGGTGTTTGGTCAGCCAAGACGACTGTGGTGGCAGCCGCACGAAGCGGGCCAAAATCGTACTGGCCGTATAAACTGCCCGGGAGAATACTGATGCTAGATCCAAGATCTAGAAGCGCCCGAGTCATTTTAAAATCACCCACTTGAATGGGTATAATGGGCGTTCCCGGATCTTGTATCTTGGGTGGAAGAGCACCCGAAAGAATTGCACTCACATTATCAGTAAAATCTATCTGTTTTGGAATCTTATGACTCCTTTTCTGTGTGCACAATTCTTTTAAATTCTTAGCATAGGCGGGAATTTGTTTTATGGCATCTAAAAGAGGAATGTTAATTTTGACTTGTTTAAACGTTTCCCACATTTCTTCTTGTTGCGGGCCTCGTTTTGATGCCATCTTCACCTTTGATGGCGCTAACAAAGCATCAGGATATGGAACGGTTTTCACCTTTTCCTTATCCTTAGAGTTGTTGGTGTCATCCTTCGGAAGCGATTTGTTATTTTTAGTTTCACTTTTGTTAGGTTTTAATTCAATCGGTTCCGGCTCGTCATCACTGACGAGATTTTCATCAATTTCTTCCACCACCCGGTTATCATATTTCTTACCATTATGTAAAATACTTACCTGGTTGAAGTGCGTTTTCAAACCTGAACTGTGATGATTCGGGTTAACTGTGGTGTCGCTCGGAAGTTGGCCCGCATTCTTTTGTAATTTCGCCATGTCTGATGCGAGCTGACCAATTTGCTTCATCATTGCCTCCGATGATTTATCCCGTAACTCGAATTGTTGCTTCGTCTCAGCCTTTTGTTCAGTCATAGCTTTCAATAACGCATCCAACTTCGAGTGTACTGACTCATCTGAATTACCCGAGGACCGTTTCTGCGGATCCTGATTACCCGAAAAATTTTCACCTGGTTACTGTCTCTGTTATACCCCTGATTCTAATTACTCGAGCCCTGCTGATTACCACTCTGACGGTAATTACCCTGCGATCTGTTCTGACTCGATCCCTGAAAGTTCGGGTTCATCTGAGAAGACGCGTTCCCGTAACGAAAATTCAGGTGGTTCCTCAGGCCTGGGTGATATGTGTTCGAATTAAACCCTTGGCCTTTGGAATCCCCGTAGGCATAACTGACTTCCTTGGTATCCTCCTCGTCATCATAAAACTCGGGGCAATTTTCTGCTTTGTGCCCAAGTTCACCACAATCTTCACAGACCGAGAATTTAACACCAACTTTCCCGACCTCTTTCTTTTTACCCTTTTTCAACTCAGCCAATTCACTTTCCAACTCAGTAATTCTCGCGAACTCACTCGTGACTGACTTAACCGATCTGGATGAATTACCCCGTCTTCGTCTTTCAGCTGCTGCTTCTGCCTTGGAGTCTTCACACATGAACTCTAAATATTCCCAATCATCTTCCTCAGGCTGATTCAACAACTGACTATTACATGAGGCTTTTGTAGGTTCCCAGCCGGATCTACACGAGATATCTCGTTCTACGTAGGTGCGGAATCCCTACGTATGACGTTACGAGCGTAGAAGACGATACGAGTTAACACGATCGAACACACGTTACAATAAACAAATACTCGTTATATTGCAACCTTAAACACGTGATATCAATCACTGATTACAGGACTCGTAAACACGTAAACTAATAAACTGACTGAATTAATGAAAACATAAGCAGTAACTTATGTTTATATAATCACGACAACTTCGCCTGGCATGTTCAGGCGAAGTTGTCCCTAACTTCGCTTAGTTCACAAGTTCGCCTGTATCAGCGAACTTGTGAGCTAACTTCGCTTACATACAAAAACACAAATCTAACAAACTCGATTACAGACACTTGACACTGAACTACTGACATCATGTACCAACAGACCCCCCCTTGGCAGTAGCTTCACCTCTTTATCTTCAAGCACGTGTCTTGTAATCTTCAATAATCTTGTATCTTCATCTTTTAGCATTCACTCCTTCTCGTACACATACCGAAACAACTCTTTGATATTTCCTCGCTTCGTCTTTTCAAGCAGGAATATAAAAGATTTTCTTCTCATTCAGCACCTGCAGATCAGCTCGAGACAGGTTCACTAGATTCATCGGATCATAGACTCTCAGCAGCTCTTGTTCATCTTCGTCTTCCATCACTGCTTCAGCTGTCTCACAATCTACATACCACCACTTCAACTCTTTGAGCACATCCTTGGGCATTTGTTTCATCGGCACTTCTTTCAAGCACCGGATCGGTTTATACTTCATAATCATCCAAGGCTTGCCATCTGCTCTCAATCCTCTATCTTTGTCTTCGATAAGTTTTCCCTTCTGTGGTTTCAGCAGCTCGAACTTCTTTTCCTTTATACTCTCCTTCCAAACTATCTTCCCGATGACTCTAGCCATATTATCATCACTTCGATTTATCAATCCTAATCTGGCTAAGTCTTTCACTTCACATTCTGGCAATGTGTTCAACGATCTCAACATTCTTTTGAAATACTGAACGCCATCATACCTCTTAATCACGAAGAGCCTCAACTACTCATCGTATATCCAGCAAATAATCCCCTTTCTCGCTTCAGCATAGCCTCTAATGTTGTAACTCTTCTTGAACATTGTAGGGACCGCTGGTTTCTTCGTTTTGACGAACCACTGAGCATAGCCTTCTTTCCATCTAGGCTGCTCTTCCCATTCCGTCTCATCACTTCCAATCTCTTGACTCATATCTGCGTTATCCACTTCCAGAATCTCATGCTCTACATTTTCTTCTACTATCTCTCCCTCTTCTATATCATCATCAATAACAATCTCTTCTCCAATCTTCTCTATTTCTTCAACCGGTAATACGTCATCATCACCTATGAAGTCATCATCCATCTCCTCAACCTCCACCACCACCACATCACCACCACCAGCTGCACTTGTCGACTCCCCCTGAGTTGTGGAAGTCCCAAGAGCTTGTACAGTTCTTGGCAACTCACCACCTGCACCTTTCGATGCATTGGGATCATCGTCTCGATCATTTCTCTTCTTGGTCCTCAACTCAACGCCTTTACAGCTCGTCTCCCCCTGAGATGCCAAGAACTCCTTCAAAGCATCTATGATTTTGCCATGTTCTACCAGCAGGGACGACTGCATCTGATTCTCTGCAACTAGGCGTTGAATAGCCTGGGTCTGGATAAGATTAATCCTTGACTGTTCTGCCACGACCCGTTCAAGTGCTGCTATTCGTTCTGAGTCTGATAAGGTTGCATCGAAATCAAACCTCGTGTGTGATATATCTTGAGTGTACTGAGGAGGGATTTCCGATGTAACCGGGACCTCAGAAGTAGACGTAACCGCAGGTGGTATCGTCACCAATAACCCTGCAGTGGCCACAACCGTCGACTCAATAGAATGTGCCACGACCTCCGTTGGAGTAAGAGTTGGAGTTGGCAACGATACGATTTCCGGAGCCGAAAGTTGGAAAGTAGTTTGTGGGAGGCCAAAAGATGCTGAGGTAGCCACCACGGGAACATCCGTGGCACTTGGCCTTGTAACTTGTAATGTTGAGGGAACCATTGTCATACCGGACAGTGCGGGTGGGGTGAAACGTACCACCCTCGAACTCTCACCGGCTCCCGATCCTGCACCTGCCCGTTCCCTTCTAGATCTACGGATCAACTGTTTAACTTCTTCTTCATAGTCTGACTCGCTGTCATCAGCAGTTCTTTTTCTTTTCCCATGAACCCGTTCATGTGTTACCAAAATCCGTCTTGCTTCGGCCACTTCATCATCAGAATCTGAGCCAGCCACCGTTGTAGCTGCCCTAGTAACATTCACACCCGAAGCTCGTTCAATCGAGACCTGTACATTCTACTTTGGATCAACCCTCTCCATGTCAAAAAATCCTTGACCGCCAAACTCTGCGTCAAGGTCAACGTTCTCCTCCGGTGACACAACAGGAGCAGCAGGTATAGCTTGAGGTGCTCCTGCCTGTTGTGGTGCCGGGTCCCGAAACTCGTCCCCTCGAGCAGGCACATACCCCGGGTTGATCAAGTACCCGAATAGTGGAGTATGTCGAGGACGGAGCTCAGGTTTGCTCCTCGCACTGGAGGATCTGCATTGGGCAAAGATCCTTTTGCTCACACTTTCGACGTATCGGATTGGGCGGCGCTGAGGTAGCGTTGGAGCAACATGATTAAAGATCATTTGGAGAAATCTTGGATACATGATAAATCTCTCACGCGCCACCGCTCTTCTTTGTCGATCGATCTCGTAGAAGACCATCTGACTAAAGCTGTAACGCTTGTTATAAGTCAGAGCAGTCATAGCCGACTGCATGGTCGCGCCCATGCCATCAGTGCCCGCCTTTCTCCCTGACATGCATACAATCATGACATGCATGAGAAAGCGCCACTGGTCAAGTAAGAACCCCTTCCTTCTCTGGGTATCTCCCAAGGGACCAGAGTATCCCATCCTTAGAAACGCTCCATCACGGAAAGGAGCCACAAAATCTGTCGGGTCATCCCTCGTCTCATCTCCAAATCGTAAAGCCGCCCGGATCTGTTCAGATGAGAACTGAACAATGTGATTGTTGACTGTTGCTCGCATCACCGGGGGCTCGACCCTACAGTCATATTCCACAGTCTGCCAAAAATCCTCAATGTTTGGCAAGGATATTGGCAGTGTTGTCGTAATCGCGTGGAATATACGCGAGCGTAGTAAGAATGTGATGATTTCGCGGAAATCATCAACTCCGCTCGCCTCCGGGTCTAATGTTATATACATGTTGTGACCCGGGAAGAACTGTCTTTGGTTGTCTCCACCGTCATCACCGCCTGCACCACCTACAGCAGCCATATCTGCATCAAACAGACTAAGTTAGATACACGTCAAAGCAAATCACAAGTTCGCCTGTTACCATGAGCGAAGTTGTGATTTATTCTGCATAGGCGAAGTTAGAGGTGGGGCGAAGTTGGGAACAACTTCGCCTCAACTTGAACTTCGCTGGTTAACAGTTAAGTAAAAAGGTCCAGGCGAAGTTAATGATAACTTCGCCTAACCACAACATCGCCTCATAAACTGTTTCAAAAATAATTATCAGGCGAAGTTAAACCTCAGGCGAAGTTACGGATAACTTCGCCTAAACTGCAACTTCGCCGAATATGAAACGGCGACAGATCAGTTTTTCGAACGACGTGATTCGGTCAATTTTGAGCTTGCGGTCAGTTAAGCACATGTTTTAGAGACAATCTGGTCGATTAAAATGTTCACGATCACGTGAAAGTAAGTTTGAGAATCGGTTATTGAAGATTCGAAAAACGAGGTCGTGAATCAGGTCGATACGACCTCTGAAAAACATCAATTGTCAACGAATAATCGATGAATCGACACTACACACCTTTAATCGGAGTTGAAAACGAGAAAGAATGAACACAGAATGATTTAATCGATAAGTTCACTTAGGGTTTAGTAGATAAGTTCGCTGGGTTTTGAGAATTATAAACTGTTTGACCATAAAACTTCTTTATATAGGGTCAGAATTTTACAGGCGAAGTTGTGGATAACTTCGTCTATCGCAGGCGAAGTTAAGCACAACTTCGCCGATATCAAATTTTCAAAACAAACCCTATAATTTGAACAATTTGCAATCAAGTTTTAAAACAACCTTTAAAGCGTTAAATGATACGATCAAGACCAAGTAACCAGGTATAAAAGCATACAACTACATAAGCAGAAAAAATTTTAAAAATAAAGTACACGGGATCAAATTTCAGTCTAGATAGGGACTACCATGTTTTAGAAAAGATCCGAACAGGAATCATACTAACTACGTGACTGTCACACAGATCCGTGTTTAGCTGTATTATGACATAAAGAAACAGGTTGTAAGCAGGTAAATAACTTAGAATGGATTTCATCGTTTCTGTGATACGGGTTAGGTTCAATTAAGCTCAAAACTTAAGTGGGCAACAACTCAGAGATTATGATGTCTCCTATCTATTCTCAAAGCGTATTTGGCTTTCCCCTAGTCACCCCGAGTTGACCTCGACCCGTAGTGTCTGATTAAATAGTAGGTACTCTTCGATCTTTGGACTCTTCTTCCCGTTCTCTATCTTGCATCTTGATTGAGAAGTCTTATCATTATGAACTCTATGATGTCTCAATAACTCACATTTTTTTTAAGTATTTACACAACTTCAGATAAACTACTGCAAGTCCCGAATCTGGATCACTGCAGTTTTTTGACACGCTATCTTTACGGGAATCAGAACACTCACGGGCTCGTGTATGACTGGGTAATCGCTTTTCTGCCTATCATTCGGAAAGATATATATGAAGACATGCACAACTCTTAAGGAGTTTCCACGTAAAATCGAGTAGATTTAGTTAGTATCACTTCTACTTTTACGCACCATAAAAAGCTACCATGACATACAATGACTGTTCTAAAGTCTTTTAGGCCTTATCACTTCACTAGTTAAGCACACAGAATCAGTATATCTATCACTTTCCAAGGTTGGATCAATTTTCTGTTAAACATAGTAAAGGAACTTCTTACGAAGTAGTAGACTTGAAAAATAATTTCATCACCCGCCAAAATTTTTTTTTTAACTTCTATCGCCCCGATCAAGTCAAAGTCTTCAGGTAAACGGCTATCCTGAAGATCCAATGGATCAGCTGGACCGACCACATACGAGTATGTGTCCTTCTAACTAAGTATGATCGACTAATTTTCAGCGAAAGAATAAAAAACACCTCATAAACCGCCCCGGTCACTTTCAGTCATCTGGTTAATGGCTATCCTCATATTCTACAAGTAGAAATGAGGACCAAACATATCCGAAGACATGCCCTTCAAACTGAGGTAACCGACATAATTCTAACCGATAGTGACGTGGTTTTTTTTTTTTTTTTTAAACAAAATCACAAAACATGGTTACTCGGGATTGATCATCCCATTCAGCTCAACAAGGTTTTGAAATCTAGTTTTGTCAAACGCTTTCGTAAACATGTCAGCGAAATTATCTAGAGTATCAACCTTTTCGAGCACAATCAGTTTCTTCTCAGCACAATCCCGTATAAAATGATGACGGATGTCAATGTGTTTAGTTTTACTGTGCTTTACGGGATTGTTAGTTACTGAGATAGCAGCAGTATTATCAATGCAAATAGGAGTATGAGTAAAATTCAGACCATAATCGCGCAATTGCTGTTGAATCCAAAGAACCTGGGAGCAGCAGTTGGATGCTGCCATGTATTCTGCTTCACAGGTTGAAATGGCGACTGAGGTCTGCTTCTTGCATTGCCATGACACTAATCTGCCTCCGAGAAACTGACAACCACCTGTTGTTGACTTCCGACTCTGATTGCACCCTCCATAATCAGAATCCGTGTAGGCGACCAACTCCAAGTCTCCTCCTCTCGTGTACCACAACCCCAGTTTAGGCTTGCCTTTGAGATACCGTAGAATCCTCTTCGAACCCTTCAAGTGAGATTCCTTTGGGTTTGCCTGAAAGCGAGCACAAAGACAAACTGCAAACATTATATCAGGCCTAGAAGCAGTTAAGTACATTAAAGAACCTATTATTGCCCGATATTGGGTTGGGTCCACGTCTGCATCGTTGTCTGAATCAGCACCCAATTTGTGGTTGACGCAGACTGGAGTATCGTATGGAGTGCTGTCCTCCATCTTGAAGCGTTTGAGAACATCATGGACATACTTAGTCTGATGAATGAACATCCCATCTTTCTTCTGATCAACCTGCAGTCCTAAAAAGAAAGTTAGTTCACCCATAGCACTCATTTCAAATCTCTTCTTCATGACGGCCTCAAACTCCTGACACATGGCGACTTTTGATGTAGCAAAGATGATGTCGTCCACGTAGACTTACACCAGTAGAAAGTCGCTCCCTTTTCTCTTGAAGAACAAAGTGCTATCAATCTTTCCCCGTTCAAAACCATTTTCAAGCAAGTAGTCGGATAGTGTTGAATACCAGGCCCGAGGGGCCTGATGTAGCCCATACAGTGCTTTACTTAGCTTGTATACGTGATCAGGAAAGTCTGGGTCAGGAAAACCCGGAGGTTGCTCAACGTACACAACCTCATCGACTTTACCGTTTAGGAACGCACTCTTCACATCCAACTGAAATACCTTCATCTCCTTATGTGCAGCAAATGCCAAAAACGAACCAATGGCTTCCAATCTTGCCACAGGAGCAAACACCTCATTGTAATCGATCCCCTCTTGCTGATTAAAACCTTTTACAACCAGCCTCGCCTTGTTCCTGATAATAATCCCTTTCTCATCTCTCTTGCATTTGAAGACCCATTTTGTGCCAATCGCATGCACATTCTTTGGTTTTGCAACCAAGTTCCATACCTCGATCTTCTTAAACTGGGCTAATTCTTCTTGCATTGCTTCGACCCACGAGTTGTCCTTGAGAGCCATTTGATAGTTCTTTGGTTCAATCTGGCTGATGAAGCAGGTGTACAAGCATTCGTTGATTATGCCTGAATCTTTAATGCTTGTATAAACACAGGTGTGCTCATTCAAGCTTTGTCTTGTTTGTACACCGTCGGACAGATCACCTATCACATTCTCCAATGGGTGATTTTTGTGAACTCTCGTAGTCGGAACCGCACTGACTTGCAGATTGTCTTCCAGATTCGAAGATAGCTCATCAGTGGGTGATTGTTGTTGAGAGTGAAATGGATTGAAGAATTCCTCTTCAGTAGCGGCAGCAGGGGTATCGACAGCATTTGACGAGGAAGGCTGACATTCATCATACTTCGGTCGTTGCACATCATTGTCTTCCTCATCATAAATCATCTTCGAAGCAATTCTTTCATCTACTTCTGCACAATCCAAATAAGGTATATTAAAAGATTTGAAAAGTCTATCATAGTCGAAAACCCCAGCGGGTCCCGTGCTTGGTTTTGGTGATTTGTAACTTGTGATATCAGTGTTACACACCACCTCAACCTTGCTTGTCGATGTATTAAAGACTCGTCTGTTGGGAGTCCCAACAACGTATCCGATTAAAATTCCTTCGTCGGCTACTTCACCAAATTTAGAATTTGTCTTTAATATCAAACACGGGGACCCGAATGGTTCAAGACCACTCAAGTTGGGCTTTCTCCCATGCATAAGTTCATAACATGTTTTATTTAATCTTTTAACGGTTAACACTCGATTAAGGATATAACAGGCTGTTGCAACAGCTTCAGCCCAGAACACAACAGGAAGTTTCGAATCAGCCAGCATGGTTCTGGCTCCTTCAATTAACGTTCTGTTCTTCCTCTCAGCCACTCCATTTTGTTGCGGAGTATACGGAGCGCTGTACTGGTGTTCGATTCCTTTCTGTAAGCAGAAGAGCTCCATCTGATAGTTCTTGAACTCAGTCCCATTGTCACTCCTGATGTATTTAACTCTTTTTCCCATAATGTTCTCAACTTTGGTAATCAAATTTATTACCATCTGAACCGTTTCATCCTTTGACTTCAGGAAATATACCCAAGAGTATCGAGAGAAATCATCAGTGATCACCAAGCAGTACAATGTTCCCCCTAGACTTTTTACATTCACGGGACCAAAGAGATCCATGTGAAGTAGGTCTAGGGTACTGACTATTGAGTTAACCTTCTTGGTGCGATGGGATTTCTTGTGTTGCTTTCCCTTTTTGCACGATAAGCATTGATCTTCAAAGTTGAAATTCTTCAAGGGAACACCCAGAACAAGCCCATTCTTGACAATGTAGTTCATTTTCCGAAGATGAATATGCCCCATTCTCCTATGTCATAACTCGGACTCCGATTCAGTTGCTTTTGACAGAAGACAAGATTCCTCTGTTGCCATTTCAGTCGACCTCATGTCCATTATATACGTATTCTTTTCTCTTGGAGCCTTCATAACTATCCAATCCTCTGGTATCTTGAAACCAGGATATAGCACGATTGCCTCATTCTTGGTAAAATGTACGGTGTAATCTTTGTCACAGATCTGCGAAACACTCAGCAGATTGTGCTTCAGTTCTTCAACAAAATTTACTTTCTCTAACGTCATCTTTCCGTTAGTCACCGTCCCAATTCCAGTGATCCTTCCACCGCTCTCTCCAGCGAAACTAACTCTTCCTCCCTGAACAGGTTTCCATTCGTGTAACAAACTCTTGTTACCCGTCATGTGCCGGGAACAGCCGCTATCCACAACCCATTGATTGTTTGCGGCCCTGTTCAACTGTTCCTGCACGATTAAAGCAGATGATTAAAATCTGGGGACCCAAGACCTATTGGTCTTGGGTCGATACATCACGTACCTTGGCTGTCCAAAGTTAATAGCAGAATAATTTCTGTAAGTCCTAAAAGGATACCTTCTTGGAGATTGACTATGAGGCCATCCAAACCTTCATGAATTAAATGAATTATTACTTAAGGTTTGGTTGTTAGCAGTGAAAAACTGAGATCTTTTTCTTTGAAAACCAGGATTAGTCCAATTTCTGAACTTTGAAGAGTTTTCATTTTTACCATTATAGTGATTAGTTCTATTCTCAGTTTTTGAAGGTCTCATACCTCTGAATCTCTGCTTCAGAGGGCAATTAGCAATTAGGTGTCCTAATTGATTACATCTGAAACAACTCCTGTGTTCAACTTTCTTTTCAATAGTTGTTTTAGATGATGAGGCTGCATTACTGCCCGTTTGTCTCACATATGGTGGGACATACGGGTTTAGTGGAGATTTCTTTTCAGTTGCTTTATGTTTCTCTCCACTTTTTGGTAACACTGCCTTTTCTTTTGTCTCACTCGACTCGGATGACTTATCCGAGTTTGATGAGATAGGACTAGGAACAGAAATCTTCACATTAGACACAGGCTTACTCGTTTCGCCTTTACTAACTTCTGGATCTTTAATAGTTACCTTAACCGGAACTGTCTGACTATAATCAACATCAACAGATTTCTGATTACTAGGATCATAAGTGTAATTATGATTGTACGGTGGTGGAACTTCATGATAACCAATTCCTCCCCTTTTAACTGGGGAACCTTGATCACTAACGAGGTGATCAAGTATAGCGGTGGAATTTCTGAATTTCTCAAGTTTCCTGTTTAGTTCCACCACTTTCACCTGGTGATCAGCTATCTGTTTATCCCTTTCAGCTATTAGTTTGGTTTTCTCTTCTAACACTTCATAGCTAAGATCAATTACTTGAATTTTTTCAGCTAGATTTGCTTTTAGACTCCTAATATCTTTTTCACTAGCTTTTATTTTTACCTTGTAACTATTTTCTCTAGCTTTAGTGAAATGATGATCTTCTTTTAAGGTTTTAAATTGAGCATCCAAACTAACATACTGATCAGTTATAGTTGTCAATTGTTCAGACAGATTTTCACACTTAGTACAAGGGAGTTTGGTACTTACCTCGGTGAGCTGGTCTTTCACATCTGCCATGTAAGCTTCATTTTGAGCTTCTGCCATGTAAGCTTCACTTTCACCAGTCACTTTCTCAGTATCTGCAGTTTCAATGTTCGCCAAATTGGCCTGTTCGAAGACTTCTTCAACATGCAGATTCCAGTTATACTCCCCATTCTGTGTGGATATCATGGCTCTATTATCATTACCACCCCCACTCTGTTGTGTAGACCTGTTTTGACTGCGTTCTACACGTTCATTTGTGCACTCCTTCGCAAAATGGCCATTCTGTTGACAGTTGTAACACCTGACCTTCGACTTATCGAAACCCGGTCTCTCACCAACAAACTTCCTACATGTCTTCTTCATAAACCTCTTAACCCTTCTCACAATCATCGCCATCTGCCACTGCAGATCCATCTCTTCCAGATCATCAGCATCGATCTGATCATAATCTTCATCCAATGTTGCAGGATCAACAATCTTACCCTGAATGTAATTTTCATATGAAGCAATGAAAGATGCATAGAGAGCAAACTGCTGTTCAGCAGATTTAACACTCATGGGCATCTTCGAGTAGTTGTTGTTTGAAACACCTGGGGAAAAACTTCCCTTGGTCGCTTGAGGTTTAGAAGCATTTGATCCTCCAGCTACAAAGCACACATCACCATTCATGTTGAGAGATACAAGACCTTCATGTGTTGAGTTAGCGCCCGACTCTCCCTTTGAGTAGTAAGCAGACGAACAGACTTCGAACTTGAACTTGAGTTAACCTTTGCACCATACATTCCTGGATCTTGAACCTGATCAGTAGGTGTCTCTTTTCGAACCATGTTTAGTTCAAAAGTTCGTAGCTTGTTAACTGCTGTTTCCAGGTCATAGTCGGCAAAGTCTTTGTCTTCTCTCATCAACACAGTGTACATCTCCCATTTCGGTGGGAGAGCATCAAGAAGCTTTTCAACAATTTCATCTTCTTTGTAAGTAATGGAGTAGTTGTTGAGTTCGGTCATCAGATGATAATATCTAGTAATGATATCATCAAGTGATTCATTCTTCAAGTACTTGAATACCGAGAATTGGGTTTTAAGTAGTTTAATCTTTGAAGCACGAATTCCCACATTACCCTCAAAACGGTTTTCAAGTGCTTCCCAAAGCTCTCTAGCAGTTTTATACTTTCTGAAGGTGTGAAGAATCTCTTGTGGAAGAGCCATAGTAATCGCTGCATGAGCTTTGCTCTCAGCCTCATACATTTTCTTTTCTTCTTCTTCCATCTCTTTGTATTTCTTGATCTGATCACGACCCTCATACTCAGCAGTTGGTGGAATGTACCCATCTTGAATGCACACCCACATTTTAGCATCTTGGTACTTGACATATTGTTCAAACCTATCCTTCCACGCAACATAATCGGTTTTCTTAAGCATCTTCGGTGCCTTTGTAGCTGAACCCGCTTCCACTTCCATCTTCACCAGTTCCGTAATATTTATTGAAGTTATCTTTCACGAAACACAAAGAAACCCGAAAAAATAAAAACTTTATTTTTAACAGTACTGTAGGCGAAGTTGTGGATAACTTCGCTTAAGTCTGAACTTCGCTGATTATGAACTTCGCTTCCTTTTTAAATTCGCCTGATTCGGCGAAGTTGTAGATAACTTCGCTTAAGGTATGCGAACTTGTGAGGTAGGCGAAGTTGTGGGTAACTTCGCTTGAGAAAGGCGAACTTGAGAAGGTAGGCGAAGTTGTGGATAACTTCGCTTAACCTTATATCTTCGCCGAAACCCTACGAACAGTGACGGCAACTTCGCCTGATGAACGCGAAGTTTTTGCAGGTTTGATTTCTGGATTTTACGAGGTTTGTGAAGGTGTAATGGGTTGTTTATGATGGTAGGAGGTGAGTATAACACAAAAACTCGATAAACACGTCCCGCGAATAGTCGAACGGAACGATTTCTACACCCGCGTGATAATCCCGAACCACACAATCGAGCAAAAGCTTTGATACCAATTGTAGGTTCCCAGCCGGATCTACACGAGATATCTCGTTCTACGTAGGTGCGGAATCCCTACGTAAGACGTTACGAGCGTAGAAGACGATACGAGTTAACACGATCGAACACACGTTACAATAAACAAATACTCGTTATATTGCAACCTTAAACACGTGATATCAATCACTGATTACAGGACTCGTAAACACGTAAACTAATAAACTGACTGAATTAATGAAAACATAAGCCGTAACTTATGTTTATATAATCACGACAACTTCGCCTGGCATGTTCAGGCGAAGTTGTCCCTAACTTCGCTTAGTTCACAAGTTCGCCTGTATCAGCGAACTTGTGAGCTAACTTCGCTTACATACAAAAACACAAATCTAACAAACTCGATTACAGACACTTGACACTGAACTACTGACATCATGCACCAACAGCTTTAAGATGCTTTCGGTCCTCGTATGTCAAACCATCAACAAAGCACTTTACCAGCTCCCACAGTTCGATTTGGTGATGTGGGAATTTTCTGATCATATCCTTATACCTGGTAAAAGCTTCATGGAATAACTCACCCGGTAGCTGTGAAAAGTGATGAATGTCTGAACGGGCCTCGGTATTCTTCGACTGTGAATAAAACTCGTTTAGGAAGAGTTGTTGCATCTCAACCCAGTTTCTGATACTGTGTGTTGGTAACGAGTTAAACCACAGTTTCGCTTTGTCTTTTAATGAGAACTGGAATAATCGCAACCAAACTTCATCCTGATCGTACGTACCACCACCAATAGACCCGTAAATAGCCGAAAAATCGTCTAAGTGTGAATACGGGTCTTTCGAAGCCATCCCGTTGAAATGAGGAACGATGTTGATGTAAGATGGTCGGGACTTGAAAGTTGGCTGTCCCTGCACTCGTTCCTGTGGAACCAACAGAGATGCTCTGTCTGAGATAGCCGGTCTGAACCGACTGTTAACACCATGAGCTGGGGCTATGTAATTTCTCCTTTGCCCCTCGGGGTTTCCCATACCACCCCGGTTAACCGGAATACCAGGAACTCTCTCGGGCCGTTCCGCCCGATTTACCCTTTCTCGATCCCTTCGCTGTCTGTTAACCGGTTCAGCCCGTCTTCGAATTACCGGCTCTTCCACTTCTTCTTCATACTGATTATCACCCTCAGCCTCCGGTTCACAAACCTCGTTCTCGGGTTCAACCTCCCGATTTCTCCTAACCCATCGATCAACCTCATCATCAGTTGCCCGAAAACCTTCGTTTCCATTATTGTCTTCACCCTCATCTTCATCTTCTGTCGGAACACTCGATCGAACATCATCAATATTTATTCGAACTCGGCGTTTGGGTTTATTGTTTGGAGCGGATGGTCCGGCTCGGTCAAAATAGAGGTTTAGGTTTCGTCTTGGGTTTTGATTTCGGTTTTGATTTCGGGTTCTGGAGGCACGAGCTGAGTTGTTTTGGTTATTCTGATTATTGAAGTTTGGTGGGTTAGGTATCTTTTCTGGGTGGAACATGTTGGTTTGTGGAAGTGGATCTTAATTTTGGTTATCGTTTTGGTTCTGGTTCTCGTTTTGGTTCTGGTTCTGGTTCTGGTTTTGGTTCTGGTTATGGTTTTGGTTCTGGTCTTCCATTTCCGAGTTTCTGTTCTGTACTCGGTTCTGCCGAGCTAACCACTCGATTTCGGGCTCGTAAACTAACGGAGACTGTCGGCCCGAAGGGCGGGTGCGCATAAACCTGCAATCTGCACAACTAACACCACCCGCGTAAAATGAAAAAAATACAAATAAAATAAAATTAAAATTTAAACTAAAAACTGAAAATTAAATAAAACACTAAAATAAAAATTAAACACAAAAATCAAATAACACGAAAAACAAAAAGCGCACTAACTCCCCGGCAACGGCGCCATTTTGATGACCGTCGTTCAAGTCAATCAAAAACCTAATTATTCTAAATAGTTAGAGCAAGTAGGGTATCGTATCACAAGGAGTATGTGGTTAATGCAAATCGTGTAACAGATTTAATATTATGAAGTGACTGGTTTTTAGTGCTGATCACACAAGCAATTTTTAGTAAATATAGAGAACTAAGTAATGAACAAGTAAACGGATTTCAAATAATTAACAAAGAAAATCACACCCGGGAATTCAAGTAAGCAACCACACAATATCTCATGCAACCTAACAGATTTTTTATTAACGATTAACTGAAAACTGATCAATCAGACAAAACCTTAGACGTCAACAATCACTTTACACACGGCACTGGTTATCAAACAGTCCTTGCCAGTGTGACTCATTTAAGGGTAATTGTACGTTTTATCGTATTCAAGCTAACCAAACAGTTATATGACTAATTATCTAGCAACTGGTAACAGATCGTTCAGACCAACGTAAACCTAAACCGACCGAACACACAGAAATACTAAACGTCAATAATCATATATCAATCTTTCAATACCAAAACATAAGTATTCTTAATCACATGAGAAAAACTGGAAATGGTTACAAACTATACATACCGGGTGCGATTCTATGAGATTAGCCGAGCCGAGACATCATCAAATCTTCGATACGGATGATAGGAACCATATGTAGGATCTTGACACGAGCTAGGATAGTGGAAATCGCCTATAGGAACTGCTGGAATCGCCTCTTGGTCGTCAAAAACGAATTTAGGGTTTGTTGTTGATGAAAATAAAGATATAAACTCAAAATCCCGTCTGCACTCCCGTCGCAGTACGCGACGGGGTCTTCTATGGCCATCGCGTACCGCGATTGACCAATAGTCAACGTCTCAATTACGTCCCATCGCGGTACGCGATGGGACCTTCAACACACCCATCGTGTACCGCGATGGCTTCTGCTACAGCCAACTGCAATCCATGTTATCGTTTTGCGTGCTGGACATCCCGGGTCTTCATTCCGTGTCACAACAGGTCCAAAATGAGTACTTTAACGCCTGTGACCTGAAATCCAATAACACATGTATAAAGTATCAATAGTTCTAGAATAAACAGTTAAAACTAAATAATAAACAAACTAAAACATATACAAACTAACCGACCATCACATCCCCACACTTATCTTTTGCTTGCCCTCAAGCAAAACTCTAAAGCAAACATCGACCTCCATCATAGGTATGTAGATTATCGACATTAATACTAGTAAGGTTTAAGGTCATACCCAGTTTTCCAGACTAACACTGTTTTTAGATTGACATCTCACAAATACGGTTAAATGCAATAATAAAAACAATAGAGCCGCCCAGACAGGTGTACTTTGTTTCCGGTTAAGGCACACATGCTCATACCACTCGTAATATAACATCTCTCCTCTCAGTTTAATATCTGGACTAGCAAAAGATGTGCTAGTATCACTCAGCTCTTGATCTCACTCATAAGTACATATTAATCCAACAAGCTGCTTTGGCACAAATGCAAATCAAGAGGTCTTTAAAAGGGTTGTAACGAGGCCAAGTGTAAGGGTATGGAAGGGAAATATTTAAGTAGCTCAAACAATCCGACCCGGCTTATTACAAAACATCTAAATAAATGAAACTATTGTGCAACTAACTGACTGATTATATACATCTAAATATGCAAACTACCAACATACTGAACATCTAAATAAGCAAACTACAATACTGATTTCACACTTTTTTTTTGACATAAACTAACTTCAACGAACTATAGAATACATAACTGAATATAAACAGACATCTTTTTGTCTTTTTCTCAATTTTTTTTTATTTTTTTTTACTTAAGCATAATAACGTGATGCTTAACAATGACATAAATACAAATACAAATACAAAACAAAAGCAAATACAATTACAGATACAAATAAACCTAGTAAGCCGAGTCGTATAGTAACATAATGTCGGGGTTAAACAAATGAAAAATAAGTCCAAGAAATGTTTTCTAAGGAACCCAACCCCCCGCCCCTCACATTAGCCACACCTCACATGTGTAATAATGAGGCCCCAACCCCCCAATACCCACACTCACTCTCATCCAGACGAGGCTTAACCTAGTTGCCTCTATCACTTTTGCATTTTGCCAACTGTGATCCCGTAGTCCATGAACATCAGTGAAGCACTCAAATACATGTGTGTACTATATATTATATGTGTATTATATATATTTGGGTCAACTCACACACGTACCGGAGGAATAGGGTTGATGATATAAACATGTGTACTTGTCCCCATGACTCGTTATCCCCGCCTAAACGACCCCATTTTCAACTTCTCGTAATAAAAACATTTGTGAGTAAGACTAATGAGACGCTGAAAAACCAACCATGACCAGAAACCTATGACTTGGCATTAATGGCAATAATTAACAGTTAACAACTTTGGTTTCTGAACACTCTTCGAGGTACTATCGTGCTAAAATTTTTCGAATTTCCCCCATCCCCACACTGGAGGTTTACATTGTCCTCACTGTAAGAATTCTTAACATTATCCTCAAAGTTAAAATTGATTGAACGATTAATGAACATTTGAGGGACAGGGTTTAAATTGACTTTTTGACTATTAAGCAATTTTAAAATTTCGGGGGTTATGTGAGGCGGTTCTACTAACAATTATACAATTACACTTTTAACGTATAAAATATTAGAAAAAAAATTAAATTATGAAACTGAAATCACCTGATATCAACGTGACTGGAGAAGGACCAGTCGGCTCGTGAACTCTCAAAAACACTCGTGTACTCTCATCCCATCCAATTATCAAACTGACAATCGAACTTGCAAAATCTCGAGATGTGTAGAAGCAAGCTTCTCACAAGTGTAAGATATAGGTCTTTTAAGAGTAAAAATAATGAATATTTGTATATTTTATTAATACAATTACCGAGCCAAATTAAGTCGTTTCATAATAAAATTTGTTAAGTTAATTAAAAACGTTAAAAGACCTAACTCACTTTCGTAGGAATCACGATTGCATTTAGCCTATGCAACAAGCCCTGTAAACCCCCCCGGCAGCCCGGGAGGACGAGTGGGGTCTCGTGAGGGTTTATAGTGAACTACACCCACAAAGTTCAGTTACAACAAAATATATAATTAAAATCAAACACAGTAGCAATCAAAAGATATTTGACATATAAGCCCAACCAGTTACCCAAACATGATTCCCCAAAATATTATATAATATAATACAGACCATGATACTAACAAAAACAAAATAAAATGAAAAAGGGTAACCAAAAAGCTACCGTGCTGGTGGATCATCAGCTGCCTCGTCCTGCGGATCTACCTGCGGGTCCAATGCAATAATCAATGACGGTGGTAGTGGTACCTGCGAAGCAACAAACAACAAACGAAAGTAATCATCATAACGGGCCCATTGGGCCCGCGTCTGCTCTCCCTGTGCTAGCACGGTCTCTAAAAGCTGTTGCTGCAGCTGATAAATCATATCTAATGTGACTGGCTGCTGCGGCTGGCGGGAGGAAGATGCTGAGGCCTCTCGGAGCAGATGATGCTGCTGCTGTGGTAGCTCGATATGTGGAGTCGGACGACGCTGCCTGCGTGTCGGCATACCTCTCTGAAGTGAACCTGCAGCCTCTGATCCCTCTGGTGGTGGTGCTTGTGGACCCTGTCGGACCGGGACCAAAGCAACTGGATCCTGCTCCTCAACAATCCCAGCCCCACGGGCCTCCGATAGCCCAAAAATAACTGTGGCTGGCCCCAACGTAAAAAATCTGGTCGGGTAGCGCTCAAATACTCCAAGTCGGTCAGCAATCCTCGTAATATAAGGCCCTAAGGGTAGGTGTGCCGAGGATCCCTGAAGTCTGCTGCCCCGAGCGAAAGATGTGAGCAGGAGCATCGCCACATTGGTCGGTCGCTGGCCAAGGATAGAATATAGACACATCAGATCTAAGTTGTTGCACTTCTCGTGGCCCGAATGTCGGCTAACGAGAGTACAGGCAACGATCTTGTGAATGTAGCGATGGACGGGGTCCCGAATAGACGACTCCACAACAGAACTGGAGCGGACCCCGTCGGCGATCTCCGCCCAATACTGGTTTAGGTGAGTCTCCGGGAGCTGGTGCTCGCGGGGCGCCTGAGCGTGTGTGGTGTAACCTCGTATACTCTGCAGAAATGCAGGCGCCTGAACGTCATCGGCCGTATAAAATCCAGTGGCCATGGCAAACTCTGGGACTGACATCTCGTATAGGTGTCGTCCCAGTGAGAATGATACTGCACGTGGACCACTGAAGTCCGTGGACGTAAAGTCAAAGGTCGAGTAGAACTCACGTGTGAGCTCGACATATGAAGGTGAGTCACACGCGAGCACAGCTGCCCACGGACATGTCAACAAAGCACGCACCTGGTCGTGAATCCCCAAATGAGTCAGCAATATCCAGTCAAACAAACGGTGGCGAAGCATCTGCATCTGTCGAACCGGCTCAAATCTAGTAGACTCCTCTGACGTCAAGTCAAATCTTAGAACCTGATGAGGAATACGTCCATCACCCATAATATCTGCGGGCTCGATGCCCGGTGCAATCTGTACCTCGTCACTACCGTAACGGATGACACGAGGGTCAATCCGTTGCCTCTTGCGCTGGGTGTTTGAGGACTCTGGTGCATCAGCCATATCTGCAAACTCAAGCAAACAAGTTAGATATGCTAATATGGCGACGACCGTATAGCATTTCGGTCGCGGTCGTCCCATATAATAAAATAATATTAAAATATTAATAAAAAAAATAAAATAAAAATAAAAAATAAATAAAGACAAAAAATTCGGGGACACCCGGCACGTATATCTAAAAACCAGATTAACCCGCCCGAATGGAGATTGAGTACGTGCGGGAAATCAATTAACAATTCAAAGTATCAAGGTATCCCCGAGACTCGATTAACAAAACACAAACAAACGTGACTCGGCACGACTCGATTTTCTGCACACAACCAAACAAAACAAAAGACAAACTGACATACTTAACACAAACTGACCTACTGTCTCGAAAAACATGCAAAACACACAAGTAATATGTTGAGTCGGGTTTCGAAGTATTAATAAAATATTTTAAAAATACGTTCACATAAATCGGTTAAAATCTAACAAACACTATCATTAGTTTTATAAAAAATAAAAATAATTATTTTTAAACGTGAACATCACAACCCGACACGTCATATTGAACAATCTCGATTAATCAACCCGAACAACTGTTGAGTCAAACAATTGACCAAAGGGGGAGATTGTTGAGTCAAAGATTTGACCAAAATGAAGTACATGGAAGATTGGAATCTTCTCAACCTCCTCAGATTTTGCTAAGTATGGATCCGGGCACACCTTAGACGTCCGAGCAAGCTTTTACTTAGCCGGGTACGATATTTTATCTATCGGGCAAGGTTTACTTCAAGCAGTCTTCTTTAGTGGATATCCGAGCAAGGTTTGCTAATTAGTGCAGTGACGGGTAAAGTTCACTAGTTTAAGTAAATCCGAGCAAGGTTCACTTTATCAAGCAAGTCTGTTCTTCAGAGCCAAGTATATTACTCTTTCGAGTACTCTTTCGAGTAAGGTTTGGTTAACCAAGTGATTGGAAGACCGGGCAAGGTATTCATTAATAAGTATGGTCCAAGTAGGCTTGATGATTTAATGATATAACTCTAAGTATCATCGGGCAAGGTTTAGCTCAAGCAAGGAACAGTACTCCCGAGTACACTTTGCTAATAAGTTATTTTATAGCAAAGAGTTGAAATGGACCATTGAAGAACAAGGTTGCTCGTATGGATTTGTCGGGCAAAGTTTGACAAAGCCAAGATGACTGAAGTATACCCGGTGAGTATTTTACTTGGTAAAATACTCTTCAAGTAAAGTCTACCCGGAAACTGATCCCGGGCACACTTCTATGTTACCAAGACCTGAAGGATGGCAGAGTACACATCGTACTCGGAAAGAAAAGATTAATGCAGAGCCTACCCGGAAGAATTGTTTTACACTTAGATTTATTTTGAATATGTAATTTGAATATGTACGATTGTATTTAGGGTTTCTAGAAGGAATGATAGCTGTCCTAGGATGGCAGGCCTATAAATAGAATATTTAGGGCACGCCTCCAGAGACACGAAGATAGACTCATTTATTAAGAAAGAATATTGTGTGGCGGCTGTCTATGTACGGATAAACCCTCCTTCAAGAAACCCTAAATCCTAAATCGATTAACCTATTTTTATGATGAAAGTTATATAAATGGAAATCTTTTGAGTGAATCTTGATTGTGTTGGTTATTATTGAATACTGATTATGCAACCGTATGTTTGTTATTGATTCCGCCTTTAACAAACGGTCGTCTTTCTAAATATAGCAACCCGTCATTAACTACCTTGTCGACACATCAATCTGTGTGAGTTATGACATGATTAAGTAAGATCCAGCTGAAATCGAGGGACCGGACAAGTGGTATCAGAGCTGATTACTGCTATTTTGGAAAGATTGTTTATGATTGAAGATTTGAAGAAGAATGACGTAAGCATACCACTTTTACATTGAAAAGTGACGTCAGCCTCTTTGTTTTTCATTTTTCTTCCAGATCTACAATCTACCGGTGTTTTCTCTTCCCTATTTCAATTAAAGTTTTAATCTTTCTTTTAAATCATGTTCTAATCACATCAGACACATTAGATCTGAACGATCTGCCTTCAGATCTGATTATTTTGAAACTCTGTTTTTACAAAGAAATTGATTTTTGATTTCTCAAAATGTCTGGATATGAGGAACAAGAGGTGTCTTCTAACAAGATACCAAGATTGTATGGACAGGAAAACTTTACCAAGTGGAAAGTACTCTTTGAAGCAGCCGTTTGCTACAACGATGTTGATATGTGGAACTCCATCAAGAATGGTCCACAAGGAGAAGCTGATGAAGGTGCTAACACGAACCTAATAACTCACACGAATAGATTAACGAACTAGGTAGCGAAGTAACACTGTTGATAACGAATCACCAAGAAACATATAGCGAATCAACAGGAAGAAGATAACGAATTACATTCATCTTCAAATCTTCAAAACTTCAAACGATTTTCCGGAAATTTTGAAGATCAAACCCCAGAAACTCAACAATACCAGATTTGTAATACAACCTCGTTACTCAACCAAAATGCACAAATAACCTACCAATCTACTCGTAAACCAATTCCGAATCCAATACACATAACCTCGTAACCGATTAACACCTTAAACCAAATCAATTTCATCAAACATACCCCTGTTTCGGACTTAAACCGAACCCTAATCCAAAACACACAAATCCAATCCACACCTCAATTCCTTTAATCCACACCTATCCAATACCTTAACCAACACAAACTCAATCCAAATTATCCAATAAACAATCAATTCAAATCAAAATTGATTCATAACCAAACAAAACTGAAAAAACTTAATAACAATAACAATTAACACACCAAATCAAGTGTAAAGAGCACCAACAGCTCTGATACCACTTGTTGGATCCCAGATTAACAGTCAATCGATAACAATAAACAGATCTCAGATCTGTGAATATCCGATTACCACTATTAAAGATCTAGCTCATAATTTACCTTGATTTAATGTTATGTATGTGTATATATTATCAATAGATTAGACGAATAATGTTAAGGTGAAGCTTGAGAGAGAGCAATTACTCAAAATTCCTTTTGAAAACTTTTCTCCAAAAACTTTTATTAAAGTGAACAGTAGTTCACTATATATAGAAGGCGACTTGGTTCGCTAACATCCCCTAGCGAACCAGTTTCCCCTTCGTTACATAAATTAACATAACGAATCACCCCCTGATTTGTTAACATCCCTTAACGAATCAGGAGGGAATACATTATAATGTCTTAGTTCGCTAACATCCCTAGCGAACTGGACTTAACCTTAACGAACTAGTATTAGTTCGCTAACATCCCTAGCGAACTAGTCTTAACTTTAACGAACTAGTTAATAATAAACATTAAATGTTACATTAACGATAAATACAAAGACTCTAGACGCAAAACCGTGCACTAACAATCTTGTTGATATGTCATTTGACATATATGCAATGGGAACCAAATGGGTTTTTAGAAACAAAAGTGATGAAAGGCGTTTGGTGATTAAGAATAAAGCTAGACTTGTAGCATTGGGATGTCTTCAAGAAGAAGGAATAGACCTTGAGGAAGTTTTTGCTCCTGTTGCAAGACTTGAAGCTATCAGGATTTTTCTTGCATATGCTGCCTCAAAGAACATTAGAGTGTTCCAGTTGGATGTTAAGTCTGCATTTCTAAATGGAAAGATTGATGAAGAGGTGTATGTAGCTCAACCTCCAGGTTTTGAGGATCCAATGTATCCAAACAGGGTGTATAAGCTAAACAAAGCCCTTTATGGATTGCATCAGGCTCCTAGAGTATGGTATGATGAGCCGTCAACTCATCTTCTTGAAAATGGTTTCAAAAGAGGAGCCATTGACAAGACACTCTTCTACAAAAGAAAGGGATCAGACTTTCTTCTGTTACAAGTGTATGTGGATGACATCATCTTTGGTTCAACAAATGAACAAATGTGTTTGGAGTTTGAAGGGGTAATGAAGTCAAAATACAGCATGAGCTCTATGGGAGAAAAGAACTTCTTTATTGGATTGCATGTTCAACAGAAAGCTGAAGGGATCTTCATTCACCAAAACAAATATGTGCAGGACATCTTGAACAAATTCAACTGTCATGAGTACAAGACTGCTTCAACTCCAATGGACACCAAAGAAAAGATGATTGCAGATGAAAAGGGGGAGCCTGTAGATGAACATGAATATAGAGCCAAAATTGGATCTCTTATGTATCTGAATGCAATAAGACCAGATATCATGTTTGATGTATGTGTGTATGCAAGATTCCAGTCAAGTCCTAAAGTCTCCCACATGAATGCTGTTAAAAGAATATTCAGATATTTGAAGGGAAGACCAGACTTAGGGATTTGGTATCCAAAGAACCAAGCTTTTGATCTGATTGCATATACAGACAGTGATTATGATGGCTGTAACATGAGCAGAAAGTCAACCTTAGGAGGATGTCAATTTTTGGGTGAAAGGCTAGTGTCATGGCAATGCAAAAAGCAGACAACAGTCTCAATCTCTACTGCAGAAACTAAATATGTTGCTGCATCTGCCTGCTGTGCACAAGTTCTATGGATTCAAAATCAGATGCTGGACTATGGTTTGAATTTCTTGAACACCCCTATTTTTATTGACAATACTGCTGCATATTTTACTGTTAAGAATCCAGTTCAACATTCTAAAACTAAGCACATTGAAATTAGACATCACTTCATCAGAGACTGCAGTGAAAAAGGTTTGATTAAAATGCAAAGAGTTGATACAAGTGACAATTTGGCTGACCTATTCACCAAACCACTTGATAGATCCAGGTTCAACTTTCTTCTGAAAGCCCTGGGAATGATCAACTCTGATGAGATCTGATTAAGGATGTGTGCCTAGTTGTGTGTCTCTCTATTCTAACTGATTATTTTGTTAAAGATTACATATATTGAATGTTCAGTGAATATGTTTGATTATGTTACTTGAGTATGATATTGATTATGTTGCTTGATATGTTGTCTAATATGTGCTTTACTTGATTATGATTGGAAAATTTTGACATGTTTGGTATGATTGATATGTTTGCATGATTATCAGTTGATGTGCATTTGTGATGTTAGGATAAGTGTTCTTGTTATGATTTACTTGTTAGAGTAAGCTTATTTGACATCACTGCTTTAATGCTTGAATATGTGTTCCATCTGATCATCTGATGTTGTTAGGATAGGCTTACACATGAATGTTGTTAAATGTTTGCTTGTCCTGATAATGTTGAGTGTCATTCAGATTTATTTATGTACTGCAACTGTTTGTGTCAAAATGAGTTTTATGTCAAAATTAAGTGATAAAATGAAATTTTCTAATGAATTTTGCATAAATACTTTGTTTTGGTCAAAACATGAGCAAGTTGTTTAATGGTGCAGAGATATGATAAGACTAATCAGTTCAAGCTTTAAAAGAAGCTTAAAAGAAGGATTTTTTTTTAAAAGTCTCAAGTAGTTGTTTTTGCTGAAAATTATGTCATTTGCCCAGTTGGAAGGACATGCAACTGTGTATGTTTGGTCCTTAAATCTCTATTGATTCAAAGAATAGCCATTGACCTGAAAACTGAATGCATTTGGGGCATTAATAGCTTGTTTCTTATTTCTTCACTTAAAATTATGTTAATAGCTCTGACTTTGAAAGGGCATATATTCACATGTATGTTTGGTCCTGTTAACCACTTCTGGTCAAACAGGATAGCCATTTACCTGACAATGAAGAGATATTGGGGTGATTGAATATTAAACTGTTTTAATGGGAAATGATAGTACATTGACTACTTAGCCAATCATATGGATTTAATAGGCCAAAAGGACCTTAGTATAGTCATTAACATGTATGGTTGCTTTACCATAATGATGTAAAATCTAAGGTGATATAAACATAATGAATATGTTGATCTTTATGTGGAGATACATAGTTGTCTTTGCATGTCTCAAGATAAATCTCTCCGAATGATATGGCAGAAAATTGATTACCCAGTCATACACGAGCCTGTTGTTATCTGGTCAAACCAAAAATGAATCATCTTTAAATATAACAAAGAACAGAATTTGAGAAATCTGAGAAAATATCAAAAACAAGGGGAAGTATGAATAAATCAACCAAAAGTTGATAAGTGTTTTAAATGTTTTCATTAATAAGTTATTTTATAGCAAAGAATTGAAATGGACTATTGAAGAACAAGGTTGCTCGTAAGGATTTGTCGGGAAAAGTTTGACAAAGCCAAGATGAATTAAGTATACCCGGTGAGTATTTTACTTGGTAAAATACTCTTCAAGTAAAGTCTACCCGGAAACTGATCCCGGGCACACTTCTGTGTTACCAAGACCTGAAGGATGGCAGAGTACACAGCGTACTCGGAAAGAAAAGATTAATGCAGAGCCTACCCGGAAGACTTGTTTTACACTTAGATTTATTTTGAATATGTAATTTGAATATGTACGATTGTATTTAGGGTTTCTAGAAGGAATGACAGCTGTCCTAGGATGGCAGGCCTTTAAATAGAATATTTAGGGCACGCCTCCAGACACACGAAGATAGACACATTTATTAAGAAAGAATATTGTGTGGCGGCTGTCTTTGTACGGATAAACCCTCCTTCAAAAAACCCTAAATCCTAAATCGATTAACCTATTTGTATGATGAAAGTTATATAAAAAGTTGATAAGTGTTTTAAATATTTTATCAAACAAGAGGGTTATAACTAAGAACTACAAAGATGTTGACAAAATTAGTCTCATCTTGAATGAAAGGCATGTTATATAACTATAAGTCCAACGTTTAACCTCTATATATGTTTGAATCTCAAAAATACAAAAATACAATAAGTTCTGTCATACAAAAACAATTTTTTGACCAGATACATGAGGTTGGAGTCAAATTGGGGTGATCTGGGGAAAACCAAATAAGCTTTGAGAAGAGATATGAGGCATCATAGCACAGTGTTGACCATTAATGCATTATGCTTTAAATGAACCTTAATCATATCACCAAAGAGATGAAATTCATGCTAAGTTTATACCTGCTGTTAACCTATCTATGTTGTCATAATAATGCTGTGAATGAAGTATTGAGAAAGCTACTTAGTCAATATGATCCCATTCTTGAGATCTTTCAGAAAAAGGAAGAAACTGTTTTGAAGAGAAATATAACTGAAATTTGATCTCTAAATGCATCATTTGCTTTTAAACTATGTTCTTTAATGAAAGATATAAACTAACAAAGTGGTTTGAGTCAAAAAGTGTTGCATTTTGCCTTTAATAGGCTAAATATGTTAGTTCGGGTAAGCTTTGATGTTTTATAACCTTTCCGGGCACAAAACAGTTGAATATGTTTGAATATGTTACTTCGGGTAAGGTTTGATGATTTATGACCTTTCCGAGCAAGGTTAGTAATTTTTGACTAAGTTTATGATTTTCGGGCATGCTTTGAAGTGTTTACACTTTCCGGGTAGAGTACACAGTTGTACTCATTTCCCGAGCAAACTTGAAGTCTTGAGATGATTATGTGGTATAGCTAACATTTAACAAGACACTCTTGTTTGGGGCAAGCTTTGCATTTTGTATGCTGATTATTATTCCAAGCAAACTTTGTGAACTTAGGATTAGTACAACGAGTAAGCTTTGTAATTTGTGTGAATATGTTCTAAGGAAAGATCTTTTCACCTTTCCGGGCACACTTAGATATTTTTATTTAAGTTTGTTATTTCGGGTATGGTTTGACGTACAAACATCTCTCGGGCAAGGGCATACCTGATGATTGAATATGTGTATCCTAGTAAGCTTAACGCTAACTTAGGTGTTTCGGGCAAGCTATTTGAAATTTTATACTATAGCACACTTAAATGTTAATGTGTTTCAATTTCATTCATAGCATGCTCTGTGATATTTGTGCTTATGATTGCTTTTGAAATTATAAGTGTTTTCGGGCAAACTTTGTTTTCCGGGCACACTTTATATTTCGGGTACACTTTTATTCCCTCAATATACTTGGTAATTTCAAAACTTAACTTTCCAAATACACTGTCTGCCAGAAATCCTTTTCCGGGCACACTTTGTACTATATGAAGGTTATTCGAGTATACTTTGCATTAGTAGGTTGTTCGGGGATGATAGAATATTGTGAAGGTTGCTCGGGCACACTTTGCTTCCAAGTATACTTGATTGAATAAGCTTTTAAATATTCTTGATTGAATATGTTTCTTATTCAGATAGGGTTTATGCTAGATTAAGTTTTTAATTTGAATTTGAGAAATTTATACGAGTATCTTAATTGATTCCTGGTAAGGATGTTTATTTGATGTTTGTACTTGATTATTTGTCTTGTGATTAAGTTCTCAAGAAATCTAGTATTTCGGGTAAGCTTTCTTCCTTATGTCTTAATTTTAAATTAAATAACTTGATCGAGCAAGGTTTATAAATGGAAGTATTCGGGCAAACTTTGTAAATTCTGAAATGAAAATTTTCGAAGCAAGGTTTGACCGGGTAAGCTTTGTAAGTGGAACTATACCGAGTAAACTTTGAAAAGAATAATTCCGAGTAAGGTTTTAAAAGGATATAAATGTTTTAAAATATCAAGTGGATAATGTTACTGTTTGACAGCTAATGATTCACAAAAAGACAAAAGGCATTTAAAACCCACTTTCAAAAGTATATAAGAGGGAGTTAGGCAAAAAATTTCCACATTATTTCCCTCTCTCTCTCTCTCCTTCCACTGCAAAATACTTACTCGCAAAGAAACCTAACCGACTTATCGCATTTTACTTCAATCCAAACCCTAACTTGTATTAGCCTTCTAATTCCTACTCGGTAAGCAATATTAATATGTTTTCCGACCACGATTAGACAATAATGGTCTTTGATTATGTATTTGATTACTAACATTCTGTTTATATGTTTAGGTTATAAATTTGTCGAAGAACATGTTTTTGATGATTTCTCTCTCTTTCTTCTTCATTTTTATACCTTGAAATTATCTAAAAGTACTGAATTTTATGACTAATTTTACTTTGAATATGTTTATTTATGTGATTCAGATATGGCAGACGATGAACCCAAGTATGTCTTCGAACCAAAACATAATATGTGTGCACTTATGCAAGTGACACCTGACAATGAGCCGATGGCGAGGATGATAACATGGATGGCATGGTCAAATGTCAGTTTTGCGTTCACCGAAAGCCCTGTCATATACAGAAATCACTCTTTATATTTCTGGAGATCAGCTGAACTGGTTGAGGACATCAATGGTAAACGAATTGAAGCAACTGTTGCCAGACAAGAAATCCACATTACAGAGAGGTTGATAAGAAGATGTCTCAGATTGAATGATGATAATCATTATCATATAAACTTCAGCACACCTCACTTGATGTGAATATTTGAACAAACAATGGGGTATCAAGAAAATGTTCATGATGGACAATTTCAGAAGGGTATGTTTCCTATGTTATACAGATTTCTTATTCACCATGTGATACACGGTTTTGCTCCAAGGAATGGATCATGGACCTTGATGAGTTATGATTTGGCAAATGCCACAGTTGGAATTTGTTGGAATTACGTATGCCCGAGACACATACTTATATTAATGTGGCTAACTGTGTTTGATCCAAGTCGGGTCATACCCAATAACAAGCTAGACGACACCAAATGTATTCTTTTAATGATTTGATCATTTAAACGAATACCGAACACTACGTGTTTAGAAAATTGGTTTTCTAAACAAACACACTTGATAATTTAAATAAATTATCTGGATAATTTATTTATATAAATTAATTATTTAATTGGTTAAATAATTAAGATAGCATGCATGATTTATAAAATTAGTTTTATAAAGTATAAGATGGAGATGGAGAAGTTTTAATTGTTAAAACAAAACAAAAAAAAAAAAAAAAAAAAATAAATAACAAACAAAACCGGCCACCCATGTGGGCTGGTGGTTTTACCCAATCAAATGGCCTTGTCTCCATGTGATGACCATTTAATACATCTCCAATTACAAGACATGCATTCATATCTTTTATTTTTGGTTTTTCAAGTGTTAAAACAAGAAAAAATAACTCTCTCTCTTTCTCTCCAAAACCCACGGCTCACTTGGGCAACATTTGGGAGTTTTGTGAGCTAGTTCAAGTGTTCAAAAATCCTAGCAACTAGTTGGTGTTGTTGCTCAAAGCTTGGGGTATACAAAGCTTGAGGGTTTCTCCTTTGCAACCTTGCCATTTGAAGACATCATCTTCTTCATCCACCTACATCTTCTCATAAGGTATAAGAAGGTACAATTTACATTTGTGAGCATCTTGTTCTTGTAATTTTGATCCTTGTTCTTTGGGTTTTAGTTTTAACATAATGGTATGTTCATAACAAGTTTTAAAATCTAAGCTTCCGTTGCGTTTTCATGTTAAATATGGTTAACTTGAACTTTGATAATCTTGTATAAAACCCAACAATGGCATCAAGAGCCGGTTACAAGGACTTATGCTTCTTACATGTTCATAGATTTCGGGTTTTTCATGGGTGAAAAAGGGGTCCGAAATTTTGGTGGATTTTACCCCTCATGGATTTGTAAGATCTTGACATGCATGGAAAGATCTTAGGAAACCATTATTAACATTTGGATGTTGAAAATAAAAAAAAATAATAAAAAAATTTGGGCCGTAGCCTCTTGGGGGGGGGGGCCGATTTTATTTGGTGATTTTGGGCATTGGTTGCTTAGGTTGCATGCTTAGAACATTTGGTATGTTTGGATGTGTCATAACCGAAACCTAGACCTTGGATGTGTTGATTGTTGTTTGTGTATGTTGATTATGTTTATTATTCAATATGGTTGTAATAATTCATAATCTTAGGCTTGTGTAATTTATTTATTCATAAGTTGGTTTGTAATAAATAGATTAGTTGCATTTTCATTTTTTTAGAAAAATATGTATTAGGATACATTTTGTAAAAATTGAAGATGCAAGAATTGGTGGATTTGGGCCTTGGACCGAAATTTTGGGCTTGTTGGGCCTCACCGGCCCATCATGGGATTCAAGCCCATTAGGCCCATAAATTTCACTCTTGGGCCCAAGAAGACTTTTGGAAGTTTGGAGCCCATTAACAAGCCCAACAAGAACACAACAACTTTGAAAGGATACTTGAAGCATTTGGATGCAAGGTCAAGTGGGAGTCAACATTCCATCCTTGTGTCATGTTTTGTCCCTTAGGTGTGACTTATGACCTATACTTGTTTCGGCTAACAAGTATGGTCAAACTTAGCGGTTCTCGGTTATGACTATATTTTGCATATGTATGCTTGGTTGTTTGTTTTACTTTATGTAATGTGTGGTTGATAGATATTAGGATATCCAAACCGTCACATAGGAACGACAACAAGCATGAAACGGGTTCTAATATATATTTGGTAATATCGCGTCAATTAGTTTAATTAAATGGGTTTATTAAAACTAAGCGATTACTCACATATAATAAAATTGGTTTTATTATAACTTGAACCTTGAAAATTGGTTTTCAAAATCGCCATATTACTAAATGCATGTTAGGATATGGCATAATGTTTTTCAAACTAGAATATTGGAAAACTTAAAAATCCCTTTTTCATAATTACCAAGGAAACAAGTCTAACACCATCCTTTTGTATGACACTTAACGTATTAGGGAACTTTAAATGGGATAAAGGTCACCTAACCATTTTGAGCAAACTAATATACTTAGGGTAATATTAACATATTTGTGGGATAAAGGTCACCTAACCACTTGTATGTTAATCTTACATGTTTATACAAGTAGGACGACTTGAATTGGAAACCATGTGATAAAGGTCACCTAAGCATGGGATCTAATGGTGTTGATGGGATAAACATGCCAACACGAAATAAGGATTTCGAATGGTCCCATACCTCTAGAAGTTGCAAAGGATTGCAATTGTCAAGAATGACTACCTTGTTAAATCAAATAACGGGATAAAGGTCACCTAACCGAAATTTGATTTATCGTTGGATTCTAGAATTTAATTATTATTTTAAAATCTGGAATAAAAGGGTATTAATAATTAAATTGATTATAATACTAAATAGAACTTTGTTAAATTTTGTAGATGGCCGCTAACAATGCAAACACCTCTACCCATAACACCCGTAACCTATCCTTAAGAACCATCCTTGAAAAGGATCGTCTAAACCATAATAACTTTATGGATTGGTATCGCAACTTGAGAATAGTTCTCAAGCAAGAAGAGATATCATATGTCTTAGACGATCCCATTCCCGATGAGCCTAACGTGGAAGATGAGGAGGCGTATAACAATTGGGTCAAGTACACCAAAGATTCGGTGCAAGCCTCTTGCCTCATGTTGGGGACTATGATTCCCGAAATCCAAAAGGATTTCGAGCATCATGGGGCATACGACATGATAACTCAATTGAAGGAAATGTTCCTTCAACAAGCTAGAGCGGAACGTTTCGAAACGGTTCGAGCGTTTCATGCATGTCGTATGGAGGAAACCCAAAGCGTCTCATCTTATGTCCTAAAGATGAAAAGCTACATCGAAAAGCTTCGTAGGTTGAATTGTCCCGTATCTAATGAGTTGGCTACGGATTTGATCCTCAACTCTTTGACCAAAAGGTTTGAAACCTTTGTCATGAATTATAACATGAATGGATGGGACAAAAGCATTGGTGAGCTTCACGCAATGCTAAGAACGGCCGAAGCGGGAATGGGTAAAAGGGTTTTACCCGTTCTAACAATCAATGAAGGAAAAAGGGGACATAACTCCAACCCCAAAGCAAGTGTTGCTAAGGGCAAGGGCCACGTCCAAGGAAAGGGAAAGAGGAAAGCCATCACGCCCATCAAACCGAAGGAAAAGAAGCAAAAGGTTGCGGCGCAAGATCCATGCTTTGAGTGTGGAGAGATAGGTCATTGGAAAAGGAATTGTCCGACCTATCTCAATGCGTTAAAAGATAAGAGGGATGCAGGGCATACTGTAACGCCCTGGAATTTGACTGGTAGACAAAAATCAAGGAATCATCGGAAACTATACACTTTGGGGTTCTGGACGATAAGTTCGGAACCCATATCATTGGAGAAATCTGCTTTTATCATTTGAAATGTTTATTTTATAAAACGACATTTACGCCTGGAAAATATTAATTTTTATGCTTTTGAAAAATAAAATGTTCTTATTTAAAAAAAAAAAAAAAAAAAAAAACTTATGAACTCGACTAGTCTTGACCCGTCGGTAGCCTAAACCCGAACCCGAGTCACCCGAGTATTTAAGCGGAAAATCAAGTATTCTTACACCATCTCTTTCATTTCCACCAACACTTCCCACCCAAACACTCCCACTTCTAGAGAGAGAGTAGTGAGAGAAAGTCATCCAATCTAAGATTCGAGTCCACCAATCTGTTTATCGTTGTTGTCGGTAAGATCTTCTTGAAAATCATACGTTTTTACAACCAAAACCCGCCCCGAATCGAGCAAAAACTCCGACTTTTGTGTCAAGTGTGTTCTTGGTCAAAAACCGTCATTTTTGGTGTCAAAATGCAAGCTTTTGTGTTTAAAAGTACTAGGAATCGATACCCCTTTCAATCCCGAGCATTTCCATGTCAAAAACTTCGATTTTGGGTCAAAAATCTGGAAAATCTGGAAAACCCGTGGGTATCTCCGTCGCCCAGCTTTCAGTCGATCGAATCAGTTCATTCGATCGAACCAGTCGATCGAATCAGTTCATTCGATCGAATGTGTCGATCGAACCAGTCCAGTCGACCGAATAGGAAAGCAACCGAATGGTCTCCAACTCATTCGACCGAATGAGCTTCGTATTCGATCGAACGTCTGTCTATTCGATCGAATGTGTTTCTATTCGATCGAATGTGTGTCTATTCGATCGAATGTGTTCCTATTCGATCGAATCAGGTCAGAACCAAGCTGTTTCGTCTTTAAAACCTAGTTTTTTGCTCGAGATCGTGTAAGGCTTACACTCTTAGACTTAAACTGTGTTGTTAACTTATTATGTCCTTGTCTAGACTTAGAGGATCGACGTTTGACAGCACCCGACCGCCCTAGCAACCACACCTAGTCAACAAGGTGAGTTCATAGCCCCCATTTTTCTTTTAAAGCCTTTCAAATCATTGGGGGTGAAAACATGGTAAATGTACACGTTTTGACAAAACACATTTATTCAAACATTACTTATCATAAACACTTGACAAATCTTTTGCAAACAATGAACATTGGGAAAACAAGTAATCATGGCAGGTTACGCGTACCTTAACTTTCTCGGAAGTTGTGTATGCATAATCAAATATTCAGGAGTAAATATGGGAATCACTCAGCGTTTAGGGAACATTGGACGTTTGGAAATCAAAGTCATGTACCCGTTATACTTTATCATGAAAACACATTATTCATTGGTCAGTCTTGTGATCGTGTGAACAGTGGCAATATAGGTCACAATAGTGCATAGGTTTGATCTCCAAGTGGTCGATTGGTAGACAGGCCGTCACTAGATGTGGGATTCTAAAGTGATCGATTTAGAATACACGTGACCTATGGGGTTCTTAAGTGTTCGATTAAGAATCCGAAGGATCTCTTAAGTGTTCGATTAAGGATCCGAAGGATCTCCTAAGTGATCGATTAGGAATCCAAGAGATACTAAAGTACGCTTTAGAATTCTCTCATGGTACCCAAAGTGATCGATTTGGGTTACCATCAAGGAAATCAAGTAGCATAGTGTGGTCTTGTGTGGGGTCGATGTCAGGTCTTGTGTGATCATTATGCATCATTATCATTTTTCATCATGGCATGGTTACATATGATTCTTGGGTATCTTATACATATATCCTTGATACCGTTCCTCCTGCATGCATGGAAACAATAATTGGAATCTTTATACGAAACTCTTGCAGATTCAGTTGAGATGATAAGCATACCAAGCATAGTAGGATAAGTTGTAGGAGTGGTGGGTTAGCCGATGGTACACCCTATATATAAACCCCTACAACTTAGCCTAGTATGCTTGTGTAGGGCTTATCACTACAGTATTAGTTAACCTATGAATTCACTCATCTACTTTTTGTAGTTGACGTTTTATTACATGTTTTCAGGAAATGAAGCAGGAAGTAGCTAATAGCTGATAGAGGCCTTAGAGAGATGAAGGCTAGGCTAGGAGTTGTTTGGAAACTTGATATTTTGTATTAAAACAATTTGTTTCATGTTACCTGGATGATGTAATATTTGACAGTTTGGTTATGTTTATGCATTTAGACTTTTATACTATTGTGCTCAATCAATCACGACCTAGTCGCCACGCCTCGGTTTTCCGCCATTACGACCGGGGTGTGACAGATTGGTATCAGAGCCAATGGTTATAGGGAATTAGGAAACCGACCTAGACTATAACCTAGGACCCTTAACTCTAGATAATTCATGCATCACTATCACACGCCCACACTTATGTGCTTGCTATGTGCTTATGTGCTGCATCTTTAATTGTGTCTATCGTAGCGATGTATTCTTTGGCTATTCCTTATCCTGTTATTCTTATTCCCGGTATCATTCTTGCGCGTTCTTTTTCTTTTTCAGAATGCCTCCTCGTCGCTCGTCCGTCAATGCTGACCCTGCTGACCTCGCTGCCATCATAGCGCAGCAAATTGCAGCAGTTCTTCCGGGTCTGGTTAACAACCTAAGGCAAGAAGGAACCTCGGGTGCGCCACAAGCCCCAGAACCGAATCCTACTCTTCAGGCCGACAGGCTCTATAAGGCTTTTACTAACACTGGGCCTACGAGCTTTAATGGATCCGAGGGAGCTGCTGGTCTTCTCCAGTGGTTCGAGAAAGTCGAAGCTTCATTCAACATGTGCTCTTGCCCGGATGAACTCAGGGTCAAATTCGCGGCGAGTATGTTCCACAAACGGGCTCTCACGTGGTGGAATATCGAGATTAGAACCAGGGGGCGAGACGCGGTCTTAGCCTTGCCCTGGGCCGAGTTTGTTGAGCTAGTCACGCAGGAGTTCGTTCCGAGAACCGAACTCCAGAAATTGGAGGCTGAGTTTAGGGCGCACACGATGAAGGGCGCCGATCACATGAAGTACACGGAGAGATTTCATGAACTCTCCCTATTGGTGCCCCACATGGTTACCCCAGCTTCACGCGCTGTCGAGCAATACATCAGCGGTCTTCCGGACTCTATGAGGGGCATTGCGGTTGCAGTTGACCCCACTACACTTAAGGCCGTGATCGATCTCACTGCCCGTTTGACCAGGGAACAGCTCAGGTCCGGTGTTTTGCATCAGGATAAGGGCAAATCTTCCGATGGGAAAGCGAAAAAGGGGAACAATAGGAAGCGGAAAGCGACCTACTTAACTGCGATCACTGGTGCTACGCCTATCAACTCCATGGCCCCCGTTTCAGCCGCAACAGTTCAGGGAAGACCGAGAAAGGAATATACTGGGCCGCATCCCAAGTGCAACTTATGTTCTTATCATCACCCAACAAGTGAGTTGTGCCGCAAGTGCACAAATTGTGGACGATTCGGACACCTGGTGGAGCGCTGCAGGAGTCCTGGCAACCAATTGGCTGTGGGGAATGCTAACCCTCAGCCTAACCCTGCTCGAGGCTGCTTCGAGTGTGGCGCGATGGACCATTACAGAAATCGATGCCCTCGCGTCACCAACGTTCCTCCGGCTCGCGGGAGGGCCTTCACCATTGGAGCTGCCGAAGCACGCCAAAACCCCGATGTTATTACTGGTACGTTTACTCTTAACAACAATTGGGTGTCTGTCCTATTTGATACAGGAGCTGATAGGAGTTTTGTCTCTTGCGAATTGGTTCCTTTGCTGAAATTAAAAATTTCCGAGTTGGAACCTGCCTTGGTTGTTGAACTTGCTAGTGGAGAGTCCACACAAGTGAGGTCTGTCATTCGATATTGCACCCTTACTCTTGTCACCACATCGTTCAGTATTGACCTTATACCTTTTCGTCTTGGAAGCTTCGATCTAGTTGTGGGAATGGACTGGCTGTCTAGCAATCGCGCGGAAGTAATCTGCGCCGAGAAACTTATTCGTATCCCTCTGTCTTCTGGTGAAATTCTAACCATTCAAGGGGATAGGTCGGGTGGATGCCTAAGAATCGTTTCTTGCTTAAAAGCCAGTCGGTACCTTCAAAAGAAGTATCCCGCATTTCTAGCCCGTGTTACTCTCAAGGAATCCAAAGTCAAGAGACTGCAGGACTTCCCTGTCGTGCGTGAATTTTCTGATGTTTTTCCCGATGAGCTGCCTGGACTTCCTCCTAGCAGGCAGGTGGAATTTCGTATCGATCTTATTCCTGGTGCTCTCCCTGTTGCTAAGTCTCCTTATCGTCTAGCTCCGCTGGAACTTCAAGAATTATCGAATCAGCTTCAAGAACTTCTTGGCAAGGGATTCATTCGCCCTAGCTCGTCTCCATGGGGAGCCCCAGTACTCTTCGTCAAAAAGAAGGATGGGACTTTCCGTATGTGCATTGACTATCGGGAGCTTAATAAACTGACCATCAAAAACCGGTACCCGTTACCGAGAATTGATGATCTCTTTGATCAGCTTCAGGGTGCTACGTTTTTCTCTAAGATCGATCTGCGTTCTGGTTACCATCAATTGCGTGTTCTGGAAGAGGATATCCCGAAAACTGCGTTCCGAACTCGTTACGGTCATTACGAGTTCATGGTTATGCCTTTTGGAATGACCAATGCCCCCGCCATTTTCATGGATCTGATGAATCGCGTTTGCCGTCCATATCTCGACCAGTTTGTCATTGTTTTCATAGACGATATTCTCATTTATTCTCGTTCGAGGACCGATCATGAGCTTCATCTCAGGCTTATTTTGGAGCTTCTCAGGAAGGAACAACTATATGCCAAGTTCTCCAAGTGCGAATTTTGGCTAAAGGAAGTTCAATTCTTGGGACATGTTATCAATGTCGACGGCATACACGTCGACCCTGCCAAGGTAGAAGCCATCAGAAATTGGGTAGCGCCTAAAACACCTACCGAAATCCGTTCATTTCTTGGATTGGCTGGTTACTACCGCCGATTTATCTCAAACTTCTCCAGGATTGCCTTGCCTTTGACCACTCTGACTCAGAAGGGAGAACCCTTCGTGTGGGGACGAGATCAAGAGGAAGCCTTCCAAACTCTGAAGAATAAACTTTGCCGTGCACCGATTCTATCGCTTCCGGAAGGTGACGATGACTTTACCGTTTATTGCGATGCTTCAAATCAAGGCCTCGGTTGCGTTTTAATGCAACGAGGGAAGGTCATCGCTTACGCTTCTCGACAACTCAAGGTGCACGAAAAGAACTACGCCACGCATGACCTCGAGTTGGGTGCTGTGGTGTTTGCCTTAAAAATCTGGAGACACTACCTGTACGGCACGAAGTGTGTCATCTATACCGACCACAAGAGCTTGCAGCACATCCTCCATCAGAAAGAGTTGAACATGAGGCAGCGACGCTGGGTCGAACTTCTCAGCGATTACGATTGTGAAATCCGCTACCACCCGGGAAAGGCTAATGTGGTGGCTGACGCATTGAGTCGTAAAGAAAGGACCCAGCTGCACTCTATTCGAATTCAATCCAATCTTCCCTCCTTAATTCGCGAAGCTCAGAATCAGGCGCTTGTGAATGGAGATCTCAAGGGCGTTTTGTCGTGTGGAGCCGAACAGAAATTCGAAACCAAGATGGACGGCATCCTCTATTTTCTTGATCGAGCATGGATCCCAAACTCTGAGCCTCTTCGAACGCTTATTCTAAGTGAAGCCCACAAGTCCAGATACTCGATTCATCCCGGCAGCAGCAAAATGTATCAAGATCTTAAACCTCATTATTGGTGGCCCGGGATGAAGAAAGACATCGCTTTATACGTGATGAGATGTTTGACTTGTTCGCGAGTCAAGACAGAGCATCGAAGGCCGTCTGGGCTGCTTCAGCAACCTATTATTCCTCAGTGGAAGTGGGAAGAGTTAGCTATGGATTTCATCACCAAGCTACCGCGGACGCCTAGCGGTCATGACTCAATTTGGGTTATTGTGGACATTCTAACTAAATCCGCTCACTTTATCCCGGTTCGTGAGGACTACACTACGGAAAAGTTGGCGCGGATATACATTCGTGAGATCGTTTCCCGTCATGGTGTGCCTAAGGGCATTACGTCTGATCGCGACAGCAGTTTTTCTTCCAGGTTCTGGAAATCTTTGCAAAAGGCCTTTGGGACAAGTGTGAAGCTTAGCTCTTCCTATCATCCAGAAACTGATGGGCAGAGCGAGAGGACCATACAAACCCTAGAGGACATGTTGAGAGCTTGTATCCTTGAATTCGGTAATAGTTGGGAAGCTCATCTGCCGCTGGCAGAATTTTCTTACAACAATAGTTACCACTCTTCTATTAAATGCGCGCCGTTTGAAGCTCTTTACGGTCGCAAGTGTCGCTCACCCTTGTGTTGGTCCGAGACCGGGGATTCACAGATCATCGGCCCGGAACTAATATAGGAAACAACCGATCAAATCGCTATCATTCAACAGCGACTCAAAGACGCCCGTTGTCGGCATAAGTACTACGCAGACAAACGACGCAAGCCACTCGAGTTTCAAGTTGGTGACCGTGTTCTGCTGAAAGTTTCCCCCTGGAAGGGCGTAGTCCGTTTCGGGAAGAAGGGAAAGTTCGCTCCTAGGTATGTTGGACCATTCAAAATCCTTGAAAGGATCGGACCAGTTGCCTATCGTCTTGAGCTGCCGCCGGAACTCGGTAGAGTTCACAATGTTTTTCATGTTTCGCAGTTAAAGAAGTGTCTTGTTGACGAGGCCCTTCTCATTCCCGTCGACGAGGTTCGAATTAACGACAATCTGCTTTTTGTTGAAGAACCCGTCGAAATCTTGGATCGCGAGGTCAAGAAGACCAAGCGTAGCCGCATACCGCTTGTGAATGTTCGATGGAATAACAAACGCGGACCCGAGTTTACATGGGAACGCGAAGATCAAATGAAGGAGAAATACCCTCATCTGTTCTCTTAGTCTCTATTCTTGTAATCTATTGTCTAGAAGTCAATATAACATTTGCAGCATGTATCAAATAATTGTGTTATTCAATGAATATCGTGTTGCCTTATTATGCTTATAAGTATTCTTTTATTTGCATCCACAAATTTGGCTACTCAGGGCTCATGCTGGGAGCACAAGTCATATCTACTCAATCATATGAATTTTGGGGAAATTTATACATTATTTAAGCCAAAAATTTGTCATTCATTCTTGCATTCATGGAGCATGGTTGTGTGTATGTGTGTGGTGTCGTGTCAAATTTTCTAGCCGCACACAATAGAGCTTATACATTGATACAAGGTGAGCTCGTAATTATAGTCCGGAATATAATTACATCAAGGTCACAGGTGTATACGTGTATAAGCAATATGCTATTGTGTAACTAGAAGTCGTGAACTCAAGGTTCGTGTAGAGAAATATTCGACAAAGGTTGAAGAAGTGGTGGGTTAGCCGCTGGTACACCCTATATATAAACCTCTTCGGCACGAGTTGAATATGTCTGAAGCGAAACCTGGAATTAGGGACTTATAGTTAGCGTGGCAGCTGTGAGACATTGAATTCAAGAATTACCGAGGGTAATATTCGCGGAAGATTGAAGGAGTGGTGGGTTAGCCGCTGGTACACCCTATATATAAACCCCTTCAATCCGAAATGAATATGTCTGATGTAAAGCTTGAGGATGATGCCTCGTAGTGGAAAATAGTGTGTCGTCCTGTGTGTCATTGATCTAATAGGAGTCGAAGGAAACACCCAAGTAAGGTTGAAGGAGTGGTGGGTTAGCCGCTGGTACACCCTATATATAAGCCCCTTCGGCTTGATTTGGGTGGTGCCTGAGACGAATATTAGAAGTGGTGGCGCATAGTGGTCATCATGGGATCATGTAATCTTAATCATCGATGCATCAAGTATACTAAAAAGCTAAATTTCGGGACGAAATTCCCCTAAGTTGGGGAGGATGTAACGCCCTGGAATTTGACTGGTAGACAAAAATCAAGGAATCATCGGAAACTATACACTTTGGGGTTCTGGACGATAAGTTCGGAACCCATATCATTGGAGAAATCTGCTTTTATCATTTGAAATGTTTATTTTATAAAACGACATTTACGCCTGGAAAATATTAATTTTTATGCTTTTGAAAAATAAAATGTTCTTATTTAAAAAAAAAAAAAAAAAAAAAACTTATGAACTCGACTAGTCTTGACCCGTCGGTAGCCTAAACCCGAACCCGAGTCACCCGAGTATTTAAGCGGAAAATCAAGTATTCTTACACCATCTCTTTCATTTCCACCAACACTTCCCACCCAAACACTCCCACTTCTAGAGAGAGAGTAGTGAGAGAAAGTCATCCAATCTAAGATTCGAGTCCACCAATCTGTTTATCGTTGTTGTCGGTAAGATCTTCTTGAAAATCATACGTTTTTACAACCAAAACCCGCCCCGAATCGAGCAAAAACTCCGACTTTTGTGTCAAGTGTGTTCTTGGTCAAAAACCGTCATTTTTGGTGTCAAAATGCAAGCTTTTGTGTTTAAAAGTACTAGGAATCGATACCCCTTTCAATCCCGAGCATTTCCATGTCAAAAACTTCGATTTTGGGTCAAAAATCTGGAAAATCTGGAAAACCCGTGGGTATCTCCGTCGCCCAGCTTTCAGTCGATCGAATCAGTTCATTCGATCGAACCAGTCGATCGAATCAGTTCATTCGATCGAATGTGTCGATCGAACCAGTCCAGTCGACCGAATAGGAAAGCAACCGAATGGTCTCCAACTCATTCGACCGAATGAGCTTCGTATTCGATCGAACGTCTGTCTATTCGATCGAATGTGTTTCTATTCGATCGAATGTGTGTCTATTCGATCGAATGTGTTCCTATTCGATCGAATCAGGTCAGAACCAAGCTGTTTCGTCTTTAAAACCTAGTTTTTTGCTCGAGATCGTGTAAGGCTTACACTCTTAGACTTAAACTGTGTTGTTAACTTATTATGTCCTTGTCTAGACTTAGAGGATCGACGTTTGACAGCACCCGACCGCCCTAGCAACCACACCTAGTCAACAAGGTGAGTTCATAGCCCCCATTTTTCTTTTAAAGCCTTTCAAATCATTGGGGGTGAAAACATGGTAAATGTACACGTTTTGACAAAACACATTTATTCAAACATTACTTATCATAAACACTTGACAAATCTTTTGCAAACAATGAACATTGGGAAAACAAGTAATCATGGCAGGTTACGCGTACCTTAACTTTCTCGGAAGTTGTGTATGCATAATCAAATATTCAGGAGTAAATATGGGAATCACTCAGCGTTTAGGGAACATTGGACGTTTGGAAATCAAAGTCATGTACCCGTTATACTTTATCATGAAAACACATTATTCATTGGTCAGTCTTGTGATCGTGTGAACAGTGGCAATATAGGTCACAATAGTGCATAGGTTTGATCTCCAAGTGGTCGATTGGTAGACAGGCCGTCACTAGATGTGGGATTCTAAAGTGATCGATTTAGAATACACGTGACCTATGGGGTTCTTAAGTGTTCGATTAAGAATCCGAAGGATCTCTTAAGTGTTCGATTAAGGATCCGAAGGATCTCCTAAGTGATCGATTAGGAATCCAAGAGATACTAAAGTACGCTTTAGAATTCTCTCATGGTACCCAAAGTGATCGATTTGGGTTACCATCAAGGAAATCAAGTAGCATAGTGTGGTCTTGTGTGGGGTCGATGTCAGGTCTTGTGTGATCATTATGCATCATTATCATTTTTCATCATGGCATGGTTACATATGATTCTTGGGTATCTTATACATATATCCTTGATACCGTTCCTCCTGCATGCATGGAAACAATAATTGGAATCTTTATACGAAACTCTTGCAGATTCAGTTGAGATGATAAGCATACCAAGCATAGTAGGATAAGTTGTAGGAGTGGTGGGTTAGCCGATGGTACACCCTATATATAAACCCCTACAACTTAGCCTAGTATGCTTGTGTAGGGCTTATCACTACAGTATTAGTTAACCTATGAATTCACTCATCTACTTTTTGTAGTTGACGTTTTATTACATGTTTTCAGGAAATGAAGCAGGAAGTAGCTAATAGCTGATAGAGGCCTTAGAGAGATGAAGGCTAGGCTAGGAGTTGTTTGGAAACTTGATATTTTGTATTAAAACAATTTGTTTCATGTTACCTGGATGATGTAATATTTGACAGTTTGGTTATGTTTATGCATTTAGACTTTTATACTATTGTGCTCAATCAATCACGACCTAGTCGCCACGCCTCGGTTTTCCGCCATTACGACCGGGGTGTGACACATACCTCAGGTATTATCTTTACTATACATATTGAACTAAATGTTATTTCTTCAAATACATGGGTACTTGATACCGGATGTGGAACTCACATTTGCAATTTGTTGCAGGGGTTCAAAAGAAGTAAACAACTCAACAAAGGGGACATTAGTCTCTTTATGGGCAATGGAGCAAAAGTTGAAGTCCAAGCTCAAGGAGACTACATGTTAAAACTTCCAAGTGGTTTGGAAGTAATTTTGAAGAATGTTTTGTATGCTCCTAAGTTAAGGAGAAACATTATTTCCGTGTCTCTTTTAAAACAATGTGGCTTTGATCTTAAGTTTATTGATTATGATATTCATGTTTTGATGAATGGCATATTTTATTTTAAAGCTATACCCATAAATGGTATATATGAAATAGATCAAATTGGTGCGTCACATAGTAGTTCAATGTACAATGTCAGCACCAAGAAACTCAAGAAGGACTTGGGTGATTCCTATCTTTGGCATTGTCGCCTTGGACATATAAACAAGAATCGCATGCAAACTCTTCGCAAGAGTGGTATTCTAGAAACAAATGAGTATGATTCATTTGATGTATGTGAATCTTGTTTACAAGGCAAAATGACAAAGCAACCCTTTAATAAAACTTTTGAAAGGTCAAAAGAATTATTGGGTATCATACATTCGGATGTATGTGGTCCTTTTAGACCAATGACTAGGAATGGTGAAAGATACTTCATTACCTTTATTGACGATTATAGTCGATATGGTTATGTGTACTTAATGAAACACAAAGATGAAGCTTTTGAAATGTTCAAAGACTTCAAAACTGAAGTAGAAAGACAACTCAAGACCACAATCAAAGTACTTCGTAGTGATAGAGGAGGTGAATACCTAAGTGGTGTTTTTCAAGATCATCTTAAGAGTTGTGGAATTATTTCACAACTTACTCCACCTGGAACACCACAACATAATGGTGTGTCTGAAAGGAGAAATCGTACCCTATTAGATATGGTTCGATCGATGATGGCTAGAAGCACTTTACCTCTATCATTTTGGGGCTATGCTTTACTTTCCGCTGTTCGCATATTGAATATGGCTCCAACCAAGAAAGTGGAGAAGACACCTTTTGAAGTATGGCATGGAAAGGCTCCATCGCTATCATTCTTAAGAGTTTGGGGTTGTGAAGCTTATGTAAAGCAATACACCCCAAACAAATTAGAAGTCCGATCCACTAAGTGTATCTTTATAGGTTATCCTAAAGATGATTTAGGATATTACTTTTACGATCCTAGTGAGCAAAATGTTATTATTGCTCAAAAGGGTAAGTTCTTGGAAACTAAGTTCCTTGAGGAAGGAACTAATAGTAGAACAGTGAAATTTGATGAGGATCAAGAATCACAAGATGATACACAATTGGTTGATACTAGCACTCAACAAGAGGTTGTTGAAAGTGATCAAGTGGTTGATCAAAACACACAAAACGTTCGCAGATCTGGTAGAGTTAGCAATCCACCTGAAAGATATGGATTTTTTGTAGAAGGTTGCTACGTGGTAGATTCTGATGAACCAACCACATACCGTGATGCAATGTCCAAGAATGATTGTGACAAATGGCTTGAAGCCATGAACGTTGAGATGCAATCCATGTATGACAACCAAGTTTGGGAATTGGTTGAACTACCACTCAACTCCAAAGCTGTTGGAAGTAAGTGGGTTTTCAAAAGAAAAACTGATATGCATGGAAACTTGGATACTTATAAAGCAAGACTTGTAGCTAAAGGTTTCACTCAAACTCAAGGGGTTGATTATGATGAAACTTTTTCGCCTGTGGCAATGCTAAAGTCTATTAGGATATTATTTGCCATAGCTGCACATTATGATTATGAAATTTGGCAAATGGATGTCAAGACCGCTTTCCTAAATGGATATCTTGAGGAAGATGTCTATATGGTTCAGCCTGAAGGTTTTGTCGATCCGAAACATCCTAATAAAGTATGCAAGTTAAAGAAATCAATCTATGGATTGAAACAAGCATCTAGAACTTGGAATCATCGTTTTGATGAAGAAATCAAAAATTTTGGATTCATCAAGAATGCTGATGAGGCTTGTGTGTATAAGAAAGCTAGTGGGAGTATAATTACCTTCTTAGTATTGTATGTCGATGACATTCTACTATTTGGAAATGACATTCCAACCATGGAAAGCGTTAAGGCTTGGCTTGGAAGTAGATTTTCCATCAAGGATCTTGGTGAAGCTGCCTATATTTTGGGAATAAAGATCTATAGGGATAGGTCAAGGCGCTTGATAGGTTTGAACCAAAGTACATACATTGATAAAATCTTGAAAAGGTTCAAGATGGAAAACTCCAAGAAAGGTTTTGTACCTATTCAAAGAGGGACTATATTGAGTTCAGCTCAATGTCCAAGCTCAAAGGGTGAGCAAGAAACAATGAAACAAATCCCATATGCTTCTGCTATAGGATCCATCATGTATGCGATGATATGTACTAGACCGGATGTGTCATGCGCTTTGAGCATGACAAGCAGATACCAACAAAATCCAGGAAACAGTCATTGGATGGCTGTTAAGAACATATTGAAATACCTTAGGAGAACTAAGGATATGTTTCTGATATATGGATCTGGTGAGGAGGAACTCGCTATAAAAGGTTACACGGATGCGAGCTTCCAAACTGATCGAGATGATTCTCGATCACAATCTGGGTATGTGTTCACTCTTAATGGAGGAGCTGTCTCTTGGAAGAGCTCAAAACAGGAAGTGGTAGCATTGTCCACTACAGAATCAGAATACATCGCCGCTTCATTGGCAGCTCAGGAAGCTGCATGGTTGAAGAAATTCATTACTGATCTAGGGGTGGTCTCTTCCATTCAAGACCCCCTAGAAATCTTTTGTGACAACGAGGGTGCGATTGCACAAATCAAGGAACCTCGTTCGCACCAAAAGACAAGGCACATAGAGCGGAGATTCAACTACATAAGGGATGAAGTTGAAAAAGGAAAGATATGTATTCGCAAAGTTGGAACTGATCAAAATCTTGCGGATCCATTCACGAAGCTCCTAGAAAGACCGAAACATGAGCGTCATGCGAGTGGCTTAGGACTCCGATATTCTAGTAATTGGATTTGATCTATTTTGTATTTACGTTTAAAAGACTTTTGTAATTTAACTCTTTTATATGATTATGGAATCTTGAGTTAAATTCTAATTTTGCATGTTTAATCCATGAATAAGTTATCTTATTCTAAAAGTCCGTAGTCGATCACATTTGTGGGAACAAATATGAAGCAAGACTATTATGAACTAGGATTGGTGGATATTCATAAGGAATGAATATGGAGCATAGGTTTGCTGCCAAGGTTCATAGATATTTGTGGGATACGAATATTGGACTGACCCGCTCTCAATATTACTACATGGAGTCAATGGACCTGATCATTAGTAATTTTGAGTAAAGGAGAATTTCATATTATCCTTAGACCTGAGATGTATACTGGGTCTTGATTTTCACCAAGTATTACACTTTGACTCTGCCCTTCGCTATTCGTAAAAGATGGTACATAAGGATGAGCTCGGGTGGAGTATAAAGTGATAGTGAGAGGCGTATACAGTCAAGAAGGAATTTGTTCCTCTTATGTGTTGAGAGTTTAGATGTCTAAGGCCTGATAAAGTTGAATTGTAAAGAGAATGATCACCTATGTCTCTTAGATCCAACATGACATCTAGTAACAAAGGGATATAATGATAGATTCACCTAAATCATATCAAGTAAGGGACTTGAAGGGATGATGTTATTGAATGGCACTTCGTCAAACACATTAGGGGTGGTGAACTGTTGTTAGGCGGTATTCACCACTTGCATTAATTTTCTATGTATCTCGTGCAAGTGGGAGATTGTTGGAATTACGTATGCCCGAGACACATACTTATATTAATGTGGCTAACTGTGTTTGATCCAAGTCGGGTCATACCCAATAACAAGCTAGACGACACCAAATGTATTCTTTTAATGATTTGATCATTTAAACGAATACCGAACACTACGTGTTTAGAAAATTGGTTTTCTAAACAAACACACTTGATAATTTAAATAAATTATCTGGATAATTTATTTATATAAATTAATTATTTAATTGGTTAAATAATTAAGATAGCATGCATGATTTATAAAATTAGTTTTATAAAGTATAAGATGGAGATGGAGAAGTTTTAATTGTTAAAACAAAACAAAAAAAAAAAAAATAAATAAATAACAAACAAAACCGGCCACCCATGTGGGGTGGTGGTTTTACCCAATCAAATGGCCTTGTCTCCATGTGATGACCATTTAATACATCTCCAATTACAAGACATGCATTCATATCTTTTATTTTTGGTTTTTCAAGTGTTAAAACAAGAAAAAATAACTCTCTCTCTTTCTCTCCAAAACCCACGGCTCACTTGGGCAACATTTGGGAGTTTTGTGAGCTAGTTCAAGTGTTCAAAAATCCTAGCAACTAGTTGGTGTTGTTGCTCAAAGCTTGGGGTATACAAAGCTTGAGGGTTTCTCCTTTGCAACCTTGCCATTTGAAGACATCATCTTCTTCATCCACCTACATCTTCTCATAAGGTATAAGAAGGTACAATTTACATTTGTGAGCATCTTGTTCTTGTAATTTTGATCCTTGTTCTTTGGGTTTTAGTTTTAACATAATGGTATGTTCATAACAAGTTTTAAAATCTAAGCTTCCGTTGCGTTTTCATGTTAAATATGGTTAACTTGAACTTTGATAATCTTGTATAAAACCCAACAGAATTGTGTATGATCTACCCTTTAATTTTTCAAAGATGATATTTGAAGGATTAGTAGAAAACTTGAAAAAGGATGAAAAGAAAAGATTTCTGCAATATCCAAGGTTCCTACAGATAATCTTCAATAGTGAACTCCAAGATCTACCCACTGTTGGAACAATACACCAGTTGCAAAACCCTGATGCATACAGAAGAATCAAGAATCCAGGTGTTTCAAATATGTACAACACAAATGTCCCATTTGAGATATTGCCATGGTTGTTAGACCATGACTTACCTGTGATGCCTGTGCCTGAGTTAAGCTGAGAGGAGGAAGGAGGAGATGGCACTGAGAGTGATGATGATGGAGACTCTGATGATGGAGATGATGATGGAGATGGAGTTGAAGGAGGAGATGGAGTAGCTATGGAAGTTGTTGCACCTGAACAGGGGGAGCAATTTGAGCAAATAGAACAACCTATTCCAACACCACCACACACTGACCAACCTCTTACACAATCACCACCTCAGACTCCACCTCATCAAACCACTCAATCCCCACCTCAAACCCCAACCATAAGCCAACCTGAAGCATTAACACATACATCACCACCACCACATTCATTACTACATATATACCAACCAATTGTAACTTCACCACCACAAACACCACCAACAACAAGCCCAACTCATACTGATCCAATCATTTCAAGCCCACCTCACACACAATCACCACCACAATCAATTGTCCAACCTCAAACCACAACTCAAGAACCACCTGAATACGAACCACTCTTTACATCACCACCTACAACCTCACCCACTGACACAGACTTGTTCCAAAGAAACCTGGAGCTGTTGGAAGAAGTTGCTGAATTGAGAAGAAGAAATGAGGAGGTGACTATTGAAAATGTGATGCTGTTTGAGAAGTTGATACAAGATAAATTGAGAATTCAAACCCTGGAGCAGGAGGTTGAGAAGACCTGAGCTGCCCCAAAACAGGGGGAGAATGATAATATACCAACTGTCTCTGATGTGAATGTTGCTGAGACTGTAACAGTTGTGGATACTATAGACAGTCTAAAGTTGATCTTGAATATGTATGATGATGATGAAGAGGAAAGTAGTGAGGAGAGGAGAATATTGGATTATGAAGAATATGAAGGTGATAAGTCAGATATTGATGAACAAGATTATGATTACATTAATGAAAGAAGGGTTGAAGAGAATGTTGAGATGGTGAATGAAATTGAAAAGATAAATATTGAAGAAAATGTATCTATCAATGATGTGGCTACTGATATTTTAACTGACATAGCCACTAACGTCTTAACTGATGTAAAGACAGAAGAAGAGACTGAAGTAGTGAATGAAGGAGATACTGCTACTGAGGAGCTAATACTCACTGAACCAGAAGCTGAACAACCAGAATGCTCCAAGAATGTAGAGTATGATGAAGAAATGAATGAACTTGAAAAAGATATTGATAATTTCCCTCCAGAAACTGAAGAAGAATTAAAGAAAAGATTGGAAAAGGGAAAGGAAAAGGTCAATGTAGAAGAGCCTGTTAAGGCATATCAAGAAAAAGATGTATTGTTTAGAGATGAAGCTATGGCTAATGTTGATGCCCTAAGAGAACAGGAGAGCATTTTAAGAGAAACAAGGGATAGAGAAATTCTAGCCCAATCTATGACTCCTAAAGAAATTGCAGAACATGAGATCTTGATCAATCAAGCCAATCTTGGAAAAGAAATTTCTGTTGATGTGGCTGATCAAGAAGCAATTGAGACCTTGATTATGATGAATAGAGCTGAGGAAGTTGACAATTCCCTAGCTATGGTGGTCAGTAAGTTTCAATCTCAAAGTCAACAACCAGAAACTGCTAAACCTGCCAACTTGAATACAGGTCTGATCATTGAAGAAGAAATTGGTGAGTCCATTGCTTCAATGGCTGCCAAGAAATGGGCTGAACAGGTAAAAGAAGATCTGAAGAAGAACCTCACTGACAGCTGGTCAGAAAGGGTAAATGTGCCTGAGCCTTATGAAACACTCAACCAGAAAAGAGAAATACTTTCTAAACTAAAAGAAGAATTTGCTGAGAAAGTCAACAGATTTGCCAAAATTTATATGAGAAGAAAGAGGGCAGCTGAGCAAACTGAACAAGAAAGATCTGCTAAAAAAGGAAAGTGGGATGATAAAAACATGTATTTTGTTGAAACACTAGATGATGAAGCAAGTCCCATAAGGGCAATTCCTTTACAGACTTTAAGGCCAGATGAACATGTGCAAGGAGTGCCAAATGTACCAAATCCTGAGAATCCACCCTCTGATGAACCACATATTGATGCAATGAATGATCTAACTGAAGATGAGGATGAGTCTGAAGATTCTGATAATAATGATGATGACCCTGAGAATGATCAGGAAATGAATGTGAAAGCTGCTAATGTTGTGTTCCCTCAAGTCACAATGACTGAGGAACATAGGGCAAACATTAAGCTGAGTGTGTTGGAAGCTAAAAAGAAAAATCCATTGGTTGTAAAGTTAAGAAGATTTGGTATAAGCTTTGAAACGTTGGCAGATATGAATGATGATGAATTGAAGCAGAGATTAGAGAAAGAAAATGATACAATCAAGAATCTTATACAACAAAAGAATAGAGATGCCCTGAAATCAGAGATTATCTCAGAAGGCATAATTACACAGAGAAAGATCTGTATCACTTTACCTTTGACCAACTCCAAGATCTATACAACAGTGAAAGGGAGAAGGTGATTGAGAAGTGTGTAAAAGAAAATGAAATGCATGAGAAGATGGAAAAGTTGAAAGAGAAGTTTGGAGGTATGTTTGGCTACTTACTGCAGAGAGGTATGAAGCCTGAGATTGTTGAACATTTATCCAGAGAATCAGTGTTGGACCAATACAACAAACTGAAAAGAAAAGAAAAATTGAAAAGGGTCCAAGCTGAGAGCTCTACCAAACAGGCTGAAGCAACTGATGTACCCCAAGCTAAGAAAAGAAGAATTCAAACCTTGAGGGAGAAGGAAAAAGAGCAAGACAGATCAGTTGAAACCCCTGCTCCTCAAGATGTGAAACCTGAACCTGAGGATGAACCATTTGTTCCATGGGAAAATGAAGAAATGATAAACATATTGAGGAATATAATGATCAACCAAAGGGGAATGAGTGAAGCAAACTTCAATGTCTTGGAAAGGAGGATTTGAAATACCTCTTTTATATAAAAAAAAGGCTGAATGGGAAAAGGCCCTAAGAGAAGGAGAGAACCCAAGATACTATGCTGATGGTAGGTTTGTACCTGCTGGATTGGCAAGAACTCCTAGAATGGAAAAGATGTTAAGAGAACTTAAAGCAGCAGGACATGATGTTGTTGAACTAGCTAACCTTCCTACTGAAATGGTAGAGGCTGTTTATGTAAAAGCTTTCAATTTGGGACCTCAAAAGCCCAAGAAGTCTGTTCCCTTCAGACCTCCTAATCCAAGAAGATATCTATGAAGTGGAAGAGGTGAAGGTGGAAGGGGTGAATCAAGTAGTTCTGCACAACAAGGAACAACAAGACCACAGTCAAACGTGGATCTTCCAAGAGAACTATACTATGATTCTGTTTGTGAATGTTTAAGAGTAATCATGGAAAGTAGGCAATTGAAAGAGATAGGAGTGACTTCTATGAGTACACTCAAGAGCAACTGGAACGGATGGTTACTCTGGACTTGTATGATTACAGAAACAGACGCAAATTGGCTGGAAGACAAATGAATATCCTGTCAAAATTTTTGTTAGAAGAAGCTTACAAAGGGTTCTAGTTCCTAAAAGAGAAGAGGAGTTGGAGAGTAGTCCAATCTCACAGGTCAAAGAGAACTGGAAAGCTGCAAAGAATGGACATTGCTGAGAGAGATTATTCAATGAATGTCAAAGACAAGAATCCATTGTCAAATCTGAATACTTGTATAAGTCTTGGAAGAAGGATGACACGCCCTATCTATACAGTGCAAAGAAATGGTGTTATTACAGAAGTTGAATACAAAGAAAGTAATGACCATTATTTGCTGAGAAACTCTGATGGAAAAATATTAGGGATTATCAAGAGGGATGAAGACTTAAATTGCTTACATGATGAAGATCTAATGGATATAAGGGACTTGGTTATACCAGAAAGACACACTCACTACCAAGCCCTTAACATCTTTAAGATGTAAGCTGCGTCAGTCATAAACAACAGAAAGCAAGAAGCCTACAATGCATGGAAAAGAAAGAATTCATAGATTAGCCGGAAAAGAGAAAGAAAGGAAGACAAGAAGACGGGAAAGAAAAAGAGAAAGAAAGAAGACAAAGGGCTTTATAAGGGCCGGGTCAGGCGGTGCCCCATGACCCATCGCGTACCGCGATGGGTTCACATGCACTGGGCGCATACCTCCGCTCAAATTTAAAAAAAAATTAGGGTTTTGCCCCATCGCGGTACGCGATGGGTTTATGTGCAATGCCCATCGCGTACTGCGATGGTTTCAGACATCAGCTTATCAGTACCTGGATGAATAGAATACTTGGATTTGTGTGCTTTATCAAGAATCAGTTCACGAAGATTATGAAGTGTTAGAATCCAGACCCGATTTTTGTAATGGAATATTTCATCGGTTTTCCTCACAAAATTCTTTTCATTGGTGTGTAGCTTCTCCTTTTCTAATTGATTTTCTTTTAAGGCTTCACCTTGGGCAACACGAATTTCTTCGGTTAGGATAATTTGGACAATCATTCTGAGTGCTCGTACCCTCAACGGTTTAACTCTATCTTTTTGGCTTAAAGCATCGTCTACTATGTAATCCTTGCCGAAATGGTATTTTATTTCACAATCATAATCATCAAACAGTTCCACCCATTTTATTTTCCTCATCATTCGAAAGAGGAATCCTAACTGTCTTATCCTTACAAAAGATTTCAGGTTTATACCTAGATCGCCAGTCCATACCGACTATAACATCGAAACTTCCTAGTTCTACTGGGAATACGTCGATAAGGAAGAATTGATCGTTTAGGATAAAAGGGCAGTTACAAGCTATTTGGTTATCAATCATAGACTTATTGTTAGCGAGTTCTATAGTATAAGGATTTGTTAGTTCACTAACCAACATTTTCCTCAACAGTATGAAGTTAGTAGCTCCAAAACTTTTATCGGCGTCCGTAACAATTAAAATTGAAGCTCAATGATCAGAAACTAAGTATGTACCTGTTACTACATGTAGGTCTTGTCGCGCTCCGCCCGATCCATTTACGGAAGCGCATTCCCTAGTTGAATAGGGAGTTGATGTTTGCCCTTGATTTTGTCATTTTACTACATCGGGATTCAATTCAGGGCAATGTCTCCTAAATTGTTTTGTACTACCGCACTTATAACATGCCTAGAGGTTCATTGAAGATGGGGTTTGTTGATTAGATTGTTGTCGAATTGGTTGGGGACTAGGTGTTTGTGGACGATGAGGTTGGGTTGTTTGAGACTGTCGGTTTGAAGTATTCATTATAGTTCTACAACTTGGGTCATAATGCCCAATCTTTCCACATCTTTGACATATGGCTGTTCGACATTCACAAGTATGATGCAAATTACACTTTCCACACTTTGGCAATGACCCTTTGTATGTATCTTGTTTCATGTCGAAACTGGTCATGGCATAGTTCTGAGTTGTAGGGCAGATTCGTTTATTCTGTGATTTCACTTGTGTTATAGAGGTATAACTAGTTCGTTTCAAACCGGACGATTGTCATGGTATTCTTAATACACCATTTCTTGTAAGGTCAAAAGTAATAACGTTGGCTTGTGACACGACACTTTCTAAAGTTGGGTGGGCAATGGAACTGACTATACTTCTCACGGATGGGGGAAGTCCCCAAATGTAGCGCTCAATGCGCTTAGATTCCGGAATAATTGACCATGGTACTAAATGAGTCAATTTATTGAAACGATTTGTGTAACTTAAATGATCAACGCCTATCATTTCCAAATTCCAAAATTCGTGTTCTAATTTTTGGATCTCATTTATTGGGAAAAAATGTTCTAATACGAGGGTTTTAAGTTCAGACCATGTCATACTGTTAATCGTTTCTCGTCCTTTAGTTTGTACAATCATATTCCACCACATAAAAGCATGATCCAGAAACATATTGGTAGCGGATTTGACTATATGGTCTGGTGAAAATTCACTAATGTTAATTATAGACTTGGTCTTTTCAATCCATTTCACCAATCCGCTAGGTCCTTCAGTACCTCTGAATTCAGTCGGTTTACAGGAAGTAAATTGTTTAAACGAATAATCTTTACGCGGGGTTTCTTGATTGTTATGATTGTTACCGGTATTTGGTTGAGCATTAACATTTTCAGTTGTGTTGATATTCATTGCGGGATTTGGATTCGTGACATTATTGGTGTTCAAAACGGGTTCAGGATTCGTAACGACATTAACAATCGGGCGAGTATTATTAATGTTTATAACATTACCAGGAGCCAACGGGGTAGTAACACCCGAGGCTACATTAGTATATGGCGGAGGTATATTATCAATGGTCTTAGTGGTGCTCGGGGGTTGATTAACAGTATTATTGGCACGTATGCTAGCAGTGACTTGTGTTACAATAGTTGGTATCACTGCTTGTAATTGGCGAGCAATCAATTCGGCCAATTCCGCCTCAGATATAGGTTTAACTTTCTTCGGGGCCATTCTATAACAATAACCAGATATAAATTGTTTCCACCATAATAAGCACAATATCACGATATTACCAATTACAAACACACAACTATGCCAAAGAACACGTTTGAATTACCCCTAATCATTACTGTACATATGCATCCAAAATATAGCGCATAGGCTTAACCTGGTACAGGCCATCGATTGTATATGCGTATCAAAATTTGTCACTAAGTGACAGATAGACGACGAGTGCATCGGAGTATAACCTGTAAATGTGCTTAATCGATATAAAAATCTATGCATTATGTGTTAATTTCATGGGAAGTGGATAAATACGGTTGTGTGGTTATTTGCAGGTTAAAAGGAGGTTCCGGAGCTGATTTGACGTGCAAAGAGGAAACAGAATGAACCGGAGACTCGAGAAGGCGAAACTAGGAGAAAAATGGAGATGCTGAATGAGGACCATCATGGCCCACGGTCCAGACCGTGGGCCACGGTCCAGCTTACCAAAATATTCCAGAACCCACCGCACCGTGGGTGTTTGGACCACCGTGGATGGGACCGTGACCCATGGTGTGAATCGTGGGCCACGATCTGGCAATTGTAACCGCCAATTTGGCTTATTTTGTTTCGTTTTTGGTTGTCGTTTCATCTATCTATCATTGAAGAACACCATAGGTACGAATTTTGGAGTGCTAGAAGAGTATTGGGAGTTTGGTAATTATTAGTGACTTAAGTTTTATGCAATTTCATACTTTAATTGATGTGATGATGAATCAAATCATGTGTGGCTAAACTCCTTTGCGTTCTCTCCCGAATCGTAAGGTTTTCAATTGAATATTTGTTAATTGTTTATGTTATTTGTGGGATAGTAATTTGATCATATGATTTTATTGCTATGGTGATTGTGATTTTAATTAGTAATTGTTAGTATAGTGTAATTCGTGTTTTTGACTATCAGTTCTTGGTGCCATAGGCAATCAGGATTTATAGGAAGGGAATTAGGGCTAAGTATATAAAACTGATTATCGAGTGACAACCTTGCATTTTTACAATCCAAGTACTTAGTCCTCTTTTATCACAATCAAACGCATTCTCACAAACTATGCCTATATAGTTCAGAAAGTAAACGTTAACATTATCAACCTTGGAAACTTGAAATCGGGAGAGTGCATTCTTTTTATTGATTCAGTTAAACTTGTTAAATTGTTTTTAGTTATTTTCGTTAATCAAATCAACCAACCAACCAAATACTTTAATTTATTATATGCATTTAGTTTAATATAGATTAATTACAAAGATACTTAGTAACAAATTTTCCACAAACACTCTGTGTTCGACACCCGCTTATCGCTATCTAATTTGTTGTATTTGGTTTATATTTGAGTGAGTCTTCGACATCACGTCAACTTTTGGTGCCCTTTACCGGGGACTCACTAAATATAAACCAAATACAACTAATTAGATAGAGATAAGTGGGTGCCGAATACAGAGTTTGTGGAAAATGTGTTACTAAGTAGCTTTGTAATTAATCTGTATTAAACTAAATGCAGAAAATAAATGCAAGTATTTGGTTGGTTATTTTGATTAACGAAAATAACTAAAACCAATTTAACAAGTTTAACTGAATCAATAAAAAGATGCTCTCTCCCGATTTCAGGTTTCCAAGGTTGATAATGTTAACATTTACTTTTGGGATGAACTACATAGACATAGTTCGTGAGAATGCGTTTGATTGTGATAAAAGAGGACTAAGTACTTGGATCGTAAAATGCAGGTTGTCACTCGATAATCAGTCTTATATACTTAACCCTAATTCCCTTCCAATAAATCGCGATTGCCTATGGCACCAAGAACTTATAGTTAAGAACACAAATTACACTACACTAACAATTACTAATCAAACTCATAATCACCATAGCAATACAATCATATGATTAAATTACTATCCCACAAATAACATAAACGATTAACAAATATTCAATTGAAAACCTTCGGGAGAGAACACAAAGGAGTTTAGCCACACCTGATTTGATTCATCATCACATCAATTAAAGTATGAAATTGCATAAAACTTAAGTCACTAATGATTACCAAACTCCCAATAATCTTCTAGCACTCCAAAATTCGTCCCTAGGGTGTTCTTAAATGATAGATAGATAAAAAGACAGCCAAAAACGAAATATAATAAGTTGAACCCGGCAATTACAATTGTCGGATCGTGGCCCACGGTTCACACCGTGGGTCACGGTCCCCTCCATGGTGATCCAGGAACCCACGGTACGGTGGGTTCTAGAATATTTTGATAAGTTGGAACGTGGCCCATGGTCTGGATAGTGGGCCACGGTGGTCCTCAGCCACCATCTCCATATTTCTCCTATTTTCTCCTTCTCGAGTCTCCGGTTCCTTTGGATTCCTCTTTGCACGTCAAATCAGCTCCGAAACCTCCTTTTAACATGCAAATAACCACAGAACAGTAGTTATCCAGTTCCCATGAAATTAGCACATAATGCATAGACTTTTATATCGATTAAGCACATTTACAGGTCATACTCCAATGCACTCGTCACATTCCCACACTTAACCGTTGCTTACCCCCAAGAAACATCTCGACAACATTTTTTTTTTCATTTTCAACTTATAACCACCACTCATACCAACAATTCCGGTTCAGTCAAGGTCCTAATTCATACCCTATTCCTTCACGTCTATTGGTTTGCACTAGTGAACTTGATGTTCTATTTAAACCATAGAGTTCTAACCAAACCTAACATGCTTTCGGTTTTTACCCATACATAACACACATATACACATTAACCCTGTTTTTGGTGATCACACACACATTTTGACATATAACCAATTCTCCTCGCATACGCTTGCACAATCATTAAATCTCCACCTATGTAAATGCTTTGACATAAACTCAAATCAAGAGGGCTTAAAACGGGGATAGGTGTAAGGGTATGGAAGAGAATATTTAAAGTAGCTCAAACGATCTGATCCGACTTATTACAAAACAACTAAGTAAACAATGATATAAACAACTATATACATCACTAACTTCCCTCTCTCTTTTTTTTTTCACTGAATAATACTTGAACATTGCATCTCTGACACAATTTTTTTTTTATTTTTTTAACATAATAAACATAATGCTTAATACTTCCTATTGATAAATACTAAAACAATTATAAAGAAACCTATTAAGCCGGATCATCTCGCAATATAACACCAGGGTTGATTGAATGAAAGAATAGGTCCAGCAATATTTTCTAAGGAAACCAACCCCCCGCCCCTCTCATTATCCACGCTCATATATGTAATGTATGAGGCCCAACCCCTAAATCCCACACTAGCACTCATCCATACGAGGCTTTGACCTAATTGCCTCTATCACTTTCTCATTCATGCCAAGCTAATATCTCGAAATGTAGTAATTGCACAAGTTCTATCGGAGAATATCAACCTTCTTACCAATCTTTACTTTCTCAATTCTCGAGTGTAAACGAATATGTTATGCAAGTTATTGCACCGAAATCATGCTAACCTTGATTAGAATACTACATAACCTCTTTTTAAAAATAACTAGCCAACATGTTATTTAGGGAATTGTGACCATGAAAAGGGACCAAAACCTTACCCCGCCATCTTACCACTTTCCGGTTTCTTTAAAATTTTTCAAATTATATATATATATATATATATATATATATATATATATATTTAAAAAAAAAACTAAACAAAAAAAAAATTCCCTCATCCCCACATTTGGGGTACATTGTCCCAAATGTACGGTTTTGAGAAAAAGAAAACAAGCAAACTACCACTTACAAACACCCTTCTTTCCATAACAACCCACAACGCTTAATCATAAGTGTTTCATCCTCCTCCCATCCATCCGAAAATAAATAACACGAGAGAGAAACAACTATACACAAATATACAAAACAGTGTTCACCTGGCATGACGAGACTCAATCCGAAGTAAGGCGGTTGGGCCAGCCTGAAGATGGACGCCATGAAATATGAGAATTGCCCAAAATTAAACGGCCCGTTGCCGTTGCTACTACCTTTTCCTTGTGGCGGTGGGGGTGCCATTGACTACATTGGGTAACCCACATTGAATGATGAAGAGGTGGTTCAACATAGCGTACATAACCGTCATATGGTGGTAGGGTCGTCAAATCCACAACTGGTGGATCCGATACAACTGGTTCACCTGCATGCCATTGTCCATGCATTATCCTAATCCTTTCATCCATATACCACATGTTCATGTAAACACCTCAGATCTCAGATCTAAGGCTTAATAAACTATAAAGGGATCAAGTTCATAATGCTCTATATTGATTAATTTATGTATTAGTATTAGTTATATAGATATGTGTATATATATTATGGATGTATTAACTAAGACGAAGCTTGAGAGAACAAACGGGCAGAGATTCGATATCTTAAATTCAAAACTTAATTTATGCAGAGGCTGAACCTCTATAAATAGGAAGATGGGTCTAGTTCGTTACACATTCCGTAACGAAATAGCCACCCACTTCGTTACATTACATTAAATAAACAAGGATAACGAATCACCCCCTGATTCGTTAAACATCCTTAATGAATCAGGAGGGAACTTAACTTATAGTCTGGTTCGTTAAACATCCTTAACGAACTAGACGAATCAACTAACGAATCAACTATCTTTGTCTTTAATTTACTTGAAGCGCTTGCTCTGCCAATCTTTGCAGGTGTGAATACCATGTTCATGACACACACGAACAACACGTTGAAACTGCATTGCTCGGTCATAGTCTTCATGGCGCTCAAATAAAATCTTATTCTTGAAAAGCACGTCGTTGTTGGTCTTTGTCAAGTTCACGAGCCGCATCGGATCGATGATCTCTATCAGCTCGGTCTTTAATCCTTTACCCAAGACAATAACTGCCTCGCCAGTTCGGTTGTCATAGTACCAGAGGTTGAAGGATAAAAACATATGTTGATTCAGCGTCTTCACCGATGCACGCTTCATTGTCTTTGGCGGCTTTACCTTAAGGACCAACTTTCTCCAACCTGTCCTTGGATCAATCTCATTGATACACTTGCGAGTTGGAACCTGTGGCTTGTAAAATTTAAACCCATGTTTGACCTCGAACAACAGATGTGATGAAACCAATCTGCAATTCGATCTCCCCCACGGTTTATGAAAGGCCGACACGCGCATGTCCGAACACTTGAAAATACTGGATACCGTTCTCCCATTTGACAATACAGACTTTTAAATCAGAATCATAAAGCCATGAAATAATGTCACCTCGCACTTTAGATACGGTCTTAAAGGACGTCATCTGATTAGCTTGAGTATGAGGGACAACTTCAATCTTCTGCTCTTTATCAACATAACGATAAGCATCAATAATCTTTCGGGCTTTCTTGTCTCGATAACCAAACCATCTTTGAATGTCAGCAATAGTCGGATTTTCGATAGAATCAAATCTTGTATCAACCACACTTTTGCCCTTGGATACTTTATCCAGATGATCTTCTGATGCTTTGATGGTTTCCTCAGTAAAGATAGGAGCACCCTGATCAACATTGGTGTGTTGGAATAAATCATGGTATTCCTCTGCAGTCACATCCTCAATCTCCACCTCCTCGTCTTCATAAATAAAAGTCGTATTCATCTTAATAGTTGGATCATTTAATAACTCTTCATCGTTCTCGACTTCCACATCATCCTCAGCCTCTAACACGGTTAATTCTTCATCATTCAAACCAAGCAGTATCAAAATATGCTCTCTAGTTAGTGACCACTCAACAAACTGACCCACCTCAATCTCATCCTTATTCACAATACTTCTAACCACCCCTGATCCATCAAAAAAGATGTCAGCATCTAACCACTTCAGCACATCCTTCTTCACCACTTCCCTCATGTTCGGGTTCAACCTCCGCTAAGCATCGTGCGCGGGTTTTACAGCCGGATCTGTTAAAATTTTATGCATCACAATTGAGGGACTGATTTCCTTCAAATCCGCTATCGTCCACCCGATTGCTTCTTTATTCGCAACCAGCACCGCCATCAAAGCATTTTCCTGTTCAACAGATAAGTTAGAAGCTATAATAACAGGCAATGTATTATTCTTACCAAGAAAAGCATATTTTAAATGCTTTGGGAGCTCTTTCAGCACGACTTTCGGTGCTTCCAGCATTAAAGGTTTCAACTCAGTATCAATCTTCTCGGGAAGCGGTTCCACCTGAACTGACCATGGTGGATGGTCTGCTCGCACAGATGCGATCTCCATTTGACTCTCCTCCTCTTCCAGCAACTCGTCTGTTTCCACCTGTAACCTGTCAAACACAAAACACGTCTCCGCTGTGCCATCCAAACTGATGACAAAGTCGTATAGTGGAATGCACTCGTCAATTACATCGGCCATAAAGCACTCGTCATCGACCGGAGAGTTATCTCCACGTGTGAAAACATTAATTCTCAGCTTACGGTTACCGAATGCCATGTCAACAGTACCATTTCTACAATTAATGTTGGCATTTTCAGTAGCAAAAAATGGTCTACCGAAGATAACCATAGGCTGTTTAGTCCTCTCACCCGAAACCTAACCGAGAACTAAAAAGTCAACTAGAAAGTAAAAGTCTTCCACCTTGACGATAACGTTAGTAAATATCCCTCGGGGCAGTTTCGGTGTTTGGTCAGCCAAGACGACCGTGGTGGCAGCCGCACGAAGCGGGCCAAAATCGTACTGGCCGTATAAACTGCCCGGGAGAATACTGATGCTAGATCCAAGATCTAGAAGCGCCCGAGTCATTTTAAAATCACCCACTTGAATGGGTGTAAACCCCCGGTAGCCCGAGAGGACGAGTGGGGTCCCGTGAGGGTTTATAGTGAACTACACCCACAAAGTTCAGTTACAACAAAATATACAATTAAAATCAAACACAGTAGCAATAAAAAGATATTTGACATATAAGCCCAACCAGTTACCCAAACATGATTCCCCAAAATATTATATAATATAATACAGACCATGATGCTAATAAAAACAAAATAAAATGAAAAAGGGTAACCAAAAAGCTACTGTGCTGGTGGATCATCAGCTGCCTCGTCCTGCGGATCTACCTGCAGGTCTAATGCAATAATCAATGACGGTGGTAGTGGTACCTGCGAAGCAACAAACAACAAACGAAAGTAATCATCATAACGGGCCCATTGGGCCCGCGTCTGCTCACCCTGTGCCAGCACGGTCTCTAAAAGTTGTTGCTGCTGCTGATAAATCATATCTAATGTGACTGGCTGCTGCGGCTGGCGGGAGGAAGATGCTGAGGCCTCCCGAAGCGGATGCTGCTGCTGCGGTAGCTCGATATGTGGAGTCGGACGACGCTGCCTGCGTGTCGGCATACCTCTCTGAAGTGAACCTGCATCCTCCGATCCCTCTGGTGGTGGTGCCTGTGGACCCTGTCGGATAAGGACCAAAGCAACTGGATCCTGCTCCTCAACAATCCCAGCCCCACGGGCCTCCGATAGCCTAAAAACACATGTGGCTAGCCCCAACGTAAAAAATCTGGTCGGGTAGCGCTCAAATACTCCAAGTCGGTCAGCGATCCTCGTAATATAAGGCCCTAAGGGTAGGTGTGCCAAGGATCCATGAAGTCTGCTGCCCCGAGCAAAAGATGTGAGCAGGAGCATCGCCACATTGGTCGACCGCTGGCCAAGGATAGAATATAGACACATCAGATCTAAGTTGCTGCACTTCTCGTGGCCCGAATGTCGGCCAACGAGAGTACAAGCAACGATCTTGTGAATGTAGCGATGGACGGGGTCCCGAATAGACGACTCCACAACAGAACTAGAGCGGACCCCGTCGGCGATCTCCGCCCAATACTGGTCGAGGTGAGTCTCCGTGAGCCAGTGCTCGCGGGGCGCCTGAGCGTGTGTGGTGTAACCTCGTATACTCTGCAGAAATGCAGGAGCCTGAACGTCCTCGGCCGAATAAAATCAAGTGGCTATGGCCAAATATGGGACTGACATCTCGTATAGGTGTCGTCCCAGTGAGAATGATACTACACGTGGCCCACTGAAGTCCGTGGGCGTAAAGTCAAAGGTCGAGTAGAACTCACGTTTGAGCTCGACATATGAAGGTGAGTTACACGTGAGCACAGCTGCCCACGGGCCTTTCAACAAAGCACGCACCTGGTCATGAATCACCAACTGAGTCAGCAATGTCCAGTCAAACGAACGGTGGCGAAGCATCTGCATCTGTCGAACCCGCTCAAATCTAGTAGACTCCTCTGACGTCAAGTCAAATCGTAGAACCTGATGAGGAATACGTCCATCACCCATAATATCTGCGAACTCGATGCCCGGTACAATCTGTACCTCGTCACTACCGTAACGGATGACACGAGGGTCAATCCGTTGCCTCTTGCGCTGGGTGTGCGAGGACTCTGGTGCATCAGCCATATCTGCAAACTCAAGCAAACAAGTTAGATATGCTAATATGGCGACGACCGTATAGCATTTCGGTCGCGGTCGTCCCATATAATAAAATAATATTAAAATATTAATAAAAAAAATAAAATAAAAATAAAAAATAAATAAAGACAAAAAATTCGGAGACACCCGGCATGTATATCTAAAAACCAGATTAACCCGCCCGAATGGAGATTGAGTACGGGCGGGTAATCAATTAACAATTCAAAGTATCAAGGTATCCCCGAGACTCGATTAACAAAACAAAAACAATCGTGACTCGGCACGACTCGATTATCTACACACAACCAAACAAAACAAAAGACAAACTGACATACTTAACACAAACTGACCTACTGTCTCGAAAAACATGCAAAACACACAAGTAATATGTTGAGTCGGGTTTCGAAGTATTAATAAAATATTTTAAAAATACGTTCACATAAATCGGTTAAAATCTAACAAACACTATCATTAGTTTTATAAAAAATAAAAATAATTATTTTTAAACGTGAACATCACAACCCGACTCGTCATATTGAACAATCTCTATTAATCAACCCGAACAACTGTTGAGTCAAACAATTGACCAAAGGGGGAGATTGTTGAGTCAAAGATTTGACCAAAATGAAGTACATGGAAGATTGGAATCTTCTCAAATTACTGAAGAGGAACTCAAAGCTTCCGAAAGAGGAAAAAGATACATGAAACCAGAAACTGTTGACAAACTTCCAAAATATCCACCAGTCACACAAAGAATGAAGAAACAGAATGATAGAATGAAAATAGAACATGTTTTTTTTGACATTTGTGGGAAGAAGAAGATAGGCTACAATGCAGTTAAGCTACCAAGCCAAGAAGTATTGGAAAGGATAAAACAGAACAACAAGAGAAGAGTGCAAGAAGATGTGAATGTTGAAAACTTAATTCCTGTTTATCCTGTTTTCTCTAGTCATTAGGTGTTAGATGTTGGAGAAGTGCAAACTATGGAAGAATATGAGAAAAGACAATCAAGACATAGAGAAAATCAGGATGATGAACCACTGAATATGCAAAAAATTGTGTTTGTAAAGAGCAAGACTGAAAGAAAAGACATCAAGATTGAGGAATTTGTTCCTTTCTCAATCAATTTTGATAGTCTAAAAAACAAGAAGACCATTGGAGTCAGTGAGCCAAGACCAAGTGAAAGGTTCAAGAAACCTAAAGAACATGAAGTATTCAAAGAAAAGGTTTGGTGCAAGAAATGTGATAAGTATGGTCACCACACAGACTCATGTAATGAAAGATTGAAATTCCATCATTTTCATGTACCAGATGGAACAAGGTATGGCCAAGACTTTGTCCTATACAAACAGAAGTACGATGTATATCTGGGAAAAGGAAAGGTGTGTGGAAATGAAACCATGAACAGAGAAGAAAAGAAATCTACAAAGGAGACAAGAAGTGAAAAAAAAACTGATGTCAAAACAAAGAAACAAGTGACTAAATCAGTAAGAAGAAGTGTGTCTTCTAAGAAAAATGAGAAATTGGTGAAGAAGAACTATCAGCCTGTGAAAATCAAACAAGACAGTCAATCAGTCAAATCTGATAGTTCTCAAGGGTCATCAAGCAGTGAGAAGTCAAGAAAGAAAAATGCATTTCCTAAAATGAAACCAACAGAACTAAATGGTGATGAGAAGTTTTTGTTAAAGCATGGATATGAACCACAAGGTTTCCTTTGGAAACCTAAGACTGAGATTAAGGTTGAGATAGTTGCAGATGTGAGAGACTACTCTGAAAAGAAGGATTATGTGATCAAAGAGTATGCAACTGACTCAGCTGAATTACAGACCTCAACTTCATATGTTAAGACACCAAGAGAGTGTGGTTATGAAACAGACAATTCAGAAAACTTAGAAGTCACTCATGAAGATCCTGAACCAACAACACTCACTTTCCAAGCTATGCCTGAAACTAAATCTGATGAACTGCAAGTTGATAAGACTTGCACTTCATCACTCAACTAATCAAACTTTCTTTGTTTGTGCAGGAACAGTCCACTCCTCTGAATGACATATGGTACATGGATAGTGGTTGTTCTAGGCCCATGACTTGTGACAAGAAATCTCTTGTCAATTATGAAGAAAAGTATGAAGGTCCTGTAGCTTTTGGAAGTGATGAAAATGGAGGAAAGATTGTAGGGAAGGGGATCTTGAAAAATGGAAAGGTTTCATTTGATAATGTGTTTCATGTTGAAGGTCTTCAGTACAATCTACTGAGTATATCACAAATGTGTGATAAGGGTTACAAGGTCAGCTTTGATGATTCCCATTGTTTCATCTTAAAACCCGAGTTTGTAATCCCACCTGAAATGATTATGATGATGGCACCAAGAAATGGTAACTTTTATGAATTGAACATGAAAGAAGCTATTTCAAGAGGTGGTGCATGTTTTGTTTTCAAAGCCACTGAAAATGAGTCAAAATTGTGGCATAGGAAACTGTGTCATGTGAACTTAAAGAACATGAATAGACTTGTCAAAGGTGAGCATGTCATAGGCTTACCTACAAGAGAGTTCAAATTGGAAGATCATTGTGAATCATATCAAAAAGGAAAACAACACAAATCTACTCATAAGCCAAAACTCATTAATTCAATTGATCAAGTACTTGAATTACTTCACATGGATCTCTTTGGTCCTGTGAGTGTACCAAGTATTGGGAATAAAAGATATTGTCTGGTGATCATTGATGACTATTCAAGATACACTTGGGTTTATTTCCTAAGTACCAAGGATGAGACTGCAGAGTTGATTAAGGGTTGTGTAACAATGGTTGAGAACAAAGTGAATAAGAAAGTGAAGATGAGAAGTGACAATAGCACTGAGTTCAAGAATGGAGTTATGCAAGAATTTTGTGAAGCAAAAGGAATACAACAACAATTCTCAGCTCCTAGAACTCCTGAACAAAATGGTGTAGCAGAAAGAAGAAACAGAACTTTGATTGAAGCTGCAAGAACCATGATAGCAGATGCTAACTTGCCTGTCACTTTTTGGGCTGAAGCAATATATACAGCCTGCTATGTTCAGAACAGGGTACTTGTAAACAAATGGCATAACAAAACTCAATATGAAATATTCAATAATAGGAAGCCTTATATCAAATTTTTCAAGCCCTTTGGATGCAAATGTTTTCTTCTGAACACAAGGGACTATTTGAACAAGTTTCAAACAAAATCCCTGGATTGTTTCTTTGTTGGATATTCTACACACTCAAAAGCCTACAGAGTTTATGTGAAAGACCACTTGAGTGTTATAGAATCATCTGACATCATCTTTAATGAGAATCAATTCAATACAGTTGATGGTGCAGCATGGCTGTTTGATAATGAGAAATTGATAAGGTCATTTAAGATTTATCCTGAAGACTTTGATGAATCTTTCTACAAGACCAGTGAAATAGACGAGAAAAAGAAGAAATCATTGGACTTGGAAGAATTATAGAAGAAGGTTACTAGAAAAGAAAAGGAGTATACTTTTGTGAAGAATTCCTCATGTGACATTGATGAACATGATCATGATGAGAACATTCAAGACAATCAAGATGTACAGAATGATCAAGTTCAGAATGAGGGTGATACAAGTAACCATGCAAGTGGAGAAGAAGCTGCCTCTACTGCAAGATTTCAAGATCTATTTCAAAGATTAAACTTAGAAAACAATGGTGCATCTACTTCAGGACAACTTAATGATGAAGCACCAGAATTTCATGATGCAGAAACTGATTGTTCATTGAAGAACCAGATCTCAATGAGTCAAATCTGGACACAAATGTGTCTGCAGATATGATTGTTCAAACTCCTTATGTTGAAAAGAATCATCCATCTGAAAACATCATTGGAAATCTACATGAAAGAGTTACAAGAAGTCATTCTGAAATTGCAAACATCTGTCTTTATTCTTGCTTCCTATCTCAAATAGAGCCAAAGAATATTGCTCAAGCATTAAAAGATAACAGTTGGGTGGAAGCAATGCAAGAGGAATTGGCACAGTTTAGAGACCTACATGTGTGGGATCTATGTTGGATCCCGGATTAACAGTCAATCGATAACAATAAACAGATCTCAGATCTGTGAATATCCAATTACCACTATTAAAGATCAATAGATTAGACGAATAATATTAAGGTGAAGCTTGAGAGAGAGCAATTACTCAAAATTCCTTTTGAAAACTTTTCTTCAAAAACTTTCATTAAAGTGAACAGTAGTTCACTATATATAGAAGGTGACCTGGTTCGTTAACATCCCCTAGCGAACCCGTTTCCCCTTCGTTACATAAATTAACATAACGAATCACCCCTTGATTCGTTAACATCCCCTAACGAATCAGGAGGGAATACATTATAATGTCTTAGTTCGCTAACATCCCTAGCGAACTGGACTTAACCTTAACGAACTAGTATTAGTTTGCTAACATCCCTACCGAACTAGTCTTAACTTTTACGAACTAGTTAATAATAAACATTAAATGTAACATTAACGATAAATACAAAGACTCTAGACGCAAAACCGTGCACTAACAGACACCCCCTCGTCTTTATCTCTGTGTCTTTAACTTATTTGAAGCGCTTGAACTACCAGTCTCTGCAACTATGAATTCCATGTTCATGACACATACGAACGACTAGTTGAAATTGCATAGCCAGGTCGTAATCTTCTTGGCGTTCAAACAAAATCTGCTTCCTGTGTAGCACGTCGTTGTCTGTCTCTAATAAATTAACCAATCACATCGGGTCGATTAACTTGATGAGCTCGGTCTGCAGTCCTCGACCACGAACAATAACGGCCTCACCAGTACGATTGTCATAGTACCAACGGTTGAAAGACAGGTAAATATCTCGAGGCATTGTCTTCACAGGAACCTTTTTCATCGTCTTTGGCGGCTTCACTTTCAAGACAAGTTTCTTCCAGCCGGTCCTTGGATCAATCTCATCAATGCGCTTACGTCTTGGGACCTGGGGCTTGAAGAATTTGAAGCCATGATTGACCTCGAACATTAAGTGTTGATGAAACCAATCAGCCGTTCGGTGACCCCCACGATTGATAAATGGACGTCTCGCGAGGGTACGTACATCCCAACGTGGTAGAGTTAAAACATCCATTATCCTCTCGTAATACTGGACACCCTTTTCCCACTTTACTATACAAACCTTAAGGTCAGAGTCATAAGCCCATGAAACAATATCACCGTGTACCTTTGAAACAGTATTGAAGGTAGTCACCTGATTAGTCTCAATCCAAGCAGCAGCAGTATCTTTTCTTTCTTGATCTACATAATGATAAGCACTGATAATTTTACCCACTTTATGACGTTTGAACCATCTTTCTACGTCCTCATCAGTCACTTCTTTGAGTGAAGGAACTGTTCGCTGCACAACCTTTTCCAATTCATCCTCAGTCTCTTTAATTACATCTTCATGAAATACCGGAGCACCTTGATCAACGTTTGCGTGTTGATACAAGTCCGGGTACTCTTCAGCTGTCACATCCTCCATCTCAATCTCTTCGTCCTTATAAACAAAATCCATATCCACAAACAATGGATCAACTTCCAGTTCTTCCTCAGTGATCACTTCGACATCGGGCTCAGTCTCTAAAGCAGTCAACTGATCGTCATTCAGCCCAAGCAGAATCGAAATCTGCTCCCGTGTCAAGGATCTAACCACAAACTCACCAACCTCTATCTCATCTCTGTTTACCACACTACAAACAACCCCTGATCCATCAACAAATATCACTGTGTTAGCTGCAATCATTTCAATTGGCTTGGCAGCTGTTGGATCTTGATAAATAATTATCTGCTTGTTCGAATTATCACCGCCACTAACATCTGCACCAGAGGATGAACCATGTGATTGTTTAGGCTCACCTCCTGCATCAGACTCGTCAGGATCATCATCGTCATTCTTAAGTTTCTTGAGGGCATCTTCTTTACAAGTTAATTGTAAAATCAACTCTTCTTGTTCTTTTAATTTCACCCCCTGAGACTCAACAATCGTACGTAACGACTTAGTCTCTTTTTGAAAAAAATAAATATAACTTATCAATCGTCGTTGATTATCCATGAGTCGTTCTTGAGTTTGACGGTCAGCTGCCATTTGATTTTCATATAGATGTAGTAGATTTAACAACATTTCAGTTTGACGACTTGGTGGCAGGTTGTATACGGATGGATGAACATGTTGAACAGGTCCTTGAGGCCGAGTAATCCTCATGAAAGATACATCACTAGGCGGAGGTGGAGGAAGAGTAGTTGTTGGCGGAGGAGGAGGTCGCATTGATGTAGCAGAAGATACTGTAGACAATGCAGCAGGAGGCCTCGGTATCTTGGTTAACGCCATTTGAGGAATAAGACCGAGCCTCTCATGGGACACCAACGTCGTTGTCAAGGTAAGCATCGGATTGCTAGTAGTTAGCGGCACCGCCGAGCTTTGAGGAGTTGATTGACGTGGTGGTGGAGTTCCAATAATTACCCCAGCCCCAGCAGACACACGGGGCTTTATTGATGGTTCACCAGTAGCTACAACTTTACCTTTTCTTTTTCTTTCCAGCTGAGCTTTCATGGTGGCAGCTAGAGCAGCATCGACTGCATCCTATTGTTCTTTAAGAGCTCTTTCACCAGCTTCACCATCACCATCACCATCATTATCTCCACCATCATTGATCCCACCTTCTCCCCCTTCACGCTCGGAATCCGAATCATCATGGATCCAGCGCTCATTAGGAGGACATACGTAATCCAGATTGATTATATGACCAATCATCCGTTTATCCGGTGGCTTTTCTTTTCTATAGATTAACATACGATGCACCGTTTCAGCTTTCATATGTTCCATATCAAGAACATCGTTCACCAACGATCGATCAATCACCAAATTCGGAATCAAATCCTGAATAATTAGCTGTAAAAAGCGAGGGTACATCAAGAACTTCTTTGACGGTAGAGTTTGCTGAACTTGCTCTTTCAGATGATCAAAGATGACTTCTGAGTAGTTGAAGGGCTTGTTCAGAATTAGAGCAACAAATGCCGACTGCAAACTTAATCTACACTCATCAAAACCACCGCGACGTCCACTCATACAATGAAGTAGACATGCAACAGATACTTGTATGGTGGACACAACCCATTCTTGTTCAACATAGATTTACGAATATCACCCCGATAATTCAAGCGTGTGAATAACCCCTAAACCAATGTTCTGTCAAATTCACTCGGGTTATCATCATTATCGTCAAATTGAAGTACCCGACGAATGACCTCAACATCAATCGTAATTGGAGTCTGATTAATTGTAGCTCGAACCCATTTATCTGCCTCAACATATTCCGCCGTGTTCCAAAATTGCCTGATTATACTAAGATACACTTTAGGTTTAGCAGTGATTGCATAGTGTATCTTTGAACGTCGTAAGAAAGTCAACATAGCTCCAAACGTTCTCAAATCAGTCACATCGTGATCAACATAAGCACAGATGTTGTGCTTCTTATCGAACGGCAATAAGATCACTTCAACTTGTTGATCTTGTTGTTGTGGTTGTCCTTGCGGAGGTTGTTCTTGTGGTGGTTGATTTTGTTGTTCTTGATCAGCCATGTTTTACTGCATAAATAAAAACCGAATATGAGAATAGATATCAAAATATATAATCAAAAGATATGTGTAATTAATCTATTTACGTATTAGACGATTTAAATCCTTTAGTTAAATTAAATGAATATTGAAATTAATTAAATAAAAAAAATAAAAAAAAAATAGAATCACACTAATTCATTATAATAAGATAACGAATCAAGCGATTCGCTATCAAGTAAATATTGTAACAAACTGAACATAGCGAATTACTATTTAATTTTAACGAACCACATACTAGTTCGTTATATTTTAAGTGAATCCAAATCTGATTCGTGTAAACTTATTCGCTTAGCTAGTTCGTGTAAAATCTTAACGAATTGGACACGAAACAGTTCCAATTCGCTAAGACTAACGAATGGTCATAATAAAAACTTGTTCTTTGACTACACACAGTCAAGGTCAAAATTAGGATGAACACGGATAGTCAACAAAATGAACCCGGGGACGATTAGGCCATAACTATCGTGGAATCATCACAATAATGAGCTCGTTGCACTCGGAATTACGTTCGTAATCGAAGATTAAAGAGATTAAGACTCAAAATCTCTAAGTACATAGGTTAGACGAACCCACTGTAAACACCAATATCACAAAACAATAATTAACCCGGCAAACAACATTCAAAATATGATTGAAGCCCACCAAGGGTATCGGAATATGATTCCGATCACAATGACAACAAAATCATACAGTTATTAACATAAATTATACTCAAATAGGTTCCAACACTTCGGAAACCCTTAAACTCTTAAAAGTTTATAATTTATTTATCAACTATTAGCCATTTTTGACGAAAATCATATCGCCATGATCGGCTATACCTTAGATACTCAAATATATCCTTGAAATATCCAAACAAGAAAGTCGAGATTTTAGAGAAAATTTGAACAAGGTGTCTTAAAGATGAAGGAAGAAGGCGAACAGCGGTAGACTGTTCGTTTTCTTGTCTTATATAACATAGCACGCAACCCAAGGTACAACTTGTACGAATCAGACGATTCGTTTAAATTTAAGTTAACGAATTAGCCCATTCGCTAACTCAATTCGTTACCTTATGTTGGCGAATCGCTACTTGATTCTTTAAATTAAAGTAGCGACTCGAGACACGATTCGTGCCGCGATTCGTTAAATATGCATAACGAAGGGATGATTCGTTACAGAGTGCGGAAGCGAATTAGGTTAGCGAACCAGAAGCTAGTTCGCTAAAGAATCACCTAGATCGTTATCCATAAATAACGAATTGGATTTTAACGAACTAAAATCTTTTATTTAATTTTAAATTAAATAATTAAATAAAAGAATTAATTAAATAATTAAAATAAAATAACATAAATAAATTAGGTTATCAAGAGACCTTTTATCCCGACAACCAAATACGTTAAAAAAACGTTTCAGATTTCCGAAACATAACTTAAACTTATTTAAGAATTTTGTACAAAGAAGACGAAAATATTTTTGGTATTTTGTAAAAATTTAAAGAATATATTTACAAAAGAATATCCGGTCCGTTAAAAAAAATAGACAATCTTTTTGTGTTTTTAATGATTTTATCAAAAGCATTACATATTTTTGTATTTTTGTTTAGTTTGAGCAGAGAATCATATTGACCAAATTGCCCTTCCATCACAGTTTTATATTTCAGCGATATTATGACTGGCGATAAGTCGGTCATTGGTATTGTTGTCCACATAAATCTAATAACACACATTCAAGTATTTTTGTGATATGATTAAATAATTCAATTAAAGCACATAATATCAGAAACTATCAGCCTCTAATCTCGGTTCAAGCTTAATTTGATTTTTTGCCAAATCACCCCCACTTGACTTAAACCATTATATTGTTGATCAAAATTTTGATACCAATTTCAAAATTTTGAGCAATGCATCAAGTTTCCTTTACTGTGAGTGAGTATGCACGAGTCCATCTGTCGGCTTACATACATTGTATCCCCTGGGGTCCGTTTCTTAATGGTATTAAGACGCACGCAAGGGAGGAATAATTGTATGACTAACAATGGATTTTGATCAAGTCAGTAATTTAAATTGTACGAAGTACAGCGGTGATCAAGTTTAATGACTTTGGGTTTGCTCTAGAAAGCGAGTGAAATATTCATGCTTATGAATACCCAGATGGTTAAGCCGCATAAAGACTCACAGTGTCCAGAATCCTAACGCTTGTTATTTGCTTTATTTTATTTTTGGGTGATCAACAAATATTAGGCTTGAGTATGACTGGTTATTACATTTCTGCCATCCTCACCGAGACTTTTGCTAGAGATTAACACCCCTTTCAATTTGGCGTTTCTTTATGTTTATATCACATACTTTACTCTACTGGGTTGTTTTAAGACCTACCAATGCACCAATGCAATTAAACACACAGTCTTTTAAGCTTACTTTTTGCTGAGTTTGGGGTCAAGATAATTAATGTACTATCATGTTCTCTTTTTGCTTCAAAAAAAATTTCAAAATTTGTGAGGAGCATAAAATAAAGGAAAGATAAATTTAATCGCCCCAGTTAACTTAAATTTATAGATAAATGGCTATCCAATTCATCTACAAGTAGAGAACAAGACCAAGACATGCAAGCATGCTCCACAAACTTAAATAACCGACATAATTTTCAGCGAGTAAATAATCTAAAAATCTTTTTGGTTTTTCTCTAAACAAACTTTAAAACACAATATTTTTGTCTGTTTCAATTTTTTTATAAACAAAATAAACTTCACAATCTTTTTGGATTTTCGAAATTTTCTATACAAAATATAAATCACATTCTTTTTGGTTTTTCAAAATTTTAAAATGTTTTTGGTTTTTCTAAATATTTAAAAGAGAAACATTAAAGAACATAAATCACAATATTATTGATTTTTTATAGGTTTTTTTTAATGTTTTTGGATTTTATCTATACAAACGAAAACACACTCTTTTTGTATTTTCTAGATTTTCACCCCCTAAAACCAAAATAAATTTTAAAAGAAAACTATAACAGAAAATAAAGATAGTCATCCTTGTTTAAGGATATCAGCGAGGGTCTTCAATCCGTTTAAATCAAGCAAAAAATTTAAAACGCGTTTTGTCAAAAGCTTTAGTAAACAGATCGGCTTTGTGAAAGTCAGTATGTACTTACTCAAGATCGATTAATTTCTTTTCATAGCAATCCCGTATAAAATGATATCGAATTTCGAAATGTTTCGTTTTAGAATGTTGTACGGGATTATTGGTGATACTAATAGCAGCAGAATTATCAATCAAAATTGGAGTAGTAAGAAACTTCAAACCGTAGTCGCAAAGATGTTGTTGTATCCACAAAACCTGGGAACAACAACTCGAGGCTGCAACATACTCAGCTTCGGCGGTTGAAGTGGAGACCGTTGTTTGCTTCTTACACTGCCAGGAAACAAGCCGATTTCCTAAAAATTGACATCCCGCAGTCTGATTTGAAATTGATCTTACATCCTCCATAATCTGAGTCTGAATAGGCAGTAAAGTCAAAAGTATCATCCTTGGGATACCACAACCCGATGTCTGGATTTCCCCTCAAATACTGAAGAATTCTCTTGACTGCAGCTAGGTGAGTCACTCGTGGACTTGCTTGAAACCTATCACAAAGACAAACAGCAAACATAATATCAGGGCGAGAAGCCGTTAAATACATTATAGAACCAATCATGGCACGATAGAGGGTAGGATCAACGGAATCCTCCAATTCATAGGTGATAAATTGTGCCCTACAGGAAGAGGAGTAGAAGGGATTTTTCCGGCAGAGATCTTGAATCGGCTCAAGACGTCATTCACATACTTAGTCTGGTGAATAAAAATTCCGTGAGCAGACTGGAGAACCTGGAACCCTAAAAAGAAATTTATCTCTCCTATCGAGCTTATCTCGAACTTAGTTTGCATGAACTTCTCGAACTCCTTACACAATGTGTCGTTTGTAGACCCAAAAATAATATCGTCAACATAAATCTGGACTAGAAGAAGATCGTCACCAACATTTTTATGAAATAAAGTGAAGTCAACAGTTCCTCGTTTGAAGCCATTATCTGTCAAATGGTCGGCGAGCGTGCCATACCAAGCTCTCGGGGCTTGATGTAGACCATACAGAGCCTTGTTTAGTCGGTAAACACGGTATGGATAATCAGGATCTTCAAAACCAGGTGGTTGTTGGACAAACACTTCTCGTGTAATTCACCATTGAGAAAAGCACTTTTAGCATCCATTTTATAGACCTTGATATTCTTATAAGCTGCATAAGCCAGGAAGATTTGAATCGACTCTAATCTTGCAACTGGAGCATATACCTCTGTGTAATCAATACCCTCTTGCTGATGAAAACCTTGCACCACTAGACGTTGTTTTTTCTGACAATCACCCCACGATCATCCTTCTTACACTTAAATACCCACTTAGTCGGAATGGCTTTCTTGACTCTAGCAGGTTTGTCTATTAAATCCCAAACACCCAAACGTGCAAATTGCTGTAATTCTTCTTGCATAGCTTCTACCCAAGAAGGATCTTCAAGTGCCTTACGAGCTGTCGTTGGCTCAACTTGAGATAGAAAGCAATAGAATTTAGCAAGATTCACAATTCCCGAAGAATGTAAGTTAGTATAAGCACACAATATGTTATTGTCACTTGACGAAGCAACTTGATGACGTGTACGAACGCCCACATCAAGTTCTCCAATGATGTTTTCCTGTGGATGATATCCATGAATCCAAAGAGTGGGATTCTCAGGAACAACAACATTATCAAATAAGTTAGTGTAATGTTCACCCAACTCGGGAGATGAAACATTATCACTGTCAAGATCAATAACTTGAACTTCAGCTTGATCATCATCAGAAGAAGTAGAAACAATATCAATAGCAACTGGAGAAACAACTTGAGGTTCTTCAGTTAGAGCATCTGGTTGAACTTCAACTTCATTAGAACATGAAGATCTTCGAATGGTCAAATGATCTTTAAAGTATGCTCGAACCAGATCTTCATCGATGTGTTCAGTCGAAGGAGTGAATGAATTAAATAACTATCATAGTCAAACATCCAATCTGGACCTTTCCCTTGAGAAGGAGTTGTGTACTTTTGACAGTCCACATGGTACCATTCTTCAACACAACTAGATGTAAAATTAAAAACCCTTTTCTTTGGAGATGCATATCCCAAGAAATACCCTTCGATAGCTTTTTCTTCAAATTTACCCGAATCCTTCTTCAACATTGTACACGGACACCCAAATGGTTCCAGGTACTTTAAATTATGTTTTCTATTATTTAAGATCTCGTAGCTTGTCTTCTTGAGTCGTTTCACAGTTAGAACTCGATTAATCGTATAACAAGCTGTATTCACTGCCTCATTCCAAAATTGGATAGGAAGCTTTGAATCAGCAAGCATTGTGCGTGCAGCTTCAGTCAGAGTTCTATTTTTCCATTCAGCAACACCGTTTTGTTGAGGTACATAAGGTGCACTATATTCTCTGTGAATTCCCTTTTGAATACAAAAGAAATCCAATATAATGTTTTTGAATTCAGTACCATTATCACTACGGATTCTCCTCACCTTTTGTTTATACAGTGATTCGATCTTAGTAATAAGATTTTGTACCAAAACCGGTGTTTGATCCTTTGAACTCATAAATAACACCCAAGAGTATCTTGAATAATCATCAGTCACTACAAGACAATACCAGTCTCCAGAAATACTCGCACGATTCACTGGACCAAACAAATCCATATGAAGTCGTTCAAGAGGAGTATCAATGGAATTCAATAACTTAGAGGGATGTGTCTTCTTCTTCTGCTTGCCCTTTTTGCATGCAACGCAGTGATCAAATAACTTAAAATTCTTTAACGAGACACCCTCAACTAAGTCATTTGCCATTAAATAATTCATCTTTCTGACATGTATGTGACCCATTCTACGATGCCATAGAATCGAATCTTTCACGGTTGCTTTCGAGACAAAACATGTTTCGATCGATGTGGATACTTTAGAACTCATATTTAAGACATAAATATCATTTGATCGTGGTGTCGCATGACAACCATGTCCTCGGGAATAACATAACCCGGTTTCAAGATAAGACATTCTTTGTCAGTAAATATCGTAGTGTATTTTTTATCACAAATCTGCGATACACTCAATAAGTTATGATCAACTTTGTCACAATAATTCACTTTCTCGAACGTAATGTGACCATTTGAAACTTCACCCTCTTGTGTGATCATGCCCCCAGAATTCCATGCAAACGCTACATAACCCCTTGAATATTTCTTACGTTGGTTAATAGGTCGAGATTCCCAGTGATATGACGAGAACATCCGCTATCCATGATCCAGTTTTCACCAGAAATGGTCTTGGATGAACCCTATACAAAAACAAAAGTGATTAGTTCAAAAAGGCAGCCCAGGCTTCAGTCTTGGGCACCTTTTGGTTTTCTCTTTGATCATTAACTTTAACAGATTTCAACTGTTGTTCAGCCACTTGTGAATAAGTTACTGGTTTCCTAGACTTTCGTCTTAAATAAGCTGCTTGAACAATGTTTGAATTCTTGTTCTGACATATGGGCTCAGTTGGAATGAATTTTTGTTTCACTTGACCGTGTGTCTCATTGATATGAAGAACCTTCCGAGGATTCACATTAGAGAACAAAATATGAGTATCATCAGCATACGACATGGGTCGTTTCAGAATCTCTTTGACCAATGGAATTGGCTTAGATTTGTCCTTGATAAAAGGATGAAGATTCTGATAGTTCTGCTGACTACAATTCCTTACAATATGACCTTGTTGACCGCATAAGAAACAAGTTCGCATGTCTACATGATGATGTTGAGAAGTAATTGGAATAACTGATGCAGACGGTAGATGATGACTCACATTTTTAGTCATGCTCTTAGCAAACTCATCAGATAATTCAGATTTCTTCTTTAAATAAAAATCTAAATTAGAACAGTTCGAAAAACTTTTAAGTGTATCTGTTCCTGTTGACTTCACAAAGTTAACTTTCTTAGCTTGTTTTAAACATTGTTTTTCCTTAGTCAATGGGTCAGATTGAACTGATGTTTTTGTTTGAGCATACACACGTTCAAGTTCTTGAATTTTTGAAGTTTCATTGACAAAAACACTCTCAATAAGTTCAGGTTTGATAATACTTAATGGAATATCTTTTTCAGTGAACATCGTATCCATTACTTTTAAGTTAAAAACTCTAGCCGATGAAGACTTAGAACTTGGAGGATTAATGAAACGCATTAGGTCCTCGTCAGAAATCTTTGGTTTAACTGACTTCTTTGTCCTCACTGGTTTGGTTTTCACAGTTTCTTCCTTGTTCATTTGAGATTTGAATGAACCATACACAACTTCCTCAAACTCTTGAGGTTCGCAAAGAATATGATTAGAACTAGGAATGTTCTTATTCTTGTGTATTATCTCAGGTTCAAACACATCTTCAATAATCACTTTACCAACATTTTCAACAAAGACCTTTTTACTTTCCACATGAGGTTTTTGAGGAGCAACTTGAGGTTTGACAATTTCAGGTTTAACCAATTTAGGTTTTTCAAAAATCAAAGATTCATTTTGAATCAAATCCTCTTCTTTTCTTGCAAAAGGATTAATTTTATAATCATTATGAAAAGGTGGTGGAATTTCAACAAAACCAATACCTTTCTTGGAATCTTTTTGTTTTCCAGATACTTCAATAATTTCATTCAACAGAAAAGATGAATTCCTAAATTTCCCCAATTTGTTCTTTAATTCAAGAACCTCATTCTCAAGCTCAGTTATCTTAGAACGATGTTTCAAAATTTCCTGAAACTTTTGGTCATTAATGGTCATTTTCACAGATAACTCGGCTTTGAGATCATGGTTACTTGTCGACAATGCTTCAATCTTTTCTCGAGACCTCCTTTGAGATTTAAGAGATTGTCGATAAGTATCCTTAAGAGAAGAAATTTCTCTTATAAGATTATCATTTTGATTTTTCAATGCTTCTAACTTAGATTTGTTAGATTCACAGTCAACACATGATGTTTTAACAACTGAAGTAGCAGAAATAGAGTTACTAACCTCATTGATCTTGGCCATGCAAGCAAACATTGATTCAGAAGGCTTGGCGCAAGAGTCGTCAGAATCAGATCCAAAATCATTATCGAAAGACATCTCAATACCAGTAGCATCTTGACAATCTTTATGTAACCCAAGCATAGCCAAATTTGCTTGAACATCATTGCATAGTAACCGTTGTGACCAATCAGTTCCATCTACTAACATTGCTTGTGTAGTAGAAGAAGATGGTTTCTTTTCTGCATCACTTCCTCGTGGTGTAGAAGCATTTTGACTTTGACCACGAGGTCCAGTATATTCTTTCCTTGGTTTGTCACATTCCCTCGTGAAATGCCCAAATTCTTGACAATTATAACACTTTACTTTTAATTTGTCAAAACCCAACTTCTTTTTTAAAGCTGGAAGATCTTTTCCAGTTCTCTGCATGAATCTTTTAACTTTACGAACGATCATAGCCATGTTCCATTTTAAATCCAAGATTTCTAGATCATCTGGATCTATCTGATCATAGTCCTCATCTGTTAAATCACTTGTGGCAATTTTACTACTCACTAAGTTTTCATATGAAGACATAAAAGCCGTCAGAAAAGCAAAGTTTTGCTCAGCTTCCTTCATGTTAACACTAGGTGGTGTAGTAAATGGATTGGTATTAGTTGAACTTCCAGAACCACCCGAATTACCAGCAGCGTAGAAACAAACTTTTGGATCATTAAACATAGTTGATTCTTTTTCACTTGCAGCATGGGTAAGAAAAGCAGTGATTGGAGAGATCGTTGAACTAAGAGGCATACTTCCACCATAGAAAGCTGGATCTTGATTTTCTTTGGAGGATTTTTGACACTTAAGATCATATTCTCTAGCTTCGATCTTTTGTAGGAATTCAAGTGCCGTCAAGTCTTCATTCAGAAAATAATCATTCTCTTTCAAAGCCATTAGAAATGTTGAGTAGGAACTTGGAAGCACACTTTTAATAGTGTCAATTTTATCTCTTTCAGAAATTTCCATTTTCATCTTGTCCATTTCAGCAATTAAATGACTAAATCTTGTAGTCATCTCTTCAACTTTTTCTCCTTTCAATAAACTAAAGTTTCGAAACTAAAACTTGAGCATCACTTTCTTACTCTCAGCTGTGTTTCCCATGCTTCTCATACGCAGATGTTGAAATAAAGACGCACACCTCTTGATACTACCAACTTGATGAAAGATATTTTCTGGTAATGCCATAGTCAAAGTAGAATATGCTTTTATCTCGATTTCTAAAGCTTATTTTTCTTCTTGAGAGTATTGAGAAACTGCTTTAGGAGTATACCCAATAGTATCATCACCAATCATTGGTGCAACATAAACTTCATCAAGACAATATGAGCAGTTAGGATGAACAGATCCCAAATGTGCACGAAACCGAGGTTCAAACTTGGCAAAGTCACTGAACTTCATCAATCTTGGACATTTAAAATGTGAACCTATCTTGGTATCAAGTTGCAACATCTGTTGCATCAACATGTTTTGAGATGATAATGCATACATACCGGCCATTTTTTTTTAAAAAAAAATAAGTATTTAACGAATCAAATAGTGAAATAGCTTAACGAATCGGTGAACAGTTATAGCGAACCGTGAACAGTTATAGCGAACTGTGAACAATTATAGCGAATCAACTCTTAACAAAGTTAAGACTGATCAGCAACGAAGTACCTTAACGAATGAGATGAATGTTTTAGCGAATCAAAAGTCAACCTGACGAATCACAAGTCAAACTTAACGAATTGACCAAACGAATCACAAAGGATTAGTTTAGCGAAGCACAAAGATAATCAGTAAGAATCACTAAGAAATGCTTAGTGAATTAATATAACGAATCAGCTACAGTTGATTAGCGAATCACACTATAGCGAATCAGGTTGTTACAACCGTTTGTAACAAACTCTGACACCTTATGCCACGTGGCAAAGGATGTTATGACACAAATCCCAAGAAGAACACGTGTCACACGAATCGGTTAATCTAGTTAACGAACTAGATAACACGAACCTAATAACTCACACGAATTGATTAACGAACTAGGTAGCGAAGTAACACTGTTGATAATGAATCACCAAGAAACATATAGCGAATCAACAGGAAGAAGATAACGAATTACATTCATCTTCAAATCTTCAAAACTTCAAACGATTTTCCGGAAATTTTGAAGATCAAACCCCAGAAACTCAACAATACCAGATTTGTAATACAACCTCGTTACTCAACCAAAATGCACAAATAACCTACCAATCTACTCGTAAACCAATTCCGAATCCAATACACATAACCTCGTAACCGATTAACACCTTAAACCAAATCAATTTCATCAAACATACCCCTGTTTCGGACTTAAACCGAACCCTAATCCAAAACACACAAATCCAATCCACACCTCAATTCCTTTAATCCACACATATCCAATACCTTAACCAACACAAACTCAATCCAAATTATCCAATAAACAATCAATTCAAATCAAAATTGATTCATAACCAAACAAAACTGAAAAAACTTAATAACAATAACAATTAACACACCAAATCAAGTGTAAAGAGCACCAACAGCTCTGATACCACTTGTTGGATCCCAGATTAACAGTCAATCGATAACAATAAACAGATCTCAGATCTGTGAATATCCGATTACCACTATTAAAGATCTAGCTCATAATTTACCTTGATTTAATGTTATGTATGTGTATATATTATCAATAGATTAGACGAATAATGTTAAGGTGAAGCTTGAGAGAGAGCAATTACTCAAAATTCCTTTTGAAAACTTTTCTCCAAAAACTTTTATTAAAGTGAACAGTAGTTCACTATATATAGAAGGCGACTTGGTTCGCTAACATCCCCTAGCGAACCAGTTTCCCCTTCGTTACATAAATTAACATAACGAATCACCCCCTGATTCGTTAACATCCCTTAACGAATCAGGAGGGAATACATTATAATGTCTTAGTTCGCTAACATCCCTAGCGAACTGGACTTAACCTTAACGAACTAGTATTAGTTCGCTAACATCCCTAGCGAACTAGTCTTAACTTTAACGAACTAGTTAATAATAAACATTAAATGTTACATTAACGATAAATACAAAGACTCTAGACGCAAAACCGTGCACTAACAATCTTGTTGATATGCCATTTGACATATATGCAATGGGAACCAAATGGGTTTTTAGAAACAAAAGAGATGAAAGGCGTTTGGTGATTAAGAATAAAGCTAGACTTGTAGCATTGGGATGTCTTCAAGAAGAAGGAATAGACCTTGAGGAAGTTTTTGCTCCTGTTGCAAGACTTGAAGCTATCAGGATTTTTCTTGCATATGCTGCCTCAAAGAACATTAGAGTGTTCCAGTTGGATGTTAAGTCTGCATTTCTAAATGGAAAGATTGATGAAGAGGTGTATGTAGCTCAACCTCCAGGTTTTGAGGATCCAATGTATCCAAACAGGGTGTATAAGCTAAACAAAGCCCTTTATGGATTGCATCAGGCTCCTAGAGTATGGTATGATGAGCCGTCAACTCATCTTCTTGAAAATGGTTTCAAAAGAGGAGCCATTGACAAGACACTCTTCTACAAAAGAAAGGGATCAGACTTTCTTCTGTTACAAGTGTATGTGGATGACATCATCTTTGGTTCAACAAATGAACAAATGTGTTTGGAGTTTGAAGGGGTAATAAAGTCAAAATACAGCATGAGCTCTATGAGAGAAAAGAACTTCTTTATTGGATTGCAAGTTCAACAGAAAGCTGAAGGGATCTTCATTCACCAAAACAAATATGTGCAGGACATCTTGAACAAATTCAACTGTCATGAGTACAAGACTGCTTCAACTCCAATGGACACCAAAGAAAAGATGATTGCAGATGAAAAGAGGGAGCCTGTAGATGAACATGAATATAGAGCCAAAATTGGATCTCTTATGTATCTGAATGCAATAAGACCAGATATCATGTTTGATGTATGTGTGTGTGCAAGATTCCAGTCAAGTCCTAAAGTCTCCCACATGAATGCTGTTAAAAGAATATTCAGATATTTGAAGGGAAGACCAGACTTAGGGATTTGGTATCCAAAGAACCAAGCTTTTGATCTGATTGCATATACAGACAGTGATTATGATGGCTGTAACATGAGTAGAAAGTCAACCTCAGGAGGATGTCAATTTTTGGGTGAAAGGCTAGTGTCATGGCAATGCAAAAAGCAGACAACAGTCTCAATCTCTACTGCAGAAACTAAATATGTTGCTGCATCTGCCTGCTGTGCACAAGTTCTATGGATTCAAAATCAGATGCTGGACTATGGTTTGAATTTCTTGAACACCCCTATTTTTATTGACAATACTGCTGCATATTTTACTGTTAAGAATCCAGTTCAACATTCTAAAATAAGCACATTGAAATTAGACATCACTTCATCAGAGACTGCAGTGAAAAAGGTTTGATTAAGATGCAAAGAGTTGATACAAGTGACAATTTGGCTGACCTATTCACCAAACCACTTGATAGATCCAGGTTCAACTTTCTTCTGAAAGCCCTGGGAATGATCAACTCTGATGAGATCTGATTAAGGATGTGTGCCTAGTTGTGTGTCTCTCTGTTCTAACTGATTATTTTGTTAAAGATTACATATATTGAATGTTCAGTGAATATGTTTGATTATGTTACTTGAGTATGATATTGATTATGTTGCTTGATATGTTGTCTAATATGTGCTTTACTTGATTATGATTGGAAAATTTTGACATGTTTGGTCTGATTGATATGTTTGCATGATTATCAGTTGATGTGCATTTGTGATGTTAGGATAAGTGTTCTTGTTATGATTTACTTGTTAGAGTAAGCTTATTTGACATCACTGCTTTAATGCTTGAATATGTGTTCCATCTGATCATCTGATGTTGTTAGGATAGGCTTACACATGAATGTTGTTAAATGTTTGCTTGTCCTGATAATGTTGAGTGTCATTCAGATTTATTTATGTACTGCAACTGTTTGTGTCAAAATGAGTTTTATGTCAAAATTAAGTGATAAAATGAAATTTTCTAATGAATTTTGCATAAATACTTTGTTTTGGTCAAAACATGAGCAAGTTGTTTAATGGTGCAGAGATATGATAAGACTAATCAGTTCAAGCTTTAAAAGAAGCTTAAAAGAAGGATTTTTTTTTAAAAGTCTCAAGTAGTTGTTTTTGCTGAAAATTATGTCATTTGCCCAGTTGGAAGGACATGCAACTGTGTATGTTTGGTCCTTAAATCTCTATTGATTCAAAGGATAGCCATTGACCTGAAAACTGAATGCATTTGGGGCAATAATAGCTTGTTTCTTATTTCTTCACTTAAAATTATGTTAATAGCTCTGACTTTGAAATGGCATATATTCACATGTATGTTTGGTCCTGTTAACCACTTCTGGTCAAACAGGATAGCCATTTACCTGACAATGAAGAGATATTGGGGTGATTGAATATTAAACTGTTTTAATGGGAAATGATAGTACATTGACTACTTAGCCAATCATATGGATTTAATAGGCCAAAAGGACCTTAGTATAGTCATTAACATGTATGGTTGCTTTACCATAATGATGTAAAATCTAAGGTGATATAAACATAATGAATATGTTGATCTTTATGTGGAGATACATAGTTGTCTTTGCATGTCTCAAGATAAATCTCTCCGAATGATATGGCAGAAAATTGATTACCCAGTCATACACGAGCCTGTTGTTATCTGGTCAAACCAAAAATGAAGCATCTTTAAATATAACAAAGAACAGAATTTGAGAAATCTGAGAAAATATCAAAAACAAGGGGAAGTATGAATAAATCAACCAAAAGTTGATAAGTGTTTTAAATGTTTTCATTAATAAGTTATTTTATAGCAAAGAATTGAAATGGACTATTGAAGAACAAGGTTGCTCGTAAGGATTTGTCGGGAAAAGTTTGACAAAGCCAAGATGAATTAAGTATACCCGATGAGTATTTTACTTGGTAAAATACTCTTCAAGTAAAGTCTACCCGGAAACTGATCCCGGGCACACTTCTGTGTTACCAAGACCTGAAGGATGGCAGAGTACACAACGTACTCGGAAAGAAAAGATTAATGCAGAGCCTACCCGGAAGACTTGTTTTACACTTAGATTTATTTTGAATATGTAATTTGAATATGTACGATTGTATTTAGGGTTTCTAGAAGGAATGACAGCTGTCCTAGGATGGCAGGCCTTTAAATAGAATATTTAGGGCACGCCTCCAGACACACGAAGATAGACACATTTATTAAGAAAGAATATTGTGTGGCGGCTGTCTTTGTACGGATAAACCCTCCTTCAAAAAACCCTAAATCCTAAATCGATTAACCTATTTGTATGATGAAAGTTATATAAAAAGTTGATAAGTGTTTTAAATATTTTATCAAACAAGAGGGTTATAACTAAGAACTACAAAGATGTTGACAAAATTAGTCTCATCTTGAATGAAAGGCATGTTATATAACTATAAGTCCAACGTTTAACCTCTATATATGTTTGAATCTCAAAAATACAAAAATACAATAAGTTCTGTCATACAAAAACAATTTTTTGACCAGATACATGAGGTTGGAGTCAAATTGGGGTGATCTGGGGAAAACCAAATAAGCTTTGAGAAGAGATATGAGGCATCATAGCACAGTGTTGACCATTAATGCATTATGCTTTAAATGAACCTTAATCATATCACCAAAGAGATGAAATTCATGCTAAGTTTATACCTGCTGTTAACCTATCTATGTTGTCATAATAATGCTGTGAATGAAGTATTGAGAAAGCTACTTAGTCAATATGATCCCATTCTTGAGATCTTTCAGAAAAAGGAAGAAACTGTTTTGAAGAGAAATATAACTGAAATTTGATCTCTAAATGCATCATTTGCTTTTAAACTATGTTCTTTAATGAAAGATATAAACTAACAAAGTGGTTTGAGTCAAAAAGTGTTGCATTTTGCCTTTAATAGGCTAAATATGTTAGTTCGGGTAAGCTTTGATGTTTTATAACCTTTCCGGGCACAAAACAGTTGAATATGTTTGAATATGTTACTTCGGGTAAGGTTTGATGATTTATGACCTTTCCGAGCAAGGTTAGTAATTTTTGACTAAGTTTATGATTTTCGGGCATGCTTTGAAGTGTTTACACTTTCCGGGTAGAGTACACAGTTGTACTCATTTCCCGAGCAAACTTGAAGTCTTGAGATGATTATGTGGTATAGCTAACATTTAACAAGACACTCTTGTTTGGGGCAAGCTTTGCATTTTGTATGCTGATTATTATTCCAAGCAAACTTTGTGAACTTAGGATTAGTACAACGAGTAAGCTTTGTAATTTGTGTGAATATGTTCTAAGGAAAGATCTTTTCACCTTTCCGGGCACACTTAGATATTTTTATTTAAGTTTGTTATTTCGGGTATGGTTTGACGTACAAACATCTCTCGGGCAAGGGCATACCTGATGATTGAATATGTGTATCCTAGTAAGCTTAACGCTAACTTAGGTGTTTCGGGCAAGCTATTTGAAATTTTATAATATAGCACACTTAAATGTTAATGTGTTTCAATTTCATTCATAGCATGCTCTGTGATATTTGTGCTTATGATTGCTTTTGAAATTACAAGTGTTTTCGGGCAAACTTTGTTTTCCGGGCACACTTTATATTTCGGGTACACTTTTATTCCCTCAATATACTTGGTAATTTCAAAACTTAACTTTCCAAATACACTGTCTGCCAGAAATCCTTTTCCGGGCACACTTTGTACTATATGAAGGTTATTCGAGTATACTTTGCATTAGTAGGTTGTTCGGGGATGATAGAATATTGTGAAGGTTGCTCGGGCACACTTTGCTTCCAAGTATACTTGATTGAATAAGCTTTTAAATATTCTTGATTGAATATGTTTCTTATTCAGATAGGGTTTATACTAGATTAAGTTTTTAATTTGAATTTGAGAAATTTATACGAGTATCTTAATTGATTCCTGGTAAGGATGTTTATTTGATGTTTGTACTTGATTATTTGTCTTGTGATTAAGTTCTCAAGAAATCTAGTATTTCGGGTAAGCTTTCTTCGTTATGTCTTAATTTTAAATTAAATAACTTGATCGAGCAAGGTTTATAAATGGAAGTATTCGGGCAAACTTTGTAAATTCTGAAATGAAAATTTTCGAAGCAAGGTTTGAACGGGTAAGCTTTGTAAGTGGAACTATACCGAGTAAACTTTGAAAAGAATAATTCCGAGTAAGGTTTTAAAAGGATATAAATGTTTTAAAATATCAAGTGGATAATGTTACTGTTTGACAGCTAATGATTCACAAAAAGACAAAAGGCATTTAAAACCCACTTTCAAAAGTATATAAGAGGGAGTTAGGCAAAAAATTTCAACATTATTTCCCTCTCTCTCTCTCCTTCCACTGCAAAATACTTACTCGCAAAGAAACCTAACCGACTTATCGCATTTTACTTCAATCCAAACCCTAACTTGTATTAGCCTTCTAATTCCTATTCGGTAAGCAATATTAATATGTTTTCCGACCACGATTAGACAATAATGGTCTTTGATTATGTATTTGATTACTAACATTCTGTTTATGTGTTTAGGTTATAAATTTGTCGAAGAACATGTTTTTGATGATTTCTCTCTCTTTCTTCTTCATTTTTATACCTTGAAATTATCTAAAAGTACTGAACTTTATGACTAATTTTACTTTGAATATGTTTATTTATGTGATTCAGATATGGCAGACGATGAACCCAAGTATGTCTTCGAACCAAAACATAATATGTGTGCACTTATGCAAGTGACACCTGACAATGAGCCGATGGCGAGGATGATAACATGGATGGCATGGTCAAATGTCAGTTTTGCGTTCACCGAAAGCCCTGTCATATACAGAAATCACTCTTTATATTTCTGGAGATCAGCTGAACTTGTTGAGGACATCAATGGTTAACGAATTGAAGCAACTGTTGCCAGAAAGCTGAAGGGATCTTCATTCACCAAAACAAATATGTGCAGGACATCTTGAACAAATTCAACTGTCATGAGTACAAGACTGCTTCAACTCCAATGGACACCAAAGAAAAGATGATTGCAGATGAAAAGGGGGAGCCTGTAGATGAACATGAATATAGAGCCAAAATTGGATCTCTTATGTATCTGAATGCAATAAGACCAGATATCATGTTTGATGTATGTGTGTGTGCAAGATTCCAGTCAAGTCCTAAAGTCTCCCACATGAATGCTGTTAAAAGAATATTCAGATATTTGAAGGGAAGACCAGACTTAGGGATTTGGTATCCAAAGAACCAAGCTTTTGATCTGATTGCATATACAGACAGTGATTATGATGGCTGTAACATGAGCAGAAAGTCAACCTCAGGAGGATGTCAATTTTTGGGTGAAAGGCTAGTGTCATGGCAATGCAAAAAGCAGACAACAGTCTCAATCTCTACTGCAGAAACTAAATATGTTGCTGCATCTGCCTGCTGTGCACAAGTTCTATGGATTCAAAATCAGATGCTGGACTATGGTTTGAATTTCTTGAACACCCCTATTTTTATTGACAATACTGCTGCATATTTTACTGTTAAGAATCCAGTTCAACATTCTAAAACTAAGCACATTGAAATTAGACATCACTTCATCAGAGACTGCAGTGAAAAAGGTTTGATTAAAATGCAAAGAGTTGATACAAGTGACAATTTGGCTGACCTATTCACCAAACCACTTGATAGATCCAGGTTCAACTTTCTTCTGAAAGCCCTGGGAATGATCAACTCTGATGAGATCTGATTAAGGATGTGTGCCTAGTTGTGTGTCTCTCTGTTCTAACTGATTATTTTGTTAAAGATTACATATATTGAATGTTCAGTGAATATGTTTGATTATGTTACTTGAGTATGATATTGATTATGTTGCTTGATATGTTGTCTAATATGTGCTTTACTTGATTATGATTGGAAAATTTTGACATGTTTGGTCTGATTGATATGTTTGCATGATTATCAGTTGATGTGCATTTGTGATGTTAGGATAAGTGTTCTTGTTATGATTTACTTGTTAGAGTAAGCTTATTTGACATCACTGCTTTAATGCTTGAATATGTGTTCCATCTGATCATCTGATGTTGTTAGGATAGGCTTACACATGAATGTTGTTAAATGTTTGCTTGTCCTGATAATGTTGAGTGTCATTCAGATTTATTTATGTACTGCAACTGTTTGTGTCAAAATGAGTTTTATGTCAAAATTAAGTGATAAAATGAAATTTTCTAATGAATTTTGCATAAATACTTTGTTTTGGTCAAAACATGAGCAAGTTGTTTAATGGTGCAGAGATATGATAAGACTAATCAGTTCAAGCTTTAAAAGAAGCTTAAAAGAAGGATTTTTTTTAAAAGTCTCAAGTAGTTGTTTTTGCTGAAAATTATGTCATTTGCCCAGTTGGAAGGACATGCAACTGTGTATGTTTGGTCCTTAAATCTCTATTGATTCAAAGGATAGCCATTGACCTGAAAACTGAATGCATTTGGGGCAATAATAGCTTGTTTCTTATTTCTTCACTTAAAATTATGTTAATAGCTCTGACTTTGAAATGGCATATATTCACATGTATGTTTGGTCCTGTTAACCACTTCTGGTCAAACAGGATAGCCATTTACCTGACAATGAAGAGATATTGGGGTGATTGAATATTAAACTGTTTTAATGGGAAATGATAGTACATTGACTACTTAGCCAATCATATGGATTTAATAGGCCAAAAGGACCTTAGTATAGTCATTAACATGTATGGTTGCTTTACCATAATGATGTAAAATCTAAGGTGATATAAACATAATGAATATGTTGATCTTTATGTGGAGATACATAGTTGTCTTTGCATGTCTCAAGATAAATCTCTCCGAATGATATGGCAGAAAATTGATTACCCAGTCATACACGAGCCTGTTGTTATCTGGTCAAACCAAAAATGAAGCATCTTTAAATATAACAAAGAACAGAATTTGAGAAATCTGAGAAAATATCAAAAACAAGGGGAAGTATGAATAAATCAACCAAAAGTTGATAAGTGTTTTAAATGTTTTCATTAATAAGTTATTTTATAGCAAAGAATTGAAATGGACTATTGAAGAACAAGGTTGCTCGTAAGGATTTGTCGGGAAAAGTTTGACAAAGCCAAGATGAATTAAGTATACCCGATGAGTATTTTACTTGGTAAAATACTCTTCAAGTAAAGTCTACCCGGAAACTGATCCCGGGCACACTTCTGTGTTACCAAGACCTGAAGGATGGCAGAGTACACAACGTACTCGGAAAGAAAAGATTAATGCAGAGCCTACCCGGAAGACTTGTTTTACACTTAGATTTATTTTGAATATGTAATTTGAATATGTACGATTGTATTTAGGGTTTCTAGAAGGAATGACAGCTGTCCTAGGATGGCAGGCCTTTAAATAGAATATTTAGGGCACGCCTCCAGACACACGAAGATAGACACATTTATTAAGAAAGAATATTGTGTGGCGGCTGTCTTTGTACGGATAAACCCTCCTTCAAAAAACCCTAAATCCTAAATCGATTAACCTATTTGTATGATGAAAGTTATATAAAAAGTTGATAAGTGTTTTAAATATTTTATCAAACAAGAGGGTTATAACTAAGAACTACAAAGATGTTGACAAAATTAGTCTCATCTTGAATGAAAGGCATGTTATATAACTATAAGTCCAACGTTTAACCTCTATATATGTTTGAATCTCAAAAATACAAAAATACAATAAGTTCTGTCATACAAAAACAATTTTTTGACCAGATACATGAGGTTGGAGTCAAATTGGGGTGATCTGGGGAAAACCAAATAAGCTTTGAGAAGAGATATGAGGCATCATAGCACAGTGTTGACCATTAATGCATTATGCTTTAAATGAACCTTAATCATATCACCAAAGAGATGAAATTCATGCTAAGTTTATACCTGCTGTTAACCTATCTATGTTGTCATAATAATGCTGTGAATGAAGTATTGAGAAAGCTACTTAGTCAATATGATCCCATTCTTGAGATCTTTCAGAAAAAGGAAGAAACTGTTTTGAAGAGAAATATAACTGAAATTTGATCTCTAAATGCATCATTTGCTTTTAAACTATGTTCTTTAATGAAAGATATAAACTAACAAAGTGGTTTGAGTCAAAAAGTGTTGCATTTTGCCTTTAATAGGCTAAATATGTTAGTTCGGGTAAGCTTTGATGTTTTATAACCTTTCCGGGCACAAAACAGTTGAATATGTTTGAATATGTTACTTCGGGTAAGGTTTGATGATTTATGACCTTTCCGAGCAAGGTTAGTAATTTTTGACTAAGTTTATGATTTTCGGGCATGCTTTGAAGTGTTTACACTTTCCGGGTAGAGTACACAGTTGTACTCATTTCCCGAGCAAACTTGAAGTCTTGAGATGATTATGTGGTATAGCTAACATTTAACAAGACACTCTTGTTTGGGGCAAGCTTTGCATTTTGTATGCTGATTATTATTCCAAGCAAACTTTGTGAACTTAGGATTAGTACAACGAGTAAGCTTTGTAATTTGTGTGAATATGTTCTAAGGAAAGATCTTTTCACCTTTCCGGGCACACTTAGATATTTTTATTTAAGTTTGTTATTTCGGGTATGGTTTGACGTACAAACATCTCTCGGGCAAGGGCATACCTGATGATTGAATATGTGTATCCTAGTAAGCTTAACGCTAACTTAGGTGTTTCGGGCAAGCTATTTGAAATTTTATACTATAGCACACTTAAATGTTAATGTGTTTCAATTTCATTCATAGCATGCTCTGTGATATTTGTGCTTATGATTGCTTTTGAAATTACAAGTGTTTTCGGGCAAACTTTGTTTTTCGGGCACACTTTATATTTCGGGTACACTTTTATTCCCTCAATATACTTGGTAATTTCAAAACTTAACTTTCCAAATACACTGTCTGCCAGAAATCCTTTTCCGGGCACACTTTGTACTATATGAAGGTTATTCGAGTATACTTTGCATTAGTAGGTTGTTCGGGGATGATAGAATATTGTGAAGGTTGCTCGGGCACACTTTGCTTCCAAGTATACTTGATTGAATAAGCTTTTAAATATTCTTGATTGAATATGTTTCTTATTCAGATAGGGTTTATGCTAGATTAAGTTTTTAATTTGAATTTGAGAAATTTATACGAGTATCTTAATTGATTCCTGGTAAGGATGTTTATTTGATGTTTGTACTTGATTATTTGTCTTGTGATTAAGTTCTCAAGAAATCTAGTATTTCAGGTAAGCTTTCTTCCTTATGTCTTAATTTTAAATTAAATAACTTGATCGAGCAAGTTTTATAAATGGAAGTATTCGGGCAAACTTTGTAAATTTTGAAATGAAAATTTTCGAAGCAAGGTTTGACCGGGTAAGCTTTGTAAGTGGAACTATACCGAGTAAACTTTGAAAAGAATAATTCCGAGTAAGGTTTTAAAAGGATATAAATGTTTTAAAATATCAAGTGGATAATGTTACTGTTTGACAGCTAATGATTCACAAAAAGACAAAAGGCATTTAAAACCCACTTTCAAAAGTATATAAGAGGGAGTTAGGCAAAAAATTTCAACATTATTTCCCTCTCTCTCTCTCCTTCCACTGCAAAATACTTACTCGCAAAGAAACCTAACCGACTTATCGCATTTTACTTCAATCCAAACCCTAACTTGTATTAGCCTTCTAATTCCTACTCGGTAAGCAATATTAATATGTTTTCCGACCACGATTAGACAATAATGGTCTTTGATTATGTATTTGATTACTAACATTCTGTTTATGTGTTTAGGTTATAAATTTGTCGAAGAACATGTTTTTGATGATTTCTCTCTCTTTCTTCTTCATTTTTATACCTTGAAATTATCTAAAAGTACTGAACTTTATGACTAATTTTACTTTGAATATGTTTATTTATGTGATTCAGATATGGCAGACGATGAACCCAAGTATGTCTTCGAACCAAAACATAATATGTGTGCACTTATGCAAGTGACACCTGACAATGAGCCGATGGCGAGGATGATAACATGGATGGCATGGTCAAATGTCAGTTTTGCGTTCACCGAAAGCCCTGTCATATACAGAAATCACTCTTTATATTTCTGGAGATCAGCTGAACTGGTTGAGGACATCAATGGTAAACGAATTGAAGCAACTGTAGCCAGACAAGAAATCCACATTACAGAGAGGTTGATAAGAAGATGTTTCAGATTGAATGATGATAATCATTATCATATAAACTTCAGCACACCTCACTTGATGTGAATATTTGAACAAACAATGGGGTATCAAGAAAATGTTCATGATGGACAATTTCAGAAGGGTATGTTTCCTATGTTATACAGATTTCTTATTCACCATGTGATACACGGTTTTGCTCCAAGGAATGGATCATGGACCTTGATGAGTTATGATTTGGCAAATGCCACAGTTGGAATTGTATATGATCTACCCTTTAATTTTTCAAAGATGATATTTGAAGGATTAGTAGAAAACTTGAAAAAGGATGAAAAGAAAAGATTTCTGCAATATCCAAGGTTACTACAGATAATCTTCAATAGTGAACTCCAAGATCTACACACTGTTGGAACAATACACCAGTTGCAAAACCCTGATGCATACAGAAGAATCAAGAATCCAGGTGTTTCAAATATGTACAACACAAATGTCCCATTTGAGATATTGCCATGGTTGTTAGACCATGACTTACCTGTGATGCCTGTGCCTGAGTTAAGCTGAGAGGAGGAAGGAGGAGATGGCACTGAGAGTGATGATGATGGAGACTCTGATGATGGAGATGATGATGGAGATGGAGTTGAAGGAGGAGATGGAGTAGCTATGGAAGTTGTTGCACCTGAACAGGGGGAGCAATTTGAGCAAATAGAACAACCTATTCCAACACCACCACACACTGACCAACCTCTTACACAATCACCACCTCAGACTCCACCTCATCAAACCACTCAATCCCCACCTCAAACCCCAACCATAAGCCAACCTGAAGCATTAACACATACATCACCACCACCACATTCATTACTACATATATACCAACCCATTGTAACTTCACCACCACAAACACCACCAACAACAAGCCCAAATCATACTGATCCAATCATTTCAAGCCCACCTCACACACAATCACCACCACAATCAATTGTCCAACCTCAAACCACAACTCAAGAACCACCTGAATATGAACCACTCTTTACATCACCACCTACAACCTCACCCACTGACACAGACTTGTTCCAAAGAAACCTGGAGCTGTTGGAAGAAGTTGCTGAATTGAGAAGAAGAAATGAGGAGGTGACTATTGAAAATGTGATGCTGTTTGAGAAGTTGATACAAGATAAATTGAGAATTCAAACCCTGGAGCAGGAGGTTGAGAAGACCTGAGCTGCCCCAAAACAGGGGGAGAATGATAATATACCAACTGTCTCTGATGTGAATGTTGCTGAGACTGTAACAGTTGTGGATACTATAGACAGTCTAAAGTTGATCTTGAATATGTATGATGATGATGAAGAGGAAAGTAGTGAGGAGAGGAGAATATTGGATTATGAAGAATATGAAGGTGATAAGTCAGATATTGATGAACAAGATTATGATTACATTAATGAAAGAAGGGTTGAAGAGAATGTTGAGATGGTGAATGAAATTGAAAAGATAAATATTGAAGAAAATGTATCTATCAATGATGTGGCTACTGATATTTTAACTGACATAGCCACTAACGTCTTAACTGATGTAAAGACAGAAGAAGAGACTGAAGTAGTGAATGAAGGAGATACTGCTACTGAGGAGCTAATACTCACTGAACCAGAAGCTGAACAACCAGAATGCTCCAAGAATGTAGAGTATGATGAAGAAATGAATGAACTTGAAAAAGATATTGATAATTTCCCTCCAGAAACTGAAGAAGAATTAAAGAAAAGATTGGAAAAGGGAAAGGAAAAGGTCAATGTAGAAGAGCCTGTTAAGGCATATCAAGAAAAAGATGTATTGTTTAGAGATGAAGCTATGGCTGGTGTTGATGCCCTAAGAGAACAGGAGAGCATTTTAAGAGAAACAAGGGATAGAGAAATTCTAGCCCAATCTATGACTCCTAAAGAAATTGCAGAACATGAGATCTTGATCAATCAAGCCAATCTTGGAAAAGAAATTTCTGTTGATGTGGCTGATCAAGAAGCAATTGAGACCTTGATTATGATGAATAGAGCTGAGGAAGTTGACAATTCCCTAGCTATGGTGGTCAGTAAGTTTCAATCTCAAAGTCAACAACCAGAAACTGCTGAACCTGCCAACTTGAATACAGGTCTGATCATTGAAGAAGAAATTGGTGAGTCCATTGATTCAATGGCTGCCAAGAAATGGGCTGAACAGGTAAAAGAAGATCTGAAGAAGAACCTCACTGACAGCTGGTCAGAAAGGGTAAATGTGCCTGAGCCTTATGAAACACTCAACCAGAAAAGAGAAATACTTTCTAAACTAAAAGAAGAATTTGCTGAGAAAGTCAACAGATTTGCCAAAATTTATATGAGAAGAAAGAGGGCAGCTGAGCAAACTGAACAAGAAAGATCTGCTAAAAAAGGAAAGTGGGATGATAAAAACATGTATTTTGTTGAAACACTAGATGATGAAGCAAGTCCCATAAGGGCAATTCCTTTACAGACTTTAAGGCCAGATGAACATGTGCAAGGAGTGCCAAATGTACCAAATCCTGAGAATCCACCCTCTGATGAACCACATATTGATGCAATGAATGATCTAACTGAAGATGAGGATGAGTCTGAAGATTCTGATAATAATGATGATGACCCTGAGAATGATCAGGAAATGAATGTGAAAGCTGCTAATGTTGTGTTCCCTCAAGTCACAATGACTGAGGAACATAGGGCAAACATTAAGCTGAGTGTGTTGGAAGCTAAAAAGAAAAATCCATTGGTTGTAAAGTTAAGAAGATTTGGTATAAGCTTTGAAACGTTGGCAGATATGAATGATGATGAATTGAATCAGAGATTAGAGAAAGAAAATGATACAATCAAGAATCTTATACAACAAAAGAATAGAGATGCCCAGAAATCAGAGATTATCTCAGAAGGCATAATTACACAGAGAAAGATCTGTATCACTTCACCTTTGACCAACTCCAAGATCTATACAACAGTGAAAGGGAGAAGGTGATTGAGAAGTGTGTAAAAGAAAATGAAATGCATGAGAAGATGGAAAAGTTGAAAGAGAAGTTTGGAGGTATGTTTGGCTACTTAGTGCAGAGAGGTATGAAGCCTGAGATTGTTGAACATTTATCCAGAGAATCAGTGTTGGACCAATACAACAAACTGAAAAGAAAAGAAAAATTGAAAAGGGTCCAAGCTGAGAGCTCTACCAAACAGGCTGAAGCAACTGATGTACCCCAAGCTAAGAAAAGAAGAATTCAAACCTTGAGGGAGAAGGAAAAAGAGCAAGACAGATCAGTTGAAACCCCTGCTCCTCAAGATGTGAAACCTGAACCTGAGGATGAACCATTTGTTCCATGGGAAAATGAAGAAATGATAAACATATTGAGGAATATAATGATCAACCAAAGGGGAATGAGTGAAGCAAACTTCAATGTCTTGGAAAGGAGGATTTGAAATACCTCTTTTATATAAAAAAAAAGGCTGAATGGGAAAAGGCCCTAAAAGAAGGAGAGAACCCAAGATACTATGCTGATGGTTGGTTTGTACCTGCTGGATTGGCAAGAACTCCTAGAATGGAAAAGATGTTAAGAGAACTTAAAGCAGCAGGACATGATGTTGTTGAACTAGCTAACCTTCCTACTGAAATGGTAGAGGCTGTTTATGTAAAAGCTTTCAATTTGGGACCTCAAAAGCCCAAGAAGTCTGTTCCCTTCAGACCTCCTAATCCAAGAAGATATCTATGAAGTGGAAGAGGTGAAGGTGGAAGGGGTGAATCAAGTAGTTCTGCACAACAAGGAACAACAAGACCACAGTCAAACGTGGATCTTCCAAGAGAACTATACTATGATTCTGTTTGTGAATGTTTAAGAGTAATCATGGAAAGTAGGCAATTGAAAGAGATAGGAGTGACTTCTATGAGTACACTCAAGAGCAACTGGAACGGATGGTTACTCTGGACTTGTATGATTACAGAAACAGACGCAAATTGGCTGGAAGACAAATGAATATCCTGTCAAAATTTTTGTTAGAAGAAGCTTACAAAGGGTTCTAGTTCCTAAAAGAGAAGAGGAGTTGGAGAGTAGTCCAATCTCACAGGTCAAAGAGAACTGGAAAACTGCAAAGAATGGACATTGCTGAGAGAGATTTTTCAATGAATGTCAAAGACAAGAATCCATTGTCAAATCTGAATACTTGTATAAGTCTTGGAAGAAGGATGACACGCCCTATCTATACAGTGCAAAGAAATGGTGTTATTACAGAAGTTGAATACAAAGAAAGTAATGACCATTATTTGCTGAGAAACTCTGATGGAAAAATATTAGGGATTATCAAGAGGGATGAAGACTTAAATTGCTTACATGATGAAGATCTAATGGATATAAGGGACTTGGTTATACCAGAAAGACACACTCACTACCAAGCCCTTAACATCTTTAAGATGTAAGCTGCGTCAGTCATAAACAACAGAAAGCAAGAAGCCTACAATGCATGGAAAAGAAAGAATTCATAGATTAGGCTTTACTGTGTAAGGTCTACGGACAATCTTTTGAAAATGTAATCTGTTTATGTTATTTGATTATGTAAATTTGACTTTGAATTTGATGTGTATTTTTGACTAAGTGTAAGTAACCTTAGAAAATGTTTTGGGTCAGCTGAGGGGTTCCAATCTAGGGGGAGATTGTTGAGTCAAACGATTGACCTAAGGGGGAGATTGTTGAGTCAAAGATTTAACCAAAATGAAGTACATGGAATATTGGAATCCTCTCAACCTCCTCAGATTTTGCTAAGTATGGATCCGGGCACACCTTAGACGTCCGAGCAAGCTTTTACTTAGCCGGTACAATATTTTGTCTATCGGGCAAGGTTTACTTCAAGCATTCTTCTTTAGTGGATATCCGAGCAAGGTTTGGTAATTAGTGCAGTGCCGGGCAAGGTTCACTAGTTTAAGTAAATCCGAGCAAGGTTCACTTTATCAAGCAAGTCTGTTCTTCAGAGCCAAGTATATTACTCTTCCAAGTAAGGTTTGGTTAACCTAGTCCAAGAAACCAAGTGATTGGAAGACCGGGCCAGGTATTCATTAATAAGTATGGTCCAAGTAGGCTTGATGATTTAATGATATAACTCTAAGTAACATCGGGCAAGGTTTAGCTCAAGCAAGGAACAGTACTCCTGAGTACACTTTGCTAATAAGTTATTTTATAGCAAAGAGTTGAAATGGACCATTGAAGAACAAGGTTGCTCGTAAGGATTTGTCGGGCAAAGTTTGACAAAGCCAAGATGACTGAAGTATACCCGGTGAGTATTTTACTTGGTAAAATACACTTCAAGTAAAGTCTACCCGGAAACTGATCCCGGGCACACTTCTATGTTACCAAGACCTGAAGGATGGCAGAGTACACAGCGTACTCGGAAAGAAAAGATTAATGCAGAGCCTACCCGGAAGACTTGTTTTACACTTAGATTTATTTTGAATATGTAATGTGAATATGTACGATTGTATTTAGGGTTCTAGAAGGAATGACAGCTGTCCTAGGATGGCAGGCCTATAAATAGAATATTTAGGGCACGCCTCCAGTGACACGAAGATAGACACATTTATTAAGAAAGAATATTGTGTGGCGGCTGTCTTTGTACGGATAACCCTCCTTCAAGAAACCCTAAATCCTAAATCGATTAACCTATCTGTATGATGAAAGTTATATAAATGGAAATCTTTTGAGTGAATCTTGATTGTGTTGGTTATTATTGAATACTGATTATGCAACCGTATGTTTGTTATTGATTCCGCCTTTAACAAACGGTCGTCTTTCTAAATATAGCAACCCTTCATTAACTCCCTTGTCGACACATCAATCTGTGTGAGTTATGACATGATTAAGTAAGATCCAGCTGAAATCGAGGGACCGGACAACAACCCATAAAACATAATCCCAAAGTACGAAAAACAACCGAATCAACATCCCGACACACCCAATAAAGCCGACAATCAATATTAACAACTAATAAAGTCCTCACACGACAATATGTAATTAATTAAGCTAAACTCAAATAACCCGGCAACTCGTCAATCCCACAACCCGATATTATAAACCCAACCAAACTGCAACTTGATTAAACTCATTACTCGACAACTCAATAAACCGAAAATATGTAATTTAACAATAAGAATCCATCACCTCGATGTCGGATCTGAAAGTCGACAAAATAATAATAATATCGAAGACGGACACGGCGGTGGCAGGGTGGCAGTGGGTGGTGGTTCAGGTGTTTAATCAGCCGGAAAGGGACGGTCGTTTGGTGGTGCGGCAGTGGTGGTGAGGGTGTACGGTGATGGTGGTGCGGCGGTGTTCGGATATGGGATGGAGGTGAGTGGTGGTGGAGGGGGTTACAGTGGTTCGGCGTGGCGGGGGTTTGTTTGTGGTGGATTCGGGTAGACAGGAGTGAAGGGAGACGGTGGATGGACGGCGGGGTAGGTGGTGGCGGGGTGGCTGTGATGATTCGCCGGAAAAGAGAAAGAAAGGAAGACAAGAAGACGGGAAAGAAAAAGAGAAAGAAAGAAGACAAAGGGCTTTATAAGGGCCGGGTCAGGCGGTGCCCCATGACCCATCGCGTACCGCGATGGGTTCACATGCACTGGGCGCGTACCTCCGCTCAAATTTAAAAAAAAATTAGGGTTTTGCCCCATCGCGGTACGCGATGGGTTTATGTGCAATGCCCATCGCGTACTGCGATGGTTTCAGACATCAGCTTATCAGTACCTGGATGAATAGAATACTTGGATTTGTGTGCTTTATCAAGAATCAGTTCACGAAGATTATGAAGTGTTAGAATCCAGACCCGATTTTTGTAATGGAATATTTCATCGGTTTTCCTCACAAAATTCTTTTCATTGGTGTGTAACTTCTCCTTTTCTAATTGATTTTCTTTTAAGGCTTCACCTTGGGCAACACGAATTTGTTCGGTTAGGATAATTTGGACAATCATTCTGAGTGCTCATACCCTCAACGGTTTAACTCTATCTTTTTGGCTTAAAGCATCGTCTACTATGTAATCCTTGCCGAAACGGTATTTTATTTCACAATCATAATCATCAAACAGTTCCACCCATTTTATTTTCCTCATCATTCAAAAGAGGAATCCTAACTGTCTTATCCTTACAAAAGATTTCAGGTTTATACCTAGATCGCCAGTCCATACCGACTATAACATCGAAACTTCCTAGTTCTACTGGGAATACGTCGATAAGGAAGAATTGATCGTTTAGGATAAAAGGGCAGTTACAAGCTATTTGGTTATCAATCATAGACTTATTGTTAGCGAGTTCTATAGTATAAGGATTTGTTAGTTCACTAACCAACATTTTCCTCAACAGTATGAAGTTAGTAGCTCCAAAACTTTTATCGGCGTCCGTAACAATTAAAATTGAAGCTCAATGATCAGAAACTAAGTATGTACCTGTTACTACATGTAGGTCTTGTCGCGCTCCGCCCGATCCATTTACGGAAGCGCATTCCCTAGTTGAATAGGGAGTTGATGTTTGCCCTTGATTTTGTCATTTTACTACATCGGGATTCAATTCAGGGCAATGTCTCCTAAATTGTTTTGTACTACCGCACTTATAACATGCCTAGAGGTTCATTGAAGATGGGGTTTGTTGATTAGATTGTTGTCGAATTGGTTGGGGACTAGGTGTTTGTGGACGATGAGGTTGGGTTGTTTGAGACTGTCGGTTTGAAGTATTCATTATAGTTCTACAACTTGGGTCATAATGCCCAATCTTTCCACATCTTTGACATATGGCTGTTCGACATTCACAAGTATGATGCAAATTACACTTTCCACACTTTGGCAATGACCCTTTGTATGTATCTTGTTTCATGTCGAAACTGGTCATGGCATAGTTCTGAGTTGTAGGGCAGATTCGCTTATTCTGTGATTTCACTTGTGTTATAGAGGTATAACTAGTTCGTTTCAAACCGGACGATTCTCATGGTATTCTTAATACACCATTTCTTGTAAGGTCAAAAGTAATAACGTTGGCTTGTGACACGACACTTTCTAAAGTTGGGTGGGCAATGGAACTGACTATACTTCTCACGGATGGGGGAAGTCCCCAAATGTAGCGCTCAATGCGCTTAGATTCCGGAATAATTGACCATGGTACTAAATGAGTCAATTTATTGAAACGATTTGTGTAACTTAAATGATCAACGCCTATCATTTCCAAATTCCAAAATTCGTGTTCTAATTTCTGGATCTCATTTATTGGGAAAAAATGTTCTAATACGAGGGTTTTAAGTTCAGACCATGTCATACTGTTAATCGTTTCTCGTCCTTGAGTTTGTACAATCATATTCCACCACATAAAAGCATGATCCAGAAACATATTGGTAGCGGATTTGACTATATGGTCTGGTGAAAATTCACTAATGTTAATTATAGACTTGGTCTTTTCAATCCATTTCACCAATCCGCTAGGTCCTTCAGTACCTCTGAATTCAGTCGGTTTACAGGAAGTAAATTGTTTAAACGAATAATCTTTACGCGGGGTTTCTTGATTGTTATGATTGTTACCGGTATTTGGTTGAGCATTAACATTTTCAGTTGTGTTGATATTCATTGTGGGATTTGGATTCGTGACATTATTGGTGTTCAAAACGGGTTCAGGATTCGTAACGACATTAACAATCGGGCAAGTATTATTAATGTTTATAACATTACCAGGAGCCAACGGGGTAGTAACACCCGAGGCTACATTAGTATATGGCGGAGGTATATTATCAATGGTCTTAGTGGTGCTCGGGGGTTGATTAACAGTATTATTGGCACGTATGCTAGCAGTGACTTGTGTTACAATAGTTGGTATCACTGCTTGTAATTGGCGAGCAATCAATTCGGCCAATTCCGCCTCAGATATAGGTTTAACTTTCTTCGGGGCCATTCTATAACAATAACCAGATATATATTGTTTCCACCATAATAAGCACAATATCACGATATTACCAATTACAAACACACAACTATGCCAAAGAACACGTTTGTATTACCCCTAATCATTACTGTACATATGCATCCAAAATATAGCGCATAGGCTTAACCTGGTACAGGCCATCGATTGTATATGCGTATCAAAATTTGTCACTAAGTGACAGATAGACGACGAGTGCATCGGAGTATGACCTGTAAATGTGCTTAATCGATATAAAAATCTATGCATTATGTGTTAATTTCATGGGAAGTGGATAAATACGGTTGTGTGGTTATTTGCAGGTTAAAAGGAGGTTCCGGAGCGGATTTGACGTGCAAAGAGGAAACAGAATGAACCGGAGACTCGAGAAGGCGAAACTAGGAGAAAAATGGAGATGCTGACTGAGGACCATCATGGCCCACGGTCCAGCTTACCAAAATATTCCAGAACCCACCGCACCGTGGGTGTTTGGACCACCGTGGATGGGACCGTGACCCATGGTGTGAATCGTGGGCCACGATCTGGCAATTGTAACCGCCAATTTGGCTTATTTTGTTTCGTTTTTGGTTGTCGTTTCATCTATCTATCATTCAAGAACACCATAGGTACGAATTTTGGAGTTCTAGAAGAGTATTGGGAGTTTGGTAATTATTAGTGACTTAAGTTTTATGCAATTTCATACTTTAATTGATGTGATGATGAATCAAATCATGTGTGGCTAAACTCCTTTGCGTTCTCTCCCGAATCGTAAGGTTTTCAATTGAATATTTGTTAATTGTTTATGTTATTTGTGGGATAGTAATTTGATCATATGATTTTATTGCTATGGTGATTGTGATTTTAATTAGTAATTGTTAGTATAGTGTAATTCGTGTTTTTGACTATCAGTTCTTGGTGCCATAGGCAATCAGGATTTATAGGAAGGGAATTAGGGCTAAGTATATAAAAATGATTATCGAGTGACAACCTTGCATTTTTACAATCCAAGTACTTAGTCCTCTTTTATCACAATCAAACGCATTCTCACAAACTATGCCTATGTAGTTCATAAAGTAAACGTTAACATGATCAACCTTGGAAACTTGAAATCGGGAGAGAGCATTCTTTTTATTGATTCAGTTAAACTTGTTAAATTGTTTTTAGTTATTTTCGTTAATCAAATCAACCAACCAACCAACCAAATACTTGAATTTAATATATGCATTTAGTTTAATATAGATTAATTACAAAGCTACTTAGTAACAAATTTTTCACAAACTCTCTTTGTTCGACACCCGCTTATCGCTATCTAATTAGTTGTATTTGGTTTATATTTGAGTGTGTCTTCGACATCACGTCAACTTTTGGTGCCGTTACCGGGGACTCACTCAAATATAAACCAAATACAACTAATTAGATAGCATAAGTGGGTGTCGAACACATAGTTTGTGGAAAATGTGTTACTAAGTAGCTTTGTAATTAATCTATATTGAACTAAATGCAGAAAATAAATGCAAGTATTTGGTTGGTTATTTTGATTAACGAAAATAACTAAAAACAATTTAACAAGTTTAACTGAATCAATAAAAAGATGCTCTCTCCCGATTTCAGGTTTCCAAGGTTGATAATGTTGACATTTACTTTTGGGATGAACTACATAGACATAGTTCGTGAGAATGAGTTTGATTGTGATAAAAGATGACTAAGTACTTGGATCGTAAAATGCAGGTTGTCACTCGATAATCAGTTTTATATACTTAACCCTAATTCCCTTCCAATAAATCCCGATTGCCTATGGCACCAAGAACTGATAGTTAAGAACACAAATTACACTACACTAACAATTACTAATCAAACTCACAATCACCATAGCAATACAATCATATGATCAAATTACTATCCCACAAATAACATAAACGATTAACAAATATTCAATTGAAAATCTTCGGCAGAGAACACAAAGGAGTTTAGCCACACATGATTTGATTCATCATCACATCAATTAAAGTATGAAATTGCATAAAACTTAAGTCACTAATGATTACCAAACTCCCAATAATCTTCTAGGATTCCAAAATTCGTCCCTAGGGTGCTCTTAAATGATAGATAGATGAAAAGACAGCCCAAAACGAAATATAATAAGTTGAACCCGACAATTACAATTGTGGGACGGTGGCCACGGTTCACACCGTGGGTCACGGTCCCCTCCATGGTGATCCAGGAACCCACGGTACGGTGGGTTCTAGAATATTTTGATAAGTTGGACCGTGGCCCATGGTCTGGATAGTGGGCCACGGTGGTCCTCAGCCACCATCTCCATATTTCTCCTATTTTCGCCTTCACGAGTCTCCGGTTCCTTTGGATTCCTCTGTGCACGTCAAATCGGCTCCGAAACCTCCTTTTAACATGCAAATAACCACACAACAGTAGTTATCCAGTTCCCATGAAATTAGCACATAATGCATAGACTTTTATATCGATTAAGCACATTTACAGGTCATACTCCAATGCACTCGTCACATTCCCACACTTAACCGTTGCTTACCCCCAAGCAACATCTCGACAACAATTTTTTTTCATTTTCAACTTATAACCACCACTCATATTAACAATTCCGGTTCGGTCAAGGTCCCAGTTCATACCCTATTCCCTCACGTCTATTGGTTTGCACTAGTGTACTTGATGTTCTATTTAAACCATAGAGTTCTAACCAAACCTAACATGCTTTCGGTTTTTACCTATACATAACACACATATACTCATTAACCCTCTTTTTGGTGATCAAACACACATTTTGACATATAACCAATTCTCCTCGCATACGCTTGCACAATCATTAAATCTCCACCTATGTAAATGCTTTGACATAAACTCAAATCAAGAGGGCTTAAAACGGGGATAGGTGTAAGGGTATGGAAGGGAATATTTAAAGTAGCTAAAATGATCCGATCCGACTTATTACAAAAAAAACTAAGTAAACAATGATATAAACAACTATATACATCACTAACTTCCCTCTCTCTTTTTTTTTCACTGAATAATACTTGAACATTGCATCTCTAACACAATTTTTTTTTTATTTTTGTAACGTAATAAACATAATGCTTAATACTTCCTATTGATAAATACTAAAACAATTATAAAGAAACCTATGAAGCCGGATCATCTCGCAATATAACACCAGGCTTGATTGAATGAAAGAATAGGTCCAACAATGTTTTCTAAGGGAACCAACCCCCCCGCCCCTCTCATTATCCACGCTCATACATTTAATGTATGAGTCCCAACCCCTAAATCCCACCCTCGCACTCATCCATACGAGGCTTTGACCTAATTGCCTCTATCACTTTCGCATTCATGCCAAGCTAAGATCTCGAAATGTACTAATTGCACAAGTTCTATCGAAGAATATCAACCTTCTCACCAATTTTTACTTTCTCAATTCTCGAGTGTAAACGAATATGTTATGCAAGTTATTTCACCGAAATCATGCTAACCTTGATTAGAATACTACATAACCTCCTTTTAAAAATAACTAGGCAACATGTTACTTAGGGAATTGTGACCATGAAAAGGGACCAAAACCATACCCCGCCATCTTGCCACTTTCCGGTTTCTTTAAAATTTTTCAATTTATATAAATATATATATATATTTAAAAAAAAAACTAAACAAAACAAAAATTTCCCTCATCCCCACATTTGGGGTACATTGTCCCAAATGTACAGTTTTGAGAAAAAGAAAACAACCAAACTACCACTTACAAACACCCTTCTTTCCATAACAACCCACAACGCTTAATCATAAGTGTTTCATCCTCCTCCCATCCATCCGAAAATAAATAACACGAAAGATAAACAACTATACACAAATATACAAAACAGTGTTCACTTGGCATGACGAGACTCAATTAGAAGTAAGGCGGTTGGGCCGGCCTGAAGATGGACTCCATGATATCAGAGAATTGCCCAAAATTAAACGGCCCGTTGCCGCCTCTACTACCTTTTCCTTGTGGCAGTGGGGATGCCATTGACTACATTGGGTTAACCCACATTTAATGATGAAGAGGTGGTTCAGCGTAGCGTACAGAACCGGTCATATGGTGGTAGGGTCGTCTAATCCACAACTGGTGTATCCGATACAACTGGTTCACCTGCATGCCATTGTTCATGCATTATCCTAATCCTATCATCCATATACCGCGTGTTCATGTAAACACCTCAGATCTCATATCTAAGGCTTAATAAACTATAAAGGGATCAAGTTCATGATGCTCTGTATTGATTAAGTTATGTATTAGTATTAGTTATATAGATATGTGTATATATATTATGGATGTATTAACTAAGACGAAGCTTGAGAGAACACACGGGCAGAGATTCGATATCTTAAACTCAAAACTTAATTTATGCAGAGGTTGAACCTCTATAAATAGGAAAATGGGTCTAGTTCTTTACACATTCCGTAACGAACTAGGCACCCACTTCGTTACATTACATTTAATAAACAAGGATAACGAATCACCCCCTGATTCGTTAAACATACTTAATGAATCAGGAGGGAACTTAACTTATAGTCTGGTTCGTTAAACATCCTTAACGAACTAGACGAATCAACTAACGAACTAGCTTAAATATAAATATATTTTACATTAAATTAAACGATAAATACAAAATGATAAATACAAAGACTCGAGACGCAAAACCGTGTACTAACAGACACCCCCTCGTCTTGAGCTCTTTGTCTTTAATTTACTTGAAGCGCTTGCTCTGCCAATCTTTGTAGCTGTGAATACCATGTTCATGACACACACGAACAACACGTTGAAACTGCATTGCTCGGTCATAGTCGTCTTGGCGCTCAAATAAAATCTTATTCCTGAAAAGCACGTCGTTGTCGGTTTCTGTCAAGTTCACGAGCCACATGGGATCGATGATCTCTATCAGCTCGGTCTTTAATCCTTTACCCAAGACAATAACGGCCTCGTTAGTTCGGTTGTCGTAGTACCAGCGGTTGAAGGATAAAAACATATGTTGATTCAGCGTCTTCACCGATGCACGCTTCATTGTATTTGGCGGCTTTACCTTAAGGACCAACTTTCTCCAACCTGTCCTTGGGTCAATCTCATTAGTACGCTTGCGAGTTGGAACCTGTGGCTTGAAAAATTTAAACCCATGGTTGACCTCGAAAAACAGATGTTGATGAAACCAATCTGCGATTCGATCTCCCCCACGGTTTATGAACGGCCGACACGCGAGTGTCCGAACATTTGACAATACTGGATACCGTTCTCCCATTTGACAATACAGACTTTTAAATCAAAATCATAAAGCCATGAAATAATGTCACCTCGCACTTTAGATACGGTTTTAAAGGACGCCATCTGATTAGCTTGAGCACGAGGGACAACTTCAATCTTCTGCTCTTTATCAACATACCGATAAGCATCAATAATCTTTCGGGCTTTCTTGTCTCGATAACCAAACCATCTTTGAATGTCAGCAATAGTCGGATTTTCGATAGAATCAAATCTTGTATCAACCACACTTTTGCCCTTGGATACTTTATCCAGATGATCTTCTGATGCTTTGATGGTTTCCTCAGTAAAGATAGGAGCACCCTGATCAACATTGGTGTGTTGGAATAAATCATGGTATTCCTCAGCAGTCACATCCTCAATCTCCACCTCCTCGTCTTCATAAATAAAAGTCGTATTCATCTTAATAGTTGGATCATTTAATAACTCTTCATCGTTCTCGACTTCCACATCATCCTCAGCCTCTAACATGGTTAATTCGTCATCATTCAAACCAAGCAGTATCGAAATATGCTCTCGAGTTAGCGACCACTCAACAACCTGACCCACCTCAATCTCATCCTTATTCACAATACTTCTAACCACCCCTGATCCATCAACAAAGATGACCGTATCAGCCTTGATCATCTCTATGGGTTTAGCAGCCGTATAATCACGATAAATAATAATCTGCTTCCCCGAATCATCGAAACACTTGTACCCGCACCAGAGGACGAGCCGTGAGCTTATTTCGGCTCACTTCCTCCAGTACCCGAAGCATCTGGATCTTCATCATTGTTCTTAAGCTTCTTTAGTGCGTCGTCATTGCATGTCAACTACAAAATAACCTCCTCTTGCTCTTTAATTTTCACCCCCTAAGACGTAACAATCTCACGTAGGGCCTTTGTCTCTTTTTGGCAGAACGAGACATAGCTTAACAGCTTCTTCTGATTCTCCATTAAGCATTCTTGATTCATACGATCAGCAGACATTTTATTTTCGTATAGATGCAATAAGTTTAAAGCATATTCATCATCTGATCGTGAGACATAGCATTAAAAGAAGCAGGGATTGGTCGAACTGGACCTTATGGACGGTTAAGTGTCATAAACGAGATATCCATTGGCGGTGGAGGCATCATCATTGGTGTAGGAGAGACCACCGAGGTAGCAGTTGAAGGCTTTGGCAAAGTAGATAATACTGAATGTGGAATCATGCCAAGCCTAGGATCCGACGTAAGCGTGGTCGTCAATGTAAGCTCCGGGGTGCTAGTAGTAAGCGGCACCACCGGTTGTTGAGGAATATACGGCCTTGGAGGTTAAACTCCAAAAGAGATGTTAGCACCAGCCGACACTCGACGCTTAGACGATCCTTGACCGACCAGCTCTTTCCCTTTCCTTTTGTGATGGGCTGCTATAGCACCAGCTAGAGCAGCTTCAACCTCTGCTGGTTGTAAGACAGGAACATCACCAGCACCACCATTACCACCATTATCACCATCATTATCATCACCATCAACCTCGTTCCCATATGCTCATTCCTCACGCTCCGAATCCGAGTCATCATGGATCCAGCGATCATTGGGAGGACATACATAATCTTGGTTCACCAGATGACCAATCAATATTTTGGTACGTGGATGAGGAGTCTGACGATACGACTTCATCCTTCGTATTGTATCTGCTGTCATGTGTTCCAACTTCAATTTATCATCGAGACGTGTTGGATCAAGTACTATATAACTAAAACCGAGAATCAGTGATCGTGAGTAATAAAAAAATACTTATTAAAAGTTTTTTTTTAAATTAAACCAATTTATAAAACTTTAAATTATAAAATAATTAATATATCATTCCTTAAATATTCTAATTCGTTATAACGAATTGGTAATTCGTTATAGCGAATAAGCTACTTCGCTATCAAGTAAATAGTTAACGAATTAGGCTTAACGAATCACTAATAAAATTTAACGAATTATTGTCTAATTCGTTATAAATTAACGAAGGAGAAACTGATTTGTTATAATTGAAGATTCGTTATCCTGATTCATGTCATATGTATAACGAATTGGACACGAAGGAGTTCCAATTCGTTAAACATTAAGGAATGGCCAATTAAGCTTAATGTTTGACTAATACGTTCAAGGTCAAAATTACAAAGAACATGAAAAGTCAGCTTCGCAATCGGAAATCGATACAACTATAATCAACAACATAAGACCAAATCAATGATCACAATGGATCTCAGAATCATATCATGATTATAATGACATTAATTTGTTGTCCCAAAACATGGTGTAATGTGGTTAAATTAAGGTTTAAGAAAAACTCTAAAACCCGATAACTTAATGAACAAATTCGGCCATCAATCCATCATCAATCTTGACGATAATCATCACGCTATAATTGTCTATATCTTAGGAATACAAAGATATAATCAAAACACGGAAAGATGATGATCAAAGATTCTGGAAATTTTGGCCAGAGTAACAGTATGTATGGGGAAAAAGAAAAGTGAATAGGGAGACGAATCACCTTCCCTATATAGTCTGACACGACACGTTTTCCAATGTAACGAATCATCTAATTCATTTGAATTTGAAATAACGAATCAGGTGATTCGTTGTCTGAACTTTACACGTGGCTTAGCGAATTAGAGGCAATTCATTAAAATTGAGACATAAATTTATCGAAATAGCCTTATTTCGTGTCTAGTTCGTGTAAATATGCATAACGAATTACAAGTCATTCGCTACAACGTGGCGGAAGTGAATTAGGGTAATGAATTAGAATGCAATTCGTTAGGAATGACCTAACTCATTATACATAAATTAACGAATTACTTTTATTTAATTTTAAATTCAATAAATAAAATAAATAAATCAATTAAATTAAATGGAAAGTTAATAATTAAACATATTAACTTAAATGAATCACGAGAGCCCATATTTCGATGAACGAATACCTTGTCTTGTTTTACGTTTTGAAACACATAACTTAGAAGAATTAAATAATATATAAAACGAAAAGGCAAAATATTTTTGGTATTTTGATAAACTAAAAATACGGTTTTGATGTCCGTAGCAATCGAATAAATTATAGACAGTCTAGTATGAAAGATATTTACAAGAAAAATGTCCGAAAATAAACTCATAGAATAGAAAATGTTTTTGTATGGCTTTTCAAAAGCAGTACATATTTTTGGATTTTTGTTGAGTTTGAGCAGAGAATCATATTGACAAGATTGCCCTTCCATCACATTTTTATATTTCAGCGATATTGTGGCTGGCGTTAAGTTGGTCATTGATATTGTTGTCCACTAAAATCTTATAACAAACTTTCAAGCATTTTTGTGATATGATTAATTGTTCAATTAGCGCACAGAATATCAGAAATTATCAGCCTCTAATCTGGGTTCAAGCTTAATTTGATTTTTACCATATCACCCCAACTTGACTTAAACCATTATAGTGTCGATCAAAATTTTAAATTTTATAGAACCTTTGAGCAATGCATCAAGTTTCCTTTAATGTGAGTGAGTAGGCACGAGTCCATTTGTCGGCTTACATACATTGTATCCCTTGGGGTACTTTTCTTATTGGTAATGAGACGCGCGCAAGGGAGGAACAGATGTATGACTAACAGCGGATTTTGATCAAGTCAGTAATTTAGATTGTACGAAGTACAATAGTGATCAAGTTTAATGACTTTTGGGTTTGATCTAAAAGTGAGTGAAATATTCATGCTTATGAACACCCAGTTGATTAAGCCGCATAAAGACTTACAGTGTCCAGAATCCTAACGCTTGTTATTTGCTTTATTATATTTTTGGGTGATCAAACAACTATAAGGCTTGAGTATGACAGGTTATTACATTTCTGCCATCCTCACAGAGAGTTTTTCTAGAGACTAACACCTCTTTCAATTTGGCTTTTTTGTATGTTTATATCACATACTTTACTTGTTAGTGCACGATTTTGCGTCTAGAGTCTTTGTATTTATCGTTAATGTTTATTTGATATTTAATGTAATATTTAATGTTTATTCTTAACTAGTTCGTTAAGATTGAGTCTAGTTCGCTAAAGATGTTAGCGAACTAAGACTGGTTCGTTAAGGTTAAGTCTAGTTCGCTAGGGATGTTAGCGAACTATGACATTATAATGTATTCCCTCCTGATTCGTTATGGGATGTTAACGAATCAGGGGGTGGTTCGTTAAGTTAAGTTTTGTAACGAAGGGGAAGTTGGTTCGCTAGGGGATGTTAGCGAACCAGGCCGCCTTCTATATATAGTATACAACTGTTCACTTGTAAGTTAAGTTGTTGAGAAATAACTTTATAGAGAAAATTATTGAGTAATTACTCTCTCTCTCTCAAGCTTCATCTTAATATTATTGATAATATATACACATACATAACATTAAATCAAGGTTAATTATGAGCTAAGATCTTTAACAGTGGTAATTGGATAATCTACAGATTTGAGATCTGTGTTATTGTTATCGACTGTGAACACGGGATCAAACAAGTGGTATCAGAGCTGTTGGTGCTCGTTACACTTGATTTGGTGTTTTAATTGTTATTATTATTAAGTTTTTCAGTTTATGTTTGATTTTGAATCAATTGGTGTTTGAATTGATTGAAATATGGACGAATTGGATTGAATTCGTGTTGATTAAGGTATTGTAGAGGTTTGGTTAAGAGGAATTGATGTTTGATTTGGATTTGTGTGGTTTGTTTTTGATTTCGGTTTAAGTCCGAAATAGGGGTATGGTTTGTGGTTGATTTGGATTGGTTATCGGGGATAATTGATTACGAGGATTGTAGTGTTGAATTCGCGAGGTGTTTACGAGTATTTTGATTGGTTATTTGTGCGTTTTGGTTGAGAAACGAAGTAGTATTACAAATTGGTAATTCTGGGTTTCTGGGTTAATCATCAAAATTTCTGGAAAATTTGTTTAAAGTTTTGAAGATTTGAAGATGAATGTGATTCGTTATCTTCTTCATGGTGATTCGCTATATGTTTCACTGTGATTCGTTATCAACAGTGCTACTTCGCTATCTTGTTCGTTAGCCAATTCGTGTAAGTTATTGATTCGTGTTATCTAGTTCGTTAACTAGATTAACTGATTCGTGTGACACGTGTTCTTCTTGGGATTTGTGTCATAACAACCTTTGCCACGTGGCATAAGGTGTCAGAGTTTGTTACAAACGGTTGTAACAACCTGATTCGTTATAGTTCGCTATAGTGTGATTCGCTAATCCACTGTAGCTGATTAGCTAAGAATTCCTTAGTGATTCGCTAAGTTTATTTTGGTCAATTCGTTAAGTTGACTTTGTCAATTCGTTTGGTCAATTCGCTAAGTTGACTTGTGATTCGTTAAACCTTCATCACATTCGTTATCTGTTTCGTCATTCGGGTGATTCGTTAACCTTATTTGTGATTCGTTAAGTTGACTCGTTAAGTTGACTTTTGATTCGCTAAAACATTCATCTCATTCGTTAAGACACTTCGTTAATAATCAGTCTTAACTTCGTTAAGGATTGATTCGCTATAACTGTTCAGAGTTCGCTACAACTGTTCACAGTTCGCTACAACTGTTCACAGTTCGCTACAGCTGTTCACTGATTCGTTAAGATATTTCATTATTTGATTCTTTTTCAAAGATGGCTGGTATTTATGCATTGGCGTCTCAAAACATGTTGATGCAACAGATGTTGCAACTTGATACCGAGATAGGTTCACATTCTAAATGTCCAAGATTGATGAAGTTCAGTGACTTCGCCAAGTGGGAACCTCGGTTTCGTGCACATTTGGGATCGGTTCATCCTGACTGCTCATATTGTCTTGATGAGGTTTATGTTGCACCAATGATTGGTGATGATACTATTGGTTATACTCCTAAAGCTGTTTCTCAATACTCACAAGAAGAGAAGAAAGCTTTAGAAATCGAGATAAAAGCATATTCTACTTTGACTATGGCATTACCAGAAAATATCTTTCATCAAGTTGGTAGTATCAAGAGATGTGCATCTTTATTTCAACATCTGCGCATGAGAAGCATGGGAAACACAACTGAGAGTAAGAAAGTGATGCTCAAGTTTCAGTTTTGAAACTTTAATTTATTGAAAGGAGAAACAGTTGAAGAGATGACAACAAGATTTAGTCATTTAATTGCTGAAATGGACAAGATGAAAATGGAAATTTCTGAAAGAGATAAAATTGACACTATTAAAAGTGTGCTTCCAAGTTCCTACTCAACATTTCTCATGGTTTTGAAAGAGAACGACTATTTTCTGAATGAAGACTTGACGGCACTTGAATTTCTACAAAAGATCGAAGCTAGAGAATATGATCTTAAGTGTCAAAATCTTCCAAAGAAAATCAAGATCCAGCTTTCTATGGTGGAAGTATGCCTCTCAGTTCAACAATATCTCCAATCACTGCTTTTCTTACTCATGCTGCAAGTGAAAAAGAATCAGCTATATTTAATGATCCAAAAGTTTGTTTCTACTCTGCTGGTAATTAGGGTGGTTCTGGAAGTTCAACTAATACCAATCCATTTGCTACACCACCTAGTGTTAATATGAAGGAAGCTGAGCAAAACTTTGCTTTTCTGACGGCTTTTATGTCTTCATATGAAAACTTAGTGAGTAGTAAAATTGCCACAAGTGAGTTAACAGATGAGGATTATGATCAGATAGATCCGGATGATCTAGAAATCATGGATTTGAAATGGAATATGGCCATGATCGTTCGTAAATTTAAAAGATTCATGCAGAGAACTGGAAAAGATCTTCCAGAGTTAAACAAGAAGTTGGGTTTTGACAAATTAAAGGTGAAGTGTTATAATTGTCAAGAATTTGGGCATTTCGCGAAGGAATGTGACAAACCAAGGAAAGAATACACTGGACCTCGTGGTCAAAGTCAAAATGCTTCTTCACCCCGAGGAAGTGATGCTGAGAAGAAACCATCTTCTTCTACAACACAAGCAATGTTAGCAGACGGAACTGATTGGTCACAACGACTACTATGCAATGATGTTTAAGCAAATTTGGCTATGTTTGGGTTACATGAAGATTGTCAAGATGCTACTGGTAGTGTGATGTCTTCCGATAATGATTCTGGATCTGATTCTGACGACTCTTGCGACAAGCCTTCTGAATCAATGTTTGCTTGCATGGCTAAGATCAATGAGGTTAGTAATTCTATTTCTTCTACTTCATTTGGTAAAGCATCATGTGTTGACTGTGAATCTAACAACTCTAAGTTAGAAGCTTTGAAAAATCAAAATGATAATCTTATAAGAGAAATTGCTTCTCTTAAGGATACTTATCGACAATCTCTTGAATCTCAAATGAAATCTCGAGAAAAGATTGAAGCATTGTCGACAAGTAATCACGATCTCAAAGCCGAGTTATCTGTGAAAATGACCATTAATGACCAAAAGTTTCAGGAAATTTTGAAACATCGTTCGAAGATAACTGAGCTTGAGAATGAGGTTCTTGAGTTGAAGAACAAGTTGGGTAAATTTCGAAATTCTTCATTTTTATTGAATGAAATTATTGAAGTTTCTGGAAAACAAAATGACTCTAAAAAGGGTATAGGTTTTGTAGAAATTCCTCCACCTTTTCACAACGACTATATAATGAATCCTTTTGCTAAAAAAGAAGAAGAGGTAATTTTGAAAGAACCTGTGATTTCAGAAAATGTTGAATCTGTTAAATCCAAAAATGTTAAAACCCAAGTTGCTCCTCAAAAATCTCATGTTCAAAGCAAAAAGGTGTCTGTTGCACACGATGACGAGGTCATTATCGAGGATGTGTTTGAACCCGAGATTATACACAAGAATAAGAATATTCCTAGTTCTAATCATATTCTGTGCGAACCTTACGAATTTGAGGAAGCAGTGTATGGTTCACACAAACCTCAAGAGAAAAAGGAAAATTCAATGTAAATGAACTCTATGAAGGCAAAGAAGTCAGTTAAACCGAAAATTTCTGATGAGGATTTAATGCGTTTCATTAATCCTTCTAGTTCTAAGCCATCTGCTGCTAGAGTTTTTAAGTTAAAGGGAATGGACACAATGTTCACTGAAGAGACATTCCAATTAGTATCATTAAACCTGAACTAATTGAAAGTGTGTTTTACAATGAAACTTCCAAAGTTCGTGAACTTGAACGTGTGTATGTTCAAGCGAAATCATCAGTTTCATCTGATCCATTGAATAAGGCAAAACAATGTTTAAAACAAAATAAGAAGATTAATTTTGTGAAGTCAACTGGAACAGATACACTAAAAAGCTTTTCGAACTGTTCTAATTTAGATTTTTATTTAAAGAAGAAATCTGAATTATCTGATGAGTTTGCTAAGAGCATGACTAAAAATGTGAGTAATCATCAACCATCTGCATCATTTATTCCAATTACTTCTAAACATCATCATGTAGACATGCGAACTTGTTTTTTATGCGGTCAACAAGGTCATGTTGTGAGGAATTGTAGTCAGCAGACCTATCAGAATCTTCATCCTTTTATCAAGGACAAATCTAAGCCAATTCCAGTGGTCAAGGAGATTCTGAAACGACCTGTGTCGTATGCTGATGATACTCGTATTTTGTTCTCTGATGTGAACCCTTGGAAGGTTTTTCATATCAATGAGACACACGGTCAAGTATAACCAAAATTCATTCCAACTGAACCGATATGTCAAAACAAGAATTCAAAAATTGTTCACGCAGCTTACTTAAGACGAAAGTCTAAGAAGCCTGTAACTTATTCACAAGTGGCTGAACAACAATTGAAATCTGTTAAAGTCAATTTTCAAGGAGAAAACCAAAAGGTGCCCAAGACCGAGGCATGGGCTGCCTTTTTGAACTAATCACTTTTGTTTGTGTGTAGGGGTCATCCAAGACCATTTCTGGTGAAAACTGGATCATGGATAGCGGATGTTCTCGTCATATCACTGGGAATCTCAACCTATTAACCAACGTAAGAAATATTCAAGGGGGTTATGTAGCGTTTGCTGGGAATTCTGGGGGCATGATCACACAAGAGGGTGAAGTTTCAAATGGTCACATTACGTTTGAGAATGTGAATTATTGTGACAAGGTTGATCATAATTTATTGAGTGTATCACAGATTTGTGATAAAAAGTATACTACGATATTTACTGACAAAGAGTATCTTATCTTGAAACCGGGTTACGTTATTCCCGAGGACATGGTTGTCATGCGATCACCATGATCAAATGATATTTATGTCTTAATTATGAGTTCTAAGATATCAACATCGATCGAAACATGTTTTGTCTCGAAAGCAACCGAGAAAGACTCGATTCTATGGCATCGTAGAATGGGTCACATACATGTCAGAAAGATGAATTATTTAATGGCAAATGACTTAGTTGAGGGTGTCTCGCTAAAGAATTTTAAGTTATCTGATCATTGTGTTGCATGCAAAAAGGGCAAGCAGAAGAAGAAGACACATCCCTCTAAGTTATTGAATTCCATTGATACTCCTCTTGAACGACTTCATATGGATTTGTTTGGTCCAGTGAATCGTGCGAGTATTTCTGGAGACTGTTATTGTCTTGTAGTGACAGATGATTATTCAAGATATTCATGGGTGTTATTTATGAGTTCAAAAGATCAAACACCAGTTTTGGTACAAAACCTTATTACTAAGATCGAATCACTGTATAAACAAAAGGTGAAGAGAATCCGAAGTGATAATGGTACTGAATTCAAAAACACTATATTGGATTTCTTTTGTATTCAAAAGGGAATTCACCGAGAATATAGTGCACCTTATGTACCTCAACAAAATGGTGTTGCTGAAAAGAAAAATAGAACTCTGATTGAAGCTGCACGTATAATGCTCGCTGATTCAAAGCTTCCTGTTCAATTTTGGAATGAGGCAGTGAATACAGCTTGTTATACGCTTAATCGAGTTCTAACAGTGAAACGACTCAAGAAAACAAGCTACGAGATCTTAAATAATAGAAAACCTAATTTAAAGTACCTGGAACCATTTGGGTGTCCGTGTACCATGTTGAAGAAGGATTCGGGTAAATTTGAAGAAAAAGCTATCGAAGGGTATTTCTTGGGATATGCATCTCCAAAGAAAAGGGTTTTTAATTTCACATCTGGCTGTGTTGAAGAATGGTACCATGTGGACTGTCAAAAGTACACAACTCCTCCTCAGGGGAAAGGTCTACACTGGATGTTTGACTACGATTGTTTATTTATTTCTTTTACTCCTTCGACTGAACACATAGATGAAGATCTGGTTAGAGCATACTTTGAAGAACATTTGAACATTCCAGGATCTTCAAATTCTAATGTAACGATTCCGACTAAACCAGGTATACCCTAACCGGTAGACAATAGTTACGTTGTATTTAATGTCGGGTACATGAATTACCATAGTAATTATACGAGAATACATGGTTCACTGTATTGATTGTACGTGAATATATAATTCATCGTATTGAATATGCGATTAATCGATCGATAGTTAATGAAAACCGAACGAATCGAGGGTTCAATTATAGACGATATCTATAATATTTAGTGATTTTACGAAGCATTAATGCTTCAGGATAAGTAAAGTACGGCACAGAAAAAGAATTTCGATTTAATGATACGTCGGTACATTAAACGAAACCTTCAATACCAAACCGAGCAAGAGATGATTGATTAAGCCGAAAAAGATGCGCAATAATTAATAATATGATGTTTTAAGTTAATAAATGTCATGGTTTAAGTTTTTAAAGTTTTTAAATCGGTTTTAAATAAATTTCATTTTTTAAGCCGAAATCGATCGTTTTAGCCTCGTTTTAAGCCGAATTAGACATTTAACCGAAAAACGAACTGAACCAGATTATCCAAAACATTATCTGGATTTCGAGAATCCAAACATGTGGCTAGAAATGGAAAGGTGGGTCCCACCCCACCCCTCCTTATTACCGATCGGACCCCAAAGGGTCTCACCCCATTCCTTCATTTCTTTTTTTTTATCCACCATTGCAAGATCTTCATTTCCTCTCAACATCATGAACTAAAAACCGAGAATTTTAGAAAGAAAACCGAGGTAAAAAGTCGAGTTATTTACGTTTCCATCTTCGTTTCTTGAGTTTATTTGCAAGAAAATGAGGTTTCAAAGATGAAAACCGATTCTTGCATGATCAAGTGATGTATACGGGTTATACAATGGATCTTGGTCCAAGAAAGGGGTTAAACGAACCAAAAACGAATTTTTACGGTTTAAACTTTAGTTTTGAAACAATAACCGAAACTATAGTGTAAGAGGCTTGATTGTGAGTGTAACTTGCTTGGTATTGTGGTATGTTGGTTGTAGGTTCTGTATTTAGTGGTAGATAAGGCGGAAAAACGAGTTTGTAGCTTGTAGTGGCGGAAAACAAAAGGTATATTCGGTTTATGTTCGGTTATGGAATTTTGGACAGATTGTGGATGGTTTAGAGTTGGGTCATGAACTTTTACAGGGATGTTCTACATATGAAAATAAGAGTTCTGTGAAATTTTAGTACTTTTTGGACAAAGGATGAATATTTGGTGAATTTAATGCTCGGTTTTGGCTAAAAATGGTGAAAAATAGTTAAATATCATGAAAAATTCTGGAAAATTGCAGATAATCTTTTAATAACATGTATATATCACACAAAAAATTTTAGGTCAGTTGGAGAAGTCTAAGTAGGCTTTTCGGTTAAACGAGTTCTAGGGTTTTCTAGCTCAGTTTTACTGAAAATGGCATGTTAAAGAATATTTTGGTTCTGGAAAAATTACAGGGGACTATGTGGATGGCAGGGGTCATCCAGGAAAAATTTGAGATTTTTCTAAGGTCGTTTGGTATTTACGACATATTTAGTGTTTAAATGGTGTTTAAAAATAGATAAATAAATTTTAAATATAAAAATTAATTCTGGAAATATTTTTATAAAATTCCCCACTGTCAAAAAGTGATTTTTGCAAAATTTCAAGATCCGAGATTAAACGGATAATTATTTGTGCAAAAACAAACTTTTAAGGCTTAAAACGCGTAAACCGGTAAAGTTCGCCTAAGCGAGCTGACTGGTGTATAAAAACCCTAAAAATGAACTATTTTCATATAATTGAGTTAAACAAGTAAAAATGAATCATCCGAAAATAATTCGGATGATTTAGGTAATTTTACCCGATTTAACAGTTTCCGGTGCGCTAAAGACGGAAACGGATCCCGCGGTCAAACGGGGCGTCTAAACCGAGCTCTAATTTCACAACATTAATTAAATTATCAGTCATCAACTATTTTCGGGTCGTGTGTGACCAAACTCATTTTTGAAACGTAAAAACGGATAACCGTGCTAGGCACGCAAAACGGGAAAAAACGACTAATAGAAATTTGACTAGAGAACTCTAAACGATATCACAATCTGAGTCCGGAGAAGTGTTTCTGGGTTAACATTGCCCCCGGAACGGGTACAGTACTGGGTTAACAGTGTCCCCAGATGTACCGGTTAACACGGTTAAAGTTATATTAATAATGAGTGTATAGTAACGATCGTAGGGATCATATTACAGATTGGACGTGTTAACTGATAATGATTGTTGTTACCTGCTTGCATGTGCTAAGGTGAGTTTCACGAGCCCCTTTTTCTGAATTGTTTTTAAATATTTTCCCGGGGCGGAAGCATGTTACTACTGAAATGTTTAAGTACATACTGAACGCATGGACTTGCGTGTATTTATAAATATTTGATTTTACGGGAATCGTACGGAATGGGTACAGTACTGGGTTAACAGTGTCCCCAGATGTCGCTAGAAGTGTTTCTGGGTTAACATTGCCCCCGGAATGGGTACAGTACTGGGTTAACAGTGTCCCCAGATGTCCCTAGAATTGTTTCTGGGTTAACATTGCCCCCGGAATGGGTACAGTACTGGGTTAACAGTGTCCCCAGATGTCCCTAGGAGTGTTTCTGGGTTAACATTGCCCCCGGAACAGGTACAGTACTGGTTTAACAGAGGTTTCACTTGTGGGCTCAGCATAATTACATCGATAAATATTATATTTTGACAATGATTTATCATGGTTTACTCGAATTGTGAAACTCACCAACTATTCGTAGTTGACCCGTTTTCTCACATGTTTTTCAGGTACAATTAAGATGAAGTGATTGCTTACGTGCTAAGTGCTTGATGTGTGTAAGATTTGCGTGCGGGATGTTAGGACATTATAACAAATAGAATTATGTATCGTATTGTATGATGTGTGTATCACTTAGACGGTAATGAAATATGAGATAATGTAATTTGAAGTATATTAATATATTCAGTTTTCTTTATAAACAATGTGGTTGATATCAGAGGTGTCTGTGGCGCCCCGGTTACGTTTCCGCTGCGGTTACGGGGTGTTACAGAACTTGGTATCAGAGCCATTGGTTATAAAGAATTAGGATGTCTTTAAAAGATACCTAAAATATAACCAGTAGCTCAAGTATTATAGGATCTGAATATCAACTAATAATTTATAGTGACGAGATCTGGATGAACTTGGATGGACAAGTGAGTTATTATTGTCCGGAACATAATAACAGACTTGTCCGCACGAGGGAGTTCAGGGGAAGTCACGGGGTACATTAATAGGTAAAAATGGCAACATATGTGTAAAGTATATAATATTATTTATGCGTGCTAATGTGTATATATATATATGTGTGCATATCTTATGGGTACATGTATTGAGAAATAAGACCCGGATAAGGAACCGGGGGATGAAATAATAAAAGTACCGAGGATGCTGAAATTCCTAGAGCATCGGTTGATGATAAGTCTGACTTATCGGGCCATTGTTATGATAGTACCAAGTTAGATCTCCCGTTTGACATTAACCCGAAATATCTAGTAACCGTCACTCCCAACCAAAATTGATAAATCCCTTACCCTACCAACACCGGTACCATATATCCTAATAACCCCCTATGTTCACCAGAACCGCCGACCCTCACGTACGGACGGACCTGTACCTGAACCCATTCTTATTCCATTAAGGTAAATAAATAAATAAATAATATAAATAATAATAATAATAAATTTGATAATAAATGAGCAGATAAAAATAATATATAGAAATATATATGTGTATTTCTCACTCTCAAACATATGAGACATATCACCTCTAGATCGAGAATCACCGATTTTAGTGAACCTAGAACGCCTGAGGACATTTACTGAGCAAGTGATAGAGTTTCCGAAAATAGTAATTGATAATATTTGAAGGCAACATGGGTTGCGCGATTACCTTGAACCTTGCAACTCCCTATGTTATCCTTACATCCGTTAGATGCCTATACCCATGTATACTCGAATAGAATGATTACCCATACACAAAGAGGTGTTGGAATCATTATAGCATAGTTGGTTGTTCGTTCGTAGGTGGTATACCGTGTATGCCGGATATACAAATAGACATGGATATTATAACTCCGTGGTACGTAATCGTTTGGTGCTCACGGTGAGCATGTATCGGTTATACTGACATGCAGAATAATATTGAAATCAAGCATATTAAACATTAATCTTTGTTGAGAAAGATCTATATGTCAGTTGGTGACAAGGGTTATGAAACATATTTAAACGTTAACCGATGTCAGGTTAAGTCCCTATCTTATTATATTTGTGGGACATATATACTAGATACTGGTATGTGTAATATGTATGATAATATTTGGTGTGTATGTGTACCTGCTGTTATGATTGAGCTGGTAACGAGTTATACGGTGAGAATAGTATTGATTACTGCGTACGGGATGGGTACGGCAGAATGACATAAAAAGAGTAACTCCAATGATGGAGATTGATATGATTCAGTTGATTGCTCAAAGATAGCAGATGATGATACCGAATGTCGTATCACAGATCACTGCTAGTGTTGATGCAAATGTGATCGCAGAATTATAGATTGAGCAATCACATGAATATGAATATGAATATTTTAATTCTTAGTGTTATTACTAAGAGTGATAATGTCCCACCGAATACTATTATGACTACAAGTATTAGTTATAAACTAAACATGAATAGTAGTCGTAATGGATTAGATCCGGTATGAAGGATATGTTTGTTGGTTGTGTTAAGGAAATCATTAATAGTTTACTGATGGTAAAGGGAGGGATAGATTAGTGAGTGGATAGAAAAGATCGAAATGGTTAAGGATATTGGTAAGAGTCTAGAACATTGTGTAGTGAAATATGCTACAGATATGTTGGTAGATTATGTTGTATCGTGATGGAACACGATGGTACAAAATTATAGTTAGAAAATTATTACTCAGATGATATGGTCGGAATTTAAAATTCTTGGGCTAGAGCACTTTTATTCGAGTAATTAAGTTTAGAGATTGGAAACTGAGCTATGGAAGATAGAAATGTTGTGTGCTGATCACTTGGAACACGCTAATCGTTTGAAGGAATTGTCATGTCTGGTAACATGGCTAATTACTCCTGAAACTAAGCGAAGTGAGCGCTATATTGGGGACTAACTCCATCGATAAGGAGTATAGTCAATCCTGTAAAATATACAACCTTTGGAAGGGTTGTGTCACAAGCCAGCATTGATATATTTGACTCTATGGGAAGCGGACTGGAAGGACGTTAGGTGAGACGTCGAGTGTTAAAGAAGAGAAATGATAAAGGTATAGTGCAAGATAGGCTTTTGAATAAGTAGGTATGTCCTACAACCCAGAATTATACTAAGACTAGTTCTGGTGTAAAAACATGAACCGCATGAAGGGTCCTTCCCTAAATGTGGAAAATATGGTTATCGGCAGAAAGAAGAATGTCGAGTGATAGTGGGCCACATGTATGGTAAAGATGGACGTAATGCCCCAATTGTAGAACCAATTGAAGCCTTGTGAACCGGCAACCCCAACCCATTCGTGTACAACCACTCCGAACCCAACAGCTTCAATAACAATCCATCCAAAGACATCAAATTATGCCAAACAGTTGTACTTGCTAAGAATGTGGCAGTACAGAACGTTTCAAGAGAAATTGCCCAAAGTTGAACCAATGTGTCGTTGGAAGACGAACCTCATGACAAGCACCAACCTCTGATCAAGCAAGGAGCCGTGCTTTTGTGAGTAATTCGAATAAAGCACGTCATGATCCAAAGGTGGTATTAAGTACGTTGTAGTTTTAAATCAATAGGCTTCAGCGATATTTTTACGGTCGTCGATAGAAGTTAGTTCCTGTTAACCTCCTATCGTTTGGAAAGATACCGATTAGTGAAACTACAGAACCCTATACTATAGAATCGCTAACGGTAAATCCCTAATGGTTAACTAAATTGTTCGGAATTGTCCTATTATTCTGAACGATTAACCTTTCCTTATTGACCTACGACCAGTAAAGTTAAGAAGTTTTGACGTAATAGTGGGAATGGATTGGTTAGCACGTAACAATGTGGAAATAAACTGTGAAAAGAAAATCGTCAAGATCCGGGTGTCGGATGACGAAGAGGTGTTAGTGCAAGGAGAGAAGTCGGGCACAATGATACCATTTATATCCCACCTCAAGGTGTTGAAATATTTACGCCAGGGATGCGTGGCGTATCTCGCGAGCTTGACGGCCACAGATTCTGAGGAGAAACGGGTGGATGATATCCCGGTGGTACGCAAATTTCCACAAGTTTTCCCAGAAGAACTTCCTGGATTACCGCCAAACCGACGGGTCGAATTCAGAATCGATTTAATGCCTCAAGCTGGCCCTGTTGCTAAGGCACCCTACCGACTTGCACCGTCCGAGATGCAAGAATTATCCAATCAGTTGCAAGAATTATTGGATAAGGTTTTATACGACCTAGTTAGTCACCATGGGGTGCACCAGTGTTATTTGGGAAATGAAGGACGGAAGTGTTAGGATATGTATTGATTAGAGAGAATTGAATAAAGTGACGATCAAGAATAGGTATTCACTTCTTCGAAGTAAATGATCTGTTTAACCAACTGCAAGGGGCGATTTATTTTTAGAAAATTGATCTTAGATATAGTCATCACCAAATGAAAAATCCAAGAGGAGGACGTTGCAACAACAGCGTTTCGGACTCGTTACGGCCATTATGAATTCTTATTTATGCCTTTCGGGCTAACAAATGCGCCGGCAGTGTTCATGGACCTCATGAATCGAGTCTGTAAACCCTACCTCGACAAATTCGTCATCGTGTTTATTGACGATATTTTGATCTACTCGAAAAGTAAAGAAGAGCACGAGCAACACTTAAGAATAATTTTAGAACTTCTGAATCAGGAGAAGTTGTATGCAAAATTCCCCAAGTGTAACTTCTGGTTACAAGAAGTGCAATTCCTCGGTCACGCTGTAAACCATCAAGGAATACACGTTGATCCGAGTTAGGTAGAAACCATTAAAATTGGCAGTCACCCAAGGCGCCAAAGGAAATGCGCCAATTTTTAGGACTAGCCGGAGACTATCAGCGGTTTATTGAAGAATTTTTAGCATTACCCAACTCATAATCCTTTGTACGACGCAAATGTACAAATTTTATAGATGAAAAGAGACCGCAGTCTCATATTCATCGAAGATGGGTCGAGTTGTTAAGCGATTATGACTGTGACATCCGTTATCACCCCGGCAAGGCTAACGTCGTAGCCGATGCCATGAGTAGGAAAGATCGGGTTAAGCCATTGCGAGTGCGAGCGCTGGGGATGATAGTCCAGTCGAACCTTTCGGACCTGATTCGAGTCGCTCAACGTGAGGCGTTGAAAGAGGAACAATTGGAAAATGAGGGACTTTACGGCAATGAGAAGAATTTCGAACAGCGCGTGGACGAGATTCTCTATTTCAAAAATCGGGTTTGGATCCCGACCCTCCATGACCTTCGTGAATTAATCATGGACGAAGCGCATAGATCGAAATATTCCATACATCCGGGATCGGATTAGACTATTGATGATACGAATATCTGAAAGGATTTTATTAATGGCCGAGTTTGGAGAAAGATATGGTTACGTATGTTGGTGAATAATTAAGTTATGCAAGAAATAAGGCTGCACACCGAAAATCCTAGGGAACGCCACAACGACAGAAAATTCGCCAATGATAGTGGGAATAGATTACAATGGATTTCGGGACGCAAATTCCCAATATACATCAAAGGCATGATGTAAATTGGGTAATCGCGGATCGATTAACCAATCCTCGCATTTCATCCCATTCCATGACGATTACCACAATGAATTCTCGCCCAAATTCCTGATGATGAAATGGTATCTCGTCGTGGAGTACCATTTTCAATTATCTCAGATTGAAATAGTCATCCTACTTCCATTAGTGGAAGGCGGGGAAGGAAGCATCGAGAGCTTGAAGCTTTCTATGGGTGAAGTAATTATCACCAATTTGTTGAATTGAAAATGGGCGTCAATCAAGCCATAAGATTTGAATTGATTCGAGAAACAACCAATCGGATTTATAATATTTAAGATAAGTTGAAAGCAGCGCGAGATTGGCAAATGATTTATGCCAACACTCATAGGAAACCATTGTCACTGGAAAGAGGTGACAAGGCATTTTTAAGGCATCACCTTAGAGAGGTGATATGAGGTTTGGCAAAACCGAAAATAGCTCTTTAATATATTGGACCTCATGAGACTATCTCCATGATTGGTCATTTAGTTTATCGATTAAAGTACTCCAGGGGCTAAGTACTATACATGATGTTTTGCCATGTATACGGATTGAAAAGTACCTAAGCGACGAGGCAACGAGAGTACTAGTAATGGAGGTACTCATAGAAAACATTCTTGATATCATAAATAATTCCGTAGAGATAGTAGACGGGAAAACTAAACAGTTTGGACACACCAAGCGTTATTGATTAAGATTAAGAGGAATTCACAGCGAAGACCAGATTATACCTGGTAACGCGAGGGTGAATTCTGAAGGAAAAACCCCCACCTTTCTCTCGGAAGGGGATAGTAGGCGTGTAAAATTTCGAGGACGAAATTTCTTAACGGGGGGAGAATGTAACGATTCCGACTAAACCAGGTATACCCTAACCGGTAGACAATAGTTACGTTGTATTTAATATCGGGTACATGAATTACCATAGTAATTATACGAGAATACATGGTTCACTGTATTGATTGTACGTGAATATATAATTCATCGTATTAAATATGCGATTAATCGATCGATAGTTATTGAAAACCGAACGAATCGAGGGTTCAATTATAGACGATATCTATAATATTTAGTGATTTTACGAAGCATTAATGCTTCAGGATAAGTAAAGTACGGCACAGAAAAAGAATTTCGATTTAATGATACGTCGGTACATTAAACGAAACCTTCAATACCAAACCGAGCAAGAGATGATCGATTAAGCCGAAAAAGATGCGCAATAATTAATAATATGATGTTTTAAGTTAATAAATGTCATGGTTTAAGTTTTTAAAGTTTTTAAATCGGTTTTAAATAAATTTCATTTTTTAAGCCGAAATCGATCGTTTTAGCCTCGTTTTAAGCCGAATTAGACATTTAACCGAAAAACGAACTGAACCAGATTATCCAAAACATTATCTGGATTTCGAGAATCCAAACATGTGGCTAGAAATGGAAAGGTGGGTCCCACCCCACCCCTCCTTATTTCCGATCGGACCCCAAAGGGTCTCACCCCATTCCTTCATTTCTTTTTTTTTATCCACCATTGCAAGATCTTCATTTCCTCTCAACATCATGAACTAAAAACCGAGAATTTTAGAAAGAAAACCAAGGTAAAAAGTCGAGTTATTTACGTTTCCATCTTCGTTTCTTGAGTTTATTTGCAAGAAAATGAGGTTTCAAAGATGAAAACCGATTCTTGCATGATCAAGTGATGTATACGGGTTATACGAGGGATCTTGGTCCAAGAAAGGGGTTAAACGAACCAAAAACGAATTTTTACGGTTTAAACTTTAGTTTTGAAACAATAACCGAAACTATAGTGTAAGAGGCTTGAATGTGAGTGTAACTTGCTTGGTATTGTGGTATGTTGGTTGTAGGTTCTGTATTTAGTGGTAGATAAGGCGGAAAAACGAGTTTGTAGCTTGTAGTGGCGGAAAACAAAAGGTATATTCGGTTTATGTTCGGTTATGGAATTTTGGACAGATTGTGGATGGTTTAGAGTTGGGTCATGAACTTTTACAGGGATGTTCTACACATGAAAATAAGAGTTCTGTGAAATTTTGGTAATTTTTGGACAAAGGATGAATATTTGGTGAATTTAATGCTCGGTTTTGGCTAAAAATGGTGAAAAATAGTTAAATATCATGAAAAATTCTGGAAAATTGCAGATAATCTTTAATAACATGTATATATCACACACAAAATTTTAGGTCAGTTGGAGAAGTCTAAGTAGGCTTTTCGTTTAAACGAGTTGTAGGGTTTTCTAGCTCGGTTTTAGTGAAAATGGCATGTTAAAGAAGATTTTGGTTCTGGAAAAATTACAGGGGACTATGTGGATGGCTGGGGTCATCCAGGAAAAATTTGAGATTTTTCTAAGGTCGTTTGGTATTTACGACATATTTAGTGTTTAAATGGTGTTTAAAAATAGATAAATAAATTTTAAATATAAAAATTAATTCTGGAAATATTTTTATAAAATTCCCCACTGTCAAAAAGTGATTTTTGCAAAATTTCAAGATCCGAGATTAAACGGATAATTATTTGTGCAAAAACAAACTTTTAAGGCTTAAAACGCGTAAACCGGTAAAGTTCGCCTAAGCGAGCTGACTGGTGTATAAAAACCCTAAAAATGAACTATTTTCATATAATTGAGTTAAACAAGTAAAAATGAATCATCCGAAAATAATTCGGATGATTTAGGTAATTTTACTCGATTTAACAGTTTCCGGTGCGCTAAAGACGGAAACGGGTCCCGCGGCCAAACGGGGCGTCTAAACCGAGCTCTAATTTCACAACATTAATTAAATTATCAGTCATCAACTATTTTCGGGTCGTGTGTGACCAAACTCATTTTTGAAACGTAAAAACGGATAACCGTGCTAGGCACGCAAAACGGGAAAAAACGACTAATAGAAATTTGACTAGAGAACTCTAAACGATATCACAATCTGAGTCCGGAGAAGTGTTTCTGGGTTAACATTGCCCCCGGAACGGGTACAGTACTGGGTTAACAGTGTCCCCAGATGTACCGGTTAACACGGTTAAAGTTATATTAATAATGAGTGTATAGTAACGATCGTAGGGATCATATTACAGATTGGACGTGTTAACTGATAATGATTGTTGTTACCTGCTTGCATGTGCTAAGGTGAGTTTCACGAGCCCCTTTTTCTGAATTGTTTTTAAATATTTTCCCGGGGCGGAAGCATGTTACTACTGAAATGTTTAAGTACATACTGAACGCATGGACTTGCGTGTATTTATAAATATTTGATTTTACGGGAATCGTACGGAATGGGTACAGTACTGGGTTAACAGTGTCCCCAGATGTCGCTAGAAGTGTTTCTGGGTTAACATTGCCCCCGGAATGGGTACAGTACTGGGTTAACAGTGTCCCCAGATGTCCCTAGAATTGTTTCTGGGTTAACATTGCCCCCGGAATGGGTACAGTACTGGGTTAACAGTGTCCCCAGATGTCCCTAGGAGTGTTTCTGGGTTAACATTGCCCCCGGAACAGGTACAGTACTGGTTTAACAGAGGTTTCACTTGTGGGCTCAGCATAATTACATCGATAAATATTATATTTTGACAATGATTTATCATGGTTTACTCGACTTGTGAAACTCACCAACTATTCGTAGTTGACCCGTTTTCTCACATGCTTTTCAGGTACAATTAAGATGAAGTGATTGCTTACGTGCTAAGTGCTTGATGTGTGTAAGATTTGCGTGCGGGATGTTAGGACATTATAACAAATAGAATTATGTATCGTATTGTATGATGTGTGTATCACATAGACGGTAATGAAATATGAGATAATGTAATTTGAAGTATATTAATATATTCAGTTTTGTTTATAAACAATGTGGTTGATATCAGAGGTGTCTGTGGCGCCCCGGTTACGTTTCCGCTGCGGTTACGGGGTGTTACATCTAATGCAGTTGAAGTTCAACCAGATGCTCCAACTGAAGAATCTCATGTTGTCTCTCCAGTTGCTATTGATAATGTTTCTACTTCTTCTGATGATGATCAAGCTGAAATTCAAGTTATTGATCTTGACAGTGATAATGTTTCATCTCCCGAGTTGGGTGAACATTACACTAACTTATTTGATAATGTTGTTGTTCCTAAGAATCCCACTCTTCGGATTCATGGATATCATCCACAGGAAAACAACATTGGTGAACTTGATGTGGGTGTTCGTACACGTCATCAAGTTGCTTCGTCAAGTGACAATAACACATTGTGTGCTTACACTAACTTACATTCTTCGGGAATTGTAAATCTTGCTAAATTCAATTGCTTTCTATCTCAAGTTGAGCCAACGACAGCTCGTAAGGCGCTTGAAGATCCTTCTTGGTAGAAGCTATGCAAGAGGAATTACAGCAATTTGCACGTTTGGTGTTTGGGACTTAATAGACAAACCTGCTAGAGTCAAGAAAGCCATTCCGACTAAGTGGGTATTTAAGTGTAAGAAGGACGATCGAGGGGTGATTGTCAGAAACAAAGCACGTCTAGTGGTGCAAGGTTTTTATCAGCAAGAGGGTATTGATTACACAGAGGTATATGCTCCAGTTGCAAGATTAGAGTCGATTCGAATCTTGGCTTATGCAGCTTATAAGAATATCAAGGTTTATCAAATGAATGTTAAGAGTGCTTTTCTCAATGATGAATTACACGAGGAAGTGTTTGTCCAACAACCACATGGTTTTGAAGATCCTGATTATCCAGACCGTGTTTACCGTTTAAACAAGGCTCTGTATGGTCTACATCAAGCCCCGAGAGCTTGGTATGGCACGCTCGCCGACCATCTGACTGATAATGGCTTCAAACGAGGAACTGTTGACTGCACTTTATTTCATAAAACTATTGGTGATGATATTCTTCTAGTCCAGAATTATGTTGACGATATTATTTTTGGGTCTACAAACGACACATTGTGTAAGGAGTTCGAGAAGTCCATGCAAACAAAGTTCGAGATGAGTTCGATGGGAGAGATGAAATTCTTTTTAGGGTTGCAGGTTCACCAGTCTGCTCACGGTATTTTTATTCATTAGACTAAGTACGTGAATGACGTCTTGAGCCGATTCAAGATCTCTGCCGGAAAAAATCCCTTCTACTCCTCTTCCAGTGGGTCACAATTTATCACCGGATGATTTGGAGGATACCGTTGATCCGACCCTTTATCGTGCTATGATTGGTTCTCTAATGTATTTAACGGCTTCTCGCCCTGATATTATGTTTGCTGTTTGTCTTTGTGCTAGGTATCAAGAAAGTCCACGAGTGACTCACCTAGCTGCAGTCAAGAGAATTCTTCATTATTTGAGGGGTAATCCAGACATCGGGTTGTGGTACCCCAAGGATGATACTTTCATTCTTACTGCCTACTCAGACTCAGATTATGAAGGATGCAAGATCAATTTCAAATCAACGACTGCGGGTTGTCAATTCTTAGGAAACCGGCTTGTTTCCTAGCAGTGTAAGAAGCAGACAACGGTCTCCACTTCAACCGCCGAAGCTGAATATGTTGCAGCCTCGAGTTGCTGTTCCCAGTTTTTGTGGATACACCAACATCTTCGCGACTACGGTTTGAAGTTTCTTACTACTCCCATCTTGATTGATAATTCTGATGCAATTAGTATCACCAAGAATCCCGTACAACATTCTAAAACGAAACATATCGAAATTCGATATCATTTTATACGGGATTGTTATGAAAATAATTTAATTGATCTTGAGAAAGTACACACAGATTTTCAAAAAGCCGATCTATTTACCAAAGCGTTTGATAAAACACGTTTTAACTTTTTGCTTGGTTTAAACGGATTGAAGACCCTCGCTGATATCCTTAAACAAGGATGACTATTTTTATTTTCTGTCATATCTTTCTTTTAAAATTTATTTTGGTTTTAGGGGGTGAAAATCTAGAAAAATACAAAAAGAGTGTGCTTTCGTTTTGTATAGATAAAATCCAAAAACATTAAAATTTTCAAAATTAAAAAGAAACAATTTGTGATTTCTGTTCTTTAATGTTTTTCCTTTAAATATTAAGAAAAACCAAAAACATTTTAAAATTTTGAAAAACTTAAGTTAACTGGGGCGATTAAATTTATCTTTATTTTGTTTTATGCTCCTCAAAATTTTGAGGTTTTGAAGCAAAAAGAGAACATGATAATACATTGATTATCTTGACCCCAAATTCAGTAAAAAGTAAGCTTAAAAGACTGTGTGCTTAATTGCATTGGTGCATTGGTAGGTATTAAAACAACCAAGTAGAGTAAAGTATGTGATATAAATATAAAGATACGCCAAATTGAAAGGGGTGTTAGTCTCTAGCAAAAGTCTTGGTGAGGATGGCAGAAATGTAAAAACCAGTCATACTCAAGCCTTATATTTGTTGATCACCCAAAAACAAAATAAAACAAATAACAAGCGTTAAGATTCTAGACACTGTGAGTCTTTATGCGGCTTAACCATCTGGGTATTCATAAGCATGAATATTTCACTAGATTTCTAGAGCAAACCCAAAGTCATTAAACTTGATCACCGATGTACTTCGTACAATTTAAATTACTGACTTGATCAAAATCCGCTGTTAGTCATACAATTGTTCCTCCCTTGCGTGCGTCTTAATACCATTAAGAAAAGGACCCCAGGGGATACAATGTATGTAAGCCGACAGATGGACTTGTGCATACTCACTCATAGTAAAGGAAACTTGATGCATTGCTCAAAATTTCTACAATTGGTATCAAAAATTTTGATCAACAATATAATGGTTTAAGTCAAGTTAGGGTGATTTGGCAAAAATCAAATTAAGCTTGAACCGAGATTAGAGGCTGATAGTTTCTGATATTTTGTGCTTTAATTGAACAATTTAAATCATATCACAAAAATACTTGAATGTGTGTTATTAGATTTATGTGGACAACAATACCAATGACCGACTTATCGCCAGTCATAATATTGCTGAAATATAAAATTGTGATGGAAGGGCAATTTGGTCAATATGATTCTCTGCTCAAACTCAACAAAAATACAAAAATATGTACTGTTTTTGATAAAATCATTGAAAAACACAAAAAGATGGTTTATTTTAAAGGATTGGATATTTTTTTGTAAATACATTCTTTAATTCTTTAAATTTTTTTACAAAATACCAAAAATATTTTCGTCTTCTTTATACAAAATACTTACATTTTTTTTAAGTTATGTTTCGGAAATCTGAAACATTTTTAACGTATTTGGTTGTCGGGATAAAAAGGGTTTCTCGATAATTTGATTTATTCATTTATTTAATACTTTAATTAATTCATTAATTTATTCATTTAATTATTTAATTTAAAAATTAAATAAAAGAATTTAATTCGCTATAATTCAATTCGTTATTTATGAATAACGAACAAGGTGATTCTTTAGGGAACTAGCTTCTGGTTCGCTAACCTAATTCGCTTCCGCACTCTATAACGAATCATCCCTTCGTTATGCATATTTAACGAATCATGACACGAATCATGTCTTGATTCGCTACCTTTAATTTAACGAATCAAGTAGCGATTCGTCTACATAAGGTAACGAATTGAGTTAGCGAATGGGCTAATTCGCTAACCTTATGTTAAACGAATCGTCTGATTCATACAAGTTGTACCTAGGGTTACGTGCATTGATATATAAGACAAGAAAATGAATAGTATTCCACTGTTCGCCTTCTTACTTCATCTTTAAGAATCTATTCAAATTCTCTCTGAAATTTCTACCTTTTCGTTTGGATACTTCAAAGATCTATATGAGTTTCTATGGTGTAACTGATCTTGGCGATATCATTTTCGTCAAAAATGGCCATGTGTTGACTGCTGAATTATGAAATTTTAGGGGTTTAAGGGTTTTGAACTTTTGAAACTCACCTGTGTATAATTTATGTTCATAATTGTATGATTTTGATGTCATTATGATCGGATTCACATTCCGATACCCATGGTGGGCTTCAATCATGATTTGACTGTTATTTGTCGGGTTAATTGTTGTTTTGTGTTATTTGGTGTTTACTGTTGGTTCGTTTAACCCTCAGTACAACTAGGTATTGATTCTCAATCTCATCCACCTAAGCTTACTAGTGTGATTCCGAGCTCAACGAGCTGATTATCCTGATGTTTCAACGATGGTTATGGCCCAATTGTATTTGGGTTTATGATGTTGACTATTGTTGTTCATTCTAATTTTGACTTTGACTTTGTGAAGTCAATGAATAAGTCTTATTTATGGCCATTCGTTAGTCTTAGCGAATTGGAACTGTTTCGTGTCCAATTCGTTAAGATTTTACACGAACTAGCTTAGCGAATAAAATGCTACACGAATCAGATTTGGATTCGCTTAAAATATAACGAACTAGTGTGTAGTTCGTCAAAATTAAATAGTGATTCGCTAGGTTCAGTTCGTTAAGGTATTTACTTGATAGCGAATCGCCTGATTCGTTATCTTAGTATAACGAATCAATGTGATTCTTAACGAATGACATTTAAAAAAAAAAAAACTTTATGTAAATAACTTAATTCCATATATTTTTGATTATATATATCCTAATTTCTAGTCTCATATTCGATTTTATTTATACAGTGAATCATGGCTGGTCAAGAACAACAATAACAACCGCCACAGGAACAACCGTCACAGGAACAACCTCCACAAGGACAACCACAACATCAAGATTAACATGCTGAAATGATTTTATTACCGTTCGATAAGAAGCACAACATCTGTGCTTATGTTGATCAAGATGTGACTGATTTAAGAACGTTTGGAGCTATGTTGAATTTCTTACGCCGTTCAAAGATACACTTTGCAATCACTGCTAAACCGAAAGTGTATCTTAGTATAATCAGACAATTTTGGAACACGGCGGAATATGTTGAGGAAGATAACTGGGTTCGAGCTACAGTTAATCAGATTCCTATTACGATTGATGTTGAGGTCATTTGTCGGGTACTTCAATTTGACGATACTGATGATTACCCGAGTGAATTGGACAGGACGTTGGTTAGGGGTTTATTCACACGATTAAATTATGGGGGTGATATTCGTCGGTCTATGTTGAACAAAAATGGGTTATGTCCACCATACAAGTATCTGCTGCATGTTTTGCTTCACTGTATGAGTGGACGTCGCGGTGGTTTTGATGAATGTAGATTAAGTTTGCAATCGGCATTTGTTGCTCTAATCCTGAACAAGCCCTTCAACTACTCCGAACTCATCTTTGATCATCTGAAAGAGCAAGTTCAGCAAACTCTACCGTCAAAGAAGTTCTTGATGTATCCTCGATTTCTACAGCTAATCATTCAGGATTTGATACCGAATTTGGTGATTGATCGATCGTTGGTGAACGATGTTCTTGATATGGAACATATGAAAGTTGAAATGGTGAATCGTATGTTAATTTATAGAAAAGACAAGCCACAGGACAAAACGGATGATTGGTCATATAATCAATCCGGATTATGTATGTCCTCCTAATGAGCGCTGGATCCATGATGATTCGGATTCCGAGCGTGAAGGGAGTGAAGGTGGGAACAATGATGGTGGAGATGATGATGGTAACAATGATGATGGTAATGGTGATGGTGGAGCTGGTGAACAAGCTCTTAAAGAACAACAAGATGTAGGCGATGCTGCTCTAGCTGCCACCATGAAAGCTCAGCTAGAAAGAAAACGAAAGGGGAAAGCTGTAGCTACTAGTGAACCATCAAAGAAGCCCCGTGTGTCTGCTGGGGCTGGGGTAATTAATGGAACTCCACCACCACGTCAATCAACTATTCAAAGCTCGGCGGTGCCGCTAACTACTAGCTCTCCGACGCTTACCTTGACAACGACAATGGTGTCACATGAGAGGCTCGGTCTTATTCCTCAAATGGCGTTGACCGAGATACCGAGGCCTCCTGCTGTGTTGTCTACAGTATCTTCCACCACATCAATGAGACCTCCTCCTCTTCCAACAACTACTCTTCCTCCACCTCCGCCTAGTGATGTCTCATTCATGAAAATAACTCGGCCTCAAGGACCTGTTCAACCTGTTCATCCATCCGTATACAACTTGCCACCAAGTCGTCAAACGGAAATGCTGCTAAATCTGCTACATTTATATGAAAATCAAATGGCAGCTGATCGACAAACTCAAGAACGACTCATGGAGAATCAACGAAAAATGATGAGTTATATTTCTTTCTGTCAAAAGGAGACTAAGTCGTTGCTTACGATTGTTGAGTCTCAGGGGGTGAAATTAAAGGAACAAGATGAGTTGATTCTACAATTAACTTGTAAAGAAGATGCCCTCAAGAAACTCAAAAATGATGATGATGATCCTGACGAATCTGATGCAGGAGGTGAGCCTAAACAATCGCATGGTTCATCCTCTAGTGATGGTGTTAGTGGCGCTGATGATTCGAGCAAGCAGATAATTACCTATTAAGATCCAACAGCTGCCAAGCCAATAGAAATGATTGAGGCTAACACGGTGATATTTATTGATGGATCGGGGGTGGTTAGAAGTGTGGTGAACAGAGATGAGATACAGGTCGGTGAGTTTATTGTTAGATCTTTGACACGGGAGCAGATTTCGGTTCTGCTTGGGCTCAATGACGATCATTGACTGCTTTAGAGACTGAGCCCGATGTTGTAGTGATCAATGAAGAAGAAATGGATGTTGATCCGTTATTTATGGATACGAATTTTATTTATGAGAACGAGGAGATTGAGATGGAGGATGTGACAGCTGAAGAGTACCCGGACTTGTATCAACACGCAAACGTTGATCAAGGTGCTCCGGTTATTCACGAAGAGGTAATTAAAGAGACTGAGGATGAACTAGAAAAGGTTGTGCAGCGAAAAGTTCCTTCACTCAAAGAAGTGACTGATGACGACATAGAAAGATGGTTCAAACGTCAGAAAGTGGGTAAGATCATCAGTGCTTATCGGTATGTAGATCAGGAAAGAAAAGATACAACTGCTGCTTGGATTGAGGCTAATCAGGTGACTACTTTAAGACTGTTTCTAAGGTACATGGTGATATTGTCTTCTGGCTCTATGATTCAGAACTTAAAGTATGTATAGTCAAGTGGGAAAAGGGTGTCCAGTATTACGAGAGGATAATGGATGTTTTAACTCTACCGCGTTGGGATATACGTACCCTCGCGAGACGTCCATTTATCAATCGTGGGAATCACCAAACGGCTGAGTGGTTTCATCAACACTTACTGTTCGAGGTCAATCATGGCTTCAAATTCTTCAAGTCACAGGTCCCAAGACGCAAGCGCGTTGATGAGATTGATCCGAGGACCGGCTGGAAGAAACTTGTCTTGAAAGTGAAGCCGCCAAAGACAATGAATAAGGTTCCTGTGAAGACAATGCCTCAAGATATTTATCTGTCTTTCAACCGTTGGTACTATGACAATCGTACTGGCGAGGCCGTTATTGTTTGTGGTCGAGGACTGCAGACCAAACTCATCAAGATAATCGACCCGATGTGGTTGGTTAATTTATCAGAGACAGACAACGACGTGCTATACAGGAAGTAGATTTTGTTTGAACTCCAAGAAGATTACGACCTGGCTATGCAATTCCAACGAGTTGTTCGTGTGTGTCACAAACATGGAATTCATAGTTGCAGAGATTGGCAGTCCAAGCGTTTCAAATAAGTTAAAGACAAAGAGCTCAAGACGAGGGGGTTTCTGTTAGTGCACGGTTTTGCGTCTAGAGTCTTTGTATTTATCGTTAATGTTTATTTGATATTTAATGTAATATTTAATGTTTATTCTTAACTAGTTCGTTAAGATTGAGTCTAGTTCGCTAGAGATGTTAGCGAACTAAGACTGGTTTGTTAAGGTTAAGTCTAGTTCGCTAGGGATGTTAGCGAACTATGACAATATAATGTATTCCCTCCTGATTCGTTAGGGGATGTTAACGAATCAGGGGGTGGTTCGTTAAGTTAAGTTTTGTAACGAATGGGAAGATGGTTCGCTAGGGGATGTTAGCGAACCAGGTCGCCTTCTATATATAGTGAACAACTGTTCACTTGTAAGTTAAGTTTTTGAGAAATAACTTTATAGAGAAAATTATTGAGTAATTACTCTCTCTTTCTCAAGCTTCATCTTAATATTATTGATAATATATACACATACATAACATTAAATCAAGGTTAATTATGAGCTAAGATATTTAACAGTGGTAATTGGATAATCTACATATCTGAGATCTGTGTTATTGTTATCGACTGTGAACACGGGATCAAACATTACTCTAACAGCTTGTTTAAGACCTACCAATGCACTAATGATTAAGCACTCAGTCTTTTAAGCTTATTTCTTACTGGATATGGGGTCAAACAATCAATGTACTATCATTTTCTATTTTTGCTTCAAAAACTCAAAATTTTAAGGAGCATAAAACAAGATGAATTTAATCGCCCCAGTCACTTTCAGTCTATAGATTAATGGCTATCCTATCAATCTATAAGTAGATAACAGGACCAGTACATGTAAGCATGCTCCACAAACTTAAATAACCGACATAATTTTTAGCGAGAAAATTAAGTAAAAACGCATAAAAAATGCCCCAATTACTTTCCATTGTCAGGTAAATGGCTATCCCGAACATTTACGAGTAAATCTCAGGACCAAACATATACAAGTATATGTCCTTCAAATATGAGTAATTGACATACTTTTCAGCGAACATATACAAAAATCTTTTTGTTTTTTTTTCTTAACATGCTTAAAACACAATCCTTTTGTCTTTTTCGGATTTTTCCTATACAAACGAAAAATTCACAATTTTTTTGAATTTTTCAAATTTTCTTATAAATAAAGTGAAACTTCACAATCCTTTTGGATTTTTCGGATTTTTCCAATACAAAGGGAAAACACAATCTTTTTGTCTTTTCGGATATTAAAATGTTTTTCGATTTTCAATATATTTTTTTAAAGAAAAACATTAAAGACATGAAACCACAATATTTTTGCTTTTTCAAAATTTTTAATGTTTTTGTTTAATGTTTTTGAGTTTTATCTATACAAACTAAAAGCACAATATTTTTAATGTTTTTGTTTTAATGTTTTTGGGTTTTATCTATACAAACTAAAAGCACATTATTTTTGTATTTTCTATTTTCACCCCCTAAAATCCAAAACCAAAAATAAAATATTAAGTAAAAATAAACAGAAAATAAAGATAGTTATCCTAGTTTAAGGATATCAGCAAGGGTCTTTAAGCCATTCAAACCAAGCAAAAATTGAAAACGCGTTTTGTCAAAAGCTTTGGTAAATAGATCAGCTTTTTGAAAATAGGTATGTACTTTCTCAAGATCAATTAATTTCTTTTCAAAGCAATCCCGTATGAAATGATATCGAATTTCGATATGTTTCGTTTTAGAGTGTTGCATGGGATTTTTGGTGATGCTAATGGCAACAGAATTATCAATTAAAATGGGGGTAGTAAGAAACTTCAAACCGTAGTCGCGAAGATGTTGTTGTATCCACAAAACCTGGGAACAAAAACTCGAGGCTGCAACATACTCAGCTTCAGCGGTTGAAGTGGAGACCGTTGTCTACTTCCTACACTACCAGGAAACAAACCGGCTTCCTAAGAATTGACATCCTGCTGTAGTGATTTAAAGTTAATCTTGCGTCCTCCATAGTATGAGTCAGAATAAGCGGTAAGATCAAAGTTATCGTCCTTGGGGTACCATAACCCGGTGTCTGGATTGCCCCTCGGATATTGAAGAATACGCTTGATCGCAGCCAGGTGAGTGTAGGTTCCCTGGACGGATCACACGAGATATCCCGATATACACAGGTGCGGAATCCCTGTGTAGATCGTTACGGACGTAGAACACAAACACACGAACACACGAATACGATACGAACAAACACACGTTATATTAATAACTCAACACGTGATATAATCACAGTTACAGACTCTCGATCTCACGTCACTTGACTCACTGAATTACATGAACTCGAACTCTATCAAACCAACAATCCGTAACCTATATAAATACACGACAACTTCGCCTCAGGCGAAGTTGTCCATAACTTCGCTTGTTCAACAAGTTCGCCTAGGCGAACTTGTTAACAACTTCGCTTGGTTAACAAGTTCGCCTAGGCGAACTTGTCAACAACTTCGCATTAAACAAACAAATACATAAACAATATTACAGACTCGATTACAGACACTAGACATATGAACTACTGACATTTATGCACCAACAGACTCCCCCTTGGCAGTAGCTTCATATCTTGATCTTTCAGCTCTTGTCTCGTAATCCTGTAACTTCAAGCGTGCACTCCTTCTCTAACACACACCGACACAACTCGTTGATACTTTCTTGCTTCGTCCTTCTAAGCTGGAATATAAAAGATTTTCTTCTCGTTAAGCACCTTCAGATCAGCTTGCGATAAGTTAACAAGATGCATCGGATCGTAAACTCTAAGAATCTCTTGTTCATCCTCATCTTCCATCACTGCCTCCGCTGTCTCACAATCAACGAACCACCACTTTAGGTCTTTGAGCACATCCTTGGGCATAAGCTTCATCGGTACTTCTTTAAGGCACCGGATTGGTTTATACTTCATAACCATCCAAGGCTTTCCATCAGCTCTCAAACCTCTATCCTTGTCTTCAACAAGTTTTCCTTTCTGTGGTTTCAGCAGCTCAAACTTCTTTTCCTTTATGCTCTCTTTCCATACGATTTTCCCTATGACTCTAGCCATATTATCATCACTTCGATTGATCAACCCCAATCTGGCTAAGTCTTTAACCTCACATTCAGGCAGTGTGTTTAACGATCTCAACATTCTTCTAAGGTACTGAACTCCATCATATCGTTTAATCACGAAGAGCCGCAACTGCTCATCATAAATCCAGCATATAATCCCTTTCTTTGCTTCAGCATAGCCCTTAATATTGTAACTCTTTTTGAACATGGTAGGGACTGCCGGTTTCTTCGTTTTGACGAACCATTGAGCGTATCCTTCCTTCCACCTCGGCTGCTCTTCCCATTCAGTATCTTCAACTGCCGTCTGATCACCCATATCGGCCTTCTCAACCTCTGGAATGTCATGTTCGACATTTTCCTCTACTATCTCTCCTTCCTCAATCTCATTCTCAATCTCAATCTGCTCACCGATCTTCTCAATCACATCACTCGGTAGCACATCTTCATCAAATAACACATCGTCACTGAACATATCATCGTCAAGTTCCCTCAACGCATCAATCACGTCATCATCAACCAACACCACATCATCACCACCAGAACCACCAGCCGCGTCGGCAGACTCCCCCTCAGCTGTGGAAGTACCAAGAGCTTGAGAAGTTCTTGGAAGCTCACCACCTGCATCTTTCGATGCATTGGGATCATCGTCTCGGTCATTTCTTTTCTTCGTCCTTAGCTCGTCGCCCTTACAGCTCATCTCCCCCTGAGATGCCAAGAACTCCTTCAAGGCATCTATAATTTTCCCATGCTCAACCAGGAGGGATGACTGTAGTTGATTTGCTTCTACTAGGCGTTGAATAGTCTTCGATTGCTCTGCCACGATCCTCTCTAGTGAAGCTATTCTCTCTGAGTCTGACATAGGCGTAGGCGAGACATCAGAAGCAGGCGTAACCGCAGGTGGTACCATACCTGATAACCCTGCAGTAGTGACGACCGTTGACTCTACAAATCGTGCAGCAACCACCGACTGAGTAAGCGTTGGAGGTGGTAGAGACACGATCTCCGGAGTCGACATCTGGATGGTAGTGGTAGATGGAATGCCAGCAGATGATGTAGCCACCACGGGAACATCCGCAGCGCTTGTACTTGTAACATGTACAGAAGTAGGAACGATAGACATACCAGACAGTGAGGCCGGAGCAAAACGTACCATCCTTGAAGTCTCTCCAGCTCCCATACCAGCACCTGTCCTTTCCCGTCTTGAACGTCGTATCAGCTTATGTATATCTTCTTCCTCTTCTGACTCATCCTCATCCTCCGTTCTCTTTCTCTTCCCAAACGTTCTCTCTCGAGACACCATCAACCGTCTCCCCTCATTCATGATCTCATCCAAATCTGAGTCAGCCATCGACGTAGCTGCTCTAGTAACACTCACACCCGAACCTTGTGCAGCAGAGACCTGCACCTCTGCATGTGTATCAACTTGATCCATATCAAAATAACCTTGACCTCCAAAGACAGCATCAAGATCTATATCCTCTGCAGCCGACACAACAGGCGCAGCAGGTACAGCTTGAGGTGCTCCCGCCTGTCGTGGTTGAGGATCTCTGAACTCGTCCCCACCAGCAGGATCATACTCTGGGTTGATTAAAAACCCAAACAGTGGAGTATGCCTTGGACAACGTTCAGGGTTGCTCCTCGCACTCGAAGTGCGGCATTGAGCAAAGATACGTTTGCTCACAGATTCCACGTATCTGATCGGTCGTCTATGAGGTAGATTCGGAGCCACATGGTTCAATATCATCTGGATGAAACGTGGATACATAATGAACCGCTCCCGAGCCATCGCCCTTCTCTGTCTGTCAATCTCGTAAAAGACCATCTGACTAAAACTATAGCGTTTATTGTAAGTCAGTGCAGTCATTGCGGACTGCATGGTCGCACCCATACCGTCAATGCCCGCCTTCCTTCCTGACATGCAAACTATCATGACGTGCATAAGGAAGCGCCACTGACCAAGTAGAAAACCCTTCCGTCTATGTGAATCGCCTAATGGACCAGAATAGCCCATTCGGAGAAACGCTCCATCACGAAACGGAGCCACAAACTCAGTTGGGTCGTCCCTCGTCTCTTCTCCAAACCGTAACGCCACCCGAATCTGTTCAGAATTGAACTGAACCTGTTGATTGTTCACAGTCGCTCGCATGACCGGGGGCTCAACACGACAATCGTATTCTACCGTCTGCCAAAAGTCTTCGATATTTGGTAAGGATATCGGCAGAGTGTTCGTGATAGCATGAAAAATCCTCGAGCGTATGAGGAAAGAAATAATCTCGCGGTAATCCTCAACGCCGCTCGCTTCCGGGTCAAGGGTGATGTACATATTGTGACCCGGGAAAAATTGCCTCTGATTGTCACCATCGTCTCCTCCTGCACCTCCAGCACCAGCTACTGCAGCCATATCTGCAACAAACGAACCAAGTTAGATAAACGTTAATGAATAACACAAGTTCGCTGGTTACCATGAGCGAAGTTGTGATAAACTCTGTATAGGCGAAGTTAAAGATGAGGCGAAGTTGGGAACAACTTCGCTTCAGCTTTAAGTTCGTCTAATTAATATTAAGTAAAAATGATCTAGGCGAAGTTAATGTTAACTTCGCCTCATCACAACATCGCCTCAGGCGAATTTAAGTTTCAGGCGAAGTTACGGATAACTTCGCCTCAGGCGAACTTAAGCTTCAGGCGAAGTTACGGATAACTTCGCCTAAACCCTAAATTCGCCTGAATCTGAAACGGCGACAGTAAGGTTAATCGAAATCTGGAAAACCGGTGTTTCGATTAACTTTGACGATTGAGGACTTTTAAACTCAAGCTTTTAACAATAGGTTGACGATTAGTTTCTACATGACCACGTGAAAACGAGTTTTGAAATCGGGTTTAATGGTCGGTCGTCCGAGGTTATTACCTGGTTGTCGAAACAACCTTAGATTAATCAAAGAACATATAACATCAGATAAAAGAACCCAAACAACCTTTAGATCGGTTTGAAATCGAAGAACAAGTTAACAAGGATGGATTTGTAATAACAAGTTCGCTGTGAAATAATGGTGGATATAAGTTCGCTGAATAATGAATAGTTTGACTCTAAGTATTCTTTATATAGGGGATCTGTTATACAGGCGAAGTTACGGATAACTTCGCCTAGGCGAAGTTATCCACAACTTCGCCTGTTCAACAACATCGCCTATATATTTACAAAATTGAACCTTATAATTTGAACATTTTTCAATTAACTCTTTAAAACTTCCCTTTAAGAAATAAATGACATGATCAATTCTAAGTAACCAGTTAAAAAATCATAAAACTATCTAAGTACAAAAACTTTAAAAGTTTAAAGTATAAGGGATCAAATTTCAGTCTAGTTAGGGACTACCATGTTTTAGAAAAGATCCGAACAGGAATCATACTAACTACGTGACTGTCACATAGATCCGTGTTTAGCTGTATTATGACATATAGAGACAGGTTGTAAGCAGGTATAACTTAAAGTGGTTTTCATCGTTTCTGTGATACGAGTTAGGTTCGATTAAGCCTCAAAATTTAAGTGAGCAACAACTCAGAGAGTTTGATGCCTCCTATCTATTCTCAAAGCGTATTTGGCTTTCCCCAAGTCACCCCGAATTGACTTCGACCCATAGTGTCTAATTTTGTAAGTACTCTTCTTCTGGTTCCCGTTCTTCTTCTTACTCTAAGATTGAGAAGTCTTGATATTTTCAGCTCTAGAATGTTTCAATACTCACAAAAATTATTTTATTATTTTATTTTTATTTTTATTTTTTTTATTTTTTATTTTTAACTCACAAATTTACAAAGACTTCAGAGTAGTAAATAACTGCAAGTCCCGAATCTGGATCACTGCAGTATCTTGAAACGCTATCTTCACGGGAATCAGAACACACATGGGCTCGTGTATGACTGGGTAATCGCTTTTCTGCCTATCATTCGGAAAGATATATATGAAGACATGCAAAACTCTTAAGGAGTTTCCACGTAAAATCATGTAAATTTAGTTTTATCACATCTACTTTTACGCACCATAAAAAGTTACCATGACATACAATGACTGTCCTAAAGCCTTTTAAGCCTAATAACTTCACTAGTTAAGCACACAGAATCAGTATAACTATCATTTTCCAAGGTTGGATCAATTTTCTGTTAAACATAGCAAATGAACTTCTTACGAAGTAGTAGACTTGAAAAATAATTTCATTTCCCATTTCTTTCAAAATTTTAACATTAATCGCCCCGACCAAAACAAAGTCTTCAGGTAAACGGCTATCCCAAAGATCCAATGGATCAGCTGGACCGACCACATACTATTATGTGTCCTTCAAACTAAGAATGAACGACTAATTTTAAGCGAAAAAATGAAAACTCATCATAAACCGCCCCGGTCACTTTCAGTCATCTGGTTAATGGCTATCCTCAAAATATACAAGTAGAAAATGAGGACCAAAACATATCCGAAGACATGTCCTTCAAACTGTGGTAACCGACATACTTTTAAGCGATTAGTGACGTTTTTTTATTTTTTATTTTTTATTTTTTTTTTTATTTTTTTTTATTTTTTTTTTATTTTTTTTTTAAATATCACAAGAAAAGCATGGTTACTCGGGATTGATCATCCCATTCAGTTCAATAAGGTTTTGAAATCTGGATTTGTCAAACGCTTTAGTATATAAATCAGCGAAATTATCAAGCGTATCCACCTTTTCAAGCACAATCAATTTCTTCTCAGCACAATCCCGTATAAAATGATGACGTATGTCAATATGTTTAGTTTTACTATGTTTCACGGGATTGTTAGTTACTGAGATAGCAGCTGTGTTATCAATGCAAATAGGAGTAAGTAAGAAATTCAGACCATAGTCGCGCAACTGTTGTTGAATCCAAAGAACCTGAGAGCAGCAGTTGGATGCTGCCATGTATTCTGCCTCACAGGTTGAAATTGCGACTGAAGTCTGCTTCTTGCATTGCCACGACACCAATCTGCCACCAAGAAACTGACATCCTCCAGTTGTTGACTTCCGACTCTGATTGCACCCTCCATAATCAGAATCTGTGTAAGCGACCAGCTCCAAGTCTCCTCCTCTCGGGTACCACAACCCCAGCTTCGGCTTGCCCTTGAGATACCGCAGTATCCTCTTTGCACCTTTCAAATGAGATTCTTTTGGATTTGCCTGAAAACGTGCACAAAGACAAACAGCAAACATTATATCAGGCCTAGATGCAGTTAAGTACATTAAAGAACCTATTATTGCCCGATATTGAGTTGGGTCCACATCTGCATCACCGTCTACTTCAGCACCCAATTTGTGATTGACGTAGATTGGAGTATCATATGGAGAACTGTCCTCCATCTTGAAGCGCTTGAGCACATCATGAACATACTTCGTTTGATGAATGAACATCCCGTCCTTCTTCTGATCAACCTGCAATCCTAGAAAGAAAGTTAGTTCACCCATAGCACTCATTTCAAACCTTTTCTTCATGACGGCTTCAAACTCCTGACACATGGAGACTTTTGACGCAGCAAATATAATGTCATCCACGTAGACTTGTACCAGCAGGAAGTCGCTTCCATCCCTTTTGAAGAACAACGTGCTATCAATTCTACCTCTTTCAAAACCATTCTCGAGCAAGTAATCCGATAAAGTTGAATACCAGGCACGAGGTGCCTGATGTAATCCATACAACGCCTTGCTCAACCAGTACACGTGATCTGGAAAGTCTGGGTCAGGAAAACCCGGAGGTTGCTCAACATACACAACCTCATCAACTTTCCCATTCAAAAACGCACTCTTCACATCTAGCTGAAACACCTTCATCTTTTCATAAGCAGCAAACGCTAAAAACAATCTTATGGCTTCCAACCTGGCGACAGGAGCGAACACTTCGTTATAATCAATCCCCTCTTGTTGATTAAAACCTTTAACGACTAGCCTCGCCTTGTTTCTTATAATAATCCCCTTATCATCTCTCTTGCACTTAAACACCAATTTTGTGCCTATCGCATGCACATTCTTTGGTTTTTCAACCAAAGTCCAAACTTCCATCTTCTCGAATTGAGCCAACTCTTCTTGCATGGCTTCGACCCACGAGCTGTCCTTTAAAGCCATTTGATAATTCTTCGGTTCAATCTGGCTTATAAAGCAGGTGTACAGGCATTCATTGATTATTCCTGTCTCCTTAATGCTTGTATAAACACAGGTGTGTTCATTCAAGCTACTTCTCGTTTGTACACCTGAGGACACATCACCAATCACATTATCCAAAGGGTGATCTTTATGAATTCTCGTGGTCGGAACAGAACCGACATGCAAATTGTCTTCCAAGTTAGAAGAGAGCTCGTCAATGGTTGTTTCATGCTGAGAGTGAAAAGGATTGATAAATTCTTCTTCAGTCGAGGCAGCAGGGGTACCGATAGAGTTTGATGAGGAAGGTTGACATTTATCAATCAGCTGTCTTTGAAATAGATTTTCTTCCTCATCAAGTATCATCTTCGTCGCAACTCTTTCTTCTTCTTCAGAAATTTCCAACTCCGGTATGTTAAAAGACTTAAAAAGCTTAACATAGTCGAAAAGCTCAGCAGGTCCATTGCTTGGTTTTGGCGGTTGGTAACTTGTGATGTTGGTGTTACACACCACCTCCACCTTGCAAGTCGAAGTATTGAAGACACGTCTGTTGGGAGTACCAACAACATAACCGACTAAGATTCCTTCATCGGCTACTTCGCCAAATTTAGAATTTGTCTTCAAGATCGAACAAGGGGACCCGAATGGTTCAAGACCACTCAAGTTGGGCTTCCTTCCATGCATAAGCTCGTAACACGTTTTACCAAGTCTCTTAACAGTTAACACTCTATTCAGAACATAGCAGGCTGTAGCAACTGCTTCAGCCCAGAACATCACAGGAAGCTTCGAATCTGCCAGCATGGTTCTGGCTCCTTCAATTAAAGTTCGGTTCTTCCTTTCAGCCATTCCATTCTGTTGCGGAGTATACGGAGCGCTGTATTGGTGTTCAATTCCTTTCTGAAGACAGAAGATCTCCATCTCAAAATTCTTGAACTCCGTTCCATTGTCACTCCTGATGAACTTAACTGTTTTACCCATGACGTTCTCAACTTTGGTAATCAAATTCTTCACCATTTGAGCCGTCTCATCTTTCGATTTCAGAAAATATACCCACGAATATCGCGAGTAGTCATCAGTGATCACCAAGCAGTAAGAGGTACCTCCTAGACTTTTTGCATACACGGGACCGAAGAGATCCATGTGAAGCAGTTCTAGAGTACTAGCAATAGAGTTGACCTTCTTGGTGAGATGGGATTTCTTGTGTTGCTTTCCCTTCTTGCATGCTATACATTTGTCTTCAAAGTTAAAACTTTTCAAGGGAACGCCCATCACAAGTCCATTCCTGACAATGTGGTTCATCTTCCGAAGATGAATGTGCCCCATCCTCCTGTGCCACAGTTCGGATTCCGATTCGCTTGCTTTCGTCATTTAACATGATTCTTCCGTGGCCATTTCAGTAGACCTCATATCCATCACATAAGTATTTGTATCACGTGGAGCTTTCATCACTATCCACTCGTCTGGTATCTGTAAACCAGGCTTCAACACGATCGCCTCATTCTTCGTGAAATGAACAGTGTACTCCTTATCACAAATCTGCGACACACTCAGCAGATTGTGCTTCAACTCTTCTACAAAGTTCACATTCTCAAGAGTCATTTTTCCATTGGACACCGTTCCTCTTCCAGTAATTCTGCCTCCACATTCACCGGCAAAGCTAACTCTCGCTCCTTGAACAGGTTTTAAGTCGTGCAACAAGTATTTGTTACCCGTCATGTGCCGGGAACAGCCGCTATCTACAATCCAAAGACTGTGGGCAGCCCTGTTCAACTGTTCCTGCACAATAAAGCAAAGGATTAGAATCTAGGGACCCAAGACCAATTGGTCTTGGATCTATATATCCCGTACTTCTGCTTTCCAAAGTTAGCATCTGGATAATTCCTGTCAGTCCTATTAGGAAATCTCCTTGGAAATTGAGTGTGAGGCCTTCCAAACCTATGTATATTGAAAGTATTATATCTTGTGGTTTGGTTATTAGCATTGTTAAACTGAGGTTTGTTTCTGTGAAAACCTGAATTAGTTACATTTCGGAACTTTGAAGGGTTTTCATTTTTAGCAGTATTATAATTACCATTAGGCTTACGCTCAGTTTTAATAGGCCTCACACCTCTGAATTTCGGCGTCAGAGGGCAATCTGCAACAAGATGTCCTAACTTATTACACCTAAAACAACACCTATGCTCCATTTTCTTTTCAAAGGTTGTTTTGGATGTCGAGGCTGTGTTACCGGCCGTTCGTCTCACATAAGGTGGGACGTGCGGGTTGAGTGGAGTACTCTTTTTATAGGTTTTATCTTTTTCTCCACCAGTGGGTAACACTACCTTCTCTTTTGTCTTACCCGATTCGGACAACTTATCCGAATCTGATGAGACTGGACTCGTAATAGAAATTTTCACACTTGAAACAGGCGAACTCGTTTCGCCACTACTAACACTTGGTTCTTTACTCGTAACCTTGATTGGAACTGTCTGAGGAACTTCAAAATCAACAGATTTCTGAACACTAGGGTTAAAAGTGTAATTGTGGTTATAAGGTGGTGGAACCTCGTGATAACCAATTCCTCCCCTCTTCGCAGAGGTACCTTGATCACTAACAAGGTGATCAAGAATAGCTGAGGAATTTCTGAACTGCTCAAGTTTTCGGTTCAGTTCCACCACTTTCACCTGGTGGTCAGCAATCTGCTTTTCGCGTTCAGCAATCAGTTTAGTCTTTTCTTCTAAAACCTCATAGCTTAGATCAATTACTTCAATTTTTTCAGCAAGTTTTGTTTTTAAGCTTTTAACATCTTTTTCACACGCTTTTATCTTAACTTTGTAACTGTTTTCTCTTGCTTTCATAAAGTGATGATCTTCTTTAAGAGTTTTAAATTCAGCATCTAAACGAACATACTGATCAGTTATGGTAGCAAGTTGCTCAGACAAATTCTCACATTTAGTACAAATAGGTTTAGAACTTACCTCGGAGAGTTGATCCTTGTTATCTGCCATGAAAGCTTTTTCCTTACCAGTAGCTTTCTCTTCTCCGGTAATCTTCTCACATTCTTCATTCTCAACCTTAGCCATATTTGCCTGCTCACTAGTTTCATTCGAATGCAGGTTCCAGTTGTATTCACCTGCTTCTCTGGACATCATGGCATTGACTTCTTTACTACTCCCAGCGTGCTGTGCAGACCGGCCTAGACCACGTTCAACTCGCTCGTTTCCGCACTCTTTGGCAAAGTGCCCGTTTTGTTGACAGTTATAGCACCTCACCTTAGACTTGTCGAACCCCGTCCTGCCACCAACAAACTTTCTCCCCGTCTTTCTCATAAACTTCTTCACTCTCCTCACTATCATGGCCATCTGCCATTGTAAATCCATTTCCTCCAGATCATCAGCATCGATCTGGTCATAGTCTTCATCCAGCATCGCTGGATCAACCACCTTTCCTTGAATATAGTTTTCATATGAAGCAATAAATGAAGCATAGAGGCCAAACTGCTCTTCAGCAGATTTGACGCTCATTGGCATCTTAGAGTAATTATTGCTTGAGGAACTTGAAGATCCACTAATCTTGCTTGCTGTCTGTTGAGTACCACTTGATCCACCGGCTACAAAGCAAACATCCCCATTTGAGTTTACTGACACATGCCCCTCCTGTGAAGACTTGGCACACGACTCGCCCTTCGAGTAGTAGGCGGCAGAATCAGTCTTTGAACTTGAATTTGAGTTTACTTTAGCACCGTACATGCCTGGATCTTGAACCTGATCCATAGATGTCTCTTTTCTGACCATATTAAGCTCAAAAGTTCTGAGCTTGTTGACAGTGGTTTCAAGATCATAAGTAGGGAAGTCCTTGTCTTCCCTCATCAGCACAGTATACATCTCCCATTTTGGTGGGAGGGCATCGAGAAGCTTTTCCACAATCTCTTCTTCTCGGTAGGAAATGGAGTAGTTACTCAATTCAGTCATTAGATGATAATATCGAGTGATAATATCATCAAGAGATTCGTTCTTCAAGTACTTAAAGACTGAAAATTGAGTTTTGAGCAACTTTATCTTTGAAGCCCGAATACCTACATTCCCTTCAAATCTGTTTTCAAGAGCTTCCCAAAGCTCTCTAGCTGATGTATACTTTCTGAATGTATGGAGGATCTCCTGTGGAAGAGCCATTGTGATTGCAGCATGGGCCTTGCTTTCGGCTTCATACATCTTTTTCTCCTCCTCTTCCATTTTACTGTATTTCTTGATTTGGTCTCGACCCTCATACTCCATGACTGGTGGAATATATCCATCTTGGATGCATACCCACATCTTCGCATCCTGGTACTTAACGTATTGTATGAACCGATCCTTCCACGCGACAAAATCGGTTCCCTTCAGCAACCTTGGGGCCTTTGTAGCTGACCCCGCTTCAACTTCCATCTTTACAAGCTCCGAAATGTTGATCGACGCATCCTTCTTGAAGACTAAGAAACCCGAAAAATTCTGAGTAGGCGAAGTTAAAAAATTTCCTCTGAACAGTACTGTAGGCGAAGTTAAGGATAACTTCGCTTAAGTAATAACTTCGCTGGATCTTTCTTAAATTCGCGTGACTGGGCGAAGTTGAGAATAACTTCGCTTAGGGTAAGCGAACTTAGAAAGTAGGCGAACTTGAAGAAAAATTCGCTGAGCTAGGCGAACTTGAGGAGAACTTCGCTGAGTTAGGCGAAGTTGAGGAGGTAGGCGAAGTTGTAAATAACTTCGCTTCTCCTTATATCTTCGCCGAAACCCTACGTATCCTGACGGCAACTTCGCCTGATGAACAGCAACTTCGCCTGACGAACTCAAACTTTCTGCAGATCTGAAAATCGGATTTTAACGAAGTTTTTGACGGTTTAAAGGCTTGAACACACTGGTAGGAGGCTAGAATGAGCAAAAACACCAAAAACTCGTCCCGTGAATAGTCGAAATGGGACAAATTCTACACCCGCGTGAATATCCCGAACCACACAATCGAGCAAAAGCTCTGATACCAATTGTAGATTCCCTGGACGAATCACACGAGATATCCCGATATACACAGGTGCGGAATCCCTGTGTAGATCGTTACGGACGTAGAACACAAACACACGAACACACGAATACGATACGAACAAACACACGTTATATTAATAACTCAACACGTGATATAATCACAGTTACAGACTCTCGATCTCACGTCACTTGACTCACTGAATTACACGAACTCGAACTCTATCAAACCAACAATCCGTAACCTATATAAATACACGACAACTTCGCCTCAGGCGAAGTTGTCCATAACTTCGCTTGTTCAACAAGTTCGCCTAGGCGAACTTGTTAACAACTTCGCTTGGTTAACAAGTTCGCCTAAGCGAACTTGTCAACAACTTCGCATTAAACAAACAAATACATAAACAATATTACAGACTCGATTACAGACACTAGACATATGAACTACTGACATTTATGCACCAACAGTGAGTCACTCGGGGACTAGTTTGGTACCTAACACATAAACAAACATCAAACATTATGCCGGGTCGAGAAGCAGTAAGTGTCACACCCCAACCTACGGCGGAAATGCCGTGGCGCGAACTGATTGTCACAGCTCTCAAGGTACTATCATGCAATATTTAAATGACAATATCTATTAATTGAATTCAATTATCAAATAAATCAAAATACAAACAAGTATGTTATTTATACAACAATACAAATTTTATACTTCTTGATTAAAATAATCTTCTAACTAAAGTCTTCACTAAGTCTTCACCAACCTGCATATGCGTATAAAATTGAATTTTGTCAACAACACATGTTGAGTGAGCAACACACCAGTTTAGTTGTACATATAGTATATATAACAAAATATGTAGCTGCAACAAGTCATATGAGAATAACAAAGTAACCAAATGAGTAAGTATAACTGTGATGTCGAGAAGCGCAAACGCTAACGACTGGCGTATGATCATACTAGACTTAGAATATGTTGGACCTCTCCGAATGCGAAAGCATACAAAGCAAATAAGCACATAGACAAGTAAGGTATAAGTTGTTAAACATAAGACAAAGTTGCAGTTTTGTGTATAAGTATATATGAGAAAGTATATTTACGCATATGTCCCCAAAACGTGGAAAACAAGTAAAATAGGGGAATGTGGTACTCACCTTAGCGACAAGCAAGTGAATAAACACGTTAAGAATGGTAAGAGAATAAACATCACGCTCGAAGTATAGAAAAGTCAAATCCTAACAAGTGTAATAATGGGAAACACTAAAAATTAATAAATGGACTAAGAGAGAAAATGAGATATGAACGGTTACTGAAAATATAAAATGTTTCATTTAAAGTTTACTAATAAAAATTTTACTTATAACTTAATATTGTATAATATATAATGGTTTATATAAAATATTTGGACTTATACTATTAAAGTGGTAACAATAGATATAAATATATATATAAATGCCATTGGTTTATAAAATACTTAGCCAAATAAAATATCCCATAAAAAGATTGTTATTTAATAAGTTTACATTTAAATTAATATATAATAACATTTAAACAAATCCTTTGATAAATTACGTATCTTAAATATCTTATGTATAAGATTATTTTTACATCCAAAAACTTATTATTAAAATCCTTTTTAAGTAAATTAAAAAAATTAGCAAATAACTAATATACATATACGTATACATATTTGTATATATTGTTTTAACCAAAGCTCGGGAAATAGGGTCGGTTAATAACTCAGTTTTAATAAACTCATAATATATTAATATGTTGATTTATATGATTTAAGTATGATTAAAAGCTTAAATTAACAAAAATAATACATAACCAGACTGGGGAGAATTAAACCCGCGACCCCAGCCTCAACAACACTTAACGCACCCCTGGCCAACCGGGCTAGGGGTTTAGTTGAGTATAAACTGGAACGAGACCTATAAACCCAGACAGACGCGAATCAAAAGATATTATTTATGAGCCCTAGATCAACAATCGATCAATCCATTCCTTGATGGATCGATTAACATTAGGGCTATTGGAAAACACTGAACGACGAGTACAACAGTATAATTAATTACCTTTAAGGATGAATAATCGATGGGTAATAGATCAATATAGGGGACGACAGTCGCAGATCATGAGCATGTATAGCGAGGTCGAGATAATCAAATCAATTAAGGGGGTTATGTTCGCGTTGATGTATGGACTTTATATGCAGATTTAATTAGATTAATATGTCTGTTATCACGTATAGTAAGAACGAGTTGATGTCGGTTTGGTTAATATGGAAAACGGAATCAAGTTTGATTGATATAACGTAATTAGAGGTGTCAGCGCGTCGATTATGGTATGAGGATTAATACCCATGATTTAATTACCAAAACTAATACGAGAATTATGGTTCAAGGAAGTCAAACGGGTCCGGGTTGTGATGTGGGTCGGGTATGAGTACCTGGTTGGACCAGTTAGATTTATAATATTATAATATATATAACAGATTTACATATTGGTCCCTGAAGTATTGGGGTGGAGACAAGATAGGTTTAAAGAATAGTTTTGGGTTAAAATGTATATTTTTCAAAGTTAAACTATATATATTAAAATATGTCAGGTCCCGGATTTTGATGTTCGAATCAGATCTTTAATCAATCATGTCATAACTCACACAAACTTAATCGTGTTGACAAGAGAGTTAATGACGGGTTACTATATTTAGAAAGATGACCGTTTGTTAAAGGCGGAATCAATAACAAACCTACGGTTGCAATGAATATTCAAAGACAGAAGACACACACGGGATTCACTCAAAATATTTCCATTAGTATAACGTTAGTCATACAAAAGGATAATCGATTTAGGGTTTTGAAAAGAATCCTAGGACAGCCGTCACACACAATATTCTCTCAATTAATGTGTCCTTGCGTCTCTCCTATTTTTCTGTCTTTTCTCTCGTGTCCTTGGCTGCGTGCCCTAATTATTCTATTTATAGGCCTGCCAGCCTAGGACAGCTGTCATTCCTTCTATAAACCCTATCCGATAGTACATATTTAAATTACATATTCAAAAATAATCTAAGTGTAAAACAAGTCTTCCGGGTAGGCTTTTCATTAAACTTCAGTCTCCGAGTACGCAGTGTACTCGGCCTTCCTTCAGACTTGGTAAACATAGAAGTGTACTCGGGAATAGTTTCCGGGTAGACTTTACTTAGAGAATATTTTACCAAGTAAAATATTCACCGAGTAGACTTCAATCTTCTTGGATCTATCAAACTTTGTTCGACAAATCCTTACGAGCAACCTTGTTCTTCTATGGCCCTGTTCGGCTCATTGTCAATTGAACAACTTATTGATAAGGTGTACTCGGGAGTACATACCTTACTTGAGCAGAACCTTACTCGAGATAACTTAGAGATATTCTATCAATTAATCAAGTGTACTCGGACCATATATTATTAAAGAATACCTTGCCCGGTCTTCCAAATACTTGGCTTCTTGGACTTGGTTGACCATACCTTACTCGGAAGAGTAAAATACTTGGTCTTGAAGAACAATCCTGCTTGACAAAGTGAACCTTGCTCGGATATGCCAAATTAATGAACCTTACTCGGGGAATCATCAAAAAGCATACCTTGCCTGGATATCCACTTAAGAAGACTATCAGAAGTAAACCTTACCCGAGAGGCAAAATCTCGTACTCGGCTAAGTAAAAGCTTACTCGAAGGTCCAAGGTGTGCCCGGATTCAATACTTAGCAGTTTCTGAGGAGGTTGAGATGATTCCAATCTTCCATTTTCTTCACTTGGGTCAAATCTCCTCATTTGGGTCAAGCTCTTGACCCAACAATCTCCCCCTAGATTGGAACACCTCAGCTGACCCCAAAACACTCTATGGTTACTTACACTTAGCAAAATACACATCAAATTTTCATAATCAAATTACATAATCAAAGGTTTGTCCGAAGACATTACAAAGCAAAGCCTATTCTATCTATTTTGTCTTTTCCTTTCATTGTAGGCTGCTTGTCTTCTCAGTTGGATTACAGATGCTGCCCTTTCTCTGAATATATTGAGCACTTGGTAGTGAATGTGTCCTTCTGGTATCACCAAGTCACTTATATCAGCAAGATCATCATTGTGTAGGTATGTCAAATCTGCATCCTCTTTGATTGTTGCCAAGGCCTTCCCATCTGAGTTCCTCAGCACATAGTAGCCAGTGTCTTCTTTGTATTCAACTTCTGTAACGACACCGTTCTTCTGCACTGTGTAATTTTGCCTTCTCATCCTTCTTCCCAAGCTTATACAAGTCTCCATGTTGGACAGAGGATTCTGATCTCGGACTTTTATCTGGTAGTTCAGTTCAGCCATATCCATTTTCTTCAGTTTTTCTGACCTCTTTGACTTGTGAAGTTGGATCAGTCTCCAACTTCTCTTTTCTTTCAAAAATTTGAACCCATCAGCAGCCTGTTCTTGCAGGTACTTAGATAGATCATTCATCTGTCTTCCTGCTGATCTATCCCTGTTCCTGTAATCATACAAGTGAAGTGTGGCCATTCTTCTTAATTGATCTTCATTGTACTCTCGGAAGTCAGTTCTGACCACAATCTCCCTTAGCATTCTGCTTTCCATAATCACTTTCATAGAATCAGTAACTGAATCATAGTACAGCTCTCTGGGTAGATCCACATCAGACTGTGGTCTAGTTCTTTGTTGTACAGAGCCGCTAGATTCTCCCCTTCCTGCTTGGCCTCTTCCTCTTTGTAATCTTTGATGGATTGGAGGTCTGAATGGATTTGATTTCTTGGGCTTTTGAGGTCCCAAGTTAAAGGTCTTCACATACATAGCTTCTACCATCTCAGTGGGAAGGTTGGCTATCTCCACCATGTCATGTCCTGCAGCTTCCAGTTCAGTTAACATTTTAATCATTCCTGGAGTTCTTGCCAGTCCAGCAGGTACAAATCTGCCATCAGCATAGTATCTGGGATTTTCTCCTTCCCTCAGTGCCTTTTCCCACTCATCTTTTTGCAGATAGAAAAGAGTCTCCAGATCCTCTTTCTCCAAAACATTAAAATCTGCCTCAGTCATCCCTCTCTTGTTTATCATTATGTTTCTTAGGATGCTGATCATTTCTTCATTCTCCCAAGGCATGAATGGTTCAGTTTCTTGTTCAGGCTCTACATCATCTTGAGGGATAGGAATTTCAACAGGTTTGACTTGCTCCTTTTCCTTTTCCCTTAAGGTCTGAATTCTTCTTTTCTTCTTTTGAGGCTCATTAGGTACTTCAGTTTGAATTGAGCTCTCAATATGAACCTTTTTCCATAAATCTTTCTCTTTTCTTTTGGTATACAGGTCAAATGCTGCCTCTCTACTCAGATTTCTTACAACCTCAGGCTTTATGCCTTTCTCAAGCAGGTATCCACACATACCATCATGTTTCTTCTTTAACTCTTCCAATTCAACCCTCTCATCCAGTTTTACAAATTTTTCAGAAATTATCTCTTTCTCACTGTTGTAAAGTTCTTCAATTTGGTCATAAGTGTATTTTTCCAAGGCAGCTTCAGAATACCCTCTAATTTTCAAATAGGCTTTATAACGATCAGCATTTCTCTTTATCTTTTCAACCTTCTTTAAGACTTCCTCTGCATTTATTTCAATGTTGCCCCTTTGGATATAAGTCTTTACAGCTTGAGGGGTCTCAGCAATGGAGCTTGTATCAACTTTCTCACCTCCTTGATCAGGGTTGTCATCACCCTCTTCATCAGACTCCTCAGAGTCATCCTCCTCATCATCTGATAGATCAATCATGGCATCTATTTTGGGTTCATCAGAGGCAGGATGCTCTGGTTCAGAAACATTAACATCAGGAACATTAACATCAGGGACCCCTGGTAATTTTTCTCCTGGTTGTAGTGTTTGCAAGGGGATTGCCCTAATTGGTTCATCATCAGTCTGCTCAGTAGATGTCTTTCTTCTTTGATAGGTCTTTTCAAATCTTCTTTCTCCCCAGTTACTGGCAGGGTTCTTTTTCATATCCTCCTTAACCTGTTCTGCCCATTTCTTGGCAGCTGCAGATGCAATTGACTCCCCAATCTCTTCAGGTATAATCATGTCAGTGCTAAGATTGGTTGATGGTTCAGCAGTCTCAGATTGTTGCTCCTGAAACTTGCTAACCACCTTTCTCAAAGAGTCATCAATCTCTTGAGTTTTGTTCATATTCACCAGAATTTCAATAACCTCTTGATCTGCCACATCTTGAAATATTTCTTTTGCTACATTGGCTTCTTTGATCAATAGGTCCTGCTGTGCTAACTCTTCTTCTGTCAAGGAATGGGCGATTGCTTCCCTTTCCATTGACTCTTTAATCAGTCTTTCTTTCTCAGCACGAGCAGCAGCAGCAGCAGTATCAACAAAGGATACATCCTTCTCAACATATACAGTAGGTTCATCATCAGTTGCTAAACCTTTTCCCTTTTCTTTCCTTTTCCTCACATATTCTGCATCCTCTTGTTCATCACTTCCAAATTCATCAATCTCTTTAAATAAGTTTTCTAATTCAGAGTCATGCTCTACCCTCTTGGAACTAATTTCTTGATCATCTTCAGGTTCAGTGGTTACCAGTTCCTCAGTAGCAGCATTCACATTCACATTCTCCACACTCATTTCTTCATTTACAATCTCAGTCAACTCTTCTGTCAGCACATTCTCAACATCATCATTGATTACTTCTTCTCTCACATCCATTACAGATTCATCACTATCATCATACTCATTCATGATCCTCATCAAACCATCAACATTTACAATATCAGTCATGACCATATCATTCTCATCTATATTCTCCCCCTGTTTTGGGGCAGCTGAGGTCTTCTCAACCTCCTGCACCAGGGTTCGAATTAACAGTTCAGCATCAGCTAACTTTTTCAATAACAGTTCATTTTCACTTGTTAGCTTTTCATTCTTTCTTTTCAAATCAGTATTTTCATCCCTAACCTCCTCCACTTTCCTTTTCAACTCATCATTTTCAAACATCAACTCAGAATTTCTTAGTGACATATCATCATGTGGACTTGTAGGGTTTGATGTAGTAAATGGTTCAAAATCAGGTAGGTTTGTGGTAGGGGTTTGTGATGTTGCTGATTGATGTGTGTATTGATGTGTGGATGTTTCTGGTTGGTCTAGGGTAAGGGTTTGAGGTGGTGATTGATGTAGTGAGGTGGGTGGTGGTGATTGTGGTAGTGTAGGGATAGGTTGTTCAAGTTCTTCATGTTGCTCCCCCTGTACTTGTGCCATAACCTCCATATCCAAACCATCTCCCCCATCATTGCCATCAACATCATCATCAGAGTCTCCTTCAGCACTCTCCTCATTACTCCCTTCTTCTTCCTCTGAGCTCAGCTCAGGCACAGGCATTATAGCCAAATCATAGTTTAATAACCATGGCAGAATTTCAAATGGAATACTTGCATCAAAATTGTTAGATACACCAGGATTCTTTATTCTCTTGTAAGCATCAGGATCTTGGAGTTTATGTGTGACTACAATTGTTGGTAAATCTTGTAAAGTGCTATTGAATATGATATGCAGGAATCTCGGGTACTGTAAAAATCTTTTTCTTTCCGGTTTCTTTAGATTCCCCACTAGCCCATCAAAGATCATCTTTGAAAAATTAAATGGCAGATCATAGATTGTTCTAACGGTGGCATTTGCTAGATCAAGACTCATCAGAGTCCACGATCCCTTTCTAGGAGCAAATCCATGTATGATGTGATGAATCAGAAATCTGTACAACATTGGAAATAAGCCCTTCTGAAACTGTCCCTCATGTACATTTCCTTGATACCCCATAGTTTCTCTAAAAATCTTCAACAGATGCTTTGTATCGAAGCTGATGTGATTGTGATCATCGTCATTCAGTCTCAAACATCTTCTGATCAATCTTTCACTGATCTGTATCTCCTGTCTGGCCACGGTTGCCTTGATTCTTCTTTCATTACCATCGTCAATGAGCTCTGCTGATCTCCAGAAATCCAAAGAGTGATTTCTGTAGATAATCGGGCTTTCAGTGAGTGCAAAGCTAATGTTTGGCCGTGCCATCCATAAGATCATCCGAGCCATCGGGTCATTCTCTGGTGTTACTTGAAGTAGTGCGCATATATTGTGCTTTGGCTCAAACACATACTTCGGCTCATTGTCTGCCATATCTGAAATACATAAACAAACACATTCAAAGTGAAATTAGACATAAAGTTTAATACTTTAGACAATTTCAAGTTATAAAAATGAAGAAGAAAGAAAGAAATCTTCATGAACCTGTTCTTCGACAAATTTAATAACCTAAACACATAAACAGAGTGTTAGTACTCGAATACATAATCAAGTCACATTATATTCTAATTGTGATCGGAAAACATAATATTTAATGCATACCGAGTCGGAATTAGAAGGCTGACAAAAATTAGGGTTTGGATTACAGAATGCGATAAGTCGGTTAGGTTTCTTTGAGAGTAAGGATTTGCAGTTGAACGAGAGAGAAGGAAATAATGTTGAAAAATTTGCCTAAGTCCCTCTTTTATACTTTTTGAAAGTGGGTTTTAAATGCTTTTTGTTCTCTTGTGAATTATTAGCTGTCAACCGGTAACATTATCCACTTGATATATTAAAAGCATTTAATTTCATTTAAGTTTATAAGACCTTACTCAAGAGATTTATATATTCAAAGTCTACTCGGTCTTCTTCCACTGACAAACCTTGCTCGGAAAATTTTCATTTTGAATATACAGAGTTTGCCCGAATTCTTTTATTTTCAAACCTTGCTCGATGTCAAGTAAATTAATTTAAAGTTAAAAACAATAATGAAGAATGCTTACCCGAAATACTCAATTTCTTATGAAATTAATCACAAGGCAAATAATCAAGTATAATCATCAAATAAACACTCTTACTAAGAATCAATTAAGATCCTCATAATGATTTCACAAACTCAAATTAAAACTTATCTAGCATGAACCCTAAAAATCATATTCACATTTTATCATATTAACTTACATATTCAAACAACGCATTCACTCAAGTATGAATCAAAACAATTTCATCATACTAACTCACATATTCAATTAACGCATTTATTCAAGTATGCTTGTATACATAGTGTGCTCGAACACTCTTTCAAATGTAAAGTGTGCTCGGACAACAACCTTATGTAAAGTATACCCGAATAACTTTCATATAATACAAAGTGTGCTCGTAACCAAATTCTAGCAGACAGTGTACTCAGAAAGTTAATGTTTTGAAAATTACCAAGTATATTGAAGGAACACAAGTGTACCTGAAATATAAAGTGTGCTCGGAAAACAAAGTTTGCCCGAAAACACTTGTAATTTCAAAGAAATCATAAACACAAATATCACAGAGCATGCTTGGAATGAAATTAAACACATAAACATATAGGTGTGCAAAAGTATAAAATTTCATAGAGCTTGCCCGAAAATCCTAAGTTAGCATTAAGCTTGCTAGGATAAACACATTCAATCATCAGGTATGCCCTTGTTCGAGGGAACTCAACATATCAAATCACTCAACATATCAAATCATACCCGAAAAATGACAAACTTAAACAGTAACATCTAAGTGTGCCCGGAAAAAATAACAAACCTTTGCTCACAACATATTCTCACAAAGCTTACTCGGTGTACACACTTAAGTTCACAAAGTTTTCTTGGAAACATAATCAGCATACAATATGCATAGCTTACTCGAAGCTTAACAAACATGCATAGCTTACTCGAAACAAGAATTTCTTGTTAACAGTTAGCTATATCAACACATAATCATCTCAAGACTTCAAGCTTGCTCGGGAAGTGAGTACAACAGTGTACTCTACCCGTAAAGTGTAAACACTTTAAAGCATGCCCGAAAATAACATATTCACACATAATCAACTGTTTTGTACTCGGAAAGGTTGAAAATCAATAACCTTACCCAAAAATACATATTCAAACAGTTTGTGCTCGAGAAGGTTATAAATCATCAGACCTTACTCGAACAAACATATTCAGACATAATCAACTGTTTTTTACTCGGAAAGGTTGAAAATCAATAACCTTACCCGAAAATACATATTCAAACAGTTTGTGCTCGAGAAGGTTATAAATCATCAAACCTTACTCGAACAAACATATTCAGCCTATTTTAGGCAAAATGCAACACTTTTTGACTTAAACCACTTTTCAAAGACATTTCAAAGTTATGTATCATTTCAGAACATAGTTTAAAATCAAATGGTGCATTTAGAGATCAAATTTCAGTTATGTTTCAATTCAAAACAATTTCTTTAATAAACTGAAAAGATCTTAAGAATGGGATCATATTGACTAAGTAGCTATCTCACTACTTCACCCTCAGATTATTATGACAACTTAGATAGGTTAACAGCAGGTATAAATTTAGCATGATTTTCATCTCTTTGGTGATATGATTAAAGTTCAATTAAAGCATATTTCATTAATGGTCAACACTGTGCTATGATGCCTCATATCTCTTCTCAAGGCTTATTTGGCTTTCCCCAGATCACCCCAATTTGACTCCAACCTCCTGTATTTGGTCAAAAATAGTTTTTATATGACAGAACTTATTGTATTTTTGTATTTTCTGATTCAAACATATATAGAGGTTGAACGTTGGACTTACAGTTAGCAACATGCCTTTCATTCAAGATGAGACAGATTGTGCCAACATCTTTGTAGTTCTTGTTGTAACCGTCTTGTTTGATAAAATATTTAAAACACTTATCAACTTTTGGTTGATTTATTCATTCTTCCCCTTGTTTTTGATAATTTCTCAAATTTTCTTAAAACATGTTCTTTGTCATAATTAAACAAAATACTTCTTTTTGGTTGACCAAATAACAACAGGCTCGTGTATGACTGGGTAATCACTTTTCTGCCATATCATTCGGAGAGATCTATCTTGAGACATGCAAAACAACTATGCATCTCCACATAAAGATTAGCATATTCATTATGTTTATATCACCTTAGATTTTACATCATCATGGGAAAGCAACCATACATGTTAATGACTATACTAAGGCCCTTTTAGCCTATTAATTCCATATGATCAGCTAAGTAGTCAATGTACTATCATTTCCCAATAAATTCAGTTTAATATTCAATCACCCCAATATCTCTTCATTATCAGGTTAATGGCTATCCTGTTTGACCAAAAATGGTCAACTGGACCAAACATACATGTGAGTATATGTCCTATCAAATTCAGAGTTATTGACATAGTTTTAAGTGAAGGAATAAGAAACAAGTCATAATTGCCCCAAATGCATTCAGTTTTCAGGTCAATGGCTATCCTTTGAGTCAATTGAGACTTAAGGACCAAACATACACAAGTGCATGTCCTTCCAACTGGGCAAATGAGATAATTTTTCAGCAAAAACAACTGTTTGAGATCTTTCCCTTTAAAAATCCTTCTTTTAAGCTTCTTAAAAGCTTGAACTGAATAATCTTATCATATCTCAGCACCATTAAACAACTTGCTCATGTTTTACCAAAATATAGTGTTTATGCAAAATTCATTACAAATTTCATTGAATCACTTAATTTTGACATAAAACTCATTTTGACATAAACAGTTGCATAACATATTCAAATCTTAATCATTCTTAATATTATCAGGAAAAACAGACAGTATTAACATTCAATGTCTATCCTACCTTAACAACATAAGAAGATCAGATTAAGAGCATAAACAAGTAACCAAAAACATGTGATTACTTATGACATCATATAAGCAATCAATCTCAGTGAAACAGATCAGACTACTTATCATAACATCAGATCAGTTAACATGATAGTCAAGAATTATCATCAATTTTAAACAAATTCCACAGATAGTTACATAAAAACCTATCAGTTAACATCAGAACAGTGACATAATCAAAACATATTAAATCAACATTCAGTTGAAACATATTCAATATGTGTAATCTCTAATAAAATAAACAGTTATCACAAAGAGACACACATAAGGACAGTTAAGACACTTAACATTTAACATACTCAGTAACATATTCAGCAGCACATTTAGCAACATATTCAGAAGCACATTCAGCAACTGTAAAAAAAAATATTCAAGTTGCACATAGAGGTACACAACCAAGCACACATCCTTAATCAGATTTCATCTGAGTTGATCATTCCCAGGGCTTTCAAAAGAAAGTTGAACCTGGTTCTATCAAGTGGTTTGGTGAATAGGTCAGCCAAATTATCACTTGTATCAACTCTCTGCATTTGAATCAGACCTTTTTCACAGCTATCTCTGATGAAGTGATGTCTGATCTCAATGTGCTTAGTCTTAGAATGTTGACCGGATTCTTAACAGTAAAATATACAGCATTATTATCAATCAGAATAGGGGTGTTTAGAAAATTCAAACCATAATCCAGCATCTGATTTTGAATCCAGAGAACTTGAGCACAACAAGCAGATGCAGCAACATATTCAGCTTCTGCATTGGAGATTGATACTGTAGTCTGTTTCTTGCATTGCCATGACACTAGCCTTTCTCCCAAAAACTGGCATCCCCCTGATGTTGACTTTCTACTCATATTGCATCCATCAGAGTCACTGTCTGTATATGCAATAAGATCAAAGGATTGGTTCATTGGATACCAAATCCCTAAGTCTGGTCTTCCCTTCAAGTATCTGAATATTCTTTTAACAGCATTCATGTGGGAGACTTTTGGATTTGACTGGAACCTTGCACACACACACACAACAAACATGATATCTGGTCTTGTTGCAGTCAGATACATCAGAGATCCAATCTTGGCTCTGTATTCATGCTCATCAACTGACTCCCCCTTTTCATCAGCTATCATCTTTTCTTTGGTGTCCATTGGAGTTGAAGAAGTCTTGTAATCAAGACAGTTGAACTTATTCAAAATGTCCTGCACATACTTAGTTTGATGAATGAAGATCCCTTCAGCCTTTTGTTGAACTTCCAGTCCCAAAAAGAAGTTCATTTCACCCATGGAACTCATGCTATACTTGGATTTCATCACCTCTTCAAACTCCAAACACATATTTTCATTTGTTGATCCAAAGATGATATCATCAACATAGACTTGTACAAGTAACAAATCTGATCCCTTTCTTCTGTAGAAGAGTGTCTTGTCAATGGCTCCCCTAGTGAAACCATTTTCAAGAAGATGTGTTGACAGCTCATCATACCAAGCTCTAGGAGCCTGATGCAATCCATAGAGGGCTTTGTTTAACTTATACACCCTGTTTGGATACATGGGATCTTCAAAACCTGGTGGTTGAGCTACATACACCTCTTCATCAATCTTTCCATTAAGGAATGTAGATTTAATATCAAGCTGGAATACTTTTATTTTCTTTGAGGCAGCATATGCAAGAAAAATTCTTATGGCTTCCAATCTTGCAACTGCTGCAAATACTTCCTCAAAGTCTATCCCTTCTACTTGAAGACATCCCAGTGCTACAAGTCTTGCTTTGTTCTTAATCATCAAACCCCTTTTATCCCTTTTGTTTCTGAAAACCCACTTGGTTCCTATTGCATATCTGTCATATGGCTTGTCTACAAGGTCCCACACATGTAGATCTCTGAACTGTGCCAACTCCTCTTGCATTGCTTCTACCCAACTATTGTCTTTTAAAGCTTGAGCAATATTCTTTGGTTCAATTTGGGATAGAAAGCAAGAGTAAAGACAGATGTTTGCTATCTCTGAATGAGATCTGGTTACTCTTTCATGCAAGTCACCAATGATGTTTTCAGAGGGATGATTCTCTTCAACATAAGGTGTTTGTATTATCATATTTGTAGACAAATTTGTGTCAAGATTTGATTCATTGAGTTCAGGTTCTTCAATGATCAAATCAGCTTTTGCATCATGAAACTCTGGTGCTTCATCATTGTTTTGTCCTGAAGTAGTTGCACCATTGTTTCCCAGATTCAAGTTTTGAAATAAGTCTTGAAATCTTGTTGTTGTTGCAGCTTCTTCATCATTTGATTTGTTGCCTGTGTCACTCCCATTCTGAACATGATCATTTTGTTCATTATGACTATCTTGACTTGTCATTTCCTGATCTTGTTCAGTGTCTCTTCTTGAGGAGCTCTTCACAAAAGTGTATTCCTTTTCTTTGCTGGCAACCTTCTTCCACAATTCTTCCAAGTCCAGGTCATTCTTCTTACTTTCTTCAATCACACTGGTCTTGTAGAATGAATCATCAAAGTCTTCAGAATAAATTTTGAATGACTTAATCAACTTCTCATGATCAAATAGCCATGTTGCACTACTGACTGTGTTGAATTGATTCTCATTAAAAATAATGTCAGATGACTCTATCACACTCATGTGATCTTTCACATAAACTCTGTATGCCTTTGAGTGGGTAGAATATCCAACAAAGAAACAATCTAGTGACTTAGTTTGAAACTTGTTCAAATAGTCTCTAGTGTTCAATAGAAAACATTTGCAACCAAAGGGCTTGAAGAACTTGATGTAAGGCTTTCTATTGTTGAAAATCTCATAAAGAGTTTTATCATGCCTTTTGTTCACAAGCACCCTGTTCTGAACATAACAAGCAGTGTTGATTGCTTCAGCCCAGAATGTGACAGGTAAGTTAGCATCAGCCAACATGGTTCTTGCAGCTTCTTTTAGTGTTCTGTTTCTTCTTTCTGCAACACCATTTTGTTCAGGAGTTCTTGGAGCTAAAAATTGTTGCAGTATTCCTTTCAGAGTACAAAATTCTTCCATAACTTCATTCTTGAACTCAGTACCATTGTCACTTCTTATCATCTTCACTTTCTTATTCAGTTTGTTTTCAATCATTGTAACACAACCCTTAATCAACTCTGCAGTCTCATCTTTGGTACCTAGGAAATAAACCCAAGTATACCTTGAATAGTCATCAATGATCACCAAACAGTATCTTTTCTTTCCAATACTTGGTACACTCACAGGACCAAAAAGATCCATGTGAAGTAACTCAAGTGATTGATCAATTGAGTTGATGAGCTTTGTCTTATGAGTAGACTTGTGATGTTTTCCTTTTTGACATGAGTCACAATGATCATCTAACTTGAATTCTTTTATAGGTAGACCAATCACATGGTCACCCTTAACCTATCTGTTCATATTCTTCAAGTTCACATGACACAACTTCCTATGCCACAATTTAGATTCATTTTCAGTGGCTTTGGAAACAAAACATGCACCACCACTTGAAATAGCATCTTTCATATTCAACTCATACAAGTTTCCATTTCTTGGTGCCATCATCATAATCATTTCAGGTGGGATCACAAACTCAGGTTTTAAGATGAAACAATGAGAATCATCAAAACTGACTTTGTAACCCTTATCACACATTTGAGATATACTCAAAAAATTGTATTGTAGTCCCTCAACATGAAAGACATTGTCAAAAGACACCTTCCCATTTGTCAATATCCCTTTTCCCACAATCTTTCCACCATTATCATCACTCCGAAAGGCAACTGGACCTTCATATTTTTCTACATAATTCACAAGTGACCTCTTGTCACAAGTCATATGCCTAGAACAACCACTATCCATGTACCATATATCATTCAAAGTTGTGGTCTGTTCCTGCACCAAAAACAAACTTGATTAGTTAGGTGATGAAGTGCAAGCTTCATCAACATGCAAATCATCATTGTCATTTTCAGTGGTGGCTTGGGAAGTGAGTGTTGTAGGTTCAGGATCAGCATGTGTGATTTCCACATTATCAGAGTTATCAGTTTCATAACCACACTCTCTTGGTGTCTTGACAAGTGAAGCTGAATTGTCAAGCTCAACTGAGTCAGTTATCTTCTCTTGTAAGACATAATCCTTGGTTTCTGAGAAGTCTCTTACATCAGTTACAGCCTTAACTTTAGCTTCATTTCTAGGTTTCCATGTGAAACCTTATGGTTCATATCCATGTTTGAACAAGAACTTTTCATCACCAGTGAGTACAGCTTGTTTCTTTCTTTGATATACAGTTTTTCTTCTTGATTTCTCACTGCCTGATGATTCTTGTGACTCATCAGACTTGACTGAATGAGTATCTTTGATAACATTCAATGACTGGTTCTTCATTATCACCTGCTTTTGCTTCTGAAGTGATTTACTTCTTCTCACATTCTCAGTCATTTGCTTATCTTCCTTTGTCTCCATACCACTCACATTTCCCTTTCCCAAATACGTGGCATACTTCTCTTTGTACAAAACAAAGTCTTGACCAAACTTTGTTCCATTTGGGACATGAAATGGCTGAAACTTGAGTCTCTCATTACCTGAATCAGTATGATGTCCATATTCATCACATTTTCTACACCACACCTTTCCTTTGAACCTCTCATGTTCTTTTGGTCTCCTGAATCTTTCACTTGGTTTGGGCTCTCTTACACCAATTGTCTTCTTGGTTTTCAGATTGTCAAAATCAATTGAGAATGGAACAAACTCAGCTATTCTGATGTCACTTCTTTCCACATTCCCTTTGACAAAAGCAATCTTCTTCAAATTCAGTGGTTGATCATCTTCATTCTCTCTATATCTTGACTTTCTTCTTTCATATTCCTCAACAGTTTCTACCTCTCCCACATCAAAGTCTTCAACACTTGAAAATATAGGATAAACAGGAGTAATATATTCTATTTCCATTTCTTCCTTGTTTACCTTCTTTTTCTTGTTCTTTTCTAATTCTTTCAAAAACTTTTTGCTTGGAGGTCTAACAGCATTGTAACACACATTCTTCTTTCCACAAATGTCAAAAGAAACAAGTTCTATATTCATTTGCTCATTCATTCTTTTCATTTTATGTGTAACTGGAGGATACTTTGGAAGTTGATCAACAGATTCAGGTTTTCTATAATTTCTTCCCCTTTGTGATGCCTTTAACTCTTCTTCAGTGATTTGATCACTTAGATCACTCAAGTCATCTTGATTTAAATCAATGGACTCAAGATCATCTTCTTATACTTGAATACCAATTGATTTTTCTTGTTTCAGTTCTTTCTTTATAACAAATTCACCATCTTCACTCACCTCAACATTCGTGTACAAATCAGCAACTTCTTGTTTGTCTTAAAACACATCTTTGAATTGTTATAGATAAGCACTTCTCTTCTCTTTGTCAACTTTAGGCATAAAGTTGTTGTTGAATGGTGGTGGAACAGCCTTGTACTTTTCATCTTCTTTTACTTGATTCAGAATTCCACAAATGTTTCCAGTTGAAACTAAGTTCTTTAGGAATTCATTTTCAGTTTGCAGCTTTGTATTCAGCACCTTTTCATCAATCACCATCTTCTTCAACCCACTAATCTCAGTTGTGAATCTTGTCTGAGCTCTATAGTTATTCATACAATCCTCCTCCAAACTTTTCATTCTTTCCTCACTAACAATCTCACTCGCCTCATAAGCATTGATAATACTTTGCTTCTTGAAACACTCACTTTCCAGCTTACCAACCTTTTCTTTTAATTCATTGACAGGTTTAGGTAAATCAGCATTAGGATCAGAATGTACCTTAGATGAAGATGCAGAGTCTATGGCCATGAATGCCACATTAGCTCTTCTGACATCATCTGCTATATCTTCCTCATGGTTACTCCAGTCAAAGCTTCCTTCATGCTGAGTAGTTACTGCCACATTGCCTTGATTTCTTGGTTGATTTTGGTTTGCTGGAATGTTATTAGTTGCAGGGCTTTGAACAGCTTGATTCTGAGTGTTGTTCATTGTATATACTTGATTCTGATTCATACCCTGCTGGTTGTTCATCTGAGGCTGATAATGGTTGTTAAAATTTGAATTGAAATTGTTGTTTGGATGGAAGTTGTTATTGTTGGGATTAAAGCCTTGGTTATTGTTGAAGTTCTGCTGATTGTTGTTTCTGTGCACATTCTGCTGATATTGTTGGTTTCTAGGCTCTTGATTGACTTGAAAGTTCCTTGGCATATTGCACTCTCTTGCAAAGTGTCCAGGCTGTTGACAGTTGTAACAGATAGCCTTAGACTTGTCAAATCCTATTCTTTCATTTGGACCAGAAACTAGTGATCTTCCAGTTCTATTGTACAGTCTCTTGCTTCTTTATGCCAACATTGCAGCTTGCCATTTGAGATCCATGTCTTCAAGGTCATCAGCATCTATTTGTTCCAAATCATCCGGCACTACACTTGTGTGAATCAAGTTTTTGCCACAAATGCATTGTAGGATTCAGTGAACATAGAAATTAGGGCTTGTGCATCACTTCCTTGAACATGTCCTGTACCAGCACTTTGTGCATTTCCATTACCCACAGAGGCTGAATCATCATCAATCAATTGAACATTAAACATCTGTTGACTACCTTGACTGCTTAAACCACCTCCAATGAATGACCTAGGTGTCTCATTGTTGTGATCACTTGGTTCTTCAATGATGGGAATTTGTTGTTGATTTTTTGTTGTAAGATTCCCCATTGGAGCAATTAAAGCATTTGACACATTGAAACTTGGTTTATCTTCTTTGATCATTTCATTCTCAATCATTTCAAGTTCAGCAGCTTGAAGAAAACATACCACATCATCCAATTTCAATTCATTGAAATTCTGCTTTTGAATGATGAATTTGCAAGCAGTATACCATTCTTTTGGCATTGAGTTGAGCAACTTTGTTTTCAAATCAAAATCAGTCATTACATAATCAGTTGTTCTCAACTCATTCACAATACTCAGAAAATGTTCTAGTATTGACTTTAACCTTTCTCCATCTCTATACTTGAATCTTTCCAACTGCTGTTTCAATCTTTGCTTCTTAATGTTCTTCAATTCAGTGTTTCCTTCATACATCTCAAGAATTGCATCATACATAGCCTTAGCACTTTGATGATGTGCAACTTTTGTGAGGATTTCCCAAGACAGACCAAGTTTGAGCATAGCCAATGCTCTGTCATCAACCTTTCTCATTCTCTCTCTGACAGCAGCAGTAGCATTTGCATTAGCACCTTCATCAACAGCAGCTTGTGGACCATTCTGGATGGAATTCCACATATCCACATCATTATAACAAACATCAGCCTCAAAAAGCACTTTCCACTTGGTAAAGTTCTCCTGACCATACAATCTAGGTATCTTATTAGTAGACACCTCTTGTTCCTCATATCCAGACATTTTCTTAAAATAAAAGTTAAGTTCTTATCAAAAACGTAATAAAACAATCAGATCTGAGAATAAATTCTAAGATCTGAGGTATCTGATATGAATAGAATAAGATTCAATAATAAAAATCAAAGCTTTAAGTGAAATAAGGTAAAGAAAACACCTAAAACTTGTAGATCTGGAAGAAAAATGAAGAACAGAGCTGCTGACGTCACAAATCAATCGAACAGTGCTCTGCTTACGTCATTCTTCTTCAAAACTTAATCAGCAACAATCTTTCTAAAAATAGCTGCAACAAGCTCTGATACCACTTGTCAGGTCCCGGATTTTGATGTTCGAATCGGATCTTTAATCAATCATGTCAAAACTCACACAAACTTAATCGTGTTGACAAGAGAGTTAATGACGGGTTACTATATTTAGAAAGATGACCGTTTGTTAAAGGCGGAACCAATAACAAACATACGGTTGCAATGAATATTCAAAGACAGAAGACACACACTGGATTCACTCAAAATATTTCCATTAGTATAACATTAGTCATACAAAAGGATAATCGATTTAGGGTTTTGAAAGGAATCCTAGGACAGCCGTCACACACAATATTCTCTCAATTAATGTGTCATTGCGTCTCTCCTATTTTTCTGTCTTTTCTCTCTTGTCCTTGGCGGCGTGCCCTAATTATTCTATTTATAGGCCTGCCAGCCTAGGACAGCTGTCATTCCTTCTAGAAACCCTATCCGATAGTACATATTCAAATTACATATTCAAAAATAATCTAAGTGTAAAACAAGTCTTCCGGGTAGGCTTTTCATTAAACTTCAGTCTCCGAGTACGCAGTGTACTCGGCCTTCCTTCAGACTTGGTAAACATAGAAGTGTACTCGGGAACAGTTTCTGGGTAGACTTTACTTAGAGAATATTTTACCAAGTAAAATATTCACCGAGTAGACTTCAATCTTCTTGGATCTATCAAACTTTGCTCGACAAATCCTTACAGCAACCTTGTTCTTCTATGGCCCTGTTCGGCTCATTGTCAATTGAACAACTTATTGATAAGGTGTACTCGGGAGTACATACCTTACTTGAGCAGAACCTTACTCGAGATAACTTAGAGATATTCTATCAATTAATCAAGTGTACTCGGACCATATATTATTAAAGAATACCTTGCCCGGTCTTCCAAATACTTGGCTTCTTGGACTTGGTTGACCATACCTTACTCGGAAGAGTAAAATACTTGGTCTTGAAGAACAATCCTGCTTGACAAAGTGAACCTTGCTCGGATATGCCAAATTAATGAACCTTACTCGGGGAATCATCAAAAAGCATACCTTGCCCGGATATCCACTTAAGAAGACTATCAGAAGTAAACCTTACCCGAGAGGCAAAATCTCGTACTCGGCTAAGTAAAAGCTTACTCGAAGGTCCAAGGTGTGCCCGGATTCAATACTTAGCAGTTTCTGAGGAGGTTAAGAAGATTCCAATCTTCCATTTTCTTCACTTGGGTCAAATCTCCTCATTTGGGTCAAGCTCTTGACCCAACAAAATATAATAAACAAATAAAATTTATATAAAAATTTCAAGATAAACGAGATATTTTACGGATAAAATTTTCGGAATAAAAGCGGGTCGGGTTTTAAATAAAGATATAGTTTTCCAAAAGTCCGAGTTGTTACAGTCTTCCCTACTTTAGGGAATTTCGTCCCGAAATTAAAGAAGATTATAACGAAACAAATAGAATTTGAGGAAAAGAATTTTTTTTTAAAATAAAATTTAAAAATTTATCATAGCATAGAACTTTGAATAGTTAAAACAACGCTCCACATGTAAATTCGATAAGGGCACTTATATATAGGATGTACCAGCGGCGTATCCACCATGTCCTTATCATCTTTACATTTGTACCGTTATTCCAACTACTTTTGTTTCTATATTATGACACACAATCTTACGCACCATGATTTCCTTGCGAGGACTTTGATAATTATGTTCCGGACCATAATTATTTAGATCGTCGGATGGTCCACATGATTCGTCTCATCGTGTGGATTTACAAAGCGTTTGATTAAAACATGATTTTTGAGGAAACAAAAGTTTTACGGAATTTTAAGTTAGAACACTAGAAAGTCTAATGCAGTTGGATCAGAATCAGAATATATAGTCTTAAAAATATATAGGTTAATTTTTAAAGCTCAGAAAAATGCAAAAATCGTGACCACCGATATTGTTGTCCACTTAAACTCATGCCTTAATCTTTACCGGGACAAATAAGATCTGACAATAATATTACTCAGTGGTTTACACAATTAAGACTCGCTTATTTTCAGCTTTTATCGGACCAGACCACCCCAACTTGACTTAAACATCAAAATTAGCATATTTAAAACTTTTGTTGCTCTATCTTTTATGAATAGGTTAGACGATCAAGGGTATTGTTTATCCACCTAAGCTTAAGCATCAAAGTCTACCAAGAAGCCATTAGATATGATTAAGGTTCAATTAATTTTTAGTTAGTGTTCCCCACAACATGACATACCCCCGTTATCAAGCAATACACTGAACCATTATCATAGGTGAGTATGCAAAATTTCATCTGTAGGGCTTACATGTGGCGTGTCCCTTGTTGTCCGTTTCTTAATGGTAGCAAGGGGACCCCACATGGCTAACATCGTGGATGATCAAGTCTGTAATGCATTTGTACTTTTGTACTTTTTGTGATCATGTTTAAAGACTTATATGGCAGAATTCTGCGGGTTTGCTCTTTTTAGCTTTATTTTAAATATTCACAAACCCACTTAGGAATTGTGAATACCCGTATAAATAGTCGGAATACAGACCCATAGTCTCTGGACCCAGGGCATCCCATCAATACAAGATTTAAGGTTATAAAACCATACGCCAATGATGTGTAAAACACTAAAACTAGCAGTTTAAGATTTATATCACAGGCTACACGGCATACTCTAACGTTAAACCTACCCAAGCATCATTTGATAATGTATTCAATTTTTTAAACTTTAGAATATTACCACTTTTTCATACTAATAATTGAGGCTTGAGTATGGCTAACCTTTCATTACTTATTTTTTACGGACAAAACACTTTTACCCACAAGAGACTTCCGACCCATTTTATCAAATTTGCCCTTTCATTTCAAGGTTGAGCCTACCGACACATCCCAAGTTAAGTGCGCTTTCTTTTATTTATCTCATATTATTAGTAGTTTGAAAAACCAATTTCCGATAAATATCATCATCTCTCACTTTAACGCAAAAAACTAACTTCAAGGGACATTTTTAAACAATTTTCAATTTTTTTAAATTTTTTATTTTTCTTAATTTTTTTACTTAATTTAAAGCAAAATTAATCTACGACTCAAATATCCTATCCCCACACTTAAATTTTGCATTTTCCTCAATGCAAGGATAAGGACGACTTAAATAAAAAATAAAATTAAAAATAAAGTCGGACTACAAAAACTAAAAACTAAAAATTAAAAACAAAAACAAAATAAAAGTTAACATGCTAGATAAATGAAAAATACTTAGCTGGTAATATGCGAATGAAACATGATGCCAAGGTCTTTTTCCATGGATGCCCTCCAACTACGAACGTGCTCAACAAATGGTAACTCCTTCTCTCACGAATGTAAGCGGCAAAACAAAACAAACATATCTAAAAATGTATCTTATCAAACTGATAGATATTATGCAATTTAAAGTGCTTCACTCAATATATATATATATATATATATATAACTTGAATAATCACGAGCAAATAAATAATAAAGCATAAAGTATACGGCCCGGCTGCTCCTCCATCCCCACACTTGTCTTTTTCAATATACTCTTCCTTGGGAATTGTCTCTCTAGCTCATTCAATCTTCAAACTCGCAAAACTCAAAAACATAAAACAAAGTCGAACTACAAAAAACTACGTTAGTGACTCAAAGAAAAAGAAAATAGAAATAAAAATAAAATATACGAACTCTACTCTTGAGTTTTCACTCAAGAACCCATGCTATGCGAATCACGTGGTGGACCGAGTGGAGCTTCCTCCACCTCGGTAGAACACTAATGCCCTCAAAGATGTCGACTCACGATCCGACCATTCATCAACCTTTGTCTTCTTCTTTTTAACACCACGAACCTTCTGAAACGTTCGGTTACCACCACCTCTTTCTCCAACACGCTTCACACTTACCCGAGAACTAGAAACCTTTCGCTCCTTCCCCACACTTAAACTCACCGAACGAGACTCGTCAAGACTTGAATCCATGCCCGAGATAGATGATTCTATCGAGTAAACTGGGTGACATGGATCAATGAGACCGTCTTGCCCACTCGGATGTCTCATGGACTTGGCCAAATAAGTGGCACTATCATCACCGGCTCTAAGAGCTATCTTACCTTCAAACACGTCAATGACCGCCCTAGCAGTACGTAAGAATGGACGACCAAAATTATAGGAACTCTTTCGTCGGCCTCCATATCCAAAACAACAAAATCAGTGGGGAAAACCAAATTATCAACATTAACGAGCAAATTCTCCACGACACCCCTCGGACACTTAACGGAACGATCGGCTAATGTCAACGTCATACGAGTAGGAGTGAGCTCTCCTATATCAAACTTTTCATACAAAGAATATGGCATGAGGTTTATACTAGCTCCAAGATCGGCCAATGCTTGACACGTCGTATCACTTCCGAAAAGGTATGGAATGGTAAAAATGTCGGGGTCGGGTAATTTTTTTGGTACTTTATCAAGAACTACTGCAGAACACTCTCCATTAAGCGGTACAGTCGAAAGCTCCTCCAACTTATCCTTTCTTTTAAGAAGGTCTTTCAAAAATTTGGCGTATTTAGGCATATGTTGGAGAACTTCGACGAACGGGAGGTTTACATTTAACTGGCTAAATATATTAAGAAAATGCCCGTAATCTTTCGTGTACCTTTGATTCTTTAGACGGGCAGGATATGGAACATAATCAGGGTTAATGACGTGTGGTGGTGGTGGCCGGACTCTAACCGGCTTCTCTTCGGTGTGTTTCTCAACTTGTGGCTCTATAATTGGTGTTGTACTTTGTAACTTACTCAGAGCCTCCATTTCTATCTCTTCATCTATCAGCTCATCTTCCCCATATTTCTCAACTTCTCTACTAACTACCTACGGACCGAAAACCCTACCACTACGAGTGGAGATGGCTTTCAATTGAGCAGCCGGATTAGTTTCAGGAATACCAGAAAACTGACCTGGGGGCCTTTCTTCTAAACGACGAGCAATGTCACAAACAGTCCTTTGAATATCGAGAATAGAATATTGTTGGTTTTGAAGAGTAAGTCATGCTTGGCGAACTTTTTCTGTTTTGCTTGGTCTCTCTCCAAGATTAGCTTCATCATCTCTTCCAAATGCCCAATTCCACCGTTAGAATCCTGCACATTATTTTGAACATTAGTATTATTAGTATTATTATTATTAAAATACTGACCTTGTCCTGAAGCATAAGAATTTTGAAATCCGGGTGGTGCGTCTGACGGACGCCTGTTGGAATTATTCTGATTCGGGTTTTTGTAGGTGTTCCAACTCTGATTATTGTTGCTGTAATTGTTGGGAAACCTATTCTGACCAACAAAAAAATCGACCTGTGGATTCATCACCGGGCACTCCAAAGTACCATGTCCACCTCTACAAAACTCACACCTGTCCACCTTGGCCTTCAGCTTCTTAACCTCTCTAGTTAGTGATTCCAAAGCAGCTGCCACACTAGTATCCAGATTAACCTGGTGTACATCTCGAGCGGATGAGGATTTACTGCCAACGGGAGTGGAATTCCTGCAATGTGGTACTTTGGCGAGGTCCGATTGAGCGAAGCTCTCAAACATCTCGTTACACTCAGTAACATTTTTCCTCGCCACTAAACTTCCTCCCGCGGCCGTGTCAAACCGAACTTGGGTTTCGTAGTTCAACCCATTGTAAAATTTCTCCACGAGAGCCCATGGTGTGAGACCATTCTGTGAGCATCGAGACAGCAAGCTCTGAAAACGCACCAAAGCATGACAATATTGCTCCCTCGGCTCCATGTGAAACGAGTGAATCTGATCGCGAAGAATAGCCGATTTAGCCGGTGGGAAGTATCTCTCAATAAATGCCACACTTGGTGCTTCCCAAGTGGTGAACGTGCCAGGTGGCTGCGTGTCAAGCCAAGTGGCTGCTTTACCTGCAAGTGAAAACGGAAACAAATGTAAGAAAATAGCATCTTCAGTAGCACCTTGTATATTAAAAGTTTTCAAAATTCGGTAAAGTCGGTTAATGTGTGCGGGTGCATCCTCGTCATCCCGCCTCGTGAACTGATTAGTTTGAACGATGTTGTTCATGACGTATGACGGAATCCGCCACGAGTTGGGATTTTCGATCCCGGGAACGACAATGCATGATTGGTTTCTGGTTAAGCCATCGAAGGCTTGAGCAGCAATTGTCCTATTGTCGGCCATTTGAACTTGTGGTTGGACTCTAGGACTTTCGGGTGGTGAACTGTGTGATGACGACTTTGGTGTAGATGCGGGTTTTGATGGTTGTTTTTTTTACTGACGAACTAACCTCGATCTTCAACGGAGAAAATCCCAGATTCTCCAGCGGTGGTCCTAGCGAACGAAGATGTGGCATAAACCTGAAAACACAAAAGACCAAGTGAGTAGACTCGAATACTTAAAAATAAACTAAAATAAAATAAAACTTAAATTAGACTCCTATGACTCAAAAAAAAAATAAAACAAATAGCACGTATGAAGCAAACAAGTCCAAGTAAAACTAATAATGCAATTGCCAAGAGTCCCCGGCAACGGCGCCAAAAACTTGATGTGCTAAAAGCAGTCAATAAATATTAACAAAATTAAACAAGTAATAAAAACAAGACCTAAGACTCAAGTAAACAAAACACCGGCAAGTGAACCGGTCAATTGTACTAAGCTAAGTAAGTCCGGAATATCGAACCCACATGACTCTATAAATTACATTAATTAACTAATTAGACTCGACTTACGACACGACTATTTGTTATTAATGTTTTAAGGGGGATTTTAAACTAATATTAAACGAAGAAAACAAATAAGCAGGTAAACGAGAAACAAGCAACCAAACACAAGATCGGAACCAAATAGAGAAGGAATCTACCTAGGTAAGAATCCCATGCATCAACAATCATCAAGCAATGGACAATTAACATGATTATGGAAACTGATTTCTAAACGTATTCATCTAACAAACCCTGAGGACCCTTGACTGAATCAAACGAAGTCCCAAAGAACAATTATTAGATTATTAAGCCATCAGTTTTATTGATTTCCGCAAAGTCATCAATTAGGGTTAATTAATAGTATCTAAAGCAAGAAATCTTACGAAACACTAAACTCTAGATAACTTGATAAGCTAACATGACACCATGAACATGGATCAACACAATAAGCAAGAATATTGTCACTATCTATCCTAGCATCCAATTGACCAAGACACATGAATAACTCTCACCTTACAGCTATTGGAATTTAGCAAAATATTCAAAATCCTAACCAACTATCAACAAGCTTCTATGATCTAATGGGCCCATTCAATCACAATAATCAAAACACCAAGTAATGATTTAAACATAAACCTTAAATCTAAAGAACACAGTCAAAAGATAAAAGATCTATGTGAAGCAATAGTTAATAATCAATCAAGATAACAAATACTCATATGCATCATGAAAACAAAATCAAGTCTTTTACTATTAAATCAACAAAACCATAATCAAAACATTATCCAAAGCAAGAATCAAGTCAAAAACATGTTCATCAAACCTAGGTAGACATGAAGTCTAGCCTAACATAGTCTTAATCAAAGATAAATAACTAAGACCAAGAACAAAGAAAAACATCATGAAATATAATAGACAAGAACAAAGATAAAGAACGAGAGAACCCGTCTTAATCGACCCTTGAACACTTGTATGAAAGCTTGATGATGCTCCATGATTACTAGCTTCAAAACCTTCACAAACCCTTGGAAAATCGGCTGCAATAGTGTCTCCTTCGGCTGGGTTTTGCACGAGATGTTTATATAAACGAGTACCGGGCTTGGGCTTGCAAAACGAGATGACCAAAAAGGCCTAGGCGCCGCGCGGCCACCATAGCCACTCACCTTCGCGCGCGGCGGCGTCCCTTTGGGGTGATTTCCGGATTTTTTTTATTAATTGTTGTTATTTGTTGTCAAATCTTGATAATCAACTTCCTTGAACTCCAAGAAACCTTAAGAATCTTCTAGACCTTGCTTCCCTAGCTTCTCCAAGCCACCACATATATGAAAACATAATAAAACATTAGTGAAGCAATCATGTAATCATTGACGATCACAACGAACTTAAACCTCGCATGAAAAGATAGAAAGAATTAAAGTTTAACACTCAAGACACCAAAACGATATAAAACATGATAACTATAATACTTGACTCAAAAACCATAATTAATAAAAGATAAACGGAACTCGAACTAAAACGAACTTGAAACATTAAATAAACAAAACTTTACAAGGGATTCAAGATGTATAAATAGACGTATATCACGTGCCATACCAAACTCTCGGGGCTTGATGTAGACCATATAGTACTTTGTTTAAGCGATAAACTCGGTCAGGATAATCAGGATCTTCAAAGCCAGGAGGCTCTAATACAAACACTTCCTCATGTAGTTCACCATTGAGAAAAGCACTTTTAACATCCATTTGATAGACTTCTATATTTTTGTAAGCTGCATAAGCCAGAAAGATTCGTATAGACTCCAATCTTGCAACCGGAGCATATACCTCAGTGTAGTCAATACCCTCTTGCTGATGGAAACCTTGCACCACTAATCGTGCCTTGTTTCTCACGATCACCCCACGATCGTCTTTCTTACATTTAAATACCCATATAGTCGGAATAGCCTTCTTGACTCTAGCGGGTTTGTTGATAAGATCCCAAACACCCAAACGTGAAAACTGCTGTAATTCCTCTTGCATGGCTTCTACCCAATAGGGATCTTGAAGTACCATACGAGGCGTCATTGGCTCAACTTGGGATAGAAAGCAAGTGAATTTGGTAATATTTACAATTCCAGAAGAATGTAAATCTGCATAAGCACACAATACATTATTCTCACTCAACGAAGCAACTTGATGACGTGTTTGAACGCCCACATCAAGTTCTCCAATGATGTTTTCCTTTAGATGATAAGTATGAATCCTAAGAGTGGGATTCTCAGGAACAGCAACATTTTCAATTAAGGTAGTGTAATGTTCTCCCAGCTCATGAGATGAATCGTCACTATCAAGTTCAATAACTTGATCTACAACTGGATTATCATCAGAAGAAGTAGATACATTATCAAGGAGAACTGGAGAATCATCATGAGAATCTTCAATTGGAGCATCGGTTGGAGCTTCAACATCATTAGAACTTGAAAATCTGGGGATTTCCAGTTGATCTTCAAAGTATGCACGAACCAGGTCTTCATATGGTTGTTCAGTACTTGGAGTAAATAATTAAATAGGCCATCATAGTTAAACATCCAGTCGGGACCTTTCCCTTGAGGAGGTGTGGTGTACTTTTGACAGTCCACATGGTACCGCTCCTCAACACAACCAGAAGTGAAATTAAATACCCGTTTCTTTGGAGAAGCATAACCCAAGAAATATCCCTCAATGGATTTTTCATCAAACTTACCCACATCCTTTTTCAACATCGTACAAGGGCACCAAAAGGTTCTAAGTACTTTAAGTTAGGCTTTCGATTATTCAAAAGCTCATAACTTGTCTTCTTGAGTCTCTTAACAGTTAGAACGCGATTGAGCGTATAACACGCAGTATTCACCGCCTCATTCCAAAATTGGACCGGAAACTTAGAATCAACAAGCATAGTTCTAGCAGCTTCAATCAAAGTTCTGTTTTTCCTTTCAGCAACACCGTTTTTTTGTGGTACATATGGGGCATTGTATTCTCGGTGAATTCCCTTTTATACACAAAATAAATCCAATACAGTATTTTTAAATTCAGTACCATTGTCACTTCGAATTCTCCTCACTTTTTGCTTGTATAGTGATCCGATCTTAGTGATTAAATTTTGAACATGAACAGGTGTTTGATTTTTCAAACTCATAAATAAGACCCATGAGTATCTTGAATAATCATCGGTAACTACCAGGAAATACCAATCACTAGAGATACTAGCACGATTCACTGGACCAAAAAGATCCATATGAAGTCGCTTAAGAGGAGTATCAATGGAAATAACTTAGAAGGATGTGACTTTTTCTTCTGTTTGCCCTTTTTGCAAGCAATACATTGGTCGGATAGCCTAAAGTTCTTCAAAGACACACCTTCAACTAGGACATTAGCAATTAAATAGTTCATCTTACGAACATGAATGTGACCCATTCTACGATGCCATAGAATAGAGTCCTTCTCGGTTGCTTTTGAGACAAAACATGTTTTGATAGATGTTGATACTTTAGAGCTCATATTTAAGACATAAATATCATTCGATCGAGGTTTTCGCATGATAACCATGTCCTCGGGAATCACATATCCCGGTTTCAGAATCAGACATTCTTTATCGGTAAATATTGTAGTGTATTTCTTGTCACAGATTTGTGTCACACCTAATAAGTTATGATCTACCTTGTCACAATAATTGACCTTTTCAAATGTAATGTGACCATTTGAAACTTCACCTTCTTGTGTGATCATACCCCCAGAATTCCCAGCAAACGCCACATAACCCCCCTTGAATATTTTTTACATTTGTTAAGAGGTCGAGATATCCAGTATTATGACGAGAACATCCGCTATCCATAATCCAGTTTTCACCAGATATGGTATTGGATGTACCCTACAGACAAAAGAAAATGATTAGTTCAAAAGGGCAGCCCAGGCCTCAGTCTTGGGCACCTTTTGGTCTCCATGAGAAACATTAAACTTAGCCGAATTCAACTGTTGTTCAACAACCTGAGAATAAGTTACAGGCTTCTTAGACTTTCGTCTCAGATAAGCAGCTTGAACGGCATTTGAGTTCACGTTCTTGCATATCGGTTCAGTTGAAACAAACTTTGGTTTAACGTGACCATAAGTTTCATTCAAATGAACTACCTATCTTGGATTCACATTTGAGAACATGATGTGAGTATCATCATCACACGACAAGGGTCGTATCAAAATATCCTTAATCAAAGGAACCGGTTTTGATTGGTCCTTGACAAATGGATGAAGATTGTGAGATTTCTTCTGTCCACAGTTTCTTACAACATGACCTTGTTAACCGCAAAGAAAGCAGCTTCGCATGTCCACACGATCAGGTTGAGATTTCGCAAAAACAGATGACACGGAAGGATGATGACTCACGTTCTTGGTAAAGCTCTTTGCCAATTCATCAGACGACACCGATTTCTTTTTCAATTAGAAATCAAGATTAGAGTAGTTTGAAAAGCTTTGCAAAGTGTCGGTTCCAGTAGATTTTAAAAACTGAACTTTCTTAGCATTTTTTAAGACTTGTTTAGCTTAAACCAGTGAATCTGATGTGCTTAATGTTTTGGCAGAAGCATACCGACGTTCAAAATCTTGAATCTTGGAGGTTTCATTGTGAAAAACACTTTCAATCAGTTCCGCTTTAATCATACTAATTGGAATTTCTTTCTCAGTGAACATCGTGTCTATTCCTTTTAATTTAAACACACGACCAGTTGATGGCTTGGAAACATTAGGATTGATGAAACGTAACAAATCCTCATCAGAAATTTTGGGCTTTTCTGGTTTCTTAGCTTTCACTGGTTTAACCTTAACATGATCTTCTTGTCTCACCTGAGTTGTGTGTGAACCATACACAGCCTCCTCAAATTCATGAGGTTCACAAAGAATGTGATTAGAAATTCGAATGTTCTTGTTCTTGTATTATTTAAGGTTCAAACACATCCTCAATAATGACTTTATCAACATTTTCAACAAAGACTTTGTTGCTCTCAACATTAGGTTTTTGAGATGTAGATTGGGCTTTAACAGTTTCAGATTTAACTGGTTTAGGTTTTTCTGAAATCACAATTTCTTTCACAATCACATCCTCTTCTTTTCTCGCAAAAGGATTTGGTTTATAATCATTCTGAAAAGGTGGTGGAATTTCAATAAAACCTATACCTTTCTTTGAATCTTTTTGCTTTCCAGATACTTCTATTATTTCGTTTAGCAAAAAGAAAGAGTTTCTAAATTTGCCCATTTGTTCTTTAACTCAAGAACCTCATTCTCAAGTTCGGTTATCTTTGATCTATGTTTCAAAATTTCTTGAAACTTTTGATCGTTGATCGTCATTTTAACGGATAACTCGGCCTTGAGATCATGGTTACTTGTCGACAAGGCTTCAATCTTCTCTCAAGATCTCATTTGAGATTCCAGATATTTTCGGATAAGTATCCTCTAGTGAAGCAATTTCTTTCACTAAACAGTCGTTGTGATTTTTCAAGGAATCTAACTTAGGCTTGTTTTTCTCACATTCAATACAAGAAACAGAAGAACTAACCTCATTGATTTTGGCCATGCATGCAAAAGTAGTTGGAAGCTTTTCACACGAGTCGTAAGAATCAGAATCAGCTTCATTGTCGGACGATAGCTCACTCCCACTTGCATCTTCAAAAGTTTCTTTTGACTCGAACCTAGCCAGATTAGCTAGATTATCATTACACAGCAGTCTTTGTGACCAATAAGTTCCATCCATGTTGGACAGCATAGCTTGTGACCCAGAAGAAGATGATTTAGGTCCAGAAGACTTTCCCGCATCATTTCCACTTTTTCCAGATGAATTCTGATCTTGCTTTCTGGGACAAGTGTACTCCTTCTTTGGCTTATCACATTCTTTAGCAAAATTCCCAAACTCTTGACAGTTACAGAATTTAACCTTTAATTTATCAAAATCCAACTTCTTGTTTAATGATAGAAGATCTTTGTCGGTTCTTTGCATAAACTTTTTCACTTTCCTGACAATCATAACCATATTCCACTTCAAGTCCATAAGTTCCAAATCATCAGGATCAATTTGATCATAGTCTTCATCAGTCAAATCGCTCGTTGCAATCTTACTACCAACCAGATTCTCGTATGAAGTCATGAAGGCAGACAAGAAAGCAAAATTTTGTTCGGCCTCCCTCATGTTCACGTTTGGTTGTGATGAGAATTGATTTGTAGGTGATGAATTTCCAGACCCTCCAGATGAACCAGAAGCACCAGATGACCCAGAATTTCCAGCAGTGTAGAAACAAGCACGTGAATCACTATAAATAGTTGTAGCATTATCACTTGCCTTTTGTGTAAGAAACGCGGTGATACGAGAAATGGTTGAACTCAACGGAATACTTCCACCATAAAAGGCAGGATCTTGATTATCCTTAGAAGACTTCTGACATTTAAGAACGTATTTTCGTGCTTCGATCTTTTGCATGAATTCATATGCTGTCAGATCTTCATTGTTGAATTAACTATTCTCTTTCATAACCATTAAGAAATTCGAGTAATAAATCGGTAAAGCACTTTTAATGGTGTCAATCTTATCAATTTTAGAAGTTTCCAACTTCATCTTATCCATTTCAGCTATCAGATGATTAAACCTTGTTGTCATCTCTTCAACAGTCTCACCCTTAAGTAGGTTAAAGCTTCCTCTAGCTTCGATTCCCAATCGAAGGGTTTCCCGAATGAAACACCGATAATATCTAGCCAAACCGAGGAAGGATCGAATTTTCGTTGGAGTCGTTGGAGTTTTATAATCCTTAACGGCCTCAATTTTAATGGGATCAACATGAATACCTTTGTCGTTTACGATATGTCCTGAAATTTAAACTTCCTCGAGCCAAAATTCGCATTTGGAGAATTTGACATAGAGTTGTTCGTTTCTAAGGAGCTCGAGAATGGAACGTAAAAAATGTTCATGTTTGGCTTTGGATTTGGAAAAGATAAGGATGTCATCAATAAAGACAATAACGAATTTATCAAGGAATGGTTAGCAAACGCGGTTCATGAGGTCCATAAATACTGCGGGTGGATTTGTTAACCCGAATGGCATAACCAAAAATTCGAAACGTCCATATCGAGTACGGAAAGCGGTTTTAGGAATGTCTTCTTCGTGAACACGCAATTGATGATAACCTGATCGAAGATCAATTTTGGAGAAACAAGTTGCGCCTTGAAGTTGGTCGAATAAGTCATCGATACGTGGCAATGGATAACGATTTTTAATAGTAAGCTTGTTAAGTTCACGGTAATCAATGCACATACGAAACGAACCATCCTTCTTTTTCACGAAGAGAACGGGAGCGCCCCAAGGAGAAGAGCTTGGACGAATGAAACCTTTATCGGAAAGTTCTTCGAGTTGGTTTGATAATTCTTGCATTTCCGACGGGGCTAGATGATAAGGAGTATTGGCCACGGGCATCGCGCCGGGCACAAGATCGCTTTGGAATTTAATCGGATGAACGGGAGGAAGACCGGTGACATCATCGGGAAAGACATCGACGAAATCATGAACAATGGAAATATCTTGGATTTTCCTTTCCTTTTTGTCTTTTGTCACCGAAAGGGCTAAAAACGGAACATACTTTTGGCGTAAGTACGTTTACGATTGAGCACACGACATGAGATTAAGTCTCCTAGGAGTAGTATTGCCGAAGACTTTAAGAATTTTACCATTGACAAGCGGAATACGAATGAATTAATGGATACAAACAACTTCGGCACGGTGCAAAGATAACCAATCCATGCCTACTATGACATCAAAACTTCTCATTTGCATCGGATGAGACCGATGGAGAATTTATGCTTAGAAAGAATAAGAGAACAATCACGGACGACAGAATCGATGGTAATAGAATTTCCATTGGCGACTTCAACAGAGAACGGTCGGGAAAGCTTAGTTTGAGGCATCGCAAGTTTCGACTCAAATTTCAAAATCGGCACCGGTATCAAATAAAATAGAAGCCAAATGATAGTTCACCAAAAACATACCGTTCACAACATCGTTTGCTACTGGAGCTTGATTTGAATTCATCATAAAAGCTCGCCCTTGGTTGCCATGGTTGACTTGTGGTGTTTGTTGGGGAGGTAGAGGTGGTGCTTGGATTGCTTGGATGGGTTGGATGATTGGTTCATTGAGTTGGGAAAGTTGAGGTTGATAGGTTTGGACTTGGTAGGCTTGGGTTTGGTAGTAAGGTATGGTCACAGTTTGGGCTTGGTTGGCAAAGGTTAGGCGAGGGCAATTGTTGCAGAAATGGTTTGGATCACCACAATTAAAGCAAGCTCGGGGTTGTTGAGGTTAGTTTGGTGGGTAGGGTGCATATCGGTTTTGGGTATTTTGGGGAAAGGTTCTTGGTTGTTTGGTTTGTTACGTTAGGTTCGTTGGGTGGATCGGCATGTGGTGTGGAGATGTCCAAGTCGGTTACAAATGGTACAATGGCGACAAGGCATGTTTGGTGGGTGGTGAAGTTGGCAAGTGTTGCATAGCGTGGCGTTTCCAAATTAAGGTTTTCGGTTTTGTGGTGGAGCTTGTGTTTATTGTTGTGGTTGAGGTTGGGTGACGGCATAGTTTCAGTAGTTGGTTTTGGGTTTCTTTTTGTTGTTGTTGTTGTTCTATCGGGAAGAGTTTGAGTAGTTAATGGCTTGTGGTGCGAGTTCAACCTTGGCTTGCGGTGCGGGCTCGGGCTTGGCTTTCTCACTTGCTTTCTTAAGGGTTAGGGTACCCGCCTTCACATGATTTTCTGATAGCGCACCGGCTAATGTGATAGCTTCCTCAAGGTTCGCGGGCTTGCTACTCATGACGGAGTCACGGATTTGCATCGGTAAACCCCCAATGTATTTATCAATTTCACGTTCGGTTGGGGTAACCAAATGAGGAACAGGGATGCTCAACTCATGGAAGCGGAGTGAGTAAGCGGCGTTATCACCACTTTCTTGTTTTAGGTTCTAAAATTCTACCTCAAGCTTTTGGAGCTCATGTTTGGGACAATTTCTTCATCATAAGCGCCTTGAGATCGGCCCATGGAAGAGCCATAGCCACATCCGAACCTTGGAGATTCATAACACTACCCCACCATGTTAAAGAGGTTTCTCTAAACATGCTTGATGCAAAATTTGTCTTTTTCGCGTCGGGGCATTCTCTATGTCGGAACACACTCTCGGTCGATTCGAACCATTGCAACATGGTAGTCTCACAATTGGTTCCAAGGAATTTCGACGGGTTGGCACTAGTAAATAGCTTAAGTAGGTAACATGCGGGTTTGGGTTCAATGGGTGCGACAACGGGTGCGGGTAGGGTAGCTTGGATTTGAGTTATAAGTTCGGGAATCACAGCGGCCATTTGTTTGGCTATGAGAGTGGCCATGCGTCGGATGGAGTTCTTGCGCGGTTGGCGTCTTAGAGGAGGCATGCTAAAATTTATAAAGAAAATGGAATAAGTTTTGAGTAAAAGGAAATGAATATAAAGGTGTATAAAATAAAATAAGATTTCGATTTTTGATTTGTCAATACTAGAGTTAATATGGAGAAGATGTTAGTGTTAGGTAAAATATAAAACTTTGTATATAAATAACAAAACCGTAAACAAAACGTAAATGATTTTAAGATGGTTAAAGCTTGAAAATTTGAGATTTTGAGATTTATAGTCGGAAAGTCGTGCATGAACCACCATGACTTGATATTCCAACAGTAAAAAGTTTATAAAACACCATGTTGGAGTCTAAACATGTGCACGAACCACAGCAACTTTTTCATGCTTTCGACTCAAATAACAATAATAACACAATAAATCGAGATACAACGTCATGTCAAAACACTAGTCCACGAACCACCGTAGATCTATTGTTTTAACACCGAAAATTAGGATGGCGACCGGAACGCTCGCATTCGACTACTTAAAGTATTGACATTTATAACACGGTTTATGGCCTAGAAAACGAGCACTATAACTCAACCATCCCAGGTAAGTAAATCACCTTCGATCCTTGGAATCTTTTTGTCAAATGGTCATTTTATAATGTCTCGTTTTCTATGATGGCTACAAACCTGATATAAATGCAACCTTTAAGGGATTTGAAATAACGGGATCCAAGTTAGTCTTGTAATCCATAAAACACAATGAAAATATACTTTTAGCGTTTTAAGGTAAGGATACCTTGGAAATACTATGAAAGTGTGTGTATGTGAACACTTAGGATATTGGTGAATTTTAAACAAGTTTATAAATAAATAGCATGCGATATGAACAATCAATTATAGAGTAAACACGTATAAGAACATGTATAGGACCCTAAGCATAACAATACTAGGTCATTACGTCTAACCACCTATCCTATTGTTAAAACTCTGATACCAATCTGTCACACCCCGACCATAGGTGGCGGAACATGCCGGGGTGCAACGATTGCCCATAAGCGCATGACACTATTTAAAGCTACAATATTTAACAAACTCATTTCATTTCACAACATCGAAAATGTCACATAACCAAATGTTCATAAGTCAAATACAACAAAATATAGCAAATCGAATATTGTTCATTTTTGCTAATAACTTAAACGTCTTGACATTCGTTTTCACCACAAGCATCGAATCAACCGAGATGTATACCTGTAACATTTCATAAAATAAAATTTGTCAACACAAAGGTTGGTGAGCAATTCATAAGTTTGAGCAACATATAGTAAGAAAAGCCACAAAACTAGTATACGAAACAATAAATAAGAGCTATAAACTTGGATAAAATAGTTATCGCTAGCAAGTTAGCGACACCCAACTATAAGGGGATGAAAAATAGTTTAGGATTTTATAGTCATCGTTAATTGCATTACGTTAACGACACCTTGCCATGAGGGGTTGCCAAATGGTCTAGGATTTATAGTTCCACCATCCAAAAGCGATAAACACATAGGCAAATAAGCATAGAACACCAAATCGAGCAATTATTCAAGTAAAGTATACAACAACGTTTGTGGTTTAAGACACAAGTATAAAACATTTAGTTTAGATAAGATGAAATGTCACCCCCAAAACAAGATAGAAAACGGGGTATGAAGTTACTCACGTTCAAGTAATAAACATGAAAGATTGATTATTTGGAGATTTGCCGGAACGACGAGTTTAATGTATGAAGCTTAAACAAAAGAAAGTATTGGACTTAGAAAAGTTGTCTAGAAAATCTTTAAATAAAATAATTTTGCAAAAAGTAAACAATTAAAGTTCAAGGTTTATAATGTAACTATTTAAGAATTTATAATAATAACCCTTTAAAACTGTAAGTTTGCTCGAAACCGGGTTAAAGTATCTAACCTTAATATTTACTTAACCTATGTTAAGTAATAAGGTGAGAAAATGCTAATGCAAGTTCCTTTGGGGCAATGATACTAAAACGGGTTTTTAACGAGTGTTTAGGTTGTTGGTTCGGGTCTTGATAATTGGTCAAACCTAAAGTCAACTTTCCAAAATAATGAATGTTATGAGATAACTCATACCTCTTTGTATTCACTTTAGGCTAGGGTTTTGTGTAAATTGCTATCATTGAATTCGATGTTCTTAATTCTTTCAATTATTGATTGATAGTGTTATCTTGCTTTGCTTTTGGTTGATTGTCTAAACAATTTGTAATTTGTTTATCCTACTTTGCATCAACTATTTGGTTGTGTTCATCAGCATTTAGGATTAGGTTCTTATAGCTAGAGATTGGATAACCATTAGTCATTGCTTAATAATCGATCTTTATATTATAAATATGGTTATTTTGTAGATCGCGTTTTGTGTCAACTACTCAGACTAGGTTTAGTTTGCTATCACAACCACACTACTAGGTCTAATAATGAGTGTGTAATAAACTTAACAAAATTCGTGACTAGCTTGTTATCACATTACCTAAACCTGAAGTGAATCACTCGTTTCTTAAACAATTTACAAATCATAAATGTAATTGTGTTGCATTCAAATCATCTTTCAAAATTGTTTGACATCGTATATCCATTTTGTTTAATAATTAAATAGTCATCAGTCAAACTTGCACTTTCCACTTATTCCATGTGGAGATGACCTTACTTACCGCACCAGTTGTAGGTATTTAAGTGATTAAAATACTTTTTTTTATTAGAGCTTAACATCTACATCAAAATTGCGCCATTGTTAGGGAATCAACGCGCAAATTGCTAATTTAGTTTAGTTTAATCTAGTTTTTGTTTTGTTTTACTGTTTATTTGTTGATTTTACCCAGGATTTTCTGTTTCGTGGGTGCTGATAATCTTTCAGGTTTATGCATACAAGGTATTCAAGAAGCAAGGAGCCACTCCAGTTTGATCCAGAAATCGAGAAAACAGCAAGGAGAAACTGAGTAGCTCACAAAACCGATTTAAACTAAAAACCAAATTCTGAAGCATCAATACCAAAGGCCGAGAACATGAGTAATCAAAACAATCAAGACCCACCCATTAACCAACTCAAAAACCAAGGTCAACCACAAGACTAAGAATATCCAATCCCAAAAAACGATCTACCACCCAACCAAAACTAAACCTTAAACCGGAATAAAAATTGAGTAAACCGGGGGGTTGCAATCGAAATCAAAGGCATCCACGAAACATTGTTGATGACCGATTAGTGAGATCAGATCCAGAGGATCGTCAGAGACCGTTAGAGTTCAACTGGGATTAGAATGTGATTGATCTTGGTAATGAGAGGGTTGAGGATCTGATTGCAGGGGAGGATTGGGATATTGATTATGAAGATGAAGAAGAGTCTGAGAATGCTCAAGGAGGTCAATATTATTAGAGAAACAAACCCAGTTTTTACAAAACAATATAGCACCTCAGTAGAACTAGCAAGAAATCAATACCCAAGACATCAAACAAAAGCACCAAGACCTTAATTGAACATGGGACCACAAGTGCCTGTATATGAGTATGATGATGGGGTCCCGAGAGCATTTATTCCACCACATGTTCGGGGTTCAGAGCCATTTTATCCCACAAGTTGCAACAAACCCCCTACCCATCATTGTTTCGTTTAGAGATGAGAGAACATTCTCAGTGATACAAAGTAGCTTGATAGGAGTACCCACCTTTCATGTGAAAGCCATAGAGGAACCGTACTTACATTTGAGTGATTTTAACTCAATATGTGAGATTATCTCTAGTCAAGGGTTAACCGCTGATGAAGTGAAGTTGGTTGGATTTCAGTTCAGTTTGAAGGATGCGGAGAAATAGTGGTTCCTATCATTACCTTCTGCTAGTATTTACATGTGACATGATTTGGAACAACATTTTCTTGTTGAATATTACAAGCCACATTGAACTTCATAAGCCCGAACTGCCATTCAAAATTTTCAGTAGCGAACGGGTGACACATTCTATGAGTCCTTCCAAAGGTTTATATTAATACTGAGGATCTGCCTCACACCACAGAATTGCATTATGGGAATTAATCAAGGCATTCCATGATGGTCTATCAAATGACGATGTTTGAGACCTCCAGTCCACCACTAATTGATCTATCTAACTAACTATGAGAATATGAATTGGAGACATTTGGAAAGACATGCAATAAACTCTAAGAGACAGGCCCAGTCAAATCAGATGGTGAAAAGGTCAGCTGTGAAAGTTGTGGATAGTACCATGTGTGAGGATATAATGACTATAATGGAAAAAAGGTTGGAACAATTAATGTCTTCAAGTACAAAAGAGAAAATCAATCGAAAAAGACATATCAGGTTTGTGAACAGTGTGGAGAGTTGGGATATGATGTGTCGGGTTACAGGGTTATACATGATAAAGAAGATGGGGAAGAATAGGTGAATTATGTTCAGGGTGAAAAGAGAAATAATAATATGAACTCGAATACCTATCATCCGGGCCTCAGAAATTAGCCAAACTTCAATCATGGAAATCCAAATAATCAGTAAAACCCGAACTTTCAGGGCAGTCTTAGAAAATAGGATATTAGTCAAATTAAAGGCAGTATAGGAACGGTTCAGGTAATGGTCAAAGTGGGTATAATTAGAGAGAATCAAGTGGGTATAATAAGGGCTATCATAAAATTTATCAGCAAGTTAAGGGAACGTATCACGGTCAAAACATGTCTCAGTATTAAGTGATTTTAACATTGTTGAAAGAAAAAAGCCGCAAGAAAAGGCAAATACTGCAAGAGACAAACAAATAAGCCAGCTTGCTGAGGAGCTGTTAGCTTTGAAGAAGGATCCAAAGAAGATACCGAGCGACATGACGTGAGGACGTAGAGTTACTCAAATATAAACTAAATATACTAATTAGATAGTAGTAAGTGGGTATCGAACACAAGAAGTTTGGGGAAAATGTGTTACTAAGTAGTCCTATAATATAAATGAATTAAAACTAAGTGCAGAAAATAAATTCATGTTTGAACACGTTAATCCAATACACAGATCTCAGATCTGATATATATATATAATTAACCTTTACACGGATCTAGTTCATAATTACGCTTGATTATATGTTATACCTTATATATTAGTTGTAAATATGTGTATAATATTAGTATGAAGCTTGAGAGAGTATTTGGGCAAAGGTTCGTTACTGTTAACTCCAAACTTAAATTAAACAGTGGCCGAACCCACTATATATAGAAGATGAGTCTGGTTCGTTACACATTACGTAACAAACTAGCCACTCACTTCTTTACATACATTAAATAAAATAAACTTAACGAATCACCCCTGATTCGTTAAGCATCCTTAACGAATCAGGAGGGACTTTAACTTAAGTCTAGTTCGTTAAACATCCTTAACGAACTAGAAGCTAATCTTAACGAATTACAATAATAACTTAATACTTTATTACATTATGAAAACGACAAATACATTAATGATAGATACAAAGACTCAAGACGTAAAACCGTGTACTAACAGACACCCCCTCGTCTGGAGCTCTTTGTCTTTTACTTTACTTGAAGCGCTTGGATTGCCAATCTCTGCAACTATGAATCTCGTTCTCATAACATACACGCACGACGCGTTGGAACTGCATAGTCAGATCATAGTCTCCATTGCGCTCGAACAATATATTATTCTTGTGTAGCACGTCGTTGTCGGTCTCGGTTAAATTAAAAAGCCACATCGGATCAATAATCTTGATTAGCTCGGTCTTCAAACCTTTGCTCAGAACAATGACGGCCTCGCCAGTTCGATTATCGTAATATCAGCAGTTGAATGATAGATGCATGTGTTGATTCAAAGTCTTCACTGGCACATTCTTCATGGTCTTTGGCGGGTTTACTTTAAGGATCAACTTTCTCCAACCCGTCCTTGGATCAATTTCATCTATACGTTTTCGGGTTGGAACCTGAGGCTTTAGGAACTTGAAACCCGAGTTGACTTCGAACAACAATTTTTTATGAAACCAATATGCTATTCGGTCACCCCCTTTGTTGATAAATGGACGACACGCGAGGGTACGAACATCCCAACGTGGTAAAGTGAGAACATCCATTATCTTCTCATAATATTGGATCCCCTTTTTCCAATTTGACAGTACATACTTTCAGATCATAATCAAATAACCAAGAGATTATATCACCTTGAACCTTTGACACGTTCTTGAATCATGTCCTTTTGTTGGCTTTGGCACGAACAACTGCTTCATCCTTCTGCTTCTGACCTACATATCTGTAAGCCTAAATAATCTTATGGGTTTTCATGCTTTGATACCCGAACCACCTTGCAATATCAGCATCAGTTGGGTTTTCAATCGAATTGAATCTTGTATCAACGACACTTTTACCCTTTGATAACTTATCCAAATTATCCTCAGCTGCTTTAAATGTTTCCTCATTAAATACTGGAGCACCCTGATCAACATTGGTGTGTTGAAACAGGGTAGGGTACTCCTCAGCTGTGACATATTCAACCTCAACCTCCTCATCTTCATAAATAAAATCCTTATTCATCTGAATGGTTGGATAATTTAAGATCTCTTCGTCATTCTCGACCTCAACATCAGGCTCAGCTTCTAACACGATCAATTGATCATGATTTACGCCAAGCAGTAGTGAAATCTGCTCTCGTGTTAGGGACTTTTCCACAAACTGCCCCTATTCGATCTCATCCCGATTCACCACACTCCTGACCACCCCCGATCCATCAACAAAGATTACAGTGTCAGCTTCGATCATCTCAATAGGTTTAGCAACTGTGTAATCTTGATAAACAATAATCTGCTTGTCTGAGTCACCGACTCCACTAGTACCAACACCTGAGGATGAACCATGAGACTGTTTAGGCTCACCTCCTGCACCAGACTCATCCGGATCTTCTTCATCATTCTTGATCTTTTTCAGTGCATCATCCTTGCATGTTAACTGCAATATGAGATCCTATTGTTCTTTAATCTTCACCCCCTGAGACTTAACAATCTCACGAAGATCCTTAGTTTCCTTCTGACAATAAGATATATATCCCATCAGCCGTCGTTGATTCTCCATCATTCGCTCTTGAGTCATACGGTCAGCAGACATTTTATTTTCAAATAGATGAAGTAGACTCAGAACCATATTCATTTGTTGATCATGCGTCATGGCAAGAAACGATGCTGGGATAGGTTGAACAGGTCATTGAGGTCGGTTAAGCCTCAAGAAAGAGAAGTCCATTGGTTGTGGAGGCAACATAGTAGGTGTGAGAGAAAACACCGATGTAGCAGTTGAAGGCCTTGGTATAGGAGATAAAACGGTTTGAGGAATCATACCAAGCCTAGGATCAGACGTAAGCGTGGTTGTTAAAGTAAGCTCCGAAGTGCTAGTAGTAAGCGGCACCGCCGGGCGTTGAGGTGTGGATGACCTTGGAGGTTGAACTCCAAACGAAACGCCAGCACCAGCTGACACACGTCGCTTAGCTGATCCCTCAGTTGCCAACTACTTACACTTTCTCTTTCGTTGAGCTGTAATTGTAGCAGCTAAAGCCTCTTCAACCGTAGCTTGTTGTTCAAGAATAGCTGCATCACCATCACCACCATTACCACCATCACCACCGTCATCACCACCATCATTCCCACCTGGTCCCTACTCATGCTCGGAATCCGAATCGTTATGGATCCAACGATCATTGTCAGAATATGCATACTCACGATTCACCAAATGGCCAATCAAACGTTTTTTCTGAGGAGGATCCTTCCTGTAGACTTTCATCCGCCGAACAGTATCAGCTGTCATATGCTCAAGCGGCATCACTTCGTTTACAATAGCTTGATCAATCACCAGATTAGGAATTAAGTCATTAATAATTAATTGGAGGAAACGTGGATACATTAGAAACCTCTTCTTTTGAACAGTTTGAATACACTGTTCTTTAAGATGATAGAAAATCATCTCTGAAAAGTTGAACGATTTGTTGAGAATCAACGCGACGAATGCTGACTGTAACATGATTCGACATTCATCATAACCACCTTTACGACCTCCCAAGCAATGAATCAATACATGTAATAGATACTTGTAGGTCGGGCATAAACCGTTCTTGTTGTACATAGAGTCTTCAATGTTGCCACCATAGAATACCCGACGAAAGAGACCCTTGATCACCTTTTTATCGAACTCACATGGATGATCAACTGTATCTCCAAACCAAAGCACACGTCGGATTACATCAATTTCAACCGTGATCAGAGTTTGGTTGATTGTGGCTTCAATGTGATTCTCCACTTCAATGTACCTCGCCGTATTCCAAAATTGACGAACTATACTGAAACGAACGTCATGATTTGCTGTGATTGCATAGTGAATACGTGAGCGTCTAAGGAACTCCAATTACTCTCCAAAGATGTTCTCATCAGCAAAATTTGTACCAACAAAGGCACAAATATTATGTTTCTTATCATATGGAAGCACAAGCAGATTTCGCTGTTGTTGTTGTTGTTGTTGTTGTTTTTGTTGTGGTTGTTGTTGTTGATCAGCAACCGTTGGATCTTGGTCCATGTTATCAGCCATAATACAAAATAAATAACATCGAGAATTAGTAATATTTAGAAATTATATAAACCACTTCAAAAACTGCTGATGTTGAGATTAGTATTACCAACCCAGAGGAAGAGGAGGCTACAATCCCAATTACTAGAGGTGATTTGGATTTGGGATTAGGAGCACCTACTACAATTTTTGAAACAACCATTTCACAGTTGGATAGTAGTTTAGGAATTAAGACTCCTTTCCCAGCAACAATTGATTATATTTTTAAATCTGAAATAGTTGGAAGTCCCCATTATGAAGAAAAAGGGGCATCTGATCAATTTCATGATGCAAATCCTAACTTTTATTCAGATAAAACTGCTGATGTATGTTAAACTACTGATGCCAGGACAACAAATGAGACTATAAATTTAGTTGATGCTAAAACAATCCAAGATTTGACTGATCAAGTTCACAAGTTGAACTCTGAAGTCATGGGGCTCAAAAAGCTCATCTCAAATGTGACTCAACCTTAATCCAAAAACACCATGACAATACCTAATTGTGGGCCTCTATTCGAAGTAAATTCCAATCTTACATACAACAATTTGTCAATCAAAAGCCATCAGCCACTCAAATCTCAAGAACTCAAGAGGGTATAACCACCTCTAACCCAGATCTTGCTGAACTAAAATCCTTTACTGCTTCTCAATTTCAAATATACCATATCAAAGTCAACACTGATGCCACCATGCTTAGAAACTCACTAGACACATTTGCCAATGAATTAAGAAAGTAGATGGTGGATCAAAGAAACCAATTATTTGAAATCACGGGTATTGCTCCTCGTGCACCATGGTTTCCAGAACAAGCTCGGGCTGCTGTTGATGCTAAAAAGGGAAAGAAAATTCTTGAAGCCTCAAGAAAAGCAGCTAAAATGAAACATGACGACAAAGCAAATAAAACCACTGAAGAAGTTGCCGAAGTAAAAGAAATGCTGAAAAGGGAAAGGGAAGCAAAAGAAAGGGCAGTGGTCAAACAACTAAGAGAAAAACAAGAATAAACAGACCCTTTAAATACAAAATGTATGAAATCAGTATCCAAAGGTGGACGAAAAGGTGGTGAAACAAAGAAAAGACCAGTAGTGACCCAAAATACTGATGAATCTGAAGATATACTAGCTGTTCATCAAACTACTGATGATCAGTCAGTTGTTACACCTTCAAATAATTCAAGACCAGTAATTACCAAAACTGTTAATGCTGCTACAGACTAAACTACTAGTGCTTCAAATAACCATCAGTAGTTTCAGAGACTGTTGATGCACCCAAGGTTACACAAGAACCAACTGTTATTCCAAAGGTAGTTGAAAACTTTAAGTCAAAGCCTAGTCAAACAAAGGGCTCTGAGAGTTGTTTGAAGAGCAGGAAGCTTATCGTGCCTGAAGGGGAAGATGCACCACCTGCTCCTTCTACAAAGAAATTCAAGCCAAAGAACGTTGTTGACTTGATCTCAATTCAAGAAAAAGAAGCTGCAAGAGGATTGCTTAAACCTGCACAATGATGATTGTTGAAGAAGCTACAAGGGTATATCAAAAGGAGCTTCTAAAGATAAGAGACTTGGAACAAGAGGCTTTTGAGGTAAGCTTGAAAGTCTCTAATATACCAATAGCTGACAAACAACTGCTGATGGAAGCTAAGAAAGGTGCTCTTATTTGGTTGAAAGATCATGCAAAATATAAAGTCACCCTCTACAAATTCAAAGGATGGACCTATGAAGAGTTGCAAGCCGGGCCAAGAAGAATTGAAAGGCTTTTCAAACAAGACCCCAGTCATGATTAACCTAAACCTGATTGGGATGTAGTAAATTCTAGGATCTCAGAAGAAAAGAAAAGAGAGATCTTAAGGATAAAAATTGAATTAGATGAGGCCAATTTTCATTCTAGAAAAGAAACTTCATATGGGGACTTGAAAAGCTAAGAGTTACTTACAGAGATCTTGTACAATAAAGAAAGAAGAATCCAAGTAAGTTCCATGCACCCAAATCTTTAACAACAATCAAACTCCCAAAAAGGGAAACACTTGTTTAAACAACTACTCTTATTCCAAGCTCTGCACAAGAAAGTAGAAATGCAAGACAGATTGTCCTGCAAGCTAGAAGAAGACGAATGATTAAAGAAGAAGAAATACAAGCCATTGAGGGTATACACAGAGATACCAAGATGGGGTTTGTATATGATATTAATTTGATGCCTTCTTTGTCTTCATTATCAAATTTGGACATTTCTTCTACTGCTGCTTAAAGCCAATCACTTCCTGGAGTTATATAATGGAGTAAATTCAAAAATAGCTCCTTTATAACTTTAGAATTGATTCTGGTAAAACACAAATGGTGGATCTGCAAGATGTATCTATGCTGAAAGAAGAGCTATTGAAATGTTTGATAGACCTTCCTTTGGAAACGGAAGATGATGAAACTCTTGGCATTGAGTTTCTAAAGTTCATCAAAGATTTAGCCAAAGGAAGCCTGTCTAAATAAGACAATAGAGAAAAAAGAATAAATGGTTTTGGCATCATCAGTTCACTGGGAGATTGCTGAACCTTGCAAAGAAATGATGACCAAATACCAAACAACTGATGGTTCAAACATCAGTTGTTCTCCATTATGAGGTATTGACATCTATTGCTCTAAACTGCAGACATAAGAACTAAAGATACAACAACTGCTCTACAAAGTATTGAAGATCAAAATAACTGAAGGTAAACAACTGATGGTTTAAACACCATTTGTTTAACAAAGATCCGTAGCTAGCATAAGATTCTCTATAAGCAGTTGTTTGTAATAAGTTTATCAGTAGTTTGTAACCATTTTTGTTAGCTGTCACTAACACCTTTAGCTCATCAATAGTTTTGCACATGTATAAAATTAAGAAGAGAGTCTCAGCTTCATTAACAGTTTTCATGTCACAATACTCATCTAAATCATGTACTTTTGTACTAGAAAATTCAATGTGAATGATGAGCTAAGGTTGGGGGGGAGCAGTAGATTGTAATCATTCGATTATAATTATTGCATAGTTGTTCTTCCATATGAAACCTATTATTTAGCTCAAATGAATTCTATTGAATAAATTATATATTTCATACACTAATTGAAGTTATAATTCAAATACAGTTTCAATTAAAGAGATACTAATCTGTTCAAAGGATTAGTTCAGTTGTTTATTGTTTCATTGATTGTTATTTGTGTTCAAGTAGATTAGATTATTAACAACACGCTTAACCAATATCTTGTAACATCCCAAAATTTTCCCAAATATATGATGGAAAATATGAAATAACAAAATGGGAATATCCCACTTTGAATAAATAAGAAGGTGGGTTCATCCCACATTGGTGGAGGAAAAAAATGGAATCATTCCACCTTGATGTAACATCCCGGATTTCAAATAAAAATATTTTATATTATTCTTAGCGGAAAAGTTTGCTTGGATTAATAAATAAAATAATATAAGAAGGGAAAGAGAAGTATGCTAATTAGAGAGAATTAATCATGGACTAAAAAGGATAGATGGGCCTTAGGTCCATGGGCTTAAGGGAGTATAAATACCCCTTAAACCCTAAATCTTTTCATTTCCATTCAACTTATCCATCTTATTCTCTACACCTTAAAAACACACACTTAAGCCTAATATACCTCCCTAGCCGCCGACAACCTTCCAAATACACAACCAAGCATTGTAACTTAAGATCTTTTAATCATACAAGCAAGATAACAAGTCCAAGATCGTATATCAAGCAAAACTGTAACCTAGAAACGTCAAAAAGGTATGTTCTTTGTGATTAAAGGTTACATTTTTATGGATGGTTTGCCATGAAACTAAACACTAGAGTAGATCAGGTCCAAATGTTTCCTAAAAATGCAAACTTGATGATAAAAACGGACTTAATGGACATATGGTTATATACGGCTTATAGATGAACCCTAGATCTAGCCTATAACTTTTTAAAGATATAAAGGTCAAAGCTTAATGCCTAAAACAGGATAGATCTTGACGCCGTGATAGTAATGGGTGTAAAACGGGTATTACTAATGATGATTAAGGGTTAAAAGTTCATGGTTTGAACATAAAACGGTTAACTGGGCTAGGTGAAAGTTACAAAAATGGAAAGATGAGCTGAACACACCTCACTTGAGGGTTCTCGGCCAGAACTGGGGGTTCTCGGCCAACCCATGATCTCGGCCAGACACGAGATTTCGGTCAACCAAGGTTCTCGGTCAACCTAGTGTTCTTAGCCAAGTGTTCTCGGCCAAAGTGTTCTCAGCCAGATCTCTGTTTGGAGATTGGGCCTGAGCCAAGTTGGGCTTGAGTGCCATAATGGACAGTTGGACCTGAATCAGCTAAGCCCATATCCAATTAGACAAACTAGCGAAAATATATATATATAAATAAAACGCAAATCGCAACTTAGCTTTAAAAACCAAACAGTCTATCCTAGTTCACACAAACCGCAAGTGTATCGATCGCGTATGGCACAGATAAGGAAATTCCGGATATCGAACTCGAAGACACGTGAAAACGTTTATAATTACGAAACTATAACTAAGACTCACCAAAATATTATTTAAATGATTTTTAATATTTAAAATTTATTAAACTACTTAACTTAATTAAATGAAAACTGTTGACAAAAACACTTTAAGAAAAACTTCGGTTTAAATTCAATAAAAAAAACGTTTACCTAGGAATGAATCATGTTGATAGAATTAACAAGACAACGGATTGAAAATATTCACGAAACCGGTTATAAAAGATGACACAACTAAAACTTGTTTAAGAAAATCAAATTACCTCTCAGTCTCTCTAACAATCTCTAACTTATTTTACTTGATTTTAAAGAACAAACCGGAAAAACAATTATTAACGTGTTAAAATGCCGACTCTCCTCTCGGTCTCACCGACACACTAGCCTAATGGAAACGAATACTACGCAACCAAGGATAGAAGAACAATTCAACTTAACTTAAACTAGACCAACTAATCGCTCAAACACCCAAACCCGACAAGAACAAAACCCGCTCTCACGCGGTCTTAATTCTAACAAGTAAAAGCAACGAGACAATATTACTTCTTATCACCTCTCGGTCTCAAAGAAGGTGTATTTTAACTGATTCTAGATGATGTGTATTACCCACTTATCCCTACGGTTGTACTTCCCGCAAATAAACCCGAAACACCAAGTCAAGAGTTTAACAAGCAATCAATTAACCAAAACTAATTCAATTAACTAATGCAAGAGGATTATAAGTAATAACAAATAAAACACAGCCATCATACACAATCTAATTTATGGTTTAGTTAAACTTTACATCAATAATTCAAGTCTTGAACATTAACAATCCATTAAACAAGTCTAAACTACTTAACAATCATCTATCCTAGGTAGAACAAGCAAGTTTAGCTACTCATCACTTTTGGACAGCCATGCATATTTAAGAAAAGCATCACAAACATCAATATATACATTACCAAACTCATTCAAGATCCAAACACAATCAATTATAAGTCAAACTATCAATCAATTGTAAAACAATTCAAATCAAAAGACCAAATCAATAAAGTTAGGGTTCTTGAACAATAATTAAAGTTTAAGGATGTTTTACTATCAAGTATGGATGATATTTATGATTGTTTGAAGCCCCTAGCTGCTGCCCCAAGGTTCCTCTTCCTTCTCCAGCCGTCACAAAGACCACAGCCGCCTCCTTTCTTCCTTTTTTTCTTCTTTTTCTTGCTGGCTGCAGCAGTTCCGATCGCAACTTTATGTTAGGGTTTAGGGTTCTTTGATTTCGGGTTTTTGGAATAGATAATGGCTGGTAACTTTTGATATTAATTAAATATAATAATATAAAAGGCTTTTAAGATGTGGGCTTGGGTCGGGCCTTGACTTATAAGTTTGAAAGTTGAACAATTAAGCCCCTAAACTCTTCAATTTTGATTCTTTTTTCCACCAAACTTCACAACCTACAAGTAAACAATTATATTTGTAAAATCAAGCATAAACAAACCATAAAACTTAATAATTAATCTAAAAAGCAATTAAAACATGATAAAAATGATACGGAAAGTAAGTGTGTTTCACTACACATCACCCATTATCTTAAACTTAACAAGAAAGCCCAACTTAGAATGCTTGATATGATATAAAAGAATGCTTGACGGTACATGAACGATCTTCAAATATTGCATGTACTGTCAGGGGTTAGTTAAATCATATGATTGCTTATGTATATGTTGTATGTGTGAAGTATGTACGTTATGGAATATATATAAGTATGAAAGGAAGTATGCAAAATATATAAATGAAAGGGATTTGAAGGATATGAAAGGAATTGACGGATATGAAGGAATTGACGGTAAAGGGTGGCAGACCCTAATAATATCTGTGAAGAAGGGTGGCAGGCCCTAATAATATCTGTGAAGGAGGGTGGCATACCCTAATAATTTCTGTGAGGATAGGGCGAAAGGCTCTTTAAAACATAGAAGTACGTATGTAAAGAAAGATAAAATATGAAGTATGAAAGAAAGAAAATATAAGAGTAAGAATGAAAGTATATACTTACGTATGTATGAAAGAAAGTAAATGAGGACAAGTATGTAATATAAGAGCGTATTGTATGTTGATTATATTAACTAGAACTCACTCAGCATAGCTAACTTTTAGTATGCACACAAGTGAGTAGGATGAGGCATCTCTCTTGAGGGGAACACGTGGCATTGAATAAGAGGCTGGCATCGGGAGACTCAAGGCGTGTTATGTTTTAATTACTTAGTTTTGAAAGACAAGTTGTTGGTTTAAGACACGTTATGGAATTATGTAACCTTTTATGAATATTTTTATATTTCGCGTATGTTTTTAATTAACTCTGATGAATAGAACTGCGTTTATGAGTAAATCCAACGTCCAAATGTGAGGCACCGGTAACGGGGCCCTTACAAGTAGGTATCAGAGCAAAGTTCGAGAGATTTAAGCATCCTACATGCTTAGACTCGAACAGAGAATGGGATTTAAGTAAGGGAAGAAAGAAGATGCCAGTTCGAGAATGTCATGTGTCGCTCAAGCAAGCTCAGCAAAGGTAAGATGCATGATTAAATGATGTATTTTAGATGATAAAGAAAGGATATGTAAACGATAGGGATAGGGTTAATTGATTGTTTTCAATAAATAAGAAGGTGGGTTCATCCCACATTGGTGGAGGAAAAAAAATGGAATCATTCCACCTTGATATATTAAGAATGTGGATTTTTGCCTCACATCGCTAGATTATAAAAATTGTGAGCTCCTTATAAGAAAGAGAGCTCATATGATAATATTATTGTATGACAGGACATTCTAAGTGGTCCTAGCGAAGTGTGATGGGCACAATATGGCGCTTTGATGGCGCACGTTGCACTTCCCTACTCAGCAAACCTATATGAACATTGCGCCACAAGATGACCTTTACCTAAGTCCATCACGATACGTGACTGACTTTAAAATCAGCAACAAAAGGGGAAGCTCATGGCTTGTTTCAATTGTTCAGTTTTCTGTGCTTCCTCTTATTTTGTGATATATTAGAGTACTAGTATAAAACATCAAGTAGCTGCAACGATACCTTGTCCGATTGATCGAGAATTTAGTACACGAATCGAAATCTCGGCATGAGGTGAGACTTTGTGCCATCGTATGAAGTTTTCAATCTTTTGATTATTGTCAAATCTTATCGATTTATACTAATACATATATGTACTAAACTTGGTGCTTAATACCGGGAAGCTCATAAACTATAAACTTGCAAGGTGAGACATTTTAGTTTTTGTACAGCTCACATTTGAATGAGATAACTGGTTTTTCAATACTGTCATGATGATTTTTAAACTTATTAAACACGTGACAGATAGTCCAAATGCTTTACATTTTCAAAGGGTTTAAATTAAATTTTAGTGATTAAGTCTTTATAGACTTACGGGATGGTTACTATTGGTATTGTGGGGTTTTGTATACAAAGCTTGCATACTGGGCTATTACACGTTAATTATTGGACAATTGTTAGTCAATCAGTAATATGACCACAGTCATAGATACTGTTGAGTGACAAGTACCTTTCAGTAATTTGAAAGCAGACAAATGTAAAAACATCATAATGTTGTAACTGTATAAATGTGTCATTTGTAAAGGAATATACTCACAAGTATTTCTTTCTGATCAAATATTTTAAACATGTATCAGGTGACTTGTTAAAGACAAAGGAATGGTGCATACGGGCCTTCCAGCATAAATAAGTGGCTTATCATCATAATAAAGAAACATTTTTGTAAGTTAGGGTTTATACCTACAAAACATATACATATAAATATGGATTTCATTCCCATTTCTGAAATGAAAATCATGGTGTTTTACACTCTGATGATTTTCCTAACCTTGGTCTTGATATATTTTACGTTGCTAAATAATAAACACCGATGCCACCGCTTGCGTTCACTCCTTTCCTCCCGGGGTATGGGTTGGGGGTTGTGACAGATCTTAATCTTCCAACCCACCAAATTCAACGTAAGTTTACATACCTCTTTTTCATTTTTTAACTATTTTGGGGGTAGCATGTATACCTTATATATTATTCAAGTTTTATTACCACATCTATTCAAAACACAGTTGAATTTATGTTTATGTGTGATTATTGCAGGCTCTATGATTATGCTTTATGTTTGTTTATTTTATTGTTTGGTGGTTTGGAATCCCATCCTCGTCTATCCTCATCTAGTATGATCATACACTTACCCAAGTACGTTGATTTTGTATCAATAAGAACGGGTCCACATCTATTTAATTGTTTATATTTTCATAAGAATTGTAATGCTCATCATTGACATATGAATTATGATATATATATATGGATTAAGTTCTTTTCAGAAGAGATTTTATAGAGAGAAGTGAAAAAAGTAATCTCAACCATTAGATTATTAATCAATGGTTGAAACATTATTGTATTTATTGTAATTAATACAATTTGAAAGACATTAATATAAATAAGAAAATGTTAGTTTAGGTAAAATAAAATAATTCATCATTTAATTTATTTCATCCATCCCTAAATAAAAGCTCAAAGCATAAATATCTAAAATTTATGATTTGTAAGTTACAATTTATTTATTTCTTATTTGTTTAGTGTAAGATTTAATTTTGTTTTTATTTCAACAATAAAATGTTTATAGTTTATAACATTTAAGCAAAATATTATCTTCATCATCGATTGCTCTTTTGAAAATAAATAAATAATTTGAAGATGTGTAAGACAGAAAAAAATGTGTACGAAGAAATTGAAAATGTGTACAAAAGGATGTGTATGCAAAAATTAAAGATGTGTAGGTGAAAAAATTAGATGTGTATGAGATATTTGAAGATGTGTCGGAAGAAATTAAATATGCGTATGAAAAAAAAATGAAGGTGAGTAGGACAAAAAAAAGTGTACGGCGACATTGTAGATGTGTAGGAAAAAAAATATGTTATGTATAAGAAAACTAAAAGATGTGTAGGAAAATAAATTAAGATGTGTATGAAAAAACTAAAGATGTGTAACAAGAAATTGAATATGCGTAAGAAATATTTGAATATGTGTAGGACAAAAAACATGCATACGAAGAAATTGAAAATGTGTAGGAAAAACATATTAAGACATGTATGTAAAAATTAAACATATGTAGGAATTTTTGAAGAGGTGTAGGAAAAAATTATAGTTGTGTAGGGTGAACTCAAGAGACAGGGTAAAAAATTATAAAGATTTACTATTTTATAGATTTATTGATTTTTTTAAATATTAAAGATTAGATTAATTATTTTAGTTGAAAATGTAACTTGTACGGTTTAATTATATATTAATTGGAGAGAGAATATAATTATATTATTTTAAATATTCTTTTCATTTACTTTTAGTGATGTAAGATTAAAAATGAAATGAGTGGTTCAGATTAACTTCTCGCACGGCTCGCTGTAACCTGACTTCTCGCATGAACCATCCCCTATATATATATATATATATATATATATATATATATATATATATATATATATATCTTAAACTTATGTATTCTCACCAACATTCGTGTTAACAAACACTATTTTTATACATGCTACAGGTGCAAGTACTTGATGTTATCAAGATTGATGATAGTTAGTTTGTCTTAGGATATTTGTTCAAAATAGAAAAGTATGATGTATTTGATTTAATTATTGTAATTGTGTACTTATTTAATGTTAATTAATTAAATAATTATTGTCGCTTTAATTTGTGTCTTTTAAGCTACTACCCAATCAATATGTTACGCCCCAGCTTGTTCCTGTAATATTTTGGATCTTTCGTATTCGTTTTCATATTTAACTATTCGTTCGTGAATGTAATTTGGATCTTGGTTTATTAATAAAAGTATACATTTAAAAGTATTTGAATGGGTATATTCATTTCATACCATTTAGGTTGTTTAAACTTGTTAATTGTTGCTTAAAATCTCTAAAAAAGGTCAAAAAGGACAATTCTAGGTACATCAAGGACCAAATATGCCCAAAATGAAAGTTCAGACCACCCTCCTTGCCGCGTAGTGTGACCAAGTGGCCTTACTCGGTTGCGTAGCACGACCAAGTGCCCTGCAGATCAGTTTGTTTTTGGCAGCTTTGGGTTTAATGCAAAATCGTTTAGTTACGAACCAAATCCCGTGTTTTTAGCCCAAGAAAACCCCTCTAGTCATGGTATATGTCCACATTCGTTTGCCCCTTCTCTAAGAATGCATTTTTGTTTTTATTTCATTTGATTTTGTCACTAAACGAGATATCTTGCTTAAACATGATTTTTGTCCAAACTTAGCACTATATTATGTTTTCTTTATAAGCGAGGCAATAAAGACCTTCACTTCACGTCTGCAAACCCCTACACTCTATAATAATTTACCCTCTTGTGTTTTTAGCCGGATTCTCTCAAGTTCTTTCAAGATTCTTTACTGGTTGACTTTTCAAGTCTTAGCACTTATGTTTGACCTTTCGATTTCTAATCCTTCTCTTCATTATAGAAACCTCAGATTTGATAATCATCGATTTAGATCTAAGATCTGTTAATACTATTAAACGGATCTAGTTCATTGATTACTCTTAATTATGTTGATATCTATATTATATTAGTTGTATTAGGTGTATTATATATAGATTAAACGAAGTTTAGATCGAGAGAGAATAGGCCAGAGTATAATTACGTTAAAACCAAAACTTAAATTAACCTGAGGTATGAACCTCTATATATAGAAGATGGATCTAATTCTTTACACATGCCGTAATGAATTAGCATCGACTTCGTTACATTACAGACTCATAAGGAAAACATAACGAATCACTTGATTCGTTATGTCCCATTCGTCAACATTCCATGACGAATGGGAACATACATAACAAACTAAGATCTCGTTCGTTAAAAATCCTTAACGAATGGGAGAACCGTTAACTTAACTGACTAGTTTGTTAAACATCCTTAATGAACTAGTTATACTTCAACGAACTAGACTTAAATATAAATATCTTTATCATTAAAATAAACAATATATACAAAATGATTAATACAAAGTCTCGAGACGCAAAACCGTGCACTAACAGACACCCTCTCGTCTTGAGCTCTATGTCTTTAACTTATTTGAAGCGCTTCGTCTGCCAGTCCTGACAGCTGTGAATTCCATACTCATGACATACCCGAACAACACGTTGAAACTGCATTGCTCGGTCATAGTCTTCACGACGCTCAATCAATATCTTATTCTTGAATAGCACGTCATTGCCAGTCTCAGTCAAATTCACGAGCCACATTGGGTCAATAATCTTAATCAGGTCGGTCTTTAAACCCTTTCCCAAAACAATAACGGCCTCACCAGTACGATTATCATAATACCAATGGTTGAAAGACAAATAAATATGATGATTAAGCGTCTTGACTGGTATAGTCTTCATGGTCTTTGGCGGTTTAACTTTATGCACGAGTTTCTTCCAACCCGTTCTTGGATCTATCTCGCCAATACATTTACCGATTGGAATCTACGGCTTAAAGAATTTAAACCCGTGATTGACTTCGAAAAGCAGATGTTGATGAAACCATTCTGCTTGACGATTTACCCAGGGTTGATGAAAGGTCGCCACGCGAGAGCGGTCAATACATCCCATCGCGGTAATGAGAGAACGTCAGTAATGTTTTCGTAGTACTGAACGCCGTTCTCCCATTTCACGATACAGACTTTTAAATCAGAATCGAAAAGCCATGAAATAATATCACCCCGAACTTTTGACACGACCTTGAAAGAAGTCATCTGATTGGCTTTAGCGCGTGCAATGGCTTCCTGCTTTCGTTCTTCATCAACATATCTGTATGCATCTATTATCTTCCGAGTTCTCTTGTTTCGTCAAGCAAACCATCATTGGATATCAGCAACAGTCGGATTAGGCTTCAAGTCAAATCCTGTGTCAATACTCTAAGCCTTTGATACATTCTCCATGTGATCTTCGGCTGCTGTAACATTTTCTTCAGTAAATTCAGGAGCACCCTGATCAACATTTGTTCTTTTAAACAGATCAGGGTATTCCTCAGCCGTCACGTCCTCAATCTCGGCCTCCCCATCTTCATAAATAATCGACGTGTTAATCAGTATCGTCGTATCAAATAAGACTTCCTCATCTTTTATCACGTCAACATTTTCCTTGGCTTCTAGTACGTTCATCTCATCTTCATTCAAACCCAGCAGTATAGAAATCTACTCTAGTGTTAAGGATTGATCGACAAACTGTCCCACTTCAATCTCATCGGCATTCACAATGCTTCTGACCACCCCCGTACCATCAATAAATATAACAGTATTAGCCTTTATCGACTCAAATGGTTTTGCATTAGTCGAGTCCTGATAAACGACTAACTATTTTCCCAAATCACCAGCCATTCCACTAGTACCTGCACCGAAGGATGAGCCATGAGCTTTTTTCGGCTCACTTCCCCCTGCACCCGACTCATCTGGATCTTGATCATCATTCCTGAGATTCTTTAATACATCTTCTTTACATGTAAGCTGCAGAATCAGATCCTCTTGTTCTTTTATCTTCACCCCCTGAGACGTAACAATCTCACAAAGGGCTTGAGTCTCCTTTTGGTAGAAAGAAACATAACTCATCAACCTTCTTTGATTTTCCAGCATACACTCTTGAGCCTGATGGTCAGCAGCCATTTGATTCTCAAAAAGATGAATCAAGCTGAAGAGCATGCCAGTTTGATGAGTTGTCAGCATGGTTTGAACAGATGGATGAACCAGCTGGATTGGACCCTGAGGACGTGTAATCCTCATAAATGTAACATCCAGAGGTTGGATAGGCCTCATCGTCGGTGTTGGAGGAACCACTGAAGCACTAGCAGAAGGCCTTGGTATATCAGATAATACAGAATGTGGAATCATACCAAGCCTCTGCTCCTGAACCATCGTCTTCGTCAATGTAACTTCTGGGGTGCTAGTAGTAAGCGGCACCGCCGGTCTTTGAGTAGCAGACGACCTTGGAGGCTGAACTCCAAATGAAACACCAACACCAGCTGTCACACGACGTTTAGATGCCCACCGCTAGCCACCTCCTTTCCTTTTATTTTACGTTGAGCAACAGCTGCCTCAACCTCAGCTTGTCGTTGACCCGCATCACCACCATCACCATCATTACCATCATCATCATCACCATCGTTCCCACCTGAACGCTCTTCAAGCTCGGAATCCGAATCGTCATGGATCCAGCGATCATTAGAAGGACGTACAAAATCTGGATCAACTAGATGACCAACCAATCTCCTTGTTCTTGGATGTGGATCCTGCCTGTAACTCTTCATTCTTCTTACAGTATTGGATATCATATGTTCCAGTGGCAACACATCATTCAAAATGGTCTGATCAATCACCAAGTCTGGAATCAAATCTTGGTCAATAAGCTGAAAAAACAGAGGATACATCAAGAATTTCTTGCGTCGATTCACCACAAGACAATTCTCCTTTAGATGATAAAAAATCATCTCAGAAAAGTTAAAGGGCTTGTTTAAAATCAATGAAACAAACGCTGATTGAAACATGATGCGACACTCATCAAAGCCGCCCTTCCGTCCACCAAGGCAATGCATTAACACATGCAGTAGATACTTGTATGTTGGACACAAGTAGGCCTTGTTATACATGGACTTGTCCAGCTCCCCAGCATAAAACACACGATTAAATAAACCCCGAATCAAATCCTGAACAAACTCACACGGATTATCCATAGTATCTCCAAACTTCAACACTCTTCTAATTACTCCATGAGTGATAATAATAGACTTCCCACTTATATCAGCTACAATGTGACTCTCGGCTTCAACGTAGCGTGTCGAGTTCCAAAATTGACGGATGATACTGAAATGAACATTCGGTCTCGCCGTCACGGCATAATGAATGGCAGATCGTCTGAGAAAAGTCAATAAATCACCAAAGATATCCTCGTCAGCGAAATTCGTATCGACAAAAGCACAAATGTTATGCTTTTTGTGGTACGAAAGCAAGGAAAGAACTTTTTCTTGTTGTTGTGGTTGTGGCTCAGCAGCTGGAGGATCCTGAACATTTTCGTCAGCCATAACTATAACACATATAAAAACCCGAGATTTAGTAAAACGATTACAACATAATTTTAAATATAATTAAAAGATTAGTATTATAATAATTTATAAACTGTTAACTTTGATAATAATTTAAAAATGTCATTTTTTAGATAATCTGATTCGTTATAACGAATTGGTGGTTTGTTATAACGAATCGACTAATTCGTTATCAAGTAAATAATTCGAATTAGATTTAGCGAATCAGTGATGAAGATATAACGAATAACATATTGAGTCGTTATAATTTTTGATGAAAGATCTGATTCATTAGATCATAATAACGAATTGAACACGAAGTTTCAATTCGTTAAATTATAACGAATGGCCACGAATAAGCTTAATGTTTGACTAATTTAAGTCCAAGTCAAAATTAACAAAAACAATGAAAGTCAAAGTTCAAAGCTGGACTCAGTTAGTACATGAGGAACGATGTAAAGCCGAATGAATGATCTCAAGGATCTCGGAAACACATCGATATACGTTTCTTATCGTCCATTTGGACCGAAACGTTGTTTAACTTAGGTATATTGCAGGTCAGATATATAACTTAAAAATCGATTACATAATCGATTAATTAACCCCTTAAATGATCATAAAATTTGACGAAATATATCGCGTTTTGATTCTTATTACCTTGCGAATCTGAGATAGTAATCAAAATAGAGTTTGGTTAAGATCGAGTTTTTTAAAAAAGTTTGCTAAAGTATCTTTACTTAAGGAGGAAGAAAGTGAATAGTGAAGACAAATGGGTTTTCACATATCCCTATATACAATGATGTCGCACAGTCTCCAAGGAAACGAATCATCTGATTCATTTAAATTTGAAATAACGAATTAGTTGATTCGTTATCATAAAGTCACATGTGGCAAACGAATGAAAGTTAAATCGTTAAAAATTAACACGAATTAATAACGAATTAGCAGTAATTCGTGTTTAGTTCGTGCTTGATTCGTTAAGTTAAGTATAACGAACTAAAGTCATTCATTACAGAGTGGCGGAAGCGAATTAGCTAACGAATTGGAATGAAATTCGTTATAAATGACTCTAATTCGTTTTTCATGAGTAACGAACTATGTTTATGTAATTTTAAATTAAATAAATAAATCAATTAAATAAAGAGTATTAAAAAAATATTTAAATTAATAAGTAAATCAACGAAATCCCGTATCTCGATGATCAAATAAATTATTAATCTTTGTCGTATTCAGTAAACGGTAATACCCTAACGTATTTTACGATCAAATACTTAACTTAAATAGAGTTAAATAATATATAAACGATATGGGAAAATCTTTTTGGTATTTTCCATGTTTCAAAATATTTACAGGAAAAATATCTAAAAGTAAAATAAAAGACAGGAGAATATATTTGTGTTTTTGTATATTTTTCAAAAACAGTACTCATTTTTGGATTTTTGGCGTGTTTAAGCAGAGAATCTTATTGACCAAATTTCCCTTCTATCATAGTTTTATATTTCAATGATTTTTTGAGTGGCATTAAGTCGGTCATTGATATTGTTGTCCACTTAAATCTTATTATAAACTTTCAAGCATTTTTGTGATATGATTAATTGTTCAATTAGAGCACAGAATATTAGAAACTATCACCCTCTTAATCTCGGTTCAAGCTTAGTTTGATTTTTACCGTATCACCCCAACTTGACTTAAACCATTATATTGTCGATCAAAATTTGAATTTTTTGGAGTTTTTTTAGCAATGAATCAAGTTTCCTTTACTGTGACTGAGTATGCACGAGTCCATATGTAGGCTTACATACATTGTATCCCCTCGGGTCCGTTTCTTATTGGTATTGAGACGCGCGCAATGGAGGAACAAATGTATGACAAACAACGGTTTTTGATCAAGTCAGTAGTTTAGTTTGTACGATGTACAATAGTGATCTAGTTTAATGACTTTGGGTTTGCTCTAAAAGCGATTGAAATATTTATGCATATGTTGTAACGATTCCGGCAAAATCAGGTATACCCTAACCGGTATATACTATTTATGTGTTATTTAATAATGAATATGTGAATTATGATGCGTTTATACGAGTATGTATGATTCATAGTACGAATTATACTCGATTATACAGTAAATCGTATTGGAAATACGATTAACCGATTAACGGTTATTGAAGCCCGAACGATCGGGGATTGCATTATAGACGAAATATATAATATTTACTGAGGTTTACGAAGTATTAAAGCTTCGGGATAAGTGAATTAAAGCACAGAAAAAGGATTTCGATTTAATGATACGTCGGTACGTTAAACGAAACATTTAATACCAAACCGAGCAAGAGACGATCGATCAAGCCGAAAAAGATGCACAATTATTAATACTATGATGTTTTAAGTCAATAAATGTCATGGTTTAAGTTTTAAATCGGTTTTATATAAATTTCATTTTTAAGCCGAAAAACGACCGTTTTAGCCTCGTTTTAAGCCGAATTAAACGTTTAACCGAAAAACGAACTGAACCAGATTATCCAAAACATTATCCAGATTACGAGAATCTGAACATGTGGCCACAAATGAAGTTGTGGGTCCCCCCCACCCATCCAATATGGTCCGATCGGACCATCAACCTTGATTTCATTTCATTTTTCTTTTTTACAACACCTTATCCATCAATCCCTTTATTCTCTCAATAATTCCATCCAAAAACCGACAATTCTAGCAAGAAAAACCGAGGTAAAATTGTGTTATGTACGTGTTTATGTTCGTTTATTGAGTTCTTTTTCAAGAAAATGAGGTTTCCAAGTGAAAAAGGGTGAAAACCCGAGATGGAACCGATTCTTGCACGATCAAGTGATGTATATGGGTTATACAAGGGATCTTGGTCCAAGAAAGGAGTTAAACGAACCAAAAACGAATTTTTACGGTTAAATCGTTGTTTTTATATCATAACCGAAACCATGAAAGAAATGGCTTGATTGTGGGAGTAACTTGCTTGGTGTGGTGTTATTGTTCTTGTAGGTGTTGTATCTAGTTGATAGCAAAGGCTAGAAAGCGAGATTCTTGCGGTTTGAAGCTAGAAACTCAAGGTAGTTCGGTTTTTGTATAAGGGTTGAGTTTTGGACAGATTGTGTTTCGTGTAGAGTTAGGTCATGAAATTTTACAGGAATGATCTACACATGAAAATATGAGTTCTGTGAATTTTTGGTAATTTTTGGATAAAGGATGAATATTTGGTGAATTTAATGCTCGGTTTTGGCCAAAAATGGTGAAAAATAGTTAAATATCATCAAAAATTCTGGAAAATTGCAGATAAGCTTTTTATAACATATATAAGTCACACACAAAATTTGTGGTTATTTGGAGAAGTCTAAGTAGGCTTTTCGGTTAAACGAGTTCTAGGGTTTTCTAGCTCGGTTTTAGTGAAAATGGCTTTTAAAAAGGGATTTTTATTCTGGACAAATTACAGGGGACTATGGAGATGACAGGGGTTATCCAAGAAAAAATTGGGATTTTTCTAAGATCGTTTGGTATTTACGACATATTTAGTGTTTAAATGGTGTTTAAAAATAGATAAATAAATGTTAAATATAAAAATTAATTCTGGAAATATTTTTATAAAATTCCCCACTGTCAAAAAGTGATTTGTGCAAAATTTCAAGATCCGAGACTAAACGGATGATTATTTGTGCTAAAACAAACTTTTAAAGCTTAAAACGCGTAAACCGGTAAAGTTCGCATAAGCGAGCTGACTGGTGTATAAAAACCCTAAAAATGAACTATTTTCATAAAATTGATTTAAACAAGTAAAAATGAATCATCCGAAAATAATTCGGATGATTTGAGTATTTTTAACCTATTTAACAGTTTCCGGTACGATAATGACGGAAACGGGTCCCGCGGCCAATCGGGACATCAAAACCGAGCCCTAATTTCACAACTTAGTTAAATTATCAATTAACAACTATTTTCGGGTCGTGTGCGACCAAACTCATTTTTGAACATAAAAATGGATAACCGTGCTAGGCACGCAAGACGAGAAAAATGACTAATAGTAAATCTGACTAGTGAACTCTAAGCGATATCACAATCTGAGTCCGGTGAAGTGTGTCTGGGTTAACATTGCCCCCAGAACGGGTACAGTACTGGGTTAACTGTGTCCCCAGATGTACCGGTTAACACGGTTAAAGTTATGTTAATAGTGATTGTATAGTAACGAACTTAGGGATCGTATTACAGATTTGGACTAGTAGCTGGAGTGTTGTATTACTAAGTTGCCTACGATAAGGTGAGTTTCACGAGCCCCTTTTTCCTGAATTGTTTTCAAATATTTTCCCGGGGCGGAAAGCATGTTACTATTTAAATGTTTAAGTACATACTGAACGCATGGATTTGCGTGTATTTATAAATATTTGATTGTACGGGAATCGTATGGAATGGGTACATTACTGGGTTAACAGTGTCCCCAGATGTCCCTGAAAGTGTTTCTGGGTTAACATTGCCTCCGGAATGGGTACAGTACTGGGTTAACAGTGTCCCCAGATGTCCCTGGAAGTGTTTCTGGGTTAACATTGCCCCCGGAATGGGTACAGTACTGGGTTAACAGTGTCCCCAGATGTCTCTAGAAGTGTTTATGGGTTAACATTGCCCCCGGAATGGGTACAGTACTGGGTTAACAGTGTCCCCGGATGTCTCTAATATTTGATTATCATAATGATTTATCTCTGTTTATTTAAACTAGTGAAACTCACCAACTATTCGTAGTTGACCCGTTTTCTTTACATGCTTTCTAGGTACTCCCAAACTGGAGTAAGTGCTACGTGCTTGATGATGCTTGCTATTTGTGGAAGTTTAGTGATCATTTTGTATTAAATATGATAATGTAATGTTGGTAAAACTTATGTGCTATCGCCTAGACGGGAACTAAACTCGGAACAATGTAATATGATGTAAATTAATGTAGTGGTGTTTTCTTTATAAGCAATGCTGTTGATATCAGATGTGTCTGTTGCATCCCGTTTACGTTTCCGCTGCGGTTACGGGGTGTTACAGAACTTGGTATCAGAGCCATTGGTTATAAATGAATTTGGATGTCTTTAAAAGTTACCTAAAATATAACCAGTAGCTCAAGTATTATAGGATCTGAATATCAACTAATAATATATAATGACGAGATCTGGATGAACTTGGATGGACAAGTGAGTTATTATGGTCCGGAACATAATAACAGACTTGTCCGCACGAGGGAATTCAGGGGAAGTCACGGGGAACATTAATAGGTAAACCGGCAACATATGTGTAAGTATATGATAGTATTTTTATGTGACAAGGTTGTATAAATGTGTGTATATTAATTTAATTATGATTTACATTATGGAAGGAACTATATGTTTGCTAACTTGTGTACAGGTAAGCATGTCAAGATCACGAAGTTTATCGGTAGAGGAGGACCCGGAGGAGGCCAGTTCCGGGGACTCTAGGAGTGTACGCTTAGCTTCCAGCACCGAGCCTACTGAGGCTAGCCTTAGGAGTGCTAGCTTGTCCTCCCCTGCTAGGGTTACCCGATCCCCCACCCCACCCGCACCACAGGTCGCCCTTACCCCTCCCAGACCCGGTCCCCGCCTCACGGCGCGGATCAGTGCCCCGTATGTCCCACCTACCTTTACCCCACCCAGATCCACTTACTACAGGGGCGAGTCCTCCCGCCCCCAGGCTGGGCCTGTGCCTCCACCTGTGTGGGGTACCCCCAGGCCGGTGAGGGATGAGCGTCCCTCCGCTGAGGCTGCATGGCTCCGGGTGCTCACCGAGCAGATGAATAAGCACACCACCGCCTTGACAGTGGGTATTCAGAGGAGGAATCACTTGGCGGATTGCATACTGGACAGCCAGCATGCGATCGCGCAGCTGAGGAGGGAGGACGCATACTCCCAGTGGATGATTGACCGGATGGAAACACGGATCCGGGGTTTGATGGCAGTGTTAGTGGGGATGGTGGCAGTGTTGGTGTGGTTGGTATATCACCGTGTTTAGATCATGTTAGGGTGGTAGTAGACAGGGTCCGTTTTTTGATACTCTGTGTTAGCAGTTAGTGACGATGCTAACATAGAGTGAATCTTGGGTAGTTATAATACAGTCACTAGCCCATAGGGGGTCTTTTTTTTTGGGATACCATTGTAGATATTTTGATGTATCATTCAAGCACTGACCCATAGCGGGTTATGTCGAAATGATGCCGTTGTAGAACTGATATATGAAAACTTAATCTATGGGCTAACGTTAATGTAATGTGTACTGATGATTATGTAAAATGTACTAATGTTTATTAATGAATGGAATATGTGTTGTGTATCGAAATTGGAATTTGTATTAATTATATGTATTTTTCTTAATGTTGTGTAGAATGGCACCTAAACGGTCAGCTCAAATGTCAGAAGTGGATGTGAGTCGTCTGATTGCTCGACAGTTAGAGGCGGCGATACCGGATATAGTATCGCGCATCGCCGCCAGTATTAACAATACGACCAATCCAGACCCTGCGAGCAATCAAACGACCACCAATAATGCTGGGGAACAAAATGTTAATCCTCCACCGAGCGGTAACCCGATTCCGAGTAATGACGCGCCGCCTAGGGTGGTCGTTACAGACAGTAATGGCCCTATACCCAGTGTAGAAACGAACCGCACTGAACCGACTCCTGCAACAAGGGGATGTTCAATTATAGATTTTATGTTGTGCAAGCCCCTAGAATTTAGCGGGTCTGAGAGACCCAATGGGTTGGTTAAGTGGATTGAAAAAATAGAGTCGGTTGTGAACATCAGTAACTGCCCTGAGGAATACATTGTTAAGTATGCTACCTGCACGTTCACGGACCATGCCTTGACATGGTGGAACACAATAGTGCAAACTCGCGGTCAGGCAGCGACAAACCGCATGACTTGGACAGAACTCAAAGCCCTTGTTCTGGAACATTTTTGCCCGAAAAATGAACTACAGAAGTTAGAAAACGAGTTGTGGAACTTGGAGATGCAGGGGGCAGACCACTTGGGTTATACGAACCGATTTAATGAATTGTCGCGATTGGTGCCGTGGTTGGTCACCCCTGAGTCAAAGAGGGTGGAGCGTTATATATGGGGACTAACTCCAGTAGTAAGGAGTATAGTCAACGCTGGGGGACACCAGACGTTTGAGGGTGCGGTGACGCAAGCTGGTATTGTCACATACGATTTCCTGAGGAGTGGGTCACTAAAGGTGGCAGGAGAGTCTGCCGGAGGAAAGCGAGGTACGTATGATAATAGGACCCCGGGGAAGCAGCAAGACAAACGTGCTAGGCCCGCTGCCCAGAACTACGCCATGACTAGTTCAGGCGGAAGGCAAGAACCGCAGAAGGGAAAGTTTCCTAAGTGTGGGAAATGCGGTTACCACCATGGTGGCGTGTGCAAAGAGGTAGTGTGCCACCGGTGTGGTAGGATTGGGCACTACGCACCGAGTTGTAGGACAAACCTGAACAATCTGAACCGACAACCGCAACCTATCCATGCGCAGCCATTTAGGACCCAACCAGCCCGACAACAAAACCCACAAGGAAACCAAATGATGACCACTAGCCGTGCTTGCTTTGAATGCGGCAGCACAGATCACTTCAAGAGAAACTGTCCGAAGCTGAACCAGGGAGGAAATGGGAGGCAAACGGTGGGTCAGGCATCGTCGTCCAATCTGGCGCGAGGCCGAGCATTCGTGATGGGGGCGAACGAAGCACGCCAGGACCCCAGCGTAGTGACAGGTACATTCCTCTTCTCTGATCATTACGCTTCTGTATTATTTGATACAGGCGCCGATAGAAGTTTTGTTTCTGTTACATTCCTATCGATAGCAAACCTTCCGATTAGTGAACCCATAGAACCTTTTACCGTAGAAGTCGCTAACGGTAAAACCAGGATAGTTAATCAGATAGTTCGGAATTGCCCTTTTATTCTGAACGATCAATCCTTCCTGATTGACTTATTACCGGTAGAATTAGGTAGTTTTGACGTGATAGTGGGAATGGATTGGTTAGCACGTAACAAAGTGGAAATAAACTGCGAAAAGAAAATCGTCAAGATCCGGGTGTCGGATGACGAAGAGGTGTTAGTGCAAGGAGAGAAGTCGGGCACAATGATACCATTTATATCCCACCTCAAGGTGTTAAAATATATACGCCAGGGATGCATGGCGTATCTAGCAAGCTTGACGGCCACAGATTCTGATGAGAAACGGGTGGATGATATCCCGGTAGTACGCGAATTTCCACAAGTTTTCCCAGAAGAACTTCCTGGATTACCGCCAACCCGACAGGTCGAATTCAGAATCGATCTATTACCTCAAGCTGGCCCTGTTGCTAAAGCACCCTACCGACTTGCACCGTCCGAGATGCAAGAATTATCCAATCAGTTGCAAGAATTATTGGATAAAGGATTTATACGTCCTAGTTATTCCCCGTGGGGTGCACCTGTATTATTCGTGAAAAAGAAGGACGGGAGCCTTAGAATGTGCATTGATTACAGGGAGTTGAACAAGTTAACCATTAAAAATAGGTACCCTCTTCCTCGAATTGATGACCTGTTTGACCAGCTGCAAGGTGCGAGCTATTTCTCAAAAATCGATCTTAGATCGGGATACCATCAGGTTAGAATTCAGGAAGAGGATATCCCAAAAACCGCATTCCGGACTCGCTACGGCCATTACGAGTTCTTAGTTATGCCTTTCGGGCTAACAAATGCGCCGGCAGTGTTCATGGACCTCATGAATCGAGTCTGTAAACCCTACCTCGACAAATTCGTCATCGTGTTTATTGACGATATTTTGATTTACTCGAGAAGTAAAGAGGAGCACGAGCAACACCTAAGAATAATTTTAGAGCTCCTGAATCAGGAGAAGTTGTATGCAAAATTCTCCAAGTGTAACTTCTGGTTACAGGAAGTGCAGTTCCTCGGTCACGTTGTAAACCATCAAGGAATACACGTTGATCCGAGTAAAATTGAAGCAATTAAGAATTGGCAAGCGCCTAAAACGCCAAAGGAAATCCGCCAATTCTTAGGCTTAGCTGGATATTATCGTCGATTTATAGAGAACTTTTCCAGCATCGCGCAACCTTTAACTCTCCTGACTCAAAAGGATCGAAAGTATGAATGGGGTGAAGAGCAGGAAACGGCGTTTCAAACGTTAAAGCAAAAATTGTGTCAAGCGCCGATTTTAAGTCTCCCCGAAGGAGACGATGGTTTTGTCGCATATTGTGACGCATCTCGTAGAGGGTTAGGATGCGTGTTGATGCAGAATAATAAGGTTATAGCCTATGCTTCCCGACAGTTAAAAGTACACGAGAAAAATTACACGACGCGTGACTTAGAACTGGGAGCGGTTATCTTCGCACTTAAAATCTGGAGACATTATCTCTACGGTACAATGTGCACCATCTTCACCGATCATAAAAGTTTGCAACACATATTTGAACAGAAAGAACTAAATATGAGGCAACGAAGATGGGTCGAGTTGTTGAGCGATTATGACTGTGACATCCGTTATCACCCCGGCAAGGCTAACGTTGTAGCCGATGCCTTGAGTAGGAAAGATCGGGTTAAGCCATTGCGAGTGCGAGCGTTGGGGTTGATAGTCCAGTCGAACCTTTCGGACCTGGTTCGAGTCGCTCAACGTGAGGCGTTGAAAGAGGAACAATTGGAAAAAGAGGGACTTTACGGCAATGAAAAGAATTTCGAACAGCGCGTGGACGAAATTCTCTATTTCAAAAGTCGGATTTGGATCCCGACCCTTCATGATCTTCGTGAATTAATCATGGACGAAGCACATAGATCAAAATATTCCATACATCCGGGATCGGATAAGATGTACAAGGATGTGAAGGAGTTCTACTGGTGGCCAGGTATGAAAAAGGATATCGCAACGTATGTCGGTAAATGTACGACTTGTGCGAGAGTTAAGGCAGAGCACCAGAAACCCTCGGGAATGTTACAACAACCGGAAATTCCCGAATGGAAGTGGGAGCAAATCACGATGGATTTTGTGACACATCTTCCTAAAACGTCCCGAGGACATGATGCAATTTGGGTAATCGTGGATCGATTAACCAAATCGGCACATTTTATCCCAATTAGAAATAATTATAACACAGAGAGACTTACGCAGATTTATATAAATGAAATTGTGTCTCGTCATGGGATACCCATCTCAATCATCTCCGATCGGGATAACCATTTCACCTCCAAGCTTTGGCAAGCTGTGCAAGAAGCGCTGGGAACGCGTATTGATCTAAGCACAGCTTACCACCCTCAGACCGATGGTCAGTCTGAGAGGACCATCCAAACCCTGGAGGATTTGCTTCGTGCATGCGTACTGGATTTTAAGGGAAATTGGGATCAACATCTCCCACTCGTTGAATTTTCCTATAATAACAGTTACCATAGCAGTATAAAGGCAGCGCCTTACGAAGCATTGTATGGTCGTAAGTGCCGATCACCTCTCTGTTGGACTGAAGTGGGCGACACTCAGGTTATTAGATCAGACCTGGTCCAGGAAACGACCAGCAAAATCCTTGAAATTATGAGCAATCTGAAGGCCGCGCGGGATCGGCAAAAGAGTTATGCCGATACCCGTAGAAAACCGGTGTCGTTTGAGAAAGGTGATAAAGTGTATTTGAAAGTATCACCTTGGAAGGGTGTAGTCAGATTTGGAAAGGCGGGGAAATTAGCCCCGAGATATATTGGACCATTCAATATTACTGCAAAAATCGGTCCCGTAGCATACCGATTAGAACTACCCGATGAATTGAGTGCAGTTCACAACGTGTTTCACGTATCGAACTTGAAAAGATGTCTGGCGGATGAGACATCGGTGTTACCTTTAGAGGGTGTCCAAATAAATGATAAACTCAATTTCGTAGAGGAACCCGTAGAAATAGTGGACGGAAAAATCAAGCAACTTAGACACAACAAGATTTCGTTGGTCAAAGTTAGATGGAATTCGCAACGAGGCCCAGAATATACCTGGGAGCGAAAGGACGAATTCCGGAAGAAATACCCCCATCTATTTCCTCAAAAAGGAGTAGTCGTCGCGTAAAATTTCGAGGACGAAATTTCTTTTACGGGGGGAGAATGTAACGATTCCGGCAAAATCAGGTATACCCTAACCGGTATATACTATTTATGTGTTATTTAATAATGAATATGTGAATTATGATGCGTTTATACGAGTATGTATGATTCATAGTACGAATTATACTCGATTATACAGTAAATCGTATTGGAAATACGATTAACCGATTAACGGTTATTGAAGCCGAAATATATAGACGAAATATATAATATTTAGTGAGGTTTACGAAGTATTAAAGCTTCGGGATAAGTGAATTAAAGCACAGAAAAAGGATTTCGATTTAATGATACGTCGGTACGTTAAACGAAACCTTTAATACCAAACCGAGCAAGAGACGATCGATCAAGCCGAAAAAGATGCACAATTATTAATACTATGATGTTTTAAGTCAATAAATGTCATGGTTTAAGTTTTAAATCGGTTTTATATAAATTTCATTTTTAAGCCGAAAAACGACCATTTTAGCCTCGTTTTAATCCGAATTAAACGTTTAACCGAAAAACGAACTGAACCAGATTATCCAAAACATTATCCAGATTACGAGAATCTGAACATGTGGCCACAAATGAAGTTGTGGGTCCCCCCCACCCATCCAATATGGTCCGATCGGACCATCAACCTTGATTTCATTTCATTTTTCTTTTTTACAACACCTTATCCATCAATCCCTTTATTCTCTCAATAATTCCATCCAAAAACCGACAATTCTAGCAAGAAAAACCGAGGTAAAATTGTGTTATGTACGTATTTATGTTCGTTTCTTGAGTTCTTTTTCAAGAAAATGAGGTTTCCAAGTGAAAAAGGGTGAAAACCCGAGATGGAACCGATTCTTGCACGATCAAGTGATGTATACGGGTTATACAAGGGATCTTGGTCCAAGAAAGGAGTTAAACGAACCAAAAACGAATTTTTACGGTTAAATCGTTGTTTTTATATCATAACCGAAACCATGAAAGAAATGGCTTGATTGTGGGAGTAACTTGCTTGGTGTGGTGTTATTGTTCTTGTAGGTGTTGTATCTAGTTGATAGCAAATGCTAGAAAGCGAGATTCTTGCGGTTTGAAGCTAGAAACTCAAGGTAGTTCGGTTTTTGTATAAGGGTTGAGTTTTGGACAGATTGTGTTTCGTGTAGAGTTAGGTCATGAAATTTTACAGGAATGATCTACACATGAAAATATGAGTTCTGTGTATTTTTGGTAATTTTTGGATAAAGGATGAATATTTGGTGAATTTAATGCTCGGTTTTGGCCAAAAATGGTGAAAAATAGTTAAATATCATGAAAAATTCTGGAAAATTGCAGATAAGCTTTTTATAACATGTATAAGTCACACACAAAATTTGTGGTTATTTGGAGAAGTCTAAGTAGGCTTTTCGGTTAAACGAGTTCTAGGGTTTTCTAGCTCGGTTTTAGTGAAAATGGCTTTTAAAAAGGGATTTTGGTTCTGGAAAAATTACAGGTGACTATGGAGATGGCAGGGGTCATCCAAGAAAAATTTGGGATTTTTCTAAGATCGTTTGGTATTTACGACATATTTAGTGTTTAAATGGTGTTTAAAAATAGATAAATAAATGTTAAATAAAAAAATTAAATCTGGAAATATTTTTATAAAATTCCCCACTGTCAAAAAGTGATTTGTGCAAAATTTCAAGATCCGAGACTAAACGGATGATTATTTGTGCTAAAACAAACTTTTAAAGCTTAAAACGCGTAAACTGGTAAAGTTCGCATAAGCGAGCTGACTGGTGTATAAAAACCCTAAAAATGAACTATTTTCATAAAATTGAGTTAAACAAGTAAAAATGAATCATCCGAAAATAATTCGGATGATTTGAGTGTTTTTAACCTATTTAACAGTTTCCGGTACGATAATGACGGAAACGGGTCCCGCGGCCAATCGGGACATCAAAACCGAGCCCTAATTTCACAACTTAGTTAAATTATCAATTAACAACTATTTTCGGGTCGTGTGCGACCAAACTCATTTTTTAACATAAAAATGGATAACCGTGCTAGACACGCAAGACGAGAAAAATGACTAATAGTAAATCTGACTAGTGAACTCTAAGCGATATCACAATCTGAGTCCGGTGAAGTGTGTCTGGGTTAATATTGCCCCCAGAACGGGTACAGTACTGGGTTAACTGTGTCCCCAGATGTACCGGTTAACACGGTTAAAGTTATGTTAATAGTGATTGTATAGTAACGAACTTAGGGATCGTATTACAGATTTGGACTAGTAGCTGGAGTGTTGTGTTACTAAGTTGCCTACGATAGGGTGAGTTTCACGAGCCCCTTTTTCCTGAATTGTTTTCAAATATTTTCCCGGGGCGGAAAGCATGTTACTATTTAAATGTTTAAGTACATACTGAACGCATTGATTTGCGTGTATTTATAAATATTTGATTGTACGGGAATCGTATGGAATGGGTACATTACTGGGTTAACAGTGTCCCCAGATGTCCCTGAAAGTGTTTCTGGGTTAACATTGCCCCCGGAATGGGTACAGTACTGGGTTAACAGTGTCCCCAGATGGCCCTGGAAGTGTTTCTGGGTTAACATTGCCCCCGGAATGGATACAGTACTGGGTTAACAGTGTCCCCAGATGTCTCTAGAAGTGTTTCTGGGTTAACATTGCCCCCGGAATGGGTACAGTACTGGGTTAACAGTGTCCCCAGATGTCTCTAATATTTGATTATCATAATGATTTATCTCTGTTTATTTAAACTAGTGAAACTCACCAACTATTCGTAGTTGACCCGTTTTCTTTACATGCTTTCTAGGTACTCCCAAACTGGAGTAAGTGCTACTTGCTTGATGATGCTTGCTATTTGTGGAAGTTTAGTGATCATTTTGTATTAAATATGATAATGTAATGTTGGTAAAACTTATGTGCTATCGCCTAGACGGGAACTAAACTCGGAAAAATGTAATATGATGTAAATTAATGTAGTGTTGTTTTCTTTATAAGCAATGCTGTTGGGAATCGTATGGAATGGGTACATTACTGGGTTAACAGTGTCCCCAGATGTCCCTGAAAGTGTTTCTGGGTTAACATTGCCCCCGGAATGGGTACAGTACTGGGTTAACAGTGTCCCCAGATGTCCCTGGAAGTGTTTCTGGGTTAACATTGCCCCCGGAATGGATACAGTACTGGGTTAACAGTGTCCCCAGATGTCTCTAGAAGTGTTTCTGGGTTAACATTGCCCCCGGAATGGGTACAGTACTGGGTTAACAGTGTCCCCAGATGTCTCTAATATTTGATTATCATAATGATTTATCTCTGTTTATTTAAACTAGTGAAACTCACCAACTATTCGTAGTTGACCCGTTTTCTTTACATGCTTTCTAGGTACTCCCAAACTGGAGTAAGTGCTACTTGCTTGATGATGCTTGCTATTTGTGGAAGTTTAGTGATCATTTTGTATTAAATATGATAATGTAATGTTGGTAAAACTTATGTGCTATCGCCTAGACGGGAACTAAACTCGGAAAAATGTAATATGATGTAAATTAATGTAGTGCTGTTTTCTTTATAAGCAATGCTGTTGATATCAGATGTGTCTGTTGCATCCCGTTTACGTTTCCGCTGCGGTTACGGGGTGTTACATATGAATAACCAGATGATTAAGACGCATAAAGACTCACGGTGTCTAGAACCATGACGCTTGTTATTTGCTTTATTTTATTATTTGGGATCAGACAAATCTAAGGTTTGAGTATGATAGGCTATTACATTTCTGCCATCCTTACCGAGATTTTTGGTAGAGATAACACATCTTTCAATTTGGCATTTCTTTATGTTTATATCACATACTTTACTCTAAAAGCTTGTTTAAGACTTATCAATGCACCAATACAATTAAGCACTCAGTCTTTTAACTTATTTCTTTATGAATATGGGGTCAAATGATCAATGTACTATCATTTTCTCTTTTTGCTTCAAAACTCAATTTTGAGGAGCATAAAATAAATTCAATCGCCCCAGTCACTTTCAGTCTATAGATTAATGGCTATCCTATCAATCTACAAGTAGATAACAGGACCAAAACATGCAAGCATGTTCCACAAACTTAAATAATTGACATAATTTTCAGCGAGAGAATAAAGTAAAAACGCATAACAATCGCCCCAACTACATTCCATTATCAGGTAAATGGCTATCCTGAACATTTATGTGTAAACATCAGGACCAAATATATACACATATATGTCCATCAAATGTAAGTAATTGACATAATTTTCAGCGAACGTATAGAAAAATCTTTTTGGATTTTCTCTTTACATACATAAAAACACAATCTTTTTGACTTTTTCGAATTTTTAAAAACAAATTAAAACTTCACAATATTTTTGACTTTTTTAGATTTTTCTATTCATACAAAAAAATTCACAATCTTTTTGTCTTTTCAGATTTTTTCAAACAAAACACACAATATTTTTGTGTTTTTCAAATTTTCAAGTGTTTTTGGTTTTTCTCTTTACAAACTTAAATCACAATATTTTTGTCTTTTTCAATTTTCACCCCTTAAAACCCAAAACATAAACACAGTAAACATAAAAAGAAAGTAAAATAAACAAGGAAAGTGAAAATAGTCATCCTTGTTGAAGGACATCAGCAAGTGTCTTCAGACCGTTTAAACCAAGTAAAAATTTAAAACGAGTTTTGTCAAATGCCTTGGTAAATTTGTGTGCACTTTTTCGATATCGATAAGTTTCTTTCAAAACAATCTCTTATGAAATGATATCGAATCTCAATATGTTTAGTTTTTGAATGTTGCACAGGATTTTTGGTGATACTGATTGCAGCAGAGTTATCAATAAGAATTGGAGTAGTAAGAAACTTCAAACCATAGTTCCGCAGATGTTGTTGTATCCACAGAACCTGGAACAGCAACTCGAGGATGAAACGTATTCTGCCTCTGTGGTTGAAGTTGAGACCGTTGTCTGCATCTTACACTGTCGTGAAACAAGCCGGCTTCCCAGAAATTGACAATCCGCTGAAGTCGTTTTAAAGTTGATCTTGCATCCTCCAAAGTCCAAATCAGAAAACGCAGTGAGTTCAAAGTTATCATCCTTGGGATACCATAACCCGATGTCAGGATTACCCCTCAGATACTGAAGTATACGTTTAATCGCTGCCAAGTGATTCACTCGGGGACTTGAATGGTACCTAGCACACAAACAAACTGCAAACATAATGTCAGGTAGAGAAACAGTTAAATACATTAAAGAACGAATCATAGCACGAAAAAGGGTAGGATCAACGGTATCCTCCAATTCATCCGGTGATAAACTCTGACCCACGGGGAGAGGAGTTGAAGGGGTTTTTTCGGTTGTTATCTTGAATCAGCTCAAGATGTCATTCACATATTTTGTCTGATGAATGAAGATTCCTTTGTCAGACTGGTGAACTTGCAACCCTAAGAAAAGGTTCATCTCTCCCATCGAGCTCATCTCGAACTTCGTTTGCATAGACTTCTCAAAATCCTTACACAACTTGTCGTTTGTTGAGCCAAAGATAATCTCGTCGACATATATTTGGAACAGGAGCAGATCATCACCAAAGGATTTATAAAAGAGAGTGCAATCGACAGTTCCCCGCTTGAAGCCGTTATCAGTCAGATGGTCGGCAAGCGTCCCATACCAAGCTCTCAGGGCTTGATGGAGACCATACAGGGCCTTGTTTAATCGGTAAACGCGGTCCGGATAATCAGGATCTTCAAAGCCAGGAGGCTGTAAAACAAACACCTCTTCATGCAATTCTCCGTTGAGAAACGCACTCTTCACATCCATCTGATAGACCTTGATATTCTTATATGCTGCAATGGCTAAGAAAATGCGTATAGCTTCCAATAGGGTGACAGGAGCATACACTTCGGTGTAGTCAATGCCTTCTTGCTGATGAAATCCTTGAACAACAAGTCTTGCTTTGTTTCTAACAATAACCCCACGGTCATCCTTTTTACATTTAAATACCCACTTCGTAGGGATCGGCTTCTTCACTCTAGCAGGTTTATCAATAAGATCCCATACACCTAATCTTTGAAATTGTTGCAGTTCTTCCTACATTGCTTCTAGCCAAGATGTTTCAGCAAGAGCCACACTGACATTTGTTGGTTCAACTTGAGAAAGAAAGCAAGTGTATTTAGCCAGATTCATCACCCCCGAAGTGTGCATATCAGCATAAGTACATAAAATATGATCATCACTGGAAGAAGCAATAGGATGACGTGTTAACACACCTATATCAAGATCACCAATGATGTTATCCTGCGTATGATAAGAATGATTCCGAAGAGTTGGATTTTCAGGCACAACAACTGTTTAAGATAAATTAGAGATATTCTCCTCAGCATCATGAGACGACTCACCAATCTCATGTGATTCAGGAAGAGGAGTTGAGAAGGAATCAACAAAATGACCATCATCAGATGAGATTGAAATCACATCATATATATCAGGGAGATCATCTTGAGAAGCATAACATAAATAGGACTAGAAGATCTTGGAGGTAAGAATTGATCTTCAAAGTAAGCACACACCAAGTCTTCATCTGGTTGCTCAGTTAATCGAGTGAATGAGTCAAATAAACCTTCATAATCGAACATCCAGTCGGGTCCTTTACCTTGAGGAGGTGTGGTATACCTTTGGCAATCAACGTGGTACCACTCTTCAACACACACCGAAGTAAAATTAAATAACCTTTTCTTAGGTGATACATATCCTAAGAAATAACCTTCAACAACTTTCTCATCAAATTTACCTGAATCTCTTTTCAAAATCATACACGAACAACCAAAAGGCTCAAAGTACTTCAAGTTAGGCTTTTTGTTGTTTAACAGTTCATAACTTGTCCACTTAAGGCAAAACTCGATTAAGCGTATAACATGCAGTATTCACAGCCTCGTTCCAGAGTTGAACGGGAAGCTTAGAATCTGCAAGCATTGTTCTAGTTACTTCAATCAAAGTTCTATTTTTCCTCTCAGCAACACCATTCTGTTGTGGTACTTAGGGGCAATGTATTCTCGATGAATTCCTTTTTGAACACAAAAGAAATCCAATACAGTGTTTTTGAATTCAGTATTATTATCACTTCGAATTCGCCTCACCTTTTGCTTATATAGTTTTTCGATCTTAGTGATTAAATTTTGAACTAGAATAGGTGTTTGGCCTTTCGAACTCATAAATAAAACCCATGAATATCTTGAATAGTCATCAGTAACTACAAGGAAATGCCAATCCCCAACGATACTAGCACGATTCACTGGACCGAATATAACCATATGAAGTCGTTCTAAAGGGGTATCAATGGAATTGAATAACTTAGAAGGGTGTGACTTTTTCTTCTGTTTACCTTTCTTGCAGGCAACACAGTGGTCACTTACCTTAAAGTGTTTCAAGGAAACACCTTCAACCAAGTTAATATCCAGTTCTCACAGGAAACACCCTTGAATATTTCTAACATTTGTTAAGAGGTCAAGATTGCCAGTAATATGACGAGAAAATCCACTGTCTATTATCCAATTCTCACCAGACACGGTCTTGGATGCACCCTAAACACAAATTGAAAGTGATTAGTTCAAAAAGGCAGCTCAGGCCTCAAACTTGGGCAACTTTTGAGTTTCATGAGAAGAATCAAATTTAACATAATTCAATTGTTGTTTAGCAACTTGGGAATAAGTTACATGCCTTTTATACTTTCTTCTTAAATAAGCAGCTTGGACGACATTTGAGTTCACGTTCTTACAAATTGGTTTGGTTGGAACAAACTTTGGTTTTACATGAACAGACGTTTCATTCACATGAATCAATTTTCGTGGATTCACATTAGAAAACATTATGTGAGTTTCATCATCACAAGACAAAGGTCGTCTCATAATTTCTTTAATCATAGGAACATTTTTGGTGTGTTCTTTGATAAACGGGTGAATATTCTGAGACTTCTTCTGTCCACAGTTTCTCACCACATGACCTTGTTGACCACAACGAAAGCAACTTCGCATGTCCACACGATCATGTTGAGATTTGGCAGAAACTGATGCCACAAGAGGTTGATGACTCACATTTTGAGTAAAACTCTTGGCCAAATCATCATACGACACAAATTTCTTTTACATGTCGAAATCAAGATTAGAGCGGTTTGAAAAACTTTGTAATGTGTCAGTTCCATTTGTTTTCACAAAATGAACTTTCTTGGCAGATTTTAACAATTTCTTAGCTTTAATCAATAGGTCTGATGTGTTTGATGTTTTGGCACAAGTATACTGACGGTGAAGATCTCATATCTTGGAAGTTTAATTGTGAAAGACACTTTCGATCAATTCTGGTTTGATAATACTAATCGGAATGTCTTTCTCAATGAACATGGTGCCCAAACCTTTTAACTTAAACACACAGCCAGTAGAAGGTTTATTAGCAACAGGATTGATGAAAAGCAAACAAATCCTCATCTGAAATCTTTGGTTTTTCAGATTTCTTTGCTTTAACCTTAACATGTGTCTCCTTTTTCTCTTGAGTTGTATTTGAACCATATATAGCTTCCTCAAATTCATGAGGTTCACATAAAATGTAATTCGAACGTGGAATGTCCTGATTTTTGTGTACTAGTTCTGGTTCAAATACATCCTCAACTAGTACCTTCTCAACATTACATTCAACAAAGACCTTGTTGCTTTAAAAAATAAGGTTTTTGTGATGAAGATTGAACAGTCACATTATCATTTTTAGCAATTTTAGATTTTGTGTCAACAATTGGTTCAGTAACAATAGTTTCTTCTTTTCCAGCAAAAGGATTTGTTGTGTAATCGTTGTGAAACGGTGGTGGTATTTCAACAAAACCAATACCTTTCTTTGAATCTTTTTGCTTACCACACACCTCAATAATTTTGTTTAGAAAGAATGAAGAGTTTCTAAATTTGCCCAAATTATTTTTCAACTCAAGAACCTCATTTTCAAGTTTGGTTATCTTGGAACGATGTTTCAGATTTCTTGAAATTTTTTGTCAGTAATTGTCATTTTGACCGACAATTCAACCTTAATATTATTTACTAACCGTCAATGCTTCAATTTTCTCCCTAGATCTCATTTGAGATTCTAATGATTGTCTTTAAGTGTCCATAAGTGAAGCAATTTCTTTTACCAAACTGTCATTATGGGCTTTCAAAGTTTCTAACTTAGGCTTATTTGTATCACAAGTAACGCAAGGAATATTAGCAGACAATTTAATAGAGTTAGAGGAAGAAGGACTAACCTCATTGATCTTAGCCATGCATGCAAATGTAGTTGGCTGCATACGACAAGAATCGCCAGAGTCTGAATCAGTATCATTGTCAGATGACAATTCATTCCCACTTGCATCTTGAAATCTTTCATGTGTCTCAAACATTGCCAAATTTGCTTGATTCACGTTGCATAATAACAGTTGAGACCAATCAGTTCCATCAGCAGCAGAAAGTAAGGCTTGTGATCCCGAAGCAGACGGTTTATCACCAGATGGTTTGTTAGCATTATCACCCTTTCTGTTGGAATTTCGCGGTCCATTATATTCTTTCTTCGGTTTATCACACTCTTTTGCGAAATGACCAAACTCTTGACAGTTGAAGCACTTGACTTTCAGCTTGTCAAACCCAATCTTCTTGTTTAATGCCGGTAAATCTTTACCAGTTCTTTGCATGAATTCTTCACTTTTCTCACGATCATTGCCATATTCCAATTTAGGTCCATAAGTTCCAAATCATCAGGTCTACTTGATTATAATCTTCATCACTCAATTCACTCAAAGGAATTTTACTACCCACCAGATTCTCCTACGAAGTCATAAACGCACAAAGAAACGAGAAATTCTGTTCGGCTTCTTTGATGTTCACGTTTGGTGGTGGAATGAAGTTATTTGAAGAAGAAGATGCATCAGATTTCCTAGTATTGTCAGTATACATAGATTCCATAAAACAGGCCTTTGGATAACTACAACTTGAAGATCCCACATTTGCATTTTGAGTGAGAAAAACAGTGATCGGAGTCGTAATACTACTTAGAGGCATACTTCCTCCATAGAAAGAAGGATCATCTTTTGATGATTTTTGACACTTTAGATCATATTCTCTAGCTTCGATCTTCTGCATGAACTCAGAGGCAGTTAAATCTTCGTTTTTGAAATAATTATTCTCCTTTAAAACCATAAGGAAAATAGAATACGAATGAGGTAAAGCATTTTTCACAGTGTCAATATTGTCACTTTCATCTGGTTCCAATTTTAACTTAACCATCTCAGCGGTCAGATGATTAAACCCTATGGTCATTTCCTCAACAGTCTCTCCTTTCAACAAGTTAAAGTTTCGAAATTAAAACTTTAACATTATCTTTTTTACTTTCTTCAGCATTTCCCATACTTCTCATTTTAACATGTTGAAACAAATAAGCACATATCTTATTACTCCCAACTTGATGGAATATATTATCAGGTAAAGCCATAGTAAGAATGGAATATGCTTTCGTCTCAATCTCTAAGGCCTTCTTCTCTTCTTGGGAATACTGTGAGAATGCCTTAGGAGTAAAACCAGTAGATTCATCACCAATCATTGGTACAGTGTAAACTTCATCGAGACAATAGGAACAATTAGGATGAACGGAACCTAGATGAGCACGAAAACGTGGTTCCCATTTAGCAAAATCACTAAACTTCATCAATCGAGGACATTTGTAATGAGATCCAATTTCCGCATCGAGATGCAACATCTGTTGCATAAGTGTGTTTTGAGAAGCCAATGTATAGAAACTAGCCATATTGAACAAACAAGTTCAAAGATAATTAACAATCAAAATTCAAGGATTAAAAGTGAAAATGTTCTAACGAACTGGGAACAATAGTTGTAACGAACTGGATATAACGAATCAACTATACGAATTGATTGTTATCTGAGTAACGAACAAGGAACAATGCAACACGAATTAGTTTATAACGAGGTTGAAACGAATCACTAACGAACAGGATCAACGAATCAGGTTAAGTTGACGAATCAAACCAACGAATTAGATTAAAGAATCGGAACTCAATGTAACGAATCAAAGTAACGAATCAATGATTCAAAATAACGAATCAAGGTAACGAATTAATGATTTAATGTGACAAATCAAGGAGCACGAAGTAACTACAATTGATAACGAATCAACTACAGTTAATTAACGAATCAGCTTGTTAAAACTGTTATAACAAACTTTGCCACATGGCACAAGTTTGTTAGAAAATAGGTTAACGAATCAGACGATGTGTCAGACTAATCAAGTAAAACGAATTAAACTTGATAACGAACTAAGATAACGAATTACTTAAAGTTAACGAATCTTCAACAGATGATGAAGATCTTCAAATCTTCATCATCAATTTCCACAAATCTGGAAAACTAAGACACACAAAACCAACGGAAATCTGTAATACGACCTCTATATAACAACAAATCATCCAAGCAATATTTCAAATTACTCGTACACACATCGCGAATCCAAATCGCAACATCTCGTACACTTAATTAACCAAATCCGAACACAATTGAGCCAAAAACCAATATTTGTTTCGGACAAATCAGATCCAAACCAAATCAAATCATATCCATTCCAATTACCCATTTCATTCACACAAATACTCCTTAAACCTTAACAAACGCAAATCCACCTCAATTCAATCCATAATTAACCAAATCAACAACTAATTTGATTGAATTTAAACTTAAACTAAATAAAATCAAAAACATTGAAAACACTTCAATTATCAATCAAATAACATCATATCAAGAGCAATTCGAACACCGAAAGCTCAATTCGAACACCGAAAGCTCTGATACCACTTGTAGAAACCTCAGATCTAATAATTATCGATTCAAATCTAAGATCTGTTAATACTATTAAACGAATCTAGTTCATTGATTACTCTTAATTATGTTGATATCTATATTATATTAGTTGTATTAGGCGTATTATATATAGATTAAACGAAGTTTGGATTGAGAGAGAATTGGACAGATTATAATTACGTTAAAACCAAAACTTAAATTAACCTGAGGTATGAACCTCTATATATAGAAGATGGATCTAATTCGTTACACTTTCCGTAATGAATTAGCATCCACTTCGTTACATTATAGACTAATAATGAAAACAAAACGAATCACTTGATTCGGTATGCCCTATTCGTCAACATTCCATGACGAATGGGAACATACATAACGAACTAAGATCCCATTCGTTAAACATCCTTAACGAATGGGAGAACCATTAACTTAGCTGACTAGTTTGTTAAACAACCTTAATGAACTAGTTATACTTTTGACGAACTAGACTTAAATATAAATTTCTTTATCATTAAAATAAACAATAAATACAAAACGATAAATACAAAGACTCGAGACGCAAAACCGTGCACTAACATTCACCTTTAGGGTTAGTTGTCTTCTTCAATATCGTAGGATTTTATCTCATTTACAACATCCCTCAATAAGTTTGTCATATTGTGGGATCCTCGGTGGTCAATATGATCCCGACCCATGTAAGGGTATTTTAGTCAAATCCATTGACTTATCAATTTATTTATACTCTGATCGGAACTAGCTTTCGCTCTAGAAGACTCTTATGTTCACCATTAAATTTATAGGGTACTAATTAGAACCCAACTCTCGACTCAAAGTTCGGATTCTGAACAGTACCAGCTCGATTAAATCTTTAAATTCTCATAACTTGAGGTTCGCACATCCAATTAACCTGATTCCATTTGCGTTGTTCTCGGTTTTAATACTAGTTCATTATTCAGGTTCATTCGGGATATCTCATTTAGCACGTTAAAGTTTGGTTTCTTGTTTACTTCTTATTATCTCTAAACTCGCCAAAGTTATAAGGTGAGTATTTACTCCCCTCATATTAAATGATTTTTTTTTAATTGTTTTTGGTACTTATGTGTACCTATTCATATTTACATATTATAGATTATAGACACTAGTAAACTATGAATATTGTTTGTTGATCGATTAAATGACTAATTGTTATTTGTCTAGTTATTTTACTTTATCGCATTCGGAGATGTCCATCATAATCACATTAAACTATGATCATACGCTGCCTTAGTAGCCCAAGCCTGATTCGCTAGGCAATAGTCAACCGACACCCTTGTTTGCATTTATCTTGTCGTAGTAGCCAAAGCCGATTTGCTATGCAATGGTCAACTGACACCAACTATTTGCTCATGGTTTGATTGATTTATGCTCACTGAATCACTTTTGCTCATTTAAACAGTTATTATTATATCAAAATTGGTGATTTTCTTACTCAACCTCGTGTTGACAACCTATATTATTTTGTACGCATAAGCAGGTTATCAGTTTGTTTGAAACTAAGGTGAAGAATCATTTAGAGATACCTTAAGATATTACTTGTTTTTGGAGTATTTGAATTGTTTTGTAATTTTTTTGAACATGGTGTACTTGATTGAAATTTTGAACTTAATAAATAAATTAGATATTGTCGTATTTAAATTGTATAATAGTACCTTGTGGGCTATAAACCAACGGTTTGCACCCCGGCATTCCGCCATAGGTTGCTTGTTTCTGAGCATTCTTTACTTCATCAACTAAATTGATTTGAAGTTCTAACCTTAGAGATCGCACTTTTTAGGTTTCTCATGCTCTTTTCTGCTTAATGCATCGGCTACTACATTAGTTTTACCTTCATGATATTTGATTTCACAATCATAGTCGCTAAGAATTTCCATCCAGCCTCTTTGCCTCATGTTAATCACCTTTTGCCCAAAGATATATTTTAAACTTTTATGATCTGTAAATATAGTAAACTTACTACCATATAGATAGTGTCTCCAGATCTTTAGGGGAAAAAATTATTGCTCCCAATTCTAAGTCATGTTTTGTATAATTCTCTTCATGCTTCTTTAGTTTTCTTGATGCGTAAGCAATAACCTTTTCACGTTGCATTAGTACACATCTCAATCCTGATTTAGAAGCATCACAACAAGCTGTGAAATCTTCAGTTTCTTCTAGTAGTGCAAGTATTGCGGCATTTGTTAACTTTTGCTTCAAAGTTAAAAAAGCTTCTTCTTGCTTAGGTCCCCATTCAAAGTTGACATTCTTACACGTTAACTTGGTTAACGGAACTGCTAATCGGGAAAAATTTTGAAAGAAGCGTCTATAATATCCCGCTAATCCTAAGAAACTTCGAATTTCTCTAGGAGTTTTAGTAATTTCTCAATTAGTAATAGCTTCTATTTTGGAATGGTTCACGTGAATACCTTCATGATTAATCAAGTGCCCTAGAAACTGTACTTCTTGTAACCAAAATTCACACTTTGAGAATTTAGCGTAAAGCTTCTCTTTTCTCAATAGTGTCAAAAGTGTATGAAGATGTTTGACATGTTCTTCACTGGTTTTGGAATAAATAAGTATATCATCTATAAAAACGATTACAAATATATCCAATATGGTTTACATATTCGGTTCATCATATCCATGAATGCAGTTGGTGCATTGGTTAAACCAAACGACATAACAGTAAACTCATAATGACCATATCTTGTTCTAAAAGCTGTTTTAGGAATATCTTCTTCTTACACTTTTAATTGATGGTATCCTGAGCGTAAATCGATTTTAGAAAAATATCGAGCTCCTTGGAGTTGATCGAATAAATCATCAATTCTTGGTAAAGGATACCGATTCTTAATTGTGACTTTATTCAATTCTCTATAATCGATACACATACGCATCGACCCATCTTTCTTTTTGACAAACAATACTGGTGCTCCACAGGGTGATGAGCTAGGTCGTATGAAACCTTTTTTCCTAGAAATTCATCTAATTGCTTCTTTAATTCTAACATCTTTGTTGGCGCTAATCATGATGGTGCTTTAGCAACTGGTGCTATTCCTGGTATTATATGGATTCTAAATTCAACTTCACTATCAGGTGGTGGTCCAGGTAAATCTTCTGGAAAGACGTCAGATAATTCTGATACTACCGGAATTTCTTTTAGTTGTTTTCCTTTGGCGCTAATGATTACATAAATCATATGTACTACGACTTGTTTCCTTAGATAGCTTGCCGCTTTCATTACTGATATTAACTTTCTAGGCTTGAGCATTTTATCTCCTTGAATGGTAATGATTTCTCCCGTTGGCGTGCGGATTTTAATAGAATTTGTATACATAGGATTCGAGCATGATTGGCTGCTAACCAGTCCATTCCAAATATGACATCGAATCCAGCCAGATTCATTGGGAGTAAATTTGCTTTAAACTTGTGGCCTAGTAAATTTATGTTTTCTTCTTGAAGTACTTCATGAATATGAATGGAATTTCCATCGGCCATTTCTATCGTGCAGACTTGATGAAGCTTGATTAATGGTTGATGTAGGGCTTGGAAACACTTCGTGTTTATAAAACTTTGATTTGATCCGGAATCAAAAAATACTTTAGCGTAAACGTTATTAATAAGGAACGTACCCGCAATGACGTTTGGAATCATTGCTGCTTCTTAAGAAGTAAGCTGAAAAGCTCGTGCATTCTTCTAAGGTCCATCTGTGTTCTTTGCTTTGTTGTCTGGCACCTTAATCAGCTTTGGACATTCTTGACGGATGTGGCCAGGTTCTCCGCAGTGATAGCAAACACGACTTTCCTTTCTTCTACATTCTTCATCCGTTTTTCCAGCCATTTTGAAATAATTGCAATACTTAGTTTTCTTAAAAGCGCATCTCCCTGAATGCCTCTTTCTGCAAATTCTACAGAAAGGATGAGCATAAGATTTCCCTGTTCCTTTCTTCCGAAATTCTTGGGTTATCTTCTGGGCTAAATCTTTCTTTTTGTTTTCTTCCCGAGTTCGGATTAATCCGTCTGTCATGGTATTGGCTAGCTCAACTGTTTCTTCAATAGTATGAGGTATAGCGGACTTCACTAGATCGCATATTTCACTTACTAAACCCCATATATAAGAGAAATTAGCACTGATTCTGGCAAAGCCAAAGCCGGTACCATTCTCGCATATTCGAAGAATTTTTTCGTATACTCACGACACTTCACACCTTCCATCTTGTGATTTAAGAACATAGTAGCAATCTTTTCTCTTTCGTGAGGAGGACAAAATTTCCTTTCTACTATTTCTTTAAACTCTTCCCAAGTCATAGTATAAACAATGTTGTTTCCCTTTGACTGGAGACTGTGTTCCACCATTCTATTGCTTATTAATGAAAAGGTTAGAAGCATATAATATTTTATCTTCTTCAGCACATTTACTGACTCTTATAATAGCTTCTGTCTTTTCTAACCAGTGTAGTGCTGAAATAGGTCCTTCATTTCCAGAAAATTCGGTTGGTTTACAGGCCAAGAAGTCCTTGTAAGTACAACCGTGAACTTTTAACTTTTTGGGTAATGGGTTTCTACTTCCTCCATTCACACTGTTACTAGCCTCAGTGTTAGAAATCCGTTTATTACTCTCGGTCTTATGCCTAATTACATAAACGAGTTGCTTAATAGCATCATCAATTAAAGGAATTGCTTCAGTGATTTTCTGAGCTATTATATTTTCAATAGCATTTATATTCAGACGATTTTCTTTATTGAAAATTTCATGATTATCCTCGTTTTCGTGATTGTGCTCATTTTCATGATTGTGCTCATTCGACATCTGAATTACATATAAGAAAGGAGTTATTAATATCGTAATTAAATAATAAGGTAAATAAGATATTAATAACACATAAGCATAAATAACACATAGGCAAAATTAATGTCAAAATCGTCGATCTTTGCGACATTTACTCTTTTTTTATATAATTACGCGTCACTATAATTTACATCTACACACTTTATATATATGCGTCACTACACACTTTTGTTGGTACATAATGTCAGTAGTTCATAGTCTAGTGTCTGTAATCGAGTCTGTAATGATTAATTATGTTTTATATGTCTTAAGCGAAGTTACTAACAAGTTCGCTGTTTAGGCGAACTTGTTAGTCAAGCGAAGTTATGGACAACTTCGCCTGAACATGCCAGGCGAAGTTGTCGTGTATTTATATTCCTAGGTTACGGTTTGTTTGAGTGTTGGTTGAACGATAGTCGTATACGAGAGTTCGTAATAGTGATATTGTATCACGTGTTTTGGTTATAATATAACTTGTTTGTTTATCGTATCGTGTTTGATCTATTCGTGTCTTCTACGCTCGTAACGACCTACGCAGGGATTCCGCACCTACGTAGATCGAGATATCTCGTGTTGATCCATCCAGGGAACCTATAATTGGTATCAGAGCTTCGGCTCGATTGTGTGGTTCGGGATATTCATGCGGGTGTAGAAATCGTCCCGTTTCGACTATTCGCGGGACGTGTTTTCTGTGTTTTTGTGTCATTCTTACATCCTACCATCGTATACAACCCTTTACACCGTTAAAAACCTCGAAAAATCCAGATTCCAGATCTGCAGAAACTTAGGTGTTCATCAGGCGAAGTTGCCGTCACTGTTCGTAGGGTTTCGGCGAAGATATAAGGTTAAGCGAAGTTATCCACAACTTCGCCTACCTTCTCAAGTTCGCCTAACTCAAGCGAAGTTCTCCACAACTCCGCCTATCTCCTAAGTTCGCTTACCTCAAGCGAAGTTAAGAATCAGCGAAGTTTTTCAGCGAAGTTAAGACTTAAGCGAAGTTATCCGTAACTTCGCCTACAGTACTTTTCAGAAGAAATTTTTTGTTTTTCGGGTTTCTTAGTTTTTGAGAAAGATGTCGTCAATTAACATCTCAGAGTTAGTTAAGATGGAAGTAGAAGCAGGGTCAGCTACTAAGGCCCCAAAGTTGCTAAAGGGAACCGATTTTGTTGCATGGAAGGATCGGTTCGAACAATATGTCAAGTACCAGGATGCGAAGATGTGGGTATGCATCCAGGATGGTTATATTCCACCAACTATGGAGTACGAAGGTCGTGATCAGATCAAGAAGTACAGCAAAATGGAAGATGAAGAGAAAAAGATGTATGAGGCCGAGAGCAAGGCTCATGCTGCTATCACTATGGCTCTTCCACAAGAGATCCTTCATACTTTTAGAAAGTACAAGACAGCAAGAGAGCTTTGGGAAGCTCTTGAGAACCGGTTTGAAGGAAATGTGGGAATCCGTGCTTCGAAGATCAAATTGCTCAAAACCCAGTTCTCAGTCTTCAAGTATTTGAAGAATGAATCTCTAGATGATATCATCACCCGATATTATCACCTGATAACTGAACTGAGCAACTATTCAATTTCTTACCGAGAAGAAGAGATAGTTGAGAAGCTTCTTGATGCTCTCCCACCAAAATGGGAGATGTACACGGTGCTGATGAGGGAAGACAAAGACTTTCCCCAATATGATCTGGAAACGACAGTCAACAAGCTCCGAACCTTTGAGCTTAACATGGTTAGAAAGGAGACACCTACGGATCAGGTTCAAGATCCAGGTATGTATGGTGCTAAAGTCAACTCTAGTTCAGGTTCGAAGACTGAATCAGCTGCCTACTACTCGAAGGGAGAGTTGGGTGCCAACTCATCACATGAGGGGCATGTGTCAGTCAACACGAATGGTGATGTTTGCTTTGTAGCAGGTGGATCTAGTGCTTCTAAACCGCAAGCAAGCAAGAGTAGTTGCTCTCCAAGTATTCCTAGCAACAACTACTCTAAGATGCCTATGAGTGTCAAATCTGCTGAAGAGCAGGTTGCTCTCTATGCTTCTTTTATTGCTTCCTATGAGAACTACATCCAGGGGAAGATTGTTGATCCAGCTATGTTGGATGAAGACTATGACCAGATTGATGCTGATGATCTGGAAGAAATGGATCTGCAATGACAGATGGCTATGATCGTGAGAAGAGTAAAACGGTTTATGAAAAAGACCGGAAGAAAGTTTGTCGGTGGAAGGCCAGGGTTTGACAAGACGAAGGTAAGATGCTACAACTGTCAGCAAAACGGCCACTTTGCTAAGGAGTGCAGAAATGAGCGTGTAGAACGTGGTCAAGGCAAGTCTACACAGCATAATGGGGGTAGTAAAGATTATAGTGCTATGATTTCCAGAGAAGATGGTGAATACAACTGGAACCTGCATTCTGAAGAAACTTTCGAACAGGCCAATTTGGCGAAGGTTGAAACTGAAGGAAATGAGAAGGTTACCGGAGAAGAAAAAGCTCTCATGGCAGATGTTAAAGACCAGCTCTCCGAGGTATGTTCTAAACCTACTTGTTCTAAATGTGAAAACTTGTCTGAGCAATTAGCAACTATAACTGATCAGTATGTTAGTTTGGATGCTGAGTTTAAAACTCTAAAAGAATATCATCATTTCACAAAAGCAAGAGAAAATAGCTATAAAGTTAAAATATAAGCTTGTGAAAAAGATATTAAAAGTCTAAAAGCAAAACTTGCTGAAAAAATTCAAGTGATTGATCTAAGCTATGAAGTTTTGGAAGAAAAAACCAAACTAATAGCTGAAAGAGAAAAACAGATTGCTGATCACCAGGTGAAAGTGGTGGAACTGAATAGAAATCTTGAGCAGTTCAGAAATTCCTCTGCTATTCTTGATCACCTTGTTAGTGATCAAGGTTCCTCAGTTAAGAAGGGAGGAATTGGTTATCATGAGGTTCCACCACCTTATAATCACAATTACACTTTTAATCCTAGTGTTCAGAAATCTGTTGACTTTGAGGTTGTTCAGACAGTTCCAATTCCAGTTACTACTAAAGAACCAGAAGTTAGTAAGCCTGTTGCAAGTGTTAAAATTTCTGCTCCGAGTCCTGTCTCATCTAACTCGGACAAGTCTTCTGAGTCGAGTGAGACAAATCAAGAGGAAGTATTACCAAAAAAGTGGAGAGAAAAAGAAAACATCTGAAAAAAAGTCTCCACTAAACCCGTATGTCCCACCATACGTGAGACAAACGGGCAGTAATACAGCCTCAACATCTAAGACAACTTTTGATAAGAAAGTTGAAAACAGGTGTTGTTTTAGATGTAATCAACAAGGACATCTTGTTGCTGATTGCCCTCTGAAGCAAAAATTTAGAGGTGTGAGGCCTTTAAAATCTGAGAAAAGAGCTAACAGTAATCAATTTAATGATAAAACTGAAAACCCATTGAATTTCAGAAAATGGACTAATCCAGGTTTTCAAAGAAATAGATCTCAGTTTTTCACTAGTAACACCCAAACCATAACTAATAATTCATTTAATTCAAGACGGTTTGGATGGCCTCGTAGACAATCCACAAGAAGGTATCCTGTTAGGACTCACAGAAATAATTATACAGAGACTAACTTTGGAAAGCCAAAGTTCGGGATGTATAGATCTAAGACCAATTGGTCTTGGGTCCCTAGATACTAATCTTTTGCTTTAATCGTGCAGGAACAGTTGAACAGGGCTGCCAATAATCTTTGGGTTGTGGATAGCGGCTGTTCCCGGCACATGACGGGTAACAAATTCTTGTTACACGATTTGAAACCTGTTCAAGGAGGGAGAGTGAGCTTTGCAGGAGAAAGTGGAGGCAAGATTACAGGAATGGGAACGGTGTCTAAAGGAAAGATGACTCTAGAGAAAGTAAAGTTTGTCGAAGAATTGAAGCACAATCTGCTGAGTGTGTCGCAGATCTGTGATAAAGAGTACACCGTACATTTTACAAAGAATGAGGCGATTGTGTTACATCCTGGTTTTCAGATACCAGAGGAGTGGATTGTGATGAAGGCTCCACGTGAGAGGAATACGTATATTATGGATATGAGGTCGACTGAAATGGCCACGGAAGAATCATGTCTTATGTCAAAAGCGAGCGAATCGGAGTCCGAATTGTGGCATAGGAGAATGGGGCACATTCATCTTCGGAAGATGAACCACATTGTCAAGAATGGACTTGTGCTGGGCGTTCCCTTGAAAAGTTTCAACTTTGAAGACAAATGTCTAGCGTGCAAGAAGGGAAAGCAGCACAAGAAATCCCATCACACCAAGAAGGTCAATTCTATTGTCAGTACTCTAGAATTTCTTCACATGGATCTCTTCGGTCCCGTGAATGCAAAAAGTCTAGGAGGTACTTCTTATTGCTTGGTGATCACTGATGATTACTCACGATATTCGTGGGTATATTTCCTGAAATCAAAAGATGAAACGGCTCAGATGGTGAAGAATTTGATTACCAAAGTTGAGAACGTTATGGATAAAAGGGTTAAGTTCATCAGGAGTGACAATGGAACGGAGTTCAAGAATTTTGAAATGGAGATCTTCTGCCTTCAGAAAGGGATTGAGCACCAGTACAGCGCTCCGTATACTCCGCAACAGAATGGAGTGGCTGAAAGGAAGAACAGAACGTTAATTGAAGGAGCCAGAACAATGCTGGCTGATTCGAAGCTTCCTGTGGTGTTCTGGGCTGAAGCTGTTGCTACAGCATGTTATATCCTGAATAGAGTCTTGACTGTTAAAAGACTTAATAAAACGTGTTATGAGCTTATGCATGGGAGGAAGCCCAACTTGAGTGGTCTTGAACCATTCGGGTCCCCTTGTTCGATTTTAAAGACAAATTCTAAATTTGGTGAAGTAGCCGATGAAGGAATCTTAGTCGGTTATGTTGTTGCGACTCCAAACAGACGTGTCTTTAATACATCGACCGGCAAGGTTGAGGTGGTGTGTAACACCGATATCACAAGTTACAAACCGCCAAAACCAAGCAACGGACCTGCTGAGTTTTTCGACTATGATAGACTTTTTAAGTCTTTTAACATAACGTATTGGGATAGTGCAGAAGAAGAAGAGAGAGTTGCTACGAAGATGATCCTTGATGAAGAAGAAAATCTAGTGCAAAGACAGCTGTTCGATAAATGTCAACCTTCCTCATCAAATGCTGTCAATACCCCTGCTGCCTCTCCTGAAGAAGAATTTTTCAATCCGTTTCACTCTCAGCAAGAAACAACCATTGACGAGCTTTCTTCTAACTTGGAAGACAATTTGCATGTCGGTTCTGTTCCGACCACGAGAATTCATAAAGATCACCCTTTGGAGAATGTGATTGGTGATGTGTCCTCCGGTGTACAAACAAGACGTAGCTTGAATGAGCACACCTGTGTTTACACAAGCATTAAGGAGACAGGCATAATCAACGAATGCTTGTACACCTGCTTTATCAGCCAGATTGAACCAAAGAATTACCAAATGGCTCTAAAGGATAGCTCGTGGGTCGAGGCCATGCAAGAAGAGCTGGCTCAATTCAAGAAAATGGAAGTTTGGACTTTGGTTGAAAAACCAAAGAATGTGCATGCGATAGGCACAAAATGGGTTTTTAAGTGCAAGAGAGATGAGAAAGGGATTATTATAAGAAACAAGGCGAGGCTAGTCGTTAAAGGTTTTAATCAACAAGAGGGGATTGATTATAATGAAGTGTTCGCTCCTGTGGCAAGATTGGAAGCCATTAGATTGTTTTTGGCATTTGCTGCTTATAAGAAGATGAAGGTATTTCAGTTAGACGTGAAAAGTGCGTTCCTAAATGGGAAAGTTGATGAGGTTGTGTACGTTGAGCAACCTCCGGGTTTTCCTGACCCAGACTTTCCAGACCACGTGTACAAGTTAAGCAAGGCGTTGTATGGACTACATCAGGCACCTCGTGCCTGGTACTCAACTTTATCAGATTACTTGCTTGAAAATGGGTTTGAAAGAGGAAAGATATATAGCACACTGTTCTTCAAGAGAGAAGGAAGCGACTTCCTGCTGGTGCAAGTCTATGTGGATGACATTATCTTTGCTGCATCAAAAGTCTCCATGTGTCAGGAGTTTGAGACCGTCATGAAGAAAAGGTTTGAAATGAGTGCTATGGGTGAACTAACTTTCTTTTTAGGATTGCAGGTTGATCAGAAGAAGGATGAGATGTTCATTCATCAGACCAAGTATGTCCATGATGTGCTCAAACGCTTCAAGATGGAGGACAGCACTCCATTCGATACTCCAATCTGCGTCAACCATAAGTTGGGTGCTGAGACAGACAATGACGCAGATGTGGACCCAACTCAGTATCGGGCTATTATAGGTTCTTTAATGTACTTAACTGCTTCTAGGCCTGATATTATGTTTGCAGTTTGTCTTTGTGCTCGTTTTCAGGCAAACCCAAAGGAATCTCACATGAAGGGTGTGAAGAGGATCTTGCGGTATCTCAAAGGCAAACCTAAGCTGGGGTTGTGGTACCCGAGAGGAGGAGACTTGGAGTTAGTCGCTTACACAGATTCTGATTATGGAGGGTGCAATCAGAGTCGGAAGTCAACTACTGGAGGATGTCAGTTTCTAGGAGGCAGATTAGTGTCCTGGCAATGCAAGAAGCAGACATCTGTCGCAATTTCAACATGTGAGGCAGAATACATGGCAGCATCCAACTGCTGCTCCCAGGTTCTGTGGATTCAACAACAGTTGCGCGACTATGGTCTGAATTTCTCACTTACTCCTATTTGCATTGATAACACAGCTACTATCTCAGTAACTAACAATCCCGTGAAGCACAGTAAAACTAAACATATTGACATACGTCATCATTTTATACGGGATTGTGCTCAGAAGAAACTGATTGTGCTTGAAAAGGTGGATACGCTTGATAATTTCGCTGATTTATATACTAAAGCGTTTGACAAATCAAGATTTCAAAACCTTGTTGAGTTGAATGGGATGATCAATCCCGAGTAACCATGCTTTTTGTACATATTAAAAAAAAAAAAAAAAAACGTCACTATCGCTTAGAACAATGTCGGTTACCTCAGTTTGATGGACATGTCTTAGGATATGTTTGGTCCTCATTTCTACTTGTAGAATATGAGGATAGCCATTAACCAGACGACTGAAAGTGACCGGGGCGGTTTATGATGAGTTTTCATTCTTTCGCTTAAAAGTAGTCGATCATACTTAGTTAGAAGGACACATACTAGTATGTGGTCGGTCCAGCTGATCCATTGGATCTTCGGGATAGCCGTTGACCTGAAGACTTTGATTTGGTCGGGGCGATAGAAGTTAAATTTTTCTTTAAGGGAAATGAAATTATTTTTCAAGTCTACTACTTCGTAAGAAGTTTGTTTGCTATGTTTAACAGAAAATTGATCCAACCTTGGAAAATGATAGATATACTGATTCTGTGTGCTTAACTAGTGAAGTTATTAGGCTTAAAAGGCTTAAGAACAGTCATTGTATGTCATGGTAGCTTTTTATGGTGCGTAAAAGTAGAAGTGATACTAACTAAATCTACTCGATTTTATGTGGAAACTTCTTAAGAGTTCTGCATGTCTTCATATATATCTTTCCGAATGATAGGCAGAAAAGCGATTACCCAGTCATACACGAGCCTGTTAGTGTTCTGATTCCCGTAAAGATAGTGTGTGAAGAAACTGCAGTGATCCAGATTCGGGACTTGCAGTTGTTTACTACTCTGAAGTCTATGTAAATGTTTATCGTAAAAAAAAAAAAAAAAAAAAAAAAAAAAAAAAAAAAAAAAAACCTTATGAGTTATTGAAACATTCTAGAGCTGACAATGTCAAGACTTCTCAATCATGGAGTAAGAAAGAGAACGGGAAGCAGGTGAAGAGCACTTACAAACTTAATCAGACACTATGGCAATTCGGGGTGACTTGGGGAAAGCCAAATACGCTTTGAGAATAGATAGGAGGCATCATAAACTCTGAGTTGTTGCCCACTTAATTTTTGAGCTTAATTGAACTTAACTCGTATCACAGAAACGATGAAAACCATCTTAAGTTTTTTACCTGCCTACAACCTGTTTCTTTATGTCATAATACAGCTAAACACGGATCTATGTGACAGTCACGTAGTTAGTATGATTCCTGTTCGGATCTTTTCTAAAACGTAGTAGTCCCTGTCGAGACTAAAATTTGATCCCTTGTACTTTAATTTTTAAAAGTTTTTCGTACTTAGGTAGTTTTATGATTTTATAACTGGTTACTTGGACTTGATCGTGTCATTTAATTCTTAAAGGGAAGTTTTTAAAACTTAATTGCAAATTGTTCAAATTATAGGGGTTGATTTTGTAAAATTTGATAAATCGGCGAACTTGTGAATAACTTCGCCCGAGGCGAAGTTATCCACAACTTCGCCTGTATAAATCCGCTCCTATATAAAGGAATTTTTAAGGTCAACATTTTCATAATTTTCAAAACCAGCGAACTTATCCGATTAACCAGCGAACTTGTCTTTCGATTTCATCTTTGTTCTTTTTCTCAGTTTCCGTTATCGATTCAAGGTTCGTAGTGTCGTCATAGCTAATAATCTTTGTCATTGTTGTTAATCCTAGGTTGTTTCGACACCCGGTTAGTGACCTCGGACGTTCGATCCTTAAACCCGGTTTCAAACTTGTTTTAACGTGGTCGTTCACACATTCATCGTCTAGATAACCATAAAATCATGTTTTCCGGATTCCTTAATCACGAAATCACCAACTGCACGTTGTTTCATAAACCTATCAGTCGCCGTTTCAGATTCAGGCGAACTTAAGGATTAGGCGAAGTTATCGGCAACTTCGCCTGAGGCGATGTTGTGGTGAGGCGAAGTTATAACTTCGCCTGGACCTTTTTACGTATTAGTTATTAGACGAACTTAAAGATGAAGCGAAGTTGTTCCCAACTTCGCCCCACCTTTAACTTCGCCTATACAGATTTTATCACAACTTCGCTCATGGTAACAAGCGAACTTGTGTTATGCTTTAACGTTTATCTAACTTGGTTCGTTTGTTACAGATATGGCTGCTGTTGCTGGTGCTGGAGGTGCTGGTGGCGATGACGGGGGAGATAACCAGAGACAATTCTTCCCTGGGCATAATATGTATATTACGTTAGACCCAGATGCGAGTGGTGTGGAGGATTACCGCGAAATCATCACTTTCCTCCTTCGCTCGCGGATATTCCACGCGATCACAACTACTCTGCTGATATCCTTACCCAATATTGAGGATTTTTGGCAGAAGGTGGAATACGATTGCCGCGTTGAGCCCCCGGTTATGCGAGCAACCATCAACAATCAAGAAGTTCAGTTCTCTTCTGAACAAATCCGGGCGGCTTTACGTTTCGGTAATGAGACCAGGGATGACCCGACGGACTTTGTGGCTCCTTTCCGAGATGGAGCGTATTTACGAATGGGCTATTCGGGCCATTTGGGCGATACACAAAGAAGGAAGGGTTTCCTACTCGATCAGTGGCGCTTCCTCATGCACGTAATGATTGTCTGCATGTCAGGGAGGAAGGCGGGTACTGACGGGATGGGTGCGACCATGCAGTCGGCGATGACTGCTTTGACTTATAACAAACGTTATAGCTTCAGTCAGATGGTCTTCTATGAGATCGATAGACAAAGACGGGCAGTGGCGCGTGAGAGGTTCATTATGTATCCAAGATTCATCCAGATGATCTTGAACCATGTGGCTCCAAATCTACCTCAGCGCCGCCCGATCAGATACGTGGAGAGTGTGAGCAAACGTATCTTCGCTCAGTGCAGGACATCGAGCGCGAGGAGCAAACCTGAGCTCCGTCCCAGGCATACTCCACTCTTTGGGTATTTAATCAACCCGGAGTATGTTCCTGCCAATGGGGACGAGTTCAGAGACCCTCAACCACAACAGGCGGGAGCACCTCAACATATACCTGCTGCGCCTGTTGTGTCACCGGAGGAGGAAGTGGACCTTGATGCAGAATTTGGTGGTCAAGGCTACTTCGATATGGACCGAGTTGATCCTCAAGAAGATGTACAGGTCTCGGTAGCACAAGTTTCGAGGGTGGATGTTACTAGAGCAGCTACGACGGTGGCTGACTCAGATTTTGATGATGTAATGGATGAGGCAAGACGTATGATGGTAACTCGAGAAAGAACGCATGGGAAGAGAAAGAGGACAGATGACGACAGTGAGTCAGAAGAAGAAGAAGACATTCATAAGTTGATCAGACGTTCAAGAAGGGACAGGATAGGTGAAGGTATGGGAGCAGGTGAGAGCTCTAGAGTTGTACGTTTCGCTCCGCCCGCACTGTCAGGTATGTCACTTGTTCCTACACCATTACAGGTCACAAGGCCAAGCGCCACGGACGTTCCCGTGGTGGCTACATCATCATCTGTTGGCCTCCCATCCATCACACTCCAGCTGACGACTCCATATATTGTATCGTTGCCGCCTCAAACGCTTACTCCGTCGGAGGTTGTTGCACAGGTTATTGAGTCGACAGTGGTTCACACTGCAGGGTTGTCGGTCACGATACCACCTGCGGTTACGCCCACAGCTACTTCTGATGTCCCGGTTTCATCGGAAATCCCTCCTCAGTACACTCACGATTTATCGCATATGAGGTTCGATTTCGATGCAACCCTATCAGACTCGGAAAGAATAGCCGCACTTGAACGGGTCGTGGCAGAACAATCAAGGGTGAATCTTATCCAGACCCAGGCTATTCAGCGCCTAGTAGCAGAAAATCAACTACAGTCGTCCCTCCTGGTTGAACATGGAAAAATTATAGATGCTATGAAGGAATTCTTGGCATCTCAGGGGGAGACGAGCTGTAAAGGCGACGAGCTCAGGACAAAGAAGAAGAATGACAGAGACGATGATCCCAATGCATCGAAAGGTGCAGGTGGTGAGTTGCCAAGAACTACTCAAGCTCTTGGGACTTCCACAGCTCAGGGGGAGTCTGCAAGCGCAGCTGGCGGTTCTGGTGGTGATGAGGTGGTGATGGTAGATGACGAGGAGATGGGAGATGATGTGATCGAATGCCTTGAAGGAATTAGATGATGATATGTTAGATGATGAGTTTATGTGTGAAGATGATGTTCTACCAGTCGAAGAGATTGAAAAGATTGGTGCAGAAATTGTGATTGAAGATGATGTTGAAGAAGGTGAAATAGTTGAGGAGAATGTTGAAAACGAGATCCCTGAAGTTGAAAAGTCAGATGTATGTCAAGATACAGTAGATGATGATACAGAATGGGAGGAGCAGCCTAGATGGAAGGAAGGCTATGCTCATTGGTTTATCAAAACTAAGAAGCCTGCTGTTCCAACCATGTTCAAGAAAAGTTATAATATCAAAGGCTATGCTGAATCAAAGAAAGGAATTATCTGTTGGCTATATGATGAACAGTTAAAAGTGTTCGTGGTGAAAAGATATGATGGGATCCAATACTTTAAGAGGACGTTGAGATCTCTCAATACATTGCCTGAATGTGAGGTGAAGGATTTGGCTAGATTGTGGTTGATTAATAGAAGCGACGACAACATGGCCAGAGTTATTGGGAAGATCGTGTGGAAAGAAAGTATTAAAGAAAAGAAGTTTGAGTTATTAAAGCCACAGAAGGGAAAGCTAGTGGAAGATAAGGAAAGAGGAATGAGAGCAGATGGCAAGCCATGGATGGTAATGAAGTACAAACCGATTCGATGCATGAAAGAGGTTCCAATGAAGACTATGCCTCAAGATGTGTTGAAAGATCTTAAATGGTGGTATGTTGATTGCCAGACTACTGAAGCCGTGATGGAAGACGAAGATGAACAAGAAGTGCTAAGAGTGTATGATCCGATGCATCTTGTTAATTTATCGAAAGCTGATCTGCAGGTGTTAAATGAAAAGAAGATATTTTATATTCCTGCTTGGAAAGACGAAGCGAGGAAATATCAGCGAGTAGTCACGGTATGCGTGAGAGAAGGAGTACATGCATGAAGACCAAGAGATTGAAGATTACAAGACACGTGCTTGAAGATCAAGACATGAAGCTACTGCCAAGGGGGAGTCTGTTGGTACATAATGTCAGTAGTTCATAGTCTAGGGTCTGTAATCGAGTCTGTAATGATTAATTATGTTTTATATGTCTTAAGCGAAGTTACTAACAAGTTCGTTGTTTAGGCGAACTTGTTAGTCAAGCGAAGTTATGGACAACTTCGCCTGAACATGCCAGGCGAAGTTGTCGTGTATTTATATTCCTAGGTTACGGTTTGTTTGAGTGTTGGTTGAACGATAGTCGTATACGAGAGTTCGTAATAGTGATATTGTATCACGTGTTTTGGTTATAATATAACGTGTTTGTTTATCGTATCGTGTTTGATCTATTCGTGTCTTCTACGCTCGTAACGACCTACGCATGGATTCCGCACCTACGTAGATCGAGATATCTCGTGTTGATCCATCCAGGGAACCTACAACTTTTTTACATATAGAAATTACGATAATGAACATATAAATATTATATATATGGTTTTTATATATAGGGTTCCCGGTCATAGTATTTCCAGGTCATGTTCTCCCCAATATTTCTCAGTCTATTTCCGGTATCCACCAATTCTTCCCCGTAATGATGGAGCTGAGCTGTCATTTCCGGTGTTATGTTGGGGTAGTTTGAAGTTTCAGCCTGGAATGGTGCATATGGGTTTATCATCATTGTTCGATACTGCCAGTCATTTGTCCACCATTCCTCTAGCTGAGCTTGGCTGATAATATCATCATAGGGGAGTGTGATATTCGGGTTCTGAAAAGGCATGTTCATGTTGCTGGATCTTGCTGCATCTATATCATTGAATATTGGCCGAAAATTTCGCACTCACTTAGGCATCTTCCTAGGCACTCCTACGTTGGTATTGTTGAAGGGGGTTGTGGTTGAGTTGGTTGTGGTTCAGTTGGTTGTTCAGGTTATGGTGGTGGTTGTGTGACTGTGGTTCTTCCTTTCTTATATTTTCTCAATCCTCGTTGTCAATCTTTGAGCCTTCTTATTCTTTTAGGCTTTGGTTTTTCTACTGGTTGTGCTTGAAAGATCGTGGGTTCAGGGTGATTTTTACTAGATTCTCCTTCTTTCATATCTGTGGTGTTAACGAATATGTTTCCGAAAGCTTCAACTAGCTCACTCATGCTGTTAGTCAAAAACAATAACATAACAAAATCCAAAAGAAAATAGTATTTATTTTCACGTGTGGTTAGAATCTTATATAAATGGTTAACATATAGGTTAATACATGTATTTCCTAACTCTTAATTTTAAGATTAGGTATTATTAAAATACTCATATTACTTAAACCAGTGGCTCTGATACCACTTCAGCTGTCACAGCCCCCCGACTCCTATACCCTAGGAGGGAAGCCATGAACATTGGTTGGTGGTATCGGTGTTTATTAAATTATTTTGCAGCGGAAAATTTCATCAGAACCGTAGTTAGGAAAAAATATCAGAGTTATAAAAACACCATGATTGTTATTATAATAAACTGGGAATTTAATCTATTTTGATACAAACATAATTTTTATAGGGATAAACCCTAATTTACAAAATACGTTTCTTTATTCTGGTGACAAGCCGCTTATTTAAGCTAGAAACCCGCATGCATCAATCCTTTGTCTCTAACAAGTCACATGAAATATGTTTAAAATATTTAATCAGCAAGAAATACTGGTGAGTACATTCATTTGTAAATGACACATTTTACATTTACAGCATTAAGATGTTTTTACATCTGCTTGCTTACAAATTATCGAAAGATACTTGACACTCGATCGTATCTATGACTATGGTCATATTACTTATTGGCTAACACTTTCCCAATAAGTAACGTGTAATAGCCCAGTAGGCAAGCCTTGTATACAAAACCCCACAATACCGATAGTAACCATTCCGTAAGTCTACAGAGACTTAATCACTGTAATGTATTTAAAATACTTAAAAAAATACATTTGAAAACATTTAGACCATCTTCCATGAGTTTTATAGGTTTTGAAATCATCATGACAGACAATTGTCTCACGCAAATGTGAGTGGTACAAAAACTCGAATGTCTCACCTTGCAAGTTTACAATTAAAGAAAGCTTCCTGGTATTAAGCACCTAGGCTTAACAGAATGTAGTATATCTAGATTATTATAAAACCACTAATCATAACAATAATCACTAGATTAGAAACTTTACACGATGGCACAATGTCTTACCTTAATAGGCAGAGCTTTTGGATTCGCGTATATAAGTTTCTTTCGATCGGATAGGATATCGCTACGACACTCGGGTATTATAATATTTTCTTAATACATAAGGAAATTCAGAGAGAAAGAAAAAAAAATTTGGACAAAGAATGAACGTCTCAGTTCTTCCCTATTTATAGGAATTTTGGAGCCCGTCGCGATACGCGATGGCCATAATCAAAGGGCATCGCGTATCGCGAAGAATCTCGTCAGCGTAACCTCCACGTCGAGATACGCGATGTGTTACTTTGATAGTCCATCGCGTATCGCTACGCTGCAAATTTTCTGGATAATGTTACACGTCATCGCGTTACGCGATGAGGCTAATCCAAATCTGTCGCGTATCGCGATGGGAAGGTTATTAAAAAGCTTAATTTTCCACAAAAATACTAAGGCGACTCTGCGAAGTGCAAAGTGCGCCATCAAAGCGCCACATTGCGCCCATCACACTTCGCCCAAGACCGGGCGCGTGCGCGTGCACGTGCTTCGCACTCTCCGCTAGAACTACTGGGTGTGATTTGTCTTATAAGAATATTAACATATTAGTTTTATTTCTTATAAAGAGCTCAGTAGTTTTATAATCTATTATGGGACAAGAACTTACACTCCTATTTATACCATGGTGGAAGCTTCTCCTTTTCTTTCCTCCACCAATGTGGGATGGAATTTTCTTAATTTTATTTCCTTACATTTATTTTGTGGTTTGTTATATTATGTAAGTTAACGAATGGAGCCAATTCGTTACGGGATGTGTAAAGAATTGGTCTCCAATGTTTATATAAGGCTGAGTTGCCTTACGTAATTTATGTATTTATATATATTATTACCTCGAACCTCTGTCCGTCCTCTCTCTCTCGATTCAATACTTCGCTAACCTTATTATTACTATTACAATTACAAATACTATTATATATTTATACTATAAGAGCATATAAATTAACTAGATCCATATACTAATCAATCTAATACGTTATGGATTGCTTTAGATATGAGATTTAAGGTATTCACAATTGGTATCAGAGCTTTCTGGTCGTTAGATTGTTCTTAGTTAATGCATTTTGATTTGTAATTGACGTATACTGGATAAGTTTCGGTTTAAGATAAGTTTTATAGAATTTGGTTTTGTTAACAATTGAGGTAGTTATTATGGACTGAATTAGTATTGATTTGTGTTCAGTGTGGGTTAAGGAAGGTGTGTGTGAATTGGATTGGGTTATTGTGTTTGATTATGATGTTTATGGTCTGGATCTGAGGTGTACGGAACAGAGTGTTGAATTATTGAAAATTGGTAATCGGTTTTTTGATTAAGGTATACGGGATAGTTTTGGTTGTGTTCGTGGATTGATTACGAGCATTTTGGCTTTTGATTTGGCCAAATTAGTGATAAATTGAGGTTGTATTACACATTTTTAGTTTGGGTTTTGGAAAGGTTTGAATCTGGAAAATTTCCAGATTTCTGGAAATTTAACTTTGAAGATTTGAAGGTTTGAAGATCGCCTTAATTCTTATGGATAATTCGTTATTCACGTGCCTTAATTTGTTATCAGTCTCTAACTTATTCGTGCCACGTGTAGAGTTTATTACAATCGAATAACAACCAAGTTCGTTATTCACTTTAGCTAATTCGTGTTTAGTGTAGTTAATTCGTGTTATTCAGATTCGTCATTGATTCGCTATTCTGATTCGTCTTTGATTCGTCATTGATTCATTATTTTGAATCGTCATTCTGATTCGTTATTGACTCGTCATTGATTCGTTAATCATTCGTTACAATTAATTCGTTACTGGTTCGTTAAGATATTATTCCTGATTCTTCATCCAGACTTCACTCAATTCGTTAAGTTACTGTTCCTAATTCGTCTTCCATACATCACTTAATTCGTGAAGATCAGTGTTCCTAATTCGTTACTGAAGTTACAATATTAACCCCAAATTTATAATTTTGTTATGTTTTAATTTTTTACTTTTAATGGGTGGTTTTTATGCAATAGCATCTCGCAACGCCCTAATGCAGCAAATGTTACATCTTGATGCGGAAATTGGATCTCATTCAAAATATCCTCGTTTGATGAAATTCTGTGATTTTGCCAAATGGGAACCACGTTTTCGGGCACATCTTGGTTCTTTGCATCCTGATTGTTCTCATTGCCTTGATGAAGTGTATACGGTTCCGATGCTTGGTAGTGAAACTATGGGTTTTACTCCAAAGGTCTTTTCTCAATACTCGCAAGAGGAAAAGAAAGCTTTAGAGATTGAGACTAAAGCATACTCAACTCTAACTATGGCATTACCCGATAACATATTTTATCAAGTTGGAAGTATTAAAATAGGTGCCTCATTGTTTCAACATATTAGGCTGAGAAGTATGGGAAACACCGAAGAGAACAAGAAAGTGATGTTGAAGTTTCAATTCCGAAAATTTAAATTATTACAGGGTGAGACTGTTGAAGAGATGCTTACTCGTTTTAACCATTTAATAGCATAAATGGACAAGTTAAAGATGGAACCCACTGAATCTGATAAAATTGATACAGTCACAAATGCTTTACCTGGTTCATATTCAACATTCCTGATGGTGTTGAAAGAATACAATTATTTTAAAAATGAAGATTTAACGGCTTCAGAATTTTTGCAAAAAGTGGAAGCTAGAGAATATGATTTGAAATGTCAGAAATCTTCAAAAGAAACTCAAGATCCATCTTTTTATGGAGGGTGTATGCCATTAAGTAGCATTGCAACTCCGATTACTGCATTTCTTACTCAAAGTGCAAAAGAGGGATCATCAACTTATTGTGATCCTAATGTATGTTTTATGGCATATGAATTCACTGATAATTCTGGTGGGTCTTCCTCTACCAATAATTTCACTCCACCACCAAATGTTAACATGAAAGAAGCTGAACAAAATTTTGTTTTTTTGTGTGCTTTCATGACTTCGTATGAGAATTTGGTTGGTAGTAAGATTGCTACGAGTGAGCTATTTGATGAAGACTATGACCAAATTGATCCAGATGATTTGGAACTTATGGATCTTAAGTGGAACATGGCAATGATTGTGAGAAAAGTGAAGAAATTCATGCAAAGAACTGGTTAAGATCTACCATCTCTAAACAAGAGAGTTGGTTTTGATAAGTTGAAAGTCAAGTGTTATAATTGTCAAGAATTTGGTCATTTTCCCAAAGAGTGTGATTAGCCAAAGAAAGTGTACAATGGACCGCGAAGCCAAGATAGAAGTTCTGGGAAAAAGGGTAATGATGCTGTTGATAACCTTATGGCAGTAAACCTTCTGCTTCGGGATCACAAGCTCTTATTTTTTCTGTTGATGGGACTGATTGGACCAGAAGACTGTTCTGCAATGATAATCAAGCAAACTTGGCTATTTTTTAGCTGAATGAAAGATTTCAAGACGCAAGTGGGAATGAGCTATCATCTGACAATGAAACTGAATCGGATTATGATAATTCGTGTCATATGCAACCAACTTCTTCTACGTGCATGGCTAAGATTCACCAGGTTAGTTCTTCTTCTTCATCTTCTGTTAAAATATCTGCAAATGTGTCTTGTGTTAATTGTGAAACTATTAAGCCTAGGTTAGAAGAAATTGCTTCAATTAAGGATACATATAGACAATCACTAGAATTACAAATGAGATCTAGGGAGAAAATAGAAGCATTTTCTATTAGTAACCATGACTTGAACGCTGAATTGTATGTTAAAATGAAAATTAATTATCAACGATTTCAACAGATTTTGAAACATCGAACTAAGATAACAGAACTTGAGAATGAGGTTCTTGATTTGAAAAGCAAATTGGGCAAGTTTCGAAATTCTTCATTTTTGCTAAATGAAATTATTGAAGTGACTGACAAGCAAGAAGATTCAAAGAAAGGTGTAGGTTTTGTTGAAGTACCACCACCATTTCATAATGATTATACTGCAAATCCTTTTGCGGGAAAAGAGGGAATTGTTGTTAATGAATCTATTGATGAGATAAAACCTAAAGTGGTTCAAAATGACAATTTGAATGCCCAATCTTCATCTCAAAAACCTCATATTCAAAGTAACAAAATCTTTGTTGAAAATGTTGAGAAGGTAATCATTGAGGCTGTATTTGAACCTAAAGTTATATACAAAAACCAGGACATTACAAGTTCAAATCACATTTTGTGTGAACCTCATAAATTTGAGGAGGTTGTGTATAGTTCAATTGCATCTCAAGTGAAAAAGGAGAAATCGGTTTAGGTTAAAGCCAATAAATCAGAAAAACCAAAGATTTCTGATAAGGATTTGATGTGTTTCGTCAATCCTGATGCTTCTAAACCATCTACTGGGCGAGTTTTTAGTTTGAAAGGGATTAGCAAAGTGTTCATCGAGAAAAACATTCCAGTTAATCTTATTAAGCCTAAATTGATTGAAAGCGTCTTTCAAAATGAAACTTCCAAGATACAAGATCTTGAACATAAGTTAGTGAACTCCAAGACATCAAATGTAACAAATCCTTTGATAAAAGCTAAACAATTGATAAAATCTGCTAAGAACGTTCAATTTATTAAATCAAATGGAACTGAAACTTTACAAAGTTTTTCAAACTGTTCAACTCTTGATTTTTACATGAAAAGAAAATCTGTGACATTTGATGATTCGGACAAAGGTCCCATTGCTGGTGTTTTTCATCAACCTTCTGTTGCACAAGTTTATGATAAACCACAACATGAGCGTGTTGAAATGAGAACGTGTTTTCTCTGTGGTGAACAAGGTCATGTAGTAAAAAATTATGGACTGAAGAAATCAAAAAATCTACACCCATTTATCAAGGAACAATCTAAACCTGCATCTGCGATTAAGGAGATTTCAAAAGACCGATGTTTTTTCTAAATCCTCGAAAGGTGATTCATGTTAATAATAATTCAAGTTAATTAAAGCCCAAATTCGTTCATACAGAAGCAATTTGCAAGAATGTTAATACAAATGTAGTTCAAGCTGCATACTTGAGACGAAAGTCTAAAAAACCTATGACTTATTCACAAGCGGCTAAACCACATTTGGATTCTCTAAAAATTAAAAATTCAAGTGAAACTCAAGAGGTGCCCAAGACTAAGGCTTGGGCTGCCTTTTTGAACTGATCATTTTTTATTTCGTGTGCAGAGTTCATCCAAGACTGTTTCTGGTGAAAACTGAATAATGGATAGTGGATGCTCTCTTCATATTACCGGAAACATTAACCTCTTATCAAATGTTAAGAATATACAAGGAGGGTATGTAGCGTTTGCGGGTAATTCGGGTGAATGATTACGAAAGAAGGAGATGTGTCAAATGGGCGTATCACCTTTGAGAAGGTTAATTATTGTGATAAAGTTGATCACAATTTGTTAAATGTGTCACAAATCTATGATAAGAAATACACAACTGTATTTAATGATAAAGTATTTATAATATTGAAACTAGGATTCACCATTCCTGAGGTTATGGTAGTTATGTGGTCTCCTCGATCAAAAGATATTTATGTGTTAAATATGAATTATAATGTATCTTCTTCTGTAGAAACGTGTTTTGTCTCTAAGGCAATAGAGAAAGACTCGATTCTGTGGCACAGACGGATGGGTCATATTCATATCAAGAAGATGAATTATCTTATGACTAATGACTTAGTTGATGGTGTAGGTGTGCAACCACGTCATCAGATTGCTACTTCTAGTGATGCTAATGTATTATGTGCGTATGCTAATATGCACACATCGGGAATCATGAATCTCACGAAATACACTTGCTTTCTATCTCAAGAGAAACCAACGAATGTTCGTATGGCGCTTGAAGATCCATCTTGGGTAGAAGCGATGTAAGAAGAATTTCAACAGTTTAATCGACTGGGTGTATGGGATCTCATTGATAAATCGTTTAGAGTTAATAAACCAATTCCGACAAAATGGGTATTTAAGTGTAAGAAAGACAATCGTGGGGTTATCGTAAGAAACAAAGCACAATTGGTTTTTCAAGGTTATCATCAGCAAGAAGGCATAGATTACTTGGAAGTATATGCCCCAGTTTCTCTCATGGAGGCTATACGAATATTCTTGTCATATGATGCTTTCAAAAACATTAAGGTTTACCAAATGTATGTTAAAAGTGCGTTTCTCAATGGGGAACTTCATGAAGAAGTGTTTCTTTTGCAGCCTCCTGGTTTGGAAGATCCAGATTATCCAGACCGTGTTTACCGATTGAACAAGGCCCTGTATGGTCTACATCAAGCCCTGAGAGCTTGGTACGACACACTTGCTGACCATCTTACTAATAATGGCTTCAAGCGAGGAGCTGTCGACTGCACTATATTTTATAAGAACGTTGGTGATGATCTGCTCCTTGTCCAAATATATGTCGATGACATTATTTTTGGTTCAACAAACGACAAGCTTTGTAAGGAATTTTAGAAGTCGATGCAGACGAAGTTTGAAATGAGATCGATGGGAGAGATGAATTTCTTCTTAGGGTTGCAGGTTCATCGATCTGACATGGGAATATTTATTCATCAGACGAAATATGGGAATGATGTCTTGAGCCGATTCAAGATAACTGCCGGAAAAATCCTTTTGACGCCTCTTCCCGTGGGTCACAATTTGTCACCGGACGAATTGGAGGATACCGTTGATCCAACCCTTTACCGAGCTATGATTGGTTCTTTAATGTATTTAATTGCTTCTCGTCATGATGTAATGTTTGCTGTTTGTTTGTGTGCTAGGTATCAGTCGAGTCCCCGAGTAACTCATCTTGAAGCGGTTAAACGTATACTTCACTATCTGAGGGGTAATCCTGACACCGGGTTATGGTATCCCAAGGATGATAGTTTTGAACTCCCTGCGTTTTCCAATTCTGATTATGGAGGATGTAAGATCAATTTCAAATCGACTACAATGGGTTGTCAATTTCTAAGAAGCCAGCTTGTTTCCTGGCAGTGTAAGAAGCAGACAACGGTCTCCACTTATACCGCCGAAGCAGAATACGTGGCAGCCTCGAGTTGCTGCTCACAGGTTCTATGGATCCAGCAACATTTGCGGGACTATGGTTTGAAGTTTCTTACTACTCCAATTTTAATTGATAACTCTGTTGCTATAAGTATCACCAAAAATCCTGTGCAACATTCTAAAACAAAACATATTGAGATTCGATATCATTTCATTCGTGATTGTTTTGAAAAGAAATTAATTGATATTGAAAATGTGCACACGGATTTTCAACGCGCTGACCTATTTACCAAGGCATTTGACAAAACTCATTTTAACTTTTTGCTTGGTCTAAATGGGTTGAAAACACTTGCAAACATCCTTAAACAAGGATAATTATCTTTAATTTTATTTTGATTATTTTCTTTTCTTTACGTGTTTATACTTTGGGTTTTGGGGGTGAAAAATAAAATATACAAAAAGATTGTGTTTTTGTTTGTATAGAGAAAATCCAAAAACATTGAAAATTTTGAAAAGACAAAAAGATTGTGTTTTTGTTTGTATAGAAAAAATCCAGAAACATTGAAAAATCTGAAAAATAAAAAAGATTGTGTCTTAGCATGTACAGAGAAAAACCAAAAAAGATTTTTGCACTCTCTCGCTTAAAATTATGTCAATACTCATATTTGAAGGACATATACGTGTATATGTTTGGTCCTGATATCTACTTGTAGATGTTCGGGATAGCCATTCGCCTGATAATGGAAAGTAGTTGGGACGACTGTTGTGCGTTTTTACTTAATTCTCTCGCTAAAAATTATTTCGATAATTTAAGTTTGTGAAACATGCTTGCATGTTTTGGTCATGTTATCTACTTGTAGATTTATAAGACAACCATTAATCTATAGACTGAAAGTGACTGGGGCGATTAAATTTATTTATTTTTTGCTCCTCAAAAATTGAGTTTTAAAGCAAAAAGAGAAAATGATAGTACATTGATCATCTGGTCCCATATCCAGAAAGAAATAAGCTTAAAAGGTTGAGTGCTTAATTGCATTGGTGCATTGATATGTCTTAAACAAGCTGCTAGGGTAAAGTATGTGATATAAACATAAAGAAACGCCTCTTTAAGGTATGCTAGGTATTAAACAAGCGTCTCTACCAAAAATCTCGGTAATGATGACAGAAATGTAATAACCTATCATACTCAAGCATTATATTTGTCTGATCACCAAAAATAATAAAGCAAATAGAAGCATTCAGATTCTAGACACTATGAGTCTTAATGGGCTTAATCATCTGGGTATTCATATGCATGAATATTTCAAACACTTTTAGAGCAAACCCAAAGGCATTAAACTTGATCACTGTTGTACATCGTGCAAATAAAATTTCTGACTTGATCAAAATCCGTTGTTAGTCATACATTTGTTCCTCCCTTGTGCGCGTCTCAACTCTCAATATCAGAAAGAAACGGACCCCAGGGGATACAATGTATGTAAGGCTACAGATGGACTCATGCATACTCACTCACAGTAAAGGAAACTTGGTGAATTGCTCAAAAACATCTATAAAATCCTAAATTTTGATCGACAATATAATAGTTTAAGTCAAGTTGGGGTGATATGGTAAAAATCAAATTAAGCTTGAACCGATATTAGAGGCTGATAGTTTCTGATATTATGTACTTTAATTAAACATTTAATAATATCACAAAAATGCTCGAATGTTTGTTATAAGATTTAAGTGGACAACAATATCAACGACCGACTTAACGCCAGTCACAATAACGCTGAAATATAAAACTGTCTTGGAAGGCAATTTGGTCAATATGATTCTCTTCTTAAATTCACAAAAATACGTACTACTTTCGTAAAATACTCACAAATCCAAAAATATTTTGTTTTCTACTTTATTTTTGTTTTTCGGGTTTAAAAGTAAATATTTGAAAAGAAAACAAAAATACCAAGAATATTTTATTATTTTTATTTTTCTTATTTTATTTATTCTTTAAATATTATTTAATTCATTTTAAGTTATTCGTAGTTTAAGTTATGTATTTTTAAGCGTACAACACGTTAAGTTATTTCATCTTACTATGTCGGGTAAGATTCGAAAGATAAAGTTTATCGGGAAACAGATCTCGTTGCAATATTTAATTCATTCTTTAATTCTTTTAATTTTAAATTGTAAAAGATTTAAATTTTAAATTTTAATTTATTGTCCATTCGTTATCTGTCTGGATAACGAATGAGGGTCATTTTAATAACGAATTAACCCAATTCGTTACCCTTAATTCGCTTCCGCCACTCTGTAACGAATGACCCCATTCTTCATTAGACTTATAACGAATGAAGCATGATGTAACCTTAATTTGTTGTTAATTCGGTATAATTTTTAACGAATTACTCATTTGTTATCGTGTCTTACGAATGAGATAATGAACTAGCTCCTTCGTTAATTTTAAATTAACAAATTAGCTGATTCGTTGTCTTGGAATGTGTGCCAGTTCGTCATATATATTGAACAATTGTGAGCGAATCAGTTCATTCGTCTTCTCATAACTATTCATCTTCCCTAAGCAAAACCCTGTCAAATTTTTCCAACAATTTCGACCTTCACTAAATCCATTTTTAAACATCATCTCATATTCTTAAGGTATATACGATCATAACGCAATAGATTTCGTCGAATTCCATGGCCATTTAATGGGTCAATTGATTGATTTTAGTATCAGTTTTTAACTTAAGAAACTACCTTTCTAAAACCTAATTTGCACTTAGTTTTAGCCACATGGTTGATACTGAACGGCTATCGATGCGATTATGAGCCGATTCGTGTTAAGTATAGGGTATTACGTCGTTGACTATTTATATTCATCCTTATTTTGACTTTGACTACTGATAGTCAAAGTTATGAATTATTGATTATCATTCGTTATAAGTTAACGAAAGAACACCCATTCATGGTCCATTCGCTATGATATGCCTAACGAATCAACTCCTTCGTTTTCTTTGATAACGAATTAACTTACATTCGTTTCTTAATTCGTTAAACCTTCGCTAGTGATTCGTTATGACTAATTCTGTTTAGATATTTATAACGAATTAAGAAATTCGTTAACAGATTCGTTATAACGAATGAACCAAGAATAATAACAAATGATACTTTGAATTATTTTGAATATCCAAAAATTTAAAATAATTAAATAATTTAAATGTTTGAATGTTCGTTTTACTAAGTCTTGGGTTTATGTATTTCAGTTGTGGTTGACGAAAATGTCCAGGATGCTCCCGAAGCTGTGCAGTTACAGGTTCAACAACCTCAAGAGCCTGAACCCCCATTGTTTTCGTTCGATAAAAAGCATAATATATGTGCTTTTCTTGGGGAGAACTTTGCTGATGAGGACATATTTCATGATATGCTAACTTTTATATGACGATCTACTATAGGCTATGCTGTTACTGCTAATCCGAAGATCCACTTCAGTGTCGTACTACCGTTTAGGAATTTGGCTCAGTATGTTGAGTCCAAAAACCAAATCTTCGCTGAAGTCGACAAGAAGCTTGATGTTATCTCACCTGGAGTTATCAGACTGGTGTTTCAGTTTGTTGATAACATGGACAATCCGTGTGAATTTGATAAGGGGTTGATATGAGGTTTGTTTCGTCGTGTGTTCTACGCTTGTGACCATGATTGTTTCATGTATAACAAGGCTTACTTGTGCCCCACGTACAAGTATCTACTAGACGTGCTTATTCATTGCCTTGGTGGACGCAAGGGTGGATAGGACGAGTGTCGGATCATGTTACAATCGGCATTCGTCGCTTTGATTTTGAACAAACCATTCAATTTCTCAGAGATGATTTTCTTTCATATCAAGGAAAATTTCTTGGTCAAACACCAACGCTATAAATTCCTTATGTATCCACGATTCATCCTGTTTATCGTTCAGGATTTGATTCGAGATTCGGATATTGATCTGACGCTCAAAGACGATGTGTTGAAACTCGAGCATATGAATGCTGATATAGTTAAGAGGATGAAGTTGTATAGGCAGGACCCGCCGAGGACCAAACCTTTAATTGGTCATTTGTCAAACCTGGCGTATGAATGTCCTTCTAATGATCATTGGATCCATGATGATTCTGATTCTAAATGTGAAGAGGGACCATGTGGGAACAACGGTGGTGATGACGGAGATGAGGGTGGTGATGTTGGACCAGGAGGCGATTAACGATGTGCTACCGTTGAGGCAGCAAGCTCTCAGGCTGCTCAGTTAAAGCGTAAGAGGAAGGTGGTGGCTCGTGATGAACCGCCCAAACATCGTATTTCTCAGGGTTTAGGTGTGTCTTTTGGACCTCAAGAACCAAGGCCGTCCGCTCCTCAACGTCTAGCAGTGCCGCTAACTATTAGCACCCCAGAACTTACTTTGGCGACTACTCTCACATCTGATCCTATGCTTGGCATGATTCCTCAATCTGTTTTTATCCACTATGCCAAGGCCTACTGCTGCTTCTTCGGTGGTTTCGCTGACACCGACCATGATGCCTACTTATCCTTTGGACGTCTCATTTATGAGAATCATCCGTCCTCAGGGTCCAGTACAACCAGTTCTTACATCGTTTCATAATTTACCCCCAACTCATCATATGGACATGCTCTTGAGTTTGATTCATCTTTACGAGAATCAAATGGCGGACGATCATCAAGCTCAAGAGTAGATGATGCAAAACCAACGTGGTCTGATGAGTTACATCTCTTACTACCAAAAGGAGACGAAGGAGCTTCGTGAGATTGTCACGGCTCAGGGGTGAAAATTAAAGAACAGGAGGATCTCATCCTTCAGCTTTCGTGCAAAGACGATGAACTTAAAAGTTGAAGAATGATGATGATGATCTTGACGCTCCAGGTACTAGAGGAAGTGAGCCGAAACAAGATCACGGCTCATCCTCAGGTGCTGGTACGAGTGGTGGTGGTAACAAGGATAAACAAATGATAGTTTATCATGACTTGACCAATGCACAACCTATCGAGTCGATCAAGGCCAGCACCATCCTGTTTATGGAATTCAAGGAAGGAGTAGTGATGAGCACTGCTAACATTGATGAGATTGAAGAAGGTCAGTTCGTTGATCGGTCCCTAGCGTGAGAACATATTTCATTACTGTTAGGGCTGAATAATGAAGAACTGGACGCTTGGAAGCTGAGGAGGATGTGGAGGTGGTGAATGATGAGGATGTATTATTGGATATGACTATTCCACTGCTAACATGGGAATACGTTGTTTATTTATGAAGACGAGGAGATTGAGATTGAAGATGTGATAGTAGAGGAATACCCTGATCTATATCAATGATCAAATGTTGATCAGGGTGTTCCTACTTTTACTGAAGAAAATGTCAAAGCTTCTGAAGATCATTTGGAGAAGATATCGAAGAATAAATCCAAGATTTCTGAACGAGATGTTGATCCGACTGAGGCTGATATTCGGGGTTTGTTTGAGTACAAGAGCAAGAGGGCTCGTAAGATTATGAGGCATATCAATACGTTGACCACGAACAAGAACTGGACGCTGTCACACGAGCCAAAGAAAATCAGAGGACAACATACAAAGCCATGTCGACTGTGAAAGGTGACATCGTTTCCTGGTTATACGATTCTGATTTAAAAGTTTGTATTGTCAAGTGGGAGAACGGTGTTCAGTATTATCAGCACATAACTGATGTTCTCTCACTACCGCGATGGGATGCTCGTACCCTTGCGAGTCGACCCTTTATCAATCGCGAGGGAAATCGTCGAGCGGAATGGTTTCATCAACATGTGCTCTATGAGATAAACCATGGTTTTGGGTTCTTTAAGCCACAAGTTCCAATCCGTTAACGTATTGACGAGATTGATCCTTGTACATGTTGGAGAAAACTCGTGCTTAAGGTTAAACCGCCATAGACGATGAAGCATGTACCAGTGAAGACGTTTCCACAAAGTCTTCACCTATCGTTTAATCGATGGTACTATGATAATCATACCACCAAGGACGTCATTGTACTGGGTAAAGGCTTGAAGACCAGTTTTATTAGATTTATCGACCCGAAGTGGCTCGTTAACTTATCCGAAACAGACAATGACGTGTTGTTCGTGAACAAGATTTTTATCGAGCGTCAAGAAGACTACAACTGAGCTATGCAGTTCAAGCGTGTCGTACGTGTATGTCACAAGTTCGGGATTCATAGTTTTCGGGATTGGCAGACAAAGCGCTTCAAGTAATTAAAGACAAAGAGCTCAAGACGAGGGGGTGTTTTTTAGTGCACGGTTTTGTCGTCTCAAGTATTTGTAACTTATCGGTTGTAATTTATTATTATTATAATGTAAAGGGTATTTAGGGATAAACAATTAATTCGCTATGTATAGGCTAATTCGTTAAGGATGTTTAGCGAATTAGCCAGTTCGTTATATGTAATGTCCATTCGTTAAGGATGTTTAACGAGTGGACTGTAATTCGTTATGTATGTTTCCCATTCATCATGGAATGTTGAAGAAAGAGGGTATAACGAATCACTGATTCGTTATGCTTTCCATTTAACTTGATGTAAGTTAACGAATGGAGCCAATTCGCTATGGGATGTGTAATGAATTGATCTCCATCGTCTATATAAGGCTGAGTTGCCATACGTAATATATGTATTGATATATATTATTACCTCGAACCTCTGTACATTCTCTCACTCTCAATTCAATACTTCGTTAACCTTATTATTACTATTACAATTACAACTACTATTATATATATATATATATATATATATATATATATATATATATACACTTTAAGAGCATATTAATTAACTAGATCCATAAACTAATCAATCTAATACGTTATGGATTGATTCAGATATGAGATTTAAGGTATTCACGCATGGAGAGCCCATGGGAAGACCAACCCAATACAATTAAATATTTATTTACTTTTGTGAAGAAATTCTAACTTTTAAACAAAACTCATTTACTCATCTGACTATCTCATATTGATCACATTATTTTACGTCGACTCAAAAAATTTTACATAACTTACCCTCTGTCTTATAAATATTTATCTTTGGTCCTCTTAGAATGTCTTCTCTAAGAAACCATTGTCGTAATCAACGTCTTTCGTCTGGTTCTCATGACCGCCGTCTGGCTATTAGAATCACCAAAGAATTTGTTGATATTGTTCCTATCATCGTAACTCAGATCCAGAGTCTCAATTCGAATAGTTCTGCTACATCTGCTGCTCCAAACAAATTTCACTTTAGGAATTTCACTAGTGCTAAACCACCCTAGTACCTTGGAGAAAAAATGCAACTAAACTCCTCCAATGGTTTAAGAAAATGGAGAACATATTCATCCATTGCTAATGTCCTGACACCAAATGGACTAAGTTCGCCTCGAGCATCTTTGACGAACAAGCTCTCACTTGGTGGAACACTTTCAAAATCAACCAAGGAATCGAGTTGGCCGTGGCCATGCCTTGGGATGCCTCAAGGAAGCTATGAAGATAGAATTATTTCCCTAAACATGGGTTGCAAAGGCTTGAGACCGAGCTTTGGGAACTTAAGCAAATTGGTGGCGATAACTCTTCCTACTCCAACCGTTTCAGGGAGGTTAGCCTGCTAGTACCCCACCGCGTAACACATGTGTCCCGTGGTATTCAGTAATATATATGTGGCTTACCAACAATCTTCCGGGATGTTGTGGTTAGTTGTGATCCTCTCTCCATCGGTGAGGCAATGGACCTTGCTGCTTCCCTTTCTGATTATCATGTTAGGGATGGGAGCTTGTCCCGAAATATTCCAAACCTACCCTTGACAAGACCAAAGCCGAACCCTCAGTTGATGCTATAGCCGAACCCAAACCCATTCAAAAAAGCAATATCTCTTCCCACCCCCACAAAAACACTTCTCATCACAATAAGAAGGATAAATCCAACCACCAAAATTATGCTATCAATCAAGCACAAACCTATCCAACCGTCTCAAACAAGAAACCATACACTGGTTCTTACCCGTTATGCTCCATTTGTAACTATCATCATTCGGCTCAATCCATGTGTCATTTTTTCACTCAATGTAATTGGTACGGTCATCTTGCTAATACTTTTCGTACACCACCCAGTGCACAAGCTGCCCCACAACGGTCTGTGGCGCCTGCTCCTAAATCTCATACTATGCCATCTTCTCAACCTAATGCACCTACTATATGCGCTTGCTACAATTGTGGAGACCCTAATCATCTCCGTAATGTTTATCCTCAACTAATCCATGCTCACTAAGCTCAAGCGATACCCGCACCTTACTAGACTACCCATGCTCATCAAGTTCAAACCTACCAACCTTACCACCTTCAAGATCCTCCAGTCAATCAAGATGATTCTTACTTAACCCAAGCCTATCAAATCCCATACCCACAAGCTCTAGTTTACCAAACTTACTCTAGCCAAACCCCACTCGAGTAGTCCATTCAAGCTTAACCCATTCAAGCTACCCCAAATCAATCGTCCTCGACTACTCATGTTCTTATGGATTCAACTCATCAAGATGCTCCAAGTTAAGTGAATCAAGTTAACCGTAACTAAGCTTTTCAAAAAATTTGAAAACTCTTGTTGCTTGCGTTACCTCTATCTTAAGTTATTTTGTCTCTTCAAGTTATCTATTGTAATGACTCTGTACTTAATTGTGCATTTAATAATTTCAATTTGAATTACTATCCTTTGCGTATGTTATCTCATGTATAATGGTTATTTTATTTATCAAGGTTATTGGTTTATGTTACCGTACTCCTATCTTATTTTCTTATTCTCGTTCAAAACAACCCATTTTAATCTCCACTTCAAAGAATCCATTTATTTATAATTTTAATGATTTATACATTTACATCAAAATGTTTTTAGAAATTTCGCTGTTTATTAATCAACTCGAGAATTCATTTCATTTTTAGAAATGTTTTATATATTGATATTCTTCTGGTTTTATATTTAAAATTTATTAAAAACTTATGTTATCTCACAAAATTATGTCTTTTAATGTTTTGTAACCCACACGATAGGTCAAATTATGTGAACGATCCGATGATCTAAGTAATTATGGGTCGACACATAATTATCCAAGACCAGGCATGGAAATCATAATACGTACAATGGTGTGTCATGATATAGAACCAAAAGTAGTTTGAGGTAATGGTACAAACGCAAAGATGATAAGGACATTGTGGATACGCCACCGGTATATCCTATATATGAGTGCCCTTATCGTATTTTCATTTGAAGCGTCGTTTCAGCCACTCGAAGTTCCATATTATGTTAACAATTTTATATTTTATTTGAAAAGTTTAACTAATTTAACACTATTTTTGTTTCAGTTTTCCATAGTTTCTGGATGAAATTCTCAAAAGTAAGGGAGGTTGTAACATTCAGATCTTTCATTTTCGTATTTGTATATCTGTTCATGAATGTAATTTGGATCTTGGTTTATTAATAAATGCATTTATAAGTATTTGAATGTATATATTCATTTCATACCCATTATGTTGTTTAAACTTGTTTATTGTCGCTTAAAATCCCTAAAATAGGTCAAAAGGACAATAATAGGTACATCAGGGATCAAATCTGCCAAAATGAAAGTTCATGCCACCCTCCTCGCTGCGTAGCGCGACTAAGTGCCCTTACTTGGTCGTGTAGCACGACCAAGTGGCCTGCAAAACAATTTCTTTTTGGCAACTTTGGGTTTAATGCAAAATCACTTATTCACGAACCAAATCACATGTTTTTTGCCCGAAGAAAACCCCTCTAGCCATTATATATGTCCACATTCTTTTTTACCTTCTCTAAGAATGCATTTTTGTTTTTATTTCATTTGATTTTGTCATTAAACGAGATATCTTGCCTAAACAGGCTTTTTGTCCAAACTTAGCACTATATTACATTTTCTTTATAAACGAGGCGATAAAGACCTTCATTTCAAGAATGCAAACCCCCTACACTCAATAATAATTGGACCTCTTGTGTGTTTGGCCGGATTCTCTCAAGATCTTGCAAGATTGTTTACCGGTTGAGTTTTCAAGTCTTAGAACTTATATTTGACCTCTTGATTTCTGATACGTCTCTTCATCTTCAGGGTAAGTTGTCTTCTTTAATATCGTAGGATTTTATCTCATTTACAAAATCCCTCAATCAATTTCTCATATTGAGGGAGCCTCGATGGTCAATTTGATCCCGACCCTTTTATGGGTATTTTAGTCAAATCCATTGATTTATCTATTTATTTATCTTCTGATCGGAACTAGATTTCGGTCCAGAAGACTTTTTTGTTCACCATTAAATTTTGAGTGTACTGGAGAACCCGATTCCCGACTCGAGTTTCGGATTCTGAGCAGTAATAGCTCGGTTAAATCTTTAAAATCTCATAACTTGATTTTTACACTTCCAATTAACCTGATTCCGATTGCGTTGTTCTCGATTTTAATTCTAGTTCATTATATCTAAGTTTCAGGTTTGTTCGGGTTATCCCAGTCAACACGTTAAAGTTTGGATTCTTGTTTATTTCATATTATATCTAAACTCACCTAACTTATAAGATGAGTAATGATGTATATAAAAATATACATCTTTTTAGCATCAGATGATCTCTAAAAACTGCAACTTCTATCAAATAATATAGTTCAAATGACTACTTATCATGTTAAAATGTATTTCAGGTATATCCAAGCCTCAAGCGAAGAAACTAATGAAAAGGCAAAGAAAACAGCAAAATACACCCCCCATGTTTCATGGAACACGCCCCCATGCTTTCCTGTGCAAGAAAAGACAAAATAGAAAAGATAAAATACTGGACAGCTAGGCACAGGGCCGTGTTTTAGGGAACATGGGGCTGTGCTCACCTTTCAGAAAAGACAAAAGAAAATATAACATATACCTAAAAGCACGGGGCCGTGTTTTATCATTATCATCATCATCATCCATCATCATCATCATCTATCACCATTAAAGAAGGAAGATTCATTCATATTTGGTTACATTGTTCTAGTTTAATTATGTGTTTGTTATCTTCATCTCCTTTGATGTTCATAACCATGCTAACTATGAGTTAAAACTCCATTTTCCATCTAATTTCTATGAAGAAGCTTTGTTTTACTTGATGATTATATTAAATATGTGATTTAGTTTTAGTAAAGTACATGGTTATTTTGCAATTATCCTTTGCTGAAAAATGTTTTATCACATTAACTCAACAAATCAAGGTTGATGATTAACAATCATACATGATTCACTCATATTCTTGGAGACTAGAATTAGTAAAAAAGAATATATTGATAACTTATCTAAGATAAAACATGGATCCCTTATATTGTACTTAGAAATGATGAGATATAAGCTATGATCTATTTCTCTAGTTTTGATAATTCTGAAATAACATTGCAAACACGATTGCTTAGGTTATCATACTAGTTAAAGAAATCATATGTTAAAGGAATGTGTAATTATTACTTAAATAAACCAAGGGGAGGTTTTGTGACTAAACTATAAACACCCGAAGTTGTTAGAATTGGGATTTAAGAAATGGAAGTCAATCCTAATCTTTATACTTTACTAAAACTACTTGCTTACTTAAATTGACATTCTCGTGGTAGACATGTAGTTATGCATGCTACTTTCTTTAATGTCATAGGGTATGTTCACTTGAAATGACGCACTATTCTATTAAACATTATCAAAACAAATTTATCACATATTTATTTTTTATAATAATCAAGGAAGAATGGAGTGGATTCTTGATTTTAGATGGTAGCCTTCAAATAATTGATTAACTCATTTAGAATTTTTCTTCTTGTTCACTTATATATATATATATATATATATATATGGTAAGGATACTAAGAAAACCCTTTGGAAATTGAGAACTTTAAGAACCATTTTGAGCCACAAAAAAAACCTTTAAAAAAATCTTAAAACAAAAAAAACAAAAATTTTGAAAAAGTAAAAAAAACCAAAATTCTTATATTTCATTCCGGTTTCATAAAAAAACACTTCGTATTATACACATGTGTATATTTTCATTTAATCTCTAGTTACGTAACAAACACATATGTACATAATCATTTACCTTAAATTGTACATATGTTTTAAAAAACGTGCATAAATTTAAAAAATAAGTATTATACATATGTGTATAATTTTGTTAATATCGACATTTTTTTCAATTTTTTATATTTTTTTATAAAACCGGGATGAAAAATAAAAATTTTTGGTTTTTTTTCCTTTTTTTTTATTTTCGGGTTTTTTTTTGTTTTATAATTTTTTTTATTTTTTGTTAAGAGGAGTGTTTTTTATGGTCTAAAATGGTTCTTAAAGTTCTAAATTTCAAAATAGTTCTTAATATATATATATATATATATATTATTCCAAAAAGTTTAAAAATCACCCCAAAATGATTATCTTCTTCGATTAAATTAAAATGAAGATTTATTATTAAAAAATATTTGTGTCCACAGATCGATACTTGGTTTTTACTATTACTATTTTACGTATACGATAGGTACACTTGCTTAGTTTGTGTGTGGTTAATCTTAGTAGAAATCACTTTTAATTTAAAACACGATCTTGTGCGAAAACTAAACCATCATATTTTAACATCGCACGCGCACATCAAGTAATCACTCCCCTCATATTTTAATGATTTTTTAAACGTTCTGGGTACTTATGCGTACTTAAACATATTTACACATTATATATTATATGCATTAGCAAACTGTGAATATTGTGTGTTGATCGAGTAAATGACTAATTGCTATGTGTTTAGCTGTTTTACTTTATCGCATTCGGAGAGGTCCATCATAATAAGATTAAAGTATGATCATACGCCGTCTTAGTAGCCAAAGCCCGATTCTCTAGGCAATGGTCAACTGACACCCTTGTTTGCATTTATTTTGCCGTAGTAGTCAAAGCCCGATTCGCTATGCAATGGTCAACTGATACCAACTATTTGCTCATGGTTTGATTGATTTATGCTCACAATATCAGTTTTGCTCCTTTATTCACTTATTATTATATCAAAACTGATAATTTTCTCACTCAACCTCGTGTTGACAACCTATATTATTTTGTACACATAAGCAGGTTACCAGTTTGTTTGAAGCTAAGTAGAAGAATCATTTAGAGATACCTTAAGATATTAAACGACGATTATATTTGTTCACTTGTTTTTGGAGTATTTGGATTGTTTTGTAATTTGTTTGAACATGGTGTACTTGATTGAAATTTTGAAATTAATAAATATATTAGATACTAGGTTACTAACCCGTATAGTACACGGGTGGAAAATAGAAAATTTGTAACGTAAAGAAATTTGATTATATATTTGAATATTATATTATTTATTTTTTAACCATTATAAAATGTTTTTTATAGCTTCATATAAGATATATTTTTTTCTATTTAATTAAATAAATTTCTACATGTTAATTAACATAAAAATAAATTTAGATTGGGCCAAAGATAAAATTAATAAACGTTTGAATATTAATAAACTATTGGTGAATCCCATAAACAAATTAGAATCTTGAACTATTCATAAAAATTGAAATCACAAAACTGTTTGAAATTTTAAATAACAGATTAATGATTACATAATGTTATTTGAAGTTAAAAATCAGTCATTAAATATTTTTCAATATCTAAATATTATCAAGATTTTTTTAGAATTCTATTAAAATACCAATTAATGATTACATGATTCTAATTGAATTTAAATTCAATATTATACTATAATAATATGTCAATTATGTCAAAATTATTGCTTAAAATAAAATCCCGTGTTCCTTAATTTATGCATAGTTATGCGTATAATAGTTGTAAGGTTAAAACCTTTTAATTATGTGAAATTGAATGCTTAAAATAAAACTGAGTTTTTTACCCAAATGGGGTGTATGTAAAAAGTATTTACCAAAATGGGGACTTTTAAAACTATTTACCAAATTAAGTGATTTTATATAAATTTGTCTTTTTGCACACAATCTTACTGGGTAAGAATCATTTCTATTAAAATTATCTCTTTGAAAAAGAGAGTACTAATAAAGAAAATAAATTAAAAAATAATGAAAGGCATTTTTATATCTTTCCTGTTTTCTTCGAAATACTCAAAGAAAATGTTTTTAGAACTCTTTTTAAATTTTTATATTTTTATTATTTTACAAAACTGATTTAAACCACAGCAGTTTCATATTATTATTTTTTTTAGTTTTTTCTAATCTTTGTTGTTTTAAACAAGTTTTTTTCTTATCGGACGTTCAAAAATTGATTTAGATTTAATATCAATTTGATTTAGATTCAATATCCATACCGATATCCGGCGTTGTTATGTTATAATATGTTCGGTTGACTATCAGTAAAAGTATGGTATTGGCACTCAAAAACTTATTATATCCAAAAAATTATTTGATGTTGATCAATTTCGTTTCAACAAAAATCTTTGTGAATGTTCGATACAAAAAAAAACATAATGGCGAAACCATAAAAACGAATTTGGGTACCGATCCTAATAAAACTGATAACAATACTGATGTTTTTTTAGTTAGAATCGTTTTGGTTTTTCACAATACTGATGTTTTTTAGTTAGAATCGTTTTGGTTTTTCACTATACCAGTTTGATACCGACACTCGTATATAAGTTACTATGCACAAAAAAGATTTGCTCTTCGTAATGCCTTTTTATATTAATGTGTTATGTTGTTGTTGGCCATACCATGGTTCTGCTAATCTGCTTATTTTATTTTTTTCTTTCTGTTATCATGTTGTATTTTAACTTAAAGCATAATTCATTTTTATTTTACATTTTTCGTTTTGTACAGACCTTTATTAAATAGTTGTTCTCTATTATTTTAAAGAAAATGGGAAAAAATTTACAAAAAAATAAGTTTATCATTTTTCTTTTTTTGGTCTTACTTGAATTTTATTTAATAGAAATTATTTTACCCTAAAAGATTAGGAGTGAGAAAAAGATAAGTTTACATGATAACACCTATTTTAGTAAATAATTTTAAAACTCTCCATTTTGGTAAATACTTATTCCTCCAACCCCATTTTGATTAAAAACTCAAATAAAACTCCCATTACAAGTTTTTAAATCTTAAAATACTTTCCAGATTAATGTTATTTGAATAATTTAAGATAATATTAAAATATTTTAATTATTTCAAAAATGTCGCTTAAAATAAACTACATAATCCTTTATACATAATTATGCATATAGTAGTTGTAAAATAAAATTTTGAATCTTTTAAATATGGAAAAATTAATTGTAAAAATAAAACCCATATTAAAACTTTTCCATCCTCAAAATAGTTTCCATCTTTTTATTAAAATTTTATTTAAATACCAATTAATCGTTATATAATATTGTTAGAATTTTAATGCAAGATTATAATAAAGTATTTTAATTATGTCAAAATTATGGTTTAAAATAAAACCATTTAGTCCTTAATTTGTTCATATAATAGTGGTAAGAAGATTAAAACATTTTAATTATGTCAAAATGAATGTTTAAAATATACATAAATATTTTTAACTGATCCTTAATTTATGCATAATCTAAGTATACTATTAAAACAAAATGATTTTTCCACATAGCATCATTATAGAGTGTCCACACTGGGATCCACATACGCAATTCCCTTAAATACATTTTCCACCTAATTAACATTTATTAAAATGTATAACAATTCATTAAATGCATAAAATCCTTTATCCATTGCTTTTCATTTAATTACCATTCTAAAATTATATTAACTTATTCATATAAATTTACAAAGACTAATCTTTGATTTTTTACAATTCTATATAAAATTCTTCATTAATTTTATTTTATAATCATTTAATTCAATAACTTGACTTATAGCAAATTTCATTTCCGGATTATATAATAATCAATTAAATTACATAAATTGTGAAAAACAAATAAATACATGAATACTAACAAAAATATACATCAATATTAAACAAAAATAAAAGGCATCTTATCAAACAATCTTCAATCCATGAAATTAGCTATATCAAGTTTGGGACAATAACCAGAAATGATAAAATTAAATATTAATATTAATATCACATAATAAATAAATTACAAATTATGGAAAATTTGAATCATGTGAAAAAATGTAAAATTGATGTTATAATTTATAACCGGAAAATTTGAATCGCGTTACCGGAAAAATGAAATAGTGAATATTTCCATTGAATCTTCGATTTTGTTATATAACCTAAAGAGACTATAAGAAAAAATCATATAATTATTAATATAAATACAAACAAAATCGAAAAACAAAATTAATTGTAATTGATATAAAACATTACCGAAATAATATGATAAGAGTATCAAAAGAAGTATGAAATATAATTACCGGAATAACATATAACAAAACAATAGAACCTTACCGGAAAATCAAATAACAAAATCGGAAAACAATAGAACCTTACCGGAAAACAATAGGACCTTACCGGAAAAACATATAACAAAATCGGCCATTACCGGAATATAAGAGACGGTGAAGGAATAAGCTTAATTTAGGAATTTACATATATATTGATGGACCAATCTTCTTAGGGATTTGAATTATCCTTGAGACGCCAAAGTTACAGAATACGCACCTTCAAGATATAGTCACTATTAAGAACATCCAATTGATTCAACACAGTGATGTTTGTTGGCTCCATCTTCCTGGTGGTGAAAATTTAAAATAAACAAAACATTAATTGGTACAATAACACTTTTAACCAAAAAACTAAAAAAAAAAAACGAATGATATAAACAACAACAAATATAAACCTTAGAAACAAAAAAAAATCGTTTAAGCTATATTTGGTGTGATAGTGTAAGAATTGTTGTGTGAAAGAAAAATATTTATATATAGTTCATAGTAAATGATTGATTTGGGAGATTTGAATAAAGAAGTGTAAGGCCCCGAACCCGGTAGCCCTACTTTAGCGTCGGATTTACTCATAAACACAGTTCTACAAATCAGAGTTTATTAAACTTTCGCGGAATATAAAACTTTAACCGTTTATTACAAAACAATTAATCTTTTCTTTAAAACCATAACATAAAATATCATATTTAAAACATCGTTTCTTCCATCTTCAGATGCCAGCCGTTCAATCCATGCCATGTGCCGTCCTCATGATAACTCTATAATCAGCTCACCTGCGTGCATACTAAAAGTCAGCTACGATGAGTGAGTTCTAGTTAATCAGACACCATACAATACATACACATACATACATATCCGAAGATACATATCCATACTTAATCCGTTACCCTACTACCATACATACATACATATCTACAATCACTAACCTCAGTCTACCGAGAGTACGTTCATAGTCCGCCGTCTATACCTGTACTCAAGATCGTGAACACGTAAAAGGTCCGCAGTCCTTACCTATGTTCACCAGTTATGGTACGTGCAAGGTCCGCAGTCCTTCCCTGTACCATCCTATATTGACAACACGTATAAGGTCCTCATTCCTTCTCTATGTTGCAACCTAACCCATAGCACATGCGAAGTCCGCAGTCTTCCTTTATGCTACCAGAACACAAGTAGCACGTATAAGGTCCACAATCCTTTCCTGTGCTGATGCCTATCTATAATATGTATAAGGTCCGCAGTCCTTATCTACGTTGGCGTCTATCACCTATAACCATAGCACGTACGAAGTCCGCAGTCTTCCCCTATGCTACCACAACACAAATATAGCACGTATAAGGTCCACAGTCCTTTCTTGTGCTGACGCCTATCTACATTACGTGTAAGGTCCGCAGTCCTTATCTACGTTGGCGTCTATCTCCTATAACACGTATAAGGCCCACCGTCCCTATCTACGTTTACATCTATCATCTACATCACGTATAAGGCCCGCAGTCCTTAACTACGCCATCACCTGCCAAGTCTATGTCCAACAGAAGTTAGAGGGATTCACCATCCTAACTTACTATGTCGAACGTAGGACTCACATACCATTAGTGTACCTGTACACACATACTTCACATATACAATAATTACATTATAGCATAAGAACACTCTAGGCGTTCTTTACATCATTCATTTAACAACCATACCCCTTGTCGATACGTGCAATATCCGAAGATCGTTAACGCCCCGACAAGTGTTCATTTGTAATGTTCATACATCTTCGATATATAATATTCGTACCTTTATTTTTAACCTGACAGTACGCGCAATATCCGAAGATCGTTCGCGTACCGACAAGCAATCATTCATATCCATCACATATATCACATATGGCATACACTTAACTCTTAGGATAAGCGTATTAACAAACATATTGAGTATGCACACAGCACCGAAAACATAACACATAAATGGGGCTAGAAACTCACCTGAACTTGGTTACTTCTTCTGTTAACGGTTACTCCTTCTCGAGCTGTGCGTGTCTAACTGTTTAATAATTGAATATCAAATACTACTCTAGTCACTCTCATTACTACTTAATCAGTCTTACGTGTCTAAGCCGGTTTTTCTTTATTGAATCATTACCCGGTTAGTTAATCGTTACTCATTAACCTTTTAAAGGTATCTTTCATAAATTATAACAGTCCAAGGGCTACTATGTAATTATCTCATTCCTTTCTAATTCCAGGTACCATTCTGTCTTTATATTAAACTCCTAATTCTTTACTTTTCCCTTAACGAATTGGGTAAAGAATCATCCTCTGATTCGCTAAGCTCCCATAACGAACTAGCTAACGAATCACCCTCTGATTCGCTAAGCTCCCATAACGAACTACCTAACGAATCACCCTCTGATTCGCTAAGCTCCCATAACGAACTAGCTAACGAATCACCCTCTGATTCGCTAAGCTCCCATAACGAACTAGCTAACGAATCACCCTCTGATTCGCTAAGCTCCCATAACGAACTAGCTAACGAATCACCCTCTAGTTCTCTAAGTTTCCTTAGCGAACTAGCTAAAGAATCACCCTCTAGTTCTCTAAGTTTCCTTAGCGAACTAGCTAACGAATCACCCTCTAGTTCTCTAAGTTTCCTTAGCGAACTAGGGTTAGGTCAGGGAACATTCCCTGACACCTTTATCTTTTCCGGCGCCGTCATCGCCGGAAAACCGCGTTTTCGTCGGAAAAACGAGATCTCACTCGTTCTTCCACCGTTTTCATCGTTTTTCGTCCCGTTTGATCCAGATTTGAGCTAGGGTGATCCCTAAACTCATCTTAGGTCCGGTTTATACCCGATTCCACCCGGATCTTGTGATTTAAACGGTTTAACGGTGTCGGCTCGTCGTTACGCGACTATAACTAACGTTTTAGGCTCGTATAATATTAAACTATCATTACCTCGGGTCGGAAATCGATTATCCTTCTTCTTCCTCTTGATTTCGGCTAGAGAGAGAGAGATTAGGATGAGAGAGAGCTAAGTGTGTGTTTTGGTGGTGTATGGATTATGTGTGAAATGAATGGAAAATGGGGATTAAGGTTTATATAATTATGGATCATGGGCTTAAGCCCATGGCCTCTTCCTTCCTTCCCAAGTTCATAACCCATATCCATTACCCAACACTAGCCCGACCCATACTAGCTTCTACTCTATTAATTATTTTCCGACTAACCCGAGTAAACTTTCCCACTGATATTAATTTATTTAATTATAATATTCTTAGAAATTTCGGGATGTTACAAGTCTTCCCCCCTTAAAGAGGTTTCGTCCTCGAAACCTAACGTATTCCTCGTGAAAGGAACACTTCTTATATTCGCACACTTTATTGATTCGCCCCCCGCTTTATGGGTTATCCTTCTTACTCCCTTGCAGTCATCGAGCGGTGATCATGTATTTTAGCTGTTAAGGTAGCTTGTCCATGAGACCCTCGATGTGCCAAGACTCATCTCATCCTTCCAAGGGCTTCGTTTAGTACTTTTAACACTATTGTCAAAACGACATTTTATCATAACATAATAATCATTCATAACCAAACTCAATATATTACACGTCACTGATAAAAATAAGTTTTAAACCTTAACACAAAACAAGTTCTTAAGAAAATGTAATTTAAACAAATAAAACCATTGCATGAGCAATTATTCCTTCATCAAGTGTTCCTCTCTGCAGTTTCCCCAAGTCTTTATCCTTTCGCACCTCCCGCCCCTGCTTCCTTGCAATCCCTAGCCATGTGGTCAGTTTTTCCGCATTTGAAGCACTTTGGACGATCAGGGCATTCTCGAGAGTAATGCCCACTCTTTCCACACCGATAGCACCTGTCTGTCCCAGTCTTGCATTCTCCCTGGTGCACTTGCCCACACGTCTTACATGCATCCTTGTTCCCAACCTTGGCCTTCCTCTCATCAGTTGTTGTCACCATCTCGCCAGACCGCTTAGCAGAGGTAGCCCATTTCTTCTCCTTCTTTTCCTCCACCACCACATCGTCCTCAGCCAGGTCAGCATAAACCACTTCTGCAAGCTCAACAGCAGAGTCAAAAGTAGCAGGTTTATTTGCCCTGACTAACATGCGGATCTTTTGTGGCAATCCCCTCACATAACATTTGATTCTCTTGACCTCAGTGTCAACCATATCAGGCACCAACCTAGATAGTCGGTTGAATTCAGTAGTATACTCACGTTGCGTCATCATACCGGCATTTAAATTCAGGAACTTCATCTCCGTTCTTTCAACCTCGGCATCTGCACAAAACTTCTTCATCACCAACTCTTTCAGATCGTCCCATCTCAGCGCCTTGATCTCATCCCTAGTCTTTCTCTACTTCACACTTTCCCACCAATACATAGCTTCTTCTTCAAATGACTGAGTAGCATAACCCACAGCTTGGTCGGGACGGCATTCGCTAATGCGGATAATCTTGTCCATAGTGGTTATCCATTGGAGAGTAGCGATTGCGTCTCCCAAACCAGTCAGCTTCGGGGGTCGCATCCTTTGAAGGACTTGTAGTTACACCCACCTCGACCTCTCCTTCCATCACCAACCTTGACAGATCCAGCTTCACTCGAGTCACCCTTCCCTCCCTCACCATCCTTCCTACCATTCTCTCCTGATCCTTCAGCAGTTCTTCCAGCAGATCCTTCAGGATTCCCATTCTTCATGGCAGTTGCCACAGCTTGGGCAATGGCAGCTAGAACAGCAAGGTCAAGTTGATGTCCTTCGTTGTTGCTCGAGTTTCCTCCAGCTGCGCCTCCTTCGTCTCCGGTGTTGGAAGCTTCTTCTACCGAGGCTTGCCGGACAAGACGAGGCCTACCACGACGTCCAGTGCGACCTCCAGTTCCAACAATTTCTCCAGCTCCAGCCATTAGTATTCTAAAAGGGAAAACACAAACGTCATCACTCTAGGAATTATTTAGCACATGATTTGTAAGGTAAGTAGCTAATGACACTGATCAAGTGTAATTAACTATTTGCATTTCTCCTCAGGTTCTACATACTTCCCTTTATGATTTCACTTGTGCTAGTTTCTACTTATAAACAATTAATCAATCAAACACTCGAGAAATCCTATCCCTAACCTGCATATATCCTTTCTTTAATAATTAAGTTAACATCCTTATACAATATTTAAAATACTTTACCGTTACTGAGCTTGCTTGAGTGACATATGGCTATCTTGAACTGGCATCTTCTTTCTTTTCTTACTTTAAATCCCATTCTCTGTTCGAGTCTAAGCATTTAGGATGCTTAAATCTCTCGAACTTATGCTCTGATACCAACTTGTAAGGCCCCGAACCCGGTAGCCCTACTTTAGCGTCGGATTTACTCATAAACACAGTTCTATAAATCAGAGTTTATTAAACTTTCGCGGAATTTAAACTTTAACCGTTTATTACAAAACAATTAATCTTTTCTTTAAAACCATAACATAAAATATCATATTTAAAACATCGTTTCTTCCATCTTCAGATGGCAGCCGTTCAATCCATGCCATGTACCATCCTCATGATAACTCTATAATCAGCTCACCTGCGTGCATACTAAAAGTCAGCTACGCTGAGTGAGTTCTAGTTAATCAGATGCCATACAATACATACACATACATACATATCCGAAGATACATATCCATACTTAATCTGTTACCCTACTACCATAAATACATACATATCTACAATCACTAACCTCAGTCTACCGAGAGTACGTTCATAGTCCGCCGTCTATACCTGTACTCAAGATCGTGAACACGTAAAAGGTCCGCAGTCCTTACCTATGTTCACCAGTTATGGTACGTGAAAGGTCCGTAGTCCTTCCCTGTACCATCCTATATTGACAACACGTACAAGGTCCTCAGTCCTTCCCTATGTTGCAACCTAACCCATAACACATGCGAAGTCCGCAGTCTTCCCCTATGCTACCAGAACACAAGTAGCACGTATAAGGTCCACAGTCCTTTCCTGTGCTGACGCCTATCTATAATACGTATAAGGTCCGCAGTCCTTATCTACGTTGGCGTCTATCACCTATAACCATAGCACGTACGAAGTTCGCTGTCTTCCCCTATGCTACCACAACACAAATACAGCACGTATAAGGTCCACAGTCCTTTCTTGTGCTGACGCCTATCTACATTACGTATAAGGTCCGCAGTCCCTATCTACGTTGGCGTCTATCTCCTATAAAACGTATAAGGCCACCGTCCCTATCTACGTTTACATCTATCATCTACATCACGTCGGAGTCCTTAACTACGCCATCACCTGCCAAGTCTATGTCCAACAGAAGTTAGAGGGATTCGCCATCCTAACTTACTATGTCGAACGTAGGACTCACATACCATTAGTGTACCTGTACACACATACTTCACATATACAATAATTACATTATAGCATAAGAACACTCTAGGCGTTCTTTACATTATTCATTTAACAACCATACCTCTTGTCGATACGTGCAATATCCGAAGATCGTTCACGCTCCGACAAGTGTTCATTTGTAATGTTCATACATCTTAGATATATAATATTCGTACCTTTATTTTTAACCTGACAGTACGCGCAATATCCGAAGATCGTTCGCGTACCGACAAGCAATCATTCATATCCATCACATATATCACATATGTGTTGGGTTTTATACAAGATTATCAAAGTTCAAGTTAACCATATTTAACTAGAAAACGCAACGGAAGCTTAGATTTTAAAACTTGTTATGAACATACCATTATGTTAAAACTAAAACCCAAAGAACAAGGATCAATATTACAAGAACAAGATGCTCACAAAAGTAAATTGTACCTTCTTATACCTTATGAGAAGATGTAGGTGGATGAAGAAGATAATGTCTTCAAATGGCAAGGTTGCAAAGGAGAAACCCTCAAGCTTTTGATACCCCAAGCTTTTAAACAACAACACCAACTTGTTGCTAGGATTAGAACACTTGAATCAAGCTCACAAAACACCCCCTTTCTTTGGCCAAAGTGGCCGTGGATATTGAGAGAGAAAGAGAGAGAGTTTTACACTTGAAAATACAAAAGAAAACAAGACCCAAAAATGCATGTGTGTTGAATGGAGGAACATAAAAGGAGAACCAAAGAGCATCTTGGTCTTTGATTGGGTAAAACCACCACCCCCACATGGGTGGCCGGTTTTTGTTTTGTTTTCCTTTTTTTTTTTTTTTTTGTTTTGTATTTTGTTTTAACCATTTAAAACATCTCCATTCATTTTATAAAACTCATTTTTATAAAATGTACATACATTTATATAATTATTTAACCAATTAAATAATTAATTTATATAAACAAATTATCCAGATAATTTATTTAAATCCTCAAGTGTGTTTGTTTAGAAAACCAATTTTCTAAACACGTAGTGTTCGGTATTCATTTAAATGATCAAATCATTAAAAGAATACATTTGGTGTCGTCTAGCTTGTTATTGGGTATGACCCGACTTGGATCAAACACAGTTAGCCACATTAATATAAGTATGTGTCTCGGGCATACGTAATTCCAACAATCTCCCACTTGCACGAGATACATAGAAAATTAATGCAAGTGGTGAATACCGCCTAACAACAGTTCACCACCCCTAATGTGTTTGACGAAGTGCCATTCATTAACATCATCCCTTCAAGTCCCTTACTTGATATGATTTAGGTGAATCTATCATTATATCCCTTTGTTACTAGATGTCATGTTGGATCTAAGAGACATAGGTGATCATTCTCTTTACAATTCAACTTTATCAGGCCTTAGACATCTAAACTCTCAACACATAAGAGGAACAAATTCCATCTTGACTGTATACGCCTCTCACTATCACTTTATACTCCACCTGAGCTCATCCTTATGTACCATCTTTTACGAATAGCGAAGGGGAGAGTCAAAGTGTAATACTTGGTGAAAATCAAGACCCAGTATACATCTCAGGTCTAAGGATAATATGAAATTCTCCTTTACTCAAAATTACTAATGATCAGGTCCATTGACTCCATGTAGTAATATTGAGAGCGGGTCAGTCCAATATTCGTATCCCACAAATATCTATGAACCTTGGCAGCAAACCTATGCTCCATATTCATTCCTTATGAATATCCACCAATCCTAGTTCATAATAGTCTTGCTTCATATTTGTTCCCACAAATGTGATCGACTACGGACTTTTAGAATAAGATAACTTATTCATGGATTAAACATGCAAAATTAGAATTTAACTCAAGATTCCATAATCATATAAAAGAGTTAAATTACAAAAGTCTTTTAAACGTAAATACAAAATAGATCAAATCCAATTACTAGAATATCGAAGTCCTAAGCCACTCGCATGACGCTCATGTTTCGGTCTTTCTAGGAGCTTCGTGAATGGATCCGCAAGATTTTGATCAGTTCCAACTTTGCGAATACATATCTTTCCCTTTTCAACTTCATCCCTTATGTAGTTGAATCTCCGCTCTATGTGCCTTGTCTTTTGGTGCGAACGAGGTTCCTTGATTTGTGCAATGGCACCCTCGTTGTCACAAAAGATTTCTAGGGGGTCTTGAATGGAAGAGACCACCCCTAGATCAGTAATGAATTTCTTCAACCATGCAGCTTCCTGAGCTGCCAATGAAGCGGCGATGTATTCTGATTCTGTAGTGGACAATGCTACCACTTCCTGTTTTGAGCTCTTCCAAGAGACAGCTCCTCCATTAAGAGTGAACACATACCCAGATTGTGATCGAGAATCATCTCGATCAGTTTGGAAGCTCGCATCCGTGTAACCTTTTATAGCGAGTTCCTCCTCACCAGATCCATATATCAGAAACATATCCTTAGTTCTCCTAAGGTATTTCAATATGCTCTTAACAGCCATCCAATGACTGTTTCCTGGATTCTGTTGGTATCTGCTTGTCATGCTCAAAGCGCATGACACATCCGGTCTAGTACATATCATCGCATACATAATGGATCCTATAGCAGAAGCATATGGGATTTGTTTCATCATCTCTTGCTCATCCTTTGAGCTTGGACATTGAGCTAAACTCAATATGGTCCCTCTTTGAATAGGTACAAAACCTTTCTTGGAGTTTTCCATCTTGAACCTTTTCAAGATCTTATCAATGTATGTACTTTGGTTCAAACCTATCAAGCGCCTTGACCTATCCCTATAGATCTTTATTCCCAAAATATAGGCAGCTTCACCAAGATCCTTGATGGAAAATCTACTTCCAAGCCAAGCCTTAACGCTTTCCATGGTTGGAATGTCATTTCCAAATAGTAGAATGTCATCGACATACAATACTAAGAAGGTAATTATACTCCCACTAGCTTTCTTATACACACAAGCCTCATCAGCATTCTTGATGAATCCAAAATTTTTGATTTCTTCATCAAAACGATGATTCCAAGTTCTAGATGCTTGTTTCAATCCATAGATTGATTTCTTTAACTTGCATACTTTATTAGGATGTTTCGGATCGACAAAACCTTCAGGCTGAACCATATAGACATCTTCCTCAAGATATCCATTTAGGAAAGCGGTCTTGACATCCATTTGCCAAATTTCATAATCATAATGTGCAGCTATGGCAAATAATATCCTAATAGACTTTAGCATTGCCACAGGCGAAAAAGTTTCATCATAATCAACCCCTTGAGTTTGAGTGAAACCCTTAGCTACAAGTCTTGCTTTATAAGTATCCAAGTTTCCATGCATATCAGTTTTTCTTTTGAAAACCCACTTACTTCCAACAGCTTTGGAGTTGAGTGGTAGTTCAACCAATTCCCAAACTTGGTTGTCATACATGGATTGCATCTCAACGTTCATGGCTTCAAGCCATTTGTCACAATCATTCTTGGACATTGCATCACGGTATGTGGTTGGTTCATCAGAATCTACCACGTAGCAACCTTCTACAAAAAATCCATATCTTTCAGGTGGATTGCTAACTCTATCAGATCTGCGAACGTTTTGTGTGTTTTGATCAACCACTTGATCACTTTCAACAACCTCTTGTTGAGTGCTAGTATCAACCAATTGTGTATCATCTTGTGGTTCTTGATCCTCATCAAGTTTCACTGTTCTACTATTAGTTCCTTCCTTAAGGAACTTAGTTTCCAAGAACTTACCCTTTCGAGCAATAATAACATTTTGCTCACTAGGATCATAAAAGTAATATCCTAAATCATCTTTAGGATAACCTATAAAGATACACTTAGTGGATCGGACTTCTAATTTGTTTGGGGTGTATTGCTTTACATAAGTTTCACAACCCCAAACTCTTAAGAATGATAGCGATGGAGCCTTTCCATGCCATATTTCAAAAGGTGTCTTCTCCACTTTCTTGGTTGGAGCCATATTCAATATGCGAACAGCGGAAAGTAAAGCATAGCCCCAAAATGATAGAGGTAAACTGCTTCTAGCCATCATCGATCGAACCATATCTAATAGGGTACGATTTCTCCTTTCAGACACACCATTATGTTGTGGTGTTCCAGGTGGAGTAAGTTGTGAAATAATTCCACAACTCTTAAGATGATCTTGAAAAACATCACTTAGGTATTCACCTCCTCTGTCACTACGAAGTACTTTGATTGTGGTCTTGAGTTGTCTTTCTACTTCAGCTTTGAAGTCTTTGAACATTTCAAAAGCTTCATCTTTGTGTTTCATTAAGTACACATAACCATATCGACTATAATCGTCAATAAAGGTAATGAAGTATCTTTCACCATTCCTAGTCATTGGTCTAAAAGGACCACATACATCCGAATGTATGATACCCAATAATTCTTTTGACCTTTCAAAAGTTTTATTAAAGGGTTGCTTTGTCATTTTGCCTTGTAAACAAGATTCACATACATCAAATGAATCATACTCATTTGTTTCTAGAATACCACTCTTGCGAAGAGTTTGCATGCGATTCTTGCTTATATGTCCAAGGCGACAATGCCAAAGATAGGGATCACCCAAGTCCTTCTTGAGTTTCTTGGTGTTGACATTGTACATTGAACTACTATGTGACATACCACTTTGATCTATTTCATATATACCATTCATGGGTATAGCTTTAAAATAAAATATGCCATTCATCAAAACATGAATATCATAATCCATAAATTTAAAATCAAAGCCACATTGTTTTAAAAGAGACACGGAAATAATGTTTCTCCTTAACTTAGGAGCATACAAAACATTCTTCAAAATTACTTCCAAACCACTTGGAAGCTTTAACAAGTAGTCTCCTTGGGCTTGGACTTCAACTCTTGCTCCATTGCCCATAAAGAGACTAATGTCCCCTTTGTTGAGTTGTTTACTTCTTTTGAACCCCTGCAACAAATTGCAAATGTGAGTTCCACATCCGGTATCAAGTACCCATGTATTTGAAGAAATAACATTTAGTTCAATATGTATAGTAAAGATAATACCTGAGGTATGCCCCGCATCCCTCTTATCTTTTAACGCATTGAGATAGGTCGGACAATTCCTTTTCCAATGACCTATCTCTCCACACTCAAAGCATGGATCTTGCGCCGCAACCTTTTGCTTCTTTTCCTTCGGTTTGTAGGGCGTGATGGCTTTCCTCTTTCCCTTTCCTTGGACGTGGCCCTTGCCCTTAGCAACACTTGCTTTGGGTTTGGAGTTATGTCCCCTTTTCCCTTCATCGATTGTTAGAACGGGTAAAACCTTTTTACCCATTCCCGCTTCGGCCGTTCTTAGCATTGCGTGAAGCTCACCAATGCTTTTGTCCCATCCATTCATGTTATAATTCATGACAAAGGTTTCAAACCTTTTGGTCAAAGAGTTGAGGATCAAATCCGTAGCCAACTCATTAGACACGGGACAATTCAACCTACGAAGCTTTTCGATGTAGCTTTTCATCTTTAGGACATAAGATGAGACGCTTTGGGTTTCCTCCATACGACATGCATGAAACGCTCGAACCGTTTCGAAACGTTCGGCTCTAGCTTGTTGAAGGAACATTTCCTTCAATTGAGTTATCATGTCGTATGCCCCATGATGCTCGAAATCCTTTTGGATTTCGGGAATCATAGTCGCTAACATGAGGCAAGAGGCTTGCACCGAATCTTTGGTGTAGTTGACCCAATCGTTATAAGCCTCCTCATCTTCCACGTTAGGCTCGTCGGGAATGGGATCGTCTAAGACATATGATATCTCTTCTTGTTTGAGAACTATTCTCAAGTTGCGATACCAGTCCATAAAGTTATTATGGTTTAGACGATCCTTTTCAAGGATGGTTCTTAAGGATAGGTTACGGGTGTTATGGGTAGAGGTGTTAGCATTGTTAGCGGCCATCTACAAAATTTAACAAAGTTTTATTTTAGTATTATAAACAATTTAATTATTAATACCCTTTTATTCCAAATTTTAAAATAATAATTAAATTCTAGAATCCAACGATAAATCAAATTTCGGTTAGGTGACCTTTATCCCGTTATTTGATTTAACAAGGTAGTCAATCTTGACAATTGCAACCCTTTGCAACTTCTAGAGGTATGGGACCATTCGAAATCCTTATTTCGTGTTGGCATGTTTATCCCATCAACACCATTGGACCCCATGCTTAGGTGACCTTTATCACATGGTTTCCAATTCAAGTCGTCCTACTTGTATAAACATGTAAGATTAACATACAAGTGGTTAGGTGACCTTTATCCCACAAATATGTTAATATTACCCTAAGTATATTAGTTTGCTCAAAATGGTTAGGTGACCTTTATCCCATTTAAAGTTCCCTAATACGTTAAGTGTCATACAAAAGGATGGTGTTAGACTTGTTTCCTTGGTAATTAAGAAAAAGGGATTTTTAAGTTTTCCAATATTCTAGTTTGAAAAACATTATGCCATATCCTAACATGCATTTAGAAATATGGCGATTTTGAAAACCAATTTTCAAGGTTCAAGTTATAATAAAACCAATTTTATTATATGTGAGTGATCGCTTAGTTTTAATAAACCCATTTAATTAAACTAATTGACGCGATATTACCAAATATATATTAGAACCCGTTTTATGCTTGTTGTCGTTCCTATGTGACGGTTTGGATATCCTAATATCTATCAACCACACATTACATTAAGTAAAACAAACAACCAAGCATACACATGCAAAATATAGTCATAACCGAGAACCGCTAAGTTTGACCATACTTGTTAGCCGAAACAAGTATAGGTCATAAGTCACACCTAAGGGACAAAACATGACACAAGGATGGAATGTTGACTCCCACTTGAACTTGCATCCAAATGCTTCAAGTATCCTTTCCAAGTTGTTGTGTTCTTGTTGGGCTTGTTAATGGGCTCCAAACTTCCAAAAGTCTTCTTGGGCCCAAGAGTGAAATTTATGGGCCTAATGGGCTTGAATCCCATGATGGGCCGGTGAGGCCCAACAAGCCCAAAATTTCGGTCCAAGGCCCAAATCCACCAATTCTTGCATCTTCAATTTTTACAAAATGTATCCTAATACATATTTTTCTAAAAAAAAGGAAAATGCAACTAATCTATTTATTACATACCAATTTATGAATAAATAAATTACACAAGCCTAAGATTATGAATTATTACAACCATATTGAATAATAAACATAATCAACATACACAAACAACAATCAACACATCCAAGGTCTAGGTTTCGGTTATGACACAATCAAACATACCAAATGTTCTAAGCATGCAACCTAAGCAACCAATGCCCAAATACCCCCAAAAAAGAATCGGCCCCCCCCCCAAAAGGCTACGGCCAATTTTTTTTTTTTTTTTTTTTTTTATATTCAACATCCAAATGTTAATAATGGTTTCCTAAGATCTTTCCATGCATGTCAAGATCTTACAAAACCATGAGGGGTAAAATCCACCAAATTTTCGGACTTCCCTTTTCACCCATGAAAAAAAAAATCCGAAATTTATGAATACAAAAGAAGCATAAGTCCTTGTAACCGGCTCTTGATGCCATTGTTGGGTTTTATACAAGATTATCAAAGTTCAAGTTAACCATATTTAACTAGAAAACGCAACGGAAGCTTAGATTTTAAAACTTGTTATGAACATACCATTATGTTAAAACTAAAACCCAAAGAACAAGGATCAATATTACAAGAACAAGATGCTCACAAAAGTAAATTGTACCTTCTTATACCTTATGAGAAGATGTAGGTGGATGAAGAAGATAATGTCTTCAAATGGCAAGGTTGCAAAGGAGAAACCCTCAAGCTTTTGATACCCCAAGCTTTTAAACAACAACACCAACTTGTTGCTAGGATTAGAACACTTGAATCAAGCTCACAAAACACCCCCTTTCTTTGGCCAAAGTGGCCGTGGATATTGAGAGAGAAAGAGAGAGAGTTTTACACTTGAAAATACAAAAGAAAACAAGACCCAAAAATGCATGTGTGTTGAATGGAGGAACATAAAAGGAGAACCAAAGAGCATCTTGGTCTTTGATTGGGTAAAACCACCACCCCCACATGGGTGGCCGGTTTTTGTTTTGTTTTTTTTGTTTTTTTTTGTTTTGTATTTTGTTTTAACCATTTAAAACATCTCCATTCATTTTATAAAACTCATTTTTATAAAATGTACATACATTTATATAATTATTTAACCAATTAAATAATTAATTTATATAAACAAATTATCCAGATAATTTATTTAAATCCTCAAGTGTGTTTGTTTAGAAAACCAATTTTCTAAACACGTAGTGTTCGGTATTCATTTAAATGATCAAATCATTAAAAGAATACATTTGGTGTCGTCTAGCTTGTTATTGGGTATGACCCGACTTGGATCAAACACAGTTAGCCACATTAATATAAGTATGTGTCTCGGGCATACGTAATTCCAACAATATGGCACACACTTATCTCTTAGGATAATCGTATTAACAAACATATTGAGTATGCACACAGCCACGAAAACATAACACATAAATGGGGCTAGAAACTCACCTGAACTTGGTTACTTCTTCTGTTAACGGTTACTCCTTCTCGAGCTGTGCGTGTCTAACTGTTTAATAATTGAATATCAAATACTACTCTAGTCACTCTCATTACTACTTAATCAGTCTTACGTGTCTAAGCCGGTTTTACTTCATTGAATCATTACCCGGTTAGTTAATCGTTACTCATTAACCTTTTAAAGGTATCTTTCATAAATTATCAAAGTCCAAGGACTAATATGTAATTATCTCATTCCTTTCTAAGTCCAGGGACCATTCTGTATTTATATTAAACTCCTAGTTCTTTACTTTGGCGTTAACGAATTTGGTAAAGAATCATCCTCTGATTCGCTAAGCTCCCATAACGAACTAGCTAACGAATCACCCTCTGATTCGCTAAGCTCCCATAACGAACTAGCTAAGGAATCACCCTCTGATTCGCTAAGATCCCATAACGAACTAGCTAACGAATCACCCTCTGATTCGCTAAGATGCCATAACGAACTAGCTAACGAATCACCTTCTAGTTCTCAAAGTTTCCTTAGCGAACTAGCTAACGAATCACCCTCTAGTTCTCTAAGTTTCCTTAGCGAACTAGCTAACGAATCACCCTCTAGTTCTCTAAGTTTCCTTAGCGAACTAGCTAACGAATCACCCTCTAGTTCTCTAAGTTTCCTTAGCGAACTAGGGTTAGGTCAGGGAACATTCCCTGACACCTTTATCTTTTCCGGCGCCGCCTTTCCGGCGCCGTCATCGCCGGAAAACCGCGTTTTCGCCGGAAAAACGAGATCTCACTCGTTCTTCCACCGTTTTCATCGTTTTTCGTCCCGTTTGATCCAGATTTGAGCTAGGGTGATCCCTAAACTCATCTTAGGTCCGGTTTATACCCGATTCCACCCGGATCTTGTGATTTAAACGGTTTAACGGTGTCGGCTCGTCGTTACGCGACTATAACTAACGTTTTAGGTTCGTACAATATTAAACTATCATTACCTCGGGTCGGAAATCGATTATCCTTCTTCTTCCTCTTGATTTCGGCTAGAGAGAGAGAGAGTAGGATGAGAGAGAGCTAAGTGTGTGTTTTGGTGGTTTATGAATTATGTGTGAAATGAATAAAAAATGGGGATTAAGGTTTATATAATTATGGATCATGGGCTTAAGCCCATGGCCTCTTCCTTCCTTCCCAAGTTCATAACCCATATCCATTACCGAACACTAGCCCGACCCATACTAGCTTCTACTCTATTAATTATTTTTCGACTAACCCGAGTAAACTTTCCCACTGATATTAATTTATTTAATTATAATATTCTTAGAAATTTCGGGATGTTACAAGAAGGAATGTATATAGGGAATGAATGAAAAACATTAAATTAGGGAAATTCAATTACCTTGAATCATGGACGAAAAATATGGAATGATGATTAAGGGATTTTCAAAAGTTGAATTACTAAAATTTAATGTTGTTAAAGTATATTATAAATACAAAATAATTAAATTAACATATTTAATCTTTAAATCTATACTATATTTAAACATACGGAATTAACTAATTAATGTGGAAAATAAGTAACTAATATATTTATTTACATGAATATAACTAATCATCAATTCAATCAATTAAATAATTACCGTATATCTTAATGATTGTTAATTAAATAAAATTTACATTCATTTAGACCATAATTTAGACAATAATTAATTCAAATAGGAAGGAGGGAATATCAAATTTAAAAATTTAGAAATCCGTAATTATACATTTCCTTAATAAAATGGGTCATACTTTCCAAATTTCCTTACGAATTTGACAAATTTAATTGAAATAATATAACATTTTAACAGAATTATAATATTTTATATCGGTATCTCTATGTATATAAAATTTTATATTATATGTTATTATTTTGAGTAAATACATACAATTTTGGAGATTATAAACTATTTATCATATTTCATTAAACTATTTATCAAATTTGGAGATTATCTCTATATTATATATATATAAATGTTATCCGTAATCTCTATATTAAATCCGTAATCTCTTCTATTGATGAAATAACAAATAATTAATTAAATTATTTATTATATTTTATAGTAAAACTTAATTCAAATAGGAAGGAGGGAATATCAAATTTAAAAATTTACAAATCCGTAATTAAACTTTTCCTTAATAAAATGGGTCATACTTTCCTAATTTCCTATATTATATATATATTATCCGTAATCTCTATATTAAATATGTAATTTCTTCTATTGATGAAATAACAAATAATTAATTAAATTATTTATTATATATTATCTATAAAATTAACACAGGTGGTGAACGAAATCAACCAAAAAATAACAAAGGTGGTGAAAGAAACAACCAAAAATAATTAAATTTTGAAAAAGAAATTTTTAATATTTCGTATTCAAACTATAGCTACAATTTTAAAATATTACATTAATTAGAATATTTTGTCTTGTTATTTAATTAATCTAAATTTACACTTTTAGCTAAATGTAATATTAAAAAAATTACATTATTACATTATTATTTAAGTATTCAAAATGAAAAATTAAAAATTAAAGGAAAGAGTAAAAATAATAATTTAATAGCATTGATGAATCTTAATTTAATATATTATTGATTTATTTTATTAACTTGAAAATTAGAGAAGACAATGATATAAATGGAAACTATGAGAATCAACCAACAGAAAGGGGGTATATGTACTTAAAGCTTATTGCTTTAATAGTATAGTTAGATTTTCATATTTAAATTGTATAATAGTAACTTGTGAGTTGTAAACGAACGGTTCGCACCCCGACATTCCGCCGTAAGTTGGGTGTAACAGTTTCGCCGCCCCTAAAGGGGTGAAAGTGCTTTTTAGGCTGGCTCTAGGGCCGCGAGAACATCCTATATTTGCGTAGACAACCACCAAATTTGTGTTCTCGGCAGGGCGGATCAAGCATTGCCACAACCGCCTCACCCGCCATCGAGCGTCGCCAACCCAGAAGTGGGTTAGTACTTAAAGCGTTCACTCTGTTATTTAGACGAGTATTATGCTCCAAAGAGAACCACAGAGACCCGCAACAATATTTGAAACTTTCAGCAGATCACCGGTGAAACTTTATATGAATCATTCCAAAGGTTTAAACGATTGCTGAAGACTTGTCCACACCATGGGATTGCCTTATGGGAATTGATAAAGGCATTCCACGATAGTCTCTCAAATGATGATGTTCGTGACCTCCAAGCCACCACGAATGGATCTTTTCTTGCGAATGATGAAAACGAGGGTTGGGGATATTTGGAGAGACATGCGAGTAATTCAAAGAGACAAACACAGTCGAACAGGATGTCAAAAAGGTCATTGGTAAAGAAGATGGATAGGTTGTTTGTTGTAGGTGTACAAGGAGCTGGAAAGTCGGGGAAAACATATATGGTATGCGAAGGTTGTGGTGAATTGGGACACGAAGTTGCGAGTTGTTGGGTTGTGCAAGATGAAGAAACTGAAGAAGAAGAAGAAGAAGAAGAAGAGGTCAAGTACGTGCAGGGTGAAAAGAAATACAATAATATGAGTTCAAATACTTATCACCCGGGCCTCAGGAATCATCCAAACTTCAGTTATGGAAATCCGAATACGCAACAGAACCCGAATTTTCAGGTAGTTTTCAAAAGACAGGTTATCAGTCGAACCAGAAACAGTATGGTAATAGTTCGGGCAGTAGTCAGAGTGGGTACAACCAGAGAGATTCTGGGGGTTACAATAAGGGTTATCAAAAAAGTTATCAACAGGGGGAAGGAAATTCTTTGGGTAACAAAGAGGAGTCACTTAAGGATGTGATGGAGTTATTGAAACAAATGAAGGCAGATCAAGAGACTCAGAATAGAAATCAAGAGACTCAGAATAAGGCATTGAATTAGAGGTTGGAGCTTCAAGAGAAAGCAAATGCTACAAGAGATAAACAGGTGAGTCAGCTGGCTGAAGAAATGGTGAGCCTAAAGCAAAATCCATCCAAACAACCAAGTGAAACTTTGAAGAATCCTAGCCATCAGAATAACAGTTCTTCAAGTGGTAAGAATACCCACATTAACCAGGTAAGTACCCTTAGGAATGGTAAGGTTTATGATAAGGGGGTCCGGACACAGAGGTTGTGAATAAAGCGGTTGCACAGAAGGCGAGTATTTGTACGTATGATGATTCTCCATGTTGGGTGGAGGCACGCGTTTCGGCTGGGGCGGGAAGTAGTTCGCGGAGACATCAGATTGAGAGACCACTTGCTCAGCCCCGCATATGAGCACCACGGCCGACACGTCTACCACCACAGCTACAGTCGTTGACCTTAGAGTATGTGTTTGAGAGGCAGCTGGAGATGCATGAGGTGAGTCAGGCTTGTTTTCGAGCTTTATTTAATCATTTGCAGGTACCGATGCCAGACTTTCAGAGGCCGTCTTCTGACATGGGTGGATCAGGTTATGCTGGGCGTGATTCTGAGGCAGGAGGTTCGGTCACTGGCGAGGTCGATGAAGAGGAGTAGTTGATGATGGATGCAGCAATAGTAAAAGCCGGTTAATTTTGGGTTTATCTTTTAGTTTCCCTTATTTTTGTTTTTATCTCATAATGCTCTGTACTAAACTTAATATACTTAAGGGAACAATGTATAAAGGGGTAATCGGCTGGGTAATATATGCATAACTTTTATAACTGCTGCTGTTTATTTATATTTTTGAGTTGTATTTAAACTTTGTGGGTGTTGTTCACTATAACCCCTCACGAGACCTCACTCGTCCACCCGGGCTACCGGGGGGTTTAAAGGGCTTGTTGCATACACTAAATGCAATAGTGATTCCTACGATAGTGAGTTATGTCTTTTAACAATTTTACTAGTTTAACAAATTTAATTATGAAATTTATTTAACTTGGCTTGGTAACTAAAATTCACGATTTTGCAAAAGGTTTAAACGACATATCCTAAAAGTTGAGAGAAGCGTGCTTCTACACATGTGAGAGTTTGCAGATTCTGTTGAGTGAATTGAAGAGCCGAGTTCGTTGAGCGCAAGCACGAGTATATTTGAGTGACTTATTTTTCTTATCAAGTGATTTTGTTTTCATAATTCCTTTTGTTTTATTAGTTTTATTGTTAAAAGTGTAATTGTATATTGTATAAAGTGTTAGGACCATCACATTAAGCCCGGTTTTAAAATTAATAAAATAAGCAATAAATTTTAACCCCATCCTCGTTAATATTCTTTTAAATGCTAAATTTTAAACATTGAGGACAATGTTAACCTCAAGTGTGGGGGTGGGGGTAAAATTAAAATTTTTTGCCTTAGAGTGTCTTGATTGTGCACAAAAGCCGAAATTGTAAATACTTAATTGCTATTGTTAATGCCAAGTAGAGGTCTGTGGTCATGGTCAGTTTTTAAGCTTCTCGAAAGTCTTCCCATGCAAATGTTTTTCAAAAAAAAAAATTAAAATGGACCGTTTAGATGGGGATAACGAGTCATGGGGATGGGTACACATGTTTCTTGTCGGCAGCTTAATTCCTCCGGTATGTGTGTAAGATTTGCCTTATATATAATACACATATAATATATAGTATATACACATGTCATTTGAGTGCCATTGTAGAGAGTAACCAGTATGCCCATAATATCTAGAACTTGGTTGTCTCATGCATTTCGAGATCTTAGCTTGGCATGAATGCAAAAGTGATAGATGCAATTAGGTTAAGCCTCGTCCGGATGAGTGAGAGTGTGGGTATAGGGGGTTGGGCCTCATACGTTATATATATGAGCGTGGATAATGAGAGGGGTGGGGGGTTGGTTTCCTTAGAAAAAAACATTGTTGGACCTATTCTATCATTCAATCAACCCAGATATTATATTGCGAGACGATCCGGTTTAATAGGTTTCTTTGTAATTGTTTGTAGTATGTATTAAGCATTATGATTAATAGTTAAAAAAAAGTGTTAAAGTTGCAATGTTCAAGAATTATGAGTTAAAAAAATTGAAAAGTCAAAGAAAAGCTCAAAAAGAGTCAATGATCTGGTCAGTATTGGTTGTAAATAAAAGTCAGTGAGTTTGTTTAGTTGTTTAGTCGGTTGAATAAATTGGTCATTGTTTATTTAGTTGTTTTGTAATAAGCCAGATCGGATCGTTTGAGCTACTTTAAAAATTCCCTTCCATACCCTTATACTTAGCCCTGTTACAACCCGTTTTAATCCCTCTTGATTTGCATTTGTGCCAAAGCATTTATATGTGTGGAGATATGACTTTCTCCCAAGCTTATTACCTTGTGTTCATACTTGGTATTGAGGGCAGAGAGATACTAGCACATTTTTGCTGGTCCAGATATTAAACCGAGTGGAGAGATGTTATATTATGATGGGTATGACCATGTGTGCCTTAACTGGAAACAAAGTACACTCGTTTGGGCGGTTCCATAGTTTCTAAATTAAAACATTAAATTATTTGGTGGGTTATCAACCTTGACGATGTCAATTCTTGGGAATTGGGTATGACCTTATACCTTACTAGTATTAATCGTGGTAATTGATGAATCATCGGTCGAAGTGTATGTGTTGCATGAGAGTTTGCTTGAGGGCAAGCAAAAGATAAGTGTCGGGATGTGATGGTCGGGAAAAAGTCGTGTATATTATTATATTATTTGTTTACTTTTAGTTTAAATATCATGTGAACTTTGGTACTTCAAGCATGTTTATGCTAAGGACGCTTAGCGGGCGGAATTACGCGCTTGGAAAGAAAGATATAGAAGATTCATGATGATTGGCACGCTTTTCTATGCAAAATAAATAAAGAAAATAAAGAAAATTTTGTCAGACACACTTAGTGCGGCTCTAAGGGGCCCTGATGGTGATGTCAGAGTATCTCTAAGATCATCAGAAATCTGAGTCTTTAGCACGGCGCTAAAGTCTCACCCCTTGGATGTTAGGGCCGCGCTAACATCCTTCTGACGGGAAAAATTAACCTAACTTTGATATAATCAGTTTTTCAACCCCCATTCGAGATATCCTTCATTCCTTCAACCAAGTACAAGCCCTAGGACGATTTTGCATCATCCCAAAGCCTCCGGTTCGTTCGTTCATCGCATGCTTTCATCCTGTCATCAGATAAGCGAATCCTTCATGATGCCGATGTCAGGCTAAAACCATTGTATTCACTTTAGGCTAGGGTTTGTGTAAAGTTTGATCAAATTCTATGTTTTGAATGAGTATGAACTTGATTGATTGTTTTTAATCTTGTTTTACGTTATGAATTGATTTCTTGAATAGTTTATGTATTTGGTTATCAAACTTTGCATCACTTTTCTGGTTGTGTTCATCACATGTAGGGTTAGCTCTTATGTCATTGAACCAGTAATCGTTAGTCATTGTTTATAATTGATTTTCATACATTAAACTGGTAATTGGGTAAACCGAAGTTCAGTTGTGTCAACAATTCGGTTAGGGTATCGTTTGTCCTCACAACCCAACTGTTAGATTTAGTAAATACTGCGCAATTATTCTTAAAGAATCTGTGATTAGTCGGTTATCACTTCACCTGAACCTGAAGTGAATCTATTTCTCATTATTGTTTACGAACTTTTCCAAGTAACCGTGTGTTTTTATTAAATCATCTTTTATAAATCGCTTGACATCGTCTATCCACCTTAGTTAATTAATTAGTAATAATGAATTTTACTTGCACTTTCCACTGATTCCCTGTGGAGACGACCTTACTTACCCATACTAGTTATAGGTATTTAAGCTTCATAAATACTTTTTTTTATTAGAGCACGACATCTACATAAGCAAGGCACGGCCATACTGAGAATGCTTGGCAGATTATAAATGTGCATCACCTCCTTGAGAGTTTTTCACACCTTCTAGCCACATTATTGTAAACCAAACAGCCTCCAAAGATGCCAATGGAACAACCTAATGCTAGAAAACCTGCCACCACTCCACCTAAAAAGAAAAACATGAACCTGGAGTTGATTAGGCAACTTCAGGAAATGGATAGAGAGATAACCGATATGCTTGTTCAAAATAAACAACAGGTCCTAGCTTTCACCGGGACAGTGGAAAAAATGAAGACTGAACTTCGTGACATCAACGTCTAAATTCAAATCCAGTCTATCTGACTAGGATTCTTCCCACCGCCTCCTCCACCACCTTTCTGTGGAAGTGATTCATTTGGCGGGAATCCCTCCGGAGGAGGTTTTGGAGACAGTTTCTAATTTGTTTGTTGCTGGTTCAAGGGATTGTGCTAAGGAGTAGTTGTTAGTATCTATTGGTCTTAACCTGATTGCTTATTGTTCTTTTTAATTTTCTTTTTATGTGATTTTATTTATATGATTTTTTTAGGAAAAGTAATGTAATGTTAAGACTTTTAATTGAATGAAGCTTAATTATGTCTTAGGGATAAGATTTTCACACACTTAACCGACCGCCCAAAACCACTACTGAGATACGAGGGAGTGAAAACTGAAAAATCATTGAGAATGCCAAGGCACAACCGTTTTTTTCCCTAAATATGAGTCGTGCCCAATCAAGATAAATACAAAAAAATCATCATCTTTGCAATTAATTCAAAATTCAGAACTGACATTTATGGTACTCACCTAACATGGCCGTATTTATGCCATCATGGCTGTGTTTTTCCCTCCTACGTGTCCATAAATGGCTATTACTTCTCATTATTTTTACATACCCCTTTTCACACATTTCTCAATAAGAAATTCACCATGGATAGGAGAGGATGGAAGCCAAGTTATGGAAGACAGGAGACGTTCCTATAGATATAAGTAGGGAACTAATGTGCCTATGTGAGGGAGTTGATGAGTTAATGAACATTAATGTGGTGGTAGAACAAAGAAACCGAGAGTTGCATGAGAAGGTTGAAATACTACATTTTGAACACTATCATGTGGACTGAAGGATGGCTAAGCTAAAAGACAACCTCGAGCGACTAGCGGTCGAGCTCGCTCATTTTAACCGAAACCAAGCCGAGAGGGTAACCCAAATCAACTTCATGGCATGGCCTGCCCACATGTAGACATTGTTCAGAGGAGTACTGGGATTATTCAAGTAGTTTTAGATAGGTTTAGGATTCTATTCGGTTGTCATTTGTACTCTTCATTTTCATTGCTTTATCATTCGTGTATATGTATTCCTATTAATGAACTTTCATTCTATGTCGTTTAAATTGATATACCTAACCCTTTCAGTTTATAATCTTCGTTACAATGTGGGTCAGGTCAGCACGACTGTAATTTGCTTACCACGGTAGTGTCGGGCCTGCTTGACAGCTTTTACCATCCAAAACACCTTTTTTCACGTTTAAACACCACTCTTCAAAACCTAGGCGATTTCTTGCGATTTTCCAGCCATTATTCCACCGATTTCTTGTTTCAATCATCAAGGTATGTCAATTTACTCATTTTAATCTCGTTTTAGGGCTCGAGTAGACCCACTTCACTTTCAATTCGGGTATAATCCGAACCCAAGGTTCATGTTCCACCAAATTTGGGTTATATTAGGACTAATTAACATGTCTAAACTTGGTTTACATGATTTAAAAGATGAATCGGTTTGAAATCGTTGCATGTAAACTCGTTTAAACATGATTTTGAGTCCACTTTGGTTAACTTTCAGTTCGGGTTGGGTTTCACTGTATTGACCAACCCACGTCCGAAACCATTCGATAAGTTCAATAAACCGGGTTGATACACACATTGGAGACTTCATAACTCCGAATTCGTGCAAAACACGGGTCGTGTTTCACCCCGAACAACTGTGGTCACCCAAGAAAGTTAGCCCAATATCACCCAACTGAGCACGGGTCATGCCTTGCCACTGAAACATAATCTCAGTTTTTCAAAATCCATTTTTTTGAGTCATTTTCATTCTAAATGTTTACGATGGACGAATACGGCAATGAGGAGTTTGAGGAAATTGACCACCCATCTTTACTATTTGCGGGTAGCACACGAAGAAACATTGTAGCAAGTGAGAAAGTTGATTCAATGAAAGCAAGGGCGGAAGACTCGCTTTATTATGAATGCAAAGCTACACTTAAGAAGTTGAATCAGTACGAAAGGTATAAGGAATTAGCTAGTGGTCCATGGAAGCACTTCCTAGGATACTAGAAAAGATCATATAGGGAACTGACTATAGAATTCGTGGCTTCTTTCAAACTCAAGGAAAATCCAATATATCCGGGAGATCATTTTGAGAAAGATATGGTAACCTTTAGGCTAGGAGGTCATTGTATGTAACATTCGTTACTTTTCAAACAAAAAATCTGACCCATTTTAAATTTTCGGTTTTGTTTTATTTATATATATATATATAGGTATTGGATCATTTTAGAAGTTTTTTTATAGCGAGAAGTGAAGGTGTAACTCCATTAATCCCTAATTTCACTCCATTTTTTATGTGTAGGTTCGTTGTGTATGTGCATATATATGTGTGTAGGTACGTATGTTTGTATATGTGTACGTATGTTTTTATGTGTGTATGTATGTTTCTATATGTATAGGTACATAGGTTTGAATGTGGCTCGGTACATTTATATGTTTGTAGGTAGGTTTGAATGTGTAATTAAGACATAAATACAATCAACCTACATATATGTATGTAACATCATATGAAAGGGAGTGAAATTAGGGATTAATGGAGTTATACCTTCATTTCTCGAACTTCTCGCTGTAATATCACTTCTCACAAGATCCATCCACTATATATATATATATATATATATATATATATATATATCCCAAGTTGCGCTTCATTTATGTTTAAGTTTTTGGTATTTTAATTCGTCAAACCGACTCGTTTAGTCGTTTCAATTTATTCTATTTTCTTGTTTATCATTAATATATTATCCTTGATGATTTATGATTATTTAAAGTCTTTACTTAAACGAGTCCCGAACTATCCGGGTATAATACGAAAAATATTTAACTTCATAAAACTTTTATAAGTTTTTATAACATTCAAAAGTTTAAGGTCTATTATGTAAATATTTATTAAATTATGTTTTAATACTATATGAACATGAGGGACTATTAGTGTAAATATGAATATAATATAATAATAACAATAATAATAATAATAATAATAATAATAATAATAATAATAATAATAATAATAATAATAATAATAATAATAATAATAAAAACATTAGCCAGCCATCCCCCCTATTCCCGTCCACCGTTTTTCCGGCAACCGGATTCCGGCGCCGGCAACTTTATTAACGACGTTTTACATCCCGATTAGATCCGTTATTGCATCCAAACGTCGTCTCCACTAATTATCAACATTTATACATGATTTATTTCGTCATTTATCTACTTATTAAATCGTATTAAACTTTGAACTCGCCAGAATTATATTAAACATTCAATAATGAGCCTTAACATTTTTACGAGCCAATTGATAGTATAAATAGGATTCTAACATTCAAATAAACTTTTTCCAAACATCAGCATACACAAACATACCCGCTGTAATCGTGTTTTGGCCATCCATGTCCGATTCCGGCCAACCCATGGTTCTCCGTCAATTCGTAACGATACGAGTTAATTTTTTATGAATTGTTATAGTTTTGAGCCGATTAACAAAACCCCTAACAAAGATTGGGCAAACATGGTATAGATTAAAGGAATTGAAATCCTAGGGTTTAGGTGAAGAAGATGAACATGAAGTTTATTTAATATAAATATATTTTCTGATCTCATAAATAATTTACAGACTTGGTCCGTTGGTTAGTTCATGAGTGTTACAACCAGAGGACCCGGGTTCAAACCCGGTTCAGAGCATTTTTGTTTTATTTGTTTTCATTTCCAAGACCTTTTCTTTAAAATATATTAATCAAGTTATATTATTAAAAATTATTATAAATTAGTTAATTATTTTAAGCTAAATAAAATTAAATATAAATTATAGTTTACTATATTTCACTTAAAAACCCGATTTTCATTTTCGTTAAGCTTTCGTTAGAAACCCGATTGACGTTATAAATAACTATTACTGCGTTGAACTTTATAGCATGCCAACGTAATTATTTTCAAAATAAAATTTCGTTAAAGATTCATAATTCATAATCGTTATAAATTTCAAACTCTTCAAGTTTTGTTTAAATTCGTAAAACATATTTTATTTATATATATATATATATATATACTTTCATTCGTAAACTTTAAACTTTGTTAACATATTCGTTGTTTAAAATAAAATATACCGTTAACATCAAAATCCTATAAATGTTATAATATTCAAACTCGATATTAACCTCGTAATTTATTATTAAAATATTAATTCGTTAAAATTCGTTAATGTACAAAATAATATTTTAATATCCAAATCTATAATAAAATATACATTCAACACTTAAAAATCTCGACAACCCGAGTTATTTACTTTTTATAAGTAGTTTGTTAATATTAATTTTGTAATTTTAATTCTAGTTCGTGACTTTCAATTGCTTCGGTTTCATTTACGCACTTTCGGTTTAATTTCAAGTTTGTCTTCAACTTAAAGGTGAGTTTCTCACACCCCCGTTTTACTCTTTTACTACTTTTGGGGTAGCATATATATTCTATCCAAATTACAATTTCGTTTATTCATTACTTACAAGCTACAATTCGCTACATGGACTTATGTGTTTACTTGTTACTTGCTCAATATTTCTTGCACAGGGATTACTTCAATATAGTATTATCATACGCCACCCCTTTGCGCTCAAGACATTGGTTGTTATGAGTGGAAAATGGCCTCATTATCCGAGCACGTTGGTGCACAATCCCAACTGGAAAGAACCCTAATTGCGTTTATCTGAGTACGCTGGTGCACAATCCTAGTTGGAAAGGACCTTACTTGCTCATTTAGACTTGTTCATGGATTTCTAGATTTTTATCTAATTATATCAAAACTTGTGTGAACTCACCAACTATTCATTTAGTTGACTTTATTATATATATATGCTACAGGTACTTTCATTAGAGGATGAAATGACGAGGATACTAGAAGTTAGGTTATCTAGATAATAACCAAGAAGATGTTTGTTTTATTACTTTTCCCTTGTGTTTGTTCATTTGAAATAACTTGTGTACTTGATGCTTTGGAATGAATTAATGATAATATTGTCACTTAATAGTGTCACATAAGTTTTGCGCAATCTGTACGTCACACTCAGGCGTTTCCGCTTTAGCCGGGGTGTTACATTGGATCAGGGCCTCATTCACAGAGTTAGGAGTAAGTCGGGGGACTTATACGCATGCAGAAACTCAGACAGAAATGTGGCTGATATCAAGCTACACATTCAAGGGAAACAAAGGAAGAGAAAGAATAAATACATCTAGCATATGCGTGGAGATTGTTTACAGGTAACCCAAAGGCAACTAGTTTATAACCCGAGTGTTTCTAAGAGTACTGAGTTGAAGGAACCAACTTTTAGGTACATTCATCGTACCCTTAGCCACAACATGAAACCCTGCGGTGAAAGCACAAGGGATATTAGCCTTATGGATTTATGGGCCCTCTATTGGATAAAAAGGGGGGCTGTAACACCGTCTACATGTTATGCAAGATGTAGGGAAAATGTGCAAAATTCAATGGCATGAGGATGTTTGGGGGATGATGGATTGTGAGGCTTCATGAGGCATATGGTTTAGATCCTCATGGTACCGAGGGACTAGAGCCGATTCCTCTGGATCTCCAAATTTGCATGACTATGGAGATGGTGGTGCGAGTGCTGGAAACTGGGATCTTTCGTTTTGTGGACTCTCGTGGTAAGGTGTGGGATCCAGAGGCTCCTACTGGTGAGGATGATGATATGTCATTAGCTCTGGTACACCGTATACGTTTTTTTCCTCGATACACCACATATCGATTATGGTGCAGGCCCATCACAACCAAACCCATACTCCTTTTCGGGCCTACATCATCTGATGACCACCCACTTCGGCCACCTTGAGGGAGATATGAAATACATTAAGGAGCATATGGACAGACATTGGCCAGCAGAGGAACAATAGGTACGGTATGACACTTTCGGAGCCCCAACATTGGTGATCACTGACCCCCACGTTACTTGATGGATGTTTTATGTTAAAGATTGAACAAAGTTGCATCTGCTTCTAGTCCCCATGTCACACTACCGCCACCTCTCGCTCATTTTCCGACGAGAAACAAACACCCAAATTATGACGGATACTGATAATTAATAGCAATCATTTGACTCGTAATCTCAAACCGAGCTTCACATAATTGTTCTGAACTTCGGGTGTCACTCCGGTCACCAATCACGTATTTTCTGGCGAGAACTATAAACACGCAAATCATGACCGAAACCGACAACTGACGCAACAGTTTGACTCATAGCCTAAAACCGATTCCCCTAACTCAATCGATCCCCATCTCTCTATGTTAAGACGCCATCGTCGTTTTTGTGTGTTCCCCGGCCAAAAGATGGTATTGAAACAAGCATCAATCAAGGTAGTTAAATCACACCAATCGATTCCAATGACATTTCATTTCTACTATCGAACATGACATTTAAAATCAAAGATTGGAGCGGGTTCTAGGGTTCTCGTGCCGATGAACCAGTTGGGTGGTGGCAGGTGGCGGTGGTTGTAACACGCATCTTCCAATTGACATGAGTTAGGGTTAGGGTTTGGTTTGGTTCCTGATTGAAAGATGGTGATGAAGATGACGATGCTGCAGGTGGTGGTGGAGGCCGGTGGTGGTGCAGGCGATGGTGAGGCGGTGGTGTTTGTATTCAATCTTTCAATTAACCCCCTGGACTTGTAAGAATTTATTAGAAAGAATTTTTTTCCCACCTAAGCAGCCACGTCAGCAAAAACTAACTGACTCTAAGTCTGTTAGTAAAAACTCGTTGTTGGCCAATAGTTTGAAAGTTGAGACTATTGTAGTATATTTCTAAAGTTCGGCTTAACGCCCGCCAACGAGGCAAAGTTTGGATTATTATAATCCAATATCCCTTATTGGGATGTTTAAGACAATATTATTACTATGTATGGTGCCCCTTTGTAAGGCAATATGGGTAACTATATACCCATACCTATCTTGTGTCTTTATATATTTTGTGTATTATGTTTTTGGTTGTGTTGCAGATTTTATGCAGGTAGATTTATTTTAGTGCCAAAACTTCCAAACAGCTACACGAAGACAGATGAAAAAAATTTTGTAAGTCCCAAAACAAGGATCTTTCAATGTGATATCAATAAACTCGTTGTTAGGCAGAAACTAACAACGAATTGATTCAAGACAAATAAGAATAAACACAAATCAACACATGATGGACTTCAAAACACACGTTATATTAACGTTGGGTTCTTAAGCCCTTAACGAGGATTACAAAACGATAAGAATACGAGACAAGGTAACCCTACTCACATACACACCATTCTATTAATCATCAACCATTGTAATGGCCTAATTACAATATATATATATATATAGCACCAAACACACTACGGCCCAAGCCCAAACAAAAGCCCACCGAAAACAAGTGTTTTCGGTGTTACATTCTAACCAAAACCTAAGCCCAATAGATTAAGTATAAAACATCAAGCCTAGCCCAACGATCTCCTCCTTGGTTTATAGCTTGATCTTTATTCGTGCTCCATTACTTCAGCATCAGCCTCTCGGTAAGCAACTGCCCATAAGCCTATACGAATTGTTAGTGCACGGTTTTGCGTCTAGAGTCTTTGTATTTATCGTTAATGTTTATTTGATAATTAATGTAATATTTAATATTTATATTTATCTAGTTCGTTAAGATTATGTCTAGTTCGCTAGGAATGTTAGTGAACTAAGACTAGTTCGTTAAGGTTAAGTCTAGTTCGCTAGGGATGTTAGCGAACTAAGACATTATAATGTATTCCCTCCTGATTCGTTAGGGGATGTTAACGAATCAGGGGGTGGTTCGTTAAGTTAAGTTATGTAACGAAGGGGAAGCTGGTTCGCTAAGGGATGTTAGCGAACCAGGTCGCCTTCTATATATAGTGAACAACTGTTCACTTGTAAGTTAAGTTTTTGAGAAAAGTTTTTGAGAAATAACTTTATAGAGAAAATTATTGAGTAATTACTCTCTCTCTCTCTCTCAAGCTTCATCTTAATATTATTGATAATATATACACATACATAACATTAAATCAAGGTTAATTATGAGCTAGATCTTTAACATTGGTAATTGTATAATCTATAGATCTGAGATCTGTGTTATTGTTATCGATTGTTAACAAGGGATCAAACAAGTGGTATCAGAGCTGTTGGTGCTCGTTACACTTGATTTTGTGTTTTAATTGTTATTATTATTAAGTTTTTCAGTTTGTGTTTGATTTTGAATCAATTGGTGTTTGAATTGATTGAATTATGGACGAATTGGATTGAATTCGTGTTGGTTAAGGTACTGTCGAGGTTTGGATTGGACGAATTGAGATTGGGATTGGATTTGTGTGTTTTGGTTTTGGTTTTGGTTTAAGTCCGAAACAGGGTGTTGGTTTTTGGTGATTTTGATTTGGTTAAAGTGTTAATCGGTTACGAGGTAATGTGTATTGGATTCGGATTTGGTTTACGAGTATTTTGGTAGTTTATTTGTGCAATTTGGTTGAGAAATGAAGTAGTATTACAGATTTGGTATTGTTGGATTTCTGGGTTTAAACTTCAAATTTTCTGGAAAACGTGTTTGAAGATTTGAAGATTTGAAGATGAATGTCATTCGTTATCTTCTTCCTGGTGATTCGCTATATGTTTCTTGGTGATTCGTTATCAACAGTGTTACTTCGCTACCTTGTTCGTTAGCAAGTTCGTGTGAGTTATTGATTCGTGTTATCTAGTTCGTTAACTAGATTAACTGATTCGTGTGACACGTGTTCTTCTTGGGATTTGTGTCATAACAACCTTTGCCACGTGGCATAAGGTGTCAGAGTTTGTTACAAACGGTTGTAACAACCTGATTCGCTATAGTGTGATTCGCTAATCCACTGTATCTGATTCGCTAAGAATTCTTTAGTGATTCGTTAAGTTTATGTTGGCAATTCATTACTGATTATCACCTGATTCGCTAAACTAATCCTTTGTAATTCGTTTGGTCAATTCGTTAAGTTGACTTGGTCAATTCGTTTGGTCAATTCGTTAAGTTGACTTGTGATTCGTTAAACCTTCATCTCATTCGTTATCTGTTTTGCCATTTGGGTGATTCGTTAACCTTATTTGTGATTCGTTAAGTTGACTCGTTAAGTTGACTTTTGATTCGCTAAAACACTCACCTCATTCGTTAAGACACTTCGTTACTGATCAGTCTTCACTTCGTTAAGGATTGATTCACTACAACTGTTCACAATTCGCTACAACTGTTCATAGTTCGCTACAATTGTTCACAGTACGCTATAGCTGTTCACTGATTCGTTAAGACATTTCATTATTTGATTCGTTTTTCAAAGATGGCTGGTATGTATGCATTAGCTTCTCAAAACATGTTGATGCAACAGATGTTGCAACTTAATACCGAGATAGGTTCACATTCTAAATGTCCAAGATTGATAAAGTTCAGTGACTTCGCCAAGTGGGAACCTCGGTTTCGTGCACATTTGGGATTGGTTCATCCTGACTGCTCATATTGTCTTGATGAGGTTTACGTTGCACCAATGATTGGTGATGATACTATTGGATATACTCCTAAAGCTGTTTCTCAATACTCACAAGAAGAGAAGAAAGTTTTAGAAATCGAGATAAAAGCATATTCTACTTTGACTATGGCATTACCAGAAAATATCTTTCATCAAGTTGGTAGTATCAAGAGATGTGCATCTTTATTTCAACATCTGTGCATGAGAAGCATGGGAAACACAGCTGAGAGTAAGAAAGTGATGCTCAAGTTTCAGTTTCGAAACTTTAATTTATTGAAAGGAGAAACAGTTGAAGAGATGACAACAAGATTTAGTCATTTAATTGCTGAAATGGACAAGATGAAAATGGAAATTTCTGAAAGAGACAAAATTGACACTATTAAAAGTGTGCTTCCAAGTTCCTACTCAACATTTCTAATGGTTTTGAAAGAGAACGATTATTTTCTGAATGAAGACTTGACGACGCTTGAATTTCTACAAAAGATCGAAGCTAGAGAATATGATCTTAAGTGTCGAAAATCTTCCAAAGAAAATCAAGATCCAGCTTTCTATGGTGGAAGTATGCCTCTCAGTTCAACAATCTCTCCAATCACTGCTTTTCTTACTCATGCTGCAAGTGAAAAAGAATCAGCTATGTTTAATGATCCAAAAGTTTGTTTCTACTATGCTGGTAATTCGGGTGGTTCTGGAAGTTCAACTAATACCAATCCATTTGCTACACCACCTAGTGTTAATATGAAGGAAGCTGAGCAAAACTTCGCTTTTCTGACAGCTTTTATGTCTTCATATGAAAACTTGGTGAGTAGTAAAATTGCCACAAGTAAGTTAACAGATGAGGACTATGATCAGATAGATCCGGATGATATAGAAATAATGGATTTGAAATGGAACATGGCTATGATCGTTCGTAAAGTTAAAAGATTCATGCAGAGAACTGGAAAAGATCTTCCAGCTTTAAATAAGAAGTTGGGTTTTGACAAATTAAAGATGAAGTGTTATAATTGTCAAGAATTTGGGCATTTCGCGAATGAATGTGACAAACCAAGGAAAGAATACACTGGACCTCGTGGTCAAAGTCAAAATGCTACTTCACCACGAGGAAGTGATGCTGAGAAGACACCATCTTCTGCTACAACACAAGCAATGTTAGCAGAGGGAACTGATTGGTCACAACAGCTACTATGCAATGATGTTCAAGCAAATTTGGCTATGTTTGTGTTACATGAAGATTGTCAAGATGCTACTGGTAGTGCGATGTCTTCCGATAATGATTCTGGATCTGATTCTGACGACTCTTGCGACAAGCCTTCTGAATCAATGTTTGCTTGCATGGCTAAGATCAATGAGGTTAGTAATTCTATTTATCCTACTTCATTTGTTAAAGCATCATGTGTTGACTGTGAATCTAACAACTCTAAGTTAGAAGCTTTGAGAAATCAAAATGATAATCTTATAAGAGAAATTGCTTCTCTTAAGAATACTTATCGACAATCTCTTGAGTCTCAAATGAAATCTCGAGAAAAGATTGAAGCATTGTCGACAAGTAACCACGATCTAAAAGCCGAGTTATCTGTGAAAATGACCATTAATGACCAAAAGTTTCAGGAAATCTTGAAACATCGTTCTAAGATAACTGAGCTTGAGAATGAGGTTCTTGAGTTGAAGAACAAGTTGGGTAAATTTCGAAATTCTTCATTTTTATTGAATGAAATTATTGAAGTTTCTAGAAAACAAAAGGACTCTAAAAAGGGTATAGGTTTTGTAGAAATTCCTCCACCTTTTCACAACGACTATAAAATGAATCCTTTTGCTAAAAAGGAAGAAGAGGTAATTTTGAAAGAACCTGTGATTTCAGAAAATGTTGAATCTGTTAAATCCAAAAATGTTAAAACCCAAGTTGCTCCTCAAAAATCTCATGTTCAAAGCAAAAAGGTGTTTGTTGCACACGATGACGAGGTCATTATCCAGGATGTGTTTGAACCCGAGATTATACACAAGAATAAGAACATTCCTAGTTCTAATCATATTCTGTGCGAACCTCACGAATTTGAGGAAGCAGTGTATGGTTCACACAAACCTCAAGAGAAAAAGGAAAATTCAATGAGAATGAACTCTATGAAGGCAAAGAAGTCGGAAAAGCCGAAAATTTCTGATGAGGATTTAATGCGTTTCATTAATCCTTCTAGTTCTAAGCCATCTGTTGCTAGAGTTTTTAAGTTAAAGGGAATGGACACAATGTTCACTGAAAAAGACATTCCAATTAGTATCATTAAACCTGAACTAATTGAAAGTGTGTTTTACAATGAAACTTCCAAAGTTCGTGAACTTGAACGTATGTATGCTCAAGTGAAAACATCAGTTTCATCTGATCCATTGACTAAGGCAAAACAATGTTTAAAACAAAATAAGAAGATTAACTTTGTGAAGTCAACTGGAACAGATACACTAAAAAGCTTTTCAAATTGTTCTAATTTAGATTTTTATTTAAAGAAAAAATCTGAATTATCTGATGAGTTTGCTAAGAGCATGACTAAAAATGTGAGTCATCATCAACCATCTGCATCATTTATTCCAATTACTTCTAAACATCATCATGTAGACTTGCGAACTTGTTTTTTATGCGGTCAACAAGGTCATGTTGTGAGGAATTGTAGTCAGCAGACCTATCAGAATCTTCATCCTTTTATCAAGGACAAATCTGAGCCAATTCCAGTGGTCAAGGAGATTCTGAAACGACCTGTGTCGTATGCTGATGATACTCATATTTTGTTCTCTGATGTGAATCCTCGGAAGGTTTTTCATATCAATGAGACACACGGTCAAGTGAAACCAAAATTCATTCCAAATGAACCTATATGTCAAAACAAGAATTCAAACATTGTTCAGGCAACGTACTTAAGACGAAAGTCTAAGAAGCCTGTAACTTATTCACAAGTGGCTGAACAACAATTGAAATCTGTTAAGGTTAATTTTCAAGGAGAAAACCAAAAGGTGCCCAAGACCGAGGCCTGGGCTGCCTTTTTGAACTAATCACTTTTGTTTGTGTGTAGGGTTCATCCAAGACCATTTCTGGTGAAAACTGGATCATGGATAGCGGATGTTCTCGTCATATCACTGGGAATCTCAACCTATTAACCAACGTAAGAAATATTCAAGGGGGTTATGTAGCGTTTGCTGGGAATTCTGGGGGCATGATCACACAAGAGGGTGAAGTTTCAAATGGTCACATTACGTTTGAGAAAGTGAATTATTGCGACAAGGTTGATCATAACTTATTGAGTGTATCGCAGATTTGTAATAAAAAGTACACTACGATATTTACTAACAAAGAGTGTCTTATCTTGAAACCGGGTTATGTTATTCCCGAGGACATGGTTGTCATGCGATCACCACGATCAAATGATATTTATGTCTTAAATATGAGTTCTAAGATATCAACATCGATCGAAACATATTTTGTCTCGAAAGCAACCGAGAAAGACTAGATTCTATGGCATCGTAGAATGGGTCACATACATGTCAGAAAGATGAATTATTTAATGGCAAATGACATAGTTGAGGGTGTCTCGTTAAAGAATTTTAAGTTATCTGATCACTGCGTTGCATGCAAAAAGGGCAAGCAGAAGAAGAAGACACATCCCTCTAAGTTATTGAATTCCATTGATACTTCTCTTGAACGACTTCATATGGATTTGTTTGGTCCAGTGAGTCGTGCGAGTATTTCTGGAGACTGGTATTGTCTTGTAGTGACAGATGATTATTCAAGATATTCATGGGTGTTATTTATGAGTTCAAAATATCAAACACCAGTTTTTGTACAAAACCTTATTACTAAGATCGAATCACTGTACAAACAAAAGGTGAGGAGAATCCGAAGTGATAATGGTACTGAATTCAAAAATACTATATTGGATTTCTTTTGTATTCAAAATGGAATTCACCGAGAATATAGTGCACCTTATGTACCTCAACAAAATGGTGTTGCTGAAAGGAAAAATAGAACACTGATTGAAGCCGCACGTACAATGCTCGCTGATTCAAAGCTTCCTGTTCAATTTTGGAATGAGGCAGTGAATACAGCTTGTTATACGCTTAATCGAGTTCTAACAGTGAAACGACTCAAGAAAACAAGCTACGAGATCTTAAATAATAGAAAACCTAATTTAAAGTACCTGGAACCATTTGGGTGTCCGTGTACAATGTTGAAGAAGGATTCGGGTAAATTTGAAGAAAAAGCTATCGAAGGGTATTTCTTGGGATATACATCTCCAAAGAAAAGAGTTTTTAATTTCACATCTGGCTGTGTTGAAGAATGGTACCATGTGGACTGTCAAAAGTACACAACTCCTCCTCAAGGGAAAGGTACAGACTGGATGTTTGATTAAGATAGTTTATTTAATTCTTTTACTCCTTCGACTGAACACATCGATGAAGATCTGGTTCGAGCATACTTTGAAGATCATTTGACCATTCCACAATCTTCAAGTTCTAATGCAGTTGAAGTTCAACCAGATGCTCCAACTGAAGAATCTCAAGTTGTCTCTCCAGTTGTTATTGATAATGTTTCTACTTCTTCTGATGATGATTAAGATGAAATTCAAGTTATTGATCTTTACAGTGATAATGTTTCATCTCCCGAGTTAGGTGAACATTACACTAACTTATTTGATAATGTTGTTGTTTCTGAAAATCCCACTCTTCGGATTCATGGATATCATCCACAGGAAAACATCATTGGAGAACTTGATGTGGGTGTTCGTACGCGTCATCAAGTTGCTTCGTCAAGTGACAATAACACATTGTGTGCTTACACTAACTTAAATTCTTCGGGAATTGTAAATCTTGCTAAATTCAATTGCTTTCTATCTCAAGTTAGCCAACGACAACTCGTAAGGCACTTGAAGATCCTTCTTGAGTAGAAGCTATGCAAGAGGAATTACAGCAATTTGCACGTTTGGGTGTTTGGGACTTAATAGACAAACCTGCTAGAGTCAAGAAAGCCATTCCGACTAAGTGGGTATTTAAGTGTAAGAAGGATGATCGAGGGGTGATTGTCAGAAACAAAGCACGTCTAGTGGTGCAAGGTTTTTATCAGCAAGAGGGTATTGATTACACAGAGGTATATGCTCCAGTTGCAAGATTAGAGTCGATTCAAATCTTCCTGGCTTATGCAGCTTATAAGAATATCAAGGTTTATCAAATGGATGTTAAAAGTGCTTTTCTCAATGGTGAATTACACGAGGAAATGTTTGTCCAACAACCACCTGGTTTTGAAGATCCTGATTATCCAGACCGTGTTTACCGATTAAACAAGGCTCTGTATGGTCTACATCAAGCCTCGAGAGCTTGGTATGGCACACTTGCCGACCAAGTGACTGATAATGGCTTTAAACGAGGAACTGTTGACTGCACTTTATTTCATAAAACTGTTGGTGATGATCTTCTTCTAGTCCAGATTTATGTTGATGATATTATTTTTGGGTCTACAAATGACACATTGTGTAAGGAGTTCGAGAAGTCCATGCAAACAAAGTTCGAGATGAGTTCGATGGGAGAGATGAATTTCTTTTTAGGGTTGCAGGTTCACCAGTCTGCTCACGGTATTTTTATTCATCAGACTAAGTACGTGAATGACGTCTTGAGCCGATTCAAGATCTCTGCCGGAAAAATCCCTTCTACTCCTCTTCCAGTGGGTCACAATTTATCACCGGATGAATTGGAGGATACCGTTGATCCGACCCTTTATCGTGCTATGATTGGTTCTCTAATGTATTTAATGGCTTCTCGACCTGATATTATGTTTGCTGTTTGTCTTTGTGCTAGGTATCTAGCAAGTCCACGAGTGACTCACCTAGCTGCAGTCAAGAGAATTCTTCAGTATTTGAGGGGAAATCCAGACATCGGGTTGTGGTACCCTAAGGATGATACTTTCATTCTTACTGCCTACTCAGACTCAGATTATAGAAGATGCAAGATAAATTTCAAATCAACGACTGCGGGATGTCAATTTTTAGGAAACCGGCTTGTTTCCTGGCAGTGTAAGAAGCAGACAACGGTCTCCACTTCAACCGCCGAAGCTGAGTATGTTGCAGCCTCGAGTTGCTGTTCCCAGGTTTTGTGGATACAACATTTTCGCGACTACGGTTTGAAGTTTCTTACTACTCCCATCTTGATTGATAATTCTGCTGCTATTTGTATCACCAAGAATCCCGTACAACATTTTAAAACGAAACATATCGAAATTCGATATCATTTTATACGGGATTGCTATGAAAAGAAGTTAATAGATCTTGAGAAAGTACACACAGATTTTCAAAAAGCCGATCTATTTACCAAAGCGTTTGATAAAACACGTTTTAATTTTTTGCTTGGTTTAAATGGATTGAAGACCCTTGCTGAGATCCTAAAATTAGGATAATTATCTTTAAATTGCTTTATTGAGTTAGCTTAATATTTTTAAGGTTTTTAGGTTTTAGGGGAGAAATCTAGAAAATACAAAAAGAATGTGTTTTTCGTTTGTATAGATAAAATCCAAAAACATTAAAAATTTCAAAATTCAAAAAATATTGTGATTTCTGTTTTTTTTAATGTTTTTCTTTTTAATATTTAGAAAAACCAAAAACATTTTAATATTTTGAAAAACCAAAAAGAATGTGATTTATGTTTTTTTTTGTACTAGAAAAATCCGAAAATCCAAAAAAATTGTGAAGTTTATTTTGTTTATAAGAAATTTGAAAAAGACAAAAATATTGTGTTTTAAGTTTGTACAGAGAAAAACCAAAAAGATTTTTAGATTATTTTCTCGCTGAAAATTATGTCGGTTATTTAAGTTTGTGAAGCATGCTTGCATGTCTTGGTCCTATGATTCACTTGTGAATTGATGGTTAGCTATTTATTTATTAACTTAAGTTAACTGGGGCGATTAAATTTATCTTTTCTTTATTTTATGCTCCTCAAAATTTTGAGTCTTTGAAGCAAAAAGAGAACATGATAGTACATTGATTATCTTGACCCCAAATTCAGCAAAAAGTAAGCTTAAAAGACTGTGTGCTTAATTGCATTGGTGCATTGGTAGGTCTTAAAACAACCCAGTAGAGTAAAGTTTGTGATATAAACATAAAGATACGCCAAATTGAAAGGGGTGTTAGTCTCTAACAAAAGTCTCGGTGAGGATGGCAGAAATGTACTAACCAGTCATACTCAAGCCTTATATTTGTTGATCACCCAAAAATCAAATAAAGCAAATAACAAGCGTTAAGATTCTGGACACTGTGAGTCTTTATAGAGCAGTCATACTCAAGCCTTATATTTCACTCGCTTTCTAGAGCAAACCCAAAGTCATTAAACTTGATCACCGATGTACTTCGTACAATTTAAATTACTGACTTGATCAAAATCCGCTGTTAGTCATACAATTGTTCCTCCCTTGCGTGCATCTTAATACCATTAAAAAACGGACCCTAGGGGATACAATGTATGTAAACCGACAGATGGACTCGTGCATACTCACTCACAGTAAAGGAAACTTGACGCATTGCTCAAAATTTCTACAAATTGGTATCAAAAATTTTGATCAACAATATAATGGTTTAAGTCAAGTTGGGGTGATTTGGCAAAAATCAAAATAAGCTTGAACCGTGATTAGAGGCTGATAGTTTCTGATATTCTGTGCTTTAATTGAACTATTTAATAATATCACAAAAATACTTGAATGTGTGTTATTAGATTTATGTGGACAACAATACCAATGACCGACTTATCGCCAGTCATAATATCGCTGAAATATAAAACTGTGATGGAAGGGCAATTTGGTCAATGTGATTCTCTGCTCAAACTCGACAAAAATACAAAAATATGTACTGTTTTTGATAAATCACTGAAAAATACAAAAAGATTGTCTATTTTTTATTGTTCGGATATTCTTTTCTAAATACATTCTTTAAATTCTTTCAAAATACCAAAAATATTTTCGTCTTCTTTGTACTAAATACTTAAATAATTTTAAGTTATGTTTCGTAAATCTGAAACATTTTTAACGTATCTGGTTATCGGGATAAAAAGGGTTTCTCGATAATTTGATTTATTTATTTATTTAATACTTTAATTAATTCATTTAATTATTTATTTAAAAAAAATTAATTAAATAAAAGAATTTAATTCGCTAAAACCCAATTCGTTATTTATGGATAACGAACTAGGTGATTCTTTAGCGAACTAGCTTCTGGTTCGCTAACCTAATTCGCTTCCGCACTCTGTAACGAATCATCCCTTCGTTATGCATATTTAACGAATCATGACACGAATCATGTCTTGATTCGCTACCTTTAATTTAACAAATCGAGTTGCGATTCGCCAACATAAGGTAACGAATTGAGTTAGCGAATGGACTAATTCGTTAACTTTAAATTACACGAATCGGCTGATTCATACAAGTTGTACCTAGGGTTATGTGCACTATTATATAAGACAAGACAACGAACAGTCTTCCACTGTTCGCCTTCTTTCTTCATTTTTAAGAAACCTGTTCAAATTCTCTCTGAAACTTCGACTTTCTTGTTTGATTATTTCAAGGACATATTTGTGTTTCTAAGGTATAACCGATCATGGCGATCTGATTTTCGTCAACAATGGTTAAGATTTGATAGTTAAATTTTAAACCGTTAAGGGTTTAAGGGTTTCCGAGTTTATAAACCCTATTTATTTATGATTTGTGTTGATAAACTTGATGAATTAGATGTCATTGTGATCGGAATGTCATTTTGATACCCTTGGTGGACTTTAATTATCATTCGATTATTGTTTGCTGGGTTAATTGATGATTCATGTTCTTCTTATTTAAAGTTGGTTCATTTAACCTTCAGTACATCTAGGTGTTGAGTCTCAATCTCTTCAACCTACGCTTCCTAGTGTGATTCCGAGCTCACCGAGCTGATTATCTTGATGTTTCAACGATGGTTATAGCCTAATTGTTTCTTGGTTTATAATGTTGACTATTGTTGTTCATTTTAATTTTGACCTTGACTATGCGAGTCAAAGAAAAAGTCTTATTTATGACCATTCGTTATTCTTAGCAAATTGGAACTGTCTCGTGTCCAATTCGTTAAGATTTTACACAAACTAACTTAGCGAATAAGATGTTACACGAATCAGATTTGGATTCGTTTTAAATATAACGAACTGGAATTTAGTTCGTTAAAATTAAATAGTGATTCGCTAGTTTTAGTTCATTAACATATTTACTTGATAGCGAATCGCCTGATTCGTTATCTTTGTATAACGAATCAGTGTGATTCCTAACGAATGACATTTAAAAAAAAATTCTTTTGACGTATTCATTTATTTTAATAGGATTTAAAAAAAACCTAAAATATGTAAATAGTTTAATTACACATATTATTGATTATATATCCTAATATTCGGTTTTATTTATATAGTAACACATGGCTGATCAAGAACACCAACATCAACCACCACAGGAACAACCTCCACAAGGACAACCACAACAACACGATCAACAAGCTGAAATGATCTTCTTGCCGTTCGATAAGAAGCACAACATTTGTGCTTATGTTGATCAAGATGTGGCTGATTTGAGAACATTTGGAGCTATGTTGACGTTCTTACGCCGTTCAAAGATACACTATGCAATCACTGCTAAACCTAAAGTGTATCTTAGTATAATCAGGCAGTTTTGGTACACGGCGGAATATGTTGAGGAAAATAATTGGGTTCAAGCTACAATTAATAAAATTCCTACTACGATTGATGTTGAGGTCATTCGTCGGGTACTTCAATTTAACGATAATGATAATTACCCGAGTGAATTTGACAGGACATTGGTTAGGGTTTTATTCACACGTTTGAATTATGGGGGTGATATTCGTAAGTCTATGTTGAACAAGAATGGGTTGTGTCCACCATACAAGTATCTGCTGCATGTTTTACTTCATTGTATGAGTGGACGTCGCGGTGGTTTTGATGAGTGTAGATTAAGCTTGCAATCGGTATTTGTTGCTCTAATCCTGAATAAGCCCTTCAACTATTCAGAGCTCATCTTTGACCATCTGAAAGAGCAAGTTCAGCAAACTCTACCGTCAAAGAAGTTCTTAATGTATACTCGCTTCTTGCAGCTAATTATTCAGGATTTGATTCCAAATTTGGTGATTGATCGATCGTTGGTGAACGATGTTCTCGATATGGAACATATGAAAGCTGAAACGGTACATCATATGTTAATCTATAGAAAAGACAAGCCACAGGATAAACGGATGATTGGTCATATAATCAATCCGGATTACATATGTCCTCCTAATGAGCGTTGGATCCATGATGATTCGGATTCCGAGCGTGAAGGGGGAGAAGGTGGGAATAATGAGGGTGGAGATGATGATGGTGACAATGATGATGGTGATGGTGGAGCTGGTGAACGAGCTCCTAAAGAACAACAAGATGCAGTCGATGCTGCTCTAGCTGCCACCATGAAAGCTCAGCTAGAAAGAAAACAAAAGGGAAAGCTGTAGCTACTGGTGAACCATCAAAGAAGCCCCGTGTGTCTGCTGGGGCTGGGGTAATTATTGGAACTCCACCACCACGTCAATCAACTACTCCAAGCTCGGTGGTGTCGCTAACTACTAGCACTCCGATGCTTACCTTGACGACGACGATGGTGTCACATGAAAGGCTCGGTCTAATCCCTCAAATAGCGTTGACCGAGATACCGAGGCCTCCTGCTGTGTTTCTACAGTATCTTCCACCACATAGATGAGACCTCCTCCTCTACCAAAAACTACTCTTCCTCCATCTCTGCCTAGTGATATCTCTTTTATGAGGATTACTCGACCTCAAGGACCTATTCAACCTTTTCATCCATCTGTATACAATTTGCCACCAGGTCGTCAAACTGAAATGCTGCTAAATCTGCTACATTTATATGAAAATCAAATGGCTGCTGATCGTCAAACTCAAGAAAGACTCACGGAGAATCAACGTCGAATGATGAGTTATATTTCTTTCTGTCAGAAGGAGACTAAGTCGTTACGTACGATTGTTGAGTCTCAGGGGGTGAAATTAAAGGAACAAAAAGAGTTGATTTTACAATTAACTTGTAAAGATGATGCCCTCAAGAAAATTAAAAATGACGATGATGTCCCTGACGAATCTGATGCAGGAGGTGAGCCTAAACAATTGCATGGTCCATCCTCTGGTGCTGGTGTTAGTGGCACTGATGATTCGAACAAGCAGATAATTACTTATCAAGATCCAACAGCTGCCAAGCCAATAGAAATGATTGAGGCTAATACGGTGATATTTATGGATGGATCGGGGGTGATTAGAAGTGTGGTGAACAGAGATGAGATTGAGGTTGGTGAGTTTATTGTTAGATCTTTGACACGGGCGCAGATTTCGATTCTGCTTGGGCTGAATGACGATCAGTTGACTGCTTTAGAGACTGAGCCCGATGTCGAAGTGATCAATGAAGAAGAAATGGATGTTGATCAGTTATTTATGGATACATATTTTATTTATGAGAACGAGGAGATTGAGATGGAGGATGTGACAGCTGAAGAGTACCCGGACTTGTATCAACACGTAAACGTTGATCAAGGTGCTCCGGTATTTCACGAAGAGGTAATTAAAGAGACTGAGGATGAACTAGAAAAGGTTGTGCAGCGAACAGTTCCTTCACTCAAAGAAGTGACTGATGATGACATAGAAAGATGGTTCAAACGTCAGAAAGTGGGTAAGATCATCAGTGCTTATCGGTATGTAGATCAAGAAAGAAAAGATACCACTGCTGCTTGGATTGAGGCTAATCAGGTGACTACCTTCAAGACTGTTTCTAAGGTACATGGTGATATTGTCTCCTGGCTCTATGATTCAGAACTTAAAGTATGTATAGTCAAGTGGGAAAAGGTTGTCCAGTATTACGAGAGGATAATGGATGTTTTAACTTTACCGCGTTGGGATGTACGTACCCTCGCGACACGTCCATTTATTAATCGTGGGAATCACTGAATGGCTAAGTGGTTTCATCAACACTTATTGTTCGAGGTCAATCATGACTTCAAATTCTTCAAGCCACAGGTCCCAAGACGCAAGCGCATTGATGAGATTGATCCGAGGACCGGCTGGAAGAAACTTGTCTTGAAAGTGAAGCCACCAAAGACAATGAAAAAGGTTCCTGTGAAGACAATGCCTCAAGATATTTATCTGTCTTTCAACCGTTGTTACTATGACAATCGTACTGGCGAGGCCGTTATTGTTCGTGGTCGAGGAGTGCAGACCGAGCTCATCAAGATAATCGACCTGATGTGGTTGGTTAATTTATCAGAGACAGACAACGACGTGCTATACAGGAAGCAGATTTTGTTTGAACGCCAAGAAGATTACGACCTGGCTATGCAATTCCAACGAGTCGTTCGTGTGTGTCACGAACATGGAATTCATAGTTGCAGAGACAGGCAGTCCAAGCGCTTCAAATAAGTTAAAGATAAAGAGCTCAAGACGAGGGGGTGTCTGTTAGTGCACGGTTTTGCGTCTAGAGTCTTTGTATTTATCATTAATGTTTATTTGATAATTAATGTAATATTTAATGTTTATATTTATCTAGTTCGTTAAGATTATGTCTAGTTCGCTAGGAATGTTAGCGAACTAAGACTAGTTCGTTAAGGTTAAGTCTAGGTCGCTAGGGATGTTAGCGAACTAAGACATTATAATGTATTCCCTCCTGATTCGTTAGGGGATGTTAACGAATCAGGGGGTGGTTCGTTAAGTTAAGTTATGTAACGAAGGGGAAGCTGGTTCGCTATGGGATGTTAGCGAACCAGGTCGCCTTCTATATATAGTGAACAACTGTTCACTTGTAAGTTAAGTTTTTGAGAAATAACTTTATAGAGAAAATTATTGAGTAATTACTCTCTCTTTCAAGCTTCATCTTAATATTATTGATAATATATACACATACAAAACATTAAATCAAGGTTAATTATGAGCTAGATCTTTAACATTGGTAATTGTATAATCTATAGATATGAGATCTGTTTATTGTTATCGACTGTTAATCCGGGATCAAACACGAATAATTGATCCCACCATACATGTATATTCCTTAGCAGCTGGCTCATAATGTGGTTCAGCCATAATTTGAAAGCCGCTAAGAGTCTTAATGTCTTTTTCTCCAAATACAACAAATCCTCCATTAAAAAAGAACCTACAACTTCATAAAACTTACAACACAATCATACACCACAATCACATTCACCCAATCAAGATTTCACACTAAAAAATCCCAATTAAACCAAAAGCTCATTCATAACAGGAGATGTTTAGCAGTAACGCGAGAACGAATTCAAAAGAAATCCATTTACCTTTAATTATTAGTGAAAGCAATTCAGTCGGTCGGGATTAGAACAAAACTTATTATGAAGGCAAGAGTGATTTTTGAGATTAAGAGAGTATTATTGCTGATTTAGTTTTTTATAATGATAATCACACAAGATTTTAATGCCTTTTAAACTTCAACCAGTTTTTGAGATATGGGCTGAGAACAAATGGGCCTTATTTTCATCTAGACCAGGTCTCGTGGGTCAAAAACAGAACATACCAGGCCCCCATGGGCCGAGAACGCAATTAAATATCAAGCTTGATCCATGTTTGATAAAAACGGTTCCTTAACGCATTTGTTTCGACAAGAGTAAACATGAGGTAACACCAAAGACGTAAAATAAAAAAAAAAGAAAATTTAAAAATATAATAAACATAAAACTAAAATAAAAGCTAGTTTTACCACCCAACTTTCAGTAGTTCTAACATATTATGGGATCAAATTTCAGTTTTTGTCTTATGAGCAAACTTTTATGAAAATATCCTAATATGGAATCATATTGATTGAGATGCTTTCACAATGTAACATTTTCAGCATTATTATGACATAGAAAACAGGTTATTAGCAGGTATTTAGATACTTAGCATGATTTTCATTGCATCAGTTATATGCATTAGGTTCAATTAGGCATAAATCTTAAATGGACATCATGTATGGACCTATGATACCTTTTATCTCTTCTCAAAGCATATTTGGCTTTCTCCAGATCACCTCAATTTGACTTCAACCCCCTAGTGCTTAATCAAAAGGTTTTTGACTTTTACTATACAAGCAAAAATTTTAAGCTTTAAGGTTGAACGTTGGACTTACATGTCGTGCGGAGTTACAAGTCTTTTAATCAGAGTGTTTAAGACTTACTTGAATGTCCCACCCTTGTAGTTTTAGTTTAAACTTTAAGCTTTAAAAAAATTTAATTTCAATAATATATACTAATATCTCAATTTTTTTAATTTTTTTTACTAACAATAAAGGAACAAAATATTTTTGGTGATCAAGACACTAACGGGCTTGTGTATGACTGGGTAATTGTTTTTCTGCCTATCATTCGGAGAGATGTATCTAGAGACATGCATAAATCTTCAAAATGACTCTCCGCGGTAAGTTTAGCAGATTTAGTTTATATAACTTCAGACATTTACGCACCATGGAAAGCTACCATACATAGCAATGACTGTTCAAAAGCCTTTTTAGCCTAATAACTTCACACGTTAGGCACACATGATCAATTTCTATCAATTTCCAAAGATTGGATCAAATTTTCTTTTTGAAAACATTTTGAGCTTCTATAAAGCTTGTAATTGAATAATCATATCACTTCCCAATTAGAAAAATAACCAAAAGCGACAAATTTTTTTATATAAAAAACGCACACTCTTTTTTTGAATTTTTCTTACTTTTATAACACACGCGCACTCTTTTTGTATTTTTAAATTTTCTTCCCATAAATTTGTGCAAAAATTTTAACAGAAAGAAATACTTTTATGTACAAATTTAACCCCAAAATGACTCAATCGTCGAAACATAACATTTTAAGGAACCATACAAGCATATTAAATCTGGTTTTTTTCGACCGGTTTTGTAAATAAGTCCGCCACATTATTATCAGTGTGAACTTGTTCAAGACGAATCAATTTCCGGTCGTAACAGTCCCGAATGAAATGAATTTTAATGTCAATGTGCTTGGTTTTAGAATGTTGAACATGATTTTTAACAATACCAATAGCAGCATCATTATCACAAAAGATAGGAGTGTCAAAAAATTCCAAACTGTAATCCAGCAATTGGTGTTGCATCCAGATAACTTGTGAGCAGCATGTAGAAGCAGCAACGTACTCAGCCTCAGCAATGGATGTGGACACCGTTTGTTGTTTCTTACATTGCCATGAAATGAGTCAATCTCCCAAGAATTGACATCCATCAGACGTAGATTTCCTGTCAATATCATCACCTCCATAATTGTTGTCAGCAAAAGCATATAAATCAAAATCCGAGTTTTTGGGATATCAAAGACCTAGCTTCGGTTTCCTTTTCAGATATCTAAAAATATGTCTAACAGCAGTTAAGTGAGAAAGTTTAGGATTAGCCAGGAAACGCGCACATTGACAGACTGCAAACATGATTTCGGGGCGACTGGCAGTGAGATACATCAGTGATTCGATTATTGATCGATAGTAAATTTGATCTACGGATTTCCCTTCAGGATCAAATGAAAGAAGAGGTATTTCTGCCATGGGATTCGCCGCACACTTAGAATATTGGAAATCGAAGTTCGCCAACATGTCCTCGACATATTTCCCTTGGTGTAGAAAATTTTCTATCAAACTCTGACAAACCAGTATCCCCAGAAATGTCGGCATCTCTCATAACGAACTCATCTCAAACCTTTTTTTCATTACCTACTCAAACTCATAACACAGAGAATTACTGGTGGAACCAAAAATGATGTCTTCCATATAAATCTGAACCAAGATCAAATCTTTCGTGACAATTTTGAGAAATAGTGTCTAATTGATGGTCCCTCGCTTATACCCACGCTCTATCAGATGAGCCGTAAATGTAGCGTACCATGCCCGAGGAGCTTGATGAAGACCATAAATATCTTTGTCCAACTTGTAGACGTGAGTAGGATGCTTCGAATCAGTAAAACCCAGTGGCTGATCCACATATATCTCCACTTTTACTTCTCCATACAAAAATGTCATCTTAACATCCAACTAATAACCCGTGAAACCCATGTAGGAAACATATGCCAAGAAAATTCGAATGGCCTCATGACAAGCCACGGGAGCATACACTTCGGTGTAATCTAAACGCTCAACCTGACGAAAACCAAAAAATCACAAGCTGCGCCTTATTTCGAACAATAACCCCAGTACCATCTTGCTTGTTGTGAAACACCCATCTCGTATCTAATGCCTTTTTCCCAACGGGTAACTCAACCAATCTCCAAACCTTGAGTTTCTCAAACTGATTCAACTCTTCATGCATGGCTTCCACCCAACTTAGTTCTTGCAATGCCATTTCAATAGACTTCGGTTCAATCTAAGATATAAAACATGAATACCGAAAAATGTTGATGTGTCTTGTCTGACTTCTGGTTGAGACGCCTGTTTCAAGGGGACCTATGGCATTCTCGATCGAATTATCCCGTTTAATTCTTGTTGGAACAGAATGATCCGAAACAGAACTAGTTGCCGGTAAATTTGTTGTGTCTCCAAGGGGTTCAGAGAGCGGGTTTCTCCATCCAAATGCCGAGGTACAGTGCGATTATGAGGTACTAGCAATGCATTCGTTTGGTATGACATCTAGAAATAGAGTGCTACCAAAATTTTGATGAATGATACTCTCCCCATCTGCCGACGAAACATCGGCCACAGGTGTCTTAGTTGTGTGCAATTCACATTCTTCGGTAGAATTTTGTGAAGAATAAGTCTCAATAACATGTTCTTGAGTACTTGAAGACTAAGGCTGAGCAGTATTAGACAATTCCAATGGATCTATACCCAGTACCGGAGACTTTTTAAAACCAACAGAGATGTTTTCTTCTTCATCAATAACATTCGAAATCCCTGCACCTGAGTTTCCTGCATCAACAACTGGAAAAACATTAAACGGCTTAAATAGTTCATTATAATCAAATAACTAGTTAGGACCGACACGAGCATCAGTTTCATTCTCCTCTAGCTAGCGCATATCATATAATTCCACAATCTACTTCGTTTCCTTGTTATAAACTCTGTAGGTGGTGCGACCGGCATACCCAACGAAGTAGCAATCATCAGATTTAGCTCCAAACTTTGGAGTTGATTCAAGATTCAGCAGAGTGCATGGGCATCCAAAAGCACGAAAGTGTGCTACAGTGGGCTTGTGACCATAGACAATCTCATAAGGAGTCTTCATCTATGTTTGTTGATCAACACCCAATTTTGAACATACCACGTTGTGTTGACTGCTTCAGCCCAAAAGAACAGAGGTAGATTCGAGTCTCACAACATGGTCCTTACGGCCTCATTTAGGGTTTTGTTCCTTTTCTCAGCTACACCATTTTGTTTCGGTGTACGAGCTGAGCTGTATTGTCTGAGCACTCCTTTCCCGGCACAGAAATGATTTAGCGTTGATTTTTTGAACTCTGTGACATTGTCACATTGAATCCCTTTTAGCTTCAAATTGAGTTGATTCTCCATTAGCGCCACAAAGCGCTTTATCAGTTCTGCAGTTTCACTCTTATTTGACAAGAAAAACACCCAAGTAAAAAGTGAGCAGTCGTCAGTTATACCCAGACAATATGAACTGCGAGAGAGACTTAATACATGAAAAGGACCAAACAAATCCATATGAAGTAACTGAAAAACAGATGAGATGGTATTAACTAGTTTCGGCTTGTGAGATTTACGACGATGTTTACCTAGTGCACAGGCTACACATTTTTCAATTGTTACAAAATCCTTAACTGGAAAACCACAAACAATGTTGTTTATAGCAAGACGGTTTAGAGTTTTAACATTTTCATGACCAAGGCGATGATGCCAAAGCATGGCGTTATGTTCTGACACTTTTGTATGTGATTTCTTCTGGAACTTTTTCTATTCATGTCTATCGCGTATGCATTATCTTTTTTTTTGTGATCAAACAAGAACCCGATATTCTAGTATGATGATACCATGTTTTAAAAATAAAACACTCTTTGTTTGTAAAATGAGTTGATAAAACATTGTCACAGATCTGCGAGACACTGAGCAGACTGTGTTTCAACTCTGGAACAAAATTGACATTTTCAAATTTAAGAACATCATTACTTAAAATACCCTTCTTGTGATTTTCCCTTTTTCTCCTACCGCAAAGGAAACATATCCTCTATTAAATTTTTGAATGTTGTGCAGTTGAGAGATGTCTCCTGTCATGTGCCTTGAACAGCCACTATCAACATACCAAGGTCTGATGATATACCTCCATAATTGTTCCTGCACGATGTCCGAGATTTGTTAGCATTTGGTACCTAGTCCATAGAAATGTTGGGTACTCCTGATTCATCTATGCATGTTATGGGTTGCCATGGCATATCTTCCTGGTTATCTAAGATCGAACAAGAAGCTTTTGGTGATTTTGACACCGAAGATTTAGGAAACTATTTGTAGTCAGGTTTTAAAATTTTGTGACTAAAGGGTTGACTTTGTCTCTGGTTTGCGGACAAAAGTCACATTGGACTTTGATTTCCATATTGATTTCGATCTAGAGGCCGGATTTGATCTCGGGACCGAAATCGATTTTCCACCACGCTCTCGAAACATGGTAGGCTTAGTCTGATGGGATTTCAACCTGTCAGCCTTATTTCGTTTCCAATCACCATCAGAGAGATTTGCCTTGTAGTACCTTGATTTATCATAATTAAATTTATTAAAGGTATTTCGAGGCATATCCTCTGATTGTGTCCGTAGTATGGGACATAAGGATGGTGCGGACAATTTCTAGCAATGTGACCAGGAGTGCCACAATTAAAACATGTTTGTCTTTTAATATAAAAATAGTTGTGGCCAACTCCTGGTATTGACCTTTGGTGAGAGCTAGTCTACCTCGCTTTGGCCTGAACATTTAGTTTATTACAATTATGCACACATAAATTCCTTCTTTAACAAACTTAGGTGATGAATGTTTATGCAAAATCTTTTTTTTATCAGTTTTATTAAAACCACACCACAAGTTTAAAATTTCTTAGAATGATCAACCACACAATGCTTTTCGCTCTTAAAAATAGAGCCCACACAAACATTAGTAGCAACAGAATCAAAAGCAGGCAAATTAAAGAAACACTAGCATTAAAGTCTTATTAGTTAAAACAAATTGATCTTCCTTAGGGATAGCAATGAAACCCTAACCCGATGGGAAAAGCCGAAACCCGACATAAATGGGACGGGTAATACCCGACCCATTAGGGTTTGGGATTAGATTTGAAATTTTTCACGGGTTTGGGACAGGTTTGGGATTTCTAATATACCCGATTACCCGACCCGATTACACGATAACATAAACCCATTTACCCGATTATATACCCAATGTACCCGATATAACTTATTATATTATGTATATACTATATTCCTAATATATTATTTGTCGAAACTTGTTTATGTCAATTATTTGAGATATTTTATCTTTATGATAACCATATTTGTAATTAATTAGTTATATTTTGTCAAAACCCGGTAGAAACCCAACAGGTTTTGAGCCGAGTATACCCTCTGGGTACTTTATCAAAACCCGATATGAAACCCGAAACCAGACAGGTAAGTACCTGATTAAAACCCGACGGGTTTGGTACATACTTTAATAACCGGGTATGGGTTTGGGAATACCTAAACCCGACCCAAACCCGACCCATTGCCATCCCTAATCTTCCTTCTCATCAGTCCAATCCTCTAATATGTTTACTAATATGCACGTGAAGTAAACATATTAGTATCGTTCGCTCACAAGGTTCGTTCAATAGGTTTGACTGAACCATGACATCTTTTTTCCATTTGTAGTCGGCTTGCCGTACTGCATGAACGGTTCTCTTGCTTCCTCTTCTTTAGTAAGAGGATGCCCAATGTAATTGTCATTATATGGAGGATGAACCACGATGTACCAATACCCTCACCTTTGTTCACTTTCTATTTTAACTGTTTTCCAATCATAGATTCAACAACAGCAGTAGAGACATCGAATTTCTTAAAGTTGAATTCAGCTTTTCAAATTTATTAGTTAATTTTTTAATCTCCAACTTAGAAGCGTCTAACTCGGAAATCTGTTTTTTTGCATCTAAGTGGTGACAACATTTTACACTAAAATACTTTTGAAGTTTAGAGAAATTCGTTTGTTGTGCTTCTAGTTTATCTTTTAAATATTTTTCAAGTTTCTTAAGGGTGATATTTTCATATTTTATGCCTTCCATTTCTCTAATCAGATTACTATTGTGAACTCTATATAATTATACCTTATTGATGCAAGATTGAGAACATAGTTCAGAACTTACCACAGATGAGCTGGGAGAAGTAGAGGCCATGAAAGCAAACTGACGATCCTTTACTAGCTCCTCTGCATCGTTCTCTTCTTCAACAACATCAATCTCAGCAAGGTTTGCATTATGATTGATTATGTTAAGTGCTTCCATCTGGTCATTCCAATCAAACTGCTGAGCCACCAATCCCCGCTCATTCTCTCTAGCACCAGCTCCATTTTCTCTTCTAGCGCTATTCACCGAACCAGTGCCATTTCCCCGTTCCCCTCATTGGCTGGATTCATGCATTCATGAGCAAAGTGACCCGGCTTGTGACAATTATAACACCTAAGAGTGTCTTTGTTGAATCCCACCTTCTTGTCAGTTGGAAAGTTCCAATTATTTCTGCATGTTCTCTTGGTAAAATTCTTTGCTCTAAACACGGCCATGGCTATTTGCCAAGAGATATCTATTTCTTCCACATCATGAGGACGTATTTGATCTAACTCAGCAACTACAACAGGATGAACCAAATCCTCCAGCAAAAAAAAAAACATTGTAGCAGTTCATGAAACCTACCACTAAGGCAATGTTTTCTTGAGTCTCCTTTGGAATAGTAGGAACTTGAGTGGGAGACTGACTAGAAGACCCAACAGCCGATTGAGGTTTAGTTGTTAGAGCAGGTTGTTGTAAGAACACATGAGTAGGCTGTGGTGGTGGCTGAGTAAATAGACCTTGAGAAGATCTAAACATTGAGAAGTTGTTATGAGCTTGTTGTGGCTGAGCATATTAACCTTAAGATGACTTAAACATAGAAAAATTTTCTTGTGATATGAGAGCATAATTAGAAGCAACGCTATAGCCAGCTGCATTGTAGGAGTTAGCATGATTAATGGCATGTTTCGTGTCATCCATTTCACAGGACTTAATGATTGCCATCACCTCTGAAAAAGTTAATTTGGCTAGGTCCTTTGTCTTTTTGATCACTACAACGTTCATGTCCCAACTTTGTGGCAAAGAGTTGACCAGCTTGTTATTTTTCTCAATAAGTGTCAGGCTAATGTTTGCAGATCGCATTTCATTGACCAAAGTAACAAATCTTTGAAGCTGTGTCTCCAAAGACTCTTCCAGAACATTATTAAACATGTTAAACTTTTGTCACAGCAGATCCTATCGACTACTTCTCATATCCTCATTTCCCTCATGCACCTCAATAAGGGTTTCCCATAATGATTTTGCATACTATAGCTCTTTGAATCCTTGATCAATTTCAGGTGAAAGTGCCATTGTTAGAGTGTCAAGAGCCTTCTCATCATTTGATAAGTGATAGGTTGAGGATCCTAGACAATGTTTCTCCAAATCTTTGCATCTTTCATCTTCACATATTTTTCGAACCTGAATTTTCACTTAGCAAACCCCTCATGAGACAGTATATGGGGTACACGAGTAGCAGTTGATGTGCGTGTGCGTGTGGTCTATGAACCGATCCCCGATGCGGAAGCGTGAATAATCGATATTAACGGTGGAGCTCGGATCTAGGGTTAGGATCGAATCTAACTCGTATTAACTCTTGAAAGATGTTTGGACGGATGAGGTGTATTGGGAGAGAGCCTGATTTGATTAACAATCAATAATAGGATGAACAATTGTAATCAAAACACAAACAAGATAGAAATGGTAGTATGATAATATTAGTCGAATGATTCTCATAAAGATGAACCACTCATACATACATACATTCATACATACAAGCAATTAAGAAATATCAGCCGCCACCAGGAGAGCTCATCTTGGAGGCGGAGACTCTCTCAAAGGGATAAAACCCTAAATCTCACACATACACAATACAGTCACTCATACTAGACAAATGAATAAAAACATCTATTTATACTAGTCTAGCATGACTTGGTCTTCATGCCATCCACCCTTGGTTGAGACCAAATAATATATTTTTCACTCACAAATTAATTCAATGCGTCGGTCTAAAATATAAGTTCCAATAATCTCCCCCTTAGACCGATGCCATCGAATTTCTTCCATGATCACCTAATAACTCATTGTCTTTCGTTGAAATTCTCCCCCTCATGTTAAGCTTCTCCCATTGTTCATTTCGAATTATCACTCTTATACCACTTTTGGATATAGTTGTATGGGCATATGAACGAGGCTTTGAACTTCAAAGATCAACTTCAAGCAACAAGGTTGCCACAAACAGAAATAAAATCAATGTGATCAACAATTAATCTTCAATTCTTAACTTGAGTCTTTTACTTGATTTGAAGCTAACCATTTGCAATGAAATTCGAAGATTTTTACTCCACAATTTCGTTGCAATTGTCTTTAATAAATGTGTCTTCAAATCAAGTGTGGGTGAAGCAATCTTGATCATCCTTATCAAGATTGTAAAAATCTGAAAATAAACATATTCATATGTTGGTTGACACTAAAAGTGATTAAATCCTTAAACTTGGTCAACACTTGTTCTTGTAAAGCTTTTGATGAAGTCGTGAAATTGGATGAGGTTTGAATTCCATAAACTTGTTGATGATTGGAGAAAAATTACCAAAATACCCCTGAGTATATATCTTTCGTAGAGAACAGCTTGGTCAAACGGTCAACGGCACCAAAAGTTTCTTCAAAACCTTGAAATGTTTCACAAACTCTGTTTCCTAGCACACAGTGTGCTTGGGAGCACTTTCCTAGCACAAAGTGTGCCCGGAAAGCAAAACAGTTGTGATTTTTCATTTTTTTTACTAGCACAAAGTGTGCTCGGAAGCACGTTCCTAGCACAAAGTGTGCCCGGAAAGCAAAACACTTGGGATTTTTTTTCATTTTTTCACTAGCACAAATGTGCCTGGAAGTACTTCACTAGCACAAAGTGTGCTTGGGACTTAAAGATAGTTTTATTGAAAAAACCAAGGATAAGCAAGGGGTTACTCGACACTGGAACTTGATGTGCCCGAGATAAGATGTGCCTGAGATAAAGTGTGCCCGAACCAAAAATTTATGCTTGGGAAAAACAAAAACTGTGCCCGAAGCAACACTTAACCATTATCATTACTCGAGAACAATCTTATATGTTCATTGTATGCCCGGTACATCAAAAATTCATTTCTGCATCATCAATCACTGATTCACCCTTGCAGAACCTGCTCAAATATTCACTTTGAATTTGCTATAACAAACAATGATAATATTGCCTTTAGTACCTGTTCATTCTTGACTTTTACCTTTTTCATACCAGTTTGTACCAACAGCAACGTTTTCCAAAATACCATATCCTATTTGTGCAGCACACTTATCAAAATCAATATCGAGCAAACAAAACCCTAATTCTTTCAGATCGAAAAAGTAGTTCCGAAATTTGAAAAGAATCTATGAGAAATATCTAGGTCATCTCGAACTGAATAAAAGAAATCTATCTTCAATCTTATCCACAGCCTTTTCAGATCTGGAAACCATCAAATGAACAGAGTTGCCCCAAAACGAGCCCAATAACATTGTTACATCAGATCTGGACCATTTTGCCCAAATAAACATGAAATTGATGTTGGATCTCCAAATGAGTCATCAACCCAAACATCAATCCATATACTTTTCACCAGATCATCAAATAATTTCAAAACCCCCAAAAATAATTTCAACGAACTTCATTATTTAACGTCCATGGTGGATTCAAGAGAGAAATGAATCAGTTCAGCGGTTAGTCTTAACGATTCGGTAACCCCGCTCTGATACCAATTGTAAGAATCGAGCCTCGATGCGGAAGCGTGAATAATCGATATTAACGGTGGAGCTTGGATCTAGGGTTAGGATCGAATCTAACTCGTATTCACTCTTGAAAGATGTTTGGACGGATAAGGTGTATTGGGAGAGAGCCTAATTTGATTAACAATCAATAATAGGATGAACAATTGTAATCAAAATACAAACAAGATAGAAATGGTAGTATGATAATATTAGTCGAATGATTCTCATAAAGATGAACCACTCATACATACATACATTCATACATACAAGATCGTGTTTTAAATTTATAAAAGTGATTTCTAACAAAGACAAAACACACACAAAATAGGCAAGTGTACATATCGTATATGTAGAATAGTATTGGTAAGAACCAAGTATCGATCCATGGACACAAACGTTTCTAATAATAAATCGTCTTTTGACTTTAATCGTAGGTTTTAATCATTTTGGGGTTAATTTTTGAACTTTTTATAAAATATAAATACTTAAATATAATATATAGGTGACCAAGACAAGAGATTCTAAACGAGTGGTTCAATTACGTGAAGGTTACCATCTAAGATCAAGAATCCACTCCATTTTAGCGTTGATAATTAATATTCAAACATGTTGTAAACTTGCCATAGCAATATATGGTAGATAGCTCCTTAAACCTTAAGTGAGCATCTTTGGCACTAAGGAGGTAACGTGCGCATTTTATAGTCCACCCTTTACTAATGTCACGCCACCTCAATGATGTCAATTTAAGTTGGCAAGTAATTTCGTAAAGTTGAAAGATTAGGATTGACTCTGATTTCTTAAATACCAATTCTAACAACTTCGGGTGGTTGTAGTTAACTCACACAACCTCCCCTTGGTTGATTTATGTAGGTTATAATTACACATTCAATTAACATATGATTTCTTTAACTAAAATGATATCCTAAGCAAAGCCATTTTCGGATTACCAAGACTTAGAGAAATACATCATAACTTATATCTCATCATTTCTAAGTACAATATAAGGATCCAGGTTTCTTTAATGTATCAAAGTATTTCTATCTTTCAAGAACATGAATCGACCATGAACGATTGCCAATAGTATTGACAACCACCAACTTTGAATTAGTGATTTAAGATGGTGAAACATTTCTCATCAAAAAATAATTGTAATATAACCATGTACTTTACTAGACTACACCACATGTTTTGTATAATTATCAGGTAAAACAAAGCTTCTTCATAGATTTTATATGGTAAAAGGAGTTTAGCTCATAATGAGCATGATGATAAACATTAAGATGAATGATGATAACAAATACATGATTAAACTAGAACAATCTAACCAAATGTAGATGAAACTTCCTTTTTAATGATGATGATGATGGATGATGATGATGGTTGATGGTGATGACCTCCAAGCCTTCAAACTCTTCACTAAATCTTCTATATGAGTGTTAGTGTGTGTTTTTATAAGAGAAAACCCTTCTTTTCAAGGCACACCAAATGAGTGCAACATGAGCCACTATTTATAAGAAATCTGGAGTGAGAAGCACGGCCCCGTGCTTACGTTGGCAAGCCCCCGTGTTTTATAGTGATATGTGCTAAATTCATTTTGTCTTTACTGGCAGATATCCATGGCCCCGTGGTTGAGAGGCATGGCCCCGTGCTTTTGTTTCTAGATTTTGTCTTTTCTTGTAGATTTTTGTCTTTTCTGGTGTTCAGAAGCATGGCGGTGTGTTTCTTGAGGCATGGGGGTGTGTTTCTTTGTTTTTCTTTTTACTTTTCTTCTGCTTTTCTTCGTCTTTTCACTTGTTTCTTTGTTTGGGGCTTGGTTTCACCTGAAATTACATTTTATTATGATAAGTAGCCTTTTATGCTATGTTATGTGATAGAAATTGTAGTTTTTAGAGATCATTTGATGCCGAAAAGATGTATGTTTTTATGTACAACAAACATCCCCACACTTGAACGTTGCTTGTCCTCAAGAAATCTTCTTATAAATATCCTCTAAAACAGCAGGCTTAGATTATAACCATCCCTTAAGTGAGCTCCAAGAAGATGAAACAAAATAACCAATCTTAATTTGTATTAATGATAAATAAAAATGATCTTTTGTTTTTATGAGCTTCCATTTATGAAAAATATCACGTTCTCACAATGTTCACTCACACTCGGTTTTATATCTGATCATATCTGTGATGTATGTATGTGAACACTCTTAGTCCTTATGCACCTTGTGATAAATAAGCATGTAACAAGTTCAAATCTCCACATTTTTGAAGGGTTGCATATATCAGAAGGTAAAATGGGTTGGTTTTGTATGAGTAGGGATTTGGTATTTTGTGGTGGTTCAAGGGTTTGAGTTAATGAGGATGGTAAATACAACTTCTACTGATTGTCGGGAGTCTTGAGATGTCTTCAACGGTTAGCTCCTTTTCTCCCGATGTTGAACTTTTTTTTTAATATACCTAATGACTCTTTTAAGGTCAGATCGTCAAGACCAGTTTTGTCGAGGATGTGGATCAGTTCTTCCTCAATCCTGTTCTGAACATAACTTCCAACTCTAATGGATCGTTCGGCTTTGAGCCTAATAGCCCCACCCTCATTAGTTCGGCATATTCATGCTGAGACTGAGTTTGACGTTTTCTACATCTTCCTTCGTGGGACCAGTTTCTGCAACCTAAGCATCGTTCATAACTTTTTTGCTCTTCTCTTCATTGCGTTTTTGGAAATTCTACAGAATGGTGGCCTTTGTTCATCTTGGCACCACTTTTTCCTCACCTCATTGCTAAAGAGAAAGATTATCTCCCTAAGTTCTGGATGCAACCTAGGTTTTGTGATGTGTATGCAGCAAAGGAAATTGAAATCGAAAGAATTTATATCCAGTTCTTTAGAGTCTGTCGGTAAAAGACCAGTGTTGTATTTTACCGGTGAAATGGATAAAGTAATAGGGTTTTTGGTTAAGGTTTTTGGTTTTTGTAATTTGGAAAATGGTTTGATGGAATAGTGACAATATTACCTTCTTCCTTATGCAACGCTTCGTGCGGTCTTGAAATGAATAATTGTGACAAGTTCTAAATCACACGAAACATATGACTCACTCAAAGCTTCCAAAAAAATATTTATATGGCATGAGGTTTATCTTATAGTAACGGAGGAATTGGGTATTAACGTCATATTTTGCATAAATTTATTCTCAATATTACAAAACTTCTTTTTACTTTTTCACTTTCCTTTAGTAATGATTGGTTATTTGCGAAAAAAAAAATTCTTGGGTTTCTCTTTAGGTTTTAAAATAATCTTTGTTTCCTGCAAAAATATTTGTTGATTTAGAGAATTTTTATAATTATTTGAACAAACAATTGGTCAAGTAATTCCCCTCCCCAAACTTGAATCTCACATTGTCCTCAATGTGAAAAGATTAATAAAAAGATAAAAATTCTAATTGAGTATTATGGGTTAAAATGGAGAGTTACTTCCCTACTAATTAACGAAATTTCGACAGAGCGTCCCCTGTTTATCGTCCGTTTTCCTGTTTTTGTACCTGTATGATATAAAACTGCAAACAGCCACAAACAACCAAGCATAAACTGCTGAAAATTGGGTATGGAATTATCCATCCCTTGCCCTATCGGGCTAAATTAGTACCTACCATAATGTCTTTGGCACCCACGGCTATAAAAGTATCCAAACCAACAGATAAACAAACAAACAAGTACGACAAAAAGTAAACTGTTTAAAACACACATAATAATGATGTCATAAAATACTGTCAACCCATGCCCGTGCCCATGACCGACCTACCAGTGCTGCCAGTTATCAGTTACCCGTGTCCGGGTCAAATGGTCCCCACTGCCTATCCATGCGATAGCCCAATCGATCAATCTCTCGCCTCGTTTCTTCATACTTGGTTGCTCGTTGTGCACCTGATGCAGCCATCTGCTCTGTAATCTTGTTAAATGAGGCGGTAGTGTTAGATGAGAATTGATCAATGAGTCCATATATACCCTCGAAAGAGTATCGGCTGCCGTGTGATGAACTCGGGCCGGCTCCTGATGAAGATGGGCCTCCTCGCTGATGGTAGGTGCGGCGGCGGTACTGTCTAGCAGGTGATCCTCTCCTCTCGTGCACATCCTGAAGCATCATTTCTGCAGGGTCTTCTGGGTCCCAAACCTGGTTATTTCTGTCACAAAATCTCCATACATCTGGGTTCCAACCAATTTGCTGAATCATCTGCAGGCTTTCACAATAGACAAGGTTGAGGGCTATCGGATCTGGACTTTGGGTTCCTTCTGTGTCTACATTGTAGGCTCTGTAAAGGTTGTAGATCCATGGGCCACCATAAATCGGGGTATTTCCTTTGGCAGCTACAATTGTCATGAAAAGCTTGAAGAATAACATTGTGATGTTGCAGTGTATGTCATTCTTCATGCAGTACAGTGCCCAAAGATCCCTCAAGTTAACCAGCCCTTCACTTTGGCCTCGGGCCATGGCAGTGTGACTGAGCAGACGATGAATGTATCGCATGAGCGGGTCACGTAGTGCTGTGCTTTTTGAGACACTTGCATTGTATTCCTCAGTACCATAACTCAGTTGTTCCCAAGCCTATAATCTTGTGTTTCCTGCTTCAGCTTCGTCATCAGCATCTTCATCTGCAAAGTTTATTTTGGCGTTAAACCAGATGTCTAAGTCAGTTTCTTCTGTTGTGTAAATTCCCAGATTGATTCCCAGTTGGGTGACAGAGGTTGTACGCCATTCACCCCCACATCTAAACTCGATTGCATCTTCATCCCACATGTCAAATTTCTTTTTCTTTATATTAAAAGATGCCAAGAACTCCTTTGTTAGTTCTGTCACCACCTCTCCTGTTTGCTCAAAGACTCTTTTTGATGTCCCATTCATAAACGTGTATGTATCGGTCCCATTGGTTGACTTGACGCAATGTGCCTTGGCAAGCGTAGAAATTTGGTTCTGGGTATCGTCTGTTCAGGTAGCTTAGTCTCACATTGGCCTGTCGGTCTCTTGGTCTTCGTCCGCCAAAGACTAGGAATGCATGATTGTCGTCTCCATACTCGGCCATCTGCAATTTATACTCAACTTAGTCAAAATTTGACAAAAATTATCAATGTGCTGGAACAGAGATCAAAGCAGGGTGGCGTGCTTTCAGAAGCACGGCCCCATGCTGTTACTACTGTTTCAATTTCCTTTGATTTTGACTTTTGGTTGACCATGATTCGTGTTGTTTCGGGCACGGCTCATGTTTTTAATACTGATTTCTACCTTACTCAGACTCGAACCCTCATTTCCGACCGGTTATAACAATTGGGTTTTATTAGTTTGTTTAATATTCATGTCAAGATCCAAAACCCGAATTGTTTCTTTCACTTAAACCTCAACAATCAAAATTCAATAATCCATTCATCCTATACTAATAGAATAACCCGTATTATTTTCGAGTTTAGACCCGATTTGGTCAATTCGGGAGATTTTAGGGTTAAACTAGACCTAGAATGATGAATTTGAACAAAAAAATTGTTAAATTAACATACCTTTAGTTCGAGATTGAAGAATTGATGAAGGAATTAGTGAAATTAGGGTTGGTCGGCAGTTTATCGTCCAGAAAACGAAGTGGTTGTTAGGGTTAATGGTCTGGAAAGTTATTTTATTAACTTAAAACTCGTAACTGCATTGGGACCAAAAGAACGGCGCCGTGCTTTTGGAAGCACGGTACCGTGCTGCATGGTGCAGACAGTAGTTCTTTTGATTTTTGTTTATTTGTCGAGCTGGTTCGTTTTTTAACTGGTTTTTTTTTGCTGGTTAGTTTAAGATAGTAATTAAAAGTCCTAAATTTCATTAAACATAAAATATAATGGCACAATTAAACATAGCATAAATGAAAAGTACAACAACAATCCTAGATTCTAAATAACAACACTAGCGGTAGCAACTTCAATGTGAAACAAAAACGGGACTTCAACGACCACCATTCCCGAACAAGTCCTGAATGTGAGATGGTGCTCGTTTGGCTTCCAAGAGCTCGTCAAGCTTTTTGTCGAGCTTAACGATTTCTTGGTTGAGAAAGTTGAGCTTGGAAGCCACATCTTTGTGGTGGCCATCCACAACATGGAAGTTTTTGAACCTAAGCATGTCGACTTTGTTAATTAACTCGACTACACGAGCTTCGGTTTGAATGTTGCTCTCAACTTGATCTCTTATGATGCATTGGAGCCTCATGACCTCCTCCTCAAGGTATAAGGAGGATTCATGTTGTTTTCCCTTTCTTACTGGCCTCCATTCAACCTTTTTGCCTTCCATTTCGGTAATGTTGTTTTTGGTGTGAATGGAATAGTGAGTTTATGCATGCATTATATAGAGACTGGAAAGTTGAACACGGCCCCCGTGCTTTCAAAAGCACGGCCCCGTGCTGCTAGGAGAATAAATGTTTCTGAGTCAAAGAATTGTACGGAGTAAACGCGTATCATGCTGAAGATTCTGGGGTGACCACGGCCTCGTGCGTAGGGAAGCACGGCCCGTGCTTTTTGTCACGGGTAACTTTTTTGTGATTTTCAGCAAGATGCGAGATCTGGAATTCTTAGAATGACGTTTAGTATGATAATTTAGGAGTTTGGTCATCTAAAAATTATTTTTCATTAAAATTGAAAAGATCCTAAGACAATTACAGGATAAGCCCGGTTTTCCTAAAAAATATGAAAATATTCGGGTTAAGCTTGAAATCCTAACACATTGTGCGTAATGCACTTGTTTACAAATAAAAGAAGAAAATTTAGTTTCCTAGATTTCCCCGAATGGCTCTCCTCCTTCGAATGGTCCTGGTGGTGGAAAGTACGTGAAACCAAGAACTTGAAACTGGAGTTGTTCATTGATGTCTCGGAGTTCCATTTTCATATTTTCCACTGATTCGCTGAGTTGAACGAGACGTATCTCAGCAAGGAGATTCATTTCGGTGAGCTCTTTGACGAGTTCTTGAAGTTTCAAGAGAAGCTAGGTTTTGGAAACATGGCGGGCATCGTTTCTCGGATGTCGAGAAACGGGGATTGCTTCACTCATCTCAGTTGGCATGTTGAATTTCCATAGACTATTGGTTTGGTTTTGGTTGGTGCAAGGAATGCAATGACACAAGGTGCCTTTTATAGCCAACCAGAAACCTAAGCACGGCCCCATGCTTTTAGAAGCACGGCCCATGTTTTTGTTTTGACAATTCTGTTACAAACCAGTCTGACTGAGATTTTTGCAGCGAAGATTCTGGTCCGCTATTTTTGGCACGGGACCGTGCTTTGGGAAGCACGCCCCCGTGTTTTTAGCTTTTTAGTTTTTTTATTTTTTTTAATTTATTTACAAGGCCTAGTTTTGTGAAGGTCTTGGCCAGACCTAGTTTCCTTGACTTCTTATTCAGGGAATTGGAGGGTTAATGCCTCCAGAACTTCTTCAAATGGTCCATCGATATATGGCTTTAATCGATGTCCATTTACTTTGAACTTTTGGCCATTTGCATTTGAGATCTCAGCTGTCCTATAGTCAAAACTGATTCAACTACGTTTGGACCTGTCCATCGAGACTTCAATTTTCCTGGAAAAACACGTAAACGAGCATTGTATAACAGTGCACGGTCGCCAGTTTGAATTTTTTTGTTTCCTTTCAAATGGGCGTCGTGCAGGCGTTTAGTATTTTCCTTGTAAGACCAAGAATTTTCATTGGCCAATGTTCTCAGTTCCTCGAGCACACGAATTTGATCTTCCCGGTTTACGCCGGCGGATGTTAGATCAAAGTTTACTGCTCTGAGAGCCCAGTAGGCTTTGTGTTTTAATTGTACTGGTAGATGACATGCTTTCCCGTAAACAAGTTTGAAGGGTGTCATTCCTATGGGGGTTTTGTAAGCCGTCCTAGGGGCCCACAAAGCGTCATCTAACTTTTCTGCCCAATTTTTGCGATTCATTCCTACAGTTCTTTCTAAAATCCATTTAATTCCTCGATTTGAGACCTCCACTTGCCCACTAGTCTGAGGGTGATATGGTGTTGCCAGTCGGTGGTGAACTCCATATCGTGCTAAGACCTTGTCCATTAGAGTATTACAGAAGTGGGTACCTCTGTCGCTGATTAGGGCCTTTGGAGTGTCGAATCGTGAAAATAACTTTTTCAGAAATCTTACAACCATTCGAGCATCGTTAGTGGGAAGGGCTTGTGCCTCTACCCATTTAGACACGTAATCAACCGCTAAAAGGATGTATTTATTCCCGAATGAGTTAGGAAATGGGCCCATGAAATCTATTCCCCATACATCAAAGATCTCACAAATTTGAATGCCCTTTTGAGTCGTCTCATTTTTGGATGAGATGTTCCTGGCTCTTTGACAAGCATCTCATGCTTGGATCAAAGTATGTGTATCTTTGTATATGGTGGGCCAAAAAAATCCTGCATTAAACAATTTTCTGACCGTAGTGACGGTACCGTGGTGCCCACCCGTAGGTCCTTCGTGGCAGTGTTTGAGAATATCTAAGGCTTCCTTGCCTACTACGCACCTACGAATAACTTGATCAGCGCCTATCCTAAACAAGTATGGATCTTCCCATAAGTAAAACTTAAGATCGGAGAAGAATTTCTTCCGTTGTTGATGAGTAAGTCCTTTTCTTAAGATTCTACAAGCTAGGTAGTTTGCGAAGTCGGCATACCAAGGACTTTCGTCTCCTTCTTCTATGACGGCTTGAATGTGCATGAGAATTTCATGTGGGAAATTATCGTTGATAATTTCTTTGTGAAGTTCTTCAGGAGCTGGGCATTCTAAGCGTAAAAGGTGGTCTGCGGCGACATTATCTGCTCCCTTTTTATCTTTAACTTCAATGTCGAATTCTTGGAGTAGAAAAATCCATCGGATAAGTATGGGTTTGGCATCCTGTTTGTTGAAGAGGTAACGTATTGCGGCATGGTCAGTGTAGACTATGGTTTTTGAAAGAACTAGGTAGGATCTAAACTTTTCAAAGGCAAAAACTAGTGCTAGTAACTATTTTTCTATTGTGGTGTAATTTTCTTGTGCATCGTTCAGAGTTTTACTGGCATAGTAAATTGGGTGAAAGTGTTTTTCTTTGCGTTGTCCGAGTACGGCTACAACTGCAAAGTCACTTGCATCGCACATGATTTTGAATGGAAGGGTCCAATCGGGTGTAGTCATGATTGGTGCGTTGACAAGTTTGTCTTTTAATATGTTGAATGATTCAACACATTCTTCAGAGAAGACGAATGGTGTATCTTTCTCCAGAATTTTGGTCATAGGTCTAGCAATTTTTGAGAAGTCTTTTAAGAAGCGGCGGTAGAAACCTGCGTAACCTATAAAACTTCTAATGGCTTTGACTGAAGTTGGCGGTGGAAGTTTGGATATGGTTTCTATTTTGGCTCTATCAACTTCTAGTCCGTTTTGAGTAATCTTGTGACCGAGAACAATGCCTTCCTTCACCATAAAGTGGCATTTTTCCCAGTTGAGTACTAAGATTACTTCTTCACACCTAGTTAACATTTTGTCTAGGTTTTTCAGACAATGATCGAAGGAGTCTCCGAAGACTGAGAAGTCGTCCATGAAGACTTCCATAGAGTTTTCGATCATTTCATGAAAGATGGCCACCATGCAGCGTTGGAAGGTTGCTAGAGCATTACATAATCCAAATGGCATTCTTTGGTAGGCGAAGGTTCCATACGAACATGTAAAGGTGGTTTTATCCTGATCTTCAGGAGCAATGGGAATTTGGAAATATCCAAAAAATCCATCAAGAAAACATTAGCATATTTTTCCATATAATTGCTCAAGCATTTGGTCGATAAAAGGAAGTGGAAAATGATCTTTTCTTGTGGCGCCATTAAGCTTCCGGTAATCGATGCAAACTCGCCAGCCTGTGATGGTTCTCATTGGTATCAGCTCGTCATTCTCGTTCATTACGACCGTCATTCCTCCCTTTTTGGGTACTACTTGAACAGGACTCACCCAAGGTGAATCTGAGATTGGGTATACTAATCCGGCATCAAGTAGTTTGATTACTTCCTTCTTCACCATGTCTTGCATGTTGGGATTGAGACGTCTTTAATGTTGGACCACGGGTTTTTATTCTTCTTCCATGATGATTTTGTGAGTACAAAAAGAGGGACTGATGCCCTTGATATCCATGATCTTCCATGTTATTGCCTTCTTATGGTTTTTGAGAACCTTAAGAAGTTTGTCCTTCTCTTCTTTAGAAATGTGAGATTAAATAATTACTAGGAGTTGAGAGTCTTTTTCTAGGAAGGCGTATTCGAGATGTTTTGGAAGTTCTTTTAACTCTAAAGCTGGTGGTTCTTCGATTGATGGTTTTGATTTTTCATTACATTCGGTGATCTCATATATTACTTCTGATGCTTCGTGGGTGTCGTCATTGAGATTTTCGTTTTCTAACATGGGTTTGTTGAGTGTTTTGTCTAAGACTTGTGTTTCTAGCGGTGTATTAATGGAGGAATCTCGCATATAGAAACTTACGATGGAATCTATGATGTCAACACAGTATAATGTGTCATCGTACTGTTGCGAATGTTGCATAGATTTTCCCATGTCAAAAGTGATTGCCTTGTCATTGACCCTAAGAGTGAGCTTTTCGGTGCAAACGTCAATAATAGCCTTTGCGGTGGCTAAAAAGGGTCTTCCTAAAATCAGAGGCACACTTTTGTCTTCCTCCATGTCTAGAATTACAAAATCTACTGTGAAAACAAATTTGTCAATCTTGACAAGCATGTTTTCAACAATGTCCCAAGGATTTTTAACAGATCGGTCAGCTAATTGAATGCTCATGCGGGTGGGCTTTGGTTCTCCTATCCCTAGTTTGCAAAAACCGCATAAGGCATTAAATTAATACTAGCTCCTAGGTCAGCTAGGGCATTGCTAACAAACAAATTTCCTATAAGACAAGGGATAGTAAGGCTCCCTGGATCGGTCATTTTCGTTGGCAGCTTTCTTTAGAGGACTGCTGAACATTCTTTACTTAGGGTGACATGCGAGATCTCCTCCATCTTCCTTTTGTTTGTCAGCACTTGTTTGAGAAACTTGGAATATTTTGGCATCTGAGCGATGGCTTCGACAAAAGGGGTGTTGATATGGAGTTTCTTAAAGAGTTCAAGAAACTTCCCGTACTGAGCTTCCAATCGTTCATACTTCAGTCTTCCAGGGTATGGAATAGGTGGAACATAAGTTCGGACTGGCTCCTTGGGCTGTACGGTGCTTGTTGGGGCTAGTCTTGCCTGTGTTTCATCAGGAGACTTCTTCTCCAGAACTGATTCTGAAGTTGGTGGAACAACAGTGGTCGTACCGCTTCTGAGTGTAGCAGCGTTAGCTGTCGCATTCGGGTTGGTGATTGTGTTGCTTGGAAGAGTGCCAGGTGGTCTTTCGGATAATTGTCGGGCAATTTGTCTGATTTGAGTTTCTAGATTCTGTAGAGATGCTTGTTGACTTTTGAGGTCGGCTTCATGTTTTAATAATACTCCGCTGATATCAACAGCTCTTGAGTTGGCCTTCTTTTATGTTTCATTTGTTTTGGTCATGAGTTGGATTAACATTTCTTCGATCTTCGAGTAGCTTGGATTTTGATGGCTACTAGAACTTTAATCTTGGAATTGAGGTATAGGCTGGAAGGATTGATTCATCGGTCTTTTCTCGAATCCTGGTAAGGGTTGAGTGTTACCTCCGTCTTTCCAGCTGAAATTCGGGTGGCTTCTCCATCCTGGATTGTAGTTATTGCTGAAAGCATTGTTCTATCAAGCGATGAAATCGACTTCTTCCATAGCCATGATGACTTGTTTACAGTCACTCATCTTATGATTTCCTCCACATGTGTCACAAGTGAGTCTGGTTTTTGATAGCCCGGCTTAAAGTTGTTCGAATTTTTTAGAAAGAGCTTCAAGCTGTGCTGTGACAATAGTGTTGGAATCAACATGGTGTACTCCTTTATGGGTAGGTGTAGATCTTGGTGGGTTGTAAACGAAACTCTTCTTTGCGGCCTTCAAATGCTTTGTTAGGTGATTTGGATCCCAGGTCTCCACCAGCTATTTGGTCGATGGCCTGTTTATTTTGACTGGATTGTGCGTCAAAGAAAGTTTGTACTTGTAACCATACGCTCAGTCCATGGTGTGGACATCTTCTCAGAAAACTTTTGTATCTTTCCCATGCTGCGTGAAACGATTCATCATCATCGGTCCGGAATCCGGTAATGCTGGCTCGGTATTTAGCAGTTTTATCGGGCGAAAAATATTTGAGAAGAAACAATTCAACCATCTGGTCCTAAGTGGTGATGGAACCAGAGGAAAGAGATTCTATCCATTCTAGGGCTTGACCCCTTAGAGAGAAAGGAAAGAGTTTGAGTTTGATTTGATCGTCTGAAAAGTTTTGTATTTTAAAGGTTCCGCAGATTCGTAAGAATCGAGATATGTGAGAAAGAGGGTCTCGTCGAGGAGACCATGAAATTGAACTGAATTTTCCACCATATGAATGGTACATGATTTGATTTTGAAATTTTCGGTGATTTCGGGTGGAGCCACTCCATTGCCATAGCCTTCGAGAGTTGGCTTGGCATACTGGCTCATGTTAAGGCTCATTGTTCTGGGCCGCCGTCATTTCTTCGGTTTGATTTTCTCCTGATGTGGTGGCGTCTAATGATTCGTCTTTGATTGCTTCGGCGGTTTCTGCAGTCCGTTTACGTGCTCGTCGATGAAAGAGTCGTTCCGGTTCAGAAATTGGAGAAACAAGCTCAGGCTCAAAAGTAGAGGACATACATAGGACTAAATCAAAATGAAACTAAAGTAAAAGTTAGCTAATGTTAGTCTAAGTTAAACTATGAGTTAGGCTAAGCTATTTTAAACTAAACTAAGGTCTAAATTAATTAAGCTAAAGTAAAGGAAAGGTAAATAAAGGTAAAAATTAGGTTAGCCGTAAAATAATATATTTTAGTTTTTAGTAAAATAAAGATAAAATAAAATAAAAGTTAAAAATTTATACAATTATAGACAATGATTAAATTAAAACTTGGATCGTTCATAGAAACGTACCGTGTCCCCGGCAACGGCGCCAAAAACTTGATGTGCGTGTGCGTGTGGTATAAAATATAAGAGGTTGGAATGATTTGCTTTTGCACAAGATCGTGTTTAAATTTATAAAAGTGATTTCTACAAAGACTAAACACACACAAAATAGGCAAGTGTACCTATCGTATATGTAGAATAGTATTGGTAAGAACCAAGTATCGATCCGTGGACTCAAATGTTTCTAATAATAAATCGTCTTTTTACTTTAATCGAAGGTTTTAATCATTTTGGAGTTAATTTTTGAACTTTTTATAAAATATAAATACTTATATATAATATATAGGTGACCAAGACAAGAGATTCTAAACGAGTAGTTCAATTACGTTAAGGTTACCATCTAAGATCAAGAATCCACTCCATTTTAGCATTGATAATTAATATTCAAACATGTGGTAAACTTGCCATAGCAATATATGATAGATAGCTCTTTAAACCTTAAGTGAGCATCTTTGGCACTAAGGAGGTAACGTGAAAGTCCACCCTTTCCTAATGTCCGCCACCTCAATGATGTCAATTTAAGTTGGCAAGTAGTTTCGTAAAGTAGAAAGATTAGGATTGACTCCGATTTCTCAAATACCAATTCTAACAACTTCGGGTGGTTGTAGTTAACTCACACAACCTCCCCTTGGTTGATTTATGTAGGTTATAGTTACACATTCAATTAACATATGGATTCTTTAACTAAAATGATATCCTAAGAAAAACCATTTTCGGATTACCATGACTTAGAGAAATACATCATAACTTATATCTCATCATTTCTAAGTACAATATAAGGATCCATGTTTCTTTAATGAATAAAAGTATTTCTATCTTTCAAGAACATGAATCGATCATGAACGATTGCCAATAGTATTGACAACCACCAACTTTGAATTAGTGATTTAAGATGGTGAAACATTTCTCATCATAAGATAATTGTAATATAACCATGTACTTTACTAGACTACACCACATGTTTTGTATAATTATCAAGTAAAACAAAGCTTCTTCATAGATATTAGATGGTAAAAGGAGTTTAGCTCATAATGAGCATGATGATAAACATTAAGATGAATGATGATAACAAATACATGATCAAACAAGAACAATCTAACCAAATGTAGATGAATCTTCCTTCTTAATGATGATGATGATGGATGATGATGATGGTTGATGGTGATGACCTCCAAGCCTTCAAACTCTTCACTAAATCTTCTATATGAGTGTTAGTGTGTGTTTTTGATGTGTAGTGAAACACACTTACTTTCTGTATCATTTTTATCATGTTTTAATTACTTTTTAGTTTAATTATTAAGTTTTATGGTTTGTTTATGCTTGATGTTACAAAGATGATTGTTTTCTTGTAGGTGATGAAGTTTGGTGGAAAAAAGAGTTAAATTGAAGAGTTTAGGGGCTTAATTGTGCAACTTTCAAACTTATAAGTGAAGGCCCGACCCAAGCCCACATCTTAAAAGCCTTATATAATATTATATTAAGTTAATTAATAAAGTATTCAGCCATTCATTCATCAATAATCCCGAAATCAAAAAAAAAGAACCCTAAAACCCTAACAGTCCGATCGCAAGTCAGCCGGCAAAAGGGAAAAGAAAAAAAGAAAGAGAAAGGCGGCTATTGGCAGCTGTGAAGGCTAGAGGAAGAAGAAAGAGGCTTGGGGTGATCTTGGGCAGCAGCTAGGGATCAATAACAAGCATAGATCTCAGCCATACTTGATAGTAAAACACTCATAAACTTTACTTATTGTTCAAGAACCCTAACTTTATTGATTTGGTCTCTTGTTTTGAATTGTTTTGCAATGGATTGATTGTTTGTCTTGTGATTGATATTGTTTGGATCTTGAATGAGTTTGATTATGTTTATGATGATGTTTATGATATTTTTCTTAAGTATGCATGGCTGTCCAAAATTAATGAGTAGCTAAACTTGTTTGTTCTACCTAGGATAGATGATTGTTGCATAGTTTAGACTTGTATAATGGATTGTTAATGTTCAAGACTTGAATTATTGATGTAAAGTTTAACTAAACCATAAATTAGATTGTGTGTGATGGCTGTGTTTTATTTGTTATTACTTATAATCCTCTTGCATTAGTTAATTGAATTGGTTTTGATTAATTGATTGCTTGTTAAACTCTTTACTTGGTGTTTTGGGTTTATTTGCGGGGTGTACAACCGTAGGGATAAGTGGGTAATATAATCATCTAAAGTCAGTTAAAATGCACCTTCTTTGAGACCGAGAGGTGACAAGAAGTAATTTTGTCTCGTTGATTTTACTTGTTAGAATTAAGACCGCGCGAGAGCGGGTTTTTGTCTTGTCAAGTTTGAGTGTTTATGTGCAATTAGTTGGTTTAATTTGGGTTAAGTTAAATTGTTCCTCTATCCTTGGTGGCGTAGTATTCGTTTCCATTAGGATAGTGTGTCGGTGAGACCGAGAGGTGAGTCGTCATTTGAACACGTTAATAATTGTTTTTTTCCGGTTTATTCTTTAAAATCAACTAAATTAAGTTAGAGATTGTTAGAGAGACTGAGAGGTAATTTGACTTTCTTAAACAAGTTTTAGTTGTGTCATCTTTTATAACCGGTGTCGTGAATATTTTCAATCCATTGTCTTGTTATTTCTATCAACATGATTCATTCCTATGTAGACGTCTTTATTCATTGAATTTAAATCAAAGTTTTCAAAGTGTTGTTAAAAGTTTTCATTTAATTAAGTTAAGTAGTTTAATTAATTCTAAATATTAAAAATCATTTAAATATTATTTTGGTGAGTCTTAGTCAGAGTTTAGTAATTATAAACGTTTTCACGTGTCTTCGAGTTCGATATCCGGACTTTCCTTATCTGTGCTATACGCGATCGGTACACTTGCCGTTTGTGTGAACTAGGATAGATTGTTTGGTTTTTAAAGCTTAGTTGCGACTTGTGTTTTATTTATATATATATTTTCGCACATCAAGTTTTTGGCGCCGTTGCCGGGGAAACGGTTTGAGGCGTATTAAGAACGACTCGAGTTAAGACTTGCCTTGTTTACTACTTGTCTTTCTTATTTGTTTTGTTTATTAGTTTAAAATAGTTTAGCTAATTAATATTTCTTTTATTTATTTTAATAGTTGTATGCGACGTACTCGATCTCTAGGACCACCAGAAGTTGAAGGATTTCCCGAACCAGAGAGAGAGCTTCTTGAGAGACGTCGTACAAAACCATCTTCCAGTTCATCTACATCCGTCGGTAATACGTTCTCTTCTCCTACTTTTTCTGAACCCGTCATTAGGGATAGGATTATGGGCGACGCGAATCCACTACCGAGGAGGACAGTTGCAGACCGGGCCCGTCCGGTCGATGCTGGCGCGAGATCCAGCATTGCTCCACCAGCTATAGGAGTTCAAACGACTTGGCAGATTCCATTTAATGTTCTGAACACGATTGCTCATTCTGCTCAATTTCACGGGTTGCTCCACGAGAACCCGCATTCTCATCTCACTCGTATTGCACGTATCTGCGACACGTTTCATCTTGCCGGCGTATCCGAAGACGCCATAAAACTCCGAATCTTTCTGTTCTCACTCGTTGATCATGCGAGTCTGTGGCTTGAGTCCCTCCCACAGGGGTCCATTGCTACTTGGGCTGCCATGCAGACCCAATTTCTTGAAAAATACGATCCTCCGGCTAAGGTCGCTCGTTTGCGTAATCAAATTCATTCTTTCCAGATGGAGGACATCGAGAGCTTCTACGAGGCGTGGGAAAGGTTCAAAAATCTACTCGCATTATGTCCAAACCACGGCCTACAAGACTGGGCGGTTGTTGAGAAGTTCTACAACGGAGTGACGTACGCAACTCAGAGTATGCTCGACACAGCTGCAGGAGGTAACCTACTAACGACAAAAGATACAGATGAGTGCATTGCCTTGTTTAACGGTTTAGCCATGAGTGGATACCAGCGACCACCAGTTATGAGCACCAAAACCGTCGATTCCCTATCACGCGGCATGCATTCGGTCGACACGAGCACCGCACTTGCGGCACAAGTTGAAGCGTTAGCAAAGATCGTGAAGGACTTGCAGGTGAAAAGTAAGTTATGCGAGATCTGTAGAGGGGGACACGATACCGTTCAATGCCCCGTAGAATTCCCAAAAGGAGGCAGTCGACTTCGTTAATAATCCAAACCGAAATCAACATTCTTTCAATTCTTATAATTCGGGGTGGAGAGGTAACTAAAATTCCAACTGGAGGAACGGAAATCAGTCCGGCTTCCAGCAACGTCAGATCCTATTCCAGGATTCCGGTGATGGACCGAGTAGTGGGGAGAAGAAGCCCACGTTAGAGGAGATGATGGCACAGCAGACACAGATGATGTCGCAACTCATGACTCGAGAGGACTCCCGTCACAAAGAAACTCAAGAGAAATTCCGGGAGCACGAGTCATTCATGAGAAATCAAGGAGCGTCAATTCAAAATCTTGAGCGTCAGATGGGAGAGATAGCAAGTCGTCTAAATGAGAGGTCGCCAGGTACACTTCCAAGTAACACTGAACAAAATCCGAAGGCATTCGCGAAGGCGGTGACGACAAGGAGCGGTGCGGGGGCACGTTGCGAGCCCGTGATTCAAGAGGCGACGAGAGGAGTCGTTAACGAGCCTGCGGCGGATGTTGAGGAGCAGGTAGACGAGGAGATTCAGTTGGAGTCTCCACCGGCCAGGGTGCATCAGAGGCACAGCCCAGGAAGTACAGCACATGCCGAGAACCAGCCACTACCCAGCACACCACCGAGAGTCTACAAACCTAGACTTCCATTTCCCGGGAGAGTCCGTAGGGATAGAGACGAGGAGCAAAACTCCAAATTTCTTGATCTTCTGAAGCAACTTCATCTTAATATTCCTTTCCTTGAGGCACTTACGCAAATGCCCAAATACGCAAAGTTTCTTAAGGATATTCTTTCAAACAAAGAGAAGTTAGCCGAAGTCTCTTCCATTCCTCTGAGTGCTGGTTGCTCTGCAGTCTTGCAGAGAAAGTTACCAGAAAAGATGTCCGATCCTGGGAGTTTCACAATTCCATGCATCTTGAGTGATAATACGGTCGTCCATGCGCTGGCAGATCTTGGTGCCAGTATTAATCTCATGCCGTATTCCGTGTATCGCAAGTTGGGTCTAGGCGAACCAAGGCCTACCCGTATGAGTATCCAGCTTGCTGATCGTTCTGTGAAATACCCCCGAGGGGTGGTCGAGAACATGCTTGTTCGTGTCGACAAGTTCATCTTCCCGGTGGACTTTGTCATCCTGGACATGAACGATGACGATAGTGTCCCACTCATCTTGGGCCGACCATTCCTTGTCACTGCACAGGCATTGATCGATGTCTGCGAGGGTAAATTAATCTTAAGAGTTGGGGATGAGAACGTCACCTTTGACGTTCGACAGTCACTGAAACACCCCAAGTCTGCTGATGACTCCTTATACTTCATTGATACCATCATGGAGCATGTCGGGGAGTTTTTCAGCGAAATTTGTGGAGGATCTGCCTCCGACACCCACATTCTCGATAGGGAGATTCCGGAGATTGAAATGGTTGCCGTAACTAATCAGTCCTTAGATGACGACACCGAGTCGCATACCCCTGAATCTGGCGTGTCTGCTGAGATAGTACGAGACGATCCGATGGACCGACCTTCAGTCGAGAGTCCTCCTCTTTCCTTAGAGCTTAAGGATTTACCTTCCCACCTTGAGTATGCTTTTTTAGATGAAGAGAGGAAGCTTCCGGTTATCATTGCATCTGCGTTGACCGAGGTCGAGAAGGAGAAGTTGTTGAGGGTGCTACGAGAGCACAAGGAGGCTATTGCTTGGAAGATTATCGACATCAAGGGTATCAACCCTTCGTTTTGCACTCATAAAATCCTCATGGAGGAAAATTTCAAAACTTTCGTCCAGCCGCAACGGCGGCTTAATCCGAAAATGCAAGAGGTCGTAAAGAAGGAGATCATTAAACTCCTTGATGCGGGGATCATTTTCCCCATTTCTAATAGTGCTTGGGTGAGTCCAGTCCAAGTGGTTCCTAAAAAGGGTGGCATGACTGTCGTCACCAACGAGAGGAACGAGCTTATTCCCACGAGGACTGTGACGGGATGGCGAGTCTGCATCGACTATCGCCGACTTAATAATGCCACTAGGAAAGACCACTTTCCTCTCCCATTCATTGATCAGATGTTAGAGCGTTTGTTGGTGCATGATGTCAGTAGTTCAGTATATAGTGTCTGTAATCGAGTTAGTTGGATTTGTGTTTTGTATGTAAGCGAAGTTCTCACAAGTTCGCTTGTATAGGCGAACTTGTGGAACAAGCGAAGTTAGGAACAACTTCGCCTAAACATGTTAGGCGAAGTTGTCGTGCTTTATAAGTGTTTAGGTTACGGCTTAGAAATAAAAGGAGATAGAATCAAGTATTGTACGAGTTTACGAGTTTGTGTAATCAGTGATTGATATCACGTGTTTCCAGTTGCAATACAACGAGTCTTTGTTTATTGTAACGTGTGTTTGATCGTGTTAACGTATATCGTCTTCTACGCTCGTAACGTCTTACGTAGGGATTCCGCACCTACGTAGAACGAGATATTTCGTGTAGATCCGGCTGGGAACGAGTTTACCGAGTTTTTGTGTCCTACTCACCTCCCACCATCATAAACAACCCATAACACCTTCGCATACCTCGCAAAATCCAGAAATCAAACCTGCAAAATCATCGTGTTCATCAGGCGAAGTTGCCGTCACTGTTTGTAGGGTTTAGGCGAAGATATAAGGTTAAGCGAAGTTATCCACAACTTCGCCTACCTCTCAAGTTCGCTTGTCTCAAGCGAAGTTATCCAGAACTTCGCCTACTTCACAAGTTCGCTTATCTCAATCGAAGTTATCTACAACTTCGCCGAATCAGGAGAATTTAAAAGGGGGAGCGAAGTTAAGAATCAGCGAAGTTAAGACTTAAGCGAAGTTATCCACAACTTCGCCTACAGTACTGTTAAGAATAAAATTTTTATTTTTCGAGTTTCTTTGTGTTTCGTGAAAGATGACTTCAATAAATATTACGGAACTGGTGAAGATGGAAGTGGAAGCGGGTTCAGCTATTAAGGCACCGAAGATGCTTAAGGGTACCGATTTCGTGGCTTGGAAGGATCGGTTTGAACAGTATGTTAAATACCAAGATGCTAAGATGTGGGTGTGCATTCAAGATGGTTACATTCCACCAACTGCCTTGTATGAGGGTCGTGAACAGATAAAGAAATACAATAAGATGGAAGAAGAAGAAAAGAAAATGTATGAGGCTGAAAGCAAAGCTCATGCAGCGATAACTATGGCTCTTCCACAAGAGATTCTTCACACCTTCAGGAAGTATAAAAGTGCTAGAGAACTTTGGGAAGCGCTTGAAAGCCGATTTGAGGGTAATGTGGGGATTCGTGCATCAAAGATTAAACTACTTAAAACCCAATTCTCGGTGTTCAAGTACTTGAAGAATGAATCACTTGATGATATCATCACTAGATATTATCATCTGATGACAGAACTAAACAATTATTCCATTGCTTACAAAGAAGATGAGATCGTGGAAAAGCTTCTTGATGCTCTCACACCGAAATGGGAGATGTACACTGTCTTGATGAGAGAAGACAAAGAGTTTGCCGACTATGACTTGGAAACAGCAGTCAACAAACTACGAACTTTTGAACTTAACATGGTTCGAAAAGAGACACCAACTGATCAGGTTCAGGATCCAGGAATGTATGGTGCAAAAGTTAACTCAAGTTCAAGTTCGAAGTCTGAATCATCTGCTTACTACTCAAAGGGAGACTCGGGCGCTAACTCAACACATGAAGGTCATGTATCTCTCAACATGAATGGTGATGTGTGTTTTATAGCTGGTGGATCAAATGCTTCTAAACCTCAAGCAACCAAGAGTAGTTTTTCCCCAAGTGTTTCGAACAACAACTACTCAAAGATGCCCATGAGTGTTAAATCTGCTGAACAGCAGTTTGCTCTCTATGCATCTTTCATTGCTTCATATGAAAATTACATTAAGGGTAAGATTGTTGATCCTGCAACTTTGGACGAAGACTATGATCAGATCGATGCTGATGATCTGGAAGAGATGGATCTGCAGTGGAAGATGGCGATGATTGTGAGAAGAGTTAAGAGGTTTATGAAGAAGACAGGTAGAAAGTTTGTTGGTGAAAGACCAGGTTTTGACAAGTCAAAGGTGCGATGTTATAACTGTCAACAAAATGGACACTTTTCTAAGGAGTGTACAAATGAACGAGTTGAACGTAGTCAGAACAGGTCTACACAACATAGTGGGGGTGGTAATGAGAATAGAGCCATGATATCCAGACAGAATGGGGAATACAACTGGAATCTGCATGTTGAGGAAGTGTTCGAACAGGCCAATTTAGCGAACATCGAAACTGCAGGAAGTGAGAAAGTAACTGGAGAAAATGAAGCTTACATGGCAGAAGTGACAGACCAGCTCACCGAGGTAAGTACCAAACTCCCTTTTACGAAATGTGAAAATCTGTCTGAACAATTGACAACTATAACTGATCAGTTTGTTAGTTTGGATGCTCAATTTAAAACATTAAAAGAAGATCATCATTTCACTAAAGCTAGAGAAAACAGTTATAAGGTAAAAATAAAAGCTAGTGAGAAAGATATTAGAAGTCTTAAAGCAAATCTAGGTGAAAAAATTCATGTAATTGATCTTAGCTATGAAGTGTTAGAAGAGAAAACCAAACTAATAGCTGAAAGGGATAAACAGATAGCTGATCACCAGGTGAAAGTGGTGGAACTTAACAGAAAGCTTGAGCAATTTAGAAATTCCTCCGCTATACTTGATCACCTCGTTAGTGATCAAGGTTCCCCAGTTAAAAGGGGAGGAATTGGATATCATGAAGTTCCACCACCTTACAATCATAACTATACTTATGATCCTAGTAATCAGAAATCTGTTGATGTTGATTTTGGTCAGACAGTTCCGGTTAAGGTTACTATTAAAGAACCAGAAGTTAGTAAAGGCGAAACAAGTAAGCCTGTTTCGAGTGTTAAGATTTCTGTTCCTAGTCCTGTCTCATCAAACTCGGACAAGTCATCCGAGTCGAGTGAGACAAAAGAAGAGGCAGTATTACCAAAACGTGGAGAGGAACATATATCAAATGAAAAGAATTCTCCACTAAACCCGTATGTCCCACCATATGTGAGACAAACGGGCAGTAATGCAGCCTCAACATCTAAAACAACTATTGGAAAGAAAGTTGAACACAGGAGTTGTTTCAGATGCAATCAATTAGGACACCTGATTGCTGATTGCCCTCTGAAGCAGAGATTCAGAGGTATGAGGTCTTCAAAAACTGAGAATAGAACTAACAGTAAGTACTATAATGGTAAAAATGAAAACTCATCAAAGTTCAGACATTTGACTAATCCAGGTTTTCAAAGAAATCGTTCTCAGTTTTTTTCCCTGTTAACAACCAAATCTTTAGTAATAAATCATTTAATTCACGATGGTTTGGATGGCCTCATAGTCAATCTACAAGAAGGTATCCTTTTAGGACTTACAGAAATTATTCTGATACTAACTTTGGACAGCCAAAGTACGGGATGTATCAACCCAAGACCAATAGGTCTTGGGTCCCCAGATTTTAATCCTCTGCTTTAATCGTGCAGGAACAGTTGAACAGGGCTGCAAACAATCTATGGGTTGTGGATAGCGGCTGTTCCCGGCACATGACGGGTAACAAGAATTTGTTACACGAATGGAAACCTGTTCAGGGAGGAAGAGTGAGTTTTGCTGGAGAAAGTGGTGGAAGGATTACAGGAATTGGGACGGTGACTAATGGTAAAATGACGTTAGAGAAAGTGAATTTCGTTGAAGAACTGAAGCATAATCTGCTGAGTGTATCGCAGATCTGTGACAAAGATTACACCGTGCACTTTACCAAGAATGAAGCGATCGTGCTGTATCCTGGTTTCAAGATACCAGAGGATTGGATAGTAATGAAGGCTCCAAGAGAAAAGAATACGTATATTATGGACATGAGGTCGACTGAGATGGCAACAGAAGAATCGTGTCTTCTGTCAAAAGCAACTGAATCGGAGTCCGAATTATGGCATCGAAGAATGGGGCATATTCATCTTCGGAAAATGAACTACATTGTCAAGAATGGGCTGGTGCTGGGTGTTCCCTTGAAAAATTTCAACTTTGAAGACCCATGCTTATCGTGCAAAAAGGGAAAGCAACACAAGAAATCTCATCACACAAAGAAGGTTAATTCAAAAGTCAGTACCCTAGACCTACTTCACATGGATCTCTTCGGTCCCGTGAATGTAAAAAGCCTAGGTGGAACATCATACTGTTTGTAGATCACTGATGATTTCTCTCGATATTCTTGGGTATATTTCCTGAAGACAAAGGATGAAACGGTGCAGATGGTAATAAATTTGATTACCAAGGTTGAGAATATTATGGGGAAAAAGGTTAAATACATCAGGAGTGACAATGGGACAGAGTTCAAAAACTATCAGATGGAGATTTTCTGCTTACAGAAAGGGATAGACCACCAGTACAGCGCTCCGTATACTCCGCAACAAAATGGGGTGGCTGAGAGGAAGAACAGAACGTTAATTGAAGGAGCCAGAACCATGCTGGCTGATTCGAAACTTCCTGTGGTGTTCTGGGCTGAAGCTGTTGCAACAGCCTGTTATATCCTTAATAGAGTGTTAACTGTTAAAAGATTGAATAAAACATGTTATGAACTTATGCATGGGAGAAAGCCCAACTTGAGTGGTCTCGAACCATTCGGGTCCTCGTGTTCGATATTAAAGACAAATTCTAAATTTGGTGAAATAGCCGACGAAGGTATTTTAGTCGGATATGTTGTTGGGACTCCCAACAGACGAGTCTTTAATACATCGACCAGCAAGGTTGAGGTGGTGTGTAACACTGATATCACAAGTTACAAATCACCAAAACCAAGCACGGGACCCGCTGGGGTTTTCGACTATGATAGTCTTTTTAAATCTTTTAACATACCTTACTTGGATTGTGCAGAAGTTGATGAAAGAATAGCTACGAAGATACTTTACGATGAGGAAGACAATGTTGTGCAAAGACCGCTGTACGATGAATGTCAGCCTTCCTCGTCAAATACTGTCGATACCCCTGCTGCCTCTACAGAAGAGGAATTCTTCAATCCGTTTCACTCTCAACAACAATCACCCATTGATGAGCTACCTTCGAACCTGGAAGACAATCTGCAAGTCATTTCGGTTCCGACTACGAGAGTTCACAAAAATCACCCTTTGGAGAATGTGATAGGTGATCTGTCCGACGGTGTACGAACAAGACAAAGCTTGAATGAGCACACCTGTGTTTACACAAGCATTAAAGATACGGGCATAATTAACGAATGCTTGTACACCTGCTTCATCAGCCAGATTGAACCAAAGAACTATCAAATGGCTCTCAAGGACAGCTCGTGGGTCGAAGCCATGCTAGAAGAGTTAGCCCAGTTCAAAAAGATGGAGGTATGGAACTTGGTTGCAAAACCGAAGAATGTGCATGCGATTGGCACCAAATGGGTTTTTAAATGCAAGAGAGATGAGAAAGGGATTATTATCAGGAACAAGGCGAGGCTGGAAGCCATTCGATTACAATGAGGTGTTTGCTCCTGTGGCGAGATTGGAAGCCATTCGATTGTTTTTGGCATTTGCTGCACACAAGGAGATGAAGGTATTTCAGTTAGACGTGAAGAGTGCGTTCCTTAACGGTAAAGTCGATGAGGTTGTGTACGTTGAGCAACCTCTGGGTTTTCCTGACCCAGACTTTCCTGATCACGTATACAAGCTAAGTAAAGCACTGTATGGGCTACATCAGGCCCCTCGTGCCTGGTACTCAACACTATCCGATTACTTGCTTGAGAATGAGTTTGAAAGGGGAAAGATTGATTGCACACTGTTCTTTAAGAGAAAAGGGAGCGACTTTCTTCTGGTGCAAGTCTACGTGGACGACATCATCTTTGCTGCATCAAAAGTCGCCATGTGTCAGGAGTTTGAGGCCGTCATGAAAAAGAGGTTTGAAATAAGTGCTATGGGTGAACTAACTTTCTTTTTAGGACTGCAGGTTGATCAGAAGAAAGATGGGATGTTCATTCATCAGACTAAGTATGTCCATGATGTTCTCAAACGCTTCAAGATGGAGGACGGCACTCCATTTGATACTCCAGTCTGCGTCAACCATAAATTGGGTGCTGATTCAGACAGTGATGCAGACGTGGACCCCCAACCCAATATCGGGCAATAATAGGTTCTTTAATGTACTTAACTGCTTCTAGACCTGATATTATGTTTGCAGTTTGTCTTTGTGCACGCTTTCAGGCAAACCCAAAGGAATCTCATTTGAAGGGTGCGAAGAGGATATTGCGCTATGTCAAAGGCAAACCTAAGCTGGGGTTGTGGTACACGAAAGAAGGAGACTTGGAGTTGGTCGCCTACACGGATTCTGATTATGGAGGGTGCAATCAGAATCGGAAGTCAACAACAGGTGGATGTCAGTTTCTTGGAGGCAGATTAGTGTCATGGCAGTGCAAGAAGCAGACCTCAGTCGCCATTTCAACCTGTGAAGCAGAATACATGGCAGCATCGAACTGCTGCTCCCAGGTTCTTTGGATTCAACAGCAATTGCGCTATTATGGTCTGAATTTCACTCATACTCCTATTTGCATTGATAACACTGTTGCTATCTCAGTAACTAACAATCCCGTAAAGCATAGCAAAACTAAACATATTGACATCCGTCATCATTTTATACGGGATTGTGCTGAGAAGAAACTGATTGTGCTCGAAAAGGTTGATACATTAGATAATTTCGCTGACTTGTTTACTAAAGCGTTTGACAAAAATCGTTTTCAAAACCTTGTTGAGCTAAATGGGATGATCAATCCCGAGTAACCGTGTTTTGTGTTTTTGTTTAAAAAAAAAAAAAAAAAAAAAAAAAAAAAAAAAAAAAAAAACATCACTATCGCTTAGAATTATGTCGGTTGCCTCAGTTTGAAGGACATATCTTCGGATATGTTTGGTCCTCATTTCTACTTGTAGACTATGAGGATAGCCATTAACCAGATGACTGAAAGTGACCGGGGCGGTTTATGATGTGTTTTTATTCTTTCGCTGAAAATTAGTCGATCATACTTAGTTAGAAGGACACATACTTGTATGTGGTCGGTCCAGCTGATCCATTGGATCTTCAGGATAGCCGTTTACCTGAAAACTTCAATTTGATCGGGGCGATAGAACTTAAAATTTTTTTTTTTCGGGAGAAGAAATTATTTTTCAAGTCTACTACCTCGAAGAAGTTCCTTTACTATGTTTAACAGAAAATTGATCCAACCTTGGAAAGTGATAGATATACTGATTCTGTGTGCTTAACTAGTGAAGTTATTAGGCCTAAAAGACTTTAGAACAGTCATTGTATGTCATGGTAGCTTTTTATGGTACGTAAAAGTAGAAGTGATACTAACTAAATCTCCTCGATTTTACGTGAAAACTCCTTAAGAGTTGTGCATGTTTCCATATATATCTTTCCGAATGATAGGCAGAAAAGCGATTACCCAGTCATACACGAGCCCGTGAGTGTTCTGATTCCCGTGAAGATAGCGTGTCAAGAAACTGCAGTGATCCAGATTCGGGACTTGCAGTTGTTTACTACTCTGAAGTTGTGTAAATACTTAAAAAAAAAAAGGGTGTGTTATTGAGACATTCTAGAGTTCATAATGTTCATACTTCTCAATCAAGATGTAAGAAAGAGAACGGGATGAAGAGTCTAAAGATCGAAGAGTATTTACTATTTAATCAGACACTACGGGTCGAGGTCAACTCGGGGTGACTTGGGGAAAGCCAAATACGCTTTGAGAATAGATAGGAGGCATCATAATCTCTGAGTTGTTGCCCATTTAAGTTTTGAGCTTAATTGAACCTAACCCGTATCACAGAAGCGATGAAAACCATTTTAAGTTATTTACCTGCTTACAACCTGTTTCTTTATGTCATAATACAGCTGAACACGGATCTGTGTGACAGTCACTTAATTAGTATGATTCCTGTTCGGATCTTTTCTAAAACATAGTGGTCCCTGTTGAAACTGAAATTTGATCCCGTGTACTTTATTGTTAAAATTCTTTTTTACTTATGTAGTTGTATGAATTTATACCTGGTTACTTGGTCTTGATCGTATCATTTAACTTTTTAAAGGATGTTTTAAAACTTAATTGCAAATTGTTCAAATTATAGGGGTTTGTTTTGTAAAGTTTAATATCGGCGATCTTATGCATAACTTCGCCTGCAATAGGCGAAGTTATCCATAACTTCGCCGGTATAACTCTGACCCTATATAAAGAAGTTTTAAGGTCAAACTGTTCATTATTTTCATAAACCGGCGAACTTATCTTCTGAAACCCTAAGCGAACTTATATCTCGATTCATCTGTGTTCATTTTTCCAGTTCTAATCCGTGATTAAAGGTGTGTCGGGTTGTAGTTTCGTATAATCACGTTCATTAAGGTTAATCAAAGGTCGTTTCGACCCGATACGCGACCCTGTTTATTCGAAACCTTAACACCCGATTTTCAAACTTGTTATTACGTGGTCGTAATCAACTTGGACGTCTAGATCGTCTTAAAAACATGTTCTACGAGATCCGTAATCTCCAAATTCACCAACTACACGTCGATTGAACAGATTAAACTGTTGCCGATTCATATTCGGCGAAGTTACAGTTTAGGCGAAGTTATCCGTAACTTCGCCTGAGGTTTAACTTCGCCTGATAATTAATTATGTAACAGTATATGAGGCGAACTTGTGGTTAGGCGAAGATATCATTAACTTCGCCTGGCCCTTTTAATTTTAATTAAGTGTTAACAGGCGAAGTTCAAGTTGAGGCGAAGTTGTTCCCAACTTCGCCCCACCTCTAACTTCGCCTATACAGAATAAATCATAACTTCGCTCATGGTAAGAGGCGAACTTGTGATTTGCCTTGACGTTTATCTAACTTAGCCTGTTTGTTGCAGAAATGGCTGCTGTAGCTGGAGCAGGTGGTGCAGGTGGTGATGACGGAGGAGACAACCAACGACAGTTTTTCCCGGGCCATAACATGTACATAACATTAGACCCGGATGCGAGCGGTGTTGATGATTTCCGCGAGATCATCACATTTCTTCTCCGCTCGCGTATATTCCACGCGATTACCACAACACTGCCGATATCCTTGCCAAACATTGAGGATTTTTGGCAGACAGTGGAATATGACTGTCGAGTCGAGCCCCCGGTTATGCGAGCAACGGTCAACAATCAGATTGTTCAGTTCTCATCTGAACAGATCCGGGCGGCTTTGCGGTTCGGAGATGAAACAAGAGACGATCCGACAGATTTTGTGGCTCCATTCCGAGATGGAGCGTTTCTGAGAATGGGATACTCTGGTCCCTTGGGGGACACTCAGAGACGCAAGGGGTTCTTGCTCGACCAGTGGCGCTTTCTCATGCATGTGATGATAGTGTGCATGTCAGGGAGAAAGGCTGGTACTGATGGGATGGGCGCGACCATGCAGTCGGCTATGACTGCTCTGACTTACAATAAGCGTTACAGCTTTAGTCAGATGGTCTTCTACGAGATAGATCGTCAAAGAAGAGCGGTGGCGCGTGAGAGATTTCTTATGTTTCCAAGATTCATTCAGATGATCTTGAATTACGTTGCTCCAACGCTACCTCAGCACCGCCCAATCAGATATGTAGAAACTGTCAGCAAAAGGATTTTCGCCCAGTGCAGATCTTCCAGTGCGAGGAGTAAACCTGAGCTCCGTCCTCGACATACTCCATTATTCGGGTACTTGATCAACCCAGAGTATGTTCCAGCTCGTGGGGACGAGTTTCGGGATCCTCAACCACAATAGGCTGGAGCACCTCAAGCTATACCTGCTGCTCCTGTTGTGTCACCGGAGGAGAATGTAGACCTTGATGCTGCGTTTGGCAGTCAAGGATTCTTTGATATGGAGAGGGTTGATCCAGAGGAAAATGTGCAAGTCTCAGTTGAAAGGGTTTCGAGTGTGAATGTGACTAGGGCAGCTATAACGGTGGCTGATTCTGATTCTGATGATGTTGTGGCTGAAGCGAGACGTATTTTGGTAACTCAAGAACGAATTCATGGGAAAAGGAAGAGAACCGATGATGACAGCGAGTCAGATTATGAGGAAGAAGTACATCAGTTGGTTCGCAGATCAAGAAGGGAACGGACAGGTGCAGGTTCAGGAGCTGGTGAGAGCTCAAGGGTGGTTCGTTTCACTCCACCCGCACTGTCCGGTATGACTATTGTACCTTCATCGTTGCCAGTTACAAGGCCAAGCGCCACGGACGTTCCCGTGGTGGCTACCTCATCCTCATTCGGCCTCCCACCCACTACATTCCAACTATCGACTCCGGAGATTGTATCTTTGCCACCTCCAACTCTCACTCCAACGGAGGTCGTGGCAAGATTTATTGAGTCGACGGTTTTAGCGACTGCAGGGTTGTCAGTTACGATACCACATGCGGTTACGTTTACGCCTACTTCTGAGGTCCCGGTTACATTGGAAATCCCTCCTCAGTACACTCAAGATATATCACATCTGAGGTTTGATCTCGATGCAACCTTATCCGACACTGAATGAATAGCAGCACTTGAACGGGTCGTGGCAGAACAATCAAGGGTGAATCTTATCCAGACCCATGCTATTCAGCGCCTCGTTGCAGAGAATCAGATACAGTCGTCCCTGCTGATAGAACATGGCAAAATCGTTGATGCTTTGAAGGAGTTCTTGGCATCTCAGGGGGAGACGAGCTGTAAGGGCGATGAGCTGAGGACTAAGAAGCGAAATGATCGAGACGATGATCCCAATGCATCGAAAGGTGCAGGTGGAGAGTTGCCAAGAACTGAACAAGCTCTTGGGACTTCCACATCTAAGGGGGAGTCAACAAGGGTAGCGGGCGGTACAGGTGATGAGGTGGTGGTCGTGGATGTTGAGGAGATGGATGATGAGTTTATAGGTGATGATGATGTATTACCAGTTGAAGAGATAGAGAAGATTGGTGCTGAGATTGTTATTGATAGTGAGATTGAAGAGGGAGAGATTGTAGAGGAGAATATTGAGCATGAGATTCCGGATGTTGATAAGGCAGATATGAGTAAAGATATGGGAAGTGATGAGACGGAATGGGAAGAGCAGCCAAGATGGAAAGAAGGCTATGCTGAGTGGTTTGTAAAAACGAAGAAACCGGCGGTCCCTACTATGTTCAAGAAAAGTTACAACATTAGAGGTTATGCTGAATCGAGAAAGGGGATTATATGCTGGTTATATGATGAGCAGTTGAGGCTCTTTGTGATTAAGAGGTATGATGGTGTTCAGTACTTCAAAAGGCTGTTGAGATCGTTGAATACATTGCCAGAGTGTGAAGTGAAGGACTTAGCCAGATTGGGGTTAATAAACAGGAGTGATGATAACATGGCTAGAGTCATTGGGAAGATTGTTTGGAAGGAAAGTATAAAAGAGAAGAAGTTCGAGCTGTTGAAACCACAGAAAGGAAAACTTATTGAAGATAAAGATAGAGGGATGAGAGCAGATGGCAAGCCTTGGATGATTATGAAGTATAAGCCGATCCGGTGTTTAAAAGAAGTGCCGATGAAACAAATGCCCAAGGATGTGCTGAAAGATCTGAAGTGGTGGTATGTAGATTGTGAAACAGCTGAAGCAGTAATGGAGGACGAAGATGAACAAGAGCTGCTGAGAGTATATGATCCAATGCATCTAGTGAACTTGTCTCAAGCTGATCTGCAGGTGCAGAATGAGAAGAAGATATTTTATATTCCTGCTTGGAAAGACGAAGCGAAGAAATATCAAAGAGTTGTTTCGGTATGTGTACGAGAAGGAGTTCATGCTTGAAGACGAAAGATCCAAGATTGTTCAAGATTACAAGACACGAGTTTGAAGATAAAGATATGAAGCTATTGCCAAGGGGGAGTCTGTTGGTGCATGATGTCAGTAGTTCAGTATATAGTGTCTGTAATCGAGTTAGTTGGATTTGTGTTTTGTATGTAAGCGAAGTTCTCACAAGTTCGCTTGTATAGGCGAACTTGTGGAACAAGCGAAGTTAGGAACAACTTCGCCTAAACATGTTAGGCGAAGTTGTCGTGCTTTATAAGTGTTTAGGTTACGGCTTAGAAATAATGAGGAGATAGAATCAAGTATTGTACGAGTTTACGAGTTTGTGTAATCAGTGATTGATATCACGTGTTTCCAGTTGCAATACAACGAGTCTTTGTTTATTGTAACGTGTGTTTGATCGTGTTAACGTATATCGTCTTCTACGCTCGTAACGTCTTACGTAGGGATTCCGCACCTACGTAGAACGAGATATTCCGTGTAGATCCGGCTGGGAACCTACAGCGTTTAGCAGGTCAGCAGTACTATTGCTTCCTAGATGGTTTCTCCGGGTACTTCCAGGTTCCGATAGCTCCCGACGACCAGGAGAAAACCACTTTCACCTGCCCTTACGGAACGTTTGCTTACAAACGTATGCCGTTCGGACTTTGTAACGCTCCGGCCACATTCCAGAGGTGTATGGTGGCCATTTTCCATGATATGATCGAGGACTCCATGGAGGTGTTCATGGACGATTTTTCCGTATTTGGGAGTTCCTTCGATCATTGTTTATCAAATCTCGAGAGGATGATGTCCCGCTGCGTTGACACCAACCTAGTCCTTAACTGGGAGAAATGTCATTTCATGGTTCGCGAGGGCATTGTTCTAGGTCATCGAATCTCAAGTGCGGGGATAGAGGTTGACCGGGCAAAGGTCGAGACCATTTCTAATCTCCCCCCGCCTACCTCTTTGAGATCAATTCGTAGCTTTCTAGGTCATGCCGGGTTCTACCGCCGGTTCATCAAAGATTTTTCTAAAATCGCGAGACCCATGACCAAGCTTTTGGAGAAGGATGCTCCATTTGTTTTTTCTGAGCAGTGTATCGAGGCGTTTGATCTTCTAAAAGACAAACTAGTTAACGCCCCAATCATGGTTGCTCCCGACTGGTCGTTACCATTCGAGTTGATGTGTGACGCGAGCGACTTCGCAGTCGGAGCGGTTCTTGGACAACGGAAGGATAAACATTTCCATCCGATCTACTATGCGATCCGGACCTTAAATGGCGCACAGGAAAGCTATACCACCACCGAAAAAGAGCTTTTAGCTGTGGTGTTCGCTTTCGACAAATTTAGGTCCTATCTAGTTTTGTCCAAAACGATTGTTTATACGGATCATGCCGCTATTAGATAACTTTTCAGCAAGCAGGATGCTAAGCCTCGTTTTATCCGATGGATCCTGTTGCTTCAAGAGTTCGATATAGAGATCCGTGATAAAAAGGGGGCCGAGAATGTGGCGGCTGATCATCTTTCACGACTAGAGGGAGTTGATTCAGGAGATTCAGGAGTTAGGATCGACGATCGTATTCCGACGGAGAGTCTGATGTTTGTTACTGCACAAGAAGAAGGTTTTCCATGGTTTGCTGATTTCGCGAACTATCTTGCTGACGGATACCTCCCAAAGATGCCTTACCAGCAAAAGAAGAAATTCTTTGCTGACATCAAATTTTACCTTTGGGACGATCCGTATCTTTTCCGCATTGGTGCTGATCAGCTTATTAGTAGATGTGTGGATGTCAAGGAAGGATGGCAAATTTTGAGCCATTGTCATGTGGGACCGACTGGAGGTCACCACGGTGTGAGTGCTATGGCAAAGAAAGTCTTTGATTCTGGTTTTTACTGGCCGTCTATATTTAAGGATGCTCACCTGTTTGTTAAGAGTTGCGATCGTTGCCAGCGTGTCGGCAAAATTTCTTCGCGAAACGAAATGCCCCAGAATGCCATTCAAGTTTGTGAGGTTTTTGATATCTGGGGTATTGATTTCATGGGACCGTTTCCATCTTCGCGTGGAAACAAATACATACTCGTGGCCGTCGATTACGTGTCTAAGTGGGTTGAGGCCAAAGCTCTACCCACCAATGATGCCCGAGTGGTAGTCCGTTTTCTGAAAAGTCTATTTGCTCGTTTTGGAGTCCCGAAAGCCTTGATCAGTGATCAAGGTACTCACTTTTGCAACTCGCAGATAGATAAGGCGTTGAAGCGTTATGGGGTCACCCATCGGCTTGCGACCGCCTACCACCCACAGACTAGTGGACAAGTGGAAGTGAATAATCAGGGAATCAAACGTATTCTCGAGAAAACGGTTGGTTCAAATCGTCGGGATTGGTCCGACAAATTAGATGACGCTCTGTGGGCCTTCCGTACAGCCTACAAGACTCCGACTGGTTCCACACCATTTCGGATGATTTATGGGAAGGCCTGTCATCTTCCTGTTGAATTGGAACACCGCGCTCCATGGGCTCTTCAAAGGGTTAATCTGGATTGACCCGCCGCAGAGGGTAATCATTTCCATCAATTACATGAGTTAGAGGAGCTCCGGGATCACGCATATGCACAATCATTTCGGTATAAGGAGCATACGAAGGAACTGCATGACAGGAAATTGAAGGGTAATAAGCAGTACAAGTGTGGGGATAAGGTTTTACTGTATAACTCACGGTTGAGGTTATTCCCGGGAAAGTTGAAATCCCGATGGTCGGGACCGTTCACGGTCACTGAGGTTTTCCCGTATGGCACGATTGAGATACAAGACCGAAGCGGGAAGTTTAAGGTGAACGGCACTAGATTGAAGCACTACATTGGAGAGCCGATAACTGATCAGACAGTCGAGGTGTTCTACCTTGACTCATTCACCGAGGAATAGTCGTGATAGATGCATCACTCGGGAGACAGCCCGAGTTGTTGAGTTTGTATTATGATTCCCTTTACTTTCTGTTTTTATTTGTTTTATTTCTATTTATAAAAAAATTAAAAATACAAAAAAAATAAATTAAAAAACTCAAAAAAATTCAAAAAAAAAAATTCAAAAACACAAAAATATGTTTATTTCTTATGTTTTTGTTTTCTGTTTCGTACGGCGCTACATGCGAGCGAGTTTGAGTTGTTACAGGTATTATTATGCGCATGGTAGCTCTGATGGCGTTTTGGAACTGGTTCACCCGAGGTTGCGGCCGCAAATGAAATGCTATACGGTCGTTCGTTTGAGTCATACACAGCTGATGAAGAATTTGCATCTAAACCACGGAAGTAACCCGTTCTCTATTTTAATTTCTGTTCTTTCAAGTTTTAATTTTATGCTTTACGTTTTATTTTTATTTTATTTTTTTTCCTTGTTCTCATCGAGGACGATTTCGTTCTAAGTGTGGGGATGGGAATTTATTTTACTTAATTGTAGAAAAAAAATAATAATAATAATAATAAATTAAAAATTAAAAAATTTTTAAAAATAAAAAGTTTTCACTCGTTTTTCGTTTTCGTACGTTGTTTTTATTTAGAAAAAAAAATAAATAATAATAATAATAAAAATGTCCCTTGTTTTTAGTTTCTTTTGCATTAAAATGGGAGATGATGATTTTATTCGGAAATCGGTTTTTCAAACTACTAATAATATGAGATAAATAAAAGAAAACGCACTTAACTTGGGATGTGTCGGTAGGCTCAGCCTTGAAAATGAAAGGGCAAATTTGATAAAACGGTTAAACGGAAATCTTTTGTGGGTAAAGCGTTTTGTCCGTGAAAAATAAGCAATGAAAGGTCGGGCCATACTCAAGCCTCAAATTTTGGTATGAAAAAAAAAATGGAAATATCATGAGTTTTTAAAAATCTGAATACGTTATCATATGATGCTTGGGTAGGTTTAACGTTAGAGTATGCCGTGTAGCCTGTGATATAAATCTTAAAATGCTAGTTTAGTGTTTTACACCTCATCGGCATATGGTTTTATAACCTTAAATCCTGTATTGATGGGATGCTTCGGGTCCGGAGACCATGGGTCTGTATGCAATCTATTTAGCTGGGTATTCACAATTTCTAAGTGGGGTTGTGGATATTTAAAATAAAGCCAAAGAGCAAACCCTTATAAGTCTATAAACATTATCACAAAAAGTACGAAAGTACAAATACACTACAGACTTGATCATCCACGCTGTTAGTCATGTGGGGTCCCCTTGCTCGCGTCTCATTACCATTAAGAAACGGACCACAAGGGACACGCTACATGTAAGCCCTACAGATAAAATTTTGCATACTCACCTACGGTTATGGATTTGGGGTATTGCTTGATAACGGGGGTATGTCATGTTGTGGGGAGCACTAGATATAAATAATTGAACCTTAATCATATCTAATGGCTGCTTGGTAGACTTTGATGCTTAAGCTTAGGTGGATAAACAATACCCTTGATCGTCTTAACTATTCATAAATATGGAGCAATAAAGTTTTAATTCTGCTAATTTTGAGGTTTAAGTCAAGTTGGGGTGGTGGTCTGGTCCGGTAAAAGCAGAAAATAAACGGGTCTTAATTGTGTAAACCACTGAGTAATATTATTGTCGGATCTTATTTGTCCCGGTAAAGATTAAGGCATGGGTTTAGGTGGACAACAATATCGATGATCGCGGTTTTTGCGCTTTTCTGAGCTTTAAAATATAACCTATATGTTTGATTTAACTTTGATTTTCCGATTCTGATCCAACTGCATTAGACTTTTTCAGGGACGAAAAAGATTTAAGTGTGGGGATGTTTGATGTGTAGTGAAACACACTTACTTTCCGTATCATTTTTATCATGTTTTAATTACTTTTTAGTTTAATTATTAAGTTTTATGGTTTGTTTATGCTTGATATTACAAAGATGATTGTTTTCTTGTAGGTGATGTAGTTTGGTGGAAAAAAGAGTTAAATTGAAGAGTTTAGGGGCTTAATTGTGCAACTTTCAAACTTATAAGTCAAGGCCCGACCCAAGCCCACATCTTAAAAGCCTTATATAATATTATATTAAGTTAATTAATAAAGTATTCAGCCATTCATTCATCAATAATCCCGAAATCAAAAAAAAAAGAACCCTAAAACCCTAACAGTCCGATCTCAAGTCAGCCGGCAAAAGGGAAAAGAAAAAAAGAAAGAGAAAGGCGGCTATTGGCGGCTGTGAAGGCTAGAGGAAGAAGAAAGAGGCTCAGGGTGATCTTGGGCAGCAGCTAGGGATCAATAACAAGCATAGATCTCAGCCATACTTGATAGTAAAACACTCATAAACTTATTGTTCAAGAACCCAAACTTTATTGATTTGGTCTCTTGTTTTGAATTGTTTTGCAATTGATTGATTGTTTGTCTTGTGATTGATATTGTTTTGATCTTGAATGAGTTTGATTATGTTTATGATGATGTTTATGATGTTTTTCTTAAGTATGCATGGCTGTCCAAAATTAATGAGTAGCTAAACTTGTTTGTTCTACCTAGGATAGATGATTGTTGCATAGTTTAGACTTGTATAATGGATTGTTAATGTTCAAGACTTGAATTATTGATGTAAAGTTTAACTAAACCATAAATTAGATTGTGTGTGATGGCTGTGTTTTATTTGTTATTACTTATAATCCTCTTGCATTAGTTAATTGAATTGGTTTTGATTAATTGATTGCTTGTTAAACTCTTTACTTGGTGTTTTGGGTTTATTTGCGGGGTGTACAACCGTAGGGATAATTGGGTAATATAATCATCTAAAGTCAGTTAAAATACACCTTCTTTGAGACCGAGAGGTGATAAGAAGTAATTTTGTCTCGTTGCTTTTACTTGTTAGAATTAAGACCGCACGAGAGCGGGTTTTTGTCTTGTCAAGTTTGAGTGTTTATGTGCAATTAGTTGGTTTAATTTGGGTTAAGTTAAATTGTTCCTCTATCCTTGGTGGCGTAGTATTCGTTTCCATTAGGATAGTGTGTCAGTGAGACCGAGAGGTGAGTCGTCATTTGAACACGTTAATAATTGTTTTTTTCCGGTTTATTCTTTAAAATCAACTAAAATAAGTTAGAGATTGTTAGAGAGACTGAGAGGTAATTTGACTTTCTTAAACAAGTTTTAGTTGTGTCATCTTTTTTAACCGGTGTCGTGAATATTTTCAATCCATTGTCTTGTTATTTCTATCAACATGATTCATTCCTAGGTAGACGTCTTTATTCATTGAATTTAAATCAAAGTTTTCAAAGTTTTGTTAAAAGTTTTCATTTAATTAAGTTAAGTAGTTTAATTAATTCTAAATATTAAAAATCATTTAAATATTATTTTGGTGAGTCTTAGTCAGAGTTTAGTAATTATAAACGTTTTCACGTGTCTTCGAGTTCGATATCCGGACTTTCCTTATCTATGCTATACGCGATCGGTACAGTTGCCGTTTGTGTGAACTAGGATAGATTGTTTGGTTTTTAAAGCTTAGTTGCGACTTGTGTTTTATTTATATATATATATTCGCACATCAGTTTTTATAAGAGGAAACTGGATAAAATTCTTTTCAATGCATACCAAATGAGTGCAACATGAGCCACTATTTATAGGCAATCTAGAGTGAGAAGCACGGCCCCGTGCTTACGTAGGCACGCCCCTGTGTTTTATAGTGACATGTGCTAAATTTATTTTGTCTTTTCTGGCAGATATCCACGGCCCCATGGTTGAGAGGCACGACCCCGTGCTTTTGTTTCCAGATTTTGTCTTTTCTTGTAGATTTTTGTCTTTTCTGGTGTTCAGAAGCATGGGGGCGTGTTTCTTGAGGCATGGGGGCGTGTTTCTTTGTTTTTCTTGTCTTTTCTTATGTTTTTCTTCGTCTTTTCGCTTGTTTCTTTGTTTGAGGCTTGGTTTCACCTGAAATTACATTTAATTATGATAAGTAGCCTTTTATGCTATGTTATTTGATAGAAATTGCAGTTTTTAGAGATCATTTGATGCCGAAAAGATGTATATTTTTATCTACATCAGCAGTCCAAATAACAGTCCAATGGTCCAATATAAATTTTTAAGTCCAATCAACAATGGTCCAATATATCTAGGCCCAAAACCAAACTGAAAACCCGAGAACCTAAGAACCGAAAACACAAGATTGATCCCAAGAAAAACACCAATCTGATCCCGAGAACTCTTGATATAAGCCGAGGAACTTGATTATTGCCAGAGAACGATTACTTATAACCGAGAACCTTGATTATTGCCCGAGAACGATCAGTTATTGCCGAGAATGATCAAATATTGCCGTGAACAATCAAATATTGGCGAGAACAATGTCTATTTGACTTGGTAAACTTGGTAACAAATATTATCCCGAAAAATCAGGGATTTAAAGAACTTTCAAGTTTTGAAAAAGATCTTATCCCTAATCTTGTTAAACTTTCCCGAAGAACATAAGAACACCAGAGATCTTGATTCCCATAAAATTACCCTATTAATATCAACCAAAAACACAATCTTGGATCCTTTATATCACCAACACCGAGCCTAGAATAGGTCTATTGGCTCTTGTACCAATTGTAAGTCCTAAAACAATGATCTTTCAATGTGATATCAATAAACTCGTTGTTAGGCGGAAACTAACAACGAATTGATTCAAGGCAAACAAGAATAAACACAAATCAACACACGATGGACTTAAAACACATGTTATATTAACGGCGGATACTTAAGCCCTTAACGAGGATTACAAGATGATAAGAATAGAAGACAATGTAACCCTACTCACACACACACCGTTCTGTTAATCATCGACCACACTAATGACCTAATTACAATGTATATATATATCACCAAACACACTAGGGCCCAAGCCCAAAAAAAATCCCACCGAAAACAAGTGTGTTCAGTGTTACATGCTAACCAAAACCCAAGCCCAATAGATTAAGTATAAACCATCAAGCCTAGCCCAACAAATTTCGCTCGGCTCGTAGGGAAGTTTAATTCCTTTTTAGCCTTGTTTCCATTTATTTTAAATCTTTTCACATTGAGGACAATGTGAGATTTAAGTGTGGGGAGGGGATTTACACTTGACAAAACCAAGTCTAGAGGGCGAGATTTTTTAACAGATTTCTCAAATGTTTGTTTTTACAACAAAAAATCCTCAAGCTTTTTAAATATTTTTGGCAAACCATAAAGTAAGAAATAATGAGAAACATTTGAGCAAGATTAATCTACTTTATAGTGAAACTAAAAATATGGTTTCTAATATTGAGATTAAAGTTATGCAAAATATGGCGTTTTCACCCAATCCTTTCGTTTGTGGGAATTATTCCTTCATGCAGATATTCAGTAGAATACACAACTATTGGATATTTTTAAGTGATTCAGGTACTTCTTGCGGATTAGAACTTATCTTGAGTATTATATTCGAGATCAGACGAAATGCTGCAAAAACAAAAAGTAAATATATTGCCAAAAACAACAAAAACAAAACCACACAAACCCTATAACTAGCACCAAACCTACCCAAAAACCTATCCTACCAAATTACCCTTTCACTGGTAGAATTCAGCATTGGTCTTTTATCGGCAGACCCCAAAGAACTAGAATGTATTCTTTCGATTTTAATTTACTTTGTTGCCTACAATTCGCAAAACCTAGGTTGCCTCCAGAACTTAGGGAGAGAATTTTTCTCTTTAGCAATGAGGTGAGGAAAAAGTGGTGCCTAGAGGAACGAAGGCCACCATTTTGTGGGACTTCCAAAAGTGCAATGAAAAGACGAGCAACAAGATATGAACGATGTTTAGGCTACGGAAATTGATCCCACGAAGGAATATGTAGAGTAATTCAAACCCAATCCCAATATGAATATACCGAACTAATGAGGGTGGGGGCTATTAGGCTCAAAGCCGAGCGATCCATTATAACTGGAAGTTATGTTTAACATAGGATTGAGGAAGAGCTTATCCACATCTTGGATAAAACCGGTCTTGACGATCAGACCTTAAAGATTCATTATGATTAAAAAAAAAGAGCTGCTAATTCACCACACTTTGGGACGAAGAATAGAGCGAGGGCAAGAAAAAAAAAAGAAAATATTGAAGAAGAAGCTCGATTATTCGTACCCTTTCAAAAACCTTTGCCAAAAATCCCAATAAACCTATAACCCACATACCAAAACCGTTGGAAATATAATATCTTTTGACATATGCAGCGCTTCACAAATTGGGTGGAGAATAGGTTTCTCGACAAGCGTATTTTCTGTAAGTGGTATCTTGGCTAAGACTGAATGTCCGGATATAAATCTGAGTGTGTGTGAAAATTGAAAGCACGTGACACTTTACATAAGAGGAAGCTCATAAAGGCAAACCATAGTTTTAAGTAGCATTGCACATACTAACATATTTTTCTCTTATGGATTAGCGGGACTGTCTAAAATTTCTCGGGATGTTTAGCTTCAGTTAACGTGCTATTTTGAAGAGTTTGTTCAAAGATTAATTGAAGGCAAGAAAGGTTCAAGTGTGGGGAGATTTGATGTATAAGAATTTATACATCTTTTCAGCACTAAAATGTCTCCAAATAAGCTTTATTTCGACAACTATATTGAAATAAATAGCCACTAATGTTTATAATTTATATTTATAGGTAAATATAGTCCTAAGGAATAAAACAAGTTGTAATATAAACAAACAAAGAGATAAACGGTGAAAACATACTCAACACACCCCATGGTGAATCAAGACATGGCCATGCCTAGAGCATAAGAAGTAAAGACAAAAATCAGGAAATCAAGACATGACCATATTAACCAAGACACACCCCATGTTATCAAAAAAAAGAAAAAAAAAGACAAAATAGAAGGTTCTGAAGCAAGACACGGCCATGCCTTCAAGTACAAGAGAAAAAGACAAAACCGTTAGAATTTGGACTATTGTGAATTTCAGCATGGTCGTGCCTTCCTTAACACGGCCGTGTTAACCTGGAGTTGTACGATCTGAAAACTAACAATTAATGCACCAGGACAAAAATGAAGACATGGTAGTGAAATACTCAACACGGTCATGCCTTGAGGGTTTGATCGGCTGATGTGATGCAAAATATATAGAAATTTATCCCGAATTCATATTAGTTTTATGCTTAAACGTTAAGGAGTATCAAGTTGTGTTTGATGTGATTAGATGTTGGTGTTTATTGTAGGTCCCGTGGATGCTAGGCTTGGATAACGAGGTCCAATAAGAAGAAACAAGGCTATGCGAGGTTCGAGAGGAAGTCGGAACGCGTACACGAAGCTAAACAAGGCAAAAAACGAAAAACTGAACACGTGGGTGCTCCCCATGTCGCGGGGCCACCTAGGTCACGTGGCGCGGCGCCCTAGGGGTGTTTCATGGCTGCCCAAATCCATTACCACAACTATTTTATCCTATATGGACCTGGTCTGACCGGAAATTAGAGATTTTGCTTGTTTAACAAGTTTAGCTCATCATATATATATATATATATATATATATATATATATATATATATATATATATATATATATATATATATATATATATATATATATATATATATATATATGGAGAGGATCATGAGAGAACTCTATTTTATGGAGAGAACTAATAATGAAGTATTTTTAATTTAATTAAAAAAAAATATTTTTCAATTTTTTTTTATTTCATCCTTCTTATATGTTGTTATTCTTCACCACAAAAAATAGAAAAATAAAAAAAAAATTAACGAGTAATGCATATATGCAATACATCGACTTTTTTTATAATGCATATGTGCAATAGTGTGAATTTTGATATTTGAAATAGTGTTGAATAACATATATATAGTTGTTTGTATTGTATATTCGCAATAGTGTTATATTATATACAAAAATTAAAAAAAAATCGATATAGTGCATATGTGCATTAGTGTTGTATTACATATATGTGATAATGTGTTTTGCATACAATTATTAGTGTTGTATTTGCATATATTCAATAGTGTGTATTAGATAATGTATTTGTGTTGTATTATATGCAATAAAACACTATTTTATAAATAAAATACACATTAATGCACATACGCATTACATCGACGACTTTTTTTGTAATTTTTTTTTTTTAATTTTTTTAGGAACAATATCATCTTATTAGAAGGAGGAAAGAGAAAAAAAATCACAAAATAATTTTTTAAAATAGTTAAAAATATTTTTTTACTAGTTCTCTAGTTCTCTCTTTAAAATGAGTTCTCTCTAGATCCCACCCCTATATATATATATATATATATATATATATATATATATATATAAACCCTATGAATGATTTTTAGACCTTCCCAACCATCAAAGACCTGCTCCAGATGAAATACCAAGAAGGAGGAGCTGTCGATTTCGATTTTGATCAACCGATTGTCGGTTTTGCTTGTTTTAACGTTTGTGAGTTCGTTTTCGGGTTTTAGACATTCAAACCTTTTGTAATTAGATTCTAATGGAACATGTTAATCATTTATATCTATTTTATCTGCTGTTCATTGATTATGATACGCTAGATTGGTTAGAATCACCTAGGTTTGATGTTTAACAGTTTAAAACTAGTTTAGGGTGCTTAACAAGTGGTTGATTGTTTTTCTATTGTCAAGTTCACATTTTGTGATATTATTCTATGTATACCCTCTGCCATAGATGTATCTCAGGTTGCATGTGCCCCGTGTGGTTAATTATTGCATGAATTAGTTTCGTGTAGGCGTTAATTGCATGTTTCGGTTAATACATTATGTGTTGATTGATTGTGGTAGACATACCATTAGGGTTTGTATTTCTTGGATCATTAAAACCAGTAGGTTCATCACCTTTGAGTTGTACCAAAACCTTAGGTGTCGGCTTATCTTGCTAGTTAGCTGATCGGGTTAGTCGTTGTGAGACCACGTGCGTTTTTCTAGCTGTCGACTAGGTTAAGTTTGTAAGTTGAGTTATTTTGTCCTTAGTATTGAATTACACCTCTTCTCCTAGGTTTGTAATAGCTCAAGCCTTAGTGAGATCTGTAACTTAGACATGCACCAAGTGATGAGTTATTAGGGTACGTAGATTAACAACCATGAATTAAAAGCTATCTAGACGTTGTTAGGGTTTTCTTGTAAAACTGATAGTAGGGACCCAGCACCTTGACCTCACCTATGTTAGCCCATCTTAGAATCTTGGTTTCGACCACACGTTAGCACCCGTGTCATCTTACGATCGTTAATTCATCTTACCTAGGTGATTCGTTTTCTTATTATCGTTAGTTGCGTTAAATTTCACCGTTAGTTAAGTTAAATTAGTTAAGTTAGTTTTAAACAAATAAGATAAAGAAATATTCAGGACTTAGATTAGGGTTAATTATCTGAGCCATTCTCACGTTTCTTTGTGTTCGACATCCGGATTTCAATTAGATTGTGTTGCTACGCGACCGGTACACTTGCCGTTTGTGTGAAGCTTAAGACTGATTTGTTTTATAAGTCTAAGACTTAGTGTTGAATTGCGAGAATTAGTTATTAGTATTTATATATAGCTTTTCGCACGTCAAGTTTTTGGCGCCGCTGCCGGGGACACGGTTTGAGGCGATTAGAGAACGACCGAAATTTGGGGACTTTCCTTTCGTATTTTTGCATATATCAAGATTAATATAGTTAGTTTAGTTTGTATTTTATCTTATTATTAATTTTCTAGTTTTAGTTTAATTTTAGTTTTAATTAATTTTCGTCTAATACTATCAGGTGCCTCCGTTTCTATTTAAGTGTGCAGTATTGGAGACTTACGATAATGTATTCAAAGAACAAAAACGTTATAGCATTTGGTAGATGGAGATAAAGAGGATTTTAGATTGTAAAGAGAAAAATTGAGTGAAACCCCGGTTACGTTTGATGTTTGATTTAAGGGGGAATCTTCTGGGTTATGAAAACTCATCCGGTGAATTCATTGAGCAAATATCATATCCGGATGAGGTAATGTTTGATTGGTTGCGCATCAACGATGATACATATCCAAATGCCCCCATTTCCAACCCAACAAGCTTTAGATGGAATCCGACTTGGTTTAATGACTCAGTCGCGACTTAGTGAGCCGATTATTGAATTTGAAGATGCAGGGATGGAGAGGCAGTCAGAGGAATGTGTTCCCTCTTGGGAAGACGAGTTTAGGGGTGAGTTTGGTGATGAGTTTGTGGATTTTACAGTCATGGATGAAGAGGAGTTTGACACACTTGGTGATTTAAAATTGCTCGAAGATCTATTGTATAACGAGCCAAGTGTGGAGGTCAAGAAGGATCCTTGTGAAAAGAGCCATGACGTAGTAGTTGATTCAGTTCTTCCGACAGTACACCTTGACTATGAGAAACCAAAGCATGAACCGTATTCAATCTCCATTCGGGACGTGTTGAGGTTTAAAATGTTGCTAAAAGAATAAGGAGGATATCTAGGCTCAGAGATCATGGTGTGCATAAGAGTTCATCACTCTCGTTTCACTTCAGGGAATCATTTTTGGGGGAGTCTAAGAGTTGGTGGGCCAAGTTCAAGTCGTATGTTTGGGCCCATGAGAGCAGTGCAGTTGGTTTCTTCCCGACCAATTGTAAGAGGAGAGTGTTGAGGAGTATTGATGGGAAGCGGATAAAGGAGAAGCGACTGATTGAGGTTTCGGCAGCAAGTCTGGCTTAAGACTTTTTGTGTAAAACCGCTTTCCGGGAGGCAACTTAGTAATATGTTTCATTTTTATTATTTTATTTTGTCGCTATTTTAGGTGTTTCTTCTCTTGCAGGTTATTCTGTGGTTGGCTATGAGATGGTCTATGTGTTGGGTTTTAACAAGATTATCAAAGCCATATTAACCCATTTATATGAAAAACGCAGCAGAATAAAATGTTTTAAATCTTGTTATATTGATTAATATAAAACCCGTTTTATATGTAAAACCCAAGCCCCGGATCCATATACGAATTACATGCATACAAAAACTATCAACCATAGGGGGTTTATGTAATACAACCTTTCAAGAGGCAAGAAGATGAAGGAGATGACGGTTTGAATGGCTAGCCTTCAACGGAGAAGAGCCTCAAGCTTGTATACCCTCCAAGCCTTCAACAAACACCTTGCTTGCTAGGATTTTATCACTCTTGCACTTGAAAGATGAAAACCTTCTTGTGTTCTTCTTCCTTGAACCGATTTTGGAGAGTAGAGAGATTACAAATTGCATGTAATGTGGTTGGGTGTTAATATGTTATGTCCCAAGGTAGATATTAATAAGAGAAAATATTTCAAACAAATGGGTGGGAAGTTTCCCCCAAAAGTGGGCTGGTCCTACCAGATATTATTTTCCCTTTCTTCCTGGAACAGACTAATACCCCATGTACTAGTCTCAGGCATAATACTTTATGTATCAATCGCATGACTAATACACCATGTATTAGTTCACAGGACTAATACTCCATGTATTAGTCACAGGTCTATTGAAACTTTGTGACATTTAACACTTTTAACATGCCATAAGTTTCATGCAACATACCACAACCATTATCATATATATATTATTTAACCAACTTAAATAATATCATAAGATAATCTCTTTTAATAAATTATCCTTATAATTTATCGATTCCTCAAGTGGAAATATTTAGAAACCCAATTTCTAAATAACATAAGTGCTAATATTTATTTGTTAGATCATATCTACAATAAATATTATGGTGTTTGTCTAGCTTGTTATTGGGTATGACCCGACTTGGATCATAACGTACTAGCCACATCAACTCTAATATGTGTCTTGGGCAGACCGATTCCTACACTATGAGCCAGGGTTTGAAGCAAGTGTGAGGATGGAAATTGCTTCATGATTTGACGTGACGATATCGTATTGATGGGCATAGAACATAACTCGTGACACACAATCATTGCTATTTACCAGGGGAGTCTGTTCCATTTTTCTTTATTTTTTTTATTTTTTTTATTTTTTCTATCTCACATTGAGGACAATGTGAAATTTTAGTATGGGGATAGGGAATTGATGTTTTAAATGTACTTATAAAACACAAAAATAAAATTAAAGAAAGGGCTAAAATAAGTAAAAGAGTATTGATGTCCCTTGTTTTCAAAATTTTGCATTAAATAGGAAATAATATTATTACTGAGTGTTTTGACAATCTCTTGGTGTTTTCTTAATATATATATATATATATATATATATATGGGATGGATCTTGCGAGAAGTGTTATTACAGCGAGAAGTGCGAGAAGTGAAGGTATAACTCCATTAATCTCTAATTTCACTCTGTTTCATTTGATGTTACATACATATATGTAGGTTGGTTGTATTTATGTCTCAATTACACATTCAAACCTACCTACAAACAAATAAATGTATCGAGTCACATTCAAACCTATGTACCTACACACATACAAACATACATACACATATACAAACATGAGTACACATATACAAACATACGTACCTACTCACATACATATGCACCTACACAACGCACCTACACATATGAAATGGAGTGAAATTAGGGATTAATGGAGTTACACATTCACTTCTCGTTGTAAAAAAAATTCTGAAATGATCCAATACCTATATATATATATATAATAAATCAGAATAGTTGCGTATATAATTTGTGATGTGTCGGTAGGCCCAACTAATCCTGAAAATTTTCCCTTTAGCATTCTTAATTATAACTTAACAGATTCATAAACTTTATGGGTTCTCATCTTGGGGGAAGCGGTGAAGCTAAAATTCAATATGATATATGGAGGATTGCCGTAATCTTTTTACTTTGATGTGGTGAGAGTTGGGTGTACTTAAAATCTAGCATATCACTCGTTTTATGAAAATAAATTGAGTGGTGGTGCCTTGCCAAAAGTCCATCTTTTTCACGAACATAGAATTAGTTATATATTTAGGGTATTATAAAAGAAAGAAAAAAAATAAAAAAAGGAGAGAAAGTACAAATAAAAGATGTAAAAAGCATCCAAAAGTAGCAAAAAGAGGCCAAAGTTGTCCATACTAGACATGGCTGAAAGTTTACGCGTTTCCAAGGGGATAGTGACTCTGAGGTTATCTCTATTGGGGCTTGAAAGTTCTAAGTCAATAAATAAAATTTTAGGTTTACATAGGACAAAGTCCAATAATATCTAGGATCAGCTCGTATGACCATCGCATGACCATTCATTCATAATTCTATCTAGTGCACTTTCTTCTTACCATTAAAGAATCATTTGCTTATGGTGATTTGTCAAACCATTTTGCATCGACTCTAGCCTAGCTAGATCTCTGTGTTTGAGATGTGGTTAAGCTGAGTTGCCACTCTTGAGTGTGATTATTATTTGAAACTAAATGCATCGACTCTAACCTAGCTAGCTCTCTGTGTTTAAGATACGGTTAAAATTAGCTGCCACTCCCGAGTGAGGGTTCTATAGGGTTGTTGATGATCATTTGAACTTAATGCTATATGCTACTGGGGGCTCTATGGGTTGGTGGCTGGGTTTAAAGCGGATCAATATATCGGCAATCGCGGTTAATACGTCAATTTGTTTCTGTTGCTTTAATGAAATTAAATAACAAATAAAACCGAGAGTTGTTTTCTTCTTGGGTATGATCCTGTGCAGATTATTTTTTCAGTGACGAAAAAGGTTTAAGTGTGGGGATACTTAATGTGATGTAAAATATATAGAAATTTATCCCGAATTCATGTTTGTTTTATGCTAAAATGTTAACAAGTATCAACTTGTGTTTGCATGTGATTACATGTTGGTGCTTATTGTAGGTCCCGTGGATGCTAGGCATGGATAACAAGGTCCAAGAAGAGGAAACAAGGCTATACGTGGTTCAAGAGGAAGTCATAACGCGTACACGAAGCTAAACAAGGCGAAAAAATGAACATGGGTGCTCCCCACATCGCACGGCCACCTAGGCTCCTTAGGTCGCGTGGCGTGGCACCCTAGGATTGTTTCATGGCTGCCCAAATTCATCACCACGACTATTTTGTCCTATATGGACCTGGTCCGACCGGAAATTAGGGTTTTTGCTTGTTTAACAAGTTTAGCACATATATATATATATATATAATAAACCCTATGAATGATTTTTAGACCTTCCTAGCCGTCAAATACATGTTACAGATGAAATACCAAGAAGGAGCTGCCGGTTTCGAGTTTCATCAACCGATTGTCGGTTTAGCTTGTTTTAACGTTTGTGAGTTCGTTTTAGGGTTTTAGATATTCAAACCTTTTGTAATCAGATTCTAATAAACATGTTTATCATTTATATCTATTTTATCTTTTCATTTATTATGATTGACTAGATTGGTTAGAATAACCAAGGTTTGATGTTTAACGGTTTAAATTAACTAGTTTAGGGTGCTTAACAAGTGGTTGATTGTTTTTCTATTGTCAAGTTCATATTTTGTGATATTATTTCGTGTATACCTGCTGCCATAGATGTATCTCATGTTGCATGTGCCCCGTGTTGTTGATTATTTCATGAGTTAGTTTCGTGTAGTCGTTAATTGCACGTTTCAGTTAATACTTTGTGTGTTGATTGTTTGTGGTAGGCATCTCATTAGGGTTTGTGTTTCTTGGATCATTAAAACCAGTAGGTTCATCACCTTTGAGTTGGACAAGAACCTTAGGTGTCGGCTTATCTTGCTAGTTAGTTGATCGGGTTAGTCGTTGCGAGACCACGTGTGTTTTTTCCAACTGTCGACTAGGTTAAGTTTGTAAGTTGAGTTATTTTGTCCTTAGTATTGAATTACCCCTCTTCTCCAAGGTTTGTAATAGCTCGAGCCTTAGTGAGATTTGTAACTTAGACATGCACCAAGTGATGAGTTATTAGGATACGTAGATTAACAACCATGAATAAAAAGCTATCTAGACGTTGTTAGGGTTTTCTTGTAAAATTGACCGTAGGGACCCAGTGTCTTGACCTCATTTATGTTAGCCCATCTTTAGAACTCTGGTTTCGACCACATGTTAGCACTCGTGTCATCTTAATACCGTTAAGTCATCTTACCTAGGTGATTCATTTTCTTATTATCGTTAATTCTGTTAAGTTTCACCGTTAATTAAGTTAAATTAGTTAAGTTAGTTTTAAATAAATAAGAAAAAGAAATATATTATTTAGGGCAAGACTTAGATTAGGGTTAATTATCTGAGCCTTCTCACGTGTCTTTGTGTTCGACATCCGGACTTCCATTAGACGGTGTTGCTATGCAACCGGTACACTTGCCGTTTGTGTGAAGCTAAGTTAGGATTGTTTGGTTTTATAAATTTAAGACTTATTGTTGAATTGCGAGAATTAGTTATTAATATTTATGTCACACCCCAACCTACGACGGAAATGTCCGGGCGCGAACTGATTGCTCACGGCCTTCAAAGGTTACTATCATGCAAAATTGGAAATTTCAATATCTATTAAATCAATAACAGTTAAGTACATCAAGTATAAAGAAATTACAACAATGATTAATTAAGTTTGTATCCTAAAAGGCATATCTACGTGATCTTCATCTTGCTAAACAACCAAGCTGATAACATGCAAATGCGTATAAAATATATTTTTGTCAACAACACATGTTGAGTGAGTAAAACACCAGTTTAAGACACAGTATATATAACAAATAAAGAAAGATACAAATCGTTCATGTGAAATAAACATTTAAACCATAGTACATACACAAACAATCAACCATAAAGAAAGGGCTAAATCGTTGCCATGCGAATGGGCGTTGGTTACCAAAAATGAGGTGTCGGTGAAACCATTGTCAATGTGTCGGACGCCGGCCACTATGACGGTCGTATGATCATACAAGACTGAGAATATGTTGGACCTCTCCGAACGCGGTTAAAAAAAAGCAAGTAAGCAAATAGCAAGTTAGGCGTAAACTGATATACACACAAGGATTAAACAGTTGCGGTTTTGAATACTAGATAATAGATAAATATGATACGATACGCATATGTCCCCAAAACAGTTAAAAATAAGTAAAAGAGGGGAGTGATTACTCACCTGATCGGATGAACGAAAGATAAGTGAGGATGATGTGAGAAAGATGAATCATTCGAGATATACCGTCCAGGATTTCTAGTTAAAAAATGGTAATAAGATTAATTATAACGATATAACATGATTTAATAAATTAAGACTTTGGTGGGATTTGAGTTATGATTGGGATTCTAAGATTATGGATTCGAACGTTTGATATCTTTAGAGATTATTATTGCAAGGAATAATATTATTGATTATCTTACTTATAAAAGGATTAGCTTAAATATGTATATAATACTAGTTATAGACAAATTATAAATAAAACATGAGATATGATATGCTTATATAATTATTAAATAAATAAATGTTTAAATATGTAATGTAATTATATTAATAAATATAACTTGTAATATATTAATTAATTTAATACAAACGTTTAAATATATATTTATTATACAATATTTATCCTGGACTATTAACGAAAATATAATTTTATAAATATATTTAATACGTTCAAAATATGATTTTCATAATTTTTAAAGAATGATACATATATATGTTTATGTACAAAATTAATATAAGTGGATTTATAAAAACGTTCAACGACGATGAAAGTGGATTAAAGTGTCGAGTTTTAGTAAAATAATGATGGTTTGATTATTATAAGGATATAATCTATACATATATGAATATATAAATATACATACACGAGATTAATTCACAAGAAACGTTGTCTTTAAAGGTGCCGACTTTAATAAATATAAATTAATTATTTATTTTATACTACTTATAATACTATTTATTTGATTAAAGGAAATTAACACAAATTACCAAAAATATTGGGCTGGGGGTGGCACGAACCCGCGCCCCCAGCCACACCCAACCTTAACACCACTCTCCTGGCCAACTGGGATAGAGGGTTGTTTGATTAAGATCTTGAACAAATTTAATATAAACTACAGCTAAACGAACCAGTTTATACACCAAAACCCTAACATCAAGTCGATTAAATCTTGTTTATATGTTCAATTAATCTTAGGGTTTACCTAGAATAGATCAAGACGAACTAAACCATAACAAATATTTACCTTAACGATTACAGATTGTAGGTTAATCAGATCCAAACAGAGCCGGCCAAAAACAGTGACGAACAGGTTACTTGCGGATCGATATAATCAAATTAGGTTGAGGGGTTTTGATTTGGATGCTATCAATATTTTTTCTACAATTTTAATTGCAATATGATGAAAGTAATATGTATATCCCCGAAGAAATAGAGACGGGTTTCGCTATTATGATCACGAAATCAGTTTTTCAGATATTTTATTGTAATTAGTACGTCGGTGAAGTCGGATATGGTAAGATATACAAATCAATTCCAAACAAAACGCGATGATTGTGGTCCAAGGATGTTAATCGGGTCACGGGTCGCAATATGGGTAGATGGATCTGGGTCTTGGATCCTGGTTTTAATATAAGTTTTATAAAATTTGCAAATCAGTCCCTACAGTTATGGTGTGGAATCAAAAATGGTTAAAACTTATATTTAGGGGACAAATTAAATATAACTCAAAGTTCTTTTAGGTAATTAATAAAATATAATAAATAATAATAATAAAATATTATTAATTTGTGAACGAAACGTTTTGTTGATTAGAATTTACCCAGAAACGAAAAACGGGTCGAGTATTTGGTACTGATATACTAAACGAAAAACCCGAGTTGTTACAATTTATATATAACTTTTTACACATCATCAGCCTTTAAAATGAATGCTCGTCTTCCTGATTCAATACACCTTGGAGAAACATTTAATACACCTTTCACCTCTTCATTCACCGCCTCTTTTGATCACCATTAATAAAGGAATTAATCTCATCCATCCAACCCTTGAAGATTAAGGAATTTAAGCTTTTGGGAGAGGTCATTAGCATCAAAGATTATTCATCCAAATTGGTATGATTGTTTCAGTTTAATCATGTTTGTATCTATTACTTTGATATTTATCATATGCTTACTAGTAGCTAAACTTCCAAAGTATCATCTTGGTTTATAATGAATCTTAATTGAAGTATAATAATGATAGTAAAACATGTGATTGGTTTTTAATAAATAATGGTTGTGTTGCAATGATCACTTGACGAGGAATGTTAAAATACTCTTAAAAGATGCCCCAAGTTGTAAGCTTGTTGATAAGCCGAGAAATTGCTAGTCTTACGAAGCCTTGGTGAACCTTTAAATAGACACCAAGATACAGAACTTGATGATAAGTCGAGCAATTGCTATTCTTGTGAGAAATTGGTTGATTAATTAAGAATCCTTAAAATTAACCCTCAAATACCAAGCTTGACGATAAGCCGGTGAATCGCCACTGTTGTGAGGTTTTGGGGAATAACTTAAGAATGTTTTAAAGAGCCGCCAAGATTCTGAGCTTGATGATTTGTTGAGAAATCGCCATTCTTGTAAGGGCTTGATTGGGGAAAAACGTGAATCCTAATATTAACATAGACCAAATGGAATGTTAGTAGTCATTAACCATTTTAAAATGGGAATTATCAACCACGTTGTGAAAACGGATTGTTGATGTTCATCCACTAAAATCGGTTAATTACTCGTTAAGTGAGTGTGCAACATAACCTATTTTAAGCAACTCTCAAGTGGTTATTACATGAGTTCTATAATTGTTCAAGAATTGTGTGGGTTGATACTTGGTAGTTCAAGGTTAATCCTTTACAACTCAACTAATTTTAATTGGTGTTTTATGTATAATATAAATGTTAATTTTACTAAAAAATCAAGGATTTCATTTTGTAATTAAAGGGATTGTCTCATCTTTAAAGTGAGTTAACTTATCTTATCAAAAACCACTTGCTTACATAAAATGATGTTTTGAGTAAAAGGGATCAAGAGTTATCTCTTTCTTTAATTATCACGGAATGAAAAGACTAACGATGTTATTCCAACAATTAATCAACATAGCAAGCTCATGTCACATGCTTACTAATTAATTATTAAACCAAGTTAAGAGGAGTCTAAACTAAGATGAACACTTTTATCTTTGATCTTCTTTCTATCCAAAAATATAAAAACCCAAAAAATTTCTTTTAATTTATGTTATAAATTCTTTAAACTCATTTATCAAAACCAAAATGATATTCACTTCCGGTTGAAATAAATACAATGATTTAGTAGTAAAAATCAATAAGTGTGTCCGTGGATCGATACTTGGTTATTACTTATACTTTACTACATATACGATAGGTTGCTTGCCTATTTGTGTGTGGTTTAGTTAACATAATAATCATTTTATAAATTTAAAACTAGACATTGTGTAAATAAAACCATTGAAAACTAAACAACTTTTCTACTACCATATCGCATGCATTAATAGGCCAAGGCTCGGCGGCTTCATCATGCTTTGTTACGTCTCCAAGTGTGTTTCATTTCTTTGGGTTTCTTTTTCTTCTTCTTCTTCTTCTTCTTCTTCTTCTTCTTCTTCTTCTTCTGAACTTTCTCTAACAGTTTCTTGCAAACAGGCATGGAATTTGCTTCTAGTGAAGAATAAGCAAATGGAAGAGGCGACGCAGCAGGACAACGGGAAAACAACTATTGACGCGCCTGCCTCTTCACCCGTGAAGATGACTTTGGATGGGTCGTCTGAGGCAGCCTAGACGACGCCCGTTG